>NC_063228.1:2603333-3905000 GCF_020740725.1 Corvus hawaiiensis
TGCTTTCTTGGGCTGAGTTTGACAGAGATGCATAAATTGCCTCATGGCTCATCCTCTTCTAAAGAAGTTCTGTAATTCTCCTCCCTTTAGTTTTTGTTTGGGGCATTTGTGGGAGCAATGGCACTGTAACGGGCCAGGATTCCCTGCTCTGCAAGCACACAACCAAAAGGCAAAAGCCTCAGGGAGTGTCCAGGCTCTACTTTGTTTAGAGACATGTTGTTGATTGCAAATACAAAGGTGTTGGTGGGTTTCACTGTACCTCGGTGCTGCCCCTGACAAAATTTTCTTAACAGTTAAAATGAGGCCCTGTTGAATCAGAAAAGGGCTGCCCAAAGGCTGTGCCACACTCAGGCAATGTTTATATCAGTCAGCCAGGAGCCCATTTCATTTCAGCCATGCAGGTCTTGTCTCCTTCTCACCCACCTGCAGGGCAGAGAGCAGCTGTGCTGAGCTGCAGGATTTGTGCTGCTCTTTGACTGACACTTGGTGTCTTCAGCATGTCTCCATGACAGGAGGGAAAAAGGAAAGGAGGGAAGGAGATTCTGTCACCCTGAAACAATCTACTGTTTCCCAGATATTTGCTCAAACATTTAATTATTCTTTATAATGGTAGTACTGTTTTGAATTGGTCTCGTCTCATCAGATGAAGGAACCTTTTGTTAACAACTATTCCCCTTCTACCTCTCCTTCTCTGAGGTCTCCATACACTGCAAACCAGGCAGCCCCTGGTCTCTGTTTTGGGCTCTAAGTCTTACAAAACCAGGCATGTTCTCTTATTCTCTGGTTTGCACCTTCGCTGGTATTCAGTGTTATCTTTTAAAATTGAACTACTGGGGGATGATAGAATATTCATCATCAGTCCCACAAGTGCTGCAAATGGAAGTATATTTACCTCCCTATTTGTCACTTACTTGTTCATACGTCTAAAGATCATTTTCTAGGTTTCAGTCCCTTATTCTGTAGCTGTGCCTAAGTACACTTCTTGTTCCTAGACACACAACCACAGATCTGGCTTTAAATGAACCTGTTGAATATGAATGGATTTCACTGAGATTATCAAGGTTTATTAAAAATGAAAAAGATCTCATCTAACTCTGCTCCAGCTCCTCTGTACAGCCTCTCCTTAACTGGCTTAAAATGTTTATTCCTGAACCTTTAATATCCTCTCTAGTTACTCAAGGATTGGAAAACAATTAATTTTCCTACTGCCCTTTTCATATATGGAACAGAAGTATGTGTTGAACATTTTACCTCTTCTGCATTTTATTGATTTACTGGCTGTGTAGCTGCTGTGCTGCTGAACTTCCTTTGCTCTGTGTAAATTCTGTTCTTGGCCAGGCCCAAGATGACTTCTTCTTCTGTCATTTTTAGTTTTTCTAATAAATATTTCTTCTTTTCTAATATTGTTTACAGCAATTCCTATTGATTTCCTCCTTCTCAGTCATTTTATATTGGCTTTTTGTTCCTAATTGCCTCCTTTACTTTTCATCAAATGAGAATTTGCTTTTAGCCAAACTTGGGGTTTTTTAAAATTGTGGTATTGTGTCTCTTGTCCATCTCATGATTTTTCCCCAAGAACTCCCCAGTCTCCTCTTGTCTACTTTTTCAGTCAGTTTTTGGGCATTTTATGTTTTTTAGTTTTTTGGGCAACAGTTCTTTTGAGGCCTCAGCTATAAAATTGCATAGGTCACATCTACCCTTCTCCTTTCTCTTTTGTCCTCATTTCTAATAATTATTTTTTGTCACTTTTTGCATAGTATGATATTAAACTGCAATATCCAGATCAGCAATAGTCTTACCTATATGTTTGAATAGCACTTGGAAAATCATGTCCTATGTTTTTGTGGTCCAGAATCTTTGGACTGTTTTCTGTTCTATCCTTTTCTTAGTGCAGTGAAGTTGGACTCCAAGGAATTTTGTTGCCTGTTTGTTGTTTTCATTTCAGCCCTGAAGAAGTACCCATTCAAGTTCTTCAGGCCATAACTGTGGGTTTTTTCTACATACATCACTTGGAATAACAAAAGATATTCCTCCTTGTACAAACCTTGCTTGCATCCTTACTTTCCTACAGCTACATTCTTGGAAAATAGGATTTGGTTATAATCCTTTTTAGCAGATTGCACTAAACAAGGTTTCCTGACAGTAGGAATATACTTCTGCAATGGTAATTTTATAAGTGGAGGAGACTATCCAAGGGATAAAACTTCTTGTTGGAGGGCTGAGTTATGAGACCTGTTACTGTGGGATGCTGAGGGTTGGCGTAAAACCAACATTTGCTCACAGACCTGCATCCAAACCACTGCTGCACCAACAGCTATGAAATAATTTGCTCCTGTTGTGGCAGTTGTTTTGGGTAATAACTGTCAGCCCAAGCTGCCAGAATGATCTTGTTCTTATTGCATGGCTGTCCAGTGAGCTAGGCAGCAAGCTGTAAAGCTAGGCACTCACTGTTTTGCAGGAACATGTCAGTTTGAGTTTGCATTCCTGAGCAGGCCTTACTGAGTCACTTTGCCTTGTCATAGCTGAATCACTGACACCTAATTGATGGAAGCTTTTTTCTTACACAACAGATGTCAGGCCTTGCACAGACATCTGGTGAGTGATCTCCAGGACTGATTGGGAAGGTTCTTCAAGTCAAACAAATCTACACAGAGACAACTTTACTTCCCCCATACTGCACCCAGCCATGCACCCTGAAGGGTGCTCCTGTGGCTGAGCATGGTCACATTGAACACCACAATCAAAATTTCCTGCACCAGTCTCCTGGAAGCATCTTTCTTGAAGAAATTCCCTGGGATTTGAGAGGCCATCATGATTTTCCATGTGACAGAGGACATTGGGTTGCTCCCAAGATGTGAGCGAGGTTATTGTGCTGTGTTGCACGAGCTATAGACCCACCTACAGGACATCCTGAAGCACAACCAGGCTGTATCTGAGAGGGTGATGACAGCCAGCTCAGGCTTACAGAGCTTTCACAATGTGGTTTTCAATGCCTGGGAGAGCTCTGACTTTCACAGAAATTTCTTGGACCCCCAGACTTGATGAGTGTCCCTGATTAAGGTCTGCTATCACTGAGCTTCTCCTCTCCCCCTTTCCTACTCCACAGCTGTAGCTGGAAAGGTAGAATCTGGCCCTAACTGTCCATGGTGATGTTGTATTCTATTTGGCATTTGTGCAATATCTCTCCCTGCTTTTTCCCTCCCTCAAAACACGAGTCCCTAGATATCTAAACACGTCCTACCAAGAGCACTCAGTGAGCACGGAGCAGATTGACTGCAAGCCCTTCTGACGCTGAATTCAGCTGACAATCAGCTCCTAATGCCAGCAGCTATTCCTGTTTTGTATCCTCTTCCTTCAATCTGATGCCGACAAGGTCAAGTTTAGAAACTTCTAACAAATGTTACTTTCTCATTAACAGACAGACCGTTGGGTGGCAGCTTCTGTGTTGTGTGTGCCAGTTGCCATTTTAATCAGCTCTGTTCTGCAAGCTTTGTGTTTTAGTAGCTGGTAATGCCAGAGCGGTGAGCGGCATAAGCAGTGGGTGCCTCTGCACATGCTCTTCATGGTTTTTGTAGGGATTTGTATTTGAATCCCATTTTCCAAGTGACCCCAACTGTTCTCTGCTCTTTGAGAAAGAAGGGATGAGGTGGCAGGGCAGGGGACATCAGGGAAGGGAGGAAGGGAAGGTTAGCTGGCTGGCTAGAGAGCATCACGAACAGGTTGCAACTGGACCACAGAGCTGTGTTGTTGCAGTGAAACTTCTTCCATGTGGAGGAGTCCTGGTTTCAAATTCTGTAATTCCCATTTTCCTATACTGCACCTTCAGCATCCTCCACTAACCCACCATAAGGGCCACTGAAGTTTGCAAAGGACTCCAGCTTAGCTGAGTACCTTAAAGCTGTGCATCCTGCACTGTAAGGAAAATAAACTCCCTGATGTATTGGTTTTGGATAATAGGCTGAAGTAAGAGCCCTGCTTTATTGTGACCTGAACGATGTCTCTTCTCACCTAATGATCACAGTGATCTCTAATCTAGTGCTGCAGGCTTGGTTTTGGATATGCACCCATATATAAGTGAATAAATCAAATGTATATATAAAAGATATATAATAGGGTGATTTGTATTGTATTGTAAAGGTGTATATGGAGACTTACAGTTTTAATCAGATCCATTTTAGATATTTGGGAATCTTTCCACTGCTCTCATAGAATCATAGAATCATTGCAGTTGGGAAAAGATCTCTGAGATCATCGACTCCAAGTGTTGGTAGCCTTTGGTTTGATTTGTCTTTGTTGCTGAAAGTTATCCAGAGGCTGCCTTCCCATGAGCAGTTCAGGGCTGTCAGGTTGGTGGATGCTCTGCTGGGGTGATGGTCCTGGAAGTGAACATCTGTTGGTGATGCAGGAAGGTGGGTGAGATTGGTCTTTCAGTCTGGATGAGGGGCAGTCTGGGCTGTTTAAGGATGAGTGAGGGTGGAATGACTTTCCACAGACTGGAAAGAACATCTCCAGAGCAATGTTCTTGTTCAATATGCTTTGGAATTGATACCCACCATCAGCTGCGATGAAATGGCCTCTCATTAACGCTAATCGCACTTGCCTCTTACTTTCATATTAGATAATGAACATAGTTAAGTCCTGGAAAGCCTGCTCTCCCTTTTTCTGCTGTGACAGCATTAGATTGTTGTGATTTATACTCTTCATATAGGTAGTAATATGATTATTCGGTTAATCTATTATTCATTTCACTCATGATCTATTCTTTTCACATTCTTATTCTGTGAGTCAATTTCTCTCTCTGCTATTTTAATAGAGTAGCATTTTAAATTGTGAGAACACCACATTAAACATGTATAAGATTTAATCTAATTTAAAATGCTTTCTTCTAGCAGGATATGCCTAATAAGCATAAAACTAATAATGTTCAAAATGCTATGGCATATTAACATGACACATTGTGAAGGATGCATTTTTCAAATAAAGCTAAGCACTAATTAATGAATATCTAAAACACTTTCTTATTCCTTATCCTGAAGCTATATGATTGGCATGGAAAAAGATCTTTTGACAGAATAGCATTGCATACAAGCTGCCTTGAAGTTTACAAATATTTTTTCTTGCTGTCTAATATGATATCTTTGAAGTAACACAAAATCAGTGATATCTCACAATATTAATGTTATATGGACACTGAAATACTTGGGAATCATTGATCTACACTTGGCTTAGTGCTGGATGCATGTGTGTGACCCACTGGATGAAATGGATTTTATGTTTCTTCTCTGCATCTTTCTGCAGAGATCATGAGTCTGTTCCAGCCTGCAGAGGCACAGCCTGGCTGTCGCATTCTATGCTTGTAGTTTTAGAGACTTTTGTAAGAGTTTAATGATCTGAGCAATAATTATTTTTGCTTACAAGTTGTTTTACAGAAAAATGAAGTTTTGGTTTGAATGTAGACTTGTTTGAAACAAATTCAGTCTTCTACCTGCTTCTGCTGCCTGAGAACTGAGTAATTTTATTTTATGTTAAGTATTTTTGTTTCTTGCTTTGAAATCACACTTCCTTTTAGAAGTTAGGTCAATGTACTTTTGTGAAAATATAAAACCTGCTCAGATGCAAAAAAATACGTTTTAGTGTAATTGAATAGATACTTATTCTAAGTAAAATAGAATTGTCTATTTTGTTTATTTGTTTCACTATTTTTGTGACCCCATTTAATGTTCAGTTTTTGACCGTGTGAAGACAGAGAAAACAGTAAACACCTGATCCTACAGAAAAAATGATGGTCAAACTCCGGGTTTATTTTGTCTGCACTGGCTCACAGGAACCTGTTTTTCCTTTCTGGGCCACGTATGGCAGAGGGCTGGGAGGCAGCAGAGGCTGGTCCCACACTAGGACACTGGATTGTGGCCAGGTGGCCCCACTGTGCAGATTTGGAAGCCTCCTCAGCTCTGCTGATTTAGAGCCAGTGGAAGCTACTTTTAACACCCAGTGGGAAAACTCATGTAATTGAGCATGCCTTTATGTCTCTGCAGTTCCTGAATCTGCTTTGTAAATCTCCTCTTCGTTATCATTGTATCAGTTTAATTATAGATTTTCAGCGGAGGCTGACATGCAACAGGAGGGCAAATTGTGCATTCGGCTTCCAGGATTGCTCATTCCCAGCAGGTAACTCCAGGCACATATGGTGGGATTAGCATTTGCTTGCACTGCTGACCTTCTGCGTGTGCAGGATCCCAGCGGCTGCGAGCCGCTGCACTCCCACACTGTCACAAGGGTGAGTCTGAAGTGATGCAAAAGGAGACTTGGACAGGCAGATGATGGTCATTGAGACAGCTCACTGCAAGCTCTGCCTCTAGTGATGTAGAGAAATGACTAATGCTGCAAGTTCCAGAACACAAACTCCAGAGATATCAGGAGTGCTAAAAAACCACCTTCTGACAAGGGGGTCAGGAGGATATTGGTTCTGAGCGTGGCTTGGATTCAGCAGTGTTTTTTCTGTAAGCATGTTTGTGTTCTTGTAAGGTCAGAGCTTTGCTGAATATTTCTATTTATTATTTGTGTCTTGCTAGTTGCTATGTACTGCAGTTGTAGTCCAGGCTCTGTTGTGCTGGTGATGTGTGAACATGAGAGAAAAACGAGAGTATATTTGAGGAACGTATTAGGAGTGTACCTAACCCTACATTATCTCTGCCCTGGAACTTGCATAAAGTAAACTTCTGTAGGAAAATAACTTTTCTGAGCATTACAAAGCCAATATTTGAGTGTGTATTTATGACATCTTTTTAAACTGAGGAGGTAGAACGCCCCTTTGTAATTCCATGTCCCAGGAGACACTTACAGAAATTGAGTTACAGGGGTTTGAGAAACCCAGACTGAGGTGGTGGGATTTCAGTGATGCTTCCTGGTGTGTCTGATGGGGAAACTGTGGTCATTCTTGCAGACATATAAAGTTAAAGCAATCACCACTTTCAAATTGGGAAGGAATTTTTCCTGTGTAGTCCCCAAGTGCTGTTAGGTGCTGCAGATCCTAATGCTGCCCACCCCACTCTTTCTCTAACGCTGCAGTCCCAGTGAATTTAGGAAAAAACCCATTGGGTAGATGATTCGGCTTTCTGTGTCTGCAGGTGAAATGGCATAACTTGATCTTAGTCCTTCTGCCACCAGGACTATGAGTCTATTTGCAATTACATCTGCACCTCTACAGCGCTGGAAAGCAAGGTCAGTAGCAGATCTCCTCTGCCCCATGCTCTTTGCAACATGCCCCATTTCCAGCAGTGGAAAACACTATTAGAACATTGATTGGTTTTACAAAATACCGCCCCAATGGTGACACCCTCCAGACAATTAAAATAATTGGCTTTGGTATATAAAGCTCTTCCTATTTAGGATCCTGGGTGCCTGGGCACCGGCTCATCTCAAGCTGACAGTTGGCATCAATGACTATTTGGGAAACTTAGGCCTTGGGTACACAAAGATGCAGCACTTTTGTTTTTCATGTCTACTTCTCCTCACATCTATCCATCTTAGCAGTGATGTTATTTCTGGCCTTCATTGTTTTGTTTCTGCTTTCAGCAAATAACATAAGAGAAAGGTCTGTGACAATTTTAGGAAGCTTTAGAGAAGGAGGTTATTGATGGCTGCTACTTCTTCCATGGGCACTTGGAGAAATCCTTGAAATGATGTTTGCTGGCTTTGTGAAACGAATTATTACTATGGTAACAGCTGCTGAAATGTTACAGGAAAGTTTATCTCTACTTTTCCTTTTTTTGTTTTTATGCTGACATGAAACCTTGTAGCCTTATTGCCAAGATGGTGGCATATTCGTTGTGCAGCTCAAAAAAAGGGAAAGGAGCAAGCTTGTCAAAATCTTCATATTCAGGATCTGAGCAGCAGCAGAAATAAACACCCTCCCACCTAAATAAACTAAGAAATGGGGAAGAAGGATCTATGCACATTGACTGGAGAAATCTTACTTTAAATGCTAGTGATTTTTAAAATTAAAGTATTATTTTATACTGGATTGATACTGCAATTCTACAGCTATAGCTGTACTTGAGTTACAAAATAAATTGCCTTTACAGTAGAATTTTTATCTTTCTCCCTGCACAGCCAAATCTGCTGTTCAGTCTGTGGGTAAGTAGTAGAGAAAGAAGAGCCGAATGCTCTGCCTGCACACCTTCCTTGCTGGAATAAATGGCCCTAAATTATCAAAAGTGTAAATGTCTGCATGACCACACAAGACACAAGAAAGTAAGCTCTGGGCCTCTGAGTGTAGAAGTCTCAGTTTAGTTATCACACTGGACACTAAAGGACATGAAGTGTGGAAGTTCAGAACAAAAGTTAATAAAAGTTTATTGCAGCCTTTCTTAAGCTGGGAGAAAATGTTTCCTTGTTCAGTTCTAGCATGTAAATGATGAGGACATTGAAGAGTCAGTGGTTGACAGTGGAGGTAGACAGAAAGAAGTAAATGGGCTGTCCTCAACATCCAGATGTACTGTCCATCATGGATAGACACCCCAGCCCTGGCAACTCATCCTGTTGTAGGGGCGAAAGGAACCTTGCCAAGCCAGTTCATTTATCTGCTGTGAGGTAGAGTCTGTACTTGTGTACATCCTCTAGACTTGGGAAAATTCAGCACCAACTCAGTTATCAAAGTAGCTTGAAAAATATGGAGCTGTTTATCCATAGGAGATTGGAGAAGACTTTTAATGAAGAAACGTACCCACTGTGCTGAGCACATTGCAAGCTCTGCACAGTGGTTTTCACTGATCATTCTGAAAGAGAAGTTGAATCCAAGTCAAGGGCAGGAGCTCTTTTTAGCACAGACTTTGCTGATGCTGGTGCTCATGACCAAAAGAAGGTGCCAGTCTCTTAGGTTTTCTCCAGGACACTTGAATTATTATATATTGTGTTGCAGGAGACAAACTCATGCATCTGAACAAGGTGGAACATCACAGTCTCTGGGTTTTAAAACTCAAAGGTGGGGCCAGTCCAAATGTTGCAGGTGATACCAACCCAGGAGCCTTTGTCCAGGTGTTACCAGCCTTGGACCCCCAGAGTTTGGGACCACGTGAAACACTTTCAGTGCATCTCCAGGCTGTGTATCACTTGCACAGCTGCTGTGGGAATGTAAAGCTTGCCATGTGTAGCAGGACGTGTAGTGACAGTTCAACTTCTTTGCTTTCCTTATTTTTACTGGTATTTTTGGATTAGGAGAATGTCAGGAAGATGTTATTGAAGACACAACAATCTCATGAGAGCTGAGGGCAGCTCTAACCGTAGTCAGTGTGAGCACAATCCTGCTGCTTAACCATGGACATGGGGAAAACCCTGAAAAAGCACGTGGTTTGAGGATCTAAACCCAGGTGTGAGACAGAGATTTATCATGGCAATGGGGAGAGAGACAAACCGGAGAATGCTCTCTGGAGTGTTCTCCTGAAGTGCTTCCTGCAGTGTTTGGGCAAGCTGATGCACAACTTCACATCTTGTGAGGCTCAGCCTTGGCTTCAGTGGCCTGACCCTGACATGTTAAAAAATTATTGAGGTGTTTTATCATTCAAATTCTCTCTGAAATTCCAGGCAGACTTACTGTATATGCAAGTACCAGACAGGTAGAGGCCTTCATCTCAAGGAACAACTTCTGCTCTGTCCTTTCCAAAATCCTGTCTTTAGTGTGCTATTTGAAGCTAAACTTTCTGTGATAGTTAAGGTGATAGGCTTTGTCCTAAGCCACAATCACTTAGAAATATTTGATTGTATATGACACTTAGAGAACTTTGGGATATTACTGGCAGCTTTGCTCCATTATCTGGGATCTTAGTCCTTCTGCAGCAGCACAACACTTCAAGTAATTTTGCTTCATGTAGCAAAGGCTGCTCAGGGCTGTCTGGCGACTGCTAATTTAAGCAATGGATTGAGGAACTTTGTGCATGGAAAATGAAAAGCTACAAGTGGATCAGACAGTGGGAGGAAAAGTGGGTTTGTGTTTGCAAACACCCACTCAGCCCCAAAGCACTGGCACCAGAGACATTTTTTGGCAAATCCTGAATCTTATCCCCTATAAATCTGTGGCAATTAGGAGCAACTCCACTGAATTGAATGGGATTATTCACGTAAATACAGATGAGATAATATTTAGTCTTCTGTTCAACCAGTCTTAGCAGGGAGTGGTTCCTGAACAAAACTAAGACTCAGGTTTGAATGCATTTTAACAATCCTTCTCATCACTCCTGCCCCTTTAAATCCAAAATAAAATATTGCATGGAGTGCTTTCATAAATAATTTATGTTCTGCCTGACACCAGTCAGGGAGGCATAAAGCTTTCTGTGTGTGCATGCTGCTTCCAGAGCTCAGCAGTAACTAGATCTGAATTTAAAACAAAAAATCTGAAGATTTTTGTTTTTCTATGAGGATGGAAGAGGTTCAGGGACTTTGAAAGAGTCAATTCAGGCCCCACCACATCAAGCACTCTCTGTGGTGTTTGAAAAAGCACTGTTCATTCATCCTCACCCCCCAGATGGGAGAGGGGTGATGTGAGGAGAACTGGCCTTGTGGTTAAGGAACTGGGTGGAACTCCTGGGGTTTTGACTCAAGACTCTGCTCTAGGTGATGTTGGCCAGACAAAATGCACTCCTGTGCTGAGATTTCCAGGCTACTTCCAAACAAGCTGGGAAGCAGAATAGTTGCATTGATACCTTGTGTTCAGGCAAAGGTCCCTGCTGCCCATCGAGGTTTAGCTATCACAGCAGGTGTGTCTTGTTTTCCCAAATGACTTTGCAAAATTGCTAAATTTTCACCTTTCAGAGGGAGAGTAATTACTAGGCAAGTTGTGGGGTTGGGAGCTGTTTTTCCAGAAGTCTTTCATGACCTTGGGCAAAGCAGTTAGGCAGAAATTTAGTGAAGTATTAAAGCATTTCAGTCCTATTGAGGGCTTATCTCTGATTCATTTCAGTGGGATTTAGGGTTCCACTTTCTGCTTAAGTACCTAAATCTTTTTGTGATCCATAAAAATCTTAAAAGTTTCTCTTTGGAAAAAAAGGGAATAAAAAACATATCTTGTCTCACAGGGGTGTTTTGAGAAGAAATTAAAGATTGTGTAAAAACAAAAAAAATCACTATGAGGCTATGTAGATGTGATAGAGAGCATGATCATGTATTCCCTAAAACAAATCCTGTAACACATGTTTGGCAGGAGTGTTGTACAAGTGTTTCCATGCTGGCAGGAGTACCTGGCCCACAGTGGATAAAGCTCATCCTATAATTTACAGCAAACCTCTGGAAAAATATTTCTTTCACTTAAAAACCCCCAAAAACTCTGCCTGTGGCGTGGCATCTGGAACATGCTTAGCAAGCAGCAGGAGCTCTTTATAATTCATGAAAAGGGCCACACAGATAATGAGACAAGGTTCCTCACTGCAGCTAAATATTTCTTCCCAACGCCGCTTCAAAACAAAAAGTACCAAGGTGGTGGGCGTGGGGAAGCCTTGCTCCAGCCCCGGAGTCTGCTGTGTCCCAGGCAGGAGCAGTGCCCAGAGGTGCACTCGTGTCTGGGGGCACCATTTGTCCCCACACTTCAGGGATGCTCCAGTGCAAAGCACCAAACTATGAATCTCTCCTGCCTGGCTCTGGCACAGAATTTGGGCTAAAATGCCCAAGCTGATGCTAAATGAGCTTCAAAAAGCTGTCAGAGCTGTCTTGGGAGCTTGTCTGCTGCTGCCCTCTGCCACCACCATGCTTTCAGCTGGGTTGGGGTGGGAGAGTTTTCTGGCTCCAGATAGACCCAGAAAATGTTGTTGGAAGAGAGGGCAAGCTGGGTTTGGGCTTGTTTTGTTTCTAGATGACACCGCAGACAGGGTTGTGCTGAGCCTGCCTGTGGCCCTGGGGAAAGAAAATGTCTGTGGGAAATGATTCTTTTGCTTGGCACCATTTCCAGTGGGAATCAGTAAGGATTTCAAAGATGTTCCCCCTGATGTCCTAAAGCTTAGCTTAAAAAAACAGAGAGATGAAAGGGCAGCCTCCTCTGGCGTGCGATGAGATGTGACAGGGAGAGCGGCTGCTGTTGCACCGAGCTGTAATGAGTTCCTGTAAGGAGAGTCACAAGCTCTAAAAAGTCAAATGAACAGGAACGACTGTGTGCAGGGTGATTCCAGCAGTGCCAGGGCTGCCTGTGCACATGGTGCCATCAGTCCTGCTCCTCTGCACGGCTCTGTAATTCCATGGGGCTTGGAGGGGCCTCTGAGGTGTCTGGAAAGAGAGGGAGCGAGGGAGAATTGCTGCACCACATACGCTTGCTGTGCCTTTTGGCCACCTTCCCTCACTGTTTGGTTTTTTTCTTTGTCTTTAAAGGTAAACTGCAGAGACTTTGATACTGTAACAGAAGAGGACAGTGAGGTGCCTGTACTCCACTGAAAAGCTGTTAGGTTATTTCCTAGTCTTACAGCTGTCTTTTCCAGTCTGTGGCTGAAGCTGTAATGCAGAGATAGGGGACTTTCCATCATGTTGTGTGAATCTGGGGGGGTTGTGAGGCTCTGTAATTCTGCAACCTTTTACAAGCATACTCTCATCGTGGAGTTCTGGGTCTGTGTTCTCCCACCTGTATTGTGGCAAACTTGTGGGTGTAATGTGTGTTTATATCAACGGGTCCATGGTTTCCTTCTTCTTTTTCTCCTGTTTGGTTTCATGAATCTGTCAGAAATTAGTAAGGAAGACTAGGAAATTATCCCATCCCTCTGTCTGTGGGGTACAATGTCAAATGAAAGAGGGCACCAAAGGAGAAAACAGAACAGTAAAGAGTATGAGGGGATGGAAGTGCTTCCACCTGGTCTACCTTCCCTGCCTAAGCTCTGCATCTCATTGCAAACCAAAGAATGAGAGAAGCAACATTAGAGAGAGGTGTATGAATGATTTGCTAATGGTTGTAAGCAGAGGTTTCCCTCTCTCCTTCAGTTTGGAGCGTGCCTCACGGTCCCAGTAACACTGACTGAGTGATATGCACTTCTGCCTTGGGGCTGATAAATGGCTCTCAGTGATTAGGAATGGGACTACCTTCATCTCCAGGGTAAGCAACCAAACTAGGTCTGCACACAGTGGGGGTGTAGGAGTTATTGTGGCAATAACCTGTTGAGTCACTGCTTTTTATTGTACAATTATTTGTGTTCAGGTCTGATGCCTAAATAATGTGCAATACTGAAATATTGCAAAAAAAGGAAATGAATGCAGAGAGCATTGCTCCACATGGCAGAATGTCCCTGCTGAATAAAATCTATAGCTATTTCCCTTAAGCTCTAGTTAATAAGGTTCAAAAAATGATGGCTGGACTCCTTAGGGGCTGACATCTGAGTGAAGTTCAGAGGAGTAGCCCGAAGTTCAGACACTTCTCTGAAGCCTCTCTCATCCATTTGAATGTCATAGGGTCTTCAAACCTGGGCTGAAACCCCTGTGAGGACACACTTCTCAGGTACTCCCTGGAGCACAGGAGTGCAAAGGCACAGAGAACTCATGCCATTTCAAGCCTGAAAAGAGAAGTTTGTGATGATTAGTAATAGGCAGAGATTTAGGGTGGAGGAGCATCTTAATGACTGGTTTCAAACAATGGAAAATCTCACCTTTGTTTAAAGTATGGAGTGTGCAAGGCCTCTTAATAAGAAATGAGGGAGGGCTTTGCAACCTGTTCCTATTTACTCAATGTTCATCTGGCTTATTTCATATCCTGTCTAGGGTAAGACTTCTTACCATACCCCAGCCCAGTGTCAGCACCCTAACACAAAGACAAAACACACTCCTGTGTTTGAACTGCTGGGATTTCTCTAGGAGCTCAAATAGCACAGGCACATCCGTCGGCACACAGAGCCCCAGGGCCCAGTGCTTTTACATGGACTGAGAAACAGGCAGGGCCCTCCTCCAGGGCAGCAACATCTACACCCCTTGGATGTGGTGCACATGTGCCTGCAGGCTGTGACCCGGTCACATACAGATCTAGGCTGTGGCTCTCCACAAGGCAGCACCCTTAGGAGACGTGGCAGGTTTCCATAACAGATCCAGTTTCAGTAGGAACCTTCGATTCTGAAGAGAAATACTCTTTTTCGTGAGAGAGAGAGAGAGAGAGCGAGTGAGCAAGCAAGCCACACGGAGCCTAGAAACTCTGGATTTCTGGATTGCATTCCGCAGCACAAGAGCTGGCAGCCTGTCAAAGACAGTCTTTAAGTATGCACATATATTTTTGCAAATTGGACACTAAGTGTTTTAGCAGAAACCTGGTACAAATGGGAGATGTTTCCAATCAAAAGTCAATATGCTGCTGATCCAGCTCATCGCAGAATCTTGCCCTTGGGGAGGCAACATGTTGAAGTACCTGGCTCCCATGAGATGACAGATAAAGGCACTGGGGTTAGGGACCAGTACTTGTTGACTCATGTGCCTCTCAAGCTGCTGTGGTTCCTGCACCAGCCCTTCAGCTCACTGTTCAAAATACCAGCTTTATCCTCTTTCCCATCCCTGGTTTACCTTACTGACCTCCAGTCTCCTGTCCTTGGAGTTCTTTGACATCACTGTGAGTTCTGAAAAATCTGACTTTGTCTGAAATGTTATTTAGACTATTTAGAAATTGTGTGACTATAATTGTGTGACTATGTGTCACATCTGTGAATATTGTCTGGGGCTTTGAAGGAAAGTACATATGAAGGAGCGAGGGGGAAGTGTATAAAAATCCTTAACTTGGGTTTAAACAATGATGACTAAGGATTGTCTATGCAGGAGTTTCCTGTGCAGCGAGGTAGGTTTGGAAGTGCTTTACCTAGCTGCCACTTCCATCTGCAGTGTCTGGATCTATCCCTCCCACAAGTTTCTGAGGTAGGAGCATAGCTGAGTTTTCCAGGGACAAGGGAGTGGCACCTGAGATGCTGTTAATGGAGACCTTGCACAGAGTGTACAGAAAACTGGAAATTCATATTCTTGCTTAGAGGTCTGTATTATTTATGGTATTGCTGAAAAATCTGTGTTCTTTTGAATATTAGGACAGACAGTAGGTGAGTTCATCTGCAGTGCTTATGGAGTAGTCAGAGACAGGTGGAACATGCTCCTTATCATATGTTTGGATGCACATATATGTTTACTGTGTGTCTGTAGAGCTTTGTATTCTAAGAGCAACTTTGCTGCTTGCCCTGAGTCACTGACAGATATCCAGTGCTTCCAAATACCTGAGAATGCACAGCTAGCATGGTACTCTGACAAATATTTTTAATAACATGTTATAAAAGTCCCAAAAAGGACACAGAATGGCAAAGGTGCATCCAAAATAAGTGAAATTCTGCAGTTCTGGGTTGTTTATTTCATAAAAACCATCTTGATAAGCAGGAAAGTAGAAGGACAACTTTCCAAAACAGAAGTAGGGTTGCTTCTGGCAGGACCCCTCCTGCTTTGTTGGCTTTCAGGACTGCCCATGGCCTTACCTGCTCTCTGGGCTTCTGAAAATGTCCAGGCACTATCGACACAATTTTGTGATAAAAGATAGAAATTATTTATTATGTGCATTTTCCTCTTAATCCACTAAAACAGAGCCCCTTTTTTGTTTTGTGTTCTTGTCAGATTGTCTATGTGACAGTTGTCTTTCAGGCTGTGACATTAAATGCTGTATTCACATATTAGAGAGAGGATGATAATGCCAACGGTAGCTATCAGTACTTCAGCTTTCACAATGTTTTGAGGGTTCTCAGGCAAACTGAATTCAAGGTGTTGGAATGTGAGGACCTTTGTTTTCCTCCCTCCCCTCATGGTGTCTCTCATTCCTCCAGAGCACCAGAGCTCATCCTCCACGAATCCACAGAGGAAAGGCGAGGTGTTGTTTCAGTGCACTTTCCTGGATCCTTGATGCACTCTTGAAGGCTCTTTGACTGCAGTGTTATTTCCTCTCAGAGCTGATGTGATTCCCTCTGTGCCACAATAAAACTTAACAATCTTTCTTCCCTTTCAAGAGAAAGGAAGCAATTAAAAAAAATATATAGCCACATATATCCCCAGCATTTCTAGGCTAAAAAATACATCAAATGTTGTGGCTTTGGCTCTGCAGGCTCTCCCACATCTGAACAATGCAGTGTCATGCTCCCAGACTTCATGACTTGTAAGATTCAGTGCTGGGCTGGTAACTCATATGTTGTATTTTTCAAAATGTTGCAGTGTTGTATATCATTGGAGAGAAAAAAATCTTATTTGTCCTCTGATATTGAGTGCTGATTAGTAGCCATGTCAAATCTGAATTAGACATTTTTTAAATTGTGGCACTCACCAGAATATAAAAAGTATATTAGATTATCTTAGAATGTTTTTATGGCTCCATGTGAGTAATTTGACAGATGGCACAAAGGCACTTGGTTACAATGTTAAAGGAATGTAAAAAATGGTCTTGTTTAAAATAAGAAAGTAAATTCTCAGAAAATTCTACAACAGTTTCACAAGTGTGCCATGTGCTGCATAGATAAAGAAGTGAATATGAATCCTTAATGCTATGCCTGCCTTAAAATCCCAAGTAAAATCTCATGAAGGTAGTAATGTTGTCCCACATGTACACTGAGAAAACATTTGCATTCCATGGTTCTGTATCTGTCTTGAAGATCAATGTGCATATGCAGGTACAGGCCGTGTTCAGAGAGTACATGAATTAGAGGAACATATCCAGCTGCTGTGAAATCAGGCTAAATTTGCAGCACAAATTAGGTGGAAATTTTCCAGATTTGTATTTAAAACCAGCATACTCAAGAGCTTTGGAACTAAACAAGCCCCATCTGTTTTAAAAATTATACAGCACTATGAACCAGCCACGGTATACATCAAAATTTGGGATGTTGTATAAGAAACAGCAATTTCTAGGGTAGAAAGAAGATTTCAAAAAAAAGATTTTGTATGTCTCTTCTTGAAGCAGTTAATTAAATGCATTCATTGCCTAAAACCGTATACTAAGTTTTATGGGTTAATTATAAACTCTTTCCAAGTCTGATTCTCTGATGGAAGTGTTCCATCACACCTTATGGCCAGGCTGTATTAGCGGGTAGGTCCTGCTCAGCTAGCAGAGGGCTCTCTCTGGCACCAGCCAACCCACAGCTGGTGTTGAATGGGAATTTCCAGTGATATGTGTATTTTCCACAGTCTGTAACTGTTCTTCCTGGGACACACTTGTGGACACAAGGAGGAGAAGGTGGTCAGGAGCAGTCAGCACAGATTGAGGAAACAGGGCTGCCTTCAGTGATGAACCAACAGGATTTGTGGGTGGGTGAGGAACCTCCTTGTCATTTACCTGGACATCAGCAAGGCTTTCATCAGTCTCCTAGACAGTGCTCTGTCTAGTGTGGGACATTGCATTTTTGATGGACAAAGAACTCAACCAGAGGGTTTAGCTCATTGATCCCAGGCACACTCATAGACATATAACGAGTGCAGTATTCCAGCTTCTGTTCTTGGACCTGTCCTGTTTGTGACCTTTACTGGTGACCTGGAGGAGGGGATGGAGCATCCTTTTGTCAAGTTTTCAGGTGACACCAATTTCCAGGTGCTGTCTGTCTGTAGCTTGAAGGCAGACCAGCCATTCAGAGGGACCTTGAAAGGCCAGCAGGAGCCGTACGAAATTCAATAAGGATCAATACAAACTCTTCATCTGGGAAGAAAAAGCCCTGTAACAGTAAAGGCTCCAAAAGGTAGAGCCAGACTCTTCGCTGAAAGTGGTGGAAGGATCAGAGACAGCAGACATAAACTGTACAAGAAAGATTCATACTGAGTGTAAGGAAAACTGTTTCCCCTAGAATGACTCTCAAGCAGTGGAGCAGGCTGCCAGAAGGGCTGTGAAGTTTCCATTTTTGGAAGCTTTTAGGACCTGACTGGACAAAGCTCTGAGCCACCTGGTCTGACCTCAGGCTGGCACTGCTTTAAGCAGCAGGTTGCACATGGAGATTTCCTGGGCTGCCCTCCAACCTGAATTACCCTGTGTGATCCTCTGAGAGTTTAACATTTTGGGATTGAATATTTTTTAGACTCGCAGGTGATGTAAACCAGAGCTGACCACAGGGGAGTCAGACCTACATATATTAGCCCAGGATTTGGTATTTCAACTCTCCCAAAGAGTCTGTGATGTAACAGCAGATGCAGCTCTGTAAAATGACAAACCTGCTGTACATTTATTGACTGAGTCTGACAGGCCTGCTCAGCTCGGTTTTCTTTCAATTATCTCTGCTGGCTCAAACGCTGGAATGTGTTACTGTAATAAACAGCAGAATAGTAGCCACTCATCTGGGGTTTGCAGGGGGACATCTGTATGTTCCTTGTATCCAGGAGACACTCTATTGCCTGAATTACTGATAGCAGATTTGCTGTTCTAGGGAGAGAAGGAAGGAAACAGAAAAGTTGACTCAGAGCTCATGTAAAAAATTAGTAGCAAGTAAACCAGGGTGTGAACTGAGAGCACATAGGCTAACGCCCTGAATTCCTCTGTGTGAAGCAGCTGACTTCACTCAGAAGGTGCAGAGAGGCCCTGGACAGATGCCCACCCCTCTGCAGGTTAAGCCGAACAGACAGATGCTACAGATGCAGGTGTTCCTCAGTGGTCCTGTGCCAGAGGCTGCTGCCCCTTTCTCTTTGCTGGAAGAAGGGGTTTGCCCAAGCACAGACACCTTTGGTCAGGCAACATTAGCAGAGCTGGCACAAACTGGCCGTGCAGTGGGTGTGAGATTGTCCCAGGGGATTGCTGATGTGAACTAGGGAATGCTCCCATGGGCTGCTCAGTGTGGCTGATCCAGTGCAGGGACAGGTGCCAGCAGCACCTTGCATGGAGGAGCATCTACCTGAAAAACGAGTGCCGAGGAGCAGATGAGCTGTGAATTCACGCCGCTCTCCCTGTGCACTGGCTTTGTCACTTCCAGAGGGTGATTAGGTTGCTGTGTCACTGTCAGTGAATGATGGCACCCACCCACCTGTTCTGAAAACTCCCTGTTATGTTGTACACAGGCCTTGATTATCGTTGTCTTCCTCCCTGACTCTCAGGAGTGTGAATGTTCTACAGAAGCACAGATGTTACCCAGAAAATTCCGAAGTTGTAGAATTGCCTCATACTTCTAATGCTTTTAGCTTCATTTCGATATTTCCCTGAAGGATGCAATGCCTTCTTACATCTCCTTCTGGACAGAAAGTCCTTTTGTAATGTCCTTACACTGCAGAATTCTGTTTCTTTTTTTTTTTTTAGTAACAACCACATATCCACTGCTTTCCTATTGCCCCTGTGACCCTCCCCAAAGTCATTGGCAATTCATCATCTTGTAGTAACTCCTAATGAGCAGCATGCAAGGGGTGAATTCCTGATGGCTTAGTGTGGCTGTTAAGCGTCCCTTAAGTCCTGAAAAGTTCTGGACTCTGGAGGACAGTTTCAGTTCACCTGTCACCGAACAGTGACCACCTCTGCAATGGGCCTGGCAAGTATTGAACAGGCTCCATTTGATCAAAAATAAGCTCTAAGGGTAGAATCTGTTGATGACTATTTGTGGCAGACGTTTGCCTGTCCTGCAATGACATGGGAGAACAGCTCCTTAAATCACAGGACTGTCAGCAGCTGCAAACATCTGCGGATGTGGGATCTGTAATCTCTCCTCTCAGACCTTTACATTGCTGTTTAATCTCTGCTATTTGTGACTACAGTTTTGTTTTTATTTTATTTTTTTATAGGAGTCACATAAAATCCACTGCAGGAAGAAATCACTGCACATTTCTCGTTTGAATGGCAGTAGATATTGCAGGAATACATGTATACGCCTGTACGTGTGTATCTATACACACAAACACACACATATATATGTGTAAATAAAACCACAGGGAGCTCTAATTGAAACATTGCCACATACTGTGAAGCTAAATGGAGGCAACAGACAAGGAGGCATGGGAAGGAGGTGTTGTGTTTTCAGGTGGTACAGTAACGAAAAGTAGACTTGCCTTGGTGTCCTGGTGGTGACAGCCATGAGAGCCCAACACATGCCTCAAGGACAACACACCCAGAGAGGTGTAATCGTTCCCTATTAAAGTGCTCATTGTTTTGGAACTGAGGACTTCCTTTACTGATCAAAGAGCTGCCTTTGATTAATCCATTCTGAAATGAATGAATTTCTAAGTTCTTATTTTTCGCTTTTCTTAGGGGAAATATTTCAAAAGCCTTTTGATCTTTGGTTATAGGCATTTAGTAAAAGGCAGGTACACTTTTACAAAAAGAACCCTGGAAGTCTTGTTGTAAAGGGTAACATGTATCAGAAAACATTCAGAACATGTTCAGCAGGTCTATTGGCTACAGCAGGCCCCTACATACTCACAGAATTGCTCTTGTGCTCATTCTTTAACAGGATCAACGGTTTTAAAAGGTAAAATCAGGCTGCTGGTCTGTGAAAAAAAAGGGCAATATCTACTGCAAAGGTCAGAAAATATTAATGTGGCATCTTACACTAACAGAGTACAGGCAGCACAAATCTCTACAAATAGGCATCCTGCTGGTAACCAATTGAAATGTAGGAGGTAGTTAATGTCTTTCAATTGTAAGTGTCATTTGATCCCCAGGGAGAGATTTAATGGATGGTATTTTCCTACTGAGAGTCCTGTCTTTTCTTTCTGTACTTCATTAGTAATAGTTCAGGGTCCTCATGTTCATAAAAAATGTATGCACTGCTTACCTGATTTTTCACATTTCACACACTGTATTAGGAAAATTGATGTTGTTCGTACAGAATTAAATAGAATACTTTACCTTTAATTATACGGTATCTTCCTGTCTACAAGCAGGTTTTCCCCACTAATTATTACCAAGCCAAAAAGAAGGGAAGAACAGAATAGAAAAGATAACAGTACTGGAATAAAATAATGGCTGTTTGCAAATCCACTTGCTGTGAAATTTCCCCCCTTCCCCATCCAGGCTGTGTGGTCTGGATTGGTCTTGGGGATCCTTCGGAATGCAGGTCCTAGCTGAGGTATCTATGGGAAATGGATGCCTCACTCCTTCTGTGGAGGTGGACCTGTATTGTGGAGGTGGACCTATATAAATTAGAAACTCTAATTTACTGAGTATGAACAATTTTATCCATAAGTGGAATCTTGTAGTTTTTTGACAGGGTAGAGCATTAATACCCTACTGCTGTTAGAGGGAAGAAAAAATCACTCAAAGAACTCAAAGTTCCACAAGTAGAGCTTCCTGGAGTAATTTCAGATTCAAAACTCAAGCTGTTTCCCTCCAAGTGTGTTCCTGGTGGCTTGGGAAGACTATACTGACCCATCTCTCTTCCCCAGGATCAGGGGCTGGCATTCATTTTCTGATACCGTCTTGGGTGACTGTTCTTGTGTTTTCTCACAACGTTTTAACTCAAACTTACTTTCTGATAACCTTGATCAACTTCCCAATAAGCGGATCATTCAGTAACAGAAATACCTTACTTTAATGGTCTGACTAAATACAGAAAACCCACTCTAACTTGCAAATGCAAGTGAATTCATTGAGGGTGGGGAAAAGTGGCTAAAAAGCGCTTTTTTGCACTAGACATGAGCTCTGCAGGTGCAGGAGTTCGCTGCACCACCAGCAAGGAGCTGTTCCTCCTGTGTTTGTTCTCACACGTGTTTGAGCGCTCTGCTGAAGCAGAATCAAGCAAGCAGTTTCAATATTGACTTGTTTTTGTAAAGTTGAGCATGTTGTGTTTTGTTACATAGCTTGCAGTGGTGAGAGAAATCCATTAAACTTGAAGTTAATTAGTATGGGAAGACTGTAATTTATCGAGATTGCCTGAATGGAAGTAAGGGCGTTGCTATTTAATTAGCAAGTGCATTTGGATTTTTAGATTTTTTTTTCCTTTTTGATTTTATTCAAAATAATTGTAAGTGCTTTGCATACAATGAAAGAAGAGTAGATTAAGGACAGGCGACTGAAAGGACATTAAAAAACTATGACATAATATTAATTTTTTTGCCATTAAGTGCGTGCTTTTGATCAGATAAGACAACTTTTATTGCTGTGGTCTATTCTCATTTTGTATCTTAATTATGCCTGGAAAGATTCTTTAAATGACAAAGTCCTAATTTATATTACCACAAAGGACCAATCTTACAGAGTTATTAAACCAGAACGTGCCTGTTCGTTGCTTCTTCTCCTTCCCTGTTTCTGAGACCTTCCACTGACGTCATGGGCACCTTCAGCTGATTTCCAGAAAAGTTTACACTCAGCTGTGTTTTATACGGTGGGCTGCTTTCCTTGTTTTCCTTAATTTAGGATAACTCATTGTAGATTGAAACTTCACTAACATCACTGCTTCTCCAAATTAACAAGTGATGGGACAAGAGGAAATGGCCTCAAGTTGCACCAGAGGATATTAGCAAAAATTTCTTTGCCAAAAAGGCTGTCAAGCACTGGAACAGGCTGCCCAGGGACGCAGTGGAGTCACCATCCGTGGAGGGATTTAAGAGATGTGTGAATGTGGCGTTTGGGGATGTGGTTCATTGGTGGCCTTGGAAGTGCTGGGGAACGGTTGGACACGATGATCTTCTTTCCAAAGTAAGTGGTTCTGTAATTTACAGCTACTCTCCTCCATGAAGAGTGAAGCTGCTGCTGCTCACAGGAGGGGACTTGGCCCTCCAGTTCCTAATCCTGCAGCATGTCCCAGTAAGGTACAGTGGGATGGGGCATTGTCATGACAAGTGCACTGAATAAAGTAGAGAAAATTCTCTCTGGGGAGCACACAACATGCTCAGTCCGTCCATCCATCCATCCATCCATCCATCCATGGCCTCCCAGCGAGGGACACAAGATTTGCCCTGTACATGACAGCATTTCGGCACAGTGATGACCCCGACCTTCGGGGCTGTGATGACCCCGCGTCGTGTGGTCTCACGGCTGCATGGGGACCCCCCAGACCCTCGGCCCTAGCGCTGTTTTTCGGGAACGCGGCCGCCCCTCAGCCCGTCCGGTCCCCTCGGCGCGGGGCTGGCGCGGCCATGGCGCTGAGGGCGGCTGAGGGGCATCCCCGTGCGGCGGGCGCCCCCTGCCGGCCGCCTGTGCCCCACAGGGCCCGGCCTGGGCTCCGCGGGCCGCAGGAAACCCCCGAGAGCGCCGGCAGAGAGAAACCTCAAACACCGCCTTTTTAAACCCTCCGGGATAGACAGAGCCTCTAACACCGCCTTTTTAAACCCTCCGGGATAGACGGAACCTCTAACACCGCCTTTTAGTGGTAGCGAGTAAGGTGTTACTGTGTTCTTGCTCAAGAGGTGTGTATCTGTGTGGCCGACAAAATTTTCCTCTCTCTACACAAGACGCTGATATAAAACTTCTTCACCTGTATATATTTTTAGCAAACAAAGAAATTAATGTTCACTGATTCTAAATTGCACAATTCTTTCGTTAATTAGTATTCTGTCCTCTCTTGGTTATGGATTTCCCGCTGTTCCTGCTAATTAGTAATTTAAGTCTTTTTAGTATCTTTTTTCCTTTGTCAGGGACTTTCCAATGCTCATATACTGAGTTAGCTTCTTCTTTACCTTCTGGTTCCTGCCAAACATCTTTGTAGTCCATGAATTCTTCACTTCTTGTATCCAATTTCAACAATACATCAGTCTCTCACAGGCCGTACTCATTAAAACATATCAAAGTTAACTTAGCAAAACTTTTAAGTTTCTGTAATTTTCCCAAGCTGTATTCCCACAATACCTGCTCATGCTAAATTTTGCTAAATGCTGGCTAGAAGTGATTTAATACATTGCTTGTAATTAATATACTGGTTATGATTAAATAAAACAAATTAATTATAATTAATTAAACCCATTAATTAAAAAATTAGGGAAGTTATATGATTTCCAACAGAAGGACAAGGATTTGGTAGATGGTCATAATCTTTTTAATCTTGAATTTTATGCAGGTATTTGCAGCTGCCTCTGCATGAGCAAGCTCCATATCTCTACATGGCTCCCTTCTGCCTCCTGTGAACAGTGATAATATCACTTCCCTGCCTCCCAAGACTGCTGTGAGTAAATGCATTAGAAAATTATTTGGCTGGGGTAGTCTTTCCCTAGTGCTCTAGTATGATCTGCTCCTGTAGTTGTGACAGTAGTACAACTGCAGTATTTTATAAAACCCCCTGATAGAGGGAGGGGATTCCTCCCCTGCCCTGCTCAGGTGAGACCCTACCTGCAGAGCTGCTTTCTGTTCTGGGGGCTCAGCACAGGAAGGACCTGGAGCTGTTGGATGAGTCCAGAGGAGATCACCAAGGTGATCAGAGGACTGGAACAATTCTGCTGTGAGGAAAGGCTGAGAGAATTGGGATTGCTCAGACTGGAAAAGAGAAGGCTTTGGAGTGACCTGATTCCCTTACCTGAAGGGAGATGAAAAGAAAGGTGGAGAGAGACTTTTTACAAGAACATGTAGTGACAGGACAAGGCAAAATGGCTTCAAACTGACAGAGAGGAGGTTTAATTCAGATACCAGAAAAAAATTGTTTACTGTGAGGGTGTTGGCACCCTGGCACAGGATGCCCCATCCCTGGAAGTGTTCAAGGCCAGGTTGGATGGGACTTGGAGCAACCTTGTCTAGTGAAAGGTGTCCCTGCCCATGGCAGGGGGGTGGAAGGAAATGATCTGTAAGGTCCCTTCCAACTCAGGCCATTCTATGATTTTATGATTCTTTGATCGGCTTCATCTGCTGTCTTTGTGCACACTGCTGTAGGAATTACAGATGCTGGCAATGAGTATACCTAGCTCTGAAAGAAGTTGCTGGAACTTCTGTGTTCCCCACTTTAGTGGCTGCAATTTAAAAATCCAGATTTGTAGTGCACGGTGTGCTGTCGAAGCTGAGATCTGCAGGATCTGAAGAATTTTGTGACAGCTGCAAGATGTGATTTCAGTTTCCATGGAAACTGGCACAAAAATCAAGGTGAAGTGTTGGCTGATTATCTAATAATAAAGCTGAGTATTTAAATATGGAGCTCTTCACCTTCCTTTTGCTGAGACAACTTCCATTCCTACAGCACCCAGCAAACGCAATAGAGGCCTTATGTCTTCAAACTGTGGTCACAGCTTGGGCTGTGTAATCTGCTTTCCAGAGATGAAAGACAAAGTTCAGCCTTGACTCATTCAGCCACAGAGCCTTATGCTCTGTTTTTCAGATAAAATGCTGATTTGTCCCCACAATTACTGCACACACCAACACCATTGTTTATATGACAAATTACAGAGTAACAGAAGTTCTTTTGCTTTACTGTGTGTTTTTCTACTACGAATTTCCAGAAACTTTTTGTTTTCAAATGCATTTCCTTGTAAATAATTCTCATTGCATACTTTTTATCTGCCCACACTTTTGCTTATCACTTGCATTTAATGGCTCTTTGGCTTTGCACTCACTGGTCTCTTGTTTTGAATCAGTGAGTTTGATCGTTTTGCTGAACATTTCTTTTTTCAGGTCATTGATTTCTACGGTTAACAAAATGAATCCTCCTACTGATCCTTGCTACGTCCCACTAATCTCATTGCTATATCCTGAACTGCTCAATTACCTTTTGTCTTCAATTTCAGACACATTTATCAAACCCACAGATCAGTCTTTTGTGCAGGAAGCAGTTTCATACTGGATTCAAGAACACATTCACGTGAATATTGCTCATACTTATACCTCAATTTGCTAAGACTGTTTAAATTTTCTTCATTAATTTGCTTCTTGACATACCCTTTTAAGTGTACTTTCTCCACTGCTTATTTTTTGCCAGAGATGTCTTTCTTTCTAACCTCTATTCTTTTCTGCTCTTGGTGTCTTCCAGTATTTGATAGTGTTGACTTTCTACTTTGCAGCACTTTATCTTTTCTACCCTCCTGAGTCATTTGACTGCTTCATTCACTCTAGGCAGAGAGTAGAAGCCAATATTCTTCTGAAGGACATTTGCTCTGTTTTTCTCAGTAGGAAATTGGGGATTTTCTTAGGCCTGTCTTTTGTATCTCTAACTCCATGTCCCACTTTTTTTGAAGGGGGGTTGATACCTGCTTTGCCAGGTTTGGCATGATCAGTTGTATCTTGGCTCGGACATATGGAGAACACAAAGGCAAAACCCCAAAGCAGCGAAGTCCATGGCCTAACATCCCATGATATGCTTCATGGGATCACCTGGGTATTAATTCAAAAGGGGGCCAAGCAGAATTCTTACTCCTTTGATATGGTCTGTTTCAAACCCAAAGGATCTCAGTCTCATGTGTCTATAACTGAGTCTGCTCTCACAGATATTTTCTTTGCTAGGAGTACAATATGGAGGAGAAAGGGCTTTTTACACATTCATTAGCATGTCAAGGCGTTGTCTTTAAGTGTATTACAACAGCAAGGGCCACATGTCTTTCACAAATGTAATAGAAGAAGCTCAGACTAAATTCTGACCACAGAAACCCCTGTGCAGTCTGTCTAGGGCTCTGTCATTCTGAGTTTCATTTTGCATATCAGAAATCTCTTCTTTCCAGTGCCCAAGGACCATGTAGCCATTTACAAACCACACTGGCATCCCAGAACAAGTCACTGTCTTTGGCAGGGGTTCAGAGGGCTGGGATCTCAGGAATAAAAAATAAAACCGAAGCTCTCAGGCACAGTAGCTTCTTTTCTAAAAAGAGGCACATTCATAGCAGTAACTGAATATGGCTGAAGATAAGAGTTTGATACCAGAGCACTGAGAAAGAATAGAAGGGACACCACTCCTAACCGGCAAGCTTTCTTAGAAATACTGTTTCTCTTTGGAAGAAAAGCCGAAAGAAGCTCTGCTTTGGAAGGTACATTTTCACAAAAACTTGTGTTTATAGGATTTGTTAGCTTAGATGATCCTATTCTATTTTAAATGTATCAAGTTAATTAAGGGTCATGTAATTTCTTTCACAAAAGAACTGAAGCTCTGGGCTCCTCTGAGGAAACACAGTTGAACATGTGAAATGAGTACCCAAAAAACCTCATGGTAAGTCCCCTCACATTCAGACAATTATCTTCCAATCATTTGAGAAACTATGAAAAACCCCAAGCCCACAATACCCACACACTTTAAGCAGAGGTGGGGAGGGTGTGTCACATTTAAAAAAAGAAGTAGACACAAAGGCACTTCTGTTCAAAAGCCTCCAGAGCATTCTGAAATGCCAGCGGGCAAAGCCTGGCTGAGCCAGAAGCTGACAGTAGATGATAGTCTGCAACAGGCATGGAGTTTACACAGCCTTGAACATTGATTAGGAATTGGAATTGAACATGTTTTGCTGAGTAGCTTTGAGCTACTGGTTGTTGCACTTTTTGGAAGAGGACCTGTGATGACTAGTTGGGGAGCAATATGAGAAAAAAAAGAAGAATGAATAGCTTAAAAAAGAAAAGCTACTTACACAGATTAGAGTGGTGTTCTATTTTAGAAAGTGGTGGTCATGTGGAGGTTTCTGCAGGACCAAAGTACTGCTGGCAGGTGAGTGAGTAGGTCACCACCACTGCAGTCTGACAGAAGTCCATTAGCTTAAAAAGGGGTCTTTTAAGACAGGAAAAAGGACAGCATAATTAGGTAGTCTGGTTCATTGGAAACACCTCCTCTGTTTTCAACCTGGACACATCAGTTTCTTGGTAGAAGAAACACACATTCAACAGCATTTTGGGTGGCTTCCATTTCCAGTAATATTGTTGTACATAGGAAATGAGGTATGTTTGTCTTAGGCATTTTCTTCTTTGAAATAGACAGCAGAAGGAACAGAGAAATTACAAGAGGTAGTGAATTTAGCAAACCTGCACATAAAATAATCTTTCATGAGAATAAAATGCTGCATTTACAGCTGTAAATGTACACACCCGTATAAGTTAAAAATACAAAGCTACTTTTACTGTGTATCTTGTTCTTTTTAAGTTGAGAGAATGAAGTACTCAAGTGCTGGACTTAAAGTGGTGAACCTCATTGCATTGGCAAAACCAAACCATTCATGCAGCACCAGACTTTTAACTTATCCTACGTGAGAAAGTTAGACAGTTAGTGCAATCAAAGTGCAATTGTGTTCTTCACAGTGTGTACATTTTGACTGGCCTGTAAAGTGAATGTAGAAGTTCATGACTCTCCCAGGCAGCTTCTTTTGATGGTTGAAGAAAACATGATCTGCAACATACTAGGCCACAGCCTGACTTGGAATGATTAGACCGGTGTTCATGAGACAGTGGAGAAAAGTCAAAGTCAGCTACCTGGAAAAAGAACATCAAAAATATCGTTCTTAGTTCAGTTCCCACTGGCTCAAGTCCAGCAAGGATACATTGGGCTACAAACCATTTTCAGTCAGTCACTAACTTCAAATAGACTTCTGATTTATACCTGCTGTGCACATGGCTTATAGACAGTGTCTCTAGAGGTATATAATTTATATTGTGGCACAGTGTAAAGGGTATTGGGTACTTTCCAAAGTACCATGAAAGCTACCTTTGATTTGAGAACTCATGCTTATTGCAAACACCTTTTGGAGCAAGTGAAAGGTATATTAGAGATGGAAGGGAGCTGGAGAGAGGAAGGCCACATATGAGGGGTAGGTAAAAATTTAGGGCTGCTTTAGGTAACATACCCCTCCTTTTTTATTATCCTGTATCCTCTTGCACTATCTCCTTGCTTTCTTTCATGTCACTACTCTGAGGCAGATCCTCTGGAAGGATACTTCAATGCAAGGATCTGCTTGGGAATATTAACAAACTGCCCATTATTATTCTGGCAATTTAGAGTTCTCTGCAACAAGCCAGAAGCATGCCTGTTACTTCGTTTGCCTGCACTGATTGGATTTTTTGGTAGAACAGACTACACATACCAGAGAAATGCTCCCTCCCACTCTGTTTGTCTGGGGATTAAAGAACTTTTCATATCAGATACCTTTCATGGCTGAAAGATACCTGATTACTATCCCAACTCAAAGTAAGAGTAACAGAATACCTCCACGAGATCTTTTTGTTGTGTGTTACTTCGAAAAGTCGTGTACAGCACCAGTACCAGCATCACTGAAACCAGAGCAGTGCAGAGCAAGACAAAGAAAGCTGGGTGGATTCCTAGGAAAAAGCACAAGGACACATTCCTGGAGTGACACAATACCCCCAAAAAAGGCAACAGTGAGAAGGAAACAATGAAGAAGTTTTAGGAGTACTTTTTGGAAAAAGGAGATGTGTGTAAGGGGGAATAAACTTTTGAGCCCAGATCACTCCAGGTTTTTCTGAAATCTCAGGAGTGGGAGGGGGTTGTAAGGGTCTTTCCCTTTATGCCCTCTTTTCTCTTGAAGAGCCTAAAAACCTCCACCCAGTTACGTATGTCAGCCCTTGACTCCCCAGGCTGTTTGTACCTCTGTGGTACCCCAAGAGGACAGGAAGGACTCTCACCTCCACAGCAGCTAAGAGCATCCAGCACAGAGGATTCAGCCCTGAATGCACACCAGTGCCTTCTGGAGTGAGCTGCCCTGTCTGTACACAGCTGGCTCACAGTGACACGGTGTGACCAGCCTGTGTCACAGCCTGGCTGTCCCCCATTCTCTTCTCTTGGCCATTTAACCACTCTCTCAGATGGTTTAGGGACCCAAGAGAGGCATGTGTGACCCTGCAAGGGGGAGCCAGCTGGGGTCACAGGCAGGAGGGACAGAGACTTGTAATGAAATGGAGGCCTAGAAAAATGTACCCTTGAAAATCCATAACTAAACTAAGCAAAAAGAATTGAAACTGCTTAATTAAGGTAGTGTTACAGATGCATGTGTTTTCCTAATTATCCTCTCCAACTATTTAAACCAAAAAATACGTCATTTAAGTAATACAGCCTTCCCAGGGTACTTAGTAGCTTCAAGACACTCTTGGGACTAAGGGTTCAGCAGAATACAAGAAGCTCAGAGCAATTACAGCAGACACATTATAAATTTTCATTTCCCTTTTTATTCTTCTCCTTTTAGGGATCTATAACACATTCCTGAAACCTCATCCGCAGGCTGGCTAATCCACAATTGTCCCTAACCTGTTTGAGACTGCAGGTTCCCTGACAGGTGGGACTCCGTGCTGCTCAGACTCCCTGCTCCTCACCTGCTGGCCGCACTTTGATCCCGTGGTACGTCTGCAGCATCGCCACGCCGTTCTCCACCCTAACGCTGAGGCAATACTGTCCCGCGTCCCTGAAGGTGTGGCTGAGGTTGTAGCAGGAGCCACTGATCTCCACCAGATGGCATTTGTCACCTTCAAGTGGAATGCATTCGGATTTTATAAGCCAGCATAATGCCAGTGGTGGGCTGAAACGACAAGAGAAAAGAGGCAAAATTTAAAAAAAGGTGAAAATGCTGCAAAAATTTCAGCAAAGAACTTGGTTAAAATAGCAGAATAATTTTGAAACTAATGACGTTAATCTAAACACAAATAAAGAAGTAGTTAACTGCACAGTTGTTTGGTTTATAGCATTTGCCAAATGAAAAAGTTCTTTGTGATGCTTCTATAAAGGCAAGCCTTTCAGCTGAGAGCTGAATACCTGCAAGGGTCAACAGCAGGCCACTGTGTGTAGAAAATAGTCCTTCTTCCATAGTCCTTCTTCAATAAAGATAAAAGGAATCTTTTTTCCCTGCACTCCAAGGGAAGGTTATTTTTCCTTTGTCCTTCTCGCACAGAAATCACTGTCTGTACCGCTGAAGCACATCCAAGACTGTTCTAATTTTAAAAAACCCACAAATGAAACTGCAAAGAATATAAGATGAGCTCTGTACAAAGGACTAATAGCCAGAAAATGTAAGTAAGTTTCAAGGATCACAGCACCCCTTACATTAACAAAAGGTTTTTTATTTGCCATCAAGCAATTTAGTGCAACCCCCTTCATGGCCATGTGGCCTCTCACCACATCTAATTGAAGCCTTTTATTTACCCTTCCAGATCCCTCTTTCAACTGATTCTGCTTGAACTCACCTTATGCACTATAGACTTTGATTCTGATAACAGCCAGAGCTTTTCCTTACCCTATTTTATTACAATTTTGTTTCTTATCTCTTTACAATGACCGTTGGCTAAAGAAAGCATTGTGTTTATGTGTTTATCTCATTTTCAAGCTTTGTTTTTGATAACCCATCTCTTTGTCACTGCATCTCTATCTTAAGCTCCTCTTGCATCAGTGCCAGTCCCGTGACTAGGAGGTTACCAAGCCTGCTTTCATTGATCTCAGGTTTGCCTGTCATAGTTTTTGGCTGTTCACATTCACTGGTATGCCATCTCCAGTTCCCATTCCTGCCGATGTGCCTTTCACTTTCTGAATGCAAACTGTGCTGCTTTGTCTGTTGGGACTGTTTATGCCTCTGGCAAACGACTCTGTGTTTGGGTGCTGCTTGCTCCAAAACTCCAATGTGTTCTAATGCTGCAACTTGAGAGAGCTTGTGCTGGGATTGTGGTGCTCACAACTCTCCTGTTTTCCTATAATCCTTGCTGCATGGAGCTTCTATATCTTATCCATTTTGTGGCAATCATAACTTTCCCAGAATTACTCCCCAAGCCTATTAATCCCCTATGCCAGCCAAGTTTGCTGCTATGCAACAGGACTTGGGATATATTTTAATTTAATAGTGGGGAAATTGGTGAAGGACAAAAATTCAAAAGGAAGTTTTCAGATGTGTTTTTCCCCACTATTTCTCTGGCTACTTGTCTTTTAACATTCTCTTTACAAAGATAAAAAAAATAACATTTGCTTTACATAGGAGAATTCTAGTTTTCTGTAAAAATGCAGGTTCTTTCAGGCTCTAGAGCTCATGGTATTTCAAGTCAGGAAAATGCAATATTCAATGGTATTTTGCTCAAAGAAAATTTGGTTGGTTTTTTTTTTTTTTTTTTTTTTTTTACGTAACTTGTGTGGGGTGCAACTGACTATATTAAGGAAACACTGGGGGAAACCACAGACAATTTTTGGGAGGAAAGAAGTTGTGCTTTCTACTTACGTGCCGTTGATATGAAGAGATAAATTCAGGTTTTCCATTACCTGAGTCTCTCTGGAGCCCACTACGTTGATACTTTTAACAGCATCTGAGAAGAAATGAAAAGGCAGCATGTCACACTCCACATGTAAACTTGAGTCTCACTGGTTTCCCAGTGAAGGTTTTTTTCCACAGACTTGCAGATTGGAGCTCCATCAGTCACACAAATAATACTACTTGTCTGACACCCCGCAAGGAAACCTACCAAGAGAGATGATGTAAGTTCTCTGATATTTTCTGATTTCTTTTTAATATGTATAATCAGCTTTTTGAATTCTGTGCTTGTTTACTCCTGAAGCTGACCAAATCAATGAGACTGTCCTAATGCTTGATTTAACTAATTTATTGTTTAGGGATAGCTGATGTCAATTCAACAAACAAATCCACTATAAGTTACCATAAATACTTTATTGTTTTACTTGTATGTGAGACTTTTACAAAAGACAGTAAAATTCTCTGTAGATTAAAAAGAAACTTTTTATTTATTATAATACTATATATAATATATGTATTATATATATTGTATCTTATATATATATTATATATAATATAGTATATATAATACTATATATATACTAAGATTTTATTTATTTCCACCCATTTTTCTACGTTGGAAGAACATGAAGATGATTTTGCCATGGAAACACTCCACTGAATGATGTTGACCAGTCATTGCATGTGAAACAATGTTGAAGTTGTGTTACCATGTTAAAGCTAGATTGTATCTGTACATATACAGCTACTACAGATACAGGATTGAAGGTGCAAGATGTTTCATAATTACCCAAGAGCTCCAGAGCTGTGGTAAAGTCACCAGTTTTCTGCATAATTTCTCTTTCGTGTATGATGCTTCCAGTTTGCTCCCATTCAGCTACGACCTTCAGATGCACTGTGCGATTCCCCACGGAAGAGCAGTTGCAGTAGACAAAGGGTTCCTTGGTAATCTGGTAAACTCTGTGTGCAACAGGAAAAAATTTAGAATCAAAATTGCCTTTTACCAAGTGCTTGCATATTTCTGGTTTAAAAAGGGACAAGGTCTAATATATTTTCTTTACAGACAATGCTCCAGTGGCTGTGATTCTAAATTCTACCTTATGTCCATATCAATGAGGATTTATGTCTGTGGTGTTACCTATAGAACTACAATTAGTATGAAATCCAGAGGAATTCTGTGCATTTTAAATTAAAGAAACTAAAGATAATGCTAAAAGAATTTACAAAATGGAATAGGAGTAGTCAGTAAATTATGAAAACAACTTTTATAGCAGGCAGACTATTAGCTAACTGATTTAATTGGGATTTTTCTCTAGATGAACATCTGAATCAGAGCCATCTTGAATACTTGTTAAAGCAGACAAAGTAAGCACACCTACCCATCTCCAAAATCCCAGTTGTAGACAAATGATGCTGACTGGAAGTAATGACTTGGGTCATGAAGAGAGAAAGAAATCCGGGTCACTGTGTCTGTGGAGGATCTAGAACCATGTGTGGTAACTCTGCTGTCTTCTATCAGGGCAAGGGTGAGGTTCCCTGTGATAAATTCTGCAGAATAAAAAGAGGGAAGAAGAATGACAGCATTCTTCCACAACATGCTCTGTGTGTATATCAAAACATTCTTTGATGATGTGTCTTTCTGTGTCCTAGTCCAAGAGGTTAAGTGTATTTTATATCTATTACTCAGTGTTGTCACATATGTTAATGAGGCAGTGAAATTAAAATATTTATTTAGGGTTATACAATGGGTAATGATAAAACATCTAATAGAACTAGGAGAAAAAATTCCAGACTGATTGAGCTCAATATAAACTTTTACTATCTATTTAAAAAGAACTGGTATTAATATCAAGCATCTAGATTCAGAATCAAGCCAGTATACCCATTCTACATGTTTGGAACGGTGTTTTTTGTGTTTTGTGGGGTTTTTTTACGTAGCTTTTTTCCCCCTTGGTTTTAGCTAGTCTTATAGAAATTAGTATTCGACTGCTATGAACAACAGATGTGCTATATATTGTGAATACAGAAAGGGGAGAACTTTTATGTCTATGAGAGGTTCTGTGTTCGACTTTGTTTACAAGGAGTGGCAGACTGATTTAAAAAAATCCTCTTTAACCTACAAATAAAGATGTATTATGATGAGACATTTATCAGCTCATTATAAAATTAATGGGCTATTGATTACCAGTAACAGACTCTTACCCTGTTAACAATTCATTAAATCTGGTTAACTGTTTTCTGGGTGATGCACAAATAATAATTGCAATTACTGTTGGAATGGGTCTGTCAATCCCTGTATTAGAGATTAGGTTAACTGCAGCACACCAGTGGTTAATTTGTAAAAAAAAGAGCATATTTATGGTTATGAATATTCCCAGTAAGCTGAAATTGCACTCAGCAACATTTTATGCAGCCGTGACTTCACGTCCAATTTCAGTACACTCGGACAGAGTTTTAAAAGAAAATGTAACGCTCTGCTGTACTGATGGCCTAAGATTTGCTGTGTCATGCAACAGGGGAAAGCAGCAGATTGTCACTGCTGATGGTCATCCTAACTTGAGGTCTAGAAATGCTGGAGAAGAAGCATTGTTTTAGCAGTCTGGACGTCACTGACCCATGCTGATGGGTGAACTGCAGCTGCTGAAGCATCTGGTTTCCAGCTCAGTTTCTCTAAGTGACAGAGGCAGGAAAACACGGGCAGGATCACCCTTTCTTCCTGGATGTAGAGAGACTAGAGTGTGGCTCTAATGGTACTGATTACACCATTCCACCCAAACCCACCTTCAGCCACGAGTGCTTACAAATGCAACTCTGTTGTCAGAAGCCATATTTACACTGGCTTTCACCCTGCTGCTGGCAAGGGCATATATACTGAGTTCCTGGAGAGGTACAGGCTGTAAAGCCATTTTACCTGTAATCTGAAGCACGGTGATGTTTCTCGCAACCGGCCGACACAACCAGCAGTTTTTGTGAGTCACCCAGACAGAAATGGGGAAAGTGCCCGGAAATTCACCAGTCACATTAATTATGGAAGTAAACCGCTGCTCAGATTTCTCTATCAGAATCAGAGGAGCATAAATCCAGTTAAAGTGATACAAATTTGATGTGACATTTTTGTTCTCCATTCTTAGACTGGCCTGAACAGTAGCTTGAGCTCCTGTTGTGATGGGACCATTGTTGGTTATTTCCAGACCATACAACTCTGTGGAAATCAGAAGAAAAGAAGTAAAACAAACCTTATTGTACTGCATTTAAAATTTTATTTATTTATTTATTTACACTTTTTAACTAGTCAGCTGTAGTTATGTGACTCACAATGACACTCATCCCATTAAAGACTTTACCACCATATTTTTTTACTGTTTTAAAAATCTGGAACAGAAACTGTTGCATGTGTATATGACTTCAAACAAATAGCAGTAAGCAACATGTCAGACTGGGTCCTAGAAATGTTCATAGTAGAAGACAGCTTCAGACAAGAACATCGCAAAAGCTTTGACGAGGTTTTACACCCAGAACTGGGTGCTGGCTGTAGGTTCATTGTCACTAATGATCTAACATGGTCACTAGACTTCCAGATACTGCAAGAAGCTCAGCTCTCATCTGTGTCCTAGAAAATGTGAACTTTCAAAATCAGGTGAGATTTCATTCACTAGATTCCTTTGCCAGCTCTGTTGACAAGTCCCTCTGACTTTCCTCATAAGTACACATTAAAAACTCAGTAAATACATCTTCTGTGCTATGGTCCACCTTACATTTCTTTTTCCAGGGAAGGACCAAAAATCCCAAGGCAAATTAAAGTTGTACCATGCTCCAGTGGCAGATCAGTTGCTGTCCAGAGGCACCTGGACAAACTCAGAAAGTGGGCCCATGGGAACATCATGGGCTTGAACAAGGCTGAGTGCAAGGTTCTACACATGGATTGGGGCAATGCCCACTATTCAGTACAGGCTGCGGAGATGAAGGGATAAAGAAGGACTTGGGCAGTGGTGGATGAAAAGCTGGACATGAGCCAACAATGTGCACCCAAGAAAGACAATGATATCCTGGTCTGCATAAAAATCAGCATGGCCAGCAGGTCAAGGGAGGAGATGTTTCACAATAAGGGTGGTGAAACACTGGCACAGATTGCCCAGTATGAACATTCGAGGTCAGGTTGGACAGGGCTCTGAACTACCTGATCTAATTGAAGATGTCTCTGCTCATAGCAGGGGATTGAACTAGATGAACTTTAAAGGTCTCTTCCAACCCAAACCATGCTATGAAACAGCAAGGCATGAGAGGTGCAGGACAGGACCTGTGATACTGAATCAGCTCTGCTGCTCTGAATGACTCACCATTATCTTCTCTGCCATGTTTACTCAACTACTTCAGATCTTGCAACTACTGCAATAGGCAGAGTGTGAGAGAGGTTGAGATTTATGGAAAGAATACATTAACTTTTTCAAAAAAATAGCAGTGCAACAACATTAAAGGTTGTGCATGTGTTAAACAAAAAGTCAACCCCCAAGCCCCAAAACAAAAGGAAATGCAAAATAGCTGTGAATTGGGACAGAGCTGGGAACAGGATCTGGTTGCTTGCCTTCAACACAGAGCATGTTCCCTTCCCTTCATCAGAGCTCTCCCTGGCTCTCCTGTCATCAGCAGTGCTGGGCAGAGCAGCAGAGCTGGGGGTTTCTAATGCTGGTGCCTTTCCTTATCCTCTCTTTCAGGAGCCACCACACTGCTAACAGGGACCTGAATCTTTGACCTTCAGAAGTTGTATTTCTCACTCATCCATGACCTCGAATGTGAAAGGAGCATTGGGGCCAGCTAACTCCCTTGCTGGCTTTTCTGCCCCCATCAGCTTGGACGGGATGAAAGGGACTGCATTTGTGCCTGCATTCTTTTTTACAGATCACAGGTGCTGAGCAATTCTGGAGGCAGAAGGACTGTGAGAAATGAACTGTAACGTTACTGCCTGCGAAAGAACTCCACTGTTCCCATTTCACAGCACAAGAAATGGCCCTGGGTTCAATTTTTTGAGTTAAAAGAGAAATGCTTGTGTTTTGATGAAATCTGGCACAGGGAGGTTTCATGTCTCTAGAAGAATCAGGCTATGCTCCACTTTGTTTCAGCAGAATTCAGGAAAAAATAGCCAACTAACTCATGCTTATCTAGCACTTCTCCTTGGAGGTTATCATGGTGCTTTGCAAATCAGGGCCATACCGGCCTGAGAGGTGCAGCAGCTGGAGGTTCAGTGGCTAATCCAAGGTCACCCAGGGAGCGACCGGCACAGCAAGACATTCCATCCAAGTCAGGGATTTCTCCTACCTTTCCGACCTGTCTCTGCAGAATGGAGCTCTGTGAGTCCCACAGCGAGGGACAGCGGCTGCCCAGGTGCCTTGTGACCCGCGGCGCGAGGTCAGCGGAGGAAGCAGAAGTGCAGCTTTTGAGTTAGAAGTGCAAAGCAGAACCCCGGCTGCCCGGGATGCCCCACCTTCACTGCAGGCACCAAGATCACAGAGCCTGAGAATAAAGTCTGGGGTGGTGGGAGCGTGCCAAGAGCTGCTTCCATCCCTTGTCACATCTATCAAGCTCGGGCAGGGAACCCCCCACAACAGTGATGCAGCTCACGTCTGAGGTCTGAGCCCTCGCCCCCCGCACCCCTCGCCCGCTGCCCGGCGGCGATACCAGCGCAGACCGGCGGCCCCTTACCTGCGGCCGGGGAGCGACCGTGGCCGAGCTGCAGCAGCAGCAGCAGCAGCAGCACGCAGAGCAGCTGCCGCATGCTGGGGGCCGCGGCTCGGTGCCGCCGAGACCGGGGCTGGGGCCGGCTCTCGAACCGGGACCGGGTCTGGCCGCGCTGCCCCCGCGGCACTGCGGCTCCTCTGTCCGCGCCCCCGGGACGCTCCCCCGCGGCAGCGCCCAGCCCGCCTCTCCCGGGGGCAGTTCCTGCGGGATCGCGCTGGCAGCGGGACCGGGCTGCAAAGCCGCCGGCGGTTTAAACAAATAGTCAATAAAACCCACAAACGCCTCACATCTGCCGAGGGCGTGGGGACACGCCGGAGCGTTTGGGAAGGGGTTTGTGCTGCGCTTTGGCGGCGCCAAGCACATATACGGTATTTCTGAGGTGGCGCGGGGACGCCTCTGCCGGGGAGGTTCGGCTGCTGTTACCGGTCCCGCAGCGCTCCGAACGGCCTGTAACGGGTGCCCTGCCGGAGAAAGCCAGAGCAAAAGCGCCGGACTGTGGTTTTCTGGTGTTCTTTTTTTGTCGTTTTATTTTGTTTTCTCCTGTTTTGTTTTGTATATTTTGGTTTTAATTCGCTTACTTTTACTTTTTTTATTTTCTTAAACTCATCATTCGAAGCCCTTTCTCACGCCTGGCCGCCGTTTTGTTTCTTGTGGCGGATCAGCCCCTCTGCCCGCTTACGCTTCCGGTCGTGCCACCGCTTCCCCGGGGCACCGGCGGGGCAGGCCTTGCGCTGGCCGGAGAGACCGGCCGCGGCCGCCTCTGCCCCGGTGACTCCTCGCCCGCTGCCACCGGCGGCCCCGGCGTTAGCGGACCCTCCGGGGACGCGGGGACGGGCGGGGCTCGCCTCAAGCAGCGGCCGCTGGCAGCGCCCAGCTGGGGCGAGACCGCCCCGGCGGGGCGGGTCAGGGCGGGGCCGTCCGAGGCTTGCGGGGCCAGCGAAGGGAGCGGGCGGTGCCGCGGAGCTGCGCGCCCGCCTCCGCCCGGCGAGAGGCGCGGGAGGCGGCACCGGGAGGAGGCGGCACCGGGAGGAGGCGGCCGGAACTGAGCTCGGGCGCTTCCGTCGCGCCCATGCGCTGCCGGCGGCCTCCGAGAGCAACAAAGGAGGGAGCCGGGGGGCCACGGCCGGGCGGTCCCGCGGAGCCGCGGGGTGAGGAGCGCGGCGGCAGCGCCCCGGTGGGGCCCGGGCCTGGGCGCGGTGACGCGGGGCGAGGGGAGGCGGGACCGGCGCGCCGCGGGCAGGAGGGAGCGGCCGGAGCCCCGCCGGAGGCCTGGGGCCGAGCCCGGCACCGGGAGGGCTGAGGGACGGGGGAAAGCGCCGCTGCGGCCGCTCACGGTGCCCGTGTTCGCAGGGCGGAGATGGGCTCGGCGTGATGGCGCCCTGGCAGCTGGGAGCGTCCCGGGCGAGCAGCGCTGCGGCGGGGAAGGTGAGGGGCGCGGGGTCCCGGGCTGGCTGCGGGCATCCCCAGCCCTGCGGGCCGGCTCGGCCGGACCTGGCCGGGAGCAAAACTGACGGGAAGCCCCCGAGGGGAGGAGGGAGGTCGTCGGTGTCTCAAGCTAGATGTGATTTTAGGCTTCTTTAGGGGCGAGAAAGGCAGTTTGTGGTAGCAGGACAACTGCTGGCGCCCCTGGGAGTGAGTCCCGCAGGGATGTGTCCGGGGGTAGCAGTAAGTTTGAGATCTGGCTGGGGCGGAAGACAGGATAGCACGTGTGCAGTGTCGGGAGCATCCCTGAGCCTGGAGCCTGCTGCTGGGAGAGAGGAAACCAGGCAAAACACGTAAATGTGCTGTGAAGAGCCCAATAACCCCTTTTATCTATTAGTGCAGTCCTGTCACAGCGAGTGCTGTACATGCTTGGTGTTATATTTGTAAGCCTAAGTAAATGTGACAGCTGCGGTTTTTGGAAAAGGGGGTCCTCTTCAATATGTCAGAAGAACGGATGTAGGTGGTGGGATAGCTGCTGTTAACAAGCCACGTAAACTAATAAATACTTCTGTATCCTTTTGTAGGTGTGTTGGTCTTGATGTACTGAAAGCTGATCTTTCCTCCTCCAAGATGGCATTTGTTTCAGCACAAGGGCCTACGGTGGTGGACCAAACCACTTTGATGAAAAAATACCTTCAGTTTGTGGCTGCTCTTACAGATGTCAATACACGTAAGAGACTTTTTTCTTACTGAAAATTACAGCTCTTCAGCAGTTTGTTTCACAAGTGTTTCGGACTTGTTCAGGCAATTGATAAATGAGGCAGTGAAGTCTGTCGAATTCACTTTGGAATTTGTTTGGGTTTTGATTTTTGAAGAAGCAAAATGATGAGAAACACTTGCATGAGCCAAAGTGAGTGAGCTTTGTGTGTGTGCAGTTGTGTGGTTGTTGTGTGAGAGAACTGTGTGTCTTATAACTGGGCAGTGATAGCTAAACTGATAAGATCTGATTGCTTCTTTGATCAATGAACCTGGTGTTTTCCTTCATGACCTAGTTTTACACTCACATTTTCTTTGCTTGAATTTCCATTTTCAGCTGATGAAACCAAGTTGAAAATGATGCAAGAAGTCAGTGAGAATTTTGAGGTAAATAAAAAGAAAACAACCCCAAACAACAAAACCCTCCCTAACTTTCTGCAGTGGCAGCCTTTCATGTGCTTAATGTATATTAATAGAACTTCTGATGTTAAGCAGTTAAAAGATTAATAGTAGTGTCCCGTGACTTATGATTTATATGGTTATAAGTCATTGATTTTAGGTTCCTATTTAGGAATTAGCCAGGTTGTTGAAGAATTACGTTTGGACTTAAAGAGCTTTCATTGCCTAATATTTATTCATTAAGCATTTAAATAAAAGTGAAGTAAGAGTTTTTTTCTTCTATTTTTTTGAATGCTATGAAATGTCTGTATTTAAAGGTTTCTTTTATTTAGTTCAAATGTGTATTGTGCCCTTGTAAAGCAGAGGCCCTCCTGATTCCTCTGAGTATTCCATGGTGTGGAAGTGAGAGAGAAGTTGTCAGATGCAGAATCTGACATCAGGGGTGGAGATGTCTCCAGTGACATCTTTTGCATGGTGATGGACCATCATGTTAGATGAGCAGCAGAGAAAATGTGAAACACGAGTTACCCCAACCTTGTGTTAGCAGAAATTATACTTCAGTTGAATGCTTAGTTGTTATGTACCTGTTTTGAAGTTATAGAAGACTAAAAAAACATTCTTGTGGAGTTTTTTATCTGTTCAAGCTGACCTGCCATCTCTAAAACAATTTATCTGACTAAAAGAGTAGTTTTAACAGCTTAGTCTGGTGATCTGTTTAGAATCTGAAGGCTTGGTTGATTCTCATTGCTCTTGTCTTCAGTAGGGAAGAACTTGCTCAGTATTTGTTTTGCTAATGTTCTCTTGGAACTCATTTGGTTCTGTAGTGTGTCAGCAGATACTTAGTCACTGAATCTATTCAAAATTCACTGAAAATGTTTAATAGTGGCTTTGAATGTAACTGAATATAATCTGTGTGATGTCTGTTTTATATCTCCCCATTTTTTGTTCTTAATTAGAATGTGACATCATCCCCTCAATATTCAACATTCCTGGAACACATCATCCCTCGGTTTCTCACCTTTCTACAGGATGGGGAAGTTCAGTTTCTGCAGGAGAAGCCAGCACAGGTAAACTGTGTGGAGCATCTCCTGCCTTTTTGCAGTGAAGTCCTTGATTAATCTAATGAACTGATGTAAGACTTGTTAAAAATAGATCTGTCATTTGGAGTGGAATTGAAAAAGTCCTAAGTAAGTTACTCATAAACTTTGCAAATCTGGGCTTTGGAGAAAAAGGAGGAAAACTAGGTGCAACGGAATTGGCTTTCTTGCTGAGATACTTCACATTGTTACAAACTACTGACTTTACTGAAGGTTAGGAATGAAAGGCAAAAGTTGATTCTTTGTCATTAAATACTTAAAATTGCATTCCTTAAAAAAAGTCTGATTTTTCAATGGTAAATTTGATAAATTTGCCTTATTCACTTAGGTGAGTAGTAGGAAGGATTATGTCTTTGTATACAAGCCTATGTCTACATGAAATAAAATTTTTTTTTCTATTTTAACATGCAGAATTATTAAGCTGAAAGAGATGCTGCAACCACTTGTTGGGTTTTGTGGATTTTCCAAAAAGTTCTGCCATATCTTTATTTTTCCTTTCTTTTTTTTTTTTTTACAGCAACTCCGGAAGCTGGTGCTTGAAATAATTCACAGAATACCAACAAATGAACATCTTCGTCTTCATACCAAAAATATCCTGTCTGTGATGTTTAGATTCCTAGAGGTATTTTTTCCTTCCTCTTAAAACTCTGTCAAATTTTCAGAAATATTTTCCTCTACTTCATCTCCAAAATTTGCTGGGGGTAGGATTTTTCCATAGCTGTGCTGCTGATGCTGGGCGTTCTGTTTAAGCTTAACCCATGTCCTCTCTTACCACCTACAGGTTTTCTGCAGGTTCTGTTCTGCCCTTTAGAAACTTGGATTTTACAAATGCAGGGTACTGATCTCATGCTGAGCAACGTTTTCTGGCAGATAGCTTATTCTTGGAGTTTGTTTTCTGTCTGGGAATTCACAACACTGCCCTTTGAAGCTCACGTGGGGGTCTCTGTTTGAGGGGCAATGGGAACAGATCTGACAGTACAGAGTGGTTGAAATGTCTGGGTTTTATTCCCATAGGGGTGGCTTTTATTTCAGACGTACTCTAGGACTGCAAGGTACCCAAGGAAAGACATCTTGCTCATGCAAATCCATTGATGGGGCACTGTAGATTGTTGAGAAGAGTATCATTTTACAGGGTTTTGAAGTACCCACTGAGTAGTTGAAGAATTCAGCAGTGGGCTCACTAAAAAGTCTCTTTTTTTTTTTTTCCCAGACAGAGAATGAAGAAAATGTACTGATTTGCTTAAGAATAATTATTGAATTGCACAAACAGTTCCGACCAGCAATCACTCAAGAAGTAGGTCATAACTCTTGTTAGATGGTATAAAACTTACTGCCATGCTCTTCAGAATTGCTGTTTTGTTCAAGTGGGTTGATTGATTTGTTTTGCTGCTGTCCTTTTATGTTGCCTGACCTGTTGTGGTAACCATATATTTAATTTTTTTAAAAGAGGATTGCATAATGCTAGCACTCCTGGGGAAAAAACCAAACTGTTTAAGCTTAGTTATACTTGGTTTAAATGTTTATGAACAATATGATCAGTTTAAGGAATAAAATTCCCACACAAAGGAAGAGAATTGATGCCTTTTTAGTTTGTAATAGAAAATCCTGAAAAAGGAATTTACTATGATTGACTTTCCCCTTTCCCCTCTCCCCTCTTCTCTCCTGTGACTCATCAAGGGGGATTTGGAAGTTTGCATTGTTATTCTGTTGCATTTTTGCCTTGATTTTTGCTTGGAAAGACTTAGTTGATTCATAGTAATTATACCCAATAATACTGTATTGGAACTATGTAGAGATGATAGGTAGGTTAGATTCTTTCCAAGAGAAATTTGAATTAATACTGACAGAGCAGAAGGAGGTAGAAGAACACTTTCAGATTATTTTCAGTTATCATGAAAAATGTTGGTGATTAGAGATTTTATGTATTTGTACTCTTAATACAGAGATTCTAAAATTGTGATGTAAAATTTTTTCTTTGAAAATTTGTTTATGGTAACTGACTTCTTCCTCCCTAGATTCATCATTTTTTGGACTTTGTGAAACAGATTTACAAGGAACTTCCAAAAGTAGTGGTAAGCTTTTTACTTGTTAAATTGCCCTTGCTATAGTCCGAAAACTAGTTTTTATTTCTTTCTCTAAAAGATATTAACATAATTATTTTGTATCTAGTGACACAAAGGAAATACAGTTTTAGTGAATCTATCAAAACTATGTCTAAAAATGGAGACATTTAGCTTTTGGTTTGGAAAACCTTCTGTTTGTGGCACACTATTACTGGTATGAGAAAATCGAGGTGAGTTTAAGTACTGAAGCAGGGTGAGATTGGCTGCAGTTGTCTCCTTGTAGCCAAATGTGTCTCGTTTCTGAGGGAAGGGTGAGGTCATGAAGGCAGCTCTTGTCTGATCCTCCATCCCTGATACAGAGTAACTCTTGGGATGTTTTCTTTAGCCGGAGAACCGCCTTGGCTAGGGGAGCTTTTCTGCTTCTTGTTCCAGTGGGAAAGGTTGCAGGGTGTGTGTCTGGTCCAGGCAGATGCTGCAGTGCAAACATCACATGCAGAGAGGAGTGAACTGCTCTGGGGGAAAATTATATGGAGGAGCTCTAAGGAGAGGGATGGCCTTTCGACTATGAATGGCATTATGATATTTTTCCTCTGCTCTTTCCTTGTAGAATCGGTATTTTGAGAACCCTCAGGTGATTCCAGAGAACACCGTTCCCACTCCTGAAATGGTTGGCATGATTACAACCATTGTGGTGAAGGTGAACCCTGAGCGAGAAGACAGCGAAACGAGAACGGTGGGTGTTCTGAGTGCTCTGAACTGGGGAACTGCCTGGAGCACAGGACTGCAGATCATAAGGCCAGGCAAAAATAACAGACTTTCTTTTTGCTTGCTTTTGTTATCAAAACTTTTCTGTAGAAGCCAATTGAAACTTCCAGACATTTTCTATGCAGCTGTAATTACAGGATTTTTATTTAATATAATACCCAATGCTTTGGTGTTTTAAAAATATTATTAGTAAGTATAGTACTACTAAAATGAGCAGTTTCTGTAAAACTGTGTTTTACATACTCTTTTGAATTGATAATTAAACTGTTTATAAAGCATGTATTCTTTCTTTCAGCATTCAATAATTCCCAGAGGATCTTTGTCACTAAAGGTCTTGGCTGAGCTACCTATTATTGTTGTTCTCATGTATCAGGTTAGTACACTTCAGTATTCTGCATGTAAATACTTCATTACTGAATGGCTTGTGTCGCTTCTGTTCGTTAACATATTAGTAAAAATGAATGTGATATACTTTTGAAAGTAAAATATCATCTAAAAATAAGCTGGTGAGATGTCTTAATTTTTTTCTGATTAGCTCTCCAGTAAGTTGACTGCAAGTGTGACTTGTGAATTTCTCTAATAATACTTTATTTTTTTTTTAAGCTCTACAAACTGAACATTCATAATGTAGTAGCTGAATTTGTGCCCTTGATTATGAACACTATTATAATACAAGTGTCTACTCAAGCAAGGTAAGAGCATTTAACAGTATTTTGATTATATTAGGGATAAATTACTTAAATCTGTCATTCAACATTACTCAAAATATTTTTGTCTTCTATCTTGTGATTTGTCATTCTAGTCTTACTGCATCTCAAAAGTAGCAAAGATTATTTGACTAAAAATTGTCAAGGTTCTGTATGTGAAGTAATTGGCATTATATGCCATTGATAAAGTCCATAGTTGTGCAGTAGGTCCCAGTTTATTATTTGATAATGAGTTTTTTTAAAACAGTTTCTGACAAAACCCCATATTGCCACAGACCGTGGTGGGGACCTTGGGAGCTTGGACACATGCTGTTGTTTAATCTTTGCCATGCCATCAATTATATATTTTTGCTCTTCCAAGGTATAGCTTACATGAAGCCTTGTGGTGTGGCACATGCTTTTTCTGCCTCAGAGAGGGATGTTTCTGAAGAGCAGCAAGTGGTTCTGAGCAGGGCAGTGGGAGCAAGATCTCTGCCTTTCCCTGTCTTGCCTGGATGATCTAATTAAGTGGTTGAAGCTTGAGAGAGACAGACAAGTCTGTGGGAGGGAATACTGCTTGGAGAAAAAATGGCCCCAGTTAGGGGAACTGAGCCAAATGTTTGATGCTTTGTATTGGGTTGCCTTTCCGTAGAAAGGTGCTGCTGGGAATTGGAATGGCAGAGGGCTTGTTGAAAATGGGCTCTTCCATAGGGATTATATTCCTTTAAGAAGCAAGAACCTCACTACAAGATGTGATTTGAAGCTTCACTGAATTTTCTGAGTGAAGGTATTAAGAGGAACAGAATCATAACTACTGTTCAATTTAATTTCAGACAACATAAACTTTATAACAAGGAATTGTATGCTGATTTTATCGCAGCTCAGATTAAAACATTGTCTTTTTTGGCTTACATCATCAGAATTTACCAGGTAGGATGCATTTTTATTACTTTGTTACTTAATGCATCAAGTTCCTAGCTGCTTTATGGCAGGCAAGTGATCTGCATGACTGCAGTGCATCAGGGATTGGAGATGGGAGCGCTTGTGTAGAATATCTGAAGGTGGGGCTGTACTTGGTTATCCTTTCAGAAGTATTCTCATGTGAATACAAAGTGGAAATGTGCCATTCCCCCTCCCTGGGCATTTATGGAATCACTATTGTATTTTAGTTTTAGGAGTAGATTTTGGAAGATAAACAAGTGAATTTTAATGGAGTGCTATTTTGCAGATGTAACCCAAACCTTAAGAATAGAATGTCATAATAGTTGTACTCATGTTATTCTTTCTTTGTTGTAGGAATTAGTGGCTAAATATTCTCAGCAAATGGTAAAAGGAATGTTGCAGCTGCTCTCCAATTGTCCAGCTGAAACAGCACACCTCAGGAAGGAGCTCCTGATTGCTGCTAAGCACATCCTGACAACAGACCTGAGGAGCCGTATGTAGCACTTTTTATGAATGTACCTGAAAACTGGAAAGAGCTCAGCTATTTCTGTCAATTTAAGAGGCATATTACTTATTTATATTGGACTATCACAAGAGGCCAGGCCAAACAGAATTGTTGTGTGCAGGGTTGCTCAACTTCACATTTCCAGTAACTCATTAATTATATAGAGAAAGTTAGTTTTTAGAAGTTGAAAATAATGTGAGCATTTTTTTTTTTCTTTGCAAATATAACTGGCTCTGACTGGGTACTGCAGTGTTACTCAAGGGGCAAGTGTCAGTGGAGTAGACAGTCACAAGAGATTGTTTGAAAGCTTCCTTGTAAATGGCACTGCCTTTTATAAGCTTCAGAAATTAATTTTGGGATAGAATCACTTTCTAACTTTAGGTTTAAATACCTAAATTAAGTGGTTTAATGCTTAACTGTTTTATTTTGATTATTTCCTTTGCCAATCATTGAGTATGGCTTTTTCATTTTTCTGTTGTTTTAAATTACAGAATTTATTCCGTGCATGGACAAGCTGTTTGATGAATCTATACTGATTGGCTCTGGATACACTGCCCGGGAGACACTGAGGTACGAGAAAGTTTGGAGTAATGATCTGAGTGCCTGCCAGTGCTGCTTAGTTGGAAAATTATTAATATTTACAGCTTCTGTATAGGGTCCTAAACCTTTGCTTCAAATAACTAATTTTACTAGATTGTTTTATTGGCAGAGATTCTGCTGCTGGAATGGTGACTTTTGTTTAACACTTTGATGGCACAGCATGGTAATGTGAGTGTAGGGCAAAATAAGAAAAATGGGTGAATGAAGATTATTTCAGTTTTTTGAATTGTAGAGGGCAACCAAAACGGTGATCACAGAGAAACCAACTCAGTATCTGCCCAATATTTTATGAAACACCCTATATCTTATGTCCAGTGTAAAATCTGAATGAGATAGAAACTTTTTGTCAATGAATACCTTAAAACTTACTTGTTTGCAATTGAAAAAGTAAATGGAGAGAATACTTAACTTTCTATGTTTTCAATAACCTAGATTTTAGGTGAGCTTGCTGATCAAATTAGTATCTGAACTAGGAGAATTGCTTCCTTTTGTTTAAGTATCAAGTGTGCCTTATTGACAGCATGTATTAGATTTAGAAGTATTTGCTCTGCTAGATTCTTTACCTGGTATTTGAAAAGAAATGATTTTTGAAATTTACCAATTTTCATAACTGCTTTTGAAATCATGGATCATTTATGACTAATTATGAAACAGATTACCAACACTGCTCAAAAGGTGGCTAACATGGATGTTAACTGCATGTAGATAAAAATATGTGGTGGGGTGTTCTGCAGTGGGGGGAAGAAAGGTCAAAGAGGCAACACCAGAGTTGTGGGATAGATTGGTGCATCGTTGGTTAGGTTGTACACGTTAAAATTCTCTTGTGTAACCAAAAAAGCCTTGTGAACTCTGGGTTTGCATATGAAAATAGAAAACTTACTTTGAGAAATTTGGAAGTATTTCCAGGCAGTAATTATATGTTAAATCCAATTAACAACATTTTTAGTTGTGCTCCATGTGTTTTCATCATTGCTTGTTTTGGCTGTAGACCCCTTGCATACAGCACCCTGGCAGACCTGGTGCATCACGTCCGGCAGCACCTGCCACTCAATGACCTCTCCCTGGCTGTCCAGCTGTTTGCCAAGAACATTGATGATGAATCCTTGCCAAGCAGTATCCAGACCATGTCTTGCAAGCTTCTGCTAAATTTGGTAGACTGTATCCGCTCTAAAAGTGAACAGGAAAATGGAAATGGTAGAGACATCCTTATGAGGATGCTGGAGGTATTGATTTGTTTAAAGCATTTGGTAATTGCTTGGATATCCTGTTTTGCAGTATGTTGTCAATCGCATTTTACTTTCTCCTCTCTTCAGAAACGAGCATATGTAGTCTGTGTCCTGTATTTCACTTTAATGCTTCAGGGCTCTTTAAAATGCTCTGCAGCTGGGATCATATCTCAAGTGTAGTGGAGATGCTTTGTCAACTCAGCCTCATTCAGTGGCTAGTTTCAAAGCAGGAAACTGAATGCCTGTTTTGGGTAGCTTGTTTTTTTAAAAATAATTTTATTCTAAATTTTAGTTATAAGCCTTTTTCCTTGTATAATAGTATGCAAGAATTGGATTTTTTAATGCCTTCTGGTTATGGGTGTGCTTTTTGGTGTGGGTTTTTTTTAAGCCCTGAAAGAGGATCTTCACACAGGTCCTTGGCATAACACAATGCAATCTGTACAATTAGAAATATCTGCTCTTTGAAGACCTAATGATCCTTTTTAAAGATCTTTATACGGAGGGGTTTTTTTTGTATTTTTGAAAATTGAGGATGCACCCGTTGCTCAAAGAAGGCAAACTAATTTATTGATACACTAAAAGTGTTTGTCATTTGAATGACTTCAGAAATAGCTGTAAATTCTATTGATCTCAGTATTCTGAACTGAAGTATTAGTACTATTAAATTTAGCATGATTTTTGAAGAAGAAACTTATTTTCCTTTTCTTTCCCCCTCCCTGCTCTTTGATTTGCTTCTCCTGCTTTGCCTTAGGTGTTTGTTCTGAAATTCCACACCATAGCACGCTACCAGCTCTCTGTCATTTTTAAGAAGTGCAAGCCCCAGTCCGAGCTCGGGGCAGCTGAAGCCGCGTTACCCGGAGTGCCCACAGCAGCAAATGCAGCCCCTGTTCCTGTCCCATCTCCTGCCCCAGCCACTCCTGTGGCCCCTACACCAGTACCTGTGTTTGAAAAACAAGGGGAAAAAGAAAAAGAAGACAAGCAGACATTTCAGGTCACGGATTGCCGGAGCTTAGTGAAAACTTTGGTCTGTGGGGTCAAGACGATCACGTGGGGGATCACCTCATGCAAAGCTCCTGGTGGTAAAACTGCATATTTAATTACATTTATCTCTCATAGTTCTACAGAAAAAAATGCTCTAGAATGAAAGCAAATAGTATTTTTAATGCTTAACTATCTTGTTCTTCTTTCAGAAGCACAATTCATTCCTAATAAGCAGTTGCAACCTAAGGAGACTCAAATCTATATAAAGCTGGTGAAATATGCAATGCAAGCGTTAGATATTTATCAGGTATGTAACCTGCCCACATAGCACTTCTATTTATACAGTTACTGTTAGATCTTTTTATAAAGATTTATTTGTCAGCTACACCACAGATTACACATGCAGTGTATTTTCACTAAGTCTTTAACTGGGACCACAACTATTGAGAAATGCTCAATATGAAGAATGCATTTCAAAAGTGAATTTCAAAGTGCTTACTACTTGGAAGCAGCAGATTATTTTCTTAAGAGCCATTTTTGTCTGTTCATGCAGGCAAGTCAGACTAGAAATAATTCTTTCATATAGTGAAGGAAATCTATCCTTGAAGGCGATAGTTTAGCTAATACTTGAAGCATTCATGTCTGTGTTTATCTTCTGTAGTTACACAAAGTACTGATGAGTGTATGTGATGAGTGTTTGATTGGGTATTAAGTAATTTACAAATACACTGGTATCTCCTACTGTTGTCTTTTTCCACTTCTAACTTCATAGTTTTAAAATCTGTTCTGAAAACACTCAGTTTTAGTATTTTTGTCATGGTTGGCTCTTGTGCCCAACTTCTAGTTGTGTGGGGCTTGCATGTCAAACCCATAAAATCTCAGTTACTTTCAAAAGGTATTTTAAGAATAAGGGGGAAGAAGCTACTCGAATTCTGTAACCAGTGTATCTGTTTTCTCAATTGCTGCAGGTGCAAATAGCAGGAAATGGACAGACATATGTTCGAGTAGCAAACTGTCAGACAGTCAGGATGAAAGAGGAAAAGGAAGTTCTGGAGCATTTTGCTGGTGTGTTCACAATGATGAACCCTTTAACTTTTAAAGAAATCTTTCAAACTACTGTTCCTTACATGGTGGAGAGGATCTCTAAAAACTATGCTCTTCAGGTATGTTATTGTTTACTTTAATTGATAATGAACAGCATGTAGGAAAGAGCTTAATGCCTTGAGGAACATATGGCTGATGTGGAATATTAAATCATAATATTGAAGTTAGCATGTGAGATTTGAAGCAGTCTGTATAGTCTATGAAAATAATTTAAAGATGGATTTTGAAAAAACCTTACCAGACTAAGTGATGCAATACAAACACGAACACTTCAGTTTAGAACATATGAATGGACTTCATTCTTGAAAAGTATTGGACATTATGGAGTTGTTGTTTTCTTCAGGTGGTTGTGCTAATGTTCTACTAATTTACAGAATGCAAGTCCTAGAATATCTGTTTAAACTTAAAACTTGAACAGTAAGTTAAATACATGGTTGTATTCCACTGAGGACAAACAGAATCACTTGGGTAGCAGTGGAAGTGGGAAAAGAAATCTTTTTTTTTTTTTAAATGGATAGTGCATTTATTCTTTTGTTCTTTTTATTACAGCAGTAATAACTTCTTTGTGGTTTCCTTTTATAGATTGTTGCCAATTCTTTCTTGGCAAACCCTACTACCTCTGCTCTCTTTGCAACCATTTTGGTGGAGTATCTTCTGGATCGGCTGCCAGAAATGGGCTCTAATGTGGAACTGTCCAATCTGTATCTCAAGCTGTTCAAGTTAGTCTTTGGCTCAGTTTCACTATTTGCAGCTGAAAATGAACAAATGCTGAAGGTAAAGGTCATTTGTGTTAAAAATAAGTCTGGTTTAAAAACAGCACTCTTAAGAGTTTTACACTGTCTAACATTTGAGAGTCATTTAATGTTTGAAGCACTATTTGTGATACATTTTTTCCTAGTGCCAAGTACATTGTCTTGTTTATAAGAGATGGTTTCTGTGAATATTTGCTTCATATTTGAAACTATGAAGTGATGTGCTAATTCTGAGTATAAACGGCTGTGGTCTGTGATTGCCATAAGCCCATGTAACTTCATGGTCAGAAGATGCATATCTTCTCACATATTTTCCCCTTTTGTTTCCATGTTAAGAGTTTTGCTTGGATTGAAATGACTTTTTTGTTGTTGGTGAATCTTGTTTACTCATGTAATATTCAGTGACATGTACCTCTTGAGTTAGATTTTTCTGTGCTCTTGAAAAGGCTGGGCTTAAGGAATGCTATTTTTTCTACTGACAACATATTGTGTATTCCAAGGATCTATTTATGTTGATGAGATCATCTCATTATTCAGTGAATTTAGAAATGCTGAGCTTGTAGCAAGGGTGCACTTTCCTCATAAAAGCAGCAGCTGCCTGTATCTAGAAAATACATTAAGATTTTAATGGAACACTGATTGTTCTCTCATAATTTCTCTTAATTTTCCTTCCTCGTACCTTATAGCAAATAAAATTTCTGATACAGGTAACTGTGCAGAACAGAGTAGGGATTACCAATTTTCCACAGTCTTTGAAAACTAACAGTAATGTGAAGCAATATTCATATAATCTTGCTTTAATTCTTGCAGTTTGTCATCAGAATCAAGGTCATTTGGATTGTATAAGCTGGAGATGAAGTTTAAAGAGTGTAATTTACTACCTTCACAGTTTCATGCTTCTGTTACTTTCTTTTGTTTCTGTAGGATGGATGATAGGGGCCTTGGGCAGAGAATTTAATTGAATGATGAAGGCTGTTTGCAGCATTTGCATAGCAATGTAGAAAGATGTTAATAATATCTAGACATGTTACTGTTTGTCTCTGGTGCATGAGAATACTTGCATTTATCAACTATTTTTATTGATACTTGCGAGGTATTCATGTCCTCTGCTCTAGAAAGGCCACCAGTTCCATAACCTTTTTTTACTTGAAAGAGTTTGCTTTCAAAATGAAATTTTAACATTCACAAAAATTAGGAACTAGTAGTGAAATTAGATTGGGGTGAATTAGTATTGTTAAGTGTCCTCTCTGTCATTCTGACACCTCTGATTTCTGCTTCATGTCCCCAGATAAGTGAGAGGAAATATTTTTCTTGTGTCAGATTTGCAGAATCTCATGCTAAATTCTTGTACAGTGCAATGATGATGATAAAATTGGTATTTTATTAATCTTTAAGCTTTATTTTCTTTATAGCCACATTTGCACAAGATTGTGAACAGCTCTATGGAACTTGCACAGACTGCCAAAGAGCCCTATAACTATTTCCTGCTGCTCAGAGCACTGTTCAGATCTATTGGAGGAGGCAGTCATGATCTGTTATACCAAGAATTCTTGCCGCTGTTACCAAACTTACTGCAAGGTAGAACAATACCTTCTTTCCCCACCCTAGCTTCTGATTTTTTTATGTGAATAGTAGTAATAAAGTTATGTTGTGTAATTATAAACCCCTCAAAAGCAAAGCCCTACCCCTGAGAAGTAGCTTCTGATTTTGAGTTTAACGATTGATTTAAATATCTTGAATGTGCTTATTTTCATTTTCTATCAGCTGCTTCAGGCTCCATAGTTTTGGCTGCTTCACAATTTCTGCTGCTTGTTTTTCTTTTCATTGTGGGGCTATTGGGGTTTTCTTGTTTGTTTCTTTTACTTGTTTGGGTTTTTTTTGCTGTGGGTAACTTTGTTGGCACAAAGCATTTGAGGGATAAGTGAATAGGCAAAGCAACGTTGCCAGGCCATCACTGATTTTGTGGGGAGAACATGGCAGTGAAGCTCTGGCTGCTCTGCAGTTGAGGGCATGTGTGTGCACCTGCAAAGGCATGATAAATAGAAATTCAAGTAGTGCCAGACTGCAAAAAGAAATGGAAATAACAATCAGTTTGATTAATTGAGCATTTATGCTTGCAAGAACTGTGTTCCAGAAATACTGAGGGTGAGCAAGGAAATGTGGAGAACTACTTAAACCTAAGGACAAGCTAATCAGAACTATTCCAGGACTGTAGACTGGTTCCCATCTAGCTGTAGGGACAGTTTTTATTGTTAGCAAATGTGTCTGTTATCGATAAATCATTTTGTAAAACTCATGTCAGTAGATTCATGGAATATGTGAAATCTTTATGGGAGAAAAATCACTTGGGGAATGTGCTTAGTCTGTATGGGGCAATTAATGTACTTGAACTCACTGAATGTTTCTTTTCAGGAGTCAAAATACTTTAAAAACAATTGTTCTGTATGAGATTATTTTTTATTGTTACAAGGCTGTTTTGAGTCAAATTATCTCTTTTTCTTTTTCATCCACTATATTCAAATGCTGCCTTATTGAGTCTAACATTAAACTTTAAAATATGCATAGAGGCTTTTTCTTCTATATGTGTGTAGACAAAAAACCATCCACTGCATGAAATCCTTAGATGTAAGTTAGAATAATGAATGGTATTATATTTTGTAAATTGATTATTTATGGAGCTGTAAGCTCTACAGAATTTAAAAACATCAGGTTCTTCTGAATTCAGGAAATAGCAATTTTTAACAATAAACTGTGGACTGTCTTTTTCCTGTGAGTGCATAACTTATCCATAATTTTCAGGACTAAATATGTTACAAAGTGGCCTTCATAAACAGCACATGAAAGACTTGTTTGTAGAGCTCTGCCTCACAGTGCCCGTTCGTCTGAGCTCGCTGCTGCCTTATCTGCCAATGCTGATGGACCCGCTGGTGTCAGCTCTCAATGGATCCCAGACCCTGGTTAGCCAGGGCTTAAGAACTCTGGAACTGTGTGTGGATAACTTGCAGCCAGACTTTCTGTACGACCACATTCAGCCAGTTCGAGCTGAGCTCATGCAGGTAAACGTGTCGTTTCCTGTTAGACCACAAGGGGTCATTGATTTGCTGAATATTATTAGAAATTTGTGTGACGCTTTGGTTACAAAAACTTGAAAAATCTGTCGTGAGACCCATACCAATCTGATATGAGTGTAGAAGGATAGTTGGTGTTGTGCTGTTCAGCTGAAAACTCAGAAGATTTAGAAGTGAATGAATTGTTCCTTCTATATACTTTGTTCAATGGTTATATTCTATTTACTTCATTTGCTTTTTGTATTTCAAAACTAGCTCTGAGATTAATTCAGTTCGGCCTTAACTGGCCTGCTTTTTAAATTGACAGTGTTGTTTAATATTCATCATAAGCATGAAATTACATTCCAGTGTAGCAAAGATGACAGCAATCTAATCTAAAACTGCATTTAGGACAACCTTGTTACAAAGCACTTGGGCTGTTGTGAACTGAGACTGCTTGTATTCAACCTTGATAAGGAACTTATGCAGGGTCAGTTATCCAAATACAAGGATAATTGTTTGCCTTGACTTTTTTTTTTACATTACAACTTGTAAAATGTTGAAGTAAGACTGGTCTGCCCCTGTACCTCTTAACCCCCAGGCTTTGTGGCGAACCCTGCGCAATCCTGCTGACAGCATCTCCCACGTGGCTTATCGTGTGCTTGGGAAATTTGGTGGAAGTAACAGGAAAATGCTGAAGGAATCACAGAAACTACAATATGTAGTCACAGAAATCCAAGGACCCAGTATTACAATTGAATTTTCAGACTGTAAAGCATCCATTCAACTCCCAATGGAAAAGGTAAGGGCTTAAGTTACTTTCAGTGCTGAGAAATCAGCTTTATAAACATCTGTCTGCCAGTTCTTTCTTTACTTCCCCTATAAACTGTGCTGTATGTCACCCCCAAAAAGTGGATTTAGGCATGCTGTTTGCTCTTACAAAGTGATAGGATAGGGAGCTAAATTGGCCCAAATAAATGCTTTCACAGAATGGATAAGATTGGAACTTCTGGTATATTGCTTAGGTTAGGTGCAGGAATCCCATCTAAAAGTCCCTATTTCTTTTTGAAATGTACCAAAAATTTACTGTAGAAATTCTTCAGTGCTGATTATTCTCACGACTCCAGTGATGTGGTTTTGTTTGTGGTCTCTAGTAGCACTTCTTAGTGCTACAAAACCACTTTGTATTGTACTGGCTTTCATCTGGCAGCCACGGTGTATCACAAATGCTTAGTTCTCGCTAATTACAGCAATCTAATCTCCTCTGAGAGTGAAGCTGGATTCGGAGATAATTTGGTCTGTAGAGTTTTAATACTTACCTTTTCAATTAGACTTTCATAAGTAGATATGATCTGAATGTAGTAAGCAATTTTCTTCACAGGCAGCTGGCTCTCTGGCTCTGTAGAGCCATCAGGCTTAAAAATAGCTTGGAAAAGTGATTCTTAAAATGCAGATTTACTGATTTCTCCACTGTACTGAAGCTGATGAATTGAATACATGTAAATACTGTAGTTGCTGACATTTACCTGTCCTGCTAGTTTAATTCAAACTAAGTTTTCCTAAGGATTTAAGGATCTAACATTGATAATAAGCAATCTTCAGCTGCTTGGTATTGACCAAGAAAGAGTGTGTTATCTGCTGAACACTTTGTATCTATGAAAAGGAAATGTCAAATTACAAAGAAAAAAAAAGTGGAATAAATTGAAAACAAGAAATCCTTGTTTTCTTTTAGTGCCCTGGTGGACTTCTGTGGTCTGTGTAAAACTAATTTTTCTTTTCATTGAGATCCTGTGATTAAAAACTTAGGATGACAACTAGTTAAGTAATTGGAAATACCAAGGAAGGAAAATGCCCACTTTGTAGCAGGGCCTTTTTCTGCATAAACTTATTAGGCATGAATGGTTAGATTTTTATTTGCAATTGATAAGGTACTGAAATTCCTTATTTCAAGGCAGTCCTGAGCAATTTTTACTTTTTTTTTTTTTTTTTTTTTTTTACTTAATGCCTATCTTATTTATCTTTAATTTCTTCCTTTCTTTTGTGGGAGAAGGATAGAAATTAGACAGTTGTGCTTTTATGTATTTTTATCTCTCTCTGTAAAAATATATGTACACAAAATAGAAATTTCCCAAAGAGACCTGCTCCTCTTTTTAATTGTCGTCATATCTTAAAGGATTGATTTGAATTATTCTCGAATGTATTAAATCTTCTTGACAAGGAAGAGTACTATTTCCATTAAGTGAACAGTGTTCAGAAGTTGCTTACATGTACATTTCATCATGCATGGCAAGGTACCATTTATATATGGGTATAAATGCATTGTATACATAAGGAATAAAGGGATTAGGCACAGCAATTATTGCTGAAAGGAAGGCAAGGAAAATTTTTTTTTTTGGGAAGGAGAGAGACACACTGAAGATTTACCTCATTCATAACTTGAAGTGCTTTCTGACCATGGAGGTAAAATGTATCTGCCATGAAACTCAGCACGTACAGAAGCACAGAAAACACCATGGTGGTTTCAAACTGTGCTCTCTCTGCATTTCTTAGCTTGGGCACTCCAAACTGTGCATGCTTTAAAAGTTACTTTTAATATATATTAATGACACCATTCCCTTGATTAATGACCTTATGGTAAATGCCAAGAACAAGAAGTGTCTGGATTCTCTCTTTTCCATTCTAGGCAATCGAGACCGCCCTGGACTGTCTGAAGAGCGCCAACACGGAGCCCTATTACCGGAGGCAGGCGTGGGAAGTCATCAAGTGCTTCCTGGTAGCCATGATGAGCCTGGATGATAACAAACATGCATTATACCAGCTTCTTGCACATCCCAAGTATGACAATTCTTTAAACGTAAATGTGTATGTAAAACTTGTGGTGTCTTTGGAACAACCTAGGTTAGAGACAGTGATTAGTCTGTGCAATTCATGGGGTTTTTGCCTGCTGGTGAAAAGGAATCTTGTTAGCAAGTTTTTTAATGCAAGCGATGTGTTAATGTTTCATAGTTTAATTTTCTTCCCCTAATTACAGGCCAGTGTGTAATCTGTTATGTATGATCAATATGATTAATTGTGGTTTCATATATTTAAATAATTGGAATATTCTGGTGCTTAAGTGTATTTTAAAGATTAATTTGGATTGTCACGTTTTGTATGTACATCTAAGCTTTTACTAAAGTGAAAGAGAAAACTCAGTTTCATTTAGTGACTAAGCTATAGCATAGTCACACACATAACCTCTGTTTGTCTTGGTATGAGAGCTTTTTATTGAAGATTTTCTTACTTCTTTTGCAATTTTGGTCATTGATACTTACTGAGTTTATTGCTTTTAGACAACTTTGATGTCTTTGCCCAAAAAGTGTGGGCTGACTTTGACTCTTGCAGTACAGTAAGTGTAGCTAAAGAGCATAGTAGCTTTCACAGTTTCGACTTGTTAGACTTGACATAAATATAGCTTTGCAATGAATAAGTTTTGTTGGGCAGTGATTTGATAAATAGTTTCAATCGTTCAAGATTAAAATCAAATGTCATTTTAAAAAAGGGAAAAATGTCAAAATATTGAAAATGACATTCTGTTATTGAGTTGCAGTGTGATGCCTGTATACCTATTATTGTATGGACGTGGCTTCTTCTGAACCACTGGCTTTAAATGTTCCTGATGAAATTGAGCTATCCATCATGCTGGAGACCAGTGGCTGACAAAATTAATACGGGCTGAGTGAACTGGTCTAGCTCTATCAAAATGAGGCAAAACAGGAGGTGGAGAAGGAGTTAGATACCGAGAGCAAATTTCCAATCAAGTACCTGACACGGGCTGTGATTGAGCTGCGGGCACTGCACTTTGGGTTCAGTTGAGCACAACGTTGTCTTTCAGCTTCACTGAGAAGTCCATCCCCAGCGTGATCATCTCTCACCGCTACAAGGCCCAGGACACTCCGGCTCGGAAGACCTTCGAGCAGGCCCTGACCGGGGCCTTCATGTCGGCTGTCATCAAGGACCTGCGGCCCAGCGCCCTGCCCTTCGTGGCCAGTCTGATCCGCCACTACACCATGGTGGCCGTGGCTCAGCAGTGCGGTGAGGACAGGGGACAGAGCTCCTGGGGCTTCTGGGAGGGGCGTGGAGAGCTTTGTGTTTTTACTTATGGCAATTGGTTTAAAAAAGTAAAAAATACTGCAGTTGCTTCTTGGTAGCTATACTGGCTTTTTGTTTGGTGGCTGAATTACGTTTTAGTTCTGTAAAATGGTGGCAATTGTTAAACAAATTTTAAAAAACAATCACCTAATAATACTCTTTAAATGCTACAGCCAGTGAAAGAACTGCAGCATGGAACAGCTTACATAGTTCCAGAGGATTTTTGTAACTTAATACTCACAGTACTACTTGCAGGTGGTCTTTAATTGGGTTGTTTCCACTTGCGGTTTTGAAGGACCTTTAGAGGAACTAAGTGAATGTTGGAGCACTGCAGTGTCTTAAATCCATGAAGAAAACTTTTTGTTTGGGCTGTATGACAAGTAATTTGGGAAAAGACATACTATAAGCATATCACTCTTCATTGTCACATTAATGTAACTTGAATTTTTATGACTCTTCATTTTAATTAAATCTTGCAGGCATAATCTAGTGCATAGAAGAAAATATTCAAGTAGATGTAATCTTTTTTTCTTCTAGGTGTGAAGGATGCCTTACAATCCATTTATATGCAAATAGGCACAGGGTTTACTGGTTTTGCCATCAGCTAGTCCAAGGAGTAGTAAAATCTAATTAAAAGACTATTCATATTGAAATATCCATTGTTTTGTCTTTATTTCCCCTTCTCCCTCTTTTCTTCCCTGTTACAAATTACAGGTCCTTTCTTGCTGCAGTGCTATCAGGTTGGGAGCCAGCCTAGCACAGCCATGTTTCACAGTGAAGAAAATGGGTCAAAAGGCATGGATCCCTTGGTGCTTATTGATGCCATAGCAATCTGCATGGCATATGAGGAGAAGGAGCTCTGCAAAATAGGAGAGGTGGCCCTAGCAGTGATATTCGATGTTGCAAGCATTATCTTGGGTTCAAAGGAAAGGGTAAGTTTTTAAAAAATGTACTTAAATGATCAAGTTTCAGCCAATGTAATTTTGCTTCTGAAGTTTTGGAGGCTACAACTAAGCTGAGAAAAGGAAACTGATCCATTTCTTTGTTTTCAGGCTTGTCAGCTTCCCTTGTTTTCGTACATTGTGGAACGTTTATGTGCTTGCTGTTATGAACAAGCTTGGTATGCTAAACTAGGAGGTGTCGTGTCCATTAAATTTCTTATGGAACGGCTGCCACTGATTTGGGTCCTCCAGAACCAGCAGACTTTCCTGAAGGCACTTCTCTTTGTTATGATGGACCTAACTGGAGAGGTATGTAATGAATGAATTTTATCAAATAGTATGGGGAAAAATTCTGGCCTTAAATTCACACAGATTGAACTCTTAGTAATCTTGATTTTGCTGAACTTCAGAATTTATTTTACCTGTAAGAGTTAGTAGTGAAGTCTAGTCATTTGCACTCAAACGAGGTTCTGAAGTTAGGAGTGAGGTCAGATTTTTCCACATAACTTTGCTGAAGTTTTGTGGATCACACTTGCTGCTTTCAGAGCAGAAATGGACAGGCCACATGTAGATCACAAAAACCCACAGATTCACTGTCACCATAGAATCACTAAGCTTAGCTGGAAATGAAAATCACAGGATAAATCAAAATCACAGGATTTATCAAAATCCAATTCTAAGTTTGTTGATGAGTAACGCGTAGATTTGTGATCTTTGTTCTGTACTTAGCTGATAAAAATAATCTCTGATGCCCCAGGTTTCCAATGGAGCAGTCGCTATGGCAAAGACCACATTAGAACAGCTTTTGATTAGATGTGCAACTCCTTTAAAAGATGAAGAAAAAACAGAAGAAATCCTTGCAGCACAGGAAAAGTCTTTCCATCATGTCACACATGACCTTGTTCGAGAAGTAACCTCTCCAAACTCCACTGTGAGAAAACAAGCCATGCATTCCTTGCAGGTGCTTGCACAGGTCACTGGCAAAAGTGTCACAGTCATCATGGAGCCACATAAAGAGGTAAGCAGAAATACTTACTGAACCTGAGCCTAAAGTTGTTTTCCAGGTTGGATTTGCAGAAATGCTTTTCTGAGTACATTTTTCCACACTAGTGAATTAAGTTCTTAGTGCTTTGATAGCATGTGTTTGTCATTTGCTATGTTTTGTTGTTCTGAAATACACAATGGCTGGAGCACTGTAGAGATTCATGCAGGCTCTGCCTGACTCTTAGCCAGTATTTATAGTGTCTTCAGGTTGATTTAGTTCCTTAAATTATGGGCTGCTCATCCTGCCACCAATCAGACACAGGCTAGGCCATATAGGTTCTGCATTTTGATACTCAGTTTTATTATCCTCTAAATCTGTGGCATTATTGCTATGCCTTTCCCTATCCAGCAAGAGACTATAATGTTCAAAGCTGGTTGAAATAACTTTTGGCTAGACACTCCTTAAAGCTGATATTGTTTTGTTCTCTGAAAGATAATTGAATGTACATAAGCCTTAAGGGCCATGACAACATACCAGATTATACTGAGAAGCTCCCTAATTGATATCTTACTTTGCTAAAGCTGTTTAATGAGGAAAGTGAGAAGTTAGTGTAATGGAAAAAAGTTACACAAACTTTTTAGTTTTTCTGATGTTTTAGAAGCTTAAAATAGTCTTGTTTCTTCACTGTTCGAAATGCTTCAGTCTATGAATTTCTTTGTTGTTCATAATGTGTGAAGTTATTAAATATCATAGATCTGCTCACAGAGAATATGTATTAATTACAGCTACTACACTGTTTTGCAAACTGATGTGAATCAAAGTAATTCCGAGAATTACTTTTCCTCTCGCTTAATTATTTCTCAAGACATGTCTGGAGCCGCAATATCAAATGGATACAAACCTGGAGCCGTGACTAATGCTGTCTTTCCTCCCAGTGGCTGGGTCTTTGGGGTCATTTCAACAGACTGCTAATTCAGTAATCTAAATTACATCATGTAGGTTCTCCAGGACATGGTTCCTCCTAAAAAGCATTTACTTCGGCACCAACCTGCAAACGCCCAGATTGGCCTGATGGAGGGAAATACATTTTGCACAACCCTGCAGCCCCGATTGTTTACAATGGATCTCAATGTTGTGGAACACAAGGTTTTCTACACAGAGGTACTTTCTTTTTGTGTTCTCATCTTTGAATGTAGATACTTCTGTATGATGGTGGTAGTACTTTCATTGTTAAAAAAATATGTTTTTCTTTGTGCATTTTAAACTTTCACTGAAATGTAAGAATTTACCTTTTGAAACATCAGGTGAAGTCTGGTTTGCCTACAGCATAATAGCTCTGAGCTAAACAGAATATTCTAATCTGTGTGAAATATATTAAATGAGCTTTGGTGTTACAGTACTGGTCTCGTAGCCCTGACTTTCATATTTAGGTCTTATTTTTTACACAGTATATCAATTACATAAATTGTTGTACCACCAAACATAGGCAGTGTTGGTTAAGGTTTTTGAGTCCCTAATAGTTTGAGTAAAATGGAATATAAAACCTGTGTGTAGATTTAACTTAGAGAAACTGTCTTGTCCCTTGATTTTCCAGCTGACTTGTCCAAACATAAGTTCAGAAGCAAATGCAGGTGGCAAGGCTGTCCCCCTCCAACTGTATATATAATTATCAATGCAGAAAATCCTCTGGTTTTGAGTTAAGATGAAAACAAAGCCATGAAAAAATGGCTGTAAAGGTGGGAGTGAGATAGTGGTGTTTCAAATGTGAGTAGCAATATTAAAATGATTGGTTTTTTTCCTAGTTACTGAATTTGTGTGAGGCTGAAGATACTGCCCTAATGAAACTACCTTGCTACAAAAGTCTTCCATCACTTGTACCTCTTCGAATTGCAGCCTTAAGTAAGTAAAACCTCCTAAACAAGATTTGATGCAGTCAAATGTCCTTGTGAGCAATGGGCAGTCTGCTTCCTGAGATCAGCAGAAAACCTGAGCACTGGCAGACTGATGACTGCTCTCCAGAGGTTACAGTTTAATGGAGAGAATAATGGGAAGGTATTGCTGCTTTCTTAATCACTAGAATTTAGTTTTCTGAAAGGAACCCAAAATATTTTAAGATTAATTATGTTATAAAGCATTAGGAAAACTATAGAATGTTAATAGAATTCTCATTCTTTTCCTCTTTCATGGTGCCTGTTGCTTTTGGCAATGCATACAGTACTTTAGCTGTCTGCAATTTGAGATGACATAAAAAGAAACTATGAGAGAAGCAGTGTAGAATTAGGGTTTATTTTCTCCTCTCCTTTGAAATTGAGTTAACAAAGAGAACAAATTTACTTTGATATTTGCAGATGCTCTAGCTGCCTGCAATTACTTGCCTCAGTCAAGAGAGAAAATCATTGCTGCACTTTTCAAGGCACTGAATTCAACAAATAACGAGCTGCAGGAGGCAGGAGAAGCATGCATGAGAAAGGTGACTGTATTAAAACAACATTCCTTTTGAGGCCATTCTTCTCTCTGCTTTACTTCCTTGGTACAAAACTTCTTGGGAAAGTTCTCGACAGGAAATATTGTTGCTCTGTTCAGTTTTTGTTAGTGATGCTGATAAAAGTTTGTGTCAGATGTGTTTGTTTGGGATTTGAACTTGGCAATAAAGAATTATCCGGGTTGCAATTAAGTATTGTAAGCTGTTGGATAAGAACCATGATAAATCTTTCAGTCTTTCTGTCCAGTCTTTCCCTCTTTCTGTTAGTCTGGTCTCTGTAAATGTTTCTTCTTTTCTAAATAGCATCAGTCCTTCCTAGCACTTTTGCAGATGTGCAGGCCTGGCTTTATTATAAAAGCTCTTCCCATGTTTCATCTTTGTTCCTAAAAGAAGTGGTGGAGACCCCATAGTTGTTTTTGGAAAAGTAAAGCAATGCAGCAGAGTTAGACTCTGCATCCCAGGGTGATGGTTACCTTAAGGAACAGGGCCATGGCTGTTCTGTGTGAGGTCAGAATTAGTGTCCTTGCCTGACACTGCCTTGTCTGTCCTGTGGATGCTACATTATCATGTAAAAAAGCTGGAAGGACAGGGAAAGAATATTCTTTCATCATGATTGGTTGTTCAGTAGCTGTGCCCAATTCTGATTCAGTGAGATTTTAATTCCGTTCTTCTAAATGAAAAAGAAAAAAGCGAATGAAATGACTTACAGCCTCTTTGTAATGCTGTGTAGATGGGCTGACAGGGAACAGGGAATGTCACTGCAGTGACACTGGTGCCTGGCTTTTGTTTGTGCCATTGACTGGCCAGAGGTCAGGTGTCTTTTCATGTCACTCTGGTCATGAGAGGGAATGTACTTATTATTTGTGGCTCGTTAACAACACAATTGGGTTGAGAAGGACCAGGGAGAAAATAAGGGGTGTTCTGACCCATACATCAGATTTGTCTGGTTGTTTTTTTTCCTGTGATAAACTCATGCCCACAGGATGTTTGGTTATGACAGGAAATACTCTCTGGCTGCTTGCAGCCAGACTCTTTTGACCTTTTCTGTTGCTCAGGATGCTTGCAGATTGTAAACCAGAAATTTGCTCTATTGCCTTCAGCCAGACTCACAGGCAGTTCTTAATGTAGCAGGGTCTAAGTAGCTTGTCCACAGCTGAGTATTTAATTTATAGCTGTAGCAGTTTTTCAATCTGTCTGTAATTAAGATCTCCTACTTGATTATTTTATGGAATATGCTACTGTGTGTCAGAAATACCTCAGTGCTTCCCAAATCCGTCTTGTCTCTATATATATTTCCAGCAATAGCTGTTGTTTGAACTGTTGCATTCCGAAAGAACAAAATAAAAGAAGAAAAATCAAGTCAGCTGAGTCTATTTTAAGAAAGATACTTGCACAAAAGTCACTTCCCTCTCCACCTGTATCCTAGTCGTGCACTCTCTTGCAGTTCTTGGAAGGAGCTACCATAGAAGTTGATCAAATTCATACCCACATGAGGCCGTTGCTGATGATGCTCGGAGACTATCGGAGTCTGACCCTCAATGTTGTGAATCGTCTGACATCAGTCACTAGACTTTTCCCAAACTCTTTCAACGATAAATTCTGTGATCAGATGATGGTAAGCCCATCCTAGTTTTTATTTTAGCTCTTCCAGAAGAAATTTTCTTCTGGCTACTGCTTTTATTGGTGAAAAATCAAAGAAGTTCAGAAGTGACTCAATGTATATGTTGGAAGTAAAAGATTTTTGTTTCACAATTAATAAAAACCCCTGATTTTTGTAAACATTTTGAGTAAATTTCTGAAGGGCTTCTAAACCAAAAAGTTAAAGAGATTTTTTTTTAGTGAAGACATAGCTAATTATGCTAAGGTTTGCTTGGACAAATTTATCTTTAGCAAGGCACCACCAGTACCTTTAACAATTTTACTTCCCAATGCATTAAATCTGTTTTGGTGCTTTCTTGATTTATAAAATTTTGGAAGGTATTGCCCTGCTTGTTTGCAGTGTTTAAACTGAATATGTGATTTCTTTATCCTCTTGGCATGGATATTTGAATATTTAAATGCATATGCATGAAGCAAGTCATCAAAGAAGTGTAAGACTATCAGACTTAGGTTTTTTGTGTATATATATGTAATTATAATCCATGCTTTCTTGAATATCTAGAGGACTTCTAGCAACAGTAAACTTTTCAACCAGAGGGAATGAAAATAACTGATAATTTTTCCCTTTGTTTCCTTCAAAGAATTATTTCAACCTCTACATTTTCTCTTGTAGCATATGCTAAAATGGAACAGTCTAATTAGAAGAATAATACTAATTATCCTCTCTTTATAGCAACACCTACGTAAATGGATGGAAGTTGTAGTTATTACACACAAAGGTGGACAACGGAGTGATGGAAATGTAAGTTAATTTATAATGCATTTATGTGAGAAGAGAAGAAATAAGTAGTATTATCAGTTGTAAGTGCTGCCATAACTGATTACACACTGATGCTTTGTTACAAGCTAACAAACTTGTTGACTTGAGTACTGAATATTGAATATTTTTTAGAGGTCTTAGTAAGAGGAGCTTCTTACCTGCTGACAATGGTTACTTTGAAGAGTGTTCTAGGTTAGTGTGGGAACAGCTCAAGCATTTTTATTTCCTTTCCCCCTCAGGATTTTCTGCTTGGAAATCTCTTCTTCACTGGAATGGCTGATGAGCTCAGTGGCATAATCCCCCTTTTTTCATTAATATGTTTGATGTTTGTAACGTAGCCTTTCGAAAATTATACATAATGATAACATAATCCCAGTTAATTTAAAACTTAATTTATTAAAACCAAGTTCAATATTTACTAGTTGAGATCACATTAAAATCACTCTCCCAGTGAAACTAATGGCCTCAATGTTGAAGCATGGGAAGCTGATTAGTTGTCTTATAAATGGAAAACTGTGCATTGTAATGTCAACACTGTGTGCTCTGTGTGCAATACTAAGGGGAATTCCTGCTTCAGTGCAGTTTCCTGTACATTACCAGAAGTCCCATAATTCTATTAGTGTTTTACTAAATGCTTTTATTAAGTGTTGAGATTTATGATTGCACCTAAGAAAAAATGGGGGAATTTTATTAATATCTTTGTTTTTCAAATCAGAATGAAATTACATTGGCTTTTTATTTCCCTCAAAACATGGAAATGGCTTAATGGCTTTTCATTTCTCTCTCCTGTCATTGCAAAAAGAGCTTTTAATCTGAATTTGGTCATTGCTTTATATTAGACCTAGATATTCTCTAATGAAGTAGAATAAGATTTGTTTATGTTTTAATGAAAACACTGTGCATTCTTCAGTTAACCACATTTTATTCATGTCAGAGTAGTTCTAAAGCCTTCATATTATTCTTTTGGGATTCACTTATCCTCAAATGTGATGATTACAGATATCTTGCAGATCTTTTTATAGCAATAGTCTTTTAAATCAGAACGTGGCACCTCTAGAACACGTTTTAGTTGTCCCTAAGTCACGTTTAGGTGGTAATTCCTCTGCTTTTAATGTTTTTTGTTGATGTTTTCTGTGTAATTATGTGTTTAGAGAGATGTTGAGTGAGGGGTGCACACCAGACACTTGGGAAAAAATCTACTGTCACATCTTAAGGGAAGAGAGAAGTCTGGAAACATTTCAAGTAGAATTGTGTCAATGCAAAGCTGATTGAATATTACTTTTCTGCTCCCTAGTTGTTGCTCCAAAGTTTCCTTAAAAATAAAAACCCTAGGAAACTGCAGGAGGACACAGATGGCTTGGTCTTTGTACAGTTGCTGTGGCAAGCTGTGTTCACATGTCTGTATGTACATTGTGCTGTTGAGTGATTGGATCTTCTAAATGAAGAAAAACTGGCGTGGTGAAGCTGGTGGTCAGTTATTGTAGCTGGCATTTTGCTTTCTCTCATTTCCTCACAATTCTAGTGAGATTCCAGCATCTGGGACACTTGTTAAAAGCAGTGCTGGGGAGTAGGTTGGATCATGCAGACTGTGTGGTTAAATAGAGCAGGTGGTAAACACTCAGTGGAGGAGAGGATTGACCAGGAAAGCCTGATGTTCCCTACCTCTGTTGGTGCTGTTACCACCCTTTCATCCTTTTCCAGCAGCACTGGGTGAAGGTACCACTTGATGGTGTCAGGCAGTTCTCCAGCATAGTGCAGATAGTGGCTGGTCAGCAGGGCCTCTTAATCAACAGTTAAAAATTATGTGGGGTGAGTTTTCATACGTAAGTGGCAGCTACAGACAGACTGAAAACTTAGTTAGAAATGCTGCATGATAATTGATGACTATTGTAGAGATCCACACTGATGCCAGAATAACTAAGCCTTGTTCACCTAAATAATTTCTGATAGTCCTGCTGTGATCTTGGGCTGTGACCTGGATGTTTAGAGAAGTGAACAAATGAAAACATAATATATTAATTAGTGATTAAAATCTAATTTGTTAGTTCAGAGAGTAAAATCTTTGATTTAAGTCCTTCTTCCTCTCTTCCCTGCCTCTCCAAGGAAAGGCATGGGATTTCGGGTCATGTCTGGTAATTGAAAGAATAGGTTTTGACTAGATGGTTGCCTCCAGCTGTCCCTCTTATGAGAGGGTGGAAATTTCCATGGTCAAAATTCTGTCTTATGGCCTAAGAGGACTTTATAGCTCTAGAGGACTTCATAGCTTGGTAGCTTAAATACTGAAAGTGGTTTTGTAATTGATGCTGGCCAAATTTGTCTTCAAAGGTGCTAAAATATTGTTTCCCTTGACTTACTAATCTCTATTATCTTTCTATTCAATATAAATATTTGAGCAGCTATGTCTGATCAATGTAAAAGTAGAAAAAAGGATGCTTTTCATCCTGGTTCCTTGGAGGGCAGTTCAGAGCATGTGAGGTGCTCATTGTCTCCATTTTTTTTGAGATGAGAAAGTAACTGTGCTGAAGTTAGACTGCAGCCTGAAGAATAGCATGTACTGATTGGTACATTTATTTGATATTTTTGTGGGCTTTTTCCTTTCATGCTGTGACTTCTGTTTTGGTTCAGCGGGCCACGGAAGGGGTAGAGGTGGGAAACTCGGTGGAGGCACCAGGAACTTTTTTTGTTGTCAGAGTTTCCTTTTTTGTTGTTGTTGTTTTGTTTAGTTTTATTTTTTCTTTTAACTTGTGGTTTGTTAGTTTTATCACTGTGTTTTGGGCAGAGTGCATTGTGCCTTTGAGTGCAGTGCTGTGAATTGTCTTCTCTTTGACTGTGGCAGGGCTGTTTTGATCACGTTGCTGTTAAGGATGTTGAGCATGTTTGTACTAGGAGGAGCAGGATTTTCAGTTTCTGTGGAGGCATAAATGGTTTCAAAAGGTTTTATGTATTCTCAGCCCTGCACTTCAGTCCATGAGAGGAGTCTTGTGGGGTCTGTCTGGACAGATCAGGTTAAAAGAGTGGAACCTAATGCTTTATGTTTAAATTCAGTTGAGAAAATGCAATGTACTTGACAAAAGCACTGGAACTTGGTTTTAGAGAGATGGTGAGGGTGAATGTATTGTTTTGTTTTTTCCTTTCCCTTTTCTTACTGAATGAAATCCACACTCTAGCTAACTGAAATACAGTCTCTATTTAAATCACACAATGAAAAAGAAGTGTTAAATTATTTTGGACTCCTGGAGAATTTAATATCTAGTGGGAGAACAGAGCTGACTTTTAGTAACCAGCTATTTGCAAGATAGACTGAACAGTGCTGTGAGAAAGCTGTCTCTCTTTCTCTTCATGCGTAGTCTGGGGGTGTGGGGTGTATATGAGAAATGTTTTAGGGGGGAAGGTCTGGCTGTTTGATGCATGAGCCACTTGGTGTAGAGCAGTGAGCACTCCTAACTCCCCCATCAGCAGTATCATTACAGTGTTTAGCTCTTACCTGTAAAACACCACTCTACTGGCAAAGAAAATAAAATTTAAACCATGATATTACCAGAGGGGGAAGGGCAGACTTCCACAAGTGCAGTTTTTTCATGCATTATGGTAAGTTGATGCTGTATATGTGTTAACCCTTTGCATTTGGCTGCTGACTGTGCTAATATGGAGAGGATAGAAGAAGTAAGATGTGTGATACTGTTTTTATACATTATAGCCAGTAATATTTGTTTAACTGTGTTTCTTTTTACCTGTAGGAAATGAAGATTTGTTCAGCAATTATAAATTTATTCCATCTGATCCCAGCTGCCCCACAGACTCTGGTTAAACCTCTCCTGGAGGTTGTTATGAAAACAGAACGAGCAATGTTAATTGAGGTAAAAGTGGAAGTTGACACTGCTGAACTTTTTGCTTTATAGTCTTCCTAAACATCAGTATATAATAATTATAATATTTTAAATATGGTGTGAGAACATTTGATGTAATATGCTCTTCAAGCCTTTAGGAGGTAACATTTGTCTTATACCCTTAGAAGGGAAGTTTTGAAAGTGTCAATAAATTCTCATCATGCAAGTTCTGAACATTTTGTATCTGCATAAATGCCAAGTCAAATGTATTTTTCTGAGTGGTAGTAAATTAGTAGAAAATACTCTATAGTCTGCATTTTTAATTTAAGGTTTATGAATTTTTCAGGCTGGCAGTCCATTCAGGGAACCACTGATAAAGTTTTTGACACGTCATCCATCCCAGACAGTGGAGCTGTTCATGATGGAAGCCACTTTAAATGATCCACAGTGGAGCAGAATGTTTATGGTAAGCTGTGTGGGGAAAAGAGCAGGAAAAACCCTCAACTTGGCAAATCTGATGAACAAAAGGGTTTCATCTTTTTGCATCTTTTTTGTCCTGTATGATCTTGTAGTCCTTAGTTATGGTATTACTCTTGGCTGCAGGGCTCCTGTTCTTGGTTTTGTATTTGTTTGTCCTGAAGTGTTGATTTTATACCTTTCCAGATCATGTAAGGCTATTACTGAAGTGTAGATGTTATTTTTATATACATGAAATATAACCTCTGCAACTTCAGTGTGGAACATAAAAGCTACAGGATGATATAACCACCTGGTATTTCACCTTTTAAAGGTTATTAAAATTATTTCTTCCCCTTTTGCAGAGTTTCTTGAAACATAAAGATGCCAAACCTCTGCGGGATGTACTGGCAGCTAATCCCAACCGATTTATCACCCTGCTGCTGCCTGTGGGCACCCAGGCAGCCGTGAGACCCGGCTCCCCCAGCACCACCACAATGCGTCTCGATCTGCAGTTCCAGGCTATCAAGGTATCCATTTATCCTTGTTTGTCTCTGCACTGGGTAGTTAAAACCCCTTCAGCTACAAGCCTCTTACATCCAGGCTTTCAACGTGTGTGTGTGTGTGTCTATTACATACAAAAGCTCATAGAAAAGCACTTGTAAAAATGTGGAGTGTTTGTAGTCAGAGTTGCTCTGAGAAGGGAAAAGAGACTCAAATTAACTATGCTTTCTTTGTCAAGTAGGATACAAGAGGAAAGCATGACAACAGAAACAGAAATTTATTTTATTTTAATTCAAACTATTTTGTATTTTAGTCTTTTGTTTTGCTGTTGAATATTTTAGAACCCTTAATTGACCTTAAACAAGTGCTTGTATATCATTGTTTCTCCTGACAGATCTCTTGTGTGTTGACTGTGCACTTGTCTTGTTTTGCTTTGGACAGATCATAAGTATTATTGTTAAGAATGATGAATGTTGGTTAGCAAATCAACACTCCTTGGTGAATCAGCTGAAACGTGTATGGGTGAGTGAAGCTTTTCAGGAGAGACATAGGAAGGAGAACATGGCTGCAACAAACTGGAAAGAGCCCAAGCTGTTGGCCTATTGCCTGTTGAATTACTGCAGGTACGTAAAAATCTTTGTCTCCTAGACCCTGCATGCATTTTTTTAAAATTTTAGTTTTAAAAATACTGTAAAGGTATATGGGGCTACTAAAAATGGTTTGCAGTTATTGAAGAGAAAGTGTAATATATTTCATAATACTGCCATTAGCTCTAAAACCATGCCTGTGGTACTGGCTGCTCTTGCTTCTCTGCTCCTTTAAAAGATTAGTTTCATCAGCATGGTAATTTGTGTATTTTTTCACAGAAGCTTTGTATTTTATGTGTTTTCACAGAAGGAATTATGGTGATATAGAGTTACTCTTCCAGTTGCTTCGGGCTTTTACGGGTCGATTTCTCTGCAATATGACTTTCTTAAAGGAATACATGGAAGAAGAGATCCCCAAAAACTACAGTATTCCCCAAAAACGGGCTTTGTTCTTCCGGTTTGTAGACTTGAATGACCCAAACTTTGGAGATGAGCTCAAAGCCAAGGTAACTAAAGCAATTAAATCAAAGAAGCCTGGTATTTAGGTTTAATTTTCTTCTTGGGAACTAGGGCAACAAAACTCCTTACTTAAATGTCAACGAGTTTGATAATTGGCAGAGTCATTTAGGTGAAAATATCATACCTGAAGAAGAGCAATAATAAACAGAGACAGCAATTCATCTTGCTTTCAATGCTGACTGCTTTAGTTTACACTTTCTAAGAATCTTTGCCCTTGGAAGGAAGGAAGAGGGGAAAAAAAATCTGTGTGTGTCTTCTTCTTGGGGTTTTATTTATAATTTCCTTTTGTAACACAGTGTGTCCAGCAGGCAGGTTTGCATGTGACAGTACTTGAATGTTGGCTGCTATTAGAAGAATGGGACAGTGCAGTAAAACTTCTTTTGTTTTTACTCTGTAGGTGCTGCAGCATATCCTGAATCCTGCTTTCTTGTACAGTTTTGAAAAAGGAGAAGGTGAACAGCTCTTAGGCCCCCCAAACCCAGAAGGAGATAATCCAGAAAGTATCACTAGTGTTTTTATAACAAAGGTAACAATCTTTGTTTACATTGAAGTATTTGAAAATTAAAACAAAAAGTTCTTCCTCTCATTTGACTTTTCATTCTGATTTGAATTAGTTGTTCTCTTCTGAATATTATGGTCTGTTACATCAAATTGCTTCATAATGTTGAATGTGGGATCCATCAGTGATCAGTAGGACTGGACTACAATTTTCAGTTTATGCTGTTTTCAGAAATGGAATGTGTCTTTGGAAATGGGCCTTACTTGGCTGTAATCCCAGTCTTTTTTATAAGGACAGCTTTCCATGAGCCAACATCAATGTCTTTCTAATTCACTGCTGTTTCGTGGAACCAGTCAGCAGTTATAAAATGCATGTTGTTGAAGTTGAGGGTTGGGGATTTTGATTTATTTATTTTTATAGGTTAGCACTTTGAGAGTTCCCAGATGTGCTTATTATTTAGAAGTTCACAGTTCAGGAGGTGGTTTTGTGGGTACTAATCTGAGTCAAGAAAGTAATTACAGGTTTTTAGTCTTCTTAAAAACTGCTCAAAAAGCAAAAATTTGTGACTTTGCCTTTATAATAATAAAGGTTGTCTTTCTTTTGTTTTCAACTTCATTCCCTGTTCTTTGATCATGCCTGGAACTAGGTACTTGATCCAGAAAAGCAGGCTGATATGCTGGATTCTCTGAGGATCTATCTCCTGCAGTTTGCCACGCTGCTGGTGGAGCATGCCCCCCATCACATCCACGACAACAACAAGAACAGGAACAGCAAACTGCGGCGCCTGATGACCTTTGCTTGGCCTTGCCTCCTGTCCAAGGCCTGCGTGGACCCAGCCTGCAAGTACAGTGGCCACTTGCTCTTGGCTCACATCATTGCCAAGTTTGCCATTCACAAGAAGATTGTTCTGCAGGTATTGACCATGGGCTTGTGTTAAGTTCCATAGTGTGCTTTCTTTTATTTTAAGATTCAGAGTAGAACCTGCACGGTGGTTTTGAGTACTGAGTGTAGTTCAAACACCCCAAACAAATGCAGAAGCAGCAGGTCAAATGTTTAATACAAATTTACTTGGGAATAGGAGAGTATAGAAAGAAGCGTGAAGACAAATGAAAGCAGGAAGGGCAAGTAGTACAAGTAGACCTTTTGGTTGAATTAACAAAATTTGGAGTGTTTCTTCATTTAAGAGACAGACACTTCAGTTGAGGCACAATATGGGGACCAAGGGAAAACTTCAGATTGGACAGTGGAGAGGGAGGAAGAAAAGGGAATGTAAAGGAAGCAGAAATGTATGCTCTGTGCTTCTGCTGATGACGTATCATGATATTTTTAACAAATTATGGGCCTTGAGAGAGAAACTGTTTTTTAGAAAACATACATTGTAGTTTTCCTTCCTTTAGAAGTGCTTTGTGTTTGTAAATACTTACAGTATTAATGTTGATGAGAAACTTTGCTGTTCAGGTTTTTCACAGCCTTCTCAAAGCCCATGCAATGGAGGCCCGCGCTATTGTCAGGCAGGCCATGGCTATCCTGACTCCAGCTGTGCCTGCTCGGATGGAGGATGGACACCAGATGCTCACTCACTGGACACGAAAAATCATTGTGGAAGAGGGTCATACAGTGCCCCAACTAGTACATATTTTGCACTTGATAGTACAACATTTCAAGGTACTTTTACTGTTATTCTGGTACTCACTGTATCTCCTGTATCAAGGGAGTAAACAGAAGTTTGATTAGAAAAATGGCATAATCTGATTTATATGGTTTAGCTTCAAAATGCATCATTTGTCTGTAAAGATACTTATCTATAACTGAATACAACTATTTAATAGAAAATGATTTATTAAGCTCTCTCATGATTAAAGTTAGCACTTCAAATGTCAGAGTCTGCAAGATGAATTCATGACACATGCATCAGCAGTGTTCTTTAACAGGTCTGTGAAGATTCTCGAAGAGTTCTTTAAAAAAAGTGCAGAACCATATTCTTTGCCATCCTCCAGTAATCCTTGTATGTTTGACTTTATATATTCTGTGGTATTAACTAGGTAACTATTGTCTCCAGCTAATGTATGTTGGGAAACATTAAACAAATAGTGCAATATAGGGGAATAGTGCAGAATGTCAACACAGGAACATTTTTGAAAACACCTATTAAAATGCAATCCAAAGGGACAGCTAATATACACATTTTCAGGAACTGATGCCTCAACAATTCTTGAAAGAATATCTGAGTGTGTTAAAATGTACATTGAATCTCTTTAAAAAGCTTGGAAAAAAATTGGCATGATTGGTCCTCAAGAAAAATCAAGACTCTTAAAAAGAACATGTTCATTTGGGTGCATAAAATGAGTAGTCACTACTGAAAGTTGTAGCCAAAATACTATTTTCAATGCACCAGTTGCTTTTCCATATTGCAAAATTTGAAGTGGTACAGGTTTAGCAAACTTTGGGATTGATGACTGTTTTACAGTTTTGCTTTATTTCCACTTTGTAGGTTTTTTGTAGAATTTTATTGGTTAATGACTAACATTTCTGTGAAACCATTTTTTCAGGTTTATTATCCTGTGAGACATCACTTGGTTCAGCATATGGTTAGTGCCATGCAGAGACTGGGCTTCACTCCCAGTGTTACAATAGAGCAAAGAAAACTAGCTGTGGATCTTGCTGAAGTTGTTATTAAATGGGAATTGCAAAGAATTAAAGATCAGCAGGTAGGAAATCAAAATAAATGGGTAAAGATTGAACTGTTCCACGGTTGAATGTAGTTTTTTTTAACATGCACATTGCTGATATTTCAGCCAGATTCAGATATGGACTCAAGTGCAAGTGGAGAAGGAGCAAGTTCTGCCTCATCTGCTGTTAAAAGAGGATTGTCTGTGGATTCTGGCCAAGAAGTAAAACGCTTCAGGACAGCTACAGGAGCAATAAGTGCTGTAAGAAAAAAATCTGGGTTTATTCAGAGACTCTAAGCAGTGTAGTGTAATTGTTTTTTCCACATAACTCAAAACTCCCTAAATTAAAGGTTTTAGCTTTAGAAAATATTTAAAATCTGTTCTTGTTGTTTTCCTCCTTCAATCTTGCTGATGGCTTTTGTGTTTTGTGTGCATGCAGGTGTTTGGACGGAGCCAGTCCTTGCCAGGAGCTGATGCCCTTCTTGCCAAGCCCATTGACAAGCAGCACACAGATACTGTCGTGAATTTCCTGATCAGAATCGCTTGCCAGGTAGTGAGGTTGTTCTGATATGCCAATAGCAGTGTGGCATTAGCAGCCAAACCCATAAACCCCTCTTTTCCCACGGGTCCTTTTAGGCTTGGATTATTCTAATGTTTCTATACTTTGTTTTCATGATTAATTTACATATTTGGGTGATGCTGCAAAGTATGCTCGTTCTATTGCCTAGGTTAAATGACCAGAATGCTGTATCCCAAAATATTTAGAGAGTTTTATAGGGAATGACTGTATCTAGCGGTAATGATTGTAGATGTATTTTCAAAATCCAGTATATGGAATTAGTTTCCTGCAGCATGCAGAACTAAAGCTTTTTACCAAATTTTGAGGGAATTCACTCTACTAGAATGGGGAAAATTATCTGGGTGTACCTCAAGGCTGACAAATTTTATGGCTTCTGCTCCTGCAGGAGACTCAGCTGGTAAGTAGCATGGGATTTTATATACCACAGTCCATTGCACAAAGTAGATGTGCTCTTAAGTATAAAGATGAATTGAGTAAAGAGCTGCACATGTTTATGGATACCTTGCAAGCAGTAAAGATTAACCATCTTGAGTATGTTCAGAGTTGTAGTAATAAAGGATGGGGTGAAAATTTTTTTAAAATACACCTTTGATGGTGTAATTTGGGTGATTTGGGTTAATTAGCAAGCAATTTAGACAGCAGTTCTGGTGTTTACTATTAGTTTTCAGCTTTTTTTACATTAAATACTGTACTGATAAAACTACTTAACTCATCCATTTCAGAAATAAGAAATTATATGCTTGCATGGAATGCATAATAAATTAATGAGTTGGTTCCAAAAGGGTGTCATTTTGTTAACTTTGATTAATTGCTAGGTAAATGACAACTCCAACACTGCTGGGTCCCCTGGGGAGTTGCTGTCTCGCCGCTGCGTCAACCTCCTGAAAACAGCTTTGAGGCCAGACATGTGGCCCAAGTCAGAACTGAAGTTGCAGTGGTTTGATAAGCTGCTCATGACTGTGGTAGGTAACATTTAGTCCTGTAGCTCTTTAGGTTTCCCTGGCATGTGAGATGATTGAATACTAGTGATATCTGAGTATAGATTTTTACAGGACTAATCTTTTCTTCTTTGTAGTGAAATAAATAGCTCGTTAAGTGTGTGAATTGCATCAGTGGTTATAATTTGTAGAGCTGCAGTACTTACTGGTTGGTGTGGTTTTTTTATTTTTGGGGTTTTTTTTTCTTAGTAGGAAGTTTTACAGATTTGATTCCATTGATGCCTAGTTTTTTGACTACATTATGGGAGTATGAAGTCCACTGAAAGGCAAGCTCCCTGTAACAGATGATACAACACTTTGTATATTATCTATATCCTCTCTTCTGTCCTTTAAACTATAACATCATAAAATACACTGGTTTAGCTTAACTTCACTGATGGCCTGTCTCTGAAAGGTGTTGACAAAGAAATAAAACATCATCCTCTGTTGAAAGCATTTCTAACTAGCAGGGTTGCAGACAGATTTCATACCCTAGGATCACAAAAAACACCAGAAGGAACATACCTGTACCTGCTTAACTAACACTGTTATGGTTAAAGACTCTATAGTTGCCTGGATTTTTAGAGTTTTATGATGCATGACTTACTTCAGATATTGACCTAGAACATCACTGCTGTAGAAACCTCAATCTGACAGGTTTTAACAGATTTGATCTGAATTTAGTAATCTGTGTAATTCTTGTTTTCCCCTGCTCACTGCCTTTTTGTATGTTTTCTCTTTAGGAACAGCCCAATCAGGCCAACTTTGCCAACATTTGCACTGGCTTAGAGGTCTTAAGTTTCCTGTTGACTGTGCTGCAGCCCCCTGCTATCCTGAGCAGCTTCAAGCCACTACAGCGAGGGGTAGCAGCCTGCATGACCTGTGGGAACACCAAGGTGTTGAGGGCTGTCCACAGTTTGCTGTCTCGCTTGATGGGCATTTTCCCCACAGAGCCAAGTGAGCGCTGTTTTCTTCCTCCCTTTATCCTTTATTGCTGCATAACTTAAGTGGTTGAGGGTGGGATGAAGGCACTCTTTGGAATGTGCTAATATTCTGTTTTATGATTCCTGCGTTTAATGGTCCATTTTGGCTTGCACTTTGAACCTCTGATTAAAAAAGGAAAAGCTGAAGTAAGTAATCATGTGGAATACATCATTATCCGTTGACATAAAAACTTAATAACCTGTGGCTGTCATAACTTTAGTTCAAGAAATGCATGCTATGAATTTAATGTATTTTTGCAGTTAAATTTTTCAGCTTCAGAAGTGCAATTTTTTAGTTGTTAAGCTTTGCTGTTTTGCTGAAACAAGGAAGGGAGATAAAGTGTAAAAGAGAAAGGCAATAGGTAATATGCTGTGTCTTAATAGAAGCTAATTTAGATAATCTTTTCTTGGTAAAAAGTAGGTCAATAATGCAAGACTGCTCATCAAATTGAGTTACTCAGAAGAAGTGGTACACTATTATAAAAGGCATACTGGTATAATAAAGAGGTTTATATAAGTGAGGAAGCTGTCTGTTTGTTGACAAGATAAGACTCCAGTGCTGTTTTAGTGACTGTAGCTCACAGTGTAACTGTTCTTTGCCTGTTCTGTGGATAATGTTACCAAAAGTAAACACACCTCTAAACTCTGCAGGTACCTCAAGTGTAGCTTCCAAGTATGAAGAGCTGGAGTGCCTTTATGCTGCAGTTGGGAAGGTTATCTATGAAGGCCTGACTAATTACGAAAAAGCCACCAATGCCAACCCTTCCCAGCTCTTCGGTACGTGTCCCACATCCCTGGCAGCTCTGTGGGAATGCCCCTGGATGAGACTTGTCTTTGTCAGGAGCTTCCCTTTTCCATAAGGAAATGGCAATCTGATCTAATGCAGAGGAAGCTGTGGGAAGCGTTTCAAGCTAACTTGTGAGATGAGCTTGGGATGTCAAATCTGTGAAGAAAGGGAATGGAGGGGGCTCATTGCATTCTGTCTTCTCCCTGAGGTGACTTGGGAGCAACTACTGGAGGTGGGGAGCTGCAGATCTGCTAGGTGGGAGCCTTTTGTATTCAAAGTGCATAGGAAAAAGCTACAGTATTGAAAATAGCTAAAAAAATAAAGTAAAAGTTACTGGAAGCTTCTTACATGGGAAAAACCAAATCCTGCAGGTCCTCTGAGATACAACAGAATAGTTTAAGGAATCTGTGTAAACAGTCTTATGTGTTCCTGCCTTTCTTTTTAATTTTTTTTAAGCCTTATTTATTAGCTGATTTAGATGGTGTATTAAGATTTATGTATTTCTAGATCTTCAATTCTCAGTAATCAAGAAATTACAAAAATACTATTTTTTCTTGGGTGACAAAATCTGAATTTTTAGCATAGACCATTCTGAAGAGCTGAAATGTTTTTCTTTTCTTGTTTTTTTGTACTTACTGAACTGCTAGAGAACTCAGCTACACAAAAGAATGACAAAGATGTATTGGAATAATAGAGTTTGGCCCAGAAGTGGTTGTGTTGGTAATACAGACCTGAAATTGTACAATATTGGAAAACCTGCTGATTTAAATGGCAAATGTCCTTCACTATTCTGTTCTGTGAGCTGTGTAGATGGTTGTAATTTCACCTTGGGAATTGCCTATTTGTCAGATGTCAGGACGTGCTTTACATCAAACTAACCATGAAAGATGTTTCTTACATTTTGTCCAGAGCTCCCTTAAAAACAGCAACACAATCAAGTTGTCAGGAGGTGCATTTTGTAGTAATTCTGTGGCTCAGAGGCTGGACTTTGTGGGCCAAATTTTGTGCCCATTTGAGCATAAAAAGAAATCAAAACTTTGGCAGGAGCCATTCAATGATCAGAGCTCTGTGATGTGCTCTGTAGATATGTTGAATTAGAAAGTTGCAGGAGGTATTTTTTCAGTGGGTATAATTTTACAGGATGTGTGTGCTTTTTCTTTTAAAGAGTGAAGTAGTCAACTTAGTTAACGTCTTCAATCTACAGAAACTGATTTATGAAACTTTATAAATTTTCTAGATTAGAAAAGCAAAATTATAATTTTTAAATTTATTTTATTTTTAATGACTAAACCCAGGCCTAGTCATCTAAGAGTTTGTCTACTTTGCTACTAAAAGACGTGCAACATCGGGTGTAGTTACATTTTTTTCACAGTCTTGGGGAAATATTTGCTCTCAATTCCTCCCTTCTTGTCCTCCCTTTTTCCCCTTGCTCTTCATCACACACTTTTATATATAAAACTCTGAAATATTTTGATTAGTGCAAAAGTAACCTTTTAGACTTAGTCGAAGGACGAAAGTTGAGACTGAAATTTTTCTGCAAATCTCTCCAGATTTCTAATGTTTGTGACTTGGGTAGTCCCATCCTTCTTTCATGGCATCCATACCTTACTCAGGTCATGCCCAAGGGAAGTTTTACTTCCTGAAGTCTTGTTTTTATCTCTAGGGACTCTGATGATTCTGAAATCTGCGTGTAGCAACAACCCCAGCTACATTGACAGGCTGATCTCAGTTTTCATGAGATCCCTGCAGAAGATGGTCAGGGAGCACCTGAACCCACAGGCCACAGCAGGAACAGCAGAAGCAAACACAGGTATTACATTGTACAGTCTGTTAATGATTGGAAGTGTTATAAAGCATTAAAATATCTTCATCCTAAAGGGATTCAGGTGTCTTTGCAGAGTTGGTGTGCATTGTTACTTGTTGAAAAACACTTGAGCCTTAGTGAGTGGAATTACTGAAGTAGTGAGAGCTAAAAATGCACTTAGGAGTTCCAATTACCTGCTTAGTATATGAATTTCAGTATTAGCCCAACCTTCTCAGTGGATGGTTAGTGAAGTAGCTGTTGAGCTGCAGCATACACAGAAATAGTGACATTCTTCAGGGCTTTATAGTGTTGATGGGAGACAGGCTGAATTTTTTTGATTGCTCTGTGCTTTCACTTTTTTTTGCTCCTTCCTATTTTATAATGATAGAACAACTGTGAATTAACTTGTTGGAGCTGATGCTTTAGTTTTTATCTTAAAATAGCATCTTTTTGAGTTTGTATAATTCTGTCTGTTGTCAAATGAATTAGGTCATGAGTCATTGAAAAAATCAGACGTTCTCGTAGAAGAAAATTCAGTGCTAGTAAAGGGCCTTGTAATTTACTAATGAATAAGCTACTGAAGAAAACACTTTGAAAGAATTGCTGCTGTTAGATTCCCAGCCCATACTTTAATTAGGTAAATGAGAACCTTGTAAATTTTATTAACACTGAGAAACAATTGGAAAATTATTAAACTTGACAGATAAGCAAGTCAGGAAATTAGCTGAACAGAATTAGAGAATTAGCTGCATCATAGACAATTTCTTTTACAAAGTTAATTGTAGTTTTTCAGAATTAGGGGTCTGTAATACCTTTTACTAAAGATTTGCAGAAAGGAAAAACAGACTTGCCTTTAGGATTTTGAATGGATTGGGTTTTGAAAGGAGTCACAGGGTCATAGAATGGTTTGGGTTAGAAGGAACCTTAAAGATCTGATTCCAACCCCCTGCCATGGGCAGGGACACCTTCCACTAGACAGTTGCTAAAGCCCCATCCAACCTGGCCTTGGATTTTGTCTTAGTTCTTTAGGAATGTAAAGTAGTAATTACGAACTCTTTACTTCTGGGGATGTATTTCCAGGCAATAGGTGATGTTGTTGTTATTTTTAAAATTACAGCATCTTGGAAGATTTTTTTCCTAGGTGTTTCAGAGGTGTATACACAACTCTAATCCTTTTTTTGCATCCATAGCAGGTACAAGTGAACTGGTAATGCTAAGTCTGGATCTTGTGAAAACTCGCCTGGCTGTGATGAGCATGGAAATGAGGAAAAATTTCATACAAGCTATTCTAACATCGCTCATTGAAAAATCCACTGATGCCAAAATTCTTCGCGCTGTGGTAAAAATAGTGGAGGAGTGGGTGAAAAACAATTCCCCGATGGCAGCTAATCAGGTAAATTGAGTAGATAAAGTCATCGTTGCTCTCAAATACTAAATAGCTATGAGCCACTATTATTCATCAGTTTTGACAATGAAGTTTGTAATGATGTGTTATAGATGTTTCGATGCCCTTGGTGAAGTTTAGACTGTCTTCATCCCCTGTGAAAATAGCTGCAGCTACAGATGCTTGGCATTTTATGGGCTTACGTTTGGTGTTTGATCTCAAATGCTGTTTTGTGAAGAACTTCCTTTAAAGTAAAGTTTTAAAATATGCTTCACATTAACCTTGGTAGAAAGATTCTTCAGGGGAAAGAGGACTAATGCTGATATAAATTGTGTTACACTGTAGCATTTTGTGGCCTCGTCAATCTGCCATATTTCTATTAAGAATTGAGCACTTAGTCTCGTGCTGTAAAAAGGACCTACACTTTTTATAATATACACAAGAATTTTGTAATCACTGAACAGTTTAAGCCTATTTTTAGGCACAATTTAAAAATTCTCCAGCATATATTAGAAGGATAAATGCTTGAGTTATTTTTTGTTTTTTAAGAACTGTGACCTCCCCAGCTATTTTTCAGTACTTTAGAAGTGAAAGAGTCATGTAAAGGATGGCTGAGTTGTAGTCTGAATGTGCTAGTTCTCTGCATGTTTTAAGAAGAATTGACAAAATTAATCATGTCTTCTTTTACCACAGACACCTACTCTCCGGGAGAAGTCCATTCTACTGGTGAAAATGATGACTTACATTGAAAAGCGTTTTCCAGAAGACCTTGAATTAAATGCTCAGTTCTTAGACCTTGTTAACTATGTCTATAGGTAATTATAGCAATTAATCATTTACTGCAGCTTATTGGTTCATAATTTGTACCATATATGAACTTCGTAACATGTCATCAATCTTTTTAGGTCTGAATTAAGGGATATTTTTATATATTTTTCTTTGCTAAAATGCAAAATCAATTCACTTCACTGAGACCACAGTACATATTTATGGAAGGCAATTTGAAAACAGAAGTTCCTTAGACAGGATTTTTACTTTTGGCACTGACAAAATATCTCCAGCACCCCAACTTCTTCCTTTCCCAAGATACCAACGCATCCTTGTAGCTGACTGCATTCCTAACACTGTGGTCACAGCTGAATTCACATTGTCTTTTCACATCCACAGGATAGAAAGATTTTTTTTTTTTTGAAACTTTATTGTAAATTAGACTTTCAGGAGAGTTACTTTGCTAGGTAGACTTGAAGATTTTGAATCACAAGGAAATAATTAGAATGCCAGGTATTTAATGGTGTGCTGCTGCTTTACAGTATTTTGCAGTCAGTTTGCTGCTCTACTCTGCTGCTTCACTGTGCAAAGCCTTCATGTGCACTGGTGCTCAGAAGCTTTTATCAGTCAATAACATTTGTCATTTCAAACACCATACAGATGTGGCTCAGTGTTTCACAACTACGACAAGATTTTATCCTGGAAGAGTATTTCTGATAGTTCTGGGGCAGTTTTACATCAAGCAGCAATATTTTCTTTGCTGTTTCTCTCAAGAACTGCACCTGGCTGTTTGCCACATGTGGGCTTTTACTGAATGTCACCTCTTTGGGGTTTTAGTATGTCATACAAAACCTAGGAGTCTTCTCTTTCTAATAGCTCTGTTATTTCATCTTTATTAATTTTAGGGACGAGAATCTTTCTGGAAGTGAACTTACAGCTAAACTGGAGCCAGCATTTCTCTCTGGTTTGCGCTGTGCCCAGCCACTCATCCGAGCCAAATTCTTTGAGGTCTTTGACAATTCCATGAAACGTCGCGTTTATGAGCGCTTGCTTTATGTGACCTGTTCCCAAAACTGGGAAGCCATGGGGAATCACTTCTGGATAAAGCAGTGCATTGAGGTAGGGAAACTACTTGTATCAGAAACGTGTTTTATTCCTCATTTTTTTTTTTGGCTGGCTGTAAAAGCATTAGTGATGTGTGTACTGTCCTTATCAAAGCTGAAAATACCAAGTCCGCTGCCTCAGCTCCTGTGGTGCTTAAAAATATACACAGTGTCTAAACAGTGAAATGCTGATGCTTGGAAAGTGGCTTTAATATAAATGTTTAAAATCTGTTTTCTCTGCCAAAAGCTTAATGACCAGGTTAATACTTTTTAAGGAAAACAGTCTCTTACAACTGATAATGAATATTAAAAAACCCCAAGAATTGTTATAGGAGAAGATTTGAGGAAAACTGTTAAGCTGGAATGTCTCCTCTAGCAGTATGACAGCTGTTAGGATTGCATTGAAATGAAATTGCATCTTTGCTCGGTTTATTTAAAATAAAATGGGACAAAACCTTTTATTTTAACAATTTGCATATTAAAGCATGAATTTAAGGTGACTGTGAACATCGTTTTTAGGGTAACAGTCTATATTTATTAGCAGATTTAGGGCACTTAATACATGTGTTGAAAAGTACAAAATACAGACTTTAGGTGTAGGAGATTCTATTAATAAAGGTGATAAATAGGCCTTAAACTTACTATTGCAACTTCTACCTTGTTTGTAAGTATTAAACCATAGCGACGATTTCTTTGAAGTACTGCAGTAAAATGTATGTTCAAAAGCTCTTGTTACTTCTCCATGTGGTAGCTGCTGTTGGCAGTGTGTGAGAGGAACACCACGATTGGCACCAGCTGCCAGGGGGCCATGCTGCCCTCCATCACCAACGTCATCAACCTTGCTGACAGTCACGACAGGGCGGCCTTTGCCATGGTGACACACGTCAAGCAAGAGCCTCGAGAGAGGGAGAACAGCGAATCCAAAGAGGAGGTAACTGACAGAAAATGCTGTGGAAAAAGCAATCTCTTTGGTGGAATTCAGCTCTTCCTAGTTTCTCACTGAATAACTTTGGAGAAGGCATAATGAAGATGATGTGTGCAGATTGTGTTGCTTGTGTTTTAAGCATGCATGGGTCTCTCAGAAGTCTCATTCATTCATTTAGCCTTTACTTCAGCACTCTAAGCAATTATATGTCTGAACGTGAAGAAGTAGCAGAAACAGGGAGACCTGAAAGAAATTGATCAGGAGGGTGTTCCGTATTGTGGAAAAAAAGCAAAAGTACATAGAAGATACCTATGTTTATATATACTTATATATAAACTTTATATATACTTACTAAGCTGTTTACTTCTGTGTAGGATGTTGAAATAGACATTGAATTGGCTCCAGGAGATCAGACCAGCACTCCCAAAACCAAGGAACTTTCAGAGAAGGACATTGGCAACCAGCTGCACATGCTGACCAACCGGCACGACAAATTCCTTGACTCCCTTCGGGAAGTAAAGGTGGGTGCAGGCTGTTGGTGACAAAGCACCTTAATCCTAAAGCCTTCAAATTGATCTGAGGTGGTTTTTTTTTTTTCTTCTTCTATCTCACACTTCTGATTTTTTTAGCTGAATTTTATTATGTAGACATCTCTTACAATCCGTAATTTCTTATGGTAAAAAATAGGTTTTTGCCTATGGTAAAAAATTCTTAAGCCTTCACTTCATCACTAGTTATTACTGTGTCCCTTTTCTACAAAATTAAATATCATCCCTCTTCACCTGTAAGTGTATTTTAACAATTCAGTTCAGAAACTAGTGATGAAAAACACAGGGTATAGGGTCAAAAATGTGTATCAGCATCTTACGATTAAATAATTTCTAAGAAAATCATTTTAGCTGAGAGCTATGTTTGAACAACTCTCACAGTAGTACCAGGTCTCTCCAATTAACCTGATTGTTCCTATTACCAAGATAATCAATGTCTTTGCTTTTTCCTTCTTTTGTTTTTGGTGGTTACAGTGGTGAATCAGAGTCTTGATCAGCATGAAAATAGGATTAACTTCTTGTTGCTAGTCTATATTGTTAAAGAAAACATTTTTGTTGAGAAGGCATTTGCATTACTACTTAAACAACTGTATAACTGAACTTTTTGCCACAGAATTAATTGTATTTTCCTATTTCCATGCATCTCTTTGTTTCCAGACGGGAGCGTTGCTGAGTGCCTTTGTTCAGTTATGTCATATTTCCACACCTTTGGCAGAGAAGACTTGGATACAGCTTTTTTCACGACTTTGGAAAATCTTGTCTGACAGACAGCAACATGTGAGAACCTCTCTCTCTCCCACTCACAGATTCCTCTTTGTAAATGACTGCTGTTCCAGGAAAATGTATTTGTGTGGTGACTTTGTTCTCTTGCTTTGAGATATTTGCCATTCTTAGGCTGGTGAATGCTGTATACCTGTATCGATTCCTCTTTTGAAAGAAATAGGGCCTTTCATTTTACAGACAGAAATGTACTTATTGAATGGTTGTTCACTGTACTAAAGAGATTTTAAATCTGATTTCTCTAATTGAAGAATCTGAATAGACAGATAACTATTACGTTTTTTCTTCTAGGCTCTAGCAGGTGAAATAAGCCCTTTCTTGTGCAGTGGTAGCCATCAGGTGCAGCGAGATTGCCAGCCAAGTGCCCTGAACTGCTTTGTGGAAGCAATGTCACAGTGTGTTCCTCCCATTCCCATCAGACCTTGTGTCCTGAAATACTTGGGTAAAACTCACAACCTCTGGTTTCGTTCTACACTGATGCTGGAACATCAAGCCTTTGAAAAAGGACTGAGTCTTCAGATTAAGCCTAAACAGACAACAGAATTCTATGAGCAGGAAAGCATAACTCCTCCTCAACAGGTACTGTTATATTTATTGAAATACCTTATGAAATACTAAGAGAGAAATCTAATACTGACAAGTCCTGCACTAAACCATGACCTCAAGTGTCACATTCACATGTATTTTAAATACCTCCAATGGCAGTGGTGCTAGCATTGCCCTGGGCAGCCTGTTCCAGTGCTTTACGAGCTTTTCAGTGAAGACATTTTTCATAATATCAAATCTAAACCTCCCCTGGTGCAACTTGAAGCTGTTTCCTCTTGTCCTGTTGTATAATTGCCTTGTTGAAAAAATTTTGTTTTCTGTGATTCAGTCTGGTGTGTTAGGGAAGACAGGCAAGAGTCAGTGTTACAAGCCTTAGGATTTTTTTTGTCATGGATTGTTATTGTTCTCAGTACTTGGTTGTTACTAATTGCTTGCCTTGTAGAATTTTAAAGAGAGTTTTAATTATAAGCACTTCTCTATTTCCATGTCTCTGTCAGCTTGCCTCAGTGTAGAACATGGGGTTTCCTACCTACTGTGCTTTATATGGACAGCTTGACTGTGGAGAAATATGTGTTCTTAACATTGTAGGAAATCCTGGATTCCCTTGCTGAGCTCTACTCCTTGTTACAAGAAGAGGATATGTGGGCTGGGCTGTGGCAGAAACGCTGCAAATTCCCAGAGACAGCAACAGCCATTGCTTATGAACAGCATGGCTTTTTTGAACAGGTACAGTCTTGATTTTAGAAATGGTCTGAGTAGTTCTACTGTCAGCATGAATATTTTGGTCAGCAAGAAAAAACTCTGAATATTAGCTTCAGTCTTCTAAAATGGAAAGTGCCATGGCTTCCCTACTGTCTACAGCAGTAGTTTGAGGCCTTGTAATACTGAGGTAAGGTGAAATTTTTGTGCACACCCATCAGATTTTCATGACATTTGTCAGGCTGCCAAATAATGACTATATTCAGGAATGAGTTTTTTAATATTCAGGGCTTGCCTTTTTTTTTTTTTTTTTTTTTTTTTAATTATGAAGGTTTTCTTATCACTTGTTTTTAAAAAGAAAAGAGTATTGAGTTATTGTGTATATAGCAGATGGAAACATGGAATGTTGAATTTTCTTTAGGCACAAGAAACTTATGAGAAAGCAATGGAGAAGGCTAAAAAAGAGCACGAACGGAGCAATGCCTCCCCTTCCATCTTTCCTGAGTATCAGCTCTGGGAAGACCACTGGATTCGGTGAGACTTGACAGCTGATGTAGAACAAGTATTTCACCCTGCAAATAGAAGCAAAATACCCTGCTGTTGGTTTAAAGCATTAGTTATGAGAATAAACTTACCTCAGGACTCAGCTCACATACAGGGAAAACTTAAGGGAATAAAAGCAGCTATTTTGTATTCCCTTAACAGAACCTCAGCAGTGATATGCCTGAATTGCTGTAAAAATGTAATTTGCTATTGGTAGAAAAAGACTAGAGCTAAAATTTGTTTTTCCTATTTAAAATGGTTGTTCTGGGAGACACAAAATGCAGCTCTTCCCTGTTCACAGATTTCTGTATTATAACTGGTAATAAATAAATTAAAAAAAGAAAATAGTCTTCCCATCTGGATAAAACTTCTTCAATGCCTGCAAAGCTGCTTGCAGACAAACAAATATGCAGATAATATTCTGATACACAACATTTATTGTCACTTTTATTGAATTTTATTTATTTTGGCTTTTTTTTTTTTTCCTAACCAAATTGACACTGCTTTTGATTTTCTTAGTTGCTCAAAAGAGTTGAACCAGTGGGAGCCTTTGACAGAATATGGCCAGTCCAAAGGTCACATAAATCCTTACCTAGTGTTGAAGTGTGCATGGAGGGTCTCAAACTGGATTGCTATGAAGGAGGCTCTGGTGCAGGTGAGTGAGGGCTTTTTGTGCTCATGTTTAGTTTCTCCTCATCCTGTCTTGGGTATCTTCATCCTTACTGTTTTAAGAACCATCCCATGAGAATAAGCTGGTGGTTATTGTTCTTGAGGCTGCTATAAACTGCCAGGCTCTATGGACTTCTTGGGGCAAATGGCAGACTTCTGTTGGAGTTGCCAGTAGATTGTCTGGAATTTATGGTTTTTTAGCCTTGTATATGGTGTCTCTAATCTATAGAAGATGGAAAACATGGGGGTTTTTTTGTGTTTTGGTTTGGTTTTTCTTTGGTTTGTTTTTTCTGGTTTTTTTTTTTAATTTTAAGGAAATACATCCTCTTTTCATGGTAGGTAGAGTTGCTCATCTGTGATGAGTTAATATAGAAACATTAACCAGATGTCAAACTGATATCTAAAAGGTGAGAATACTGCATTAAATCACAGGTGGAAAGGAGCTTGCACATTTTCCCTGCAGTGTTGTATACAGTGTGATGTTACTGGAATTACTCTGCTAAAGATGCCAGAATTTGCAATAAAGGGGTGAAGTGCATATTTAAAATACAATGTGAAGCCAAATCTCTGAGTAGCAGACTGCATATGCAACAAAAACTCTTACGTGTGCTGTTTACATTTCCATTAATTTCTTTTGTTCCTATAAGGCTTAGTATTTTGTGTCCTATTTAAGTATGCAACTTCAGAGGCTAAGTATAGAAATACAATTATTTGAGAAACTTTTAAAGCCTAAAATAAGAACTATATTGTACAGTATATTATAAGCCTTGGGCTTGAGCAGAGTGAAATAGATCATGTCTGACAGGTTCTGGTTTTGTACAATTGCAAGCTGAGTGGAAGTGACAACCCTGAGTAAGTGCTGATATTAAATGTATTAAATGAGGTAGTTTCAGTAATGAGACATTTACTAAATGACTAAGGAGAAGATGCTGCTGAAGCCATAAATGGAGCCTTTGTGACTCTACTCAGGTTCTTGTAAGAGTGTCAGGACATGTTTGCATAAATATTAGGATCTGAAAGAATAATTGATTCTATGCTGCTGTACTCACTACTCCAATTTTATTGATATTCTTGAATGTGGCTGTTTTTTGGTTGATTCACAAGAGAGGCCAGAAAGGATAGCAAATATCTATCAGTTTTCATAAATCTTCGTGAAAGATTTTTAATAATCTGCTGCCCATTAAAGTTGAACTATTAAAACAGCAAGTAGCCTTTGATAGGACCCAAGACTCATTTCCATTTGCTCACACTGCCATTGTGTTTAATGATCCAGTAGATAACATAATAAAGAAGGAGGTTATTTTCACTGTGTAAGTGTAAGGATGCTACCTGGCACGTTCTCTTTGCTGGCTCAGGTGTAAAAGTCAGTTGAGGATAACAGGAATAACAGTTGTAATGGTCACCATACAGTCGATCAACAAGGATAATGCAGAGGGATTTCTGTGTTGCACATCAAACCATAAAGGGCTTGATGTAAAGTGGAGGAAAAAGAAGTGAAAAAGTTGTAGATTAAAGGTGTGCAGTGTCAGCTGCTGAGCACTGGCTCAGTGCAAGTTTGCTCTAAACTGCTCTCAGAATTCAGGTGCTGCACAATTCAAGTGCTTTGCTGGGTTTAGTTGCCGTATTTCTACTGTTCCAGAATTCTGAGGAAATGGTTTAAAATTATTTTATAAATGATTTTAACACTACGACCTGACTTTGCACCTGTGCTCAGAAATGACCTTATCATAAATGAGAAGGTTGGTTATTGATTACTTGCAAAAATATTAGCAGCTCATTTTCATAGATTTAGCAATGCCCTAGAGTAGACAGGAAGTATAATGCTGCATAACGTGGGACAGGTAGGGACAGGATCCTTTTGGGTGAGAAGTTGCCATTACATGTTCTGGAGTCCCTGAAGCATTTCAGACACTGTCTGTTACCTGCTGAGAAGCATCTTTTGGCTTTGTACAGGGTGAGTTGTTTGTTGTGAGCTTCCTGCTCCTGTGGCAGGGCTGCTTCGGGCTGGCTCAGCTCTTTGAGCTGCATTACACTTGTCAGTGTAAAAATACCCCAGCAGCAGCTTGGGCACTTCTACTCTTGTGCTGATCTGGCAGTTTATGTCCTAGCCTGCCCTTACCAGTAACTTCAGGAGAGCTGAAGCTCCTCTAGTGACATAAACGTTAATACTTCAATCTGATCTATTTAGAAGATGAGATTCTCTTTAAAGCATTAAAGCTGTTTGTTTAAGAACGCTTTAAAAAAATGAACTGTTTGCATAGGAACGATCTTCACTGGATGTTTTTCCTATTCCATGACCAGGTGGAGTTGAGTTGTCCAAAGGAGATGGCCTGGAAGGTGAACATGTACAGGGGGTACCTGGCCATCTGCCACCCCGAGGAGCAGCAGCTGAACTTCATCGAGCGCCTGGTGGAGATGGCGAGCAGCCTGGCCATCCGCGAGTGGCGGCGGCTGCCCCACGTCGTGTCCCACGTCCACACCCCCCTGCTCCAGGTAACAACCAAAGAGCTCTTATTTCCAGTTGTTCTCCAGTAGCAGGTTTCAGAATTTTAGTAGCTGCAAGTGTAAAATATTTCAGTGTATAGTACTGATAGTTTTTTGTTCAAAGTTGCAGAGTGTGTGTTTCTATTTCTTTGAAGTACCTGGTGCTTGTCAGGAAGAGCTTGTAAGAGATTGAAACCACTTTTTTTTTCAGACCTCCTGAAATATTTCTGGGAAGCACTTGGCACAATTCTGGTTATGTGGAATATGAAGTTTAACTATTGCATGAAACGAAGTAGCATGTATTACATGGTGAAAAATGAATGGTTGTGTCCTCTGCAACTTTCACACACATTTTACCATAACAAAACTGGACTGCTGTTTCCTTTTGAAATCAAACATCAAAATCAAGTATCAAATATCAACACCCTGTTGGTTTTCTCTTGGATTTAATTACGTAAATAATTCATTTTGCAACTGTAAGAGAAGAATTTTTGAGAGTAGATGTTATTTCCAAGTATAATTAAATGGAAGTAGGTGCCTAAATCCATCTTAAAAAATAGGATTTGGCTTTGAGTTGCTTTTAGAAGCTTCCTGAAAATGAATCTTGTATCCTTTGATCTGTGTGGTACAGCTGGAGCCAGTGTGGAAGTGGGGCTGGAGCAGGATCATGCTGGGCTTGGCAGTGTGGGATCTAGGCAAAACATTCCATTCATCTGGCATTTAGGCTGACTTTGTCCCTGTTTAGGTGTCTTATAAATATATACCTGACAAAGATTAGCTCTTGTTCCTGTGGAGGGAACCTTTCATCTCCAGGGGAGAAACTGTGGAATATCTCAGTGCCACCTGAACTGAGATGTCATAACAGGGATCATTTCTTGATGGGCCATTGCTCAGAGATCTGTGACTGAGCCCTGCCTGTGGAAGTGCAGAGGACTTTGCTTTGAGTTCTCTTTGATACAGAGGCCTCTGTGATTCTGTTAAGATCAGTAGTTTCACTCTGTGTGTGTGATTCATAACTAATCTACACGGTATGAGAAGGGACCTCTATAAAATGATTGTTCCTGTTGGTAGAGCTCACACAGCAGCTCATACCTTTGAATTTTTATAGTATAAATTGATGCATCAGATGAAGTGAATGAATATGGAAGTTTTCTCCATATTCAGAAGAAATTATCAAGTAAATAGGTACAGTGTGTGAGCTCACACAATACCCTTAGATGGCTTCTCAATGAATTTAATTCCTTCCTGATAAGTTTTCACCCATATTTCAAGTTTCCCCCCCGCCCAAGAATGGCAGCATCTGCAGCATGAGAAGATTAATATTGCTAAATAAAGTATTTAAGTACTTTCAGATATCAATTAAAACAAGCTTTTAAAACAATCTAATATGTATATATCCCTCATGAAGAAATGATGAATTAGTCAGTGACTGACAGAGGTACAAATGCAGCCTTCAATTTGCACTGCAGTAATTACTTTTTTTTTAATATCAGATAGTATGTGATTAAATACCCATGAGAAAATTAAATTTATGTGATGAATGGGTGTAGGATGAAGGTTAAGCTATTGTGAGAGCTGATACTGAGATGACTGTAGGAAAATATTACTTTAATTTATTTTGTTTCAAGAGATTTCACTCTATAAATTTGGACTGCCTTTTTTTTCTCAAATAGTTATCTCATTTGGTTGATTAACAATGAATACAACTGTTATCTGCCAAGTGGTAGCTTAGAGAATACTACACTGGCTTTATTGTACTACAGGTAATTAAATTCCATTAAAGTTTGTGGGCCTTTTCTTCAGGTGGTTGAAGTTTTAACAAACTGTCTTTTGCCTTTAGTGGGTTCGAGACTGCTGCCATCTTCTGTTTGTTCCTTATTTATATTGTTTAATGTCTTCTAGGCAGCACAGCAAATAATTGAACTTCAAGAAGCAGCCCAAATAAATGCAGGATTGCAACCAACTAATCTGGGGAGGAACAACAGCTTACACGATATGAAGACTGTTGTAAAGACTTGGAGGAACAGGTTACCTATCGTGTCAGATGATTTATCCCACTGGAGCAGCATTTTCATGTGGAGACAACATCATTACCAGGGTAAGTTTGCCTGATCCAGCATGCTCTCATCACAGAATTTTCCAACAACACATTGTTTGAAATAAGTGGCTTGATTTTGACAAGTTTTAGACTTTATTCAATTTTCATTAAAGCATTTCATCATCTTAAGTCATCCATATCATGTGTGTTGCTGTGTAAGATGCTGCTCTCTGTATAATGCCATTTACCGTGACAAGCACTTCACATTCCCTTTCCAGCCATTGTGACTGCATATGAGAACAGTTCCCAGCATGATCCCAGTTCCAACAATGCCATGCTGGGAGTTCACGCCTCTGCTTCGGCCATTATCCAGTACGGAAAGATCGCTCGCAAGCAAGGGCTGGTCAACGTGGCCCTGGACATCCTGAGCCGCATCCACACCATCCCCACCGTGCCCATCGTGGACTGCTTCCAGAAGATTCGGCAGCAAGTCAAGTGTTACCTTCAGCTGGCTGGAGTCATGGGCAAAAATGAGTGTATGCAGGTAGGGCAGCTTTATCCCTGAAGCTGTTGTTGGAACTCGTGAGATTGCAGGGGCCACCAGATACACTGATCTAAACAAGCTGCCTCTATCCAGAACAGAGGCTCAGTTTCTTTGGCAGGGAGTGTTGTTTTAAGTTGTGCTCTTAGTCCAAAGCAGTTAATGTCCTCTTTGAACTGGATACTGTGAACATATTAAAAATTAGCTGACCCAGAAGTAAAGTGGGAGTAGGTTTTTTGAAATCCTCCAAGATCGATATATGGAAGGGACTTTGAAAATGGCATTATTGGTGATGGGAAGAAACAACAGTGCTGCAAGACTAACTGAAGCTCTAAGTCAGTTCTGAGTGTCTGACTCATGAGTGGTGAAGTAAATCGTATGTGTTGATAGGGTAAAAATGTGATTTTAGGCAAAACTCACTGGCATGTGGTTGATCAGCAAACAAACCTTGTAATATATAACAATATAAATAATATTACAACATAAACAAGGTGGAAAAATAACCTGCTAAATGCTGTCTGTAGTATTTGGTTTGCACAAGCCAGTGGAAACTTAAAATTGTTGTCAGTCTGTATTTTTTAAAATGAAAATGAAATACTAGAAAGTTGCGCTATTTAAATTTCAAGAGAATATTTTAGCTGTTGTTTTATGGCACTTTTATTTAATAAATCCTTCCCTTTTAAAAGACTTTTCTCACTAAGGCTTATTTAACAGGGTCTTGAAGTTATTGAATCAACCAACCTGAAGTACTTCACCAAGGAGATGACTGCAGAGTTTTATGCATTGAAGGGAATGTTCTTGGCACAGATTAACAAGTGAGTATGCTGGCTGCAAGAGGCACCAGCACACATCTGAGAAAAATGCAGCTGAAGTATTCAACACAGTATTTGAGCAGAAAAGCTGTTCCGTATCTTTATACCAGTCTAAAATTTCTCACAATTCTGTAACAAAGTAAAAGTATCTATGAAAGTTCCTTTGCAGTTTGAAGATGTAATGATTGGTCATATATTGGAAGTGTTTTAGGAAAGAAGTAGTTACAGCAAACCTTGCATGAGTTGATTTTTTTCCCAAGTTTTATATTTCAAGGAATGAGATAAGGTAGGGAGAATAAGTTTGTTCAAAGCTTTGCAGTTCACGATAATTTTTTTTCCTTCCCTTTTTCTGTGAGTACTTGGACAAACTGATGTCTAACTGATGTCCTTGTGTAGTTGGCAAAAGGAGGTTACTTGAATTATGTTCTTTATAATTATCACATACAAAACCAAGGAGAAAAGGTTCAGTCCATAAGCTTACAGCTACTTAAACAAAATTAACCTCTGTTCCTCTCATTTCTGTTTCATTGTCTTTGGCTGTCTTTTTAATAGCTGCAGCTGGTGAAGGCACAGGGAAATCTGTGGTGGTGTAGCTTAGGCAAATCTGGTGTGTGATGCAGTGTGGAAATGGAACATTTATTTCAGACAATTGAACTGAAAACACTGATGTGGTGTGTTGGAGTCATCTTGCACTGCAGCAATTAAACACCCAGGTGCAAGCCTTGCTCTCACACAACTATTTCTGTAATGGTTTTCCTTTGTCCTGACAGGTATTTTATGATTTTGAGGAAGATCTCTCTTTAATTCAATAAATAAATGTCTCATCAGTCAAATTTTGTTTGGTGATGCCAAAAGGACCCCTTCAGATTTCAACAGCTTTTAGTGGGCATGGGATTTAATGGCAGTTTTACTACGTGTTACATATGGGTGGAATAATTCCTTTACCACTGCATTGTGGCCACTTATGGAAGGAAATCCATCAGGTTTTAAGCTGTACACTGCAACCTCACATAGCAATTCAAGTCAGGAAATGATGAATATCTTCTGTGGATACAAGAGAGAATTTTAAATAGGCAGAATGCAATTACCTTGATGGAAAGTACAGTGGGCTTTTATATGGTCACAGGCTTAATTGTAGTTGAGGTGTAAGGAGAAGAAAATGTGCTTCCCCCATATTTTAAAATTTTTTAAAGTTCTTGCAGAGAATTGTCTCTATTTGTTCCTTCAGGATAAAATGGATAAAGGTTTCTGTTTAAAACATGGCTCTGACGTGTACTGAGTTTCTTAATCTTACCAAAAACCACACAAGCATTTTTTAGCACTGCAGTTGAGGTCAGGGATTTAGGAAGGTTTCAGTTAGGCCCAATGGCAGTGTTGAACCTGAAAATGGGACTGCTGATTGATTACCTGTGTGTCAGCGAAACTGAAGTTAGAGGTCACCTCTGCTCCTGCATCCTCCTGTGCTGCCCATTGGCTGGGCAAGGTTATAGAAACCATTTAAAAAAAAATCATCTTGGGTGTCAAGAGTGATGGATTGTAGAGTGGGAGGAAGGAAAACGGACAGAGAAGTCCCTTTTTTATAAAGAGGAAGTAGTGATACAAAGTCATCCATCAGGCTGCTGCTGGGCTGGTTGACTTCAAACCTTCATCCAGGGTGCAGGAAGCTTCTGAAGGCAAGGACACCAATGCAGCACAGAAACTAATACATGACAGACAAAGCTGTTTTCCTTTTTAGAGTTATGCCTCAGTAGCTGGTCATTTTAATTTAGTATTATAATCCTCCAAGCTAATATTGTTATGTTAAAAATACATTACATGTAACCTCAAAAAATGAGTCAAACAAGCACTATGTTACCTTCATATGGTTTATTTCAATGCTTATTCTGCAAGGGAGAAGTGAAGCTCTTTCTGTTAATAGGGAGTCTTGAACTACTTTAAAAGTTTCTTCATTTTGGTAATGCTTATGTGAGTTTTCTCATCCTTTACTTGTATACCTAAGAAGTAATACAGATTCAAGGACTGGATATATATTGGGATGAATCAGGCTAAATTTTGGACTTGTAACACTTGAGGAAACGTGGAGAAAACCTCAGGAGTAACAAACAAATAATCTTTTGGTTAGCCAGAACTGTGTGATTAACCTTCAAATTCCTTCACTTTTCCTGTTGAAAAAATAAACTTTTACAGCTGTGGGGATGAGGAACTGACTGTTTCCAGAAACTGTTGATTGTAAAATTTTTTATGACTTCACTGGAAAAGGAGTTAAGCAAGATGCAGTCCTCTGAAAGATAACGTGTGTAACATCTTCCCAGTGTTGCTTTACTCCTTGTTTTTGCTCAGCAGAGCAGCATGTTTAAATGATTTTGCTTCCACTCCCCTGGTGTTATCATCTTTCTCCCAGTTTCACTGCTTGGGTTCCCACTGGGGTGCACTGGAAGTTTTTTTTTCTTTTTTTAAAAGAGAGGTTTTTAACACTTACAAAACTGTTTCCATTATGAAGCATTTACTTTTGTAGGTGCTGAACTTTAAGGAAAGCAACGACAAAACAGTTAAAAGGGACCTTACTAGAGAACCTAATGCAAAACTATCACTAAGTATTAAGAAAGTAATTGCTTGCCCTATCAGAAATCTGACTTACACTACAGGTAGTTACTAAATTATATAAAACTCATATTCTTACTTGTCACCATGCAGGTCTGAAGAAGCAAACAAAGCTTTTTCTGCAGCTGTGCAAATGCACGACGTGCTGGTGAAAGCCTGGGCCATGTGGGGGGATTACCTGGAGAATATCTTTGTGAAGGAGCGGCAGCTGCACCTGGGGGTGTCTGCCATCACTTGCTACCTGCACGCCTGTCGCCATCAGAACGAGAGCAAATCAAGGAAATACTTAGCAAAGGTGAGGTCTAGATGGCTGAAAAAGAATCTGTGCAATTAGAGAGAGGGTTACTGATGGAAAGCTCTAATTTAGGTGGAAAGGCTGTGTGTGGTTGGGCTGGTTGCACATAACTCATCTTGGGATGTTTTACTTCATTGGGATGTCTGGGGTTTCCTTTAGATGTGGAACCTTTCTGTAGGAGGAAGAGGACAAATCACATCCAGCATTTCTGCTACATAATGGGGTGAAATAATTGCAAAAGGGCATCCTTTGCTCCTTTAAAAAGTAACATAGTTTGAGGTCTGTTTATCATTACTATGGGTAAATAATATTGATTTTTACCTCAGTATTGCATTTTATTCAAGATAATCCTTTTCTGTTTTACTCTGAAATTCAGCAAACTTTTGGCTAAAAAAGCTATTTGTAGTATGCATTTCTCAGTTTGAGGATATTTAATCTCTTTCATGAAGGAAATTAATATAGCAGACCAAGGAAGTCAATCTGTTCTGACCATGAAACAAACACAGAAAATATTTTTTGAGATTAAAAGTGGCCTCAGTAGCACTCTGAATTTATTGGTCTCCCTGTCTGGTTGCATACCAGTTAATGATTTGAGTCAATGCTTAATATATTTACATATAAATTAAACTAGAAAGAAGTATCATTAGGGGTGGACAGTTAAAATAATTTAGAATACCCAAAGAAATAATAAATTCTTGCATCAATGTTCATTTATCTCAGTTGCACATTTTAGGTTCTATAAAAATGCCTAAATTTATATCTACACCCCTAGCCAAAAACCCAAAGAATTTCTGGAATGCAGTCATCTTCATTTGCTCTTTTCTGTCTTGTTTCACAGCAAGGAGTACACTTACATTTAAATTTTAAATTCTTAATAATTTCTAAGGGAAAAAATAACATTGGCCAGGCATAGTGAATGTAAGTTCTGGTCTCTGAGGCAGCTTTAAAACTTATAAGGACTCCACAGTCATATTAATAAAGTATCTCTGCTTTTGTGCATCGTAATGATTGATGGGTCTTAAATTTAAGCACTGAGAGATTCTTTTGGAATTCTCTTCCAGGTTCTTTGGCTGCTGAGTTTTGATGATGATAAGAACACCTTGGCAGATGCAGTGGACAAGTATTGTATTGGTGTCCCACCCATCCAGTGGCTTGCCTGGATCCCACAGCTGCTGACGTGCCTGGTTGGCTCAGAGGGCAAACTCCTCCTCAACCTCATCAGTCAGGTACAGAAGATAATCTCTAATTCTTTATTGTCTGTAATCTTTGTTGGCAAGATGAGACACAAATATCTTTTAAAGCAAATTACAAAAACGCCAGGCTTTAAAAATGGTATTGTTTGCAACTGTTGATGTGTTAAACAGTGGTAACTTCTGTCTTTAAGGAGGGTATTTTAAATTTCAAAGTGAATTTTACTTGCTGAGATTTAATCCACTGAAATTGTATCCCTATTTGCACGAGGCACTATAGCTGTCCTTCTGGAATTCTATTTAATATATTTTTGTGAATGCTATAGAACACACAAAATACATAGTTAAAAATACTTGTAACATAGGAGTAGGGATAAAGAATGGTTAACTTTAGTAGCTAAAGCTTGGTATTGTCTGGCAACACCAGTGTGCTCGACTGCCTTCTGACAGAAATAAACTCATTTCAACACATTGTAGCCACTTTTATATTTGTTGAGATCTGTATAAAGTCTTTTGAAGTGAGTGCTTGCTCAGCAGTTGTAATCTAGTTGGAGCTTCGACTTACAAATATCACAGATACTCCTGTCTGTCTTGCCTTTAAACATCAGGTACATAGAAAAAACATGAAATTAAAAAACATCGTATTTTCTGTGTTACTATTTTAAAACTCTGCAATTCTCTTCAATTAACTTTTGAGTTACAGCCTGAAGCATTTGTGTGTCAGGTTAGTGATGTGCCATAAATACCATATTACTGAACAGTTCAGTTCCATTGCAATATTTCTACCACTTACCATATCCATTTGGATGGAGAAAGGATCTATGATTTAGTAAAATTGTGGCTGGAGAAGCCTCAAATGATGTCTTAAGATGTGCTCTATTGCAGGTAGTAGACACATGGTTTCTTTCCTTTAATAGATACTGAGATTTACAGATTTAAATGGGTTGCTGAATGTTAACATCTCTTTAGGGTTTTTTTTTTAATGGAAGCCATAAAATCCTGTTTTTATTTTTGGGTGCAGTTGGTATCCCCTTACATTAAGTGCCACAATTAGGTGGAGTAAAGTTACTCTCTAATGGGCTTTCTTATCAAGTATTGTGGGGCTTGCTGGGAATTGTGGCCTAATTTAAAGACTAACCACTGTCATTATGTCTGTTTTTCTTCCATTATGCACATGAGTAAGATCTTTGAGCTGGCCCAGCTGGGGCTCTGACATTATGCTACTTTCAGGTTTATTAGGCAATATGATCTGGAAGCTCTAATTAGGTAATGTCTTAGCAGTGTGTGCAGGGAGCTACCAATTCATCCTCTTCGGGTTTTTCTTACACAAAGAATCTTTAATTTCCATGAGCTTTTATTTAACACAAAGAGCTGATTATTCCTGAATTAGACTCATTTACAAGAGAATCTGTCCATGTTGATGTGATCTATAGTCAGTATTCCTTAACTGAGAAATGTGTATCTCCAAATAGGTGGGAAGAGTCTATCCCCAAGCTGTTTATTTCCCTATCAGGACCCTCTATTTGACCTTGAAGATAGAACAGCGAGAGCGCTACAAGAGCGGTGAGTTTGGTCCTGATAGAATTGCTTGGGCTCTTTGTAACTTAATTGTTATGTTGTGTTCCTCTGGATTTTACAGAGAAAACAGATTCTTTAGAAAACCCACTTAGCGAGGCTAAGGAAGAAAATTCTTGATAAGCTTTGCTTGCATTGATTTGTTTCTGTCAAGTTAAATCTGCAGATGGCTTGAGCTGTCTCAGATTTTCTTGTATTAAATACTCACCAAGAAGAGTTTAATCTCTTTCATTCTCGTGTCAATTATTGAGAATCACATGTTCTTTACTGGATGTTTATCTTGATAAATTTTTGGAGAAGGAGAAAATTCTTGGTTTATAAATACAGGAGAGTGTCACAGTTTTTTAAGATTCTCTTGTCTAATTTTCAATGGAAGCATGAACTGTGCAACATTCAGTTTGTTTTCAAAGAGCCACACTGGTAAAAATAATATCTCCATAATAACTTCTTATGGTTAATTTTCAAGTAAAATGAGCATCTAAGTTTACACCAGATAAAATCAATGTTGGCTTTGAGAAATGTTTGGGAAAGCATTCAGCAACTTGCACAACAACTGGCTTCCCAAGAACAAATCACATCTGGAATAGTTGTGTCAAATGATTCCACGGAAGTTAGTTGTTCTTTTGTCCCATATAATTTCCAGCAAATCCTGGGAGAGCTACTTGAAGAACTCTCATTTCAGCTCTGTGTTCTTTATTATAAAGTGCATTGTTTATTTAATTTCCCTTTCCACTTGGGAATTAGTTCACTTAATTTCTGTATAAAATTTGAAAGGGCACTAATTAAATAATGTTTTATTTTTCTTTGGGTGCTCCTTTGCAGAAGGAGATGCCCACATGCCTTAATAATTTATTCTTATCCAGCAACAGTAAAATATTTCCCTGTAGGTTCTGCCAAAAACCACTGCTGGGTGGGTGGGTTGGTTGTGTGAGTTAGTGGGGGTCATCTGATAAAGCAAAACTCTGCTGATCACTGTCTGATACAGCTGTCATGCTAGAGATGTTTTGTGCTAAAAGATACAGAATGTGACAATTTGTCTGTTGTTGGCATGAACATATTTATTCTTTAGTTATGTGTGAAAGGTCTCCCCAAAATGGAAGGGAAAAAACCACCCATAATTCAGATTATTTGATCCTCTATGAAACAATGTCTGTTACTTCAAGAGCATAGGTTGGTAATGTAAAAGCTACACCTCCTATGTAGTTTTGAGGAGTGTTTATTTTGCTTTAATGTTGGAACTCTGTACCACTAAACAGCATTTGGTGCAGAGTTTTCTCTACAACACCCCAATTTTCTTTCTAAAAAAAAATTTTCTGAAACTCAGTAAGTAATACATAATTAATACTTAATGTAAATCTCAAGCCAATTCTTGGAATGATTTATTTTATTTCACATGGGCGCGTATCAAGTTTGTGAAAGGTAATTCTTCCTTCCTTTATAATGTTCACTTTCCAGATTCAGGGCAACAGCAGCCAAGTTCAGTTGGAAATCAGTCCCACTCTGCCTCAGACCCTGGGCCCATCAGAGCCACTGCCCCAATGTGGAGATGCAGCAGAATTATGCACATGCAGCGGGAATTGCATCCAACACTTCTGTCCTCCCTGGAAGGCATTGTGGATCAGATGGTCTGGTTCAGAGAGAATTGGCATGAAGAGGTATTTGGCTTCAATACACCTTCATATGTATGCATCATATAAGGGAAATTTAACTGCAAAATATTTATCCAGAATTAATTTTAAACATGAAAGCATAACTGTTTGTTTTGATTAGTAAACTGATGTATTTGTAGAAGTAACTGTTCTGACTGGAGTTTAAGGATCTTGGTTATTTCTGGGAGCAGTACAGAGGCTTTGCAGAACTGTTAATGTGATGAATGCCTCTAGCATTTAAGCTGTTGCTCATACTAAGTGAAAATATATATTGTTACACTGAGTTTCAATGATACCAGTTTCCTTCGTGAGCTGGTGGTCTGTGACAGGTGGTGATTGTTACCTGAAATTTGAATTACAACAGAGAGCAGATGGACCTGCCACTCTGCTGTTATTTGCTTCTCAAAGTGTTGGACTATTCTGTTCTGTCTCCCTAGCAGAGTGTTTATTTGAAGGTTTCCTTATATCACATTTTTTTTCATATATCTCAAAACATGAAATCTTAAAGTTACCTGCTGTTGAAAGGAGCAAGTTGTCCTTTGTGATGCAGCATTTCCCCCACTCAGTTTGTTTGCAATGCTGATGGAATTCAGTGCTGTTATTCTGATTAACCCTCTGATGCCTTTTAAAAGTAGAGTTTTGAGTAGATGTTTCTGAGAGGATAATTTTGCTATATAAAATGCAGTGTGGGAATAAATATTTGGTGTCAAATCAGAAGGCCTAATCTTCCTGACTATTTTGCTTTTTTTATTTTTCATCCTTAGGTTCTTAGACAGCTGCAGCAGGGCTTGGCAAAGTGCTACTCTGTTGCCTTTGAGAAAAGCGGAGCCGTTTCAGATGCCAAAATCACTCCTCATACACTGAATTTTGTCAAGAAGTTGGTCAGCACCTTTGGAGTGGGTCTTGAGAACGTCTCTAATGTGTCCACCATGTTTTCTAGTGCAGCCTCAGAGTCTCTAGCTAGGAGAGCACAGGCAACAGCTCAAGACCCCGTGTTCCAGAAGTTAAAAGGGCAATTTACAACAGGTAAATGTTTAAAATTTTTTTTAAATGTTGCTTTTAATCTCAAGAAAATTTTCCTCCAGTTCAGCTGTGAGGGCATTCTGCTTTTTAATTCCAATATCTTTCCTGAGAGAAACTTTAAAAAACAGCACCTTTGTGTCATTCAGCAAACCCGGAATAGTTTTGTTCCAGTCTTTTGTGGAGTAACAAATGTAATTCAGGTGGAAAACAGACATCAGTCTGGAGAATAAATATATTGTATTTTTATTATTGAAGACTCTCGTTTGATCACATATGTATTTAAAGATAAATTAGATTACTTCACTATAATATTTTTGCAATTTACACAGAACTGCCTGCTGTATGTGAGGGACAGTAATGATCTCTGTCTCTGTGATGCCAGAATTTAATGACATTTTCACTCCAGAACTCCGAACTGATGGTTTTATGTGAAGTCTCTCAAAACAGCCTACTTCTGATGAGTAAGATTACTTTAGTGTTTTGGATAACTAGATTATAAAAATTCTATTACCCAAATTTACATCACTGGTAAATTGAATCAATAACTTTAATCAGATCTAATAAAAAAGATACTTAAGGGAAGTAGCTTTTTGCTTCATTCATTTTCTCTTAACCAGTGGTTACATATTTAAGTATCTGATCTTGATTTAAAATTCTAAGAAAAGCTTGTTTACAAGCTTGATTTGTTTGGCGAAATGTGTTAAGGCCACGCAGCTCACATATGACAGAAGGTGACACTGATTGGCATCAGTGTTTTGGGTTGCCACAATTTTGAGTGTTGCATAAATAACTGAGAGTGTTTGACAAGTAGACTTGGGGTGTTTTTTCAAGCATTTTGCTGATAATATTGTGAAAATAAGGGAACTGATGGGAATCTTGTGAAAGTAACTCAGTTGTAGAAATGACCTACGTATCTTGTGCACACCGTGCATTGCATGATGTCCTTTCTGAGGCACAGCAGTTGCATGACAGCAGATAATGAAAGTCCTGAACCATATGATTAAATTTTTACTGGATGAAGTGTACTAGGGAGGGAAATGGAAGTAGAAACACTTTGTGTGCCTTTAATAGGAGCATACAGGGGGGGAAAAAAATCATTGGATAATGATTAATGGGATGAAATTTCACCAGTCCAAGTGCAGGATTCTGTACCTAGAACAGAACAATAGTGCCAGGTACAGGTGTAAATGGGGAGAGCAGGTACTTGGGGGTGCTGCCTGGCAGGCAGCAGGCTCAGTGTGATGGGTGGTTGCTGTAGATCCCTTCCAGCTGAAGTACTCTACATTTAATACAAGTCTGGACTTGGTTTTAATTTTTAATAATTGTTTATAGTCATTACATGGCAGCAGTAGTTTAGCCACTTGTTTATTGCTCTAAGCGTTGTTGATATGCTGAGTTTTGGTTGGATTTGAGTTATTTTTGGTCTGTCACAGTATCTCTTCCTGCTTCCTTTCCTGTGAGCATCAGAGAGATCTGGGGTTTCTGAGGTGTAAAGGAGAAGTAAATACACCACCAGACTCAAGTCTGCAATATCTGAAGTAATATTTCAAAACATTTCTAGAGAAACATTTAAGGAAGTTTAATTACACTTCAGTTCCAATTTTTTAGTGAAAAAATGGAGATGATTTCCAGTTTTTTACACTGTTTTTATTTTTTATTATTCTATTTTTATATATCTTTGTGATATATAAATGGCTGCTAAGCTTTTCAGATTTTCTCTCTTAATTAAAGAATTATATGGAACAACATATAAACCGAAGTATGACATAGGCCTGGTCATAAAAATCATGTGAAGTCGTTGAATGCGAAGTGTTTCTTAGTAAACTTCAGTTAAATAACAGTAATTACTTTTTTTTGAAGATTTAATGTTTTATTTTTCAAATATGATGAAATATGAATGTTTGCAGGATACCAGTAATTATTTTGCTTAGTGCTGGATTAGATTTTATTTTAATCTATTATATCCAGTGTTTAAATTTACAAGTTAAAAGTGGGAAAACAGAGGAAATTAAACCAATCAGCATACTTAATAATTTCTGTAGTTTAATTCATTATGCCTAAAATGAAAATAAGTTTTTTATTGATTTTGCAATAACAATAAAATGTATGTAAATAACTGAATAGGATTGTAATTACTGTACTGAAGATTGCAAAGACTATTTTAACATGATGAGAAACCAATTGTAGAGTGTGCCTAATGTGTCCTTCTGTCACTCTACAATGTTCATGTTTGTTTTTCCCATTCTCAGTACTAGTTGCATTTGGATGATGGACAGATAATTACAATGGTTGCCTTTCATTTCAAAAGTATCCAAGCTAAGGAGCTGCATTGGAGTAAACTTTTTGTCAATTATTCCCAGATTAATGTTGACAGCTATGTTTTATTGACACTTTCAACAGGGTTTGGTTGCATAATCATTTCCATCAACATCAGGGTTGTATTTTGATTTCTGTTTGGAGCCACTGGGGACTCTCACACCATCTTATGTTCTAAATTCTAAATTCTGCAGCAGTGTGGACTGTTGGAGCTGTGATAGGTCATCTTTACCCCATCCTAATGTTATATTATAAAAACAAATTTTCCTTTGAATTTTTTTTCTGGAACTTCAAATGCACAATTCTTTGACTATCTGTTCTTTGTTCTTTCTCTCCTTTTCTGCTAAACCTTTTGACATCAAAGAATAGAAAATGCTGAAAAATGCTCCCTTTGAGAGCTCTCTCAGCAGTGTAAGCAGCAGAAAAGCTGCCTCAATTGTCCTTTTGTGGGCAGATGATAGTTTACAGTTTGGATCAGCTTCTTTCTGCAACCATCTCTCCACTCAAGCTGAATATGAATGGACCAAAATACACCCTTGAAGGGCACAGTAATTTCCTTGAGACTTTGTCACCCAGCACAATGAATTCTTCACTATACATGGTAGCTCTGTAGTCAGGAGGAAGCTCTTGAAACCCAAATGTGGCTCTGAACTGGGGGGAGAGGGCAGGGGAAACGGCTCTGCTCATTTTCAGCTTTTTTAAGGATTTTTTTTCCCCCTTTTTGCTCAAGAATGAACATAGCATACTTTGCTAGCTCTTTCTTTGCTTCCCTTGTAATTTTTAGGTAACAGGATGTTATGCAGGAAATCCTGATGAAGAGATGGATAATATTTGACCTTGGTGTCTGGTCTGTTCAGTCTTGGTGTTCTGGAGCTGAGAGATAAACCAGAAGTCCTGCTCCATATTTCTGCTCTCCTGTCACTGAGATTTTTCATCTTTGTTGTTTTTTTCCAGAAGTTCTTGTGCGATTAGAAAGAAGTTTTGGGAAGTAGAGTATATAAATGTTTGAATAATAACTTCAAAAGCAGGACAGCACTTCAATTTTGGAGAATGCTTGGATCTTCTTCAGTGTCATGGGCATAAAGAATTGGCCTGCTTTGTGCAGCTGAACTTACAACTCAGTCCTCAGGGATACCTTACATGAGCTTGGCTTTTTAGCTGGACATCCTTGAGGTGTGAACCTTTAATGGGATCAGGCTTTTCCTATGGTCAGAATATCTCAAAAATCTTCAAATGAACTGTTGCTTGCTCAAAAAGCATTAATGCTTTTCATTGATTACAACTATTTTCTTCCATGGTGTTTTTCTATAGTTCTGGAGTCTTAATTTGGAGGTCTTTGTTAATGCCATGTTAGTGTTCTGTAGGTCGAGGGGACTGGGGGGAACAGAGGGTTTGGTACTCCAGTTTTGGTACCTCCAGTGTGTTTTTTGGTGTTGCTTCCTGAGAAGTCATGGTACAGCCCTCAATCAAAGAGTGTTGAGAGCCATCAGGATTTTTTTAGGTTGGTCTCACTGGGAAGAAGATTGTGCCTCATTTCTCCTTCTCTTGAGAGTGGCAAGAAACTTCAGCAGCATTGAGCAGAGACAGAGCAAACTGCTTCCACTGCAGTCTGTGCCATGGCCTTCAGTAAAAATCTCCATTAAGGACGAGGGGGAAAACTTCCCATTCTGTTTAGGAACAGATGGTGCAAGTAGTGAGGTGCTTCAGACCAGTGTGTGTTGGCTTGAGAGAGGTGTTCTCCAATGCTAAGTACTGAAGAAATGTGGGATTTTTGAAACAAAACCACTGTTTATATAGATTAAGATGTCTGCAAAGCAGAGAGACTTTGTACACAAATAATGTTTGGTCTTGAATTTCCCTTTCTTCCAGCTGAAGTGATTTTTCTTCTCAGATGGGCTCTCTGTGACATGAGCAGAAAGACTAATTGAACTCTCTGTTTTTCCCATCTGCCACTGGGAAACAAAAGAACAACAAGAATCCTTAAATAGGCATTCAACAAACTAGAGCTGCTCTTGTGGTGAACTGAATGACTTTTTTTTGTTAGGAAAATATATTGATGTGTGTTTTTACCTCTTGGCTGATTCACATTGGCACAAAAACTAGTTGCAGTTTGAGGGTACTTTCCTGCACTTCAGAGATTTGGGAGATAAATGATGCAATAATTTTGTCACTTTGATGAAATGATTTACTCCCACTGCTCACTAGAGGGTAGGCTTGGGATTATAATAAGAATGTTTTACAGTGATATTGCAATAGATGCACTGCCCACAGCAGGCAGAAAAAGAAAAGGGAATATTACATCCATAAATATGAAACTGTATTTTTCATTATAGACTTTTTCTCTTATAGAAGTGGAAGGGATTTTGTGTGTGCTGGTTTTTTGCTCTGTTTTAGGCTAGTAAACTTAGGTCTTTCACTGAAAGCTTTCAGCATATCAGTTTGTTGTGGATACACAGTGAAATATGTTGGGTTACATGTTCTCTGATATTTATTTAAGTAACAGAACAGCAAAATGAAAGCAATCCTAGGCTGCACTGTTTTCTTTGCCATTAGCATCCTGGACTAAAGACAAGAACTTAGAAGAGTGTATGTATAGAATGGCAGGAACTCTGCTGGCTAAATGAATGTTCTAAGCTTGTTTGTAGGAGTAAGTCCTTGAGACAAGCAGAGTTTTGAAAAAAACTTTTATATGCAGCAATTGCTATGTGCACATACTTAATTCACTCTTGGCACACTAGCAGGCAGATGCTTGTAGCATATTTATGTGGTCAGGTTTTCTGAGCAGCACTCATGTTTGTTTGGTTTTCGGTATTTTTGTCAGCTTAGGAAAATACTGAGTGTACATAAGATATTGAAACAAAGGTTCTGCAAGAAAGTTTAAACTCATTTTTAAGACTTAGTTTTTTGTTGTATTGAATAATACTGAAGATTCTGTTCTGCTCTAGCTGTAAGTTTCAGAAATACTGAATTGATATTCTCTGGGGTTTTTTTGCTGTTGCTTTTTCACTTGAGACATGTTGAACTTAAAATGGCATCTTCCAGGAAGTAGAGATGAGTTTAAAAATTCAAGTCTTTTGGTTAACTGGCACAATTTGGGATGCCATACTTAATGAGGTTTACAGAGAACACTTTGTCTTCTTACCCAAGTGTATTTAGTCTTTCATTGTTGTGGCACTGAAGTGCTGAGCCATCATTTCATGCATGTGGTTTATTCATTTTCCCTCTTTTGGGAAATTCAAAGACACTTAATTGTTTATTTATTTATTATTTATTTGCTTTGTTCTGAAACTGTAGTGAGAGCGATGTTGGGAAGATGGTGGTGTTGTGGCCCAGAAAATGCTCAGTATTGCAGTGATTTCTATTACAGAAAATAGAAATATTCAACAGAGCCTGTCTTTTAAAGGCAGTTCAGCTTAGTGGGGATGTCTGTGTTTGGTTTGCACTATTGACTTGGGTGATTTGTTTTTGTTTGGCTTATTTTTAGATTTTGACTTCAGTGTGCCAGGATCAATGAAACTCCACAACCTTATCTCCAAACTAAAGAAATGGATCAAAATTCTGGAGGCCAAAACTAAACAGCTTCCAAAGTTCTTCCTCATAGAGGAAAAGTGCCGCTTTCTAAGTAACTTTTCAGCTCAAACTGCAGAAGTAGAAATACCTGGAGAATTCCTTATGCCAAAGCCAACACATTACTACATCAAGATAGCAAGGTAACCTAAAAATACCTTTTGGTAGCTGTAATTGTGAAAACAGAGAAGAAAATTAAAGCCCTCTCCATCCATGCACTCCGCAAAAGTAGATGGATATTTTATAGCAGATGGGTATTTTATATATGTATGTTACATATATAGAGTCAAACTTTGATATAAGACTTTTTTAAAATTTATAATTTATTCTCCTTCAATAATTTTACATTAGATCACTAAACAACTGTACTGTCCAGAGTATATTTGGTTTTCTTGTATGTTGGTATAAACTGAGATTAGTGCTTTCATTGTAATCAATAGAGATCCTATTGTTCAAAACAGTTACAAAGGTCTCATCACAGAATCACAGAATAATGAGGTTGGAAGAGACCTCCAAGATCTTCGAGTCCAACCCATGTCCTAACATCTCAACTAGACTATGCCACCAAGTGCCACATCCAGTCTGTTTTTAAACACATCCAGAGATGGTGACTCTACCACCTCCCTGGGCAGACCATTCCAGTACTTTATTATTCTTTCTGTGAAAAACTTTTTCCTAATATCCAACCTATACCTTCCTTGGCGCTGCTTGAGACAGTGTCCTCTTGTTCTGTCAGTTGCTGCCTGGTGGAAGAGACCAACCCCCACCGGGCTGCAACCACCCTTCAGGGAGTTGTAGAGAGTGATAAGGTCACCTCTGAGTCTCCTTTTCTCCAGGCTAAACAACCCCAGCTCCCTCAATGGTTCCTCACAGGGCTTGTGTTCCAAGCCCCTCACCAACCTTGTTGCCCTCCTCTGGACACACTCAAGCATCTCAATGTCCTTCCTGAACTGAGGGGCCCAGAACTGGACACAGCACTCAAGATGTGACCTTACCAGTGCCAAGTACAGGGGAAGAATGACCTCCCTGCTCCTGCTGGCCACACAGTTCCTAATGTAGGCCAGGTGCCATTGGCCTTCTTGGCCACCAAGGCACACTGCTGGCTCATGTTCAGTCGGCTGTCGACCAGCACCCCCAGGTCCCTTTCCACCCGGACACTGTCCAGCCACACTGTCCCCAGCCTGTAACGTTGTTGGGAATTTTTGTGGCCAAAATGCAGAACTCGGCACTTGGACTTATTAAACTTCATCCTGTTGGACTCTGCCCATCCATCCAATTGATCCAAGTCTCTCTGCAGAGCCCTCCTTCCTTCCACTAGATCAGCACAAGCTCCCAGCTTAGTCTCATCTGCAAATTTACTAATGAAAGACTCAATACCCTCATCCATGTCATGAATATCAAATGATCCTGGCAGGTTCATGCCGAGGGTGGAGATCGTGCAGAAGCACAACACGGCGGCTCGCAGGCTGTACATCCGCGGGCACAACGGCAAGATCTACCCGTACCTGGTGATGAACGACGCCTGCCTGACCGAGTCGCGCCGCGAGGAGAGGGTCCTGCAGCTCCTCCGCCTCCTCAACCCCTGCCTGGAGAAGAGGAAGGAGACCACCAAAAGGCATTTGTTTTTCACAGGTACCGCAAAGAGAGAGATCTGTGTTGTTTTTAAATGTAAGTTGCACTCCAAGGTTACAATCGCTGGAGGTTTTTGAATATTCAGAAGGTAAATTCACATCTGTGTGGGTGATTAGTCTTGTCTGGAGCTGTAGCACCCCTCTGGAGAAGTGCAGCTGATTGCATGGGATCTGGGGTGTTTGTAGAAGTGCTTATGTGCATTGCTTATGATACAAGTGCACTTGTGAATATTTAAGGCAGAGATGCCCACTGGGCCTGTTGGTGTGGAAATGGGTGCATGTACTTCAGAATAAACATTTAAAGACAACTGAAGAGGGACAGAACCAAACCTTTTCTCCCCAACTTGCGATATATGAATATTGAATTTCTTTTACGTCTTCCACGTAACACAGAAGAATTTTTTTCTTCTGAATTTCAGATATAGTTTCTGAATTCTCTGATACAATAATGTATCTTTGTAATTTTTGAATGTTATCCATAGTGATAGGAATTATCCTTTCAGGAATAGTTACTGACTGGTTACTTTTTGTCAAATAAAATAATCTGGATATCACATGGAGAACTTCTGTTGAACATACTTCTATGATCCTATAAAAGGTTACTTCTAGCTTTGCTGCCTGGCAATGCTTAAACATTGCAGAATTAACAAATGTAATGTTAGTCTGGTCTTAATGATGGGAAAAGACAGAGTTCCAATAGGATTTATGTGTATAAGTTGCCAAAATACATAATAAAAAAATTTTTTTTCAAAACAGAAGCAGTGAAAGAAGGCTGAGAACAGTGTTAATTCTTTTTCCTTGTGTATCTTGCCTTTTTCATGTGTCAAGTATAAATTATTATGTTTCTTTCATGAAATGAAAAAAGAAACAAAGAATATCAGTCTGGCAACTTGCTTGGTTTTGTGTTTCAGATACCACTGTAAATGCTTTCAAGTTCTTGTGTTCCAGATACTGAGGCTGTTGGCAAGTTCCAGCTTACGGCTGTATAACTACTTCATATTAATATATAAATACTTTGCATTTCAGAAGGTCAATGAATCATGTACTGACCTCATATAAGTGAGTTCTGCACATTGCATTGGTCAGTTCTAATAATCCCTGTTGGGTGAACAGGAAATATATTAACAGAGAAGGGAAACTTTAATTCAAGACACTAAGACAAAGCTGCTGCATTGCTGTTGTCTTTTTAAAAAGTGCTGAGATCTTCAAAGAAGTATGATTTTATCACTCCTTCTTGGGCTTATAGTATCTCTTGACATGAAGTTACTGTCAGGAGCTTAGGTAGGTGTATGATACAAGTTGCACGTAGAGCCTACAAATGCATATTTGAGTTCTGACTTCAAAAAGACCAAAATGTACAAGCCAAAGGATTTGTTAAAACAAATGGTAAATAAAGTGACAACAGTGTCATTGGAAAAGCCAGCTATTGAAGAAACCTTGTGTGTATTTGTCTAGGTGGGGATGAACAGAAGACTTGGTAGAATGATAAATTAACTGAGCAGCATAAAAGTGCAGGTCAGGTTTTTGATGTTTTACTGCTCATCAAGAAAAAGCCCAGTGGCTTCATTTTTCTGATTATTGAATATTTTTCTCTGTCTTCACTATTTTATTTAAACATCTATTCCTCAACTACCATATTTTTTCCTTCAGTTTTTTTGAATCACTTTAAATACCCTGATGAGCTAATCTTTGTTCTTCAGAATCATTTTTATTGACGTAATGCCAAAGTCCTGTAATCAGGTATTATGAACTGCTTTGCCTCAAAACGAAGTATTACCCTGTTGCCTAAAGGTAAAAAAAATAGGAAGAATGATGAGTGCTCCATTTTTTTTTGAAAATACAATTGATGTTTCTGTTAAGATTAAAAAAACCCTGCTGTAATTCCTTTTTAACCGAGCTTGCAAATTAGTTATGAGCACAGCAATGAAAACTTTCTCTCGATGCACTTCAGCTGATGATCGGGGCCATTGTGAGGAAAGAGACAACTCTTAGTTAAATTAAAAATTAAAATAATTTATTGAAAACAGAAGAATTGAAAAATTACAAAAATTAGAAAAATTTAAAAATTTGGGATCCTATGGCTCAGTAGATGGTATGCCCCAGGAGTGCAGGGATCTGAGATCTTCTGGCTGAGACAGCACTGGACCTCAGGTAGAGAAAAAGGACTTGCAGTGCTGGGCTGACTTTTGGCTGGTCCAAAAGTTGGAAAAAAGTTATTAAAGGCTCCTTAATAGGAGTAAGGCTTTTAATGCCCAGCACTGATGCCCACCCACAGCTAGTCTGCAGGGGACTCGCTCTCTGAACCGCGTCGTGTTGTTTTATAGTGCCTTTGCTCCGCCCCAGCCCGCCCACAACCTGCCCACAGCCCGCCCCTTCAGTTTAAAGTGATCGGTGCTTTCCCTTTGACAGATCATCTCAGCCCACCAATGGCGCCTCGTTGTCAGAGGGGTGGTATCAGTTGAGATAAGGGTGGTAACATGCCCTCATTAAAATTCAGGTTGCCGCGGAGCTTGCCTACAGGGCAATGGTTGAGGAGCTAAAAATAGCTGGTGGCTGTTAGAAACTGGGGCTTTGAGTTAGGGTGCAAAGTAAAAACACTTAAAAAATATTAAAATACATCCAACACATCTTAAAACACTTGTAAAATTAGACAATAAACATAGGAAAGATAACTCTTATAGTGTACAGGTGGTTTAAAGTTTGAGAAGGGGACATAACCTGGGAATTTTTAACTGGGAATAGTGCAACTCTTTTAATAAACTACCTTGAACAATTGAAAACACTGATAATGGAACTTGATTTTTGTACCTGGGCCCATGGGTTAATTTTAACATTCAATTTAAAAATATTTAACTCAGAATTAATTAATTAGCGCACTTAATATGCAAAGACCAAACACAATTAGGGATTTCATGTATGACAGTCGTGTTCTAAGGGCTGCTGTGTCAGCATTCGGGCTCTGCATGAAGCGCTCAGTTTCCCTTTGCTCTCTGCCCCCCGTGCCCTCCGCAGTGCCCCGGGTGGTGGCCGTGTCCCCGCAGATGCGGCTGGTGGAGGACAACCCCTCGTCCCTGTCGCTGGTGGAGATCTACAAACAGCGCTGCGCCAAGAAGGGCATCGAGCACGACAACCCCATCTCGCGCTACTACGACCGGCTGGCCACGGTGCAGGCGCGGGGCACGCAGGCCAGCCACCAGGTACCTCAGCACCCCGGATTCCATCCCGGGCTGAAATTCCCCATGTCAGTTCCCCTCGGCGCTTCACCTCTCATTGCATGTCAGACACGTACCTGGTGCACGGGTGGTGGTTGGATTTTTTGCAGTTTTATTTTGATTTTGCATAATGAGAGCTCTATGTCTCTTTGGTGGTTTAGGTTGTCTTGGAAAAGTTTTATTAAAAAAAAGCTGTATTTATATTGCTGGAAGTTGTTTTGGGTAAATGGGACTGAGAACAGGCAGGGTGCTGATTGATTTTTTTTTTTTTATTTGCTCTCTTGTACAGTGCTTTAAAAATAATTAATTGACAGCATGGGAAGCAGGATTCCTAATTTACATAAGCCATTACAGCATGATATGTGAGGCAGGCTTCCCATGTTCTTCTAATGTTTCTCTTAAAATTGCCAGTGGATCCATTTCATCTAAGCCAAACAGTTGGGCAATCTCACCTAATAAATGAAGTACTCAGAAAGAACAAAGCCCCCTCTTTCTGTAAGCTCCACCAAACAACCAATTGTGATATATAAGATTTTTTAATGTTTTTTATCTTAAGGTTAGTGCAAATTTGTACATAAAATGCCAGTCCCATTCCAAATACAGCTTTTAGAAAATACACAATAAATATGTATTACAGACATAATTTAAACAATTGTCTCACTTTCTTTGTTATGAAATAAAATGGAAGTGCTATGTAACATTTGTTTCTATTTGCAGAATTCTTGCTTTTGAAGCTTTAACAACCATTTAATTAAAGTCAACATGACTAACATGCTTTCTGGGGTAACATAATCGGATCCTAACTTTATTTCTTTTTCTAACTCATTAGGCTAGTACATGCTATAGCAATTAAATATTTTGATAGATTTTTCTTTTTTTTTTAATGCTTTTCCTAAAATGAGATACAACAATTAAAAGCAGATTGGTAGTTGCTTTAGGTCTATCTGTCTGTTGCTAAGAAGTGCATTAAAAACACCCTCTTCCAACGAACCTTTTTCCTGTGTAGGTTCTCAGAGACATCCTGAAGGAGGTGCAGAGTAACATGGTGCCTCGCAGCATGCTCAAGGAGTGGGCTCTGCACACCTTCCCCAACGCCACGGATTACTGGACCTTCCGGAAGATGTTCACCATCCAGTTAGCCCTAATTGGCTTCGCAGAATTCATCTTCCATTTGAACAGGCTCAACCCCGAGATGCTGCAGATTGCCCAGGTACGCTTCAGGTTGTTCGTTCTGTCGTCTTGGGTCAGATGGGTATTTGGACTGTGCTTTTGAAATGAGTTAAAGTTCAACATATATAATTAACAGTGCATTTCAGTAGGCTTTTTATGTCTGTGTGGTTGCACTTCCTGTAGGGAGTACTTTAAACTGCAGTCCCCGTGGACATCAACTCTGCCTTCTGTGGGGAGAGCTTAGAACTTTGTGAAGTCCTTCGTAGATATTGGAACTCTTAATGTAAATGACTGATAAGTCTCTCTTTTTAGTCTTCTTTTAGATATATTGCTTTCAAAATACCTCTGTATTAAATCAAACAGATCTAAGAACAGCAACGTTTAGGGCTTCATTTTCTTACAGGGCTATACCCCTTTTCAAATACCATTCTCTTTTGAGCATTGGCATCAAACTACAACTCCTATTAATCACGATTTTTCTGTTTTAACCTAACATATAAAATGAGGTTTGCCACCTTAAAAGAGCAAAGGTAGTATTTATTAAAGTCTCAATGTCATTTTAACGCACAGAGAGCTATAGTCTGTATAGCAATTAGGATTTTTTGATCCCTCTATTAAGTGCTCAGCTGCTTACCACAGTGAGCCTTGGACACTGAATGTTGTCCCAGAGGTCTGTTGGCCGTGACTCTGTACAGATCATGATCTAGAAGGATCTATTCCTTAAGTTTGGCATCACCTGTATTTAGTGATGGGTTTGGACACAACATTTTGAGACAAATACTTACCTGACTTTGTACATGCCTTTATTTATAACTTCTGTGCTCAAAAGCTTTTTGGGTGAATGAGTGAAAAGCTATTGTGGTACTGTTGGAACTCAGCATTAACAGAAACAAAAATCCAACTGCTTTTGGTCCCAGGAAGGAAAATCAGTTCCTTTAATTGCTTTTGTGCATCTTTCTCTTAAACCCAGGATACTGGCAAGCTCAATGTCGCCTACTTTCGCTTTGACATTAACGATGCCACCGGAGATTTGGATGCCAATCGTCCGGTTCCGTTCCGGCTCACCCCCAACATCTCGGAATTTCTCACCACCATCGGGGTGTCTGGGCCCCTCACTGCATCCATGATTGCAGTAGCTCGCTGCTTTGCACAGCCAAACTTCAAGGTTTGTATACCTTCTGCACCATTATTTGCAGGCTTGTATTTGACAAGTTATGAACTAAACAGCACTTTTTTGCTGAAGGTAGGAACTGAATGATGTGTATCTGTTTTAAAATTTTACCCTGAGGTCATCAAAAAGGCTGGCTGAAATGTTGGAAATTTTTTGGAAATGTTTTATTTGTTATGTGTAAATGTTTAATTTGACTCAGACTGGACATGTGAAAGCTTGCTTTAGAAGCTTGAGACTGTTGGAGTTGACAGATTAATACCAATAATTCAGCTCAGTGATGAGAAAAAATAGGGAAGTATTTGTTGCAGGTATTTCTTTTACATCCAAGGATAGAACTGGCCTATATAACATATATGTATATATATTAGGTACATATGTATGGATGTTGTAGTCAGTGTTTTTTCCCTGTTTAGCAGAAAATAATATTCCCTGAGAGTGTAATGACTGCAAAAAAACCCCTCCAGCATTTCAAAGTCCTCCAAATCTTTGCCCAAGACTTCTGTGTGTGTGGGAAAAAACAAGAATTAGTGGAGTAATTAAAATAGAATATACACAACTGTATTTGTGTATCAATATCTTAATATATGTTATTAATTTCTGTAGGAGTCATTGTGTTGTGTTTTTGTAGTGGACACTTCTTATGAAAAGAAACACCTTGGGAGGAAATAATAAAGATAGGTGGAAGCCACACTTGCCTTGAAAAGTTTAAAATTGCAACGTGGCACCAATACTGTCAAAATGCTGTTGGCTAAAATCTAGTTACAATCCTGTAATCTGATAGAACCTGATTGTTCTTTGGATTAAGCGCAATAATCCAATTTTTCTTCTTTATATAGGTTGATGGCATCCTAAAAACTGTGCTACGGGATGAAATCATTGCATGGCACAAAAAAACCCAAGAGGACACCTCCTCTCCACTGTCAGCAGCTGGGCAGCCCGAAAACATGGACAGCCAGCAGCTGGTTTCACTGGTTCAGAAAGCTGTGACTGCCATCATGACGCGCCTCCACAACCTCGCCCAGTTTGAGGGAGGGGAGAGCAAAGTCAACACCCTGGTGGCAGCTGCAAACAGCCTGGACAACCTCTGCAGGATGGACCCTGCCTGGCACCCCTGGCTGTGACTTGAAAGATTCAATAGTTTAGGTTTGTTTTTTGTTTTTTTTTTTTTTTCCTGGTTGTTTTTATTTCGTCCTGTTGTTTGTGGTGTGAGCCATATTTTGTGTTAAGAAAATGTGAAAAAAGCTTTCCAGACGATGGCTTACCTGCCACACTGCATTTTGTCAGTTTTCATTCTAGTTGTGTTTACAGTAGTATGGCGTTTTTACTGGTTTTAGTTTAATGAGGAGACATCTCCTCCTGTTTAAGCAGTTGATATGCAACAGCAGCTTTCGCAAATAGATTAAAATGAAGAGAGAAAAATAATATACAGAAAAATCTAGTTTTATGATGAAGACTATGAAACTAGCATTGTTAGATTTAGGGTCTGCTGTTCCTAATAATAACCTGCAGTATATAAACTTTTTATACAATGGTAATTACTAAAAAAAAGAAATACAGTAATCCCAGTTACTGAGTTTTACTCAGTGAAATTTTACTTAATCACTCTCTCTTCACAATGCCAAATTGAAGGCACAGATTAATGCTCTTAACCTTTAAGTTTGCTTCTAATTTTCATGAGCAATGTTGGTTTGTACAGACAATTTTGTACCAAATGTTATACAGGTGAGATTTTGTTAGGCACTGAGAAAATGATGGTCAAATTGTGCTGACTTTTCCTGGAGCACAAGCTATGTACAGTGAAAGTGTAAACCATTTAGAGTATTTGGTTTAGTTGTGAACAGTGTTTGGGGGGGAAGTTTATAAAAGGATGAGAAAAGTCATCCTTTGATACCTGTATTTGTCTGTAATAGGGAAAAAACAAAATCTTATCAAGGTCTCTTTACTGTTTAGAATTACAGTAGCTTCTTTGGAATGAATCTGTCCCTTTGTAATTTAAGAAAAAGAGCAGTTTAATGTTTCACTCGTCTTTCTGTTGTGTTAGCATTTTTATAAAACTTCTGTGTTGAGAATGTTAAATTTGTACAGAGTGATTTTTTTCAAAATAAATATTTTGTAAAACTCTCTGTGGTATTTATTTCTAGTATTTATAATATTATGCTACAAGTATGATTCTGCTTTGTTGTATGATGGATGAAGCATGGCCCTTCATTCCCATGCTTGGTGCTCCTTTTGTATCCTGTGCACAAGGGGAAGCTCAAATAAGTGAGTGCTAAGGACTACATAAGGATTTAGAAAACAAACATATCTTTTTTTTTTTTTTTTTGGCAAAGACTTGTTCCTTATCAAAACCATGTTGGCAAGAATAATCTTCTTATAAAACAGCGCTTCCTGCATGTGTCACAACACGCTCTGTCTGCAGTCATTCACAACTGAGCTCAGTGCTTTCATGACTTGAAGGGAATTGTTGCCTTCCCTTTCTTGAAGATTGTAACGTTTGCAGCTGTGAAATACAGCACACACTGCACAGAGGAGTTGCAGGAGCATTTCTTAATCGTTTGCACGTCTGAGAGATGACAGCATTCTCTGACAGGAAGTCTTCAGATAATTCAGCCACTTTTCTGTCCATGATAGAAATCTTAATGGGAAAGCGTGAATGTAAGTTAAGAGACAAACTTTGTTGTCTTTAGATTTGTGACATCTCTCTTGCTTGTGGCATCATCTCAAATACAGTCCTAAAATAAGATTTGGGTTTTGAGGGAGCAGAGAGATATTTTAGTGAGCTCCCTGATGGTGTTAATGTGCAAATGTTAATACCTGGTTCTCTTCTTTCATGAGCATATGCTGTGGATGTACCTCAATTTGTGAGAAGTCTTGCACAGTCTTAACGCAGAGTTTTAGCACCAGCTCCAGGAGATAAATCTCAAAGCTTTTAGTTATACATGAGCATTCTTCAGAGCCTGGGGGAAATCTGACGTCTCTTGTATCAGCAGCAGCTGTCCATTAGCAGGAAAGTGGTTTGACAAAGTACAGGGTATGAAGTTCCTGATTATCTTCACGAACATGTGACATCCATCTTAGCTGCCTTTAATTTTTTATGACTATAGATAAAGGTTCCCTCTGTCTCATCAGTTGAGATCCACGCTCAGAATGCATCTTGCTGAGCAAATACTTGAAAGTGAGCTACATTAATTGTCAATTCACTCTTAAGTATTCCCTTCAAGGTCTCTTCCCTCAGATTAGATACTACACAAAAAAAGCCCATGTCATTACTCTGTAAAATCAAACACTTGAGAATTAAGAGAGGCCAAGTTTAAAATTCTCTCTGAAATTGTGTGCATGAGGATCATGCCATTCTGAAAACTCCTCCTGTTGTGTTTGTTTTTTAACCCCTGTAGAGTTCTGGACAGATTTCACCAGATCTTTGTGAGAGTAACTAGTCTCAAGTCCTTGACACCAAAATTGTGCCATCCATAATTCTGTATAAAATAGAGATGTACATGTTGGTAGGCATTGGCACACGTACATGTGTTGGTGTGAAATGGGCTCTCTGGGAGGTCACTCAAGGCACCAGAAATGCTAATAATTAAGAAGTAAATTTGGCATGAAAATTGTAGGTAAAAATGTAAGCTGTGGATATTATATGGAGAATAAGTAGTCAGGTTTCTCAAATTACGCTGTATTTTTTGTTTCCTGACTTTTGTAATCATGTTTGACTCTGTCTTTATTAGACGATGCTGCTGCAATTTAACTTTTTATTATTACAGTCTGCTCTCAAAGTAGATTATCAGAATTGGTTTGCTTAAGTGAATTGTAGTCTGAAACCAAAGCATTTAGCAGTAGTTGAGTGTTTGAGTCCACCCTCTGAAAGTGGTGTGCTGCTTTCCTCTCCTGCAGTTGGGCTGTCCATGAACTGTCAGATACAGAGAGAGCAAGCAAGGGATTAGTTATTACTGGAAGATGATGACTCAAAGCACTTCAGTGGCAGACAATGAAAGCTCTGTTTCATAATGGCAGTCTAATAAAGTTGCTTTTAAGGCTCCGATCTGTTTCAAATACGATGTATGAAACGTTCCTTTGTGGTGTAGGAACCTATTCAGAGAGATTTCACACTCACAGGAGCTTTTAATCAGCTCCATGTGGGTGCATTTCACATTTAAGAGGTTCAAGAGAGCACATGTGAAACACCTGGTGTCTTGTGGGTGGTGTATCATCATCATCCCTTGCCTCTGTCAGTGTCCCCGTGTGCATGAGCTGTGAGCCAAAGGGCAGTGTCACCTCACCTGGGACCTCCTAAACCAGGGCTCAAGGTGCTGAGATGCAGACAAAAAAAGGGGAAGTCTGCGAAATTGCTAACTTAGAATTTAATCTCTTGACTGTGGCCTTTTCTCTAAACGAGCATTGCCTTTCCTTGAGAGCTCCAAGCACAGAGCCGAGGCAGTGCTGGTCCTGTATCAGCCACGTTGTGCTCCCTGTCTGTCTTCAAATTCCTCCCTCCTCTGTTATAATCCAATGCTTTACTCTGAGAAATCTTTTTCTTTCTGTCAATTCCCCCCCAGAAAACACCACATAGATTGTAGCAGGTGTAAACTGCAGGTGTGGGCTGCAGGACCTGTGGGCTCAATGGTTCCAGCTGGCGACAATCAGCTGCCCCAGGAGCACCTGGAACCCATCCCACCTGTGCCTGAGGGGGAGCAGCAGCTGTGAGGGAACCCACGGGGTGATCCCTGCGAGCCTGGAGGAGAGCAGACCTGTGGAGGAGAAGGGAAAGAGGGAAAGGATGGCTGATGGGCACCATTATGTGCTGCCCCTTCTCCAAGGGGAGCGACTGCGTGGAGTCCACTGCAAAACCAGTGAATTTGAGGCAAGGAATCAGGAGAAGTGGCAGAGGCGAAGCTGAGCCTGGTGAAACGGGAACAAAGAGGCTGCCCTAAGGTTTGTTTCTCTGTTTATTTCTCTGTTTGTTTCACCTCAAGGACTGAGTTTTCTGTTAATTGCCAACAAATCGAGTGGAATCCTCCAGCCCAGACTGTTCTGCTCAGGACCATGAGCAGCCTGGCAGATGTTTTCAGCTTTCTCTGATGGCTAGGTCTGGCACAGCCAGGACTCAGGACATTGTCACGAAAACTTGTTAAGGGATGTTTTGGTGTTACAAAATGCATTTTTGTTTGTTGGTCGTGTTTGGGGTGTTTTTGTCCTTTGGTGATGCTTTTCCCTCTGGCTCCACTGGAGCACTACATGTGGTTAATATACTCTTGGAAAATCCTTCTTGAGTGAGCTATAAAACCCATCCTGACCTTGTCTAGCCCTGGAGGATTATATCATGCTGCTTGTAAGAAATGAGGTGGCAAAGTTGGCTGGGTTTGAGCTTCCAAGGGAGAAGCACTAGCTGGTGTGGGCACTTCTGTACCCCCTGTTTTGGCAGTGTGGTCTGGGCAGAAGCCATTCATTTCTCGTTGTGTTCAGCAATGCAAACCTCATTAGAGCTTTGTATGAACAGTTATCTTGCCATTTAATCCAGACTGGTTGGATTTCTTGGAAGAAAACTCTTAACTGCCCCAAAATCAGCTGTCCTAACAAAGCACTGGTAAAAGCCCGTTTCCAGTCCGCCTGATTCTTGTGCTGTACATGCTGTAGATATTTGGTATATTTGGAGGTGCTATTAGCTTTGGCTTGTTAAATTCATGTGCTCCACACCCTAGTACCAGGCTTTACCTGCTGTCTGCAGCCTGATTTTATTTTTGGGGGGAAAGGACATTTATCCAAGCTCTAAGATGCTGTCAGGATTGTACTTTAATCAATCATCCATTGCTTACCCTCAGTGCAGTCCCTGTGAGCTGTTACAGCACCAGCTACATTAAAGAAGCTTTCTCAGCCTGATAGCTGGGAAAGGACAGACTTTGGAAGGCTCTTTGTTTCTCTTGATACTAACACATTAATTGCTGTCTCTCTCTGCTCTTTGCTGCTGCTTGTGAGAAAATTGGCATTAAAGAACTTATTTTGCTTATTCAGCAAGGGTTCTCATCAGTAGCAATTCACATACCACTTTAGGGTGGGGCAGTATTGCTTTCCCATCCCTTGAAGCAATACGAAGTGGCACTGAACTTTTAACTGAGGTGTGGTGGTGTCACTGAAATGTTGTTTCTTTCTGGAACAGCTGCTCCTGTTCGTTTCTGTAATATAAAAAAAAATAGCAATTATCAAGTAGAGAAAGATGTCAAATTAAAATTCTGTAAACTAACTGCATGCATTATTGTAAAGTCTGTTTTTTAGCATCTCGGGCAGTAAACTATGCTATCATTTACTTTTTAGCTTGAGCATGTGAAGGAACTACTCCCCATCTTTGTGAGGTTCTGTGCAGGAGTGGGGATTGAGACTTCAGGGTTTCTTGTCTAACTCTGTGTGTGGTGCAAGCTCTCTGGCATGAAGTAAATGTGTGGGGGAAAAGGATTCGATATTTTTGATACTTAGGATGTGTGTGTGTGTGTGTTGTAAAGCATAGTGGCTTTGTAGTCTGTGAGTGAAAGGAAGTGTCTCCCACTTAAAACAATTTTCTTGCCTTTCTTGTTTAGTTACTGCAGTCTGGGTGGTCCAAACTCAATTTTGTTGGGACTAAAAGAATTTAGAGAAACTTTTCTGGGACAGTGTCCAAAATTCTGTGATCTCCCATAGCCCCTTTGCCCTCTTCTCCTTTCACTCTATATGCCTGGCAACAGCTAGCAGAGACAAAATGGACATGCACTGACACACAGGAGATGGCACAATGACAGTGAAAACTGAGGTGGGGCAGATGAATTTGCCCTGCAGGTTGTAGCTGGTTTCCAGATGTGGAGCTGGATGCACCCTGTGTGAGATGTGTTGTCCTTTCTTTAGCCTTTGGGAACTTCTGGAGAGAAAATAGTGATTTTTTGCTGTGGCCTATAAACCATTGGTGAAAATGTTGGGACTCTTTTGTATTCTGGAAATGGGTCTAAAAATGAAGATTTATTAAACAGAGACACTGAGGAACTGGAACAGTGGGGACCCTTCCTCTGACCACCTACTACCTGGTTTTGACCTGGTGATTTGGGGAAAAGAAAGACTCAAACTTCCTGAGCCTTTCACAGTCTTGTAAGAAAATAAGCACTAGTTTGAGGTGAAATTATGGCTTGCTTGTCTCTGCTTTGGCTGTTTCACTGAGCTGGTGTGTTGTGAATGAGGTAACTACTGAAAGTGCCAAAATGCTTGTTTTACTCCTTTTGTGACAGATGTGATGCTGTAGAGCTGTGGGATGGCTCAGTACAGACATGAATTCTGTGTTCAGCTCTCAAACAGGCTGTCAGTCATGCAGGGAAAGATACTTAGCTCACTTTAGCTTTCATTTACGTGTAATTTTTAGGAATTATGTGTACTATGGGATTCATCAGTTCTTTTCTGTGACCTGAATGAAGTTCTGAAGGTACTTTGCTGTAATGGTTATATCCAAGGGTGCTCAGCTTCCTTTGTAGGACTCTGCTGCAAATCCACCTAGAAGGAGAACTCAGCTTTGGTCACTGTGTTTTTAACCCCACACATGTTTTTTTTTTTTTGTGAGATAAGTTCATAGATTGACACAAAAGTTATTCTTTAGGGGGGGCTGATTTAATGTCAATGTAACTCAATTTAGTGTCTAAACCTTTACTTCTTGATAGTTTTTTTTTTTAAGAAAACATTTTGTAACTTTTCAGGCTGTTTCTGAATAAGACTGGATACTGGGTTAGGCTGTGCTTGTGTAGCTCTTGGTATTTATTGCAGCATGATAAGCTATGCTTGAGAGGAGGATTTTCACCAGTTTTTAGTCCTGTCTTTGTAAAAGAAGAGAACCACAGATTCCAGGGGTTTTGTTAAGAGCAACATACACAGAATTAATGGCATAATCCTTCATTCCAGATTACAACAAGACAAAACACGGATGTATTTCCTTTGCAATGAAAAATACTGCCTTTAGCTTCTCAGTGTTTCTCTTACTTTCAAATGTTGTTCAGTCAAAGAACAGTCTTGAACTTTCTAAAGAACAGAATATCTTTGTCAGACCACAACCTAAAAACCTCACTGTTATTTACACAGACCTAGATACAGATGCAGAATTGGGATTGTCCACTGGCTGCAGTTCATTCTTGAAGGAATGCAGCTGAATGGATTGAAAATTAGTTTACAGTTCCTGCATCTGAGGAAGTGAGAGAAACTCTGCCATCTGCCAGCCATGGCACAGGCTGGAAAATGCCAAGATCTGTTTTCTGTTTCTCAATGACTCTGTCATGTTGGTCAAGTTGCTTCACTCTTGTCTCTGCCTGATTTCCCTGCTACTCTTTTGCATTTCCTTGAAGGAAAAGCTTGAACAGAGCTTGGCACAACGAGAGGCCCAGTGCAGGACCATGTCTTTGAGTGTCCCTGCTGTGTAAATGTGTTGCTCTCCAGCTGTGATTAGTTTCATCACTCAGGAGCTGGATACACACAGAAAAAAAATTGTTACCCCTTTTATCTTGAGCAGAATTCTCCCCATTTAATTTATCTGTGTTTGGCACTTTTGAGGTACTGTACTTTTCCTGGAGCAGAAGAAAACAATAACTTTGCTGCAAATTTTTCCTCTCTGTATTTGCAAATTTGGTTAACAATTATATTCCTATTTTGCCTGAATCAATGGTTAAGAACTGCACACTTAGAGCTGTGTGATTCACCTCTCTGTATGCTTTTAATGTTATTCAGAAGTAGCAGGGATAAATGCTCTCAGCTGAAGCAGTAGATTACAGAACATGAATCAGTGATAAAAATGTGCAAATGGACCTGACATCACTGGTGTAGCTGAAATATTTTTTCATGATTGCTCTTAGGGATTTGCAGTATCTGTCCCTGCCATCTTTAATAGGTAGCTGTTCATGCATCAAATAATACAATTTCAGTCAAGAAGCAACCTGCCAGTGGGAGGAAGTGTATGAACATAAATTACGTAATTATTATTCCACTTGCTTCTATGCATTTAATCACAAAACAGCACAAGCCTGAAGATACAAAATAAACCTTAAAGGCTTCATAATCTTAAACAACAGTAGCAACACACCAACATGTGCCCTGTAAAATAGAAAAAGATCAGTAAAAGAGTGACACTTCTTAATTTATTTTCCTCTTTTGTGATCATTAGGCAATAACACTAAATTAGCTCTCCATATTTGCTTACCAAGTCAACAATTCTTGAAGCAAAGCTGCAGAGAACTGGAAACTTATTGGGATATGTGGATGGTACCTCCTCTTTTTAGAGGGGAAAAAAGGGAAGGGATTTTATCTATATTTTCTTAGGGCACCTCTCCCTGTGTCATAGATATAACCCAATGCAGTGATGCCTGCCTGAATTTGCAGAGAGCCTGCAACAATAGGCCTGAGGGGAAAAGTGCTTCATCTTTTGGAACTGGCTGCTGACACCAAGGTCAGTCATGGATTTTTTTAGTTGTGAACTGTTCCTGTTTATGAAAGAAGAGCAAGAGTCATGTGGTAGATTCTTGTCATCAAACAACACAGTTTCTTTTCTAGTCTGCCAATAATTGAAATAAAATTAATTCTTCCTGCCTATGAATGGATAGCTCAAATATTTTCCTTTTTTTGGGTACATTTCAAATATTTAGCCTGCTTTGGAGTGGAGGTACAGAAAGCACAACAGAGCTTTAGTGGGGCCAGGGGTGTGTCTTTTGTAGAGATTACAAGCAGTGTACCTTGGACTAGAGACTCTGGCCTAGGTAAGGAGCTGTTTTAGATTTTGTTACGGCATAGTGTGTTTGCCATTGGCTTTTTGCACTTTCAGCAGTGATTTTGGCTGTTTCCTCATTTTTCCCTGGGCTGAACCATCTTGGTGTCTGTGAATTGGAGCCCTCTGTTCCACCCCAAGGGCGAGGTCCCTGTGCCACCTCCAGACTCAGAAGCGATGGGATGCTGTGGCTGGATGATCTGCCAGCCTCGTGCAGCCTGGCAAAGGGCAGAGCTCACCGTGGATGGCCAAACAAAAGGGGAATTTGCCCACAGTGCTCTCAGGGTGAAGGTGGCCGTGCCATGTGGCCCTGTGGGTGCTCTGCACAGCCAGAGCTCTGTGGGGTGGGCACAGAAGGGGCAAGGGATGCCAGTAAAGCTGGCTCAGGAGCTCACCTCATTGGGGAAAATGACCCAGAAATCTTATTTTTGTTACTTTAATTCTATATACATCACAAACAAACAAGCCATAATGGGAAAACCATTTTATCAATACCCTGTGTCAATGATATGGAGATTAAGGGCAGCTGGACTCCAGCACGAGCACAAAATGTTGGGCAGAGTATTCCCATGCAATTTAATCCTTTAATCCACGCAGTAAATAAATGTTTTTGATCTGAAACACAATCACTTTGATTACTGCAGCAGAGGGGAATATTTTTTATTCTGCTGCGTCATGTAGGCTAAATAGGAAAAAGACTGATGGAGGTTTGACAGATTAAGCCCTATAAATGCACTGTCTCCCTGTTACTTAGACAAACTGATCTGTGGGTAAGGGCACTGTAAGGGTAAGGGCAGAACACACCAAGGCTCAGTTTCTTGTCACCCTTCTCTCGGGTATGATAAGTATTCTCCCAGAAGAGTTTTGTTTTCAGAAATTTTTCTTTCAGAAAACAATATAATAGTTGTTCTTTTTAAAACTATTTTCAAATTAATTTTGATTTTTGAAAAATTCAATGCATTTTATATTGAAAATTTTATTTTCAAAGTTTAAAAAGAGTAAAAATCAATTTTTAATTTTTTTTTCCAGTTCAACCAGACACAGTTGATTGCAACTTTTTTGATGGGTTGCTGTTGGGATGTTCTCAATTTCACAAGCATTCCATTTCATGTCAAATTAATACCAAGCCTTATACTTATTTTTTAAATGGCAAACAAACAGAATGGTTGGTCTTTCTTACTGTGCTAGTGTTGACCTACACTTTCAGCTGATCTGCAGCTGGTGTTTAAAGGAGCCTTATGCTTTGGGGCTACCCAATTAAAATAATTGTGACCCTTCTACAGTGATGGGGGAGCAGATCACTGCGATTACAGGTAGTGAATTATTTTGAGAGTATGAATTTGCATGAGGTTAAAAAAGAGAGATTTTTGGACAGAGATGCATTTAACAAAGACAGGATTTGGAGAGGTTCATCCAGAAAATGCTGAATCCTTGCACATCCTGAGTGCAGCACTAAGTAAACAAAGCAGCATTCACTTAGTTGTGTTCCCACACTACATGGAGGTATTGGTGGGGTTCGTATAAAAATGAAAGAAATGAGGAAAGTTGTGATGTTTCATTCTGAGCTGCTTAGTCCTGGCTGTTAATTACAATGGAAACACTGCCCAGGGCTCTCTGCCAGAGCTGCCTCCCGCTGGAGGCCGTGCAGGGATGGAGCTGTGACAGCTCCAGGGATAGAGCTGATGGCCTAAAAGTGACGGGGAGTTTAAGTATTATGGATTATAATAATCTAGTTAAATTCATTGAGATCTAAACGGGGCAGGCCTTTGAACATCTCCTAAGTAAATATTGGCAGGATTTAGGGAGGGTTGAGTTTAGTTTGTCCTTCAGGAACACCTCTTGGCATCTCCGTTTTGTGTTTGCAGTGTGGCTCCTTGAGAACTTTTGGGTTTTAGTTACCTCTTATTGATTACAATGGTACAGTCCAGAAATCTCAAATTCATTCTTGATTTGTTCTAGTCCATTTTATTAGAAGGTCCGCTGGGCCCCTTAAAACAAATTTCATTGTCCAGTATCAAAGTCTGGTTTCTCTCTCTCTCAGTTTTGCATCCTAAACCTGTTTCACTTTTACAAAATTCGGATCCAGCCTTGGTGGCTATTGGATGCTTATTTAAATTGTAATTTGTTTGTAATATCCTTTTACCTGAAATGTCCAAGAGCCTATTATTCCTATTTATTTTTCTTTAGAGAGAAAAAAGAAAATGTTGTGGATCCAGTTTTAAGACCACAATTAATTATATTTTGATTTTTTTGAATTATCAATCCCTTGTGATGTCTCAGATATTTTTAACTGTAGAGCTTAAACTTCTTGTGAAAGAACTGTCATTTTCTTTATTTACATGCTGCCCACTGCAATGGGGTTTTTATTCATCTGAGCTGTCCCAATGTAAACAGTAAAACGATGAGGCATTTTCCTCAGAAATCCAGAGGGGCTTTTTAGTGCAGCTTTTTTTAATGTAATATTTTAAGTCTGATTTTCCATCCTACAAGCTATAAATCATACCTGTTTACAGATATGTATGGAATTCTGTGGACTAATGATTTGAAGGTGCTATCACAGGAAAACAATGGTGTCGCACAATAGTTGACTCCCCCAGGAAATTGCAGAGCTATCTCAGTGCTCAGGAGGTTTAAAACTGTCAGTGCTTGGTAAAGATGAGTAATAGCAATCCTAGGTGTTCTCAGCCTTGAGTTTTAAAATTGTTTTCAGCTCTCAATGCAAATGTCCCTTTCAAGGTGAGAAATGTCACACCAGAAAGGCTGAAAAGTTTCCAGGCAATTACACTGGTGAATAAGTGTGTATGGATTCTTGATAACTTCAAAATAAGCTCTTTTAAAATAAATAATAATAGTGAAAAAGACAAAAAGCCCTTGTAATTTATATATGGGTTGACTGGAGAAAATAAAGCATTGAGTATATCTGTAAATAAAGCATTGAGTATATCTAGCATGATATTGAGTATATCATGCTAGAAATTTATCAGTTCTGCACGAGGGTTGTCCCTACAGACCCCGTTTCACAAAGGCTGCCAGGTATTATGTAATGACATGATCTAGGCTCAGTCAGTGCCATTCAAAGCCCCAGATCTCATTTTAAATTGCAAACCAATATTAATAGGTAGTAGCCCATCCACAGTTTATCTGCTGTTAATTTGACAGGATATATAAGAAGCAAACTTTTTTCTCACCTACAGCTCTCTCTGCTGCAGAGAACATGAAGTCCTTCACTATAATACTTCTCTTGTTTATATTATGCCAAAAATCTGGCTACCTGTTCAACAGATGCAAAAAACCTCCTTTTGTCTTTTCCTGGCAATTTTAGGAGGTTTAAAGACAGAGACACAGAAAGAATATTGTTACTGCTGTAACTGCAACTGAGCAACGAAGGTTGGTATTTCAGAGGACAGAGAGGAATTTGTTTAATGCATGTTGTGATTCTCACAATTTTCTGTTGACATACGATGGTTGGTAGATGGGCACCCAAAAGGCAACATGTTCATGTCCAACACAACTGAGATTTAATGACTTGAGCCATGTTGTCCCTCTGTAGCACCTGAAAGCAAGAAGAATTTGGGTCAGAGATGTTACATGACAAGTTCCTGGTCAACGAGTTGGTTTCTGTGATTGGGATTAGACCTCCCCACAGTCTGGGGGACACCTGGGCTTTGATTGCAAGCAGAGCTCTTGGAATGATGGAAAGGGTTGAGAGATGTGCCCTGTTCTGGACAGGACTCCCATGGCCCACTGCTCTGTTTGACTGCACAGCCAGCGTGGAGAAGCTTTGGGTTTCTTCAAGTTGGTCCCACACTGAGCTGTGAGCACACAGATCTTCTGAGATAAAGACAGACTTTCAAAAAAGCAGCTGTAAGATTGCAGTGTGAGAAAACAAGAATCCTTGTATGTCAGAAAACAAACATGCTTCCCTGAAACTATTTGTAGGCACTTCGAAAAATGACTTTTTAACCCCTGTTTAGCAAATTCCCTTGTGCAAAAGAGAATTTTTATTACTTTAACAGCTATTATTATTTAATGTGAATTTGAATTTTAAAAAACCCATTTCCAAAGAAACATGTAAACTTGATTGCAATTCTTTCTCCCATCATTATCCTTTAGGGGAATAGTACATAGTGTGCCTGGAGAAACCTGGAGGCACACTATGTGCTAGGAAAGGGGGTATATTTTGATGCTCTACAAATGACAGAAATAAATCTGGTGTCACTTGGTATCAGGCATAGATTTGTAGTCTAAATGGAAAGAGCAAATTTTTTTTTTTAGCATTGTGACTCTTAAGCATAATAGGCAAAAGAACTGAAAATACAAATTTAAAGCAACTTTTCTTTAGGTAAAAAGAAGCAAAGAAGGATTAAAGCAGGTAAAGGAAGTACATAAATGGATAACTGGAGGAAAGAAATGTGAATCATGTACTACAGACAACTGAAAGTTATGAGGCTCTACAACTATTTTTATCTAGTGCTTTATGGCTGTGATCTGGAAAATTGCTCGCACACATGTATAACATGCAAGCAATTCTGTTGCTTTCAGTGAGTTAGGAACAAATGGGGTAGCCATATGTGAATATGTTTTCCAGCTTAGAGCTATCAGACTCTCTTTCTTTGTGCCTGTTCAAAGCATCCAGTGAAGTCAGTGGGAATTTGGGCCAGTTGGAGATTTCATCTGGAGTTCATTTGGAACAGTCTCTCAGCAGAGCTCGTGTTTCCTTTCAGGATGTAACTCACAAACAAAGAAAAATCAAGCATCATTTCACCCCTTCACATGGTCTTTTCAGGACAAAACACATTCTGATTGCTGCTCAGGAGGCAAACCTCAGGCACACCATTGCTTACCCTGCAGAAATTCACCCTCCCAGCTCTGCAGATTGCAGGGCTAAGCCAGAGCTGTGACAGCATGGCCAGGCAAACCTCATGCTAATGACAGTGCTGTCTGCTGAGGGCAGCCTGAATGTCTTCTTGAAAGTTTAAATTTGGGCTTCCTGACCGCAAGGCAGGTGCCATGAATGGGCTGATGCCAGTTTAGAAACTTCTTGTCCTGTGTCCTCCCTGCCTGGGGTGAGCACACCTGTGTTTAACTGAACTAACCACCCTCCACTCTTTTCCAAACCTGGCTTGGGAAGGACAAGCCCTGGGTAAGCTTGGCGTGGTGAGGTAGTTTGAAACCATGGGCCCAATAGGGCAACTTGCTAAATTATTTGTAGTAGAGTTGAAAAGAGTGATGATATCAATGTCTGGGTATCACTGCTCTAGTCCTGAAAATGGTAACTGTGATTTCAGTTACAACCCTTACCTGTAAGGATCAATGGGGTGTATAAAGCTGCAAGCTGTTTCCATTATAACTGATCAACAGAATAAGATTTGTCTTTTTCTCATAAGTGTCTCCTTTTTGCCTGTGAGAGAAAAAAAAGAGTTTAAAAGTATTTTTCCCCAAAGGATTAATTTTTCATGATATGTTGATACACGCTTGAAGAGCAGCACCTATCAGGGAAACATCATTCCTTACCTACCAATTATGTAGGGTCACTGAGCTGAAAGCCCATTGTACATTCCTACCATGAGTAGATCTACACCAGGCATCTCTGAAGGAGTGCATTGATATGGACCTATTTAGATTTCTATCAGTTTCAGCAATGTGTTAACCATTTTATTATAATTGACCTGGGTTTGTTTCTACATGTCTCCCTCATTAAAATGTATAGCACCTGGGCTAATGGATTTTGTTTCTATCAAGATATAATGAGGACTGGCATATCTGCATATTCTCTGAGCTCACCAAGAGCAGAGACAAATACTCCATTTTATTACCATCTGACAGAGACATAATGATTGCTGAGAAACTCATTACCATCATATTATGTAATGATTTAACTCGAAAACCTTGCTGTGCTGCAGCCTAGCAGTGGTAGAGCTCTTGGAAATGCCTATTTTTGTGTTTGAATAGTGTGAGCTGAGCCAATCCCCTTCTCCCTGTGTGCTGGACACACTCTGTTTGCACTGCAGATTTCTGACTGGCTTTGAGTGTATTTCATTACTGTGTAATTAAGGAATACCACTGAAAGATGAAGCTACAGGTAGTGAAGGAAGTTGGTACAAGAGGGAGAAGTAAATATTTTTCCTTTTCTCTCAGTTCTCCCTCGTTTGCACACCCCATAATGCTGTGGTTTATAACACTGGTTCCTCCTCTTTTGAGGCAGCTGGGGAGAGAGTTCTAGCAGCTCTTGGTCAAGTTTTCTGCAGCTTTCAGCAGCAGACAGGTACTTACAGATAAAAGCTTTTCAGCTGCAATTTGTGTCTTCATTCTCTGTACAGCTTTCCTCTTCCAAATGGTACTGCTGAGCTGGTTTCTTCAGAGCTCAGTTTAGTGCAAAAGATCGTGACAGAAAATGTCACTGAGCACAGTTTATCATTTGAACACAAAACCCCTCAGTAATGCAAAATAACACGGTTCAGCTGGCAAATGCTGGCTGAAGTCTCTCTGCTTCCATGCTAGACAGCAGAGGGGGGTGGACAGATAATTTGTCTGTGTCACCTGAGATGGGATGTCCTTAAGTGTTCCAAATATCTATATAATAGTCAAGAACGTTCTAGTCAAGTTCTAACCCCTTCCAGCCTGTTTGACAAATTCACCCCAAGGTTTAACCTTTCACTGTACTTGAAGGGGTGGGAGCAATGTTCCCATTTCTCCTTCCAATGTGTAGAATTCACAATGCTGAAATATATTAAAGAGTCCATTCTTTCATATATATATATCTATACAGAAATGCACTCTTTTAATAGGGGGATGGTACGTGAGTTTTGGTATTTTGTAAACTTTTTTAAGTTCAGTAATTGTGTTAACATTTCAAGTTTCAAACCCTGAGCAGCACTAACCAAATGTCAGGCTGGACACACGTTTGGGATGGTAGTGTCATTTTATATCACTGGACAGCTACTTCAGCAATTTGGATCCCTTTGAAAATAATTTGTTCTTTAAAGTAAGTTCAGTTACTAAAGAAACATAATGTCTTCACACAGATGTGATTTATTTGGTAGGTGAGAGGAGGAGTGATTTAAGTAGAAATCTAACTTTAGCCATTTGATTTCGGTACTGTAAAGTCAGTGGATAGAGATTAGTCCCTGTATGCAGCAAGAAAAATGCCAGGGATGATTAATAAACCTGTTTCCATCTAATCAGCAATGAGAACTTTGCAATGCAAAAGGCTAAATTCAATTCTGAGCTTGTTTACCTGTGTTTTAGTATTTAGAAAGAAAGAGAACAGGGAAGTTTCTTCTTCTGTTTATGGACATTGGTGAGCAAGTTAACAGGTTCAAATGCCTGCTGAAAAAGGTAATGTGAAATTGATAAAATAGGTCATGCATACCTGAAAATAAATGGGGAGCTTTCTCCATATTCAGTGTTTGATCATGTAAGTAATTTAGCTGTGTTACATCATGGAATTGTGAACACAGTATTTCACCTGGGGGAACTGCTATCAGTTTGTAGAGCAGGTTTCCCAGCTGGAAAAAGAACCATATGGTGCATATGTCAAACCCAGGGAAGGAGGTAAACCTGACATGGACCTAAAGATTCACTCTTGATTAAGATCAGATGGTACCTACCATTAATCAGGATACCCAGGCAGTCTGTTTATAGTTGCCTTGATCTTGGGTGTGAAGTTGCTGTATGAGCAAATTTCTCCAATCACCTGAAATCAGTGGAGTTTCACTGATGTGGATGAATGTTCAACGTGACCCTTTGTCTGTGTTGGGGGAATCCTTGTGAATGGGGATGGGAACTTCTCTGGACAAGCCATGTGTCTGCTCCCAGGTGGTTTGAGGCTGCCAGTCTTGGAGGAAGACAATGCACAGAGCAGCAGGGAGCTAGGAAGAGCTGTGTGTGATAGGATGTGTTTCTAGAGGGCAGAAAGGGTTACATTCCTTAGTTTCTCCACCTCCTCGCTGTTTCCATCTAGCTCCTTGCTCTTCACCATCCATTCAGATTCCAGAATCCACAAAGACTTTTCAGTCTGCTGTAAAAGGCTCATTTGCTCTTTAAAACTCTGAAGACTATTTTACAAAAATGGTGATGTGTATAAACCAAAGAGATCTAAAAGTCCTTGGTGGGCTACAGATGCCATCAGTCCTCAACTGCTAAGTTTTGTTTTGTTTTCTACATACATTTAAGTCAGCCCCAACTGGCTCCTCTTCAAAGTGGCCCAAAATCGTTCAGCAATATTGTGTCAGCCCCACAAAAGCTGGGACTCTTCTCACTCAGTGAGTACCATCAGGCTGGGATTTGCTTATCACTGACATAAGCAAAGAAATACTCCTTTTGTAATGCAACCTATGAGGGAAAGTTAAAAATACACTCCTGTGGAAGAGTCTGTGGATAATAGTTACTAGCCAGCTTTGGCACTGAGGCTGTGGAAAGACTCCCTGTAGATCACAGTAATTTTTCTTTAGCTTTATCTGCACTTTGGAGAAGGCAATGACTCTACCCATGTCTTATATCCATGAGTATGGAGTGTGTAAGAAAGTGCCATGACAGTTTTTGAGTACTGAGAATGAAAACACAGCTGAACACAAAATTACTCCCAGCAAAGTGGAGGATCACTGTCCCAACATAGAAGTTTGGAGCTCAAATGCTTCCTCACCTTGCATTGTTCTTGCACGCAGAATCCTATGTTGATTTTATTGAATGGAAGGAAATAAGATCATTGCATAGTGAGGCATTGAGCTCTTTACTGATGTTGTAAAGGATTGTTTTTCTTAGATAAGTACTAGGATGTTGATAGCTAAAATATACCATGTGTTTGTTTTGGGTAAACTTTTTTGCTGTAATTCAATTTATGAGAGGGATCTTTCTCTTAAAAGCATTGGACAGGTCTGCATACTAATAAGAGACTATGTTCTTTGGTTCTACCTACTGGAGAGCTTGAAAACAGGTCATTTAAGTCCAGGAGAAATATTTTTACCCTGTAATTATGAAACAAAAAAGCATCCAGAATGACAGCTGGGGTGCTGATTTTGGAAACCTCCTTTCTTTGGAAACAAGAGTTCATTCTTGTTCATTCTTGTGTTTCTTGTGTTGGAAGGCTGGTATGTTTTAATGTTGTAAAAAACCATAAATAAATCCATATGATAGAGAAAACCCGTGAAAATAACTACAGTTGTACAAACTTCAGAAGGATGAGAATTGCTGTTTCCCAAGGACAGGTTTGTGTCTACAATGTACCAAAAGGAGTCTGCTGATTTTGTTGGGGTTTTTGTGTTTTTTTTTTTTTTTCTCCTGAATTGTACACAAAGCAGGAAGTTACTCTGTAGTGAAGAACATTTGATGTGGCAGTGGGATATGAAAGAAACCAATCTGTGGTTATCCTGTAAGTATAAATTCTGAGGGAAATATTTTTACATCTGTAAGCATTCAGCCCTCATTCCAGAATTTGGTAAGTGATTCTTCCCATTGTTATACACATTTTAACCATTTAACATGAATTCTCACCTCAGAGGCTGTGTTTGCACAGCTCAGGGAAGCCCTGGCACCAGGCCTTTTACTCCAGATCAGTATTAGGGTGGTCAGGCATTGAAGCAGGCTGCCCAGGGAAGTGGTGGAATCACCATCCCTGGCAGTGTTCCAAAGATGTGTGGAGGTGGCACTTTGGGACAGTGGGTGCTGGGTTAATGGCTGAACTCAAAGATCTTCGAGGTATTTTCCAACCTAAAAGATTCCATGAGGCTGCAGGTGAACGTGGTCGTGTCCCTCCTGTGCCAAGCTCCCTGTGGCTCCCAGCCAGCCCAGGGCAGCAGCCAGGGTGTGAGAGCTGTGTCCTGCACAACTCCCTGGGGGTACAGGGCAGAGCCAGGGATGTATCCTGGGCTGGTGATCTCCCTTCCTCAGGGGCACTCTGGAACAGAACTGCTTCTTTTCATTTGCTGAGTTTTCATTGTCTTTTAATTTAGGAGAATTCCAGTTTGCTCTGGAGATCTGTTTTATAAGTCAGTCAGAAAGGGTGTTCGTGAATCTGATAAAGCAAAGGCCTGTGCTTGCTGTGAAATATGAGCCTGATTCACAACCCTCTTGTGCTCTCGGAAGTATTTCCATTGATTGCAGCAGGCTTGGATCTATTCTTATTTCTGTGAAAATTCTGTAATAAATGAAGCTGCTTTAGGTCATTGGGAATGAAGGATAGCAGCTGTAGGTAGAGTGTTATTACTGTGGTGCCAATAATCTCCAACTGTATTAAAGTTGTTACAAGGTGTCCATGGGAAATAGTTCTTTTTGTGTGGGAGAGATGATTTCAGAGTTCCGTGTGATTTTTTTTTTTTTGGCTTTTCTCTCCTGGTTTGTCCTGGTTTCTCTGAGGCTCCTGATTTTTTTTATTTTTCCCCCCATTGCTGTTCTGGTCTCCCAGGGAGCCAGTAGCTCATTAGGTATCCCGCTGGATTCCAAAGTTAACTCCTCACCTGGAGTGGTGGGTTGACCCTGGCTGGACAGCAGTTGCCCAACAAAGCTGCTCTGTCACTCCCCTCCTCAGGTGAACAGGGGAGAGGAAAAATAAAAAAAAAAGCTCGTGGATCTAGATAAGGACAGGGAGAGATCACTCAACAATTGCTGTCACAGGCAAAACAGACTTGACTTGGGGAAATAAGTTTAATTACCAAGATTTCAGGAGTCACATGATTTAAAAAAGCTCATTCTCTCTTGCATTTCCTCCTCCCCCTTCTCTTCTCTGTATGACGAGGGCCAAGCTGAATAACTATATTCTTCTTTATTTAAGCACAGAATGTGGAACAGCAGGAATGGTGCTGGTGATACTGTCAGTGCCTTGGCTCTGAAACAGTAAAGTCAGCTCAAAAGGACAGTGAGGACTGGTCAGTGCTGGACCTCTTCAATCTTCATCTTCTCTGTTGAGACAGGTGTCAATTAATGCCAGGAGCAGTGAATGGCTTTGATGATGTGGAGACTTCTAAATGAGGAACGTGAATAAAGCTGCTTGCTCAGAGACATTCAAAAGTGTCCATTTGTCATTGTTACTGTCTGGGATTTGGGTCAGAGAAAATCTCTGTCTTTACTAGAATTCTTATTGTCTTGATCCTCAAAATAGGCAATTTAATCTCTTAGTCTAAGAAATAATGGCAAAATAAAATGTTGAGTATCAAGCTGCAAGCTGTAGCCAGTCTCCTCAAAAGAGGGCTGATTTTTCTAGGTGTTTTTTTAAAATTTAATTTTATTTTTTAAATATAAACAGCGTTGTGCTTTGCACAACTGGGTTTTATTTTGTTGGTTCCTTCAGAAAAATACCTGTGAGTTTCCAGTTGTTTGTCTGCATTTTTGAATGCAGGGTGTATTCAGGTCATGTTTTTGCTTCCCTTTCCTTAGGCTTATTGTAAGGTCTCTGATAATATACAAAATAGCCAGGTAGATTAGAAGCAATATGAATTATCACTGGTTTAATGTTGTCAAAAATGAAGCATAAGGTTACCAGACACTAAGTTATCTTTCTTTTCTTATAATCTTTACTATTAATTTGAATATTATAAGAATATACTAGCTAAATGTCTGGGTATATTTACATATGTATCAAAGAATTTTTTATATGCTTTACAGTAAAAGTCTTAATAGCTAAAATGAAAACCAGCAATCAACAACTTTTTTTTTAGAATGAATTGAAAGGTAAATGAAGCTGAATTAACTAAGCTGTTCACTCTGCCCATTTTGCTGTTAAATATATTTGTAATTATATGTTCTGAGTTTTCTAAAGTAACTAACCTGCAAACGAGTTCAAGTGTTTTGCTTTGATTACAGACAGGTCAGAAGTAGCATTAAAGAAATCCAGTTATATTATTTATAGGCATAATCACACCATTGATGCTCCTAAGACTTGAACATTGTGCTCAAGGAATTTTCTTCCCCCCTCTATATTTTTTCTACCACTGCCTTGTGTTTGTTTGAGCTGCATAAAGTCCCAGAAAGCTCTGACCTGTGGTTTCATTCCTTTGAAAATTAGTCTTCACATCCAAGGTGCATGGGTTCAGATAAAGTTATTTTCTAAATTGTTTCAGTTTGACGTAGTCATGTTCTGAAATCTGAACCATGACTTCTGGAAATATGTGAATTTGAAATTTGAAGGGAAGGGATGGTACCTGTACAACACTTAATGTTGGTTTTGCTAAACAAGAGAAAACGATGACAAATCAGCAAAAACCAAGTTTCCCTCCTTGCCCTGTCTCCTTGGTCCAGTTCTGTACAGGTTGTTTTTAGCAGTGGGCATTCTCCTCTCTACTGGCATTGCAAAACTCGGTATTTTGGTTCCTGCCTGGTCTGTCCTGTTTGAGAAATGAACCTTAATACATCAATTAAGACAAGAAACTCTTTTTCTGTAGCACACACCCACAGAGATTCCTGATGGCCATTTGGACGTAGCCCAAGCTCTTGTAGTGGCTGCCTGTGGTGGAAGTCCAACTGGTTTTGTGCATAACAGACCTCTGGGCGTGGATGGAACATGTGTGCGTGGATCCAACTGTGGTATCAAAGCCTCGTTAGCTCTGCCCAGGCCTTGGCTGGAAGTGGATCTTTCATTTGCACAGACCCCAGGTTCACTGCTGTGGAAGAGTCTCACTGGAGCACATGGGCTCCCAAACAGGCTGAGCACAGAGGCTGTAACCACCACAAAAATTCACGCTCTTGTGACACAGGAGGAGCTTTACTGCCCATCCAGCTGCAGGCATTGCACCCAGACCTACATATCCACAGAGGGACAAAGCTCATCTGCCTCCTTCAGCCTTCGGCTCATCTGTCTCTGGTTCACTTTTCTACTGAGCCCCATTAAAGAATTATCCTTATGATATGGTCCCTTCCTTCTTGTCATCGTTTTCTGGCCCTGAATTCACTGTAGGGTTTGCACCACTTAGGAACCTGCCTATTTGAGAGCTGCTGTCAGGGAGTAACTGTGTTGCACTGATTCTCTGGGGGAGCAGTCAGGGGCAGGAGCTTTGCCCAAGAGCATTTCTGTAACGATGCCATTAATTGTCTCAATGATAGGAGCGAAGTTTCACACGCACTTTGAGTCAGTATAAGCAGATGTTACTGCCAAGACCAGCAGTTCAACCCTTCCTGTGCCCCTGGCTACTTTTTCCCATCGCAGAATTGCCCTCTTTGGTGAACTGTATTGTTTTCATTCAGATAAGTGCCTTGATCCACTTCCCCACATGGCCACACAGATACTTGTCAGCACGGATGAAGGAGTGGAGCTGGGAACAAACAACTGGAATCATAGGGGAGGGCAGGACTGCCTCTTCTGGTGCCTGTCCTAGCATAAGCCAACTTCAAGTGTATGTGAAACTACTGCCTCACATAAAATAATTCTATTTTACATCCTGCTCCTTTAGTTCTTCACAGGGTTCCCACTTCAAAGTGCCTGTGCTGCAATGTGGGGTTAGAAGAGTTGCAATGAGAGAGTATTTGTTATGTATTGAAGATGGGCTCAGTTAATTAGATTTTGAAAAAGGGCTGGATCTTCTCTCACAAGTTGAGAAATCTAGAGTTTATTGTAGGACAGAGTGGGGGAATGGTTCTGAAGGCATTTCAAAAATCCATAATCTGGAAGCATGGGTTTCCCTGGACTCTTGGCTTGCTTCTCTCAGGAGGTTTATTGGCTGGTCAACTCTCTGACTTTGTAGCAGCACTGAAAATTTAAGTAGATTTTGAGTTTTATGATATCTGTGGCTATTTTTACTCTGGCTTTGGATTTGGGAGAAAGAAGGAAGATGGTGTCAGGCCACCTCAGCTCCCTGTCTTAGCTGAACCTGCATTTGCTGCCCTGTGAATGCTGAAACACATCCAGGGCTGGGATCCTGCCAGCTGGAGAAGTGTGGGGGTACTGGGACAGCCTGAGGGCACTGCCCCACGAGCTGGGACTGCAAGGGGCACCTTGGTTTGTCTCGTTGTGCTTCCTGCATGGTTCACTCTGTGAGGGCACTTGCTCATTCTCATGCAGGGCCACCTTTACTCACCAGTAACGTCACAGCAACTCAGTCTTAATTGGCCAATTTTTTAAAAGCTGCCACAGTCTTTAGGCTCCTAATGACTCCTAAAACATGAAATGAATTCCTAGTCACTGAGACCGAAACAAAAATAAAAAAGAGCTCAGTGCTTTCTCTACTGTGTTTTTCTTGCCTTTTCATGGATGAATTATTATAAAGGAAGTTTTGTATCCCTGGAGACATTCATTATTGTAATGATAACTGGAAAGGGCTTCCTGTTGAGGAAATAATAAGTGTATCCTGATTTGAATGAACTCCAAGAGAGAAAACTCTGTCCTTCTGTGTGTCCCAGCACGGTGCCCCTCCACAGGGGCCCTGCTGATTTCTATGTGGGGCACAAGGGAGAAGCTGCTTCTCACAGCACCCATCTCTGGCTCTGTTTGGGACTCCAAATGGGAACCCAAATGGGAGGTAATAGAGCTGGAAAATACATTTACCTCCCTTTAGGTCCCATCTGCTGTCCCCTCCCCTGAAGGAGCCCTGGCAGGGACAGAGTGGGTACAACAGCACAGCAACGGGGAAGGTGGCATGAGATGTTTTCCATTTGCTGTGGGAAGGCTCCCGGCTGCTCTGGGAAGAGAATGGCTCTCAAGGGAGACCTCTGTGAGTTTGAGAAGCAGAGCTTCTAGAACAGCAGCCACTCCAGTGCTTCTCTCCATTCAGGAGCATTTTAGAGGGAAACCCTAGAGGGTTCCTCTTTCTGTTCCTAAGCTCCACAGCCTGGAGCAGCCTGGCCCTCGTTCCTCTGCAGCAGCTGTAGGGGCTGTAAAGGGGCAGTGCTGGTAGACAAGGCAGGAAGGATAACCATGGGAAAAGAGTTTGGGTAAAATCATCTTCCTTTCTATGCACATCTCCTTCTGAGCACCTTTGGACAGTTTGGGTTGCTTACTGAGGAGTATTTGGCCAGGGCTGCACTGGAGTATTTAGATTTTGTTTTAAGTGAGCTGGGGAAATATATCAGTTCCAGCAGGGAGGGCAGAGAACCATGCAGAGTGTATGGCTGATTGGAAAAAAAAAAATTAAAATAATTAAAGGAAATCACTGACCTTGGATTAAATGTTTCTGTCAGCTGCTCAGAGCACGGAGCTTTGCATAGCTGTGGGGTGATTATGCAGATCAAACGCACAACCAACCAGAAAATAGGAATTCTGTTTTGTAAAAAGCTAGATTTGTGCAACAGTGCCACAACAGCATCTCTGCACCCCGGGCGGCTGGGGCAGGGCTCCTTCAGTCTGTATCAATAAGCTATACACACAGAGGCCAATGAAAATTCTCCTTCATTCAAAATCCTTTTATTCTAGATAAAAAATTTCATGGTTAATCATTATCATCTTGTTCCCTTGCTAGGTAATTAGTATTGCATTGTTGCTTTGTGCCTTTCCCTATGTTCCCTTCATGTTAGAGAAGTTTAATTGACATTAAAAGAAGAGGAAATTAAAGGGATTTTAATCAGTTGGTCTGTCCTATCTGTTTAAAAAGAAAAGCTGGAGTAATAGAAAAATAGGCTGGTGTCTGTGCTCTCTTATCATCCGTTTTGCCGTTCATTACTGAATTGATGAGAATGTCTGCTTTGCATATTTAATCATAGAACTGCTTAAAATACCACTGGGGTTTCTTCCTGTTAGTGCTTCTCTAGGCAACACTATAGGTGTCAACAGGTTTTTGCCTAACTATTATCTCAACTTTGTTCAGTTTTCACCCCAAAACCAACGCTGTGAGGTGAAAAATGGGCATTTACTGTAGTTTTCTCAGAAGACTCTTTGATATCTAGAGAAAGATTTCATCTCATAAAGAGCTAAGTAAGAAAAGAATGTTCTTATCTATGAGAACTCTTCAAATCTATAGTTTAACATAAGAGTTTCCTTGAAAATGTTTACTTAGAGATTTTCTGAATCAGGATTTTGGTGCATTAAGCTTGCAGAATCTACAAATGCCCAGTGTCTGAGTTATAAAATGATTAGTAAACTTACACTGAAGGCAGCAAAGAGTAGTACAAGTCACAAAAAAGGATATTTGCACTATATTAAATATTCCAATCCTGAGAAATTTTGAAAACACTCTAATAAGCTCTTTCAAGAATTTGACTCAACCAATAAAATCAGTTTAATGTATTTCAATGACCCGAGTGAAAACAGAAAAAATTGGTCTCATTTTTCTTCAGCAAAGATGTTGAAGAACTGTTATTGTTTGTCAGTGTTTCCCAGAGTGAAGAGCAAATATGAATTTTAAATACAGTGTTTATTAGGCTCTCTTCTGAAATTTACAACAATAAAGAAAATCAGAGAACATTCTTTAAGTAGCCTTGGAGAAATTTGCTAGAAGGAGTTCTGCAATTTATTGTGTGCTGTTCAGAGGTGAACTCAAACATGCCACTACCAGGCATTTAATGCAAAGCAAATTGTTAGGGACTCCAGGTTGTACACACTGGAATAGGCAGGAGGGCTCCCACTGATTTCAGTGTGCTTGGAGTCAGGCAGTGAAAATGAGATCCTGGCAGTTCTCCAGTGCAGGCTGATGGCAAAACTCCCATTGCCTCATTAGGGGCAGGATTTTGTACTAGGTTTTGCTAAGACATCATTCCCACAAAGCTTTTATCCTCAGAATGATGGAAAGCAGGAGATGCATCTCGGTGGGTCCCTGCTATTGCTATGCAGGTGAAAAGCGCTTAAATGCCCTGGTTGGGTGTGGCTTTAGTAGCCTGGCTGGTGATGGGAGAGGGCCTTCAGGAGCTTTACCAGTCATTCTTGGGAGAGGGAGCCTGTCCTGAGCAGGTGCTCACAAGCTCTGACACATGGAACCGGCAGAGTGGCACACGGGTGGGAACATGCAGTGAAAATGATGGGTATGGAGAGGGAGGTGCCTTGCTTACACCCCTTTACTGGCTGGGCTTGTTCACCCACATCTCCACATCATGGGGGTGAGCAGAGGTTTTCTGAATCTGTTTCTATTTCAGACTTCTTTCCTTTTTATTCCTGGTGTGTGATAGCAAGTTAATAAATTGCTAACAAGCCTCAAGACCCTCCCTAGGATCTACTGGATCCCTGAGCTAAGATTTTCTAGGTCTCAGAGCTCCATGCACCCCCAAACACCAGTGACTCTTCTATCTGTGGTGAATGTATTAGAGAGAAGATTTCAGCCTCTTCTGTAGAAGCATTTAAAGTGGAAACTCAGCAGAGTATCCATTCTGATTTGTTGTCCATAGCCTAATTTTGGAGATAATTTGAGAACTGACAAAAAATAAGTAACAGGTTTTTTTCTTTTGTAGTTTTGAGACTTGCTGTCCAAACATGACACCTGAACTGGTTCTGATTTCGCTGAAATGAACACAGACTTCTTTGCTTTGATTTTAATAAACAACGGATTGGTTCCTCTGCCTACATGTTAGTAATTATGAAAGCAATTGTGTGTGACTGTAATTACTCCTGTGCTTAATTTCCATCCTGGTTAAAGGCAGAAGGAAGTTATCAAATAAAAAATGGAAGTGGTTTGTTCCCAGATATGGAATTGTGTTCTTGCATTTAAAGAGTTGGCTGGTAGAGTAGATGAAATGCAGATCTCTTCTGGGAGGTCTTTTGTTGTTGTGTGCCTAAAAGAAAATGTATTTACAATATAATATATGTTCCTCTCTTATTTTATTTTGGGTGTCTTTTGGAGAAGATCTCTTTGTTTCTTTGAGAGACATCACCTACATGAAAACCACAAGCCTCTGGGAACATGTGTGCCTTCATGTTACAAGAGTTTCTGTAAATGAAAGAAAGCAAGGACAGGTGTAATGGGATTCTCCTGGGTGTGGGATGATGTTTTCTCTGTAACAGTGGTCATTTGCTCGCTGAAAGAGAAAACTTATTTCTGAAACTTTCTTTCCTGAAGCCTTTAATTGGGAAATCCTTAGACTGATTTAATTTCTGGATCTCCTTATAAATAACTGCCCAGGTATGGAAAAAATAGAGGTAATTTAAAAATTATTATTTTAATTGCTATTTTATTGTTTATTATTATTATTATTATTATTATTATTATTCGTTATTTCCTAGCAATGGCATTGGAGGACATTACACATCTCCAGTCTTCTCTTTCCCTGTCTTCTTTCTGCGCTCGATAAACAGAAAGCTTTGCTGCAAGTTGACAGAAGTCCCAATGGTTTCATAGCAATCAGCAGCTTCCTGCAGGCTTTGCAGGGTGTCCTGATATGAAGCCTGGAATGATGAGCAATTCCCTCTGCACTGATGGCTGGGTCCATGGTCACTGCCTGAGTGCTCTGAGAAAATCATTAAGGTCTCTTGTTGGACCTTGGTGGGATTTCCCTGTGGAGAGGCTTGCTTCCTGAAGTTCTACTCTTTCAATCTGAAGTTCTCTTTCATTTATTCTGGGATAGGAGCCCCATAATAAAGGCCCTGGATGTCAAATTATTTTAATGAATTAGACCTACAGGAAGCCATTAGCAGAGGCCTGTGCTGTGTTAAAACACTGTCACTGCCTGGCACAGCTCCATCTGCCCCTCCACAGCCCTTCTCCGGGGCACCACGCCACACAGACTGCGAGCCAGAGAGAACTGTACTCTTGCAAGCACAGGCTTTTGGAGTTTTCCCAGTTTCTAGCCGTGCTGGTATGATCAGGTAGCCTTTGGCAGGGCATGAGGCTCAAGAGGACCAGGCTGTCCAGTCAGGCGTGCCGCTGGGATGCTCTCTGAGTGCGCCACGAGAGGGAGGTAGATGCTGCTGTATCACCCCGGAGGATGCACACAGGTGATGCAGCCCGAGGGAGAGGTGAGAGCAGGGAGGCTGCTGGACAGAACCGTGACACACAGACCTGTGATGAGCTGCTGAGACCTCGCTCTCCTCTGCCACAGTCAGACTCACCGTGTTTTCAAACAGGGGCAGTGTCACTGTGTCACCCATTTCACAGGTGGACAGCCTGAACTCTGCTGTGAGCTGACAAGGCTCACTGAGAGGAGCTGGGTGACAAGGCACTGGGTGCCTGTCTCTGGCCCAGTGTGGTCTGTAAAGGGCAAAGGTTCCTTCTTCATCTTGTCCTCACACTCCCTTGCAGGACAATACCTGAATGGTTACAGAGCTTTTGCACTGTGTGCTGCTCTGCTGTTCCTCAATGCCCAAAGGAAGCCTTTTGCACTCCTTTTGTTTCAGGTGGTACAGGTAATTTTTCAGCTTCCCTCCACACAGGAGCATGTCCTGGGAACTTGCCCAAACAGAAGTTTTGCTGTGCTTGCTTAGAGAGCTGTGACCTTTCTTTGGAAATGCAAGCGTTGCCCTTGGTTTTCAGCAAAGAAAAGATGAGCACATATTTACAACTTCACATAATTATATTTTATGATAACCTGATGCTAATGTGAACACCAAATTGAACATAAGAATCTAATTGTGTGCTTCCTGTTGAATAATGCAAGACAGTAGCAGTCATTAGCCTTGTGCTGTCTGAGAATGCAAGGCTCTTCCCTTTCTGGAAAGCACATAAACAGAAGACAAAGAAACAAAATCTCACAAGGTTGTCATTGTTCCTTTCTCTCAAATCAGCAGCAGTGTCTCAGTGAATCGGATTCCCAGCATTGAGCACTCCCTGGTGTCTGGATGCTTAGAGAAATGGTGTAAAACATGTTGTACCAGCTAGCAAGCCACACTGGCTGCTTTGAACCTGTGGTTGCACTAAATGCCCATCTGGTTTTGAAATGCTGACCTTGGTCTGACACTCGGTACATGCTGGTGGCCTCAGCCAGTCCCCCAGGGCTCTGTTAATGTGGCAAAGTGGAAGGAGGGGAAAGAAACGAAAAATTTTATGTTGAGTCTGAAGGATAGAAAGAATGAAAATTAGCACTCTTGGCAACACCACCTGTTTCCAGGTAACTGCTTTTAGAGCATTCTGCAAAGTGTCTGGGGTCAAATATCTCCAGGTTCACTTGCAGATTCAAGTTCAGGACTTGGTGTGAAGTCTTGATTTTCAAACCTCTTTTCGGTAAGGAACCTTTCTCATGGAGAGGGTAGGAAGAAAAAGTGGAATTTTGTTTGAAGCAGAGTGCAAGGCAAAAGATCCTGCAGACCTAGCTCATTAATGAAATTTGGAACTGGGCTACAATATTTTGACAAGGCTGTCAAAAGTATTGTTTTCAAATAACTGACCCAAGTTGTGGTCACTCAGTGCTTCTGCAAATCCAGGCTTTAGTATGAGGCTATTCATCAATTTAGAGAACTGAAATGTAACTGTACAACAAGAGAAACCTATAAAATGGAGTGAAATAACAGATCAAAGGTTACTTGATTTGTGCCTCAGCCTTCCTTTCTGTCCCACTGGTGTTCAAGGGCCAAAGGAAGAGAGCAGAGGAGATCTTCCTCCTAGTGTAATCTCCTTTCAGGAGAGAATTTTCCTCTTTAGCAGGCAGAAGCCTGGGAGAGGAATTAAGAGGCCTGAAGGGTTATTCTTATCCCCATTGCATCATGTATTCAGTGCCAACCCTGGGAACAGTGGCAGGATTTAATTCATGGTGTGTTTCCTTTGTCTGTCCTGTGGCTGTCACATCCCACTTACAAACAGCTCTTACATTATTATATGCACTCTGGTGGGATTCAGACTTGCACTGTGGTGGATCCAGGTAGCATCACATACCTGGGTATCCTTCCTATGTTACAGCAGAGCCTGGTGGTCCATGTATGTGACAAGCCAGCAATGCAAGCCCTGGGTAGGTAAAGGCCATGAAGGAGGAAAGAGTGACTGTCACCCACAGCTAAAAGTTCAGTGGGTTTGCACGGGGAGAGCAGCTGCCAATGCACAGCAGAGGCAGCTCTGACTCACTATTGTTCCTGTTTCTGGCAATCTCAGTATTTGCAATCACCATTGGGCTAATTGTTATGAGAAGTGCCACTCTGCTTCACACATCTGATGCGTGTTGATTGGAGCTGTATAACAGAACAGTTTGTAACCTTCTGCTTCTTGTCTGTGTGAAAGGGATGTTTCTTTTCACTCTTGTGACAATTGAGAAATTAAAAGCTGTCTCAGCTGGTGCTGTGCATGATCTAAGTCTTGGGCCTGTCTTCTTCTGTCGTAGAACTCTCTTTATTCCTTCAGGGAAGCTGTGTAAGTAAGGGTTTGCTTATGTGAACAAGCACGGTCTATTGTGCCTTCAGATTGCAAGGGGGAATTTCTAAGAATTCAGAATGTATGTATAATTTTCCAGGCTCTGAAAGTGCAAATCATTGGTCCTGAAGTCAACTTAATGTGATTTGAGGTGAATATGGGCATAGCAGGAGTGTCAGTCCCCTGATGGGATCACCTGGTCAGACTTGGCCTCTGTTGGAAGCACTGCAATCATCAGTGGTGTGCTGAGATCAAACTGCCCTTCTGTGGCCCAGCCTTAAGAGGACGAGAAGGATGCTTCTGGCTAATTTACAAACTTGGTTTTGTAAATGTGTCTCTGTGATGTGAGCACATGAAAGATGGAAGCAGCATAAGTTTGGTGGCTTTTCCCTAAAGCTGAAGGTTGATGATTTGCGTTCAATCTTATGCAGGGTATGAGTGGTTTGGGAGAGTTCCTTGCACTTTCCTTTCCCCTCACATTCCTTCTAGACCTGCATAAATCCTAAATCCAGGCCTGTTTGGCACTGCCCAAGTGCACTGCTTAGATGCCAGTCAGGTGGGCTATGCTTGGGACTCTGGCACTGCTGACGTACTACTACTGCCTCTCTCTTGTGAGTTACTGCCTGGCTCTGCTGGGTTTTTTCTCCCTGATTTTGGTAAAATGTTTATATATAATAAAGTTTGTGAGTATTATGAAGACAGCCAGCATTGTGAGCTCTCCTTATGTCTGTAGACTGTCTAAAAAAATTGTCAATAAGGTTTTTCTTAATGGCCAAAACAAGTATCTCAATGTATTCCACGGTTGTGTTTCTATCTGTACTGTGTGCAGGTTGCAAGGTGAGGGAGGGTTTTCCTCTGGGGCTGTTTCATGCTGTGCTTAGCTTTCCCACTCTCTGGTATAAATGGGTTTTTGGGATAGATTTGTTTCTCATCTGAGAAGCTAACTCTCTCTTTTGGTAATTTATCTCTCTCTTTTTAAAATATTTCTTTTATTTTTTTTCTTTTCTCGTAACCTGAGCGAGAACAATTTTGCCTTGCTCAATGTCAGATCTTTGAAGAGGAACACTTCAGCTATGGTTATTTGAGGATTTTAAAGCAGCAATTCTGAGGCATACTTAAAAAGAATATTATTTTCCTACCAAGAGAAGGAAGCAACGTCTATATTTTTCTGTCAGATTGCTGAACTCTCTGCCTTCCCACGTTGAGACTGCTTGTGTCCTTGTCTCATTTTTGTTATTGCAAATGCTTCTTTACTGACATATTTATTACTGGTCAGTGTCTCACAACTGTAGTTGTTGCCCAGCCCTGAATCATCCCTAGAGACGGAGCTGGGCCATTTCATCTCTAGGGATGGTCCCCACAGCTGGTGTGATACTCTGCATGTGCTGCTGGCCTCAGGCACGAGGCTGTGAGTGTTTCACTCTGCTGAGCACCTTGCTCTGGGACTGTATCCACCTGAAATCACTCCTCCAGGTGACGAGGGGCAATTTTCCTAGAAGGAAAATTATCCTGGCTGGATAATTCCCCTCCCTCTAGCACAGCTGTGTGTGGCAGCAGGGTGATTCCCACTCCTCGGGGGAATTGCCTCAAGGATGTGCAGGGCTTGAATAACAAGAAATGGCCATGAAGACACTAAACTTCAAATAGGAGGCAAGGTGCTTTTAATAATTCTAGCACATACTTAAATACTTTTGTGAATGTAGATTTTAATTGTTTAAAACCACGTCTCCTTGAAAGTACCTGGGGCTTGTCTCATTTGTTGAGGCTTTCAGGGGAGCTAAGGCCAATGCTCTGATGCCTGTGAAAGTTGTACAAGTCTACCCTCTCAGCAAAGTGTAACCTCCAGATGACAAATGGAATGTGTTTTTTAAAGCAAAGCAAAACAAAACAAAAAGTACTGCCAAAAAGCACACCAGGAGATTTAGCAGTTGTATGAAAGGAAAAAATTGTGGAAGAGAATGGATCTGATGGACAACATCACAACCTGTTTTCTGGGAAATGGCTTGAAATGGCATGCAACAACACTTTCTAATCTTTCAGGAGCAGAGAAAAGGCTTTCAGCTCACTGCTTGTAGCATTATGTGTTGCGGCTTGGCTTTGTATTGAAATACCAATAATTTAATATTTAGCTGAGAGTAAATATCTTTGGAAGCCAGAGAGTGAGAATGGCAGCCTGCAGTCTGGAAGGATTGGTGTTTTAGGCCTGATTTTTGCTTGATTTTTGAATATAATGAAAATGGTCTTGATACATCAATAACCAATAATTTCTCTGAGCTTCTTAAATAAAAAGGATGAGTGGGTGTTCTGCAGAGTGACAGCTCGTGCAGGCACAGGTGTTCTTTGGAAGGTTTTGCCCTTTGTCATTCACATCTCACATGGTTGCTGGAGCACTGTCGTTGTTTTGGAAGATGAATTTTTTCTTTCCAAATTATTCCTGCTTATGCTACTTAATTTTTTCAAACAGATCAGTGTATTGACTTACTAACTCTAGTCACGAGAAAGCAGGACCAGTCCTGTGAACACCAGAGGATAAATCTGTCAGGGAGAGAAGCAGGGATTTGTGTTACAGAGAAGTCAATATGAGACTGTTGTCCTGAAGTCCATAATCCATTTAAGCTCTTGTCTCAACACACATTAATATGTACATTTTCCTGTAGAGCAATCAGCATTTACCCTGAGACACGTCCCTGCCTTGAAAGGTAGGGACAGCTGGGCAGTGCATATTTCCAATATAACAAACACACCTAGCAAGCTTCTCTTAATTATTCCACAAAACTTATACACTGACCCTTTCATTTTCATAATCTCAAGATACTGAAGAAATTCTCTCTGCATTCCAAACCCATATGAACAAAGAGACATTCCATTCTGGAAATGCAGAATGCAGTGGGCAAATTTTCTCGAAAGGATTTTATTTTGTAAATCCTATAAGGGAATTTCAAACCTACCACAGTCTTAGTATATTACCTAGGGGGAGGGATTGTTTCTTTCTGTTAGTTTTGTTTGTTTGTTTTTGTTCCCGTGTCACACCAGTAGCACCAGTAGCTTTTGGTATGTTGTCTTCATGAATTAGTGTTAAATTCCCATTTCTCCCTTTCTGTTCACCAAAAATGGAGACTCTAGTTAAAAATCCACTCACTTCTCCCTAAATGTTTCCAGCTGAGAGACAAATTAAGCCTGTATCATTTTATTTGGTAGCTGTCAATGTCATTTTCCTCTGAGGTACTTTTTGCAGACCGTGGCCATGATTGTTTTGTAGCTATTGCTTTCAGACATGCCATGCACTTCATCTGTCAGAGCCAGGAAATATGTCTTAGCCTAATTATGGTGTTTGTGAGGAACAAACTGATCAACTGAGTTCTAGTTTATTATTTCCAAAGATAGGTCTGAAATGATGTATGTACACAATGTGGTGGCTTTTCATGTGGTCGGGGGGGATGACAGTGAAACCTGGGAGGAAGGAAGTGGCATGTGCATGTTATAGCTCTTGCTGCTCGTTTGTATCCGGCACTGACCAAAGGAAATGGGTGAAGGATATTGGCTGGTTTGCCCCACTTGACTTAACCAGGCGTGTTTTGACCTGTGGTTTTTATGAGATGATTAAACTGCAGCACTTGTAGGCAGTTCTCTACACAGGCACAGTCTTACTGTTAATGTAGTATAGGCACAAATGCTGACCAAGGTTTGTTTTCAATTTTAAAAACATGTTTCCCTCTGGAGGTTGATTTTCTGGCTTCTCTTTAGAAACTGGCTCCTCAAATGTCAGGCTGCTCTATGCCAAATACCTGCCTGCATGGTGATTCATTTTACATGTGGAACTGTGAAATAGATAGCACTACTCAACAACTTATTATTGGTTTTGTGTGGCAGTGGCAGGGTAAGAAGAGTGATTGGTCATGTGTTTTATAAGGAAATCTCCTACTCTGGGGTTTAGCATTGCATTCCCTGCTATAACAGAGCCTCCTTTTCTCCTCTGTGTGTCTTGAGGACAAAGTGGAGGGTCTTGCTTGGGTGACCTTTTCCCCTGCAGGAAGGAATAAATCAAATCCATGAGAGTTTTATCAGAGTCCATCTGCTAAAGAGAACTTTCCAACATTGAGAAGTCAGCTGGATTAAAGGATCAAGCTTTCTGAAATTTCAGGGCTTAGAGTTCTTTTCTGACTGTAAATAACCTATTGCAAGCTTATCACAAAGGAATATACGACACAATGGATGGTAGTGAAAATCCAGCCATCAAATTATTGACTAAATAAATAATCTCCAGAAAAAACCTCAACCTGATACATGTTTTCAATGGGTTGTAACTAACAGGAAATGTTTCATAATTTAAATTGGTCTTTCAGTATGTTCTTTAAAGAAATTACCTTCTTGTGGAATTGATGGAATGTATGTCTTCACACACAGTGGCAATTTACTGAGGTAGAGTCAAGGTCTTTTCTGGAAATTTTGACACCAGAGTGAGTCAACTTCCCAGAAAAACACCAACGACCTACATAGCTTTGAGTTCTGTATTTGCAGTGGGCATCTTAAAGGCAAGAATGGCACATTTATATACAAATGTAACCTCATTCTCAGTGTCTGTTCTTACATTATTGGTATTTCTAGCCTGTTCCATGCCAGAGGATGGGTGAGAACTCTTTGCAAAATTCAGCTGCCCATATTTATCTTGTGATGTTTAATGAGTAGTTTTTCACAAGGCTGTGCTAATTGAGTGAGCTCAGGGTTCTCACTGTGTCAGGGTGAAGTCCTGAGGGTGGCTGTGAAATACGGTGTCCCTGGTGTCAGAGATGGTCTCTGGGAAAGGAGAACAAACACAGTAATTGTGCCATTTCCCTCACCCAAGGAAAAGGGAAGCCAGTCTACTCAGGAGTAAGAGCTTCTCTTTTATTGGAACCTCTGTTTCAGAACAAAATTCCCATCTGAAATAAAAAGCTGAAATATCAATGCTCCCTGTAGTTTGAAAATGAAAAAAAGTGTCAGATCAGTTCTACCACTTCTTATTAGGACAATATCAGAATGATTATTCAAATGAAATAGTTTTAATTGAACTAATGATTTAAACTCACTTTGAATTTGTGATTTAGGTTGTAGTGTTTAACTTTTATGCTTAAATATTAATTTCTGAATCTATACTGACATATGCCAAAATGAATCACATTTTTGGTGTTGAAGAGGAGATGCTTTGATAGCCTTGCACAAAAAAGAAAGTAAAAAAATGAATAGTTTCGATTTTGTATTCAACTCTTAACTTATATCTCACACAAAGCTGACTTCACAAGCTCCTTTCTTTATAAATAGAATATGAGCACTGTAGAAAGCTTCATTCTAAACCAGTGTCCTTGAATCCAGATGAGATGGATTGCTTGACCCTGAGGTTATTTAGGTGTCAAGTGTGTAGAAGTGTTTCTTTCTTTTCAGCTTTTGGGAAGTGTCTCTTACCTGACTCAGGTTTGACCCGTGCACGGTGCCTGTAAGAGGGAAAAGCAGCACCTGAACTGCCTGACACCTCAGCTCTGGGTGACTGTGGAGAAATGTCACTGACCATGCACGGAACCACTGCTGTATTTAATGGGGCACTCAAGCTGTGGACTTCTAAGAAATCAGTGATTTTACATCACCAGATTCCAGTGGTGTTAGGTGGAAAATGGATGTTTGAGTGAAAATGGCTCTCACTTTTCCCCACCTAGATATTTTTATTTTCCTTTCTTTCTGGTTATTTTGCCAAATACCTTCCATTGGCTCATCTTGACCTTTCAAGGACTTGGTGTTACAGCTTCCTTTCCTCCTTAAAAAATCTTCCTGGAGCTTTGAACAATGGGATAGAAGCAGTGGCCAGGACAGCTTGGACCATTAGAGTGATCACCTGTCGTCTTTTATCGCTGGTAATTTTTCTCCAGCCAAGCTGCCTATTGTTGTTTGTCCCTTTCTTGTTCCCAGAGCTACAAATATAATCAGTGAGTTGGAAAGTTTGCAGGGGTGGTGGCTGTAATGAGTAGCAACATCCTGCTTGCTTCAGGTCCAAATTTAGGCTACATGGGGCATCTTCACACTTTTGGCAGACTTAGGCTCATTTTGTGAATGCAAGGGGATTAAGAGTAAATGGAGTCATTGTATTTAAAGCTTTGCTGCTGTTTCTCTTCAGAAAACACACCTGCAAGCCACAGCTTCACTGTGTCATCTCTGGGATCCTGATTACAGCAAAATTAATATTCTTTTTTGACTTCTGACATGTTTAGACAAAGAGAGGTGGTACCTGTGTGCAGATTGTTACTTTATTCTGATGTGTTGCTTTGGGGAATGTATTTAATGGCATTACTAAAATATACCTGCCCCCAACCATCATCCTCAGACCAGCCTGTGTGAATTCAGACTTTTCATAAAACTCCTTTTGTCTCACCTGTAACTGGCAGACTTTACATTGTCTTTACCTTGGATGGCAGTTGGTATTTAGAGCCCCAGTTCTGCTAAATGTTTTCTTTAGGAATCTCCATATTTCACCTGCCAAACTGCAATTCGAGTTGAAATGCAACACTTTAAGCATTCAGTTTCTGCCACAGCTTACCCTAATGACATTGAGGGACTGTTCATATGCTGCAAAGTCCTAGAAAACAGCATGAGGCAAAACAAATAGAGAATGATATGCATGGTGACTGATTGTAATCCAATCATGTCCTCCTTTTATTTTTATTTCTTAAAGATAATAATACCCTAAGCAGGAAGCATACAGTGAATCTTCTTTGCCTACTGAACCTGCTACTCCAAGTCTACGAGCCTAAATCAGCAATTATCAGTGGCTATTTCTTGAGAACTGCAGGGCTTGGGGCATGTGTACAAAATTACAAGGCTGATGCAAACAAACCTCAGGGTGGTTCCCAGAGAGCCAGGGAGGCTTCTCTCATGCTGAGATTACAGCCAGGCAACAGCCTGTCCACATCACTGTGTTTGGCCTTGTTATTCTCATTGTTCACTCCGTGGTGCTGAAAAAAATCCAAGCCCAAAAACTTAACTGACATTTTTTTGTCTGTAAGAATGTTTTTGACAAATGCAGTAATTCCAAGGATGTGGCGTCTGGCGTGGTTATGACCTCAGGGAGGAAGAACACAGGAGTTTGGACTCATGCCTCCACACACGTGCATTTCAGGAGAATTTAGTATGTGTTCCAGGCAGAAGGAGAAGCAGTAACTTCCCAGCCAGCTCAATGCTTGTTTGGCCCATTCCCCATCTTCATTATAGCTGCACTTGCAGCCTGACTCTAATCCATGGTAGCTGCCTGCCAGCACTTGGCATGAAATCTTTGCAAACAACCTGTTTCATAAATAAGTTGGTGTTTGGTACAGTTGAACCAGAAAGTTTCCCTTTGTGGTTTTCCTCCATCTCCTTGTTCTCTTTCTCTTTATTTGGAGGAGCCTTGAGTCATGTTCTTACTTGGCTGTTCAGCTCCCAGCTCAAATGGAATAGGGTTACTGCTTGGCACTGGGTATTTACTACATAAGTTTCAAGCAGTTCCACCCTAGGAACCAGGGGAATGTCTGCAGAGAGTGATGGTGTAATTAAAAGATATACAGTGGGGCTGCAGAGCAGCAGTGCAAAGCTCTGCAATATTAAGAGTGAGCTGAGAGTGAGTTCTGGGATTAAGAGTTTCTGAGTGGGTTCCTGAGTTAAGCACCTAAATTAGTGACCTGCCTTTCAAAACAAGTGAGCCTCTGACAGATTTCCTTGCCTATAATTCTCCTTTCTGTCAGTTTGCCTGTCACGTGAACAGGATGATTTAGCTCACTGCTGGGATAGGGCAGGGCTTGATTCGTTTGTGTTTTTTAACAGTGAAATGATAGTCTAAGGTAAAAGCACTGACATGGAACTGAAGAGACTCAGATTTCATTTCTGACTTCATCACAGAGTACATGTGACCGTGGGCAGCTCATTTCATCTGTCTGTGCCATGGTTTTCAGTTGTAAAATAGGGCAAATCCTATCTTTCACACAGCTCTTTCCCTTCTAGCTCTAGTTTGGATCATTAGACCTCTCCAAGCCAGAGGACCATTTCTCACTCTGGGTACATTCAGTCCCAGAGTGTGGGACCTAAATATAATTCTGCTGCTTGCAGGATAAAGAGCAAACCATTCCACAGAATCTCAGGGACTTGGGGCTCTGTTTGCAGCCACTGCAGTTTGCAGAAGTTTTTTTTCCATATTTACTGAAGTGTTAACTACAGTTCACTCAGGCGTTTTCAGTGCCTTGTTAGAGTGTGTTTGAGAAGTAGAAAAGATGAGCATGCTCCAGAGTGCTGAGTTCTGTACTAAAATCCTCTGCACCTCCATTTTCCCCCATTAGACAGAGAGATTTCCACGGCTACTCTGCAACAAGCTCTTAACACTGCCCTAAAAATCACTTTCTTTGCTATTATTTCCTTCAGGATTTTCTTAAGTTTGGAGCATTTCATTTAATCAAATAAGGCTTGTGTGCTCACAGATGACCTTGTTAAGTATTTTAATTAACAAGACCAGCTTTTCTTTTTTTCCCCCCAGGGAATGACTTTGTGACTTATTTCCAACAGAGTGTTCTTATTTTCCTAGACAATATTTTATTTACAGACACCACATAAATGATTTGCTTTGCTTTGACAATTTCTAGCTAGCTAAAAGAAAGCCACCTTTTGCTATTTTTTCAGTGGGGCCCTTGCTATCAGGGGATTCCTTTCTCTGCCTGTTTGTGGTTTATGGTGATTCTTTGTTTAGTCAGAATATTTTTTCCAAGTCAGGAAAAAAAATCACTTATTGACCTGACTTTTATTGCTGCTCTGAGCCAAACATCTCCCATAAATTGAGCATCCTCTTTTATCTGAATGAAATGTTGTAAATTCTATTAAACATTTTACCATTTGTCTGTCTTGCAAGAATGTTGGAGTGTCATCCAACCCAGAGGAATAGTTTCATTTTTGTTATTAAGTAATCTGGTCCTGTTCTTTATCAATCTCTATTTTAAATTAGTTTGGCTAAATTAAATGACTCCTTATTGTGGCTGGCAAGACAGAATGGTTTAGTGCTCTGGCCTTTTATCTCTGGAGACCTGAAGGCCATGCTTTTGGTCCAGATAAGGTGCTTTGCACCTCTGAAGCAGTATAAAGTGACATTCAGCAGCCTCAGAGGACTGTTAGTAGAATCCATTATAGCTTGAGAGCCCTTCACAGAGACTTTTAAGAAAATTCCTTTCCAATCTTTGCATTGTGCCACTGTAGTGCAGAAAGATGGTTGGAAAACTCTTATGCTCAAGAGCAAAACCTTGTGCTGATTTCCTGCTGCAGGTCCCAGGCAATCAGTTTGTTTGGACTTATCTGAGTCTGGTGGGTCTGGCCACGTCACAGGGCCATGCTGCTGTGTGCTCTAAGAACTAACCTGCTGCTTGCCAGCTCCAGGGGTGGCCAGACCTTCAGTCTTGGGCAATGGCTGCATGTCCATCCTGGTAGAACTGTCCTCGGTTTTTATTACTTTGCCCTACTCTAAATCCCCAGGAATTCATGTTACCTAGAGGGTAATACAGTTTTTTATACATCTTGGGCCCAGTTCAGCATTCTCTGGTGGTGCTGAGGGTTCTGCACATCAGCATATGCCAAGCCAGACATGGGCTTTGTAGTGTGTGTGTGGAAAGAGGACGTGGGTCTGTTGGAACATTACAGTGGGAATGTTGTACACAGCTTTGCCCAAATGCTTGTAAAACTAGAGTGGTTGTGAGAACTGCACTGCTCAGACCCACAGGGTCTATGTGTTGCTGTCTGTCTTGTTGGAAACTTTGGGCTTTTGCAATTATTTTAACAGTCTCGTGTGGTTTGATGAAAAGGCGGTTACGTTCAGGATTTTTATTTCTGTAAGTTCCACTGAGGAAGTAATTTTGGTGGTGATGAAGTAGAAAAGCTTTAACAAGTAGTTGCAAAATGAAAGGGAATTGGCTGGCCAAGAAAAATCAACCTTCAAGAATTGAGGGGGGATCTATATGTAGTTGGCAGAGATGCATAAAGTGGCACTGGCTGCTGCTGTACTCAGGTAAGTGAATCTGCATTTGGGGGCAGACAGACAGGTATTGATCTGATTGTGAGAACCCTTTCAAACCCATATCTTTGGCTGCTTCCTTGGTGACCTGGCTTTATTGCAATGTTCATGGAAACCTCGTTGAAGTTCAGGAGCCTGGGAACTGGATTTTACCAGCCTCAGTGTTTCTCATTAAAAAGTTCTACAATTTTCCTGTCCTTCTAATAACCCCTGCAAGAGTTACTCACACAGGAGTAGCAGAGCTACCTCAGATGACACTGCAGTGGTTGAACATTGGCTGTAAAAGGGCTGTGTGAGGAAGCAATTGGATTTACACCATGCTGATACAGCAGCACATGACAGGGACAGGAGGAGCCCCCAGCTTTGCAAACCATGACTTTTAGGGAAGCTCAGATCTTTTGACTTTTTTCCTAACTTGCTGTTGGTGCACTTCTCTCTGCTGGACTCTGCTGAACTCAGCTGAGCTAATCTGAGGTAGCACTGTGTGCTCCTCTTCTCAGCTAGAGAACCAAGGCTTCAGTGGCCAATCTCTGATTTGATTAAAATAAACAGAAAGGAAGAAAAAAAAAAAAGAGAAAAGGAAAACAAAAGAACTTGCTGTTACAGAATAGTCTCAATGAACTTTCTAGCTGTCATCATAATAACTTCTATTGCATTACGTTTGAAATTTCATTATGCTCTACTCTGGCACTGATTCACCTAGACAGTGAGAGGGTATTAAGACCAGCTTATCAAATAGTTGCAGTAATAAAATATTTCCTGCCTTTCTGTGAAGAGCTTTATAGAATTAGGGGAAAGGAAGAAGCACAGCTGACGAGGCCTTCATGATGCTTCATAGCCCGAGTGCTTTTTGCGTGTTTTTCTATTTCACAGTTCCTATTGGATTTCACAGATAAAAGACTAATTTTGTTGGTTTTTTGGCATAATTTGTTTTGTCTGCTTCGTGCAACTAGGTGATTTAAATGGTCCACAAGTGAGAGATACCTTGGGGAAAAAACTTAGTTTTATGCTTCATATTATTCAGACTCTAAAGCTCAAAGTAATTGAATCTCTACTCAGAAATGAAGATTGAGTATTTTTGTTTTAAATTTAAGTGTCTATATAAACATGATGCCTCAGGGCTTTGATGATTTATAATGTATGTGATTTGAAGGGTGCCTTAGTGGCTTCAGCAGAACCCTTTTCATTATATTAGTCTTTGGGAACAAAATATGCAGCACATAATTCTTTTCTTTCCTGCACTATAATATGGCTAATGCTCTTTTCTGTCATGATCCTGTATAATGCTATTAGCTAAGCAGCTGTTCTGTACCTCAGACACACGACAAAGCACCTCCCAATATTGGTTCCTCCATGCACTAATGATAATCTCCATGCAGTTTTTTCCCTATTTTTGTGTTTTTCTCCTTTCCCCTGCTGCCTCTCAGCCAGGTGTCTTCAGCCTAATGGCCGTAATAACAGATGAGCTGATGATTCCAGAGCCTGCTGCCGTCACACCACTGCTCCTTGGGAGCCTCTCTGGTGTCACTGTGCACTGTAGGATGGCTGCCCTCCTCCTGGAGCCTCAGAAAGGCACAACCTGAGGGCCTGTGATGTCTCACTGGCTTCTGTGGGTCTGCAGGGTGAGAGATCCCCTTCCCAGTGTGTGCCTTATCTGCCTCTTGCCAGAGTGCAAGTCCAGGGGTGTGAAGTTGAGTGATTTTTTCCTCATCCTTTTGTGTGATGGAGCCCCAGGTAACAGTGCTCAGGTGATGTCTCCCCACTGGAGCAGTGGCTGAGGCAGCAGCACAGTTTGATATTGCTATGGCTTAATCTGTGTCAGATGTTTCCAGGCACAATCAGTTCAAAATATATTCCTTTAAGTTAAAAACCAGGGAGGGTTAGAGAGAGTCACAGTTGGAGTGACCTCTGAAAAGTCCTGGGGGCACCAAAGTGAATACTGCCTCCTGAATGAGCCATCCAGTTCAGTTTTCTTCTGAGACCCAAAATAAAGCTTGAAAGTTGCAGAACTGGCAATTTTAATATGAGAGCCATCTCAGTGTGACTCTGATAACTTTTCATGAGCCTGTATTTTTCTGTGAGAACCTCTTGCCTCTTTCACTTCATGGTCAGTCCAGGGCTGAAATTTGGAATGACCACGATCTCATAAATGCAGCAATTTATGTATTGTAACCTGATGGTGAGACCATAGTGATGCTTGAAGAACTTTGTTTTCCTCAGGGAGAAACAGTAAATGTGTTTAGTTTGGCTTTTTGGTGACAGTGTATTCTGCTGATGTGCAGTGAAGCGAGGAGTTAGACTGGGATAAGTGCTCTTAGTGTTGGTTTCTATTTGGGAGTTTATTCTTGTCAGTCAGGCAAGGACAGTGGAGAGAATTATCTATTGCTTGGTATATATCCCTCAACTTCTGCAGAAATGCAACCTATGTATATGAATTGAGTTGCTTTTTTCAAATTTTATTTAATTTTTAAGTTTTTGACTGGCTTGCTGGCCACTGATATATGAGCTGGCCTCCTTTAGTGTGTGGGAGGCAACAGTCCTTTAGCACAGTCAAAGTTTCACATGTTTTAAATACCCTCTTTTTATTGTGGGCTCTGTAGAAGAATATTCATTCTGTACAGAACTGACAACAAAATTGGCTTTAAAATTGTTCAAATTATTTGAGAATGGGGTTTTCATTGCTTGTACTTAGATACCAGTGTAATAGGTCCCTTAGAAAAACCTAAGGCAGTGGGATTTGGTTTTAGACAAGGTGGTACTAACACTTCCATTGGCATTTTTTAGCCTGGACTGAAAATGCTCATGCTTAGAGGAGTTATAATTTTGTGTGTCTGCTGCTAAACTGTTGCCCAGACCTCTCTGCAAGCTCAGTGTAAGAGTGCACAGAGGCATGCCCAGAAAGGAACACGTATTTCTGTCTCTTTTGCTGGAACAAAGAAGCTGCACTGCACAGCCTGTTGTGTGTGTGTGGGTCTGTTCTGCACCAGAGGAACATGTTGGCACCTGTAAATTCTGATGGTGCAAGGTCTAATCCTGCTTTTTTTCCTGTTCATGCACAGATGCTCATACATGAAAGCACAGGCTCTTTGTGTGGGGGACACACAAAGCTTTTCCTGGTCAAAAGGGAATGTTAGCACTGGAAAGATGAAGTCTGTAAATCACTTTTTTTTATTGAACTCTTTTCTATGTCCCACACATCCCTCAGGCCCCTGGCTATGAATTATCTCACTCTCCTGGGCCTATTCTTACCCCTGGGCTTTCCTCATCTTCATGTTCGTATAATTACATGTTACCTAAATACGCTGGGCACATCAGGAAGAATGTTTATTTTTTATTTTGACTACTGTTTAATTTCCTAGTGTGCTGCTGGTTTCCTCAAGAGCCATAGAGTAACAGCTGGGGCACAATATGTACTTCCAACAGATCAATAGGGGTATATGTGCCTTCAGTTCTTGAGAAAACAAACATTTTTTTAATCTTTTTCTGGAGCAGCTTCTTTTCCACTGAGAAAAAACATAATTTGTCAAACTAGGAATATTCTTCTTGTGCCCAACTAAACAAAACAAATTAATTTATAGTGTTTCTTGCTCTGAATGCTTCTGGGAGGCATTTGTACAGTCACTCAGGAGTATTCCCACTTCTGCCAACTTCATAGGTGAAAAGAAAGAGAAAGAAAAAGGAAGAAAGAAAGGAAATTCTGTCAATTAAAGAAAAACTATTGTGACAAAAATGCTGAGGTCAATGACTAATTTTAAAAATCCACTTTTACGTTAGTTGTTTGAGTTTTTTACTTTGCTTTGAGTTCCAGTCCTAGTTTAAATTTCAGGAAGATATATCCTCCATCCAACCCTGGTCCCATGTTCCAGCAGCACAGCTATTAAAGAAAGGGAGAATTAGTTACCAAAATGAGGGTACAGATGCTAAACTCTTCCATTTCGATGTAGTGATCTGTGGAGCAGGCTCACAAGAACAACAGATGGTATTTCCTACTGAATCCTGGATATGGGTAACCTCTCTACTCTTCCTTCCCCAAGAATTTTGGTTTCTTTCTGGTGGAAGACAGATTGTGTGGCAAAAAGAATGAGTGATATCCCTGGAATGCCAAAGTTGGTAGATTGATGTGATTTGCCCACAGTCATTGAATGTATCTGTGGCAGAGCAGGGAATTCCTTTGGATCTTGTGAGCTCCAATATTTGGTGGCCTTTTCTGAAGATACTGCTTTTTTAACTTCTTTTTTCTCCCCTCCTTTTCTTGTTATTCTCTCTTGACCAATCTTCTTTGGTGGTGTGGCAGCATCCCAGATATATTCTGATAGACATCAGAGAGTTGAATAAAAACTAAATTAATACAATGGCAAAAGCAGTCAACCATTTCAGTGACAATCAGAAAAGGTGTGGGGGGAAAAAACCAACCAAACAAAAAACCTCAAACCACTTCTAGAATAAAAAACATCACTATTCATGAGCCATTACTGAACTGTTTGTTCTCATATCTGATTTATTTATTTTTTAATAGCTTTGAAGAAGGAAGAAAATAGGATCAGAGCTGCAATGCAAAATGACAAGTGTTTGGTTTGTTATTGGTTCCAGCTAATAAATGTGAATATTGCTGTGAGCCTCTTTCAAACTGTGGGCATAACAATTGAAATTTCATTCCAGCTAAATGAGGGAGCAGTTAAAAACATTTTTATTTAGTGAGGGATGAGAGAATAGAGGCTGCCTCCAGAAGCACTGAATGGTAAAACTCAGAGAGGTAGTCAGTCTGGTTGGATTCAAGCACTTCCTTGGATTAGAAGAACACACTGAGAGATTGAAGTGCTGGATATGAGGAGCATATTTTTAAGGAGCAGGGCCAGAAAAACTGAGGAGATGATCAGAATAAGCATTATTGCCACTGGGAACATCTCTTTGAGGAACGAGATGATAGACATTCTTCTTGCGAGAAAATAGGGTGTTCTTGCTTCCTTATTTAAAAGAAAAAAAAAAAAGAAGAAAAATAAAAAGAAAAGTAAGATTGCATGGAAAAAAAAATAAGGTCTTATCTCTGTCTTATCTCCATCACCTGTTTCTTTTTGGATGTGGATGACAGCTCAGGTTTGGCTCAGTGCTCAGGGGACAAGGGAGGTAATGAGGTCCGTATTTTGGGATGGAGTCTCAGCCAATACAAGAGAGCACAACTGTCTGCTCTTGACCCTTTGTAAGGACAAGATGTGCAGAAGCAAGTGGGAAAGGTGATTGAGTTCTCTTCTCGGTTTAGGGCAAATTAGATGTCATTTGACACAGGATGGTTTCCAATTCTGACATATTTTACTGTCAAAAAGTGATGCGAGGATGAAAATAGAACTGCTGGAAAGAACTAACGTTCATCCCTCTTCTGACCAAACTGCAGAAAACAGGATAATTATAGGTGTGTGGGGGATGAGGAACCTTCTGAACTTTGCCATTTTCCCTATAAACACTGAGCCCACTGAGACTCATCCAAGTTCTGTCTGGAAGTAAAGAGTGGGAGTCCATTGCTGTGGCCTAATGAGAGAGCATGGTGTTCATGGGTTTGTTTGTTTGTTTGTGGGTTTTTTGGTAGTTTTTTTTCTTAAAATCTTTTTCCTTCTGGATTCTATGTCAGTGTGTATTAAAATACATGTATTAAAATTTCTCCTGTGTATCAAAAATGTCCATCCGGTAATGTCAGGCTTGCAGCTAACCATATCTCACCTCTGGGAAGAGGTTGGTTTTCCTCATCTTTTCTTTTTTAGCCTAAAGAGAGCAACCACTCTGTTTTTGCAAAGCTTTATGTGTAATAAATATGACATGCTGATTATAAATATATAGTGCCACCACAGTAAATTTCACTCAGACATGGTAAATAAAACAATAGGAAATTACCTAGGCAGTGATTTGCTGACAGATTTTAGTTTGGTAGTTGTTGTTCCAGTCTGGTTTAGTGACTATAAATTTCAGACCCACAGTAACTTTCTACCATTATGATCCCACATTCTGCAGTTACTTTGCATGTTTTATGGTGTTAATGTTGTTTCCTATTCAACTGCACACCAGCTAATTTAACTTAGATAAATGAGCTGAAATCAAAACATAGTGTGACTGTGGCCCTAATGGATTTCTTTTTATTAAAAAAGGGGAAAACAGAAAGTTCTAAACCCATGAAGATATTTGCAGGATATGCAATTAACTCCAGGCTGCCGAGACACCCCTGAAGAAGGTGTTATGCAAGTTAATCCACTGCTTTTGTCACTTCTCACTCAGTATGTGCCATATGGGAACATTCAGCAGAGATTTGTGTAGAGGTAAACATCATCTTTCTGCAGCACCTCACCCATGGAGCAAGGTTTGACAGGCAGCACTGCTTAGATTTGCCTGTAGAGCTGTACTTTAGTCTGAAACCCTTCCTGCCTACTCAGCCTCCTGCCCTTCACAATTTGCTTTGCTGAGTATTCGAGTTCTGTGGAGAGGGGAGAGAAAGTGAACTCTGAGCTGCCTTTACCTGCTGGAGTCTGTTGTAAGGTCAGCTCTCCCAGGTTAAATTTTGTCAGCTTTGTCTGCTTGCAGCATGAGCTGTGCTTTGGCTGAGGCACGCCCGTGTCACCAGTTCTTGCAAACATCCCAGATTTCTTGAGAGCTTCGGCACTCCTCAGAGGAATAATAAAATCTGGAAGATAGATCTACCTGATTGTCCTGTGTCTGAAGGCCCTCCTTGTATTTAGGTCTGTGAACCTCAGGCAGCAGCTTCCACCCCACATGGGAAAAAGTTGCTTGCATGGCATAAGGCTGATGTTGGGATGACAAGGAGCTGCTGGGGCAGATACAGGGGGCAAAAGTTTGCTAAACCAGCGTTGCTGCTGAAGAAATTACACAAAATATTTTACCCTGATTTATGAAAAGGTAGCAAACATTCAAGGCATCCATAAGTTAGAAAATCACCCTGATTTAGCTTCATCTGCTTTTGGAGCAATTCTTAGATAGCCATGATGAGTCTATAGTGCACAAACTCTTGTAAGGGATGTGCATCTCCTATTTCATGTGTTATCCATGCTTTGCGTCTGAAGTGTTTCCCTCAAATCCCATTAAATCACAGTCTAGGTGCCAACATTCTTCTCAATTTTCTGACCTTCCCGAGCAAGTTAAAAAGGCACTCACAGACATCTCTTTAGCCGCATTTTTCTGTTGATAAGGATTTTTGAGTGCTCATCTAACATTTTTCAACTTCAAAGCTCTTCAGAAGTGAGGGGCCTGATCCAAAGTCCATCAAAATAAATGAACAGTCCTTCTGCTAGCTTCACAGGGACTCAAGCTTTAAATTGTGCTCCTAGTCCTGTCATTTCCCCTCATCTGTCCTCTGAATCCCTGCTATTTTTTGCACCTACTTAAGTTCTAGGCTCTGGATAGTCTCTCTCCTATTGTGCTCCTTTTTGCCAGTGGTATAATGAGATCATTTCTGAGAGGTGCTCAAATTTGGGGTATGTATAAGCCCTTTGTAAATAAAATATATCTTTATATATGAGCTTCCAGCCTGCCATTCATAGTAATTTCTTCAGATGAGATGGCAGTGAAGTCTCTATTTTGATAACAAAACCAGCTCTTTGATTTTCCAGGTGGTTCCATGATTCTTTCTAAGCCCTTATCACTGTTAGAGAACTCCTTTTCTCCTGTCAACAAACTGGACAGGTAATTTCACTTCTTTAAGGACTATAGCAGGCTTTATCCTTGCAAAACTCTTTCAAGGGTCCTGAAATCCCTTGCTGCTCCCAGCTTGGTCAGTAAGGATCCTATGTCCTCTGTGCAAGGATGTAGGTAGATGTTCATTTAACAGCTCTGCTTTGGCTTTAACAGTTCCTCCACTTTAGTATCCTTTATAACTCTTGGTTTTCTTGCTTTTGCACCATTGCTTCTTTCTGGCAGATTTTGCATTCTCTGTGCTGCAGAATGTTTCTACATTACTTCTTCCCCCTGTTCACGTTTTCTCTCCCATGTCTGTTGCATGCATTTCCCCCCTCCCTGCTCTGTGTTTTATCAGCTTTCCTTTCTGTTTGTTTATTTATTGATTCCCATTGTTTTTTCTCTTCTCCCTACAGGGTACTCTGCTTCTGCAGAGGCGAGGGAACGTTGTCAGCTGACAGCGTGTGGGCAAGTGGTCAGTAGGGATTACTGGTACCAAAAATAGTCCTCCTTCAGTCTATTAACAATTGCTGTTGCTGTTTTCATTGTCATTTTTTCTGCAGGTCAGCTGGAGCCGCTGGAGATCTCTGTGTGACAGTCAGTGAGTTTGACTCACAGACCCAGGAGCTCTTTGGGCACCAGGGTTCTGATTTACCTTGTTGCTCTCGGTGGTTTTGGGCACTCTGGAACGCACATTTAACAGAGTACACAGAAAGTGCTTTTACAGGCCTCTGTAACCTTCTGTTCCTACAATTTCCAGGCTCTTCATTACCCCCAATTATCTGCCTTTTCATTAAATTGGGGCTTGCATTAAATTAGTAAATTAGTGCTCGGTTCCTCTTATTCCTGCACTTGAATTCCTGGACCCTGCTCAATTCACATTTTCCTTCCTCCTTGAACAGCACGACCACTTAGATCTGCTACAACAGAAGTTAGAAAACTGTCCTCATCTTGCCGTTGCAATTAGATAATTCAGCAGCTGAATTACCTCTAATTCTCTGCTTTTATATAAGGAAAATGGATTCTGCCAAAGCAGCCAGACTGCCTTTGGCTTGTTTGCTTTCCTCACAAGTATCTTGGCACCATCTCCCATTACCCTTTCTTTGAGCTGGTGTTGAGTCCAGATTTTTTACAAACAAGATGCAGGTTTTATTTAGCAGCCAGTGATTAACCATTAGAGCATGCTGCTGCAGAAGGTGATTGGAATCCTCATCCTGGAAAGCGAATGTGGGTCTGGTGGTTTAGCAGTGCCTTCTCTGGGTGAAATCCAGTGTTGGTTGTTCTGTGAAATGTCAGTGTAAGTGGTGTGAGAGTCCCTCCTGAATCTTTGGTGCACAGTGGGATGTGTTATTCTGTGTCCAGTGGAAGTGCTGATGTGAGATCTGGGGCTCCTAACACTGTCAGAGCCATGTATTGATGGGCTCCACCAGCTCTGTGGGCTTCCTTAAGACACAGTGTAAAGATCACCATCTTCCACGTGGTATGTAACAAAGCATTCTAGAAAAAAAAAATACTTCAAGGAAATGATAAACTGTGCACATCGTATGTTTGAATGCAGCTTTATAGACCCCAGTCAAAAGCAACACAGAGTATCAAGTGCTTGACTCTAGGGTTGAAAAAGATAAGTATTTCATGCCACACTCTTGTTTTCAGCAATTCTTGCTCATTTGTTAAATGAGGACTGTTCTGTGGGCTGCTAATGTGTTTGGAAATAATTTAATATTGTATTTTGGTTGTAATTCATGTTTCTTGCAGCTGCCAGCAATTTAAGACCTGTGTATAGAGAGCTAGATATTATACATCAGTTCTTTTGGGGCCAGGTTTGGCAGGGAAAGAATCTACATAAAAATTTAGTGAAGATGGCAGTTACTGGTGCAATTATTGGGTAAGAAGTAGTGATAGACTATGGAGGTATTTTATAGCCTTCAGTTTTTCTCTCATTCATCCTAATGATCAATCTCAGAAGCTATACACCTCTTTCTTCCACCACCTCTCTCCTTGATACTCTAGTAAAGAAATAGGATTTTTCTAAAGGCAATTTTCTCCCAAGAAACAACACAGACCATTTCCTTTTGGACTTCATTGCTCACAGAAAAATTTCACCTAGGTAATTTCTTCAGCAAATTGAATAGTTTATGGCAGGAAAAATGAAAGCAATTAGTTTCCTGATTAAATTCACCTTGGCATTGAGCAGCAGGTAAGTATTTTCTGTTTCCATGTGCATTCATATGAAACAGACCTGGTAGAACAATGGGAAAGGCCTTAGTATAGAAAATAATAAAAAAGTAATTGGCTCTTCTGTGTTTTCAATAACTGTCCTGGGTTACTGTGTCCTTTGGGGAAACAAACACATCTGTCCAATGCTCATGTCATTGTTATCACAGGGTTCTGTCAGCGAGTATTATATATGATTAATTTGGTTTTGCTTATCTGATGTGATAACCAGTGCTGCATTTACCAGCAACCCACAGCTGATGCTGTTGCTAATGTTGGTGGTGTAAGGCATTGGGGTGTGGGGTGTGGTTTTCTGCAGACCTGAGCAAGAATCAGCTGTGTCGTTCTGGGAGGTAAATAGTGCTGGAGGGAACACTGTGAGTTAGATCATGCCTTGAGCAAGAGGAAACATCATCTTCTCCTTGAGGAGTAGCTCCTTGAGCTCTAAGATACTCTTTTTACTGGCAATTATTTGCTCTCCTTTCTCCCCAGGAGAAGGAGCAGGATGATGAATGTCCTGTCACAGCCCCAAATGTGGATGTGCCCCTTCACATCCACTGAAAGGATATATATATATATAACCCAGGGTGTGCCTTTCCCCTGCCCGTCAACCTCTCCTCCTCAGCTGCTGACCCGTGGAAAGGATGTGAAGGAGGGAATTCAGATTCTCAGTGCCTGTGCAGGTCTATAATTCATGTTAAAAATCTGGTGTTAAAACGTGGTGCCTTAAAGATGGGAAACAGTACGAAGTTCTGAGAGGTTTGACCCTGTAACAAGTAATTACTGGTAAAATGGAGCTTTATCTTGGCAACATCATCGTGGTAGAGTGAAGGATGACAGAATGTATTGCAATGACTGAGTGAGGAGCACTGGTTTAAACTTCAGTCCTTGTTCCTTCAGCGTTTTCTTAGGTTGAATTTGCTTTTCTCAGATGTTAGGTTTATGTTTGCATTCCCTTCCATGAAAACACAGTTTTGTCCAACTAAAAGAGTTTGCTGTTTCCCCTTGCCCAGAGATAATTAGCTGCTGGTTCACAGAACCAGAAGTGGATATTGCCCTTGTGTACTGAAATGGGGAGAGATGATAATTTTTAGAACAATAATTCAATTTGCATGGCTTTGGCTGTTAAAGCAGCCCAGGTGTTTGTTATTAGACTATCACCTGAAGGAAAGCCCACAATTAAAATTTAAGGGTTTTGTGTGCCTCTAGACTTTACTGACTCAATCAGAAGTGTACTCTGGAAGGCCTGATGCTCTAGGGCCTAAAAGGGAGTAAAAGCTGGACAGAGTTCTGAATCACTGATGAAGGCTCATAGCCTGAAACTTGTACATTTTCTGCAAACTATATTTGTCTAATGAAAATGGACCACATTCCTAAAAACTTTGTCCTGTTCCTATTGCAGAGTTCACCTTTAGTGTGAAGGGAACAGCCACAGGCTGTTCTAGATCTACAGCTACCAACTACAGTGATTTAATAATATTTAGACAAAATGTTCTTTGGTTTGAGGTTGTTGAGTCAAACTGAGGAAGAAGGACAGGCATTTTCTGTTTGGATGACTCTTCTGATTGCTCCTGTTATTTAGTATAATTTTTTTTTTTTTAACCATTTATCAAAATAGTGGCATGCTTGACTGAGGCATAAAAAAAGGTATCTGGTCCTGTCACGTATTTCTTACTTGGTGGACGATGGCTCTTCACTTTGATCCTGGCTTTACCTGCAGCATGCTCCTTCCTGAGAAGTGGCTGTATCCATCATTTGACATGTGATTTTGTAGGCTCAGATGTGAAACGACCCCACAAAATGCATCATCTGACCTGTTTTGATGTGGTGTGACATAAGTCATAAAAATTGCTACTTCTTCTGCTGCAGGTACAGTCATTTTAAGGGTATTTTACCTGCATTACCCATGAAGCAGCAGTTTAGCCTGTTTGCTGACAATACATATTACTTTTGGGATTCTAAGCATACCTCTAGTTTCCACTCTACTTTAGGAAGTCTGAAGGATTCTTAGGGATATATTTGCAGTATGATTTCTAGGGATTTGTTGCACACCTATTTCTGTCAAGGAAAGTTATTTTGTTGTCAGCATGCTCATCTTGTGAAAGATGAGGCAGTATTCACCAGACAATGTTATATGTTGAAGTTTGACTTCAGACTCCTAAAAAACCATAAAGCAGAGAAGCAAAGGGGGGATAACAATCTCCCAAACTTCACTACTTTATTTGCAAAATTAATTCTATATACATACAATTTTTAAAAACTCCTTTTGCATTGGCCAAATCATAAGAATGTCTAACAAAGCTTTGTAAGGAGAAAAGAGCAAAGAACACCAAGATACCTGCTTACTCTGGATGTTTTCTATTGCAAATTAAAAAACCCCAAACACCCTCATATATAAGACCCTGATCCATGTTGAACAGGTTTGCAACAGCAGTTTCTGACCTAACGGATTTACTGAAATGCCTGCTTGTTCAACATCACTTATTCTAGAAGATACCCTGTTCTTATCAAGTTTAAATTCAAGATTACATGATACAGGGACTCACATTGATGCTTTTGCAGTGCCTAACAAATTAGAATCTTGATCTGTGATCTCTTATGTGACACTGCATTAAAGATTAAAAATAAAATTACTTAGAAGGAAAATATGAAAAATAGTCATGGCAAGCAATTCACCCTCCTGTTACCAGCAATATCCACCTTTCAGGCTTTACAGCTCTATAGTTGTGACAGTGATGTGCACCTCCACATATCAAGTAATTTCACTCCCATCTTTGAACAGTTCAGACCATACTAATCTAAATTTCACCAAAATTTAGACATAAATTCATCTTTCAGCTCAGGGTCCTGTGAAAGTGGGTCCAAACATGTCCAAATACATTTGGTCTCTCAGCAAGTCTTGTCTGAGTTATGACTTAGCAGCGAAACTGCAAACCCAGATGAGCTTTGAGGAGGCTTTGGTTCACTGTGAACATTTTATTCAAGCCTGAAATCTGATGAAATGAAGCTTAGTGGGGAGGGTTTTTTCCTTCTAAAACTCCTGATGAAAGTTATTTACTTGATCTCTTTGCAAAACCCCCACAGGTTCCACGCTGTAATGTTCCTTTGTTATTGCTCATCTCTCACCTGTAACACAACCACAGAGGCTGTAGATTGCCTGGAGACTCCTGGAGTCAGGGATGATGCCCCAGGCATTGTTACATGACTGGTGTGTTAAAGTCAGGGTGGAGGGGAAAAAACAAAAAAGAAAAGCAACTCTGGCTTTCTCTGTGGGCAGCAATTTCAGCAAGGTACTTCAGGGAATTTGTAAGTGAGAAAGAAGAGTGTGTCTCTACATTTCAGCAGTTTGGTTATGTCTGTGTTAATAAAGAATTTGGAGGGGAGTAGGAATGATTGTCACAGTTTAAGGATAGAGTGGATTGTAGTGCAGGGCAATGGATGGCCATAAATCCTGCCAGGAGAATTTCACAGAGTGATCAGAAAGGGCTCCCTGGAGCAGGGTGGATTTGTCCTGCTCTGGCCCCTGGGTCAGTGCCATGGGCAGGGGCTCTGGGTTGTGGGGAGGGTGGGTGTGTGCATGTGTGGGGAGGGTGTCTCTGCTTCAGCATTGCTGCTTTGATGGATGCTACGATGTGTACACTCAAACATGTGCTTTTCACAAATTCAGCCTTCGAAGCAGTGAACTCTGTGCAGGTAGGATTTATTCTGGTTCTACTTCCTTTTCTACAGCCAGTCAGCTGCTGGGTACTCAGTATCCCATAATTTAAGATACCTATTTCACTGCACCTGCACAGGCAACTGCTGGATAAGATTAAAATCCTTTTTCTTTTAATTGCAAACCCTGTACAATGGCAGTTTCTGTTCTGTAGCACATTGCTGGGTGCATTTCCTTTAGTAATGACTTCTCTATCAGAAATAGCCTACACATCACATAAAGGGATGCTGCCTTTGAACTTCACTCTGACTGAATAGCAGTGTCTTACAAAATTCAATGTGAGGGTCTGGAATTTGTATCAGAAGTGACCCTAGGCAATAGTCTTTGAAATATCCCTGCTGTGAGATTTATAATAATGTGGCCTCCTTTTGGGGTCAGTCTGTTCCTCTTTAGCTTTGTTGATATCAAGAAGGTGAACAAAAGGTGCTGTATGCAGTGAATAATGCAGATTTAATGAACAAGGGAAAAGCAGGTGACACACTGTGAGAGGTTTCTCAGCAAAGTCCTTGGAAACCATTTGCAAACAAAGGAACTATTTTATTGAATGGACTTTGAGTCAGCTGCAGAAGTGGACAAAGCTGGTATTTGTATCTTCAAGAGGGAATTTCTTTGAAACAGTCATCCTGTTCCTAGGGAAGTTGCACTAATCACGGAGAGTAGCTTGGGAGGTCAAACTATTTTGCAATATGAAAATCAGTAGGGCTTTACGGTGTAAACATTGCTTTACAGTAAACTTTCCAGCCTCAGCAACCGATTGCTATGGTGCTCTCAAATTGTGCTCTCTAATTGTCACCATTAATACTTTGATCTTTGGCTGTGTGCATGAAAAGCATTTTAAATTGCCACCAACCCAAAGTGTTATTGAACGAAACAACCTTTTGTATTTTATATCCTTGCCTATGCGAGAGCATTTGGTTTCCTATGAAGTTTCTTTTTATGTAAATTTCCCAGCAGATTTTTTCTTGCTAGAGAAACTATACAAATTTAACCATAGTTTGTACCTGATAAATTATTAATCTGGTAGCAGTTGCTTGCTAAACAACTCTCTGTCACACTAAAAGTGCTGTTCTGCAGTACAGTGGAGAGTTATTTCGAGCTTCTGTCTGGAGACAAAGGAGTTCACACCAAATTCCAAGTTAATGCATGTGGCAATACTTATAGCAGTTTAAGTGCCTCCTCTATCCACTGACTCATTTCAGTCCATGGTTTTTTGGTGGCTGTTGAAATCAGAGGGGAGCACACCATGACTTTTGCATCCTTGGCTTCTGTCTGTGATCTTTCACTCTTCAAGCCTTACTGAAGAGTTTATACTTCCCAGTTAACTGCTCAAACAACCAACTGACATTCATTTGTCTTTGGAAGATTTAGCAGAAGACCTTTATAATAAAAAGTGGGTTTTGGAGGCCTCTGAAGCTGTGAGGCTAAAGCCAAGCCAGCTGTTAATACCACTGGACTGAAGTTGGCCCTGCAGATAACCAGCAGGACTTCAGTGCGCAGCAATAGTCCTGTGTTTTGCCTAAGGTCACTTTAATTACTTCAGCAACATTAATCCTAAATTAGCAAGGCTTATGTATGGCAAATGACTTATCTCTGTTAAAGAGGGCATACATTTTCACCCAGCGAAATTATGATGCTGGAAAGTGATATGCTGTCAATAGAAAGGGCAGCGAAAGAAAAGATCTTATTATACATTTCCTGCCAATGGACATTTGAAAGTCATCCTTCCTACTGCAAATATATAACACATTACAGTATTTTCTTCTAAGCTCTGGTTTGTTTCTTGGCTCTTTGGACTTTTTTTATGCTGTTAGTACCAGCAACCTCTGTACCCTAGGCCCAGTTAAACATGGTTATAGATAAATACAGACAATCCCAAGATGGAAGGAGGAGAGCATAACCTGAAAGGGGAGTTTGTTCTCTCTAGTCCCTTCCTGGGCTGGCTGCTGAGTACTGACAGGCAAGGACAGCACTGAGCAATGGATTTCAGGAGCAAGGACACTGTTCCCTTTATTCTATTTTGGGGAGAAGTGAGTGGAGACCTGGGACTGGTCACCCTCCCACTCTGTCCATAGCACGCTGAAAGGTTTTTAACCTGGTTCCATAGGAGCTTAAGTCCAGAATTAGGTTAGAATGATTTCATGGGAGATGGATCAGAGCTCCAAGCAGAGGTCCTCATGGAAGTTTAACATGTGACTCAGAGAAGAGCTTGGCCAATTTCCCTGAGTAAAATACAGGCCTGGAAGAGCTGTGATTGGTTTCTAAATGAAGCACATGAACACTAGAGGAGAAGACCTTGCTGGCCTAAGAGTGAAGGGTGAGGGTTGTCCAAGAGTGCATTTGGGTTTGTAATTAGAAGAGTTTTTCTCAGACCAGTGGAGCAGTAGACTTCTGCAACAGCCTTCCAGGAGAAACCATCAGGGCGAAAATCTGAGCTTTGAAGTTTTATTAAAGCTGACAGGAGGTAAGAGCAGTTTCCCATTGTAAAGGAGAACTTACACATGTGCTTTAATAAGTAATTGAAACACTTCTTAGCCAGAACATTAGAAATGCAGGGCATCACTTGTAAATTGTTGTCATGGTTATAAGTTACTACTATTGTAGCTGAGTGAGGTCAGCACCTTTTTGCGAGATTTGCTGAAAAGTGAAGAGCACTCCTGTTTCACGTGTCTTTAATTGGGTGAGACAGACCAAAGGTAGCAGGGAAAATAGCAGCAAGGAGAAACAAAGAAGTGAAGTGACTTACCCAAGGTCACTTGGCATTTCTCATTTCTGTCTCCCAGAGCACGGGATTTCTCTTTCTGGAATAAAATGGGTGAATCCTGCAAGGCACATCTCATTTGTTATGAGTAGTCAGGTGGGAATTCTTCTCCTGAAGTTTCAGGAGGTGCTGGTATTGCTGCCACTTCAGTGAAAGGAACATTTTCCTTAACACATAACAAGGGCTGTAAAAGAAAAGGTGAAGTAAAAAATGGTTAAGATACTGTAACTTTCACAATTAGAATCCAGCACAGAACAACAGTAGGAAGTGGAGAACTTGCTGAAAATGGGGAAATTCCCCTTTTGTACTTTTGAAACTGAAGTTGGTCTTACTATTGCCAAAAAATTAACACAGACAAAGAAGTAAAGAACAAAGTAGTTAAGTTAATGTCTCTAATTTTAGCTGAGAAAAATCCCAATCCATGTTTTACTACGAAGAAATTGGCTTCTCTTTCCTCTTCTTTCCATTGCTAGTGTCCTAAACTGACAAGACACCCTTCTTTCTTCTCAGTTCTGGACCCTCCCACACGTGAAGAAAACCCTACAGTCTTTCAAAAATCTTATTTTTAATTAACTGAAATTATATAAGCCTCCTAATATACAATCTTTTTCAAAGTTTATTCCTCTACATCAAGAATTTCTGCCAGAGTTGCTGAAATATATGATGTAACACCTGCTGGGTTGCAAAAAAGGGGAAAAAAAAGGGAAAAAATTCCTTTCTTTCTGTGTCCACAAACAGGGTTCTCTTCTGTGCCTGTTCTCTTCCTGCCATATCCTTGAGCTCTGCCAAGCTCCTGAACTTGCCCAGGGTAAAATTAAATGCCAGTGTTATGCTCCCAAATAATGTTACAGCAAATGATTTTCCACTTTGCATTCAGTGTCAATCTGTGTTACTGGAGTCAGTAAATGGGGCTGACAGAATGATAAAACTTGACAGGATTTCCTGATTGCCAGTTCTGGTCTCATGATAGCTGAGTTTCCTTCCCTTTGCTGCACAAGCAATGAATTGATCATAGGTGCTGACATATAATTTATCATCGTTGGACACCTCGCTGACTTAAGCAGGACAGTTTGTCTTGGAGTGATATTCCAGATGTGTTCTTGACACCTCTGAATTGTTGCACTCTGCTTTTGTTTATCAGCATTGAAATTCCAAAAGATAGAAATTGACTTTTTAAAATAATAATGAAAAAATAAACTTTGCAGAGCTTGGAGACCAGCTAGAAGAATTGTCCAGTTGGACTCATTCATTTTAGTACCAAAGGCAGAATTTGTAAAATCGAGGTCAGAAGTTCCTTTTTTATCTCTGTATTGTTTTATATGTCTGGGCTCCTCTTATGTTCTCTTAGTTGGGTTTGCAGTTCAGAATTTATTTGAAAATCAGTGCTGTGATGTGCAACTTAATGAAATCAAATACTTCATATTTGGCAATGGGTATTTCAAGCTTTCCTTGGCTTGGATAATTCTTTAACAGAGGCCACTCTTTTTGCTAGGTTGATACTTACTATAATGTATATAAGAATTAATCAGCAAGTAGAGAAGAGTGCCTGGCTTCCTTCTTTTATTGCATGATGAGCATTTGCTCCACTTTTCTTTTGGAGGAAAAGTAATGCACATCAGCCAAATAGAGGTTAACTTTTTCCTGGCTGGGTTTTGGATTGTACTGGGATTCCTTGGTCTGTGCTTGCTGTTACATTGGGCCTTAAGCTAGAAAACCCTTGAGCAAAGCCCCACTAAATTAAAAAAGAGACTCTTCTTTTATGAATAATCCACTCTGTGCAAGGTAACTCTTATCTGTGTGTAAGGGAGAGCCTCTCAGCAATCTGCTTATTGTGCACAAGTTCCTCTTGGTTTAACAAGAAGAATCAATTAGAAAGGCATCCTGAAGTACCACCGTGTGTCATATTAATTTAAGCATTGTTTTCTGCTGTTGAAATCTTTATATTCAGTAACTGTTAGATTTCTCCCCCTCCCCCATTCTTCTAGTCTCTGATGCACAAAATTATTAAATTTAATTGGGTTTCTGTGGACACTACTCATTTCTCAAAATTTATTGCAATTATACAATGCCCATAGCTCATTTATTTTTTGTTTCCTGGTGATTAAAACTTAAGACACTGAAAAATGTTATGTGTGTTTTCCTTTTCATCACTAATCCTTTTCTGTCCTCTACATCCAAGGCACATTCTGTAGTCATGAATCATTAAAGTAGCAAAATTCACAGGCAGACTTAGTTTATAGCTAAGTATAGTAAAACCAGAATGTAGGTCAGAAATCCTGAAACATTTTTTATAAGACATTTTGGTCTTGTTTTAGAGGATGTTTTTCTTAACAGTGGAAACATTCCTGTATTTCTTATCTCTTACTGAAGTAAAAATCTGTTTTTCTAAGCTGAGGGCTATCAGCAAAATTTTTTTCAAATTGTAGTTATTAAACAAAAATATTGTGTGGGCAACATGGAGTGATGTGGTTACACCCCAGGAGAGGGAGATGAAAGGAGAGGATGTAAAAGTGGCTGGGAGTCCTTGGGTTTCATGAGCTGGTGCTGCTCCTGATCACTTCCACAATTTCCATGGGGAGCTGGTTCTGTGTGTTTTCACCCAGGAGGGGGAGGCTCTGCTTCTCCCAGGGCTCATTCAGCCCATCGGTGCTGCCTGTAGCTGCTGTGGCAGCATCCCACTGATTGTGTTGTTTTCTGGGACAAGGAGTCCTCAGGGCCATCCCAGGAAGTGGCAGCATGTTGGGCTGGGGTCCCAACCCTGCAGCAAGTGAATGTCCCACCTCAGTCACCTCCATCTCCAGCCTTGGCTCCAAGAGATGCCTGAACCCAGCTGCCTGCTCTGCTGGGAGTGCTCTCCTGGCAGGTGCTCCTGAGGGCTCTTTGTCACCTTTTCCCCACGGGCTGGGCAGGCACCTGAGCTATGTGGGCTTTTGGTGTGATCCATGTTAGCTGTTCTGATGTTTTCATGCCAGAAGGTCTTTGGAGGACCCTCACAGATCCCATTCTGCAGAGGCAAAATGCGTTCCATGCTGGGATGCTGCTTTGTCATGCTGGTAGGTGAGTGATGGAAGTGAAGAGGGAATAATTAATACCATTATAACAGCTAGGGGTGTTTTTAGCATTAGCTGAAGTAGGAGGCATGAATATTTCTTCAGGCAGAAACAGTCCCTGGATATGCAGCAGAATGATGCCAGGGCAGTGGTATCTGCTCAGGACAATGCAGGGTATGTCAGTTTGCTACAAACACAAATCATGTAGAGTCCTTCCCAGCTGAAACAGCAGCAAAGTTATTCAAAGCAAATATATGCAGTGGCTGAACTTCCTCTAGCACTTTGTGAATGGAGTTTGGCCTGCTTCCAGAAAGCCGGGCTTCTGTTTCCAGTGCTGGCAGGATAATGTTTGGGAAATAAGCTTGCATCTGAAATGTAAACATGTCCTTTAGTTCACCAGACTTCTGAAATCAGCCAAAGGGAGTTGAAACAATTAAATACCGTGGGGTGGAAATATGGTAGTTGGAGATACTGTAGAGAGAAGTGATTTGAAGTGTTCCTCTCTTTGGAGCCGAGGAGCTGCTCTTGTAGACAGAGGTAGGCTGTGTCTTTCTGAGGAGCCCACAAAACTCACTCCATAAAATTACCAATGGTTCTTGCTCTCAGTGTTAACAGAGCACAGTAAGTTAGTATGCAAACATTTGTATCTGGACAGGTTCATCATCTTTTCCCTCTTCTTCATGGTGAAAGATGGATGAAAGCCAAGGCAAATAGCAGCCCTCTATTTGTAAGTTCTTTAGGGACCTTATTTATGAGGAATTGTTATGGGCCTTTTAGTCCAAATCTTACTCACATGGCAGCCAGAGGAAAACACTTTTGACCTGAATGGGAAATGAGTCAAGTTTCTGATATTTTTATAAGTTATATAAAATATTGCCTTTCCTCTTAGATATTTCTTTGAACGGGTGAGAAAAATAAAAAAGTGTTTCATTTCTGTCGTGCCTTCCAGCTGAAATCCTCGAAGTGCTTTAGAACTTGTGTGGATTTGGCCTCACAACATCCCTTTAATTCTGATAGCACTCATTTCAGCATTATGGATGGAGAGGTGAGAGAAGCTGCTTGATATTCTCAGGCCAGAGCTGCATGAGCACCAATCTCCTCCTCTGGCACTGTTCCCACAATGCTATTTTTTCTCCTTGGCTATAATGTGTCTATACGAGCAAGTTGGATTTTTTCCTCCAGTATGAGCACTTGAAACAGCTGAATAAAGCATCTCAAAATCATAACTAGGCCTGAGCTGCACAGACTTCAGCACTACATGACCTTTAAGTGCTGTCAAGGAGTCTTGCAGAGAAAGCTGATCTCTTCACCTGCGAGGCCAGTGTGCAGCAGGAAATAAACCAGGTGCATTTTGGTGATTATGGGACATGCCACACTCTCCCCAAATTCCAGGGAGCACCCTACTGCACATTCATATTCAATCCATCATCTGCCTGGAAAATCCCTTTTCAGATAAAAAAATTCCTGCAGCTTAAAACATGGAACAGTATCTTTTACAGGTATAAGGTGAAAATCAAGCCTCCCATAACTAACACCTCCTTGATTTCAAACATTTCTTTTTATGTATCAGCAATCCTTCAAGTCTCCCATATTTTCATTGTCCTCTTGCTCTCCGGTTGGAATTGTTCTTTATTTAAACATGTAAGAAATAACTTTTAAGTCAGTTTATTTGGTGTCATTAGAGAATAGCCTGATGATAAACACTACATTGGTCGAGCTGAATCGTGGTCTTGCTTCAGTCACTGGAAACACAAATAACAGTGGTGATGGATTTGGTGGTATAGGAATATCTGGCTGAAAACTTGGGGTTTTAGGCTGTGAACCAGTTATGGGTGTGACTACCCACAGTAATGTCTAAAGCTGAATACTCACAAGTTGTTAATTGTCTTGTCTTACCCAAATTTATTCCATGAACTAATGAGGTTAATGGGCTCAAACGCCCCACGTTTCTCTTTTATTTGCCTGACAGGCTTCTGTCACCTCAGATTTTTGTTATCACTTCATCCTGATAGCAAAAGAGAAGTCCAGCTACATTTTGTATTAGAGTTAGCTGAAAAACTTCATGTGAAGTTGTCCCCCCCTGGGACTCCATTCCCTCTGAGATGGAGTTTCCAAACACTGCATTTTCATCCAATGTCAAAATATCAAACACTCTGTGAAGTGACATCGTCTTTTCCCTGTGTATTGCTGAGCAAACTCACTGAAGCAACACATGGGATCTGCAGTTTGAGAATAGAGGAGCTGAGATCACAGGGCAGAAAACAATAACCTTACAAAAGGACCAGTTTTATTAAAAGGTGAATGACATATGAAATGCATGATCATGGGCACTATAGCATTTAATTTCCTGAAAGGAGCTAGAATTTGATAACACATAATTGATTACAGCTTGTAAAAGACTGCTGGAGTTTACACTGGCTTCTTATTTTCTTTCTAAAGCTGGTGGCTAACTTGTTCATCAGTCATGGCTTTGTGATTTAACCTCTGTGTTCCATAGTCATGGGATTCTTGTAGAAAAACATTTTGGATGCTTGTCATCAAGACATTTCACTTGTGTTTAGGTCACGGAGAAGTCTATACACTTTATGCACCTTCTTAAACATACAGGAGATGAAGTGTTTCAGAGAGGATGAGAAACACCATAGTCAAGTTCTGGGAAAAATGCTGGCATCCTGGAAAACATGTTTTCTCTAAACAGGAGAAAACCCCCGCAACCTGGAGGTTTTGTTGTTGTTGTTCTTGAACTGAAAGTAGTGATGAAGCAATTGCTTCTGGTTAACTGAATGTTTCCATTTCCATTTCATATTGTTAAGTCTTGAGTTGGTTTTTTTTGTTTGGTTTTTTTTTTTTTTTTGCTATAGACAATTTTCTAAATACATTTCATACCAAAAGAAAGGAACAAAGGAACTTTCAAATATGTCAGAATTACTACTGTCACATACTGAGCCACCTTGAGCTGAAGTTTCTTCAGCTGGAAATAGGCACATCTGTAAACAAACACTAAAGCCACATGAAAAGGGTTAAGTAGGAGGGAAAGAGAAGGAAATTGTGACTTGGCTCATGCTTATGTAGTAGTGCAACACTGTGAAAAGTTTAAGTGCTCCAGCACAGACCTGTAAAGCCATACATCAAATTGATTTACATGCAGGGAGAGCTGCCTTTTGCATTGAGGAGATGAGCACGTGCGTCATAGCACAGGAGAAAGTGGGAGGATAACTGGCAAATTTAATTCCACTCCAAACCTGATCCTGCTGTGACACAAGGGGGGTGCCCTGTCCCTTGTCCTCCTGCTGAACAATGAGAAGTCACACAGATGATGGGAGCAAAACCTCCGGAGCAGTGGATGGTGTAATTACATGTGCAAATGTGCTGTGGTTTAATCCAACAAAGAGCTAAACACAGCCTCTCACACACTCCCCCTTCCCCCAGTGGGATGGGAGACAGAACTGGGGAAAAAAACCTTAAAATTCATGGCTTGGGATACAGTTGAATAGGACCAAACCAGAAAGGAAGATAACGCTAGAAATGATAAAAGAATTAGAACATACAAATCAAGTGATGCCTAGTGCAGCTGCTGACCCATCCTGGCCAGCTTTCCCCCAGTTTGGATGCAGGGCATGATACTGTGTGCCATCCATGAGGTCCCTTCCAACCCTGTGGTTCCATGGCTCTGTGCTGCCCCTCCCCAAGGCCACTGTGCCCAGCACGTGGCACCAGCCCTGCTGTGACATCACCCCAGGCTCTGCTGTGCCTCCTCGTTCTTGGCACATGGAACACCTGAGGGTGAGTGGGAGCTCTGGGAGCTCCTCACTGGTGGGGTGGGGTGAGGAGCAAAGGCCTTGATGTAAGTGCTGCTCAGCAAGAACTAAATCATCGGTGTGCTGTTAGCCTTTTGCTCATCCTAAATACAAAACACAGCACTGTGCCTGATGCTAGGAAGAAAAGTCATTCTATCCCAGCTGAAAGTAGGACAAAATGTCCAGCAAAGTTTTGAAAGAGAAAAGGAGGAGGTATTGATTCAGTGCTGGGTACCTACAGTTCGCAGTGAAATTTTCCATAAAAAATATAACACCGTGGTGGCCTGTGGCTGCTCTGTTTTGCTGCCTCTGGTGAGGCAATGGGGTAAGGCAGAGAGATGGGTTTATATTTGTTTTCCTTCTGTTAAAATGAGATTTCTCCTTAAGAAAAGACCTCGATACTAGATTAAAAGAGCATCTTGAAAATTATGAAAGTGGAGCAACTTGTGAGATAGTCTTCAGCTCACTCTCTCAGAGGTGCGTTGCCATTACAGTTAAATTCAATCCCTTGGGAAGCTGTGTCCTTGTAGCAGTGTGTTTTAGCAACAGATTGCCCTGGGTTAGTAATGAAAATGTTTTCAGTACTACTCTGTTTGGGGAAAATTGTTTCAACAGTGTTACAGGAAATCCCCAGCCAGTCTCAATGGTCTCCCTTGGCTGAGGTACACAGGTGTGATACACGCAGTGTTAGTCTAAGTTTGGTCTTTGGTGTGTCCTTAAGGAAATGAGATTACAGCCACACTGAGAGTGTGTGAGAGGCTGGCTAACACCTTGCCTCATAGGTTTTGAACCTAGGGATTGATTTAAGCCATATTAGATGGAAAGTGGACATGTCCAAAGAAGTTAAGTTCATCCATCATTCTGCAGGAGAGTGGATGCTGATGGGAGGGCAAGGCCTTTGAAGTACCCTTTGCATGCTCCCCAGTGACAGGAAATGGTTTGCTTGTAGGTTATTAAACATGCTTAAAATCCCCACAGAAAAAGGTGATCTAGATCACCTCCAGCCACCTGTATTTTTGCATGTGATTTGTTAGAAGAAAAAATAAAAAAGAGTAGCTGTGATTTAAATATGGTATTCTATAGAACTAGATGAAAAAGAGTGAGAATGTTATCCAAACCCATCAAAACTATTTATCTGGTGTTCTTTTCTTTGAAATTCAAAATAGTAATAGGATATTGCAAACCAGCCAGTTGTCATTATTTAAGTGATTAATTCAACTTGGCAAAGTTAAATCAGACCCTTTTTCCTTTATGAATCCATTTTTTGATTCTCCAGATTCATTGCTTGACAATGATCTCATACCATTGTATGAATAAGACAAACATATCATTTATGCAGGGCTGATCCCTGCCTAACCCTTTGCTCTGACTATTGATTTCTCCAGGTATTTTATTTCTGTGTCAGGTGATAAGATAGTGATCTGATTAGGGGGCAATGAGAAAGTGAAATACTTTTATACACAGTAAGTTCAAAACAACTTAATTGAGAAATAAAAGGAAAGTATAGAAGCCAGCTCTTCTCAACATTGACATATGAAGAGAAAAATACAGAAAATCTTTTAAATCCCTCCAAATCTTGTTAGCTAACAGAGGTCAGATTAGTCACTTTAGATGTAAGGTTGTACCTGCTTGACTTTTTTCCTGTTGCACTTTGAGGTTGCTGAAGGACCTGTTGGTAAGTGAAAGCAGTTGATTCATTGTTCTTTTTAAGTATACTCTGTATTTCTGAAGGAGTTTTCTTTAAAAATTACAATACTTTTTAAGTCTAGCTCTAAATATCTTGTGCAATTCATTTTTGTGCCTGCATAGAAGTGTTGCTGAAGTGACAAGCAGGGTGACTCTTTCATGTGTTCAGGCTTCCTTAAACCTACTGGCGTCAGAAAGGCGCTGGTTAATAGCTCTGTCTTTAAAGCTTTAAATAATTAAATTCTTTGGGCTTCCAAACAACCTCCCTAAAACTTGGCAATGCTTGAACCTTTTAGCAAACCTGATATGGAAAGGACACTATCTAAATAGCTGAATCTGAACTTAACTCCTCATGGCTTGACAGGTGGTTCCGGTTAAAAAAATATGTCAAGCTAGAATATTTTCTCTGTTGTCAAGTGCTTGAATTTTTTGGATGTGCAATACCATTGCCAAGAAATAAAGCACAAAAAATAACCCTGAATCTTTGGGAAATGGTTAGAAAAACAAATCAGTTGCATTCCCCGCTCACATTAACAAATGTATTGCTGCCAAATCCTTGAGAGAGCAAACAGACCCCACTGAACAAGTCAAGGCACTGGGAAACCAGTGCTTGTCCATGTGATATGAGGAGGGTGTTTGGAGGAATATAAGGAGTTGTTTGAAGGAATACAACAGAGCCCATTAAACTGAGAACGATGTCCCAAGTCACTGAGAACCTGCTTAGATTTTTTTAGCAATCAAGTAGGCAGTGAATCTTCTAAGTAGAGAGATGCTCCTGGTTAGATTTGCAGGAGCAGAACATTTTCCTGTGTTTAATTATTTAAAGGAAGCTGTATAATGGGTCTTCGGAATTGTGTGACCTGCTCATCAATCCATCCACTTTTGCATAATGCATGTGGCATCAATGTTATTCCATTTCAAGATCACTTAGGAAAAGCTTTGCCAATCTGCTCATTGCTCCTTTGCAGTGCAAACACCAACACACGGCTTGCGATGTCATTTGCCTGCTGTGCTTGTTTAGAGCCAGCTGTAAATGTTCCCAACAATTAGCATTTAGAGGAGAAGCAAGAAGTCTGTAAATTCCTACATTTGAGTGAGATCACTCAAGGTGCCTGACCGTTGGACCTGGGGGAGGGCCCTTCCCAGTGCCAAGGAACATCCTTGCTGTGAGATCCTAAATGTGGGGGAAAGCTCATGAGCCTTGCCCTGCAGGGTGGCACTGCTGTCCAGCTGGGGTTTGTCTCCCAAAACCTATTTTTCATTATGTGTCTGAAAAACAACCCTTTCAGACACCTGAGCTGGACCTGTTGGACTTATTCTTGCCTTTCAAATCCCCCACTGTAATCTTAAGAAAGGTGCTGCCCATACTTACTGCCTGTAACAGCCTAGCAGAGCTCAAACCCTCTTCTTTTCACCCTGAGGGAAGCACCTCATTCCACCTTCAGAAGGAGGAGGAAGCTTTGCTTTGGAAGGGCTGCACTGCATCTTGGACATGATGTTACTTTCCATAAACTCCAGGAAATTGTGTAGGGACTGAGAAGAGGATATGGAAAACATTAATTACAATAATAGCTCGATTAGATGCATTTAAATGCTTTATTTCTGTTTCTCTTAACTTGTTTTTATTGTATGTAAAGAAAGGAGGAGGTTGCCTCAGTCCATGACAGTCCTGCCAGACACAAAGGGCTGTAAATGTCCACTTCTAGGAGTATATGATTATTAAACATCATGTGGCCCTGCAGAGAGGGAGTCAAAAAGCTGTTTGTCCTATGGCTTCTCTGGAACTGCCTTGGTGAACCTCAGTATTGTCCCCTGAAAATTAAAGAAAATTATTCCCTCTAGTTAGAGCAATTTATAATTGGCTGATAAAACGTGCTGTATTTTAGCCAGACCTACTTTCCATAGAAGTGTGTCTAGGACTATTCAATTAATCCACATAATTGGATCCTTTACCTGTGACTGCTGATTCCTAAGTCTGGACTGGATAAATAGATTCAGACACCCTGCCCTGTGCTGTGGAGAAGAACACAAGAATTGCAAGAAGGTTTGTCATGCCAAGATGCCTATGCTGTGCCGTGGGTAGTCACACAACTGTTGGTCCTTTTTACAGCTGTAGTCACAACCATTATTAAGGAGCTGCTTCTCTTCAGAGCTTGAGGTATTTGAATGTATACTTTAATTGAAGATTATCTGTGCTGGGTAGGTTTTTAGGTAAAATCTTGGTCCTCACTGAAGAAGAAGTGGAGTTTTGTCATTGACTTTATAAGGACTAAGACTTTACCCATTGTATCTACTGGTAATGATAGGTGAGTGAACATGAGCTTTTTCACAAAAAATGCCCTGCAGTGCTTCTGAAATGCACAACACACAGAGAAATATATTGTAGATTTAATGATTTATTCAATGAATGTAAAAGCTGGTTGCATAAAGGAGATTTAAGTCATTATTACCATCTGTCACTAGGTTTCACTGTGCTGCAATAAAAGTGTGTTTCAGATTATCAGCAGTTGAGTCATATAAAAACCCAAAAAGAGTAGTTTCTTGTGATGGCATTCCCCAGCTCTGCCCTTAGAATTGCCTCTCCAGATGGTGGGCATGTGAGGACAGAAATGCACAAAACATGGATGAAGCTCAGCTAAAAGCTTCCAGAGTGCAAACTGCAAAACTGTTCAGGGTGAAAGGGCTGGCCTGGATTTCAGACAGTGGGCACATTCCATATCTAACTTCTACAGTTCCCTAATCCTCTTCCATCATGTAAAAATATAGGGACACATGTTTCCCTGTGTCCACCTTTGTTTCTTCTTTTGTTTTTTTTGCATTACTTAACTTGGTTAGTTAGCAATAGAGAAAGCTAGTATTTTGCTGTAAGCAAGGGATGAGGACATCAATCATGTTCTGTGTTTGTGCCCTGGGAAAACCAAAGGAGAAGAGTCTGATTTTGAATCTTACAAAAGATTATTAATGAGTAACTAACCAGAGAAACATGAAAAAAGGAAAACAAAAAAATGCTGTTACCGTTATAGAGTTTTTATCTGACTTTTACTGAATCCTGTTCTTGGTAATTTTTGACAATTTCGTAGAACTGAGCATTTGGTGTTTTCTCATTTTAGTAGTGCCTAATTATTGCTTTGTTCTGATGGCTGCTGCATTCCATGGGTTTCTTTGTTTAGTGATTGTGAGGGACTTTAGGATTTTACAGGATGAAAGGATCAATATTATACATATAAATAATATTTACTATTTTTATTGTTCAGACACTGGTTTTTCAGCCACAACATGGGCTGATTCTTTGATGAGGTATTCAGCTCTACGTGTGCCTATGCCAGTCAATACTTTTTACCTGTAAGGTGTTTTATTGAGCCACTTTTTTTCCTTGTGTTTATGCTTTGCTCTCCTCACTGTCCCCACTCATCCCCCACTGTACTTCCTGAAGACAAAGACGCAGGAGAGATACACACAACATCTCATCATCTGTCTACATAAATGGAAGTACTGAATAACTCTTTGATACTCTAAAAAGAGATCCAGTTTGGATTCTGTTGTGAAAGCCTGGAACCCTGACCAAAGCTGTCAGTCAGTCTCTGAACAAAAACCTGATTGTCTCTGGTTTCAGATCAGCTCTTTGTGGTTCGCACACTGAACGTTGTTATTGAAAATTCTTCCCTTAGCTGTGGCTGTAAGTACTGGGCTTGGGCTGTTGTCACTCATTTCCTTTGATCAGTGCTGCAAGTAACAAATAGCTCACACCCACATGGTTTGATAGCCTGATTGGAAGGTCTTGATCCCACAAAGTTCTGAGAGCATCTTTTTGCTAAAGAGAATTTTTACAGCGGTATGAGAGCATCTTTTTGCTAAAGAGAATTTTTACAGCGGTAGGATTGAAATGCTTTGTGCTTTCCAAGGCTGCTGAGAGATGGTGTTGGCCTGAATTTAATGTCCAGACTCCCTCTCTCAAAAAGCTGCAGCAAATTATTGACAGCAGAATCAAATGCAAACCTTCACACTTTTGAAATATATTTTCACTTATCCTTTTAAAAATATCAGTGCAATGATGGTACTATTTCCTTGAACCAAAGGAAAGGAGTCAGAAAGTCTTGAAAAGGGGATGGGATATTTCTCACCAGCAGCGGTGCTGGGTAGTTATGTATTTGTGCTCATGAGGGTGTACTGGAAATGTGTTGATGAATGGATTTATCTGGACATACACTACTTCATGCTTGTGTAGTACTGTACAAACTTCTGTACTTTTGACTTAGTTTGAAATAGTCAAAATCAAATCTAGAGTGTCTGAAATATAAAACAGATTTCACAAGCTAAATTTCCTTGACTTGGAAATATTCTTTTGAAAGGATTTAACGTCTTATAATCTCACGTTTCTGTGGATGGCTGTGTCCCTGCTGTAGCTCAGAGGGTGCTTAGGAACACTCTGAACTCCAGGCAGCTCCTGAGGCCAGGGATCTCAGCCAATTCTCACCAATTCTTGCAGCCTGTGGTAGCAGGGCATTGGCAACAGCATAGGAGACTTCTGCTCCTGTGAGTGCCTTGTCACGTAGTGAGGGTTTAAACCATCTCACAAACTCGTAGGTAGACAGGACTTTGCTGCTTTGTATGAGCCCTTGTGGAGATGGCCTGCTTCTGTTTGGAAGGACTGTATTTTGTCATTGCAACCTTTTTGGTCTGTGTTACAGTACCTGCATAGTATTGATAAAAATGCTATTCTCTCATTGTCTGTTTAGACCTCAGATGCCTGAATTATATATTAATTAAGAGTAATACATTCTTGATGTATGCTAAGAGCTTGTTACTGCCAAAGTTTTCTGTGGTGGTCCTATACTAATAATAGCTCCTTTTATCAGACTGCATTTTTTAAGTTGTTTGAGCAAATATATGCTCAAGAGTGGAAGGGAAAGGTAAAGAGGGGTGGAAACCAGAATCATCACCAGTAGGTGATGTGGGAGGGATGTGTGAGGGAACTTCACTTGGGACCTTGAATGTGTTATGGTAGAACATCCCCTGATGAAGTGAAGGGTTTGATCAAGTTCTAGCAGAGACCCAGCTGGACTTGGTGTGATTAGAAGTGACTGTAAAGATATTCTACTTCCAATTTTACAGTCTTGTCTACACGGGCCACGTCAACCTGCCCTCAGGCAAAAAAAGAACAGAAGAATTACTGTTTCCCTATTGACATTCCATTAATGTATTGTATTTTGTACATCTTTGTTCATGAAGAGGATAAGCAATATTCTAAAAATACACAGCAGGGGAAATGGTGAGCTGCATTTTTTGCTATTTGTGACAATATTTGTGCTATAGTTTAGTAACTTTTCCATTGTGCTGCAAAATTCCCTCAATGGTGAGAGAGCACACACTGCAAAAGCGACTTGTTTGGAATATGCTTTGCTTATCCCCTACAGGAACAGCATTATTCTTCCAGATATAAGCTTCAAATGACCTCTCATTTTGAGATATCTATTTAGGATTGGGCCCGAGATAGTTTTCTGTCAGCTCTATGAAATTAATACTTCTTTATGACAGTGTTTTATTGCTTGCTGTATGTAATAGTTTCTTTCATTGGCACTTACGTCCTTTGCAGGGAAAGAAATTTGCCTCTATGACAGTACACTTTGAGTGTCATTGGCTTTCATATTGTCTCTTAAAAAAGGTTATTGTGAGGAGAAGATCAGACCTCAATGAGGCCTTCTGAACTGAACACATTTTGAGGGGGGAAGCCAGAACTGTCAAGGCTTTGACTTTCTAATTCCTGAAGAGACATTAATTCACTCGGCTGCCTGATCTACAGGGAGTAGAAATGAGACTCCACTTGCATGACCTCTGGTGTCAATCATTATGGGAGGCATCTGCATTTATATTGTCAATGCACAAACTTTCTTTACCTCCTGAAGCATGAAATCACCTTTCAGATGAAGAAAGAAATACAACCCTGCATTCTCGAGAGAGGTAGCATTTCCATCTAAGGCTTCTGTTGCACAGAGAAATGTTTAAACACAATATCCTGACTTCAACCTCAACCAGTCTCTTGGAAGTTGTCGTTTTTCAAGTGAAAGTTACACTGCATTTTTTAAAGAGATGTATTATTACTTCATATTATTTTAGGACTTCTAGTGCTCCATCTCTAAGCCAACAGGAGGTTTATCACTAACTTTGATACTGTCAGCAAAACTTGCCCAGAGTGTCTCACATTAAGTTATCATTTAAGCCTGTGTTCCTCTGGCACAGGAAAAAAGGAGGAAGTACATATTTTAATGAAGTTTTACAAAGATGAGATAACAGGGCTAGTTGGTAACCCGCAGCAGCAGGATATACAGCCTATGCCTGTGATATATAGTCCTTTAATGTCATTGAATTCACTGGGATATTTTATGGTGTTTGGTACCAGGTCTTTGTGATCTCTGCTGACATTCATTTAATTGGGGATTCACACAGTCACTGGAGATGCAGCCAGCAAATTTGGGCCAGTGCATGCAGTAGATGCTGTAGCCTCAGTAAAAGGAAGGAGATCAGAAAACTTAGCAAGACCTTCACTGCAAAAAATGTTTCAGAACTTCCCCCTCGGAAGGGTGTGCTGAAGAACAAGATTGGGCTGAGTTGTTTCCAATCAAAGACCTCTCTTGAGCCTGTTTAATACAGCTGCCACCTAGATCAGTGACAGAGCTCTCAAAACAGGCATCGAATGCAAGGAAATGTATAAGCTTTAAAAATGAACCTGTGATTTCAAAACCTGAAGTTTCTGTCAGGTCTCACAGGTGAGCTTGCTGTGCTTGTTGTTAAAATGTGGCTACAGAAAGAGAAATTATTTAAAAATGGTACCTCCTTTACTCAACAGAATGATGCTTCTTTGGGAATCAGTCAGGACTGTTTTAATGCCCAGACCGTACTCTGCCTGATCTTAGTCCTTTGCTGCCATTGGAGTCTACAACACTCTTGTTCCCTCTTTCCTGCTCCTCTCTTGCCAGATTTCCTACGGGACACTCACAATCTTTTCCTGCAGGATGGCAATTGATAAAGTGGAGAAGGTCATGTTTCCATAACACCAGCAGCAGCACAGCAGGGAGCATACAGCAAACAGCTGGACTGCAAACATCTGGACCCAGCTGGGATGTTTCCTTAATATCTCGAGTGTCCACAGTACCTGTGTCCAAAGAAAAGGATCCTGTGAGCATTCCTGCATAACAGTCTTCAGGGAATAGCCCAGTGTGGATGGCAGCCTGGTCTGAAGGACTTTGGGAGGATGCTGGAAGGGAATGACTTAGGATTCCCTGCCTGGATCATCCAAATAGATTCCACGGATTGTGTCTTGTGTCTCTGTGTCTTGATGAACCCTTCAGATGACAAGGTTGGCAATTAAACAGGGAAAAAAAAAGAAAGGAAAAAACAGTGCAGAAGAGATTTTTGGAAGTAAGGAGAGCCAGATTTTCTTACTCTCTTCTAGGTCATGACGCACTGGGATCACGAGTCAGCCAGGAACTGGGAGGATGATGGGATTTGAAAGCAGGTTGTTTTGTCTCTGTCAGCAGGCTGCAAGTTTGTTTATGAAAGGCACAAGTTGAACTGAAGATTAAATCTGCCTGATTTTTTTGATCTCCATCTGTTGATAAGAACTGAAATGAGGCCAGTAGCATTATGGCATGAAGCTCTTTATAAGGCCGACGTCTCAAAGGAGACAGAATTTTCTCTCGGTCCCTAGAGTTTCTGTCTTCTAGAACCTAGAAAGAATAGGTATATATTTTTAGAAGTTGTAACCTTAAAAAAAATTTGTTCCTTATTCTTCAAACCAGAAACCAGTTGGCATGACCTACTTTCCTATTTCTGATATCAATAGGATATGAACATAGGTAAGCATGATCCTTTGATTGCAAAGATAGCATGACAAAGTACAAGAGAAAAAAAAGAATCTACATTGCAGGATTGACTTCTTTTTTCCCTATCAATGTGGTTTCTTTCTGTGCCAGTTTTGTAGAGGGTTTGTCATATTGAAGGCAGTTCAAGGACCAGTTTCATACCTGGTGTAAGATGTCCTGCATCTCACATGACACCTGTTTTGGCAGCACTTGCCACATTTCTGTATTATAAGCACAACTTCTCTTGTCTCCTTGGCATAATGAAGATGCACTCTACCCAACAGTCCTTAGGTAACTCTGTATCTTAGCCTAACATCTGTCAAGTTTAGTGTGACTCCATGTTTTACATCTTTTTAAAAAAGACCTATTGTTCCTAGTCAAATAGTCTGGGTTCTATGCTTATTAGCACATTAAATAACCTGCTTAAAATGTCACCTGAAGCACTGCAGAAAATCATCAATACCGACTGTGAATTTAGCCCGGATGCTTTGAACTTGTATCTGATACGCCTCATGTCTAATATGTTCCACAGAAAAATTCAGGAAAACATCAAAGTAGCACTTTCCCATGAGCCTTCACATCCTGCAGAGCCAAGGCAATGGAAAGCAGCCAAGGAAGTTCACACTGCAAAGCCGTAACTCACTTTTCATTGAGTGATGAGTCCGTCATCTCTCGCTACTTGCAGTTTTAAGAAGCAGGAATCCTTCAACCAGACCCCAGGAGTGCAAGCTAGTGACCCTGTTAATCTCTTCTCTACTTCAGTGGCATCTGTCCTTTTTTTTTTTTTATCTCTGTCTCTCTCCCTTTTTTTTTTAACCCATCTGTACATGGCCAGCAGAAAATCAAAAGAGCAAAAGTAACCTGTCTTCTCAGTAAGTAGGGCACCTTCCACCATGTGAAACAAAGCAGGTTTTTTTAAAACTAGTGCCTGAACTGGAAACTTGAACACATCATGAAGAACCTGTATGTGTGGAAAGCTCTGTGCACAGCCCTTCTGATCACCCCAAATGTCCACCAAACTGTGAGAAAAGCTGCCCTTTGTGCTGGGGCTTGTTTTGGTGGAGGGGGCTGGGATAGAGAGGAGGAATAGAGTTGCACCTTCTGGGTTAGAAAAACTTAGAAATATATATGCTTAAATTAATATATGCCTGTAGTTATGTGCCTCCTCTTCTGTGTGCACACTGGGAAAAATAGGTCTGGCCCTTCAAAATTCCTCTTTTGTCTGACATCTTTTGGTGGAAGATAAGGAAACCTCTAAGCCACCTCTGAGATGGTTTTGAGTGGTCCCAGATCTGTCTCTGCTGCACCTCTCTTTTGTAGTGCTGCTGCATCTAGGAGAGGGAACAAAGGTATTTCTGGGTCCACACCATGTTCAGCCCACTGTGATTTGGTGTTTTAAAGCTGGACCTTGGCTTGGAAGAGACATTGCTCTGTAGCATGCTCCAGTGTTCTTACTGCCCTGAGGAGTAACTGTGTGAGCACACACTGTGTGTGATGTACGTGCATGGCTTTAGGAGGATCTGGATAAACAGAGAGTCTAAGCAGTGAGAAAATCTCAAGTGTTTTCAGAAACACTGTGAATTTTCTAATGTAAAAAGAATATGTGGTCCCTTTTGCTACCATGATTATGTTCCTTTGTTTTCTATTGAGTTTAGGAAGTCTGTCTTTTGGCATTTGGAAGGGACAAGAAACAAAAGCCAGCCTCTATAATTAGTGACTTCTAAACCCTGAATTTTCTGTAATAATCTCCCATATCAGTATAGAATACAGATTTGTGGTCTTCTGGTGCAGTCAGTTTCAGATTGACTTCTTGTGCCTGTATTATCTTTCCAGGCTGGAGAACCTGCTGATTAAAGACAGACTAAATATTAATTTCTTATTCAAACCTTTTGAGTTCAGATCACGGTCGAGCCAGTGACTTCTTTGGGACATGGAAAAATGGCTGTTCCAGCACAGGCTGTTTTAAAAATGCTTCGGCTGAAAAAATACAGAACTTTTGAGGCTCTTGGAGGTGCATATATTGTAGAGGAGATTAGGAAGCTGAATGGAAAGTAAATATTAAAGGTTTTTTGGCTAAGAGAGGAAACATTTGTCTAGGGAAGTTACGATAAGAAGCTTGTCTGGAAGAGCATGAAAGGTACTCATAAGCTTAGCATCAGCCAGAAGAGCAAAGATGCTGGCCTGATTCTTTGTGTACATTTTTATGAAGATGATTGCTCATACTGAAAGCTCTAAATGCAGCACACAAAGCACGTTTATGCAGGATTGTGTAGTTCTTGAAAGTCTGTTTCTAATCAGAAATTAAACATAAACCTTCAGCATTATTGGTGAAAACAGAAGCAAAACTTCCCACTCAGGTAAAAAAAAAGTGTGCCATTTTTCTTCCCTTTTAAATGAAAATGGAAAATAATTTGACAGTTTTTTAATTTTTAAATTTTTTTAACTTTTCAGTGCCTTTCTCTCTGGGTATCCTTTATGCAGAGAACAACAAACTCCTTTTGTCCTTGCATTATTTAGAAATTGCAGGGATTGAGAATCTCAGAATGATGTCAGAATTTCCAATTGATTTTGTGTGGTTTTTGGCTTTCATAATGCCATGTAGAAGGTTCCTGAAACTGGCAATAAGACAAGAACTGGACAAGGACTGAATGCAGACTTCTTAGTGCTTATTGGCTTGGACCTGTTCTCGATACTGGATGTGAACAAGGGAAATCAAAGTCCCTGTGGTCAGTCTCCTGTAGCCCCTGGGGTTTAAAGATGTGATTATGGAGATCACAATTATGAATGTTAAAGCATTTATGGGAAAAAATCCCTGGAGAGAGGGAGAATGCTTAGTTGTGGCTATTTTAATTAGCAGCCTATATTGCCTGTTTATAACAAAGTCTTACTGACAAAGCCAGAAACATTTCTTGAGCTCCAGATGGCTGCTTTTCTTTATGACTTGCTGTAGGGTACAGACTTTGATTTTATATATTTTGATAATCTATCCTGATTATTCTACTAATACTCATTGTTCTCCCTGTGCTGCAGCAATACCCTTTGAGAAACTGCAGCATATGGCTTGGTGAGGGAAATCTCAAGGTTAAGAAAATCTTTATTTATGTTTCTCATTGCTTTGTTTCCTTTTTCTTAGAGCTAGGACCTGTAATTTTGATAATATCTCTTTGAATGTTTCCTAGAGACAAGATTCTCATTCTAGGAGGTTCCTGCAATGGATGGAAAGAGGTCTCAAAATATTTGCTCATCTTCAGAAGCCTCTTCTAAGGGCACACCATATGTGAGATGAAGTCCTAATCCAAACCAAGTTAACAGCAGCAATAACAACAGATTCTGATTTCATAAACCAATATTTGCTTGAGCTTTTTGCATCCCAAACTGGGATGCAGTTTTCCTAACTGTTTCAAAATGCAGCTGCTTCCCAGTAAAAGTTTTTCATTCTGCAGTGGGTTACAATGTTCAAATTGTTCCTTGATTAAAAGCACTGATCTCACCCTTAGCAAATTGGGAAAACCAGTGCCGTGTGGACAGAGATTCAGGAGAGAGCACTCAGCATAAATTTTTCACTAGTTCGTTTTCTTGAAAAATGAAATTGAGCCAAAAAAGAATCTGCAAAATATTTCTTTTCCTTAACCTCTGCAGTGTTGTTATCAAGTTTGCTATCAAATCAATCCAAAAATAATGATTATCATTAGCTGATGAAATGGGTCTGTGAGTTATGTGCCATATAAATATTTTGGCATTAGTTCTGTATTCATACCATGGAATAAACTTGTTGAACTTCTGCACTAGGACAAAAGTGAAAAGGAACATAAGGAAAGTTTTACATGGATATTGTTTTTCTTAGGGAAAAATACTTCATTTATATATTTATTTTAGATTTTCTACACGGTTCCTGGATAAATACAAGTGCCACTCCCTCCCAATTTAAAATACAGCATAAAGAAAAAAGTACAACTGTTTAAGAAAAATATTTTGCTTAACTAGACTCAAGGTATTGTCTTGGCCATGAGAAATCAATTGAGTTATTTACCATGGAGAGAGACATTCTTTGTAGTATAGGGCCTTACAAAGTTATTCTGCTCTGCTCAGCTACCATTTAATTGTGTAAACTTTTGCCAGCTGTCTGCAAATAGGAGAATTCGATTATAGAAGATGTGAATGTCACTGATCTGAGTACAATTTGGCCCAAAGAGACACAAATATTTGGGAAGCAATGCCATCCAAGAAAAGATGGATAAATGACAGGGCAAGCAAAGTTCAGTGGTGTAGGCACTATGTATTTATTGCGAATGTCTGTGTTGCTCACAAGTGAGCCAGCATGAGCTGTAGGACCCTTGAATATCTGGCACTTGGGAGGATGTTAAATCCCAGTGCAGGACCTGTATTCTCGAGGTAGCTTTGCCCTCAAGGGGCTTGGCACTGCAATGGTACCTTTAGAAGAGACAAAAAGCTCTCTGCCATCCATAATATTCATTGAGGGAACACAAAAGTGAATTTGATCAATCTTAACAAGTTCTGCTTAGTTCTTGAGTATTTTCTGCTGCACCCTGCAGTTGTGCCAACTATGAGAAAGCTGAACCCAAATATGCAGACTACGACTAAAATTGTTGACATTGCTGGTGTTGCTCTGTATTTACATTCCTGTGGGTGAAAGGACAAACTGTGTGTGATTCACAGACAGGGAACCCTGAGTGTGGACTTATCCCAAACAGCTTCTTCAGAGACATCCATATAGTTCTGACTTCAGGAAGGAACTTATAAACAAAGTGTAAATGAGCATGCAGTTTACTTGACTGATCTATGTGTACAGCTTAATGCTGAGGTTTTTCAATTAGTATTCCCTTCACAAATGAGAGATGTAAAATGTTTAAATTTAATGAAGCAGAAAAAAAATTGATTCTCTTCTTTCCCTCCATCTTTCTTACTAAAAGTTTTTGGCTCTTTCACATTAGTGGCTGTGCTATGTATTGGCATTTACGCTAATGAAGAGCCCATGATGTTTCCTAAATGTTCCACTACAAGGACCTTGTTAATAGCTTCCATTTATCCAGGAAAATAAAAGCTCCTTGCAATCTCCAACCCGTTGTGCAATAAGCCAAGGACATAGAAGGGACATGAAACTGGACTCTCCTTAACTGTGCCACCCTTTATTCCAGTAGGGCCAAGTAATTTGTTCAGGGAGCCAAAACCTGGGACTGCAGGTTAAAAGGAGCTTGCCCAGGGATGGGTATTTGTTCTTCCCCTGTGATAGAGAAACAAAAATTGAAATCTGAGTGTGACCCTGTGGTTGGTCTCCCATTGGTTACTGGGAATCTCGCTGATCCGTAGGGTACTGATAACTTACAAGGTTGGGGCACTGACATTGGCAATTGCTTCCTTGCCTTGCCACTCGTCCTCATTCCAGAAACTGTGAACCACGGAATCTGTGGATTCCTAATCCTAATTCTCCTAATCCTGGAGGTTTTGATCCAGGTGATCTTGGGCAAATCCAGTCAGGCGACAGCAGCATCGCCAAGGACAGAATTCATGTGTGGTTCATCTCTCAGCCTGTGCTCGAAGAGCTGTTCAACTGGAGAGTGAAGATTCTTTTCATACTCTAAATGTGATACTTAGTCACAAAGAATAAGAGTAATTATTTTATCTATCTTTTAACAATTAGTCTTGACACATCATAATGGGTTCTGTAGTCTTCATCTAATCAGCAACTTTAAAATGATTGTTTAAAGACTGTGAGTGATAAAGATTAATAATTACAAATACTAATAACTTCCAATGATTAAAAAAATCAATTGGATAGAAAACTAGTTTCATCTCAATGAAATTGCATTGTGTATGAGAAGTCATAAAGATATAAAAATGTAGAGTAATCAGTGCCAAAATTTAAAACATCTTAAGGGGACATTAATATTATTTGCATATATTTTGACTAATTTGCCTTTATTATCCTGCAGAATGCAGTCTTTTAAGATCCTCCAAATAATTTAAAGGTTTTCACAGAGGCTACTGTTTTACAAATATTTGTGCTTTCTCTTTGAAAGTAGAAGTACTTAGGAATTTGTGTTCTTCTTGGTTACTATGTTAGCATCTATTTTCTTAAGAACTGGCAAAAATAATTAAACACTTTCTAGGCTGTTTTTTTTCGTTTTCTCTTCTGAACAAAACAAAGTTCAGAAAACAGATTCAGTTTTGGAGAGTGTTTTTTCTTGTTGTTTATTTCTCTCAACTTTATTAGAGTAGTAGGACAAACCTCTGTGAGTTCAAATTAGTCCTTCACAGAAAAGGAAAAACTCAGATATTCCACTGTGACTTCCACATCCTCTCTGGTTTTGATGGGCATCACTGTAAGGTGTGAAAGCACAGCAAGAATGCACAACTCCATTGTTTTAAACTGACCTGAGACAACCCTCTGGCTCTTTTTTATTAATCCACAGAAAATTCCATTTCCCTCTGTTTTGAACTTAAATGGAAGCCATGGAGCTCCTTGTAAACAGGGTTGGACTTTCCTGTGCTCAGAAAGGAGACAACTTTGGGATTGAGGAAAGGGATACTGGTTGCAATGTATTCAAAAAGTTTATTCATAGTAGTAATCAGCATAGAATTCTTTTACAATGAATCAGTAATGGAAATAAATCCTACAGTGCACTTAATACAGGAGAAAATGAGAAAACTGCTATATCATAGTTTAGAACAGCAGGAATGAGTTCTGGAAGCACTGCCAGGCATCCCCAAAGATTTCAGATACCTTTGCTAGATGCAAAGGCACTAATTTGAAAATGGAACTGATGCTTCCTGCATTCTCACTCTCGCTTTTGCAGAACCGTATAAAGGTTCCTGTTTTGCTATGTATCAAACATAACACAGCTCTGTTGAGGCTGTGGCACTGTTTTCTCAGATCTGCAGTCAGTGCTTCAGATAATTTAGATTAGTATAAGCTGAATGTTTGAACAGAGAATTCTCTGAAAGCAAATGGAACCCAAACGAAATGAAAGATGTCATGTCCTTGGATGTTTTCAGTGTATGACAATCAGCTTTTCTTTGGTCAAAAGTCTTGAAGAGCAAAAACCACAAGGACTTGCAGGGACAGCCTCTTCATTTTCTACCTGCAGGAACTCTTTAACATCAGCTTTGCTGGATTAGTTGTTCTTGAATGTTGCTGAAATCCTGCTGATGTAACAAATAGATAAAAAAAATATAAGGGAGATTGATACTGACTCAATTGAATGCTTTCACAGGCTCCTTCAGCATCATCTTGGTCTCTTAGTGCAAGCAAAGCTCCATAAGCACTGCTGTCTAAGAACACATTCCAGACTTGAGCTGTGTTAGGGAATTCACTCTCGAATATTGGCACTTTTTTTCCAAAGACCTGATTGCCACCAGTTGTCCAAAATTTGTCTTGTAATCTAAGGAGTGTCTTCCTGTCCTGTGTCTGTACAAATGTAAGGAAACACTGCCCCTGTAGAGATATTTCCACACTAGAGCTTTGTTTCAAATGCTGGGTAGAAGTATCAATTATATTCAATGTAATATCTATAAAATTCCTTTCTTTGACCCAGTGAGACTCTGTGTTGGAATTAGGAGACTTGTAAAATTTGCTATTCCAAAGTGTTTTCTTTGTGTTTCTGCTCTTTCTCTTCCACTCTCTTCAGATTTTCTGTTCACTGTTATTGGTGGCAGTTTGATTTCACTAATAGGTCACAGGAAAATAGTTTTACAACAGCACCCCCTTAAACTCACCAGATGTATTTCCATAAAGAATCTGAATAACTTCCTTGCTTTTGGTTTCCAAACATACCTGCTGTGGGAAAAGAATAGCTGTATTTCCAAAAAAAGTGCTCTGCAAGAAGAGCTACAGACCAGTCAGATATGAACAACAGGCTTGAAAATGAGTGGTGGCTGGAAGTCAGCACTAAACTGGAAAAACCTACCCAAGTGCATCAATTTCCTTCCTCAGGGTGACCTTGAGATTTTTGCTATTCCAAATGTAGGTGAAACTCAGCAAAAATGCAAGACAGGCTGGAGGTTCTGGACTGTGCTGGGGCTGTATTTTTTGTACAGGCAATATTCTCCTGCTTTCAAGAAAATACTTTATTTGCACATCCTGCTGGCAGAATACAAATGTATTAATGCAAAATGAGCTGAAAGTAAATTTCGGCTGGAAGTAAATGAGCTGACTCCCTTTTGACCAAGTTATATCTAAATCAATCCTACATGAGCCCTAATTAGGTCAGATCTTGTCTGCTGGCTTTGGAGTTGCTGTTCCTGTTGGTTTGGTGCCAGGGTTAGATGTGGTACCCGTGGTGTTTGTTAGCAACTGCAAAGCCCAGGGTGAGCATGGGGCCTGTTGGGGCTAATGCACACCCTGATTATCTCAAATGCTCCTTTGCTAAGCTGATGGGCAAGGTTTAGTTATCAATTTAGTCGGCTTTCCTACAGTCTGACACTGCTTCTCAGACAGCCTCGAGCCACAGCTCTCTGGAAGTAACAGATGATTTATTTTTGCTGGAGGTAGCTGCTGAAGTTGCTCGTTAAGTGTTATTGATACTATAACACTTTTTGCTATAACAGACTTTCTTTTGATTATTAGATCTCTAGGAGTTTCAGGATTATTAGGGTTCTGAAGAGCTTACTCTTTCTTTTTTTTTTGGTGTCTCTAATGTTTGTTTTTTTTTTTTTTAATAATTTGTCCAATTTTTCTTTATTTACTAAAGTGTCTATTGGAATCAAAAGAACCTCTATCTCATTTTATCCTTCTGGGGAAGATTTTTTCAGAAATTCCAGTGACTCCCTGCAATAACTAGATATATGAGGTTCTGTGTGTGGTCTGCTTCCAGGATACCTACTTGAAAATCTCAAAATGCTTGAAAGTTGTTATAAGTCCTGTCCTCAAGTAAATCATGTGCAATAACCTATGGGGATGAACCAAACCTATTGTGATAGAAAAAACTGACTTGGAAAACCAGGTTTGACTCCAAATCCTGAGATCTAAACCAAACTGATTTTAAAATTAAAACATGGCATCCAGCACAGCAGGTTTTCCCCACCAAGCTTTAAACTCATCCATAATAATTTTTATATTATTTTTATTTGTGCTTTATCTAACTTCTGATATTAAAAAAAGTCATTAGAATTTTTCGATTTGTTTAAATGGGAACAGGATTGGACTAATAGTGAGAGTTTTTAAAGTAAGTTTGCATGTCACTGATCCAGAGGAACTGTTAGTACTACATCTTATTCCAATTGTTTGCCTTGTTATTAAAAAATTCATAATTAAATGTTTTCAACGTTTTTTGTCCAAGAGCTTTGTTCTTTATAACTCTTAAAGTGCTTTTTTATAGCAAGGCATTTCTCTTGGGTTTGTCATTGTAAAAAGAAATCCCAAGCATGCCATTCTTTCCCCAAGTTTTCTGGAATTTGTGTTACTTCTCTCTATTGTATTTGCAGTGTATGAGGTGGGTTCTTTTCTCTTCCTTCAGGCTTCTTGGGTGAGGGGGAAATTTTTTATTTTCTGTTATTTAAAGAAAAGCAAAATAGACTTGAATTGGCTCCTTCCACTCATAAAACTGCCCAAAGTTTACTTGGCAAAAACGGGAGTGAAGAACTGACATGCCAGGAAGGAATATTTTTCTCTACATCCACCTAGATTTACCTCCCCACTCATTTTAAGAATCAGTCTTTGCCCTTCAGTGCAGATTAAAAGCAGGCATCAGGTTTTGTATCAGGAACAGAGAATTCTGATTAAATAAATCACATTGAGCAGTTTTATGCTTGGTCATTTCTAATTCAAAGCACACCCTGAGACTGTAGCAAAATCCAAGAGAATGCCCCAGCACGAGCTTGAGCAGGTTAAAGCTGGTGCTCATGTGGTCATCAGCAACTTGAGCACACAGCATTGTTGTCTTAAAACTTGTTACTGTATTTTCTCCTTTTGTATTTGGTTATGGATACATGTCTGTCCAAGTTATTCCAAACTTCTATCTCCATAGCCCATGAGATAAGAATATATTTTCGGGGAATGAATGTCTATACTACAGCCTGGGAGACTTGACACTGAAGTTTCTCAGGCTAAAGAGGAGAGATTTGTGTTCCAGGTTGCAATATGGTAGTGGCCAGATGTCTATTTACACACACACACAGTGTACACCTGGCCCATGGTAAAAGATTAATGGTCCCATACTTTTAGAAGCTCTTTGAACTTGGTTCTCCTTTGTTTTGTACTTTGTATTTGTGAAATACAGCTGATTTAATCCAAAAAATTGTTGATGCATCTGTTTATGGTAGAGCCTGACTGCGGATGACGGCTGGGAAGGGATTGCCAGGGTTCCGAAATCGTTAGGGTTTTTGTTTGTTTGCATATCCTCACAGCAGTGTGTAGTGGATACATGGAGGGACACGGAGCAGTGCATTGTTTTCACCACTCTGCAGATGCCTGACTTAGGTTTCCATTTGTGCCCTTCCAGTGGGTAGAACCGAGATTGCTTTAAGGTGTATTCACAACTATTCCAACCTATCCTAGCAGGAAAAGTCTGGTTTTTAGCCAGCCTGACAATGAGAAGACATAAAGAGGGCTTAAAAATACCTCTGCTCATCAGAGTCACTGTTTTACTGTGTACTCTCTGACTGGAGGTGAAAACTCAGCGCTTTTAATTCTATCAGACAGCAATCCCTCTTTTATTAATCAGACATAGGTGCTCTATCAGAGCATAATGATGGTCTGGGATCAATATTTGAAATCCTAATAAGACTGAGTGATTTCAGCATTTCAGTATTTGAACAAGAGATCATATTGTTTTTTCCACGGAAACATTAAAAACTCTGTAAAGAATCCAGTGAAACTGTGTCACTCTAAGATCCTCTTGGACAATATTTCCCACTGCAATATTCCCACTACTTTCTTTTCATTTTTTTTTCCTAAAAGAAAGATTATCTTTCTTTTGAGCAAAAGATTTTTCTAAATGGAATTAGTCCATTACAAGAGCAGAGGGAAAGTTGTTTTTGTTTTTAAAGACTCTTAGAGGATTCAGTCTAATCCTTAAATCTCTCAGGTTGATAATAGGGTGTTTTTCCCAGAGAATTACTCAAACAGGGTTTGAAACAGGTGGATATTCTCTTCAATCTACACATTATCTGAATGTACATCTTCTTTAGGATTTAGCTTTTTTTTTTTAGCAGCAGTGATGCAGATAGGAATTGAAAACCCAATGCACCTCAAGGACTGATGTATCTGTCTGGACTCTGAAAATTACACCTTTAATGGCAAGACAAGGCCTGTCAGATGCAACTTTTGAGACAAGACTGGTTGTTTATTTCATGAAGAGCCTCTTTTTATTATTTCTATTCATTTCTGCCACCAGGGAAAGCTGCTGATCCTATGGTACTGTGAGGACGGTTTGACTTTCTGAGAACTGAACTTGGTTTGTGTGTCAAGCTCGTGACATATTTCTCTGAAATTTTTAGTGGGAACGAGTTGCTGGCTGACAACAAGTAGGTCTATAGCAGGGAGAAGATTACAACAGAATTGTTCTGCCTCATGGCCTGGGCTTTTAACTACCTCAGAAAGCAGCAATCTTCCCCTTTCTCTAAAGCTGTTATAAAAAATCTTGGTGGTTTTTTTTCCCCCACAGCTGTCAAAATGGTGCTTAGTCTGTTTATCCAACAGCCTGGGAACTGGAAGTGTAGTCACTGAGCCGATCCTGTTTCAATCATTGACCTTAAGTGGAAAGAAGGGAAAGATCAAACAAATATTTTTTTTCTGATTTTTGAAAAGCTGCCAAAACTAACGAAGTTGAATTCATTTGGGACAAAGGAGATGCTTTTGTTTTTCTACCTCTTTCAGCTTAGTTGTGTTTTGGATGGCACTCAGCTGTTGCAGCTGGAATACAAAACCACTGCATCAACCCCCTCTGAAAGCCAGGTCTGTCTTGTGTAACTGCAGTGCCACCCAGGAAACACTTGTTTGTGTATTCTCAGGGTGTATTCTTCTTATCTTCTTGGTAGATAGCCCAAATTCACACAGTGGGCTTGTTTTTGGTTTTGTTTTGTATTGGTTTTTTTACATGGGGGAAAGAATTGGAGAAATAATTTGTCTTTCCTGCACTTCTTTAGCCTTCCCACCAGAGATCAACCTAAATCAAGGGGCTGACCCAAATACACTTACTTTTTAAAATGACAGAAGTTAATTTTTAAGTATGAATCTCTTCTATTTTTGGTATCAGACAGACTGCTGACTTGAAAACCCCTGGAACTGTTACTTGTGTCCTTATGCTCAATGCTCTGAGGTACACCTGTTCCCAGTTCAGCAGCCTCATATCCACCCACATGGCACGGCCTGTCCATTTCCTGTGTTCTCCAGGTTCCGTATGCTGGGAATAAACCTTAAAGCAAAACCATTTTTCTTAAGGTCATTAAAGCTTTCCAGAGGCAGAAACTGTTCAGTAAGGTTCATGCAGAGAGTGAAGTGGTGCCATGTTGGCCATGAATGTAAATTAAATAATGTGGGCTGATCTTTTGTGGCCCAAGACAACCTGATCCCAATAGTGTCTGCTGCTGGGCTTTGCTGCAGCTTTGGTTCTGGCCATGGGCTCCTGGCTCTTCTTGAGCTAAGATGATGTGCTATGGAGGTCATTGCTAAGACTGGGGGTGGACTGTTCATTATTGGAGAGGTCATTAACCTATTGTTTGTGCATGAGCCAGTATGACCCAGAATATTTTAGTCACTGAATTACAACTGAAACAAAGCCACAAGAACAAAACCAAGCTTAGCTGGACCAGCTTTTTTTCCTTAGGTGTATTACTCCTGGTCCTGTGATAGAATAATTTGCTTTAATGTGTAAGCATTTGCAGCATTAAGTAAATAAATAAAACCAATATTAACACTTATACATGAAAAGCATATAACTCCCTGAAAGTTTCATGGATGTTAAACCAAACCATCCTACAGAGAACTTGGACTTTGGACAGTTAATTTTATTGTGGAAAGTTTACAGCAAGCTTTTTATTCCACCGACCCTCAGGACTGTGTTGAAGAATAAGATTAATACAGTTTTGAAATCAGTCACATCCACCTTGAAATGCAAGGGTGTTAGCCAGTATTTGATGCAGGAAACAATTTTCACTCACCAAGGATGGAACTCATACACAAAAAAGAAAAACTTGAAAAGACAATACTTCAGAAATATGACAAAAAGGGTGTTTTCAACTGGAATTTGGGAAACTATTAGGTGCCTGCAAAATTTTTATGTTATGTAAGTTTTGCAAACAGGATTATTTTTCTTCTCTCTTCTGACCCCCTTCATTTTTATTTTTATCTCTCTGCATTGCACTTGAAGTCCAGACAGGCTATTGTTTTAACAGATTTTTTGAGAATTCAAAGACCTTTAAGTTGTGTTGAAACCAACATGTCTGGTTTATGGATATGTCTGTTCCTTTCAGTCATATTTTATCACTTATTCATCAAAAACTGAAGCTGGGAGGAAAACAAAAATTATTTCAAAATGGTTTTGTCTGAGTTGTATGGGGGAAAAGATTTTTAAAACCTTTAAGGCTTTTCATTAAAAGCAGCACTTCAGTTTTGTGAAGCTGTGAACTTTTTATTGAAACATGGCTCAAAGTTCCAGTATTTGTTGAAACAAAGGTCTAATTTTTACACACAGGTCTGTAGTCAGATTGTTTTCTTCCAATTGCTGATATTGGTTATTCTGAATCTTCCTTCTAGATACTCCTCTAATTTTCAGCCTAAATATTGCACTTTGTTCTTATAATTTCCCTACCTCTACCCAGAACTGGTGTATTATTTTAGTTACAACCAACAAAATAGATTAGGATGCAACAGACTTGAGTATAAAACTCTTTGTAAAAACCTTGGCTCCTGTGAACTTGGCAAGACATTGCATTTCCTTTCAAATAATAACCCATCTCTGTCTTGTCTTTGTGCTCCCGAGCACCGGAGCTGCTGTGACCCTGTACAGCAGCAATCCAGTCCTGTCTGTCAAAAAGAGACAAAGATCTTAAGATCTGGCATGAGACAAAAAGGTTTCAGTTGCAATGGATGTCAGTGTTCACTGTAAGGTTGTATTCCTTTGAAAATCCCAGCCACGGGCATCACCGTAATTTGAGATGAACACCGAAACGGAACAGTGGGATCGGATCAAGGGCTTCATAGCAACTGAGGAAATGATTTAGGAAAAGATTCTAAGAAATTTTAGTTCCTAATGTAGCCCCAGCTCTTTCATTTCCATTTCTTTGATAACAGGTCCAAGCTCCTTCGAGTCTGAATTTCAGCTCAGTTTTGTCCCTCTATGGGCTTATGGCAGATGTGCAACCTTTAACTATGTTAAGGTTGCAAAGTCTTGTGATTTTCAGATGAACTTCATCAGAATGAGTGGAAAATGATAGCCATTCATTAATGAGGATTTATGGTGTGTAAGTCCTCTGTGAAGGATTTTAGGTTAGAGATTCATTGTGTTTTTATTCAATTTGATATTTACTATGACTTCTACATGTTTTCCTGAAAATTTTTAATAAAATATTTTAGTGTACATCAGTATTAAAAAATCTTTGTTATAGGAAGGTAGGACAGTGTGGCCTATTTCTCAAACCAGGTATCCTTTTGCTCCATGTGGAATCTCATGCTTGCTGGGCTCTGGAGTGAGGAAATGGTTCCACACCACAGTCAAAGCTAACCCCAGATAAGTAAGTGCTTTTGTGTTTCAAATTGATGAGCAAGAGTGTAGGTGCTCAGTGGGTTCGGTCGGGACGGTCGGGACGGACGGAGATCTCTCTAGGCAGATCTTGGAACATGCGGTTTATTGCAAAGGGCGTGGGTATAGGGGCACTGCTCAGAGCTGCCAGACTCAGCTCGGAGCAGGCCCAAGAGAGCAAGAGAGTGAGCGGGTAAGTAAAGAGAGAGAGAGTGTAAGAGCAAAGAGAGTGAAGAAGAAGTAGTAAGAGTGTCTGAAGTCCTGGTTACAATATAATAAATCATCTTCTGTACTGAATATTCTAATTGTCACTAACCAATCTAATACAAGATACAAATCCTATAGCATTTACATACAGCCTATAAGAGTTCTTATATTACCATAGAGTGTTACATCTTAACTTCTAAAAACTACTCTTTGGACCCCTTCTGCTGAGCTAGTAGGGTCTGCTCTGACCCTTGGACCTGTTTGCAAGCAGAGGGTATTGTTCCATCAAGAGGGGATTACTTCAGTCGGCCATACCATTGTTTTCCAGTTGTTCAGTAACTAAGACTTGGTATTTCAAAAGTGGCTTTCATTTCGATGTTGCCTGTAGTTCTCATATTCCCAAAATCTTTTGTCAGGCAATCATATTTATAAGGCTTTCCTGTTTCATCTTCCCCAACACAAGAGGTTATTTTTTTCCCTATCAAGGTAGCAAATGAATGGTGGGAAAGGGATGCAATGTCCTTAAAGTGTCATGGATGCACTGCTTTGGTCTTAATAAGGGCTGTGATAGGTTTGCCTCATTGCTATTCTCTATTACTGAGAGGTCATTCAGTACTACAGGAAAATCCAGACCATCTGTTAGAAATAGATCACATCCCCCCAGGCTTCCCTAGAGTGTGCCCTCCTTTCTGTGACATCACACACAGTACTTGTCTACCCCCTAATAACAAATACAGAGTTTGGATTCACCCTGACTTGTAGAGAGCTTGGAGAACTTCTGTTCCTTCCATTGCACAGGTGCCCACTGACTTTACAGTGTCTGAGCCAGAGTCTGAGTGTGCCCCATCAGCTGGGCAGAGAAGGCATGAGTGAGATGGTATCATTTGAAAAAGTGCTTTTTATGATTGATTTCTGAGGAATGCAGGGAAAATTTTCAGTGTTTCTAGATGCTGAATTTTGAAAAACATATTGAAAACATTATGTGCTGTGCTTTCTGCCTTTATTTTCCCTTTAAAATGTCAGAATTCCATTGCAGTTTTGGGTTTTTTTCTGCTCTTTTCTGAAACTAGTTAATATGAAGGATATCTGCACAGTACTTTGTTGGTCAAAGTCTCTGTGTTGAAAGCTTATCTCATGTTGCAGATTCCTCCATTTGTACCAGTGGTGGTGTTTCCAACACTCTTCCTCTTTAATTATGGAGATTTTAAGACAAATAACCATGTCACAAGAAAGAGATTCTATATGAGTGCTGCTTTTTGGTATAAATTTCACTACAAGAGTCAAAGGATGGAAGTTGCCTTTGGATGTGTGTGTGTGTGCTCCAAAGGAATTGTGTTTGAATGAGGACTTAATTCAAGGTTTGATGGAAATTCTCTTAGGGCAGTAGGAAAGCTTCTACTGATTTCAGTGGATTGACAAAACCTCAGTGCAACAGGTAATTAAGTCAGGAACTAGACCTAAATTTTGTGGTATTTATTTGATGATCTTATTTGTAGCTTTCTTGCTGTGGATTCAGAAACACTCTGTTCGTTACTCTTCACTGAGTTTCCTTTCCTCAGGTCTATCTGGTTCTTTGCTTTTCAAAGTTGAAGGGCGAACAAGAAGATCAGGAATTTCATCATGAAAGCAGCACAATGTAAAAGAGCTGACACCTAGAAAAACAAGCAAAGTTAAACAGGATTTGACAGGTTGCAGAAAAGAGAGAGTGAACAAGATGGGAACAATGAGCAGCAACTAATTATTATTTCACTGGTCACCACAACACTTTAAAAACTTCCAAAGGCTGTGAAATTAATTGCATGCAGAACAGCACTCAAGGTGCTTAATATTTTGTCTCTCTGGGACAATTTGCTAGAGACATCGTTTGAACTACAAATACAAAGCAGGGAAGATGGGCCTCTCTCTGGCTGTGTCATTCTTCATTTTAATGAGGAAAAAATGTCACACAGAGCAGTGTGAATTTGAAATATTATATTATGCTTCAGCTTTATGTCAGAGTAAGTATGTTTCTTAAAAGAGCCCTAATGATTCTAAATTCTAGACCTTGTTGATAAGACATCTGCTTACTTGGCCTGTGGTTTGTGTCTCATCTATAAGCTCATTAACATATATATTAAAAGAAACCTATTAAAATATTTGCATTTTTAAATGAATCATAACCCCCCACTTTCCCTCCTCCCCTGTCCTTTGGAAACTTGTTCTTTTGGCCTTGCAAAACATTCCACCAGGGAGACAGAAATATTTCAGTTATTTTTGAACCATTTAACATTTGGGTAATTCTTATAATTACTTTTCTCTTTAATTGTTAAAGCTGGAAGGCTTATATAATATTACTTTCAAAATTCATAGTTCAATGTAAATAATCTTTTCTGTACTCACAGACCTCTCAGCTGGATGCTGACTCGAACCCTAAGGGCGCTCATTCTTTCCTTTGGTCTTATTTATTATTTTCTGCTCTCCTCATCAGTTTTCTGTTATTGTCTTTCCTGCCTCTTCATCTGTCTAGAGGCACATGTATTGGGTGAAATGGCACTTGAAGCCATGCTGGTTGTTTATTTAAATAAATCATATTGAGATGAAAAGAGCAGCTGATTGCAAAGATATAACAAATTTGATCGAGAAGCTCGTCAGGCTCTTGAGAGGTCTTGTCATTTTAAGGAAATCTCCCACCTGGACTTGTGGCTCAGAGATCTTTCATGTCAGCAGTCCTGGTCTAGCACGGAGCGCAGGAAGTTCCTTTTGTGTTGCCTGTCTGGGTCTGGTGTTCTGAGTCTCCTGCTGTGGTAGGGCTGGCCAGTGTAAGAGAAGCAGCAGAATACAGCCACCAGTGCAGGGGCTGCCTGCTGCCCAGGCTGTGTCCTGTTTGCTAGGAAAACTCTGCACAAAGGATGCTACAAGTGCAACGGGCAAAGCACAGCTGAGAAGATTCAGCTGTTTTCTAGAACCTTCCCAGCCCAAAGAGGCATCTGCAGAACAAGATGGTTTTCCCAGCACGCTCAGCTAGTGGAAAACAAGGAGACAGAAATATTGGCTTCATCTGGAAAACCACGAAGGTGATCTCCTCCAAAGGTGAGCAGGAGCTCCTGTCACCTCTGCTGGAAGGGGTGCCTGGCTTGGATGGCATCAGTCTTTCATGTGCTCACTGTGAGTAACACCCACTGTCACTCTGCTGAGACTTTTGTTTCAGGAAATAGATCTCCCAGGAGGAAAATCTGTATCAAAGCTGGGATATATCTACTTTGGAGTACCACAGGTTACACTGGGAAGAGTGTTCCTTGGTGGCAAGACTAGCAAAGGACAATTTTGGCAGCTGAAGTTCTCATGCTTAACAAGGAGACATTTTTATTGCCAGATACTCCTCTTCCAGTTTCCTCTTCAAAATACTTTTATAGATATAGTTTCTTAAAAGATTCTTAATGCCTTCTCAGGCTTTTAAACCATTTTCTTGCATACTGAAAACAGCTGTATGGGGAAAGGAAAGCTCCTGCTGCTTCTCTAAAGCAGTATGTGTAACATCACAGTGGGAAATAACATGTTTCATGAACTTGATTTATCCCCTCTGCTGTGTGGTATAAATCCTGCTTCCTCACTGCATGGCCTACACAGGCATTTTTGAGGGCCTTATCCTGCCTGGTCCTGAAAAAAAAGTGCAGAGGAAGGATTTAATTAAAAGGAAATATTTATTTATGGGGAGCACTACCTCCTACACATACTCTGCTGCCTAGCAGGAGGAAGCACTAAGTAAAATCACGGGAAACAGTAAAAATATTTCCTATCCACCGGAATTATTAAGTATTTGCAGTACCTAATATATTATTTCAGAATCACAATTATAACCCAGGCAAAGCAGTGCAAGATAATGCTTTATTTAAGACAGCATGATCTGTTTGTTCTGTTTCACAACAAGTGGAGGACAAGCTGCCATGGCTTCCACTTTATGTTATTTTTTTCCTCTTAGACAATGCCTTTTGATGCCAATTTTAACGAACTGCCAACTTTTTTCTTTTTTTTTTAATGGGCAGCTGCTCAATCTCTGTTCTTAGAATACCTGAGTCCCTTGCAGTCCTCAGCTTGATTTTTGTCTCCAGTTTTTGTGTTGGTAATTTTTCAGAAAAAAAATCATAATGTATGTGAGAATGTTAAATTATTAAAATCTGTGGGAGTTAAATGTTTTTAACTGAGTAAGTCACTTGCTGACATGCAGGACTAGAAGTAAGTAATCCCCAGATGTAGCAAAGTTCCTACCTCCTGGTCCAGGCTGCAATTTCAGTCCTACTGGTACTGCTGGTTGTCTTTGGATGTGATGCACTCCATTGAATATTAAAAGCCAGAGCAGCTGTTTGCTGTTTCTCACCTTAGAAAATCTGGTTGTTGATTTAGATGTATAAACATCTAGTGCTGCAATGGACATTAAATATTGAATTACCAAACTCTGGGTATCTCTCTGTCCTAGTTGTGTGCAGTGTCATTGTGTTCATGGCGGCAGCACTCTGGCCATGATCAGAAGCACATCATGGTTGTTACTGTACAAACCCAAAGCAAGATCCCTGTCCTGCAATTTGAAATCTCTTAGATATTAAAGAGGTCTAAAGCTCTGTTTGAACCTTGGGGAGCTGAAACACGCTCATTAAGTGTTTCCCCCATCACATGGGCAGTTTGTGGTGGGGCTGGGAAACACTTCTGTCTGCAGTCTTAGGCCTGTGTCTGAACAGCAAAACTCCTGCCAGCCCTGTGTACAAACCTTCTAGATTTATAGCCCAGTGACAATCACTGATTAAAAAAAAAAAAGCTGTTATGCTTTATGAAGTGTTGGAGTATTTTATCTCTTTATGTCTGTTGTGGTGTCCTTCCCTCTCAGCGTGAGAGAGCAAGATCATCCACACAGCACTGTCCTTATTAATGAGAAGTACAGCCAAGCATGTGCTGGTTTTTCCGTCACTGTGCTGTGGTTATCTGCAGAACAGGAATAGAAAACGAGTATCTAATCCTTAAAAAGGGCTTTGGAAGATTACTTCAACCTTTACCCTGCCCCAGCTGAGCTCCACTTAAATCCTAAAGGGCTCTAAATATTTTGTGTTCCCAAGATGGACATTAGTGTACCATGCAAGTGGGAACTAGCTGGTGAGAGAGATTTTCACATAAAAGCAAAACTGGAGAGGGTTGCCTTTTCAACTCTCTCTTTTCTTTCTTTTTTTTTTTTTTTGTTTGTTTCTTTTTCCTGACGAAGAAAAGTGGAACTGTGCATGTTGGAACAAACCAGTGTGAGCGAGTGAAGGTCAGACAAGGAGGATTATTCCTTGAATATTAACCAGAAATGTTAATTCCTAATTCATTGTCAGCTGAATTCTTTCCCTATGTCATTGTGACTTCATGGACTCCAAAACAGTTACTTGTATCTTGATTTTCAGTGAAACTTTTAAGAAATTAAGAGTAAATAAACCTTTAGTGTCTGTGGAGATTCTTCTGCCTAGATCAGTGTCAGCCTTAATTAGTCCTGCTAGTGGAACGTGTTCAATTCTGGTCTCCTAAGACAACCTTGTTCCTTCAAGAGTGTCCTGACAATATGACCTGACTTTAGGGCTGATGAGGATGAGATTGTATAACCCTGTGGCACTGGCTTGCACATATTTGCTGGCACAGCATTTAAAGCGTGTAAGTTGCCCTCTGGGAGAGAGAAGATGTAAAAGGCCACGTTCCAGAAGAGAGTGACTGCTTTCCTCTGCCATGGTGGGAAGAGAGCAGGCTAAGCTTATGCAGTTGGAGGTTTATTCTTTAACCTCAAAGTCTGTTAGGAAAGAAATGGTTGATTTACAACCAAATTTATTAGATTGAATTTCATTACTAATTTCCCTGTATGTTTCCTTCAGTCTGGGCTGTGCTGTCACGCAGAGCAGCTACACCTTCCAGAACACACCCTCTGCCCTCATACAGCTGGAAGAACAATCCTGGAGCGGACTGTGCAGCCCTGGCCACTTGTAATGTTTCAGGATATTTCAGTGAGATTTATCTCAAGTGAACCCAAAGTGCCTCTGGCAGCTGCACTTCATCAGGGCTCTACCCACAGTCTGGGTGCTACTCTGAATGGCTCAGGCTTGATGTAACTGTACCAGAGGCTTGATTTGCTTTCATGTCTGTACTTTTGGATTCAAAGTGCTGTCTTTCCTCTTCCCCAAACAAAGGCAGAGCAGTGAAAATAACTGCAAGCTAGCAGGTGTACAGTGGAGATTGGGAATAGCTTCAGCAGCTCTCCCATCACACCCCTGCCCTTGGGACACGGGGACTGGGGAGTGCCTGCCATCACTCGCAGAGCCTGAGTGCTCCATAGCACCAGAGGAGTCAAAGACACTTAATTCTTTGCAGAAGGTGTTTATGGCATCAGTCCCTAGGGCAGTGTGTGAATTAGAAAAAGGATCATGTGTGTACCTGTCCTTGCTGTTAATTACCTTGCCATTGAATACAACAAAGCAACATAAAATGGCCTTAGGAAATATTTAGACTGGCTGGAACATAAGGTTAAAGGTTTCTAATCTGCTTTAGGATGGATGGTCCCAGCAGTGCTGAGGGGTGGGAAGCAGTTCTTTCTCTTTTTGGTTATAATATGGCTAGAAAATTTTCAGAGTGCAAACTTCCAGCACCTCCCCATCTGCAGTGCAGATCCAGTCCCTCTCCCTGATGTTTGCACAGCATTGCAACAGTCTCTTGCTGCTGGAGGAGCAGAGAAGCAGGACCATGTATTGTCCCTCTGAATGTTTTCCTGAGAAGTATAAACTGTGGCTGCTTTTTATCTTCACCCATCCATAAAGTTTAGCTATTCACAACCAATTTCACTCTAAAGAGTTCTCATGTATGTTTCAAAAATAGAACATATTTAAATGAAAGTGAAATCTCGTTTTTAATTTATACAAAGGTTAGTGCTTCTGCTCCTAAGAGTTGGCTTTGAATTGCTGTGAGAAGGTTACCTTGTACCTTCTAAAATGCACCTATATCTGACAGCTAGTCCCCCTCAAAGAAATTTTCCAGCTCAGTAATTTCAGTGTATAAATGGTATGCTATGAAAATATTGTCTTTTTCAAGACCTTTTTTAAAAAAAATATTGTGTCTTTATGTGAAGAAATTTTTGTATGCATAGACAAGAACTTCAGTAGTGGAATAATATTCCCCATCACATTTAACTTCTCCAGAGTCCTTGTACATCATAAAAATATAATTCCAAATTCTAAAACAGATCAGACATAACTATGCAAAGAACCAGGGCTGTGACTTTGAAAAATCTGAGGTCAAAGGGGAAGGGTCTTCTGAGTAATACAAGGCAGAATTTTGCTGCTCAGAACTGCTTGAACATTCACAGTGCAGAATGTCAGTCAACCCCTTTCCCTCCTCCACTCTTCTCTCTTTCTCTTTCTCCATCAGCAGCTTTTAACTAATAATGTTCAGAGCTCAGTGATTAAAAAGTCTTGTGAGCAGCACAAAGACACTACCATCCTTCACGTTACCCTGTGAACATCAGCAGTGATCATCTCTATAAAAATGTGCACGTTTTGTTAAATGCTGTCATTTATTTCAGTGCATTTATTGCCACAAAACTTTAATGACAGTTTAATTAAGAGCTTAAATATTTTATACCACAAAGTAGAAATATTTATGAAGGAGCTTGTCAGAGGCAAAATATTAAAAGAAAACAGGTGTTTTTGCAGAAACACAAATAAAATATCTAACAGTAAACATTCAAAAAATCAATTATTAATCATGGTGCTTTTCATTACTCTTGAATTGCCTTACTAAGAATTCGTGTCTGACAGAGTCAGTGGATCTGCAATATTGTCTTATCCCATCACTTTGCCTTCAGATTATTTTCTTCTTCAGGAAAACATCTTGGGACAAAGCTAGGGTGAAGGCTGTAAACTCCTGGGGTCAAGTGTCTGAATTCCACCTTTGCTGCTTCGTTGGCATGTGCAAGTCTTCACTCCCAGTTGTTGGTATTTCATCACTGTTGATGACACCAGGTGCAGGAGCTTCATTATGAACCCTTTGGGGGCCTGTAAAACACAATGATGTTCTCTGGCTTTGGCTCATATTTCCATTGTTAAAACAAAACCAGAAAAACGTCTCTGTCACCTGAGATACCTCAGGTTTCTCGTCCTGGCCAGTTAGGAGATATCTGGGAGACTGGTGTGGGAGGTGGGGCTCCAGGGTCATCCTTTGGTGAGGTGGATTCCACCTGGTGCTTTATCACTGCTGAAGCTGCATTCTCTCTTTCTCTTTCTTCTTTTCCTTTTGGCTGGAGGCAGATCCTACAATGATCAGCATGATATCTTTATGTCAACATCTAAGAGTTCCTAAGCCTTTGACTTCAGTCTGTAGGCTTCCTTCACCTCAGTTCCTTTTGATACTATCTTAAAATTTGCACTCTCCTGCCTATTTGAACATTGGGGTTTTATTACAGCAAGCTATAAATTACATATCATTTATGGCTTGCTCACATATATTATGGAAAAATGTTGCTATTGGCTCTACTGAAAGACAGACTGGGTCATTCGTAACAGGAGTCATGCGAAAAAAATCTCTGCTGTGGGTTTTGGAGAGGAAAATTGTGTTCATCTCCCAGATTTCTGATTGTCACCACACTTTTGAGAACAGAGCCCACCTGTATGTAGCAGCACAGGGCCATCAGCTGTGCTGACATTGTCCCGTTCACAGTAGGTGGCAATAAGGGAGGAAGGTAATTAGCAGGAGTGATGGAGATGTTTTATTTCGTGTAGCTCTGAGAACACACTCGAGGAAAGTCTAAATTTTCCTTGGGCAAAAGAAATTTGTTGTATTGAGAAGAAACATATTGTTGAAACTTACATTTAGGGGTCATGCAGGGGCTGTTCCCCTTGTGCAGGGAGGGAACTGAGAACCAGAAAGAGCCAACCAGGCATGTGTCTTTACTGCTGTAGGTAAATCTGTGGATTTGGCAAGAGGTACTGAACTGCCATAAGACCTGGTACAACTGAAAAAGCCTTTCTGAGTAGGGAAATCTGCTTCACCTGGGCATGATCAACTGCTGATCACTGCTAGCTGGGAGGAGGTGAAGAGAAATGGTGCAACCCTGAGATTGTGCACATCTGTGGTGGAGGCTAATCAGCAGAGTGGATTATAAACACCTGCTGTACAAGAGGTGAGGGGAAGAAAGGCAATGGGTTGCTTGGGAAGGAAGGGAGGAGGACATCTGTCTTTTTGTAAAGCTCTTCCCTGTTGCTTTGGATCAGAGGAAGCAGATTCGTGCTGCTGCTGGGAGTGGTTGTTCTACTAAAGGTAAGGGAATTGTTGCTGCCCTTGTGATAACACCCTCACCCTGCAAAAAGAAAGGGGATGAGGGCTGGTAGTTTGGCATTTTTAGGGACTGAGGCTGACCATTAGAGAAAGGGAAGTTTGCTCACACCTTGGTATGTGCTTGTGGAATGGTGCTTCCCTTGAGGATGCTCCTTGATTTTATCTGGAGTTGTTTTTTTGCCTTATGCCCTTTATATAAAGCTAAAAACACAGGGATGAAATGCTTATCTAAAGGCTTTACTCCCACAGTTAAGCTCTGACTTTTCCTGCCAAATGTTTTCTGAAACAGTAAGACTATGAAGGTAAACTAACCTTTACTGTACCTTCACACTGATGGCAGAGTTATTGTGCCAAAACTTCTCATGCCAGGTAAATGTTCTCTGTTTCACTGATGTGTCATCCTGTTCCACTGTAACCAACTGCCAAGTGACTTTGTTTTCTCACTCCAAACCCCTAAAGGAGCTATTAACATTTTTTCCAACAACTATTGTTGAAGTCTGTGGGTGCACTTGGCTGGCAGAAATCCCATTGGCTGCAGTGGAGGCCAGATTCCACCTATTGCTGTTTCTCTGTTAATTAGTGGATTTATGTTTTTTCCCTTTCCAGCCTTCACAAACAATTGAAGGAGCTGCAGTGGGTGCTTCTCATGCTGTCTGTTGCTTAAGAGAGTGAAGGAAGGAATTAAACTGTTTAAAACACATTTATTCTTTGTGATGTAAATTCGATGACTTAATTCTAGGTACAAAACAACCAGGGAGCTGGTCTGCCAGCCTTGCCAATGTCTCAGTACATGGAATAACGAGTGCCTGAAATACAGAGGGTTCCAGTAACTGAAACAAGGCAGGTGTAGCTCATGATTAGGGGCTCAAAACTCTGTATCCAGTGCTGGCTGTAATATCAATCCTGTCTTAATCTCAAATTAACAAAGAAATTGGGGTATTGGTTAGGAATCTTGCTGTCTTGAGAATCAGAGCATGTTCCCCTCTTAATTCTTCCCTCAAGAGAAGTTTTACACCAGAGCTGTAGATTTTTTTTTTTTTCTTTTTGCTAAGCAGTCCTTAACTTTCAAAATACAGAAATACTAATCTTCCTCCTGCTTTAGTGTCCAAACTCTTTACTGCTGGAAGCCACAGAGAGTAAGTGGGCTGACTCAAAACAAAGGGCAAAGCTGTGGCTTCACTGGTGGGGGAAAGGAGGAGAAAAATAGCTCTTGTCAGAGCAGCCACTGGTTGGTTAGAAATAAAATGCTGCATAGTTTCACCTGAAGAGTTCCTTCTTACAGCTATTTGTTTTAGTCATCTACTTTAAGACAGCCAGTAAAATAAGGTGGGAGAGTCATGTGCCAGTTCAGAATCGTTTATCCTGTGGATAATGTGCTCAAAACTCCCTCATGATGGTATTAGCCTTTGTATTGATTCAATCAAAGAGCCTCGTGTGACTCCCAAGCTGCTGTGTGCTCTAGGTGTGAAGGGAGTGCAGCTGAACATTATTCATCTGGCAGCAGTGTAATTAATTAGGCAATGCTTTAGTTAAGAGTAGTATAGCAAAGGTGCTCACTCACAGGTTATAGTTTTATAATTACAGTACTTTAGATTTTTCTTTCATCTTGCCTCTACCTTTCAAGCTCAGAAGCCATTAAATGTATACTTACTTCCCTCCCCAATTACCTGCTGTTTGAAATGCAGCTGTACTTTTAATTACCCATTAGTGCTTGCTTGACCAGCCTGAAAACGATTCTTTCTTGTGTTGATATGTTTTGGGTCATACCGTACTAAATAACCCAAGAAAGGAAAATCTGTTGAGCAATGGAAAGCGTTGAAGTCATTTTGCAGAACCCCAGCAGCAGAACGGTGGCGTTGGAGCAGTGCTAGAGGGCGAGATGCTCACAAATCTGAACGGGAGGAGTGGGCTGACATCCGAAACTCATCGGTACCTACCTTTACAACGCTGCTGCTGCTCTTTCACACCTTCGTTTCCAATGCAAAAAGCTTTACTGGTTGCTTTAGGGTGTGGAGTGGAGCAGCTTCCTTTCAGAGCATTTCATGAAGGGGGGTTCCCTTCAAGTGCCTGGTTTGCAAGGGTGGGATATGGCCACCTGTGGGATATGTGCTGTGCCACAGATGAGCAGCTACCAGTCCCTACAAATCTGTCTCCTTGCTTGTCTCGGTTGTGATGTAGTTTTTGTTTCTTTTTTTCTTTTCAGTCCCCATTGGTCTGCCTGTGTTCTTCTAAAACTGAAGCATGTTCTTAGCCCTGGGAATATTTAGCTGTTGTCAGTAGAGTGTGTTCCTCACACTTGGTGGGTTTTTTAATGAGGACGTTTTAGAGAAAAAAACCAAAAACCCAAACCACCCTTACTATTGTGTGTGATTTATGGTGTCAGAGGAGCTAATTAAAAGTAATAGGGAGGAAACTGCCCAGAAGAATATAATTGGAATTGTATCCAAATGGAAATCTGTTTTGGTCTCTCTTGTACTTTCTCCTGAATTTTAGAGCTCTTATTTGAGCATTATGGAATGAAATTTATTTTATAATATACCTACACTAGAACAAAGAATCCAAAGTCATGTGAGTGTTAGTTAAATATAGAACTTTTGTGCCTTGTGTGTCTGCATCATTGCAACCTTTTCAATGTGTTTTTTTAACTCATTAAATATGTTTAATTACATACTTAAAGAATACAATTTTATAGCAGTTTATGTATTTTATAAGAATGGTTTAGATATTACCTTAGGAAAACTTTCTATTCCTATCTCATTAGCACTAGCTGCTCTTGACATTCCTTGTTGCAATTCCAGTATAATTTCACTGTTTGTTTTCATTGTAAGCCTCTTGTGTTCCTCCACATAAAGAGCAAACGAGTGCCTTGTGGGCTGGAAAGATGACAAAGTTCTACCCTCTTTACTTATATTTCTGAGAATCTATTTTAGATGTTTTATGAACAGAGAAAACTATATTTAACAATGCCAGTAAAACAAACTGAGAAGCTCCCAGGCACGTAGACAGTGTGCCACAGGTTATAAATATCTGCCTAAGACTTATTTCAGAAGAGGGAACAGTGTGGACTCCTTTGCAGTTAAGCAAGAAAATTCTTGTGGCCAGTGGTAATTGATCCAGCTGGCATTTGGATTAGCTCTATATGAGAAACTTGCATTCAAGGTTTTTATTGTCATTATACAAGCTGTCCGAGTGTTTATGCCACATCCCCATGGAAAACAAAAGATGATGTATATGCAATTTGGTTCTGGTGTTTTTTCTGCTACAATGAATGCATGTGCTGGCTTAAAATGAGGGAAAACCATCAAATGGTTAGGGCTTAAAAACGTTACCTAATAGAAATAACTTATTTTTAGCAGTAACCAATTTTATCAGGCTTTATCAGTATAGCACAAGGTGATAGAGGGTTTTATAGGCTGTGTGCAGTGTTGTGACAGCCCAGACTAATCCCCAAAAGGGGAAGATGTGCAGTTGAGTCCAGCTTGAGGCGTGGCTGGGCACACAGAGGGAACTCCCTCGTGCCAGCAGATGATGTGGATGAGTTGTTAGAAACCACAGCACAGAATTTGCCCACCAGAATTTTTCCTCTGGTTGATTAAAGGGCTTTTGGGCATAAGTATCACAGACTGGCCTGCTTCCATGAGTCTTTGAGAGAGCCTGGAAAAGCCCTGCAGGTTCTGTTTCTGAGGAACTTGCAGGTTTTCTGCCGAGATGTCGGGTAGGCCTCTGTGTGTGAGGCTGCTGTGCACAGCCACCGGCACAGAGCTGAATCCATTTTAGTGATAGCATTAGGAAATGGTTCCCTTGGACTTGATGCGTGGATGGCTCCAGGGGAACCCTCTCCTATGCGGGAAGATGAACAAGAGGGTTCAATTCCTAGCCTGTCACAAGATGATTCTTTATCAAGTGCTGCTGTACAGTCTGTAGGTGTGTGCCAGAACTGTATCAGTTACCTGTTCTAACCCTCTGCCACATCAGTGGGTGACTACCTTGTGGCAGTCACAACTATTGCACTTCTTTCCCCAAATATTTAGAAACATGAGGTTAAATACTGTCTTGGAGTAGTTTTTTGTGTTTTTCAGAACTGTGTATGAGCTGGTATATAAAAACTACTTTTTTTTTGTTTATTTGTTTTTAATAGCTCTGAAGTCTCCAGCAGTGTGTTCAGAATGCAAATTAATCAAGGGTCCTGAGGACAAAATATTGTGTGATCATCTAATTAGAACCATTCATATATACAGTGGGGCCAAATTGAAGTTGAATGGGCAGTTCTAATTCTGGCAATTCTTAATTTTGGAGTGCTTGGCTTAGCAATAAAATGCTGTTTTATTGTAGTTCTTGGATGTAATTGAAAATATACTGGGAGATGAACAAGTGAAGTAGGAAACAACACTGAAGATAATTACTAGCACATCTTCATTTCAAGCAGAGAAGTTAATCTTCCTTTGGACTCTTGGGTCTGTTTTAACAGGGTGATTAGCCGTGGACCCTGTGGCTTTTGAGTCCCAGTCCCAGCTCAAACCTCTGTGTCCCAATAAATGAGGACACGCAGTTCTGTGGCTGGGAGAAGCTGTCAGAGGCACATGTATTATGCATGTTTGAACCATAGGGAGAGCAGAGGGAATGAGCTGGACTCTGCTTGCTTCAGCAAGGACATGTGTCCAACTGGTTTCAGTGAAGAGAAGAACCAGTGAAGCAATTTAATTCATGTGCACGGATGAACTATTTTAGCCCCTTTCTTGTCCTTTACACTGTCTTTTATTTGCAAAAGTATACAGTTATGGCTGAATTCAGCCTGGAAGAGCTGTAAACCAAATTAAGTTGGTTTCTACTTTACCTTTTCCCATGCTTTGTTTTTGGGTCCTCATATCCAGCTTGTTTCCTTTTCTCTACTTCGACAGGCACTGCCAGAGGTGAGTCACACCTGGAAGTTCTTTTGTTATGAATCTGGTGCAAAGGATTATTTCTGCTCCCTCTCGTTCAAAAGCAGCTCCTGTCTTCTAGATCAGGCCCTTGATGTTTCTTCATTTGTTCATTTCCTTTGCCTTTTCAGCCCCAAACACCAGCAGAGTTTCCTTCAGAAGATGTTTGGGAGGAGATGGGCTCTGCAGGAAGGGAGTCTGTGGATTTGCAGTGGGAGGGAAGAGTCCTTGTCTCTGACTGTAGCTTGCTGGCCCATTTCAGGTGATCAAATCTGGCCCTTTTAAGAACCAAATGGGCCTAACATTGTGAGGAGATTTAAGTGCAGTGGTCTTCAGCTAAATTGTATGAATAGTGGGCTTGATAGCTGCAGTCCCTGCTGACAAGCGTGGCCAGATCATTCTGCAAAATCTATCAACCTCATAGTCCTGGCTTTTATTTTTTTTCCCCTTTTTCTTTTCAATAATACTTACGATAGGAATGGGTAAAGATGGGGGGGGGGAAGGTAAGGATAATTTGTGACATGTATTTCTCCCAGGAAAATGGGAAGGGAGGCTTTGCCCAAGCCAGAAATATAACAGTGAAAACAAATTCTGAAAGTTGAAAGGGCAACCTAATAGGGTAGAAAAAATAAACATTACTCTCGGCTTCCTATGAATGTTAACATTTTTCTCAGGTTTACACAGTGATCAGTATTTAAGACTGGCTGATCCTTATTTTAAAACTGTTGACATGAGCAAGCGGTGCGGGGCTTACCATTAACGTCAGTGGGAACAGGATCAAACAGCCATCACTGCTCCAGCTTTGCACTGTTTCTTGGAGGGGGGAGAAGCCAATGTTAAAAGCCTCCCAATGGGGTTATTGAAGTGAAAACAAAGAGCTGCTAGTTCTATGGGAAGATTATTCCCTGTGGCAAAGTGTGTGTGCTGAATAATCTACAATCCAGCCTTATTCTGTTTCCTGATGTACTTGCAGAGAACTCGCTGAGCTTTTACACTTTCCCTTTTGCATTCCATTTTGAGGGATGCTGCTCTCAGTCCTGCAGTCCTACAGCTAAACCAATGTGATATCAAAAGGTGATCAGCAGAAACACAGAAGCCAGTGCATCATCCTTCCCGCTCTCTCTCTGGGGAATTTTTTACCCTTCTGTTTCTTAGACATGTCAAATGTTCTGTTCTGTAGGTAGCAAACTTCAGCACGTTCTTTTCCTAAGCACATCCTTTTCCTAAGGAATCTGTGTGACACAGCTCTGTGCTCGCTCTTTAGGGCTGCAGCAATACCTACTAATAGACACAGTTTGCAGCTAAAGAAATGTTAAGCTGCTTGGTTTTTCTTGTGTGTGTGTGCTGTAAATGGAGGAGGAAGGATTAAAACTTTACACAGGAGGTAGCTAAATCTACTAAATATTGTATGACTGTCTTTGCCATCAATAATTCAAAGAACTTGAGTCCAAAAAGACAAAAATCTCCCTTGGACAGCTGTAGCTGCAGGCACAACAGAAAGGTTTTGAGCCAGTTGCAGACTTGGTGCTTTGTTGGGTATAAAGGTTGAAGAACACCTGATGTCCCTGCAGTCATTAAAAGAAGAGACGAGGGTAAAGTGGAGTATTGCTGCAGAAAAGGCAAAATGTGCTTTGGCACTTGCTACAATTTTACTGTTGGATGTGAGGGTGCTGAATATCTGCTGCAGCACAAGGAATGCTACCCTGAGACACCAGATTAATTCAGGAATGTACTGAGCCCAATTATATCCTTTTTGTGTAGTGAGATCACCTAGTCCCTGCTCTCCTTTAATCACTGGGCTGGATGCAGAGACAGGAAGGTAGAACATGGATTTGTGTCACCTGTAGGATGCAGGTATTGATCCATGTGCACACAGTGCCAGCAGGAGGATGGGAGGAGTGAGAGCTGTGACATTATTCCAGCACTGCAGGACTGGCTCGGTGCTTGTGCAGCTGTGCTGGGCTGTGCTCTCCTCCCCAGCCTTTGCTGGGGGATGGAATGGTACAACATGACTGTCCCAACACCTGCAGACCTCAGCCTTGATGGCAAAGGTCTGCTGCATGTATCATCAGAGATGCAGCACTTGTTTGTGTACTCCATCTCACTGAGTAAAACTACTGCTGAGAGCTTGATAAAACACTGGGGAAATTGAATGAATGCTAGGAAGAGGAAGAAATTGCTAACAGGACATTACTAGCCAGGAAACATGGTGTTTTTCTGTTAAGAGCCTGATCAGGCTTCAGTCCTCCTTGGCTCAATGATTATTTAACTGAGAAAGCCAATTTCATGTTCTGAAACTTGGTTATTGACAGAGGCAAATTTAACTTCCATCTGGAATGGGTTCATGAGTCGGCCCTAAAAAATCCTGAGGTGATAAATCCAAGAATATCTTCCTTCTAAGTCCCCCTATTTCTAGAATTTCAAATCCTTGTGCCCAAAAGAGCAGAATAATGAGATTGCAGCTCTAGTCTTCATCATCAGAAATTGTTCTTGCAATATTTCTGGCGAAAATGAGCAGATCATAAAAGCCTCTTCTCATGAAATTTTCAGCCCAATTTTATGTTACTGCACAGCCTGGAGCAAAAATTTTTCTTTTCCAAAGTTCTTATCTGAACTTCATTGATAAAAGTTTGGATTTTTTTTTACTGTCTACTAACTCACAAACCTCCAATGTATATGTGAGCAATTCCATTAAATTTAAACATCAATGAAATTACTCAAGTGAATAACTTGAAAAGATCACTCCCTTTAAAGTGTGCAGGTAAAATTCTGATCATTTTGCAGAGCTCTGTTTGAGCTCAATGACACTCCTGAGAGCAGAGAATGAAATCTTGCTTGAACATGATTGACATTTTGATGCCATGTATTGTCTGACTTCCTCCAGTAGCTTCATAAAAAGCCCAGAGAAATAATGGGATCAACTCTTAAGTGAGTAGATCAAGCTCTCTCTCCACTTCAGGGTGAGAGTGGGTTCAAATTGTTCTCCTCCCTTGAGGTCCTGGCTCAAGTGCTGTGAAGTCCCTTGGACTGTAAGAAAGATGTGTTGTCTGTGAAAATCATAGAACATCCTGAGTTGGAAGGGACCCACAAAGACCATAGAGCCCAACTCCTGGCCCTGCACAGGCCCCCCAACAATCCCACCCTGTGCCTGAGAGCTTTGTCAGGCCGGTGCTGTGGCCATTCCCTGAGGAGCCTATTCCAGTGCCCAAACACCCTCTGGGTGGAGAACCTTTTCCTGATAGCCAGCCTGAGCTTCCCCTGGCACAGCTCCAGCTGTTCCCTCGGGTCCTGTCACAGGGAGCAGAGATTGGAGCTGCAGCCCCCAGAGAGGTCTGACCTCAGCCTGCTCCAGGCTGAACAGACCAAGAGTCCTCAGCTGTTCCTTGTATGGCTTCCCCTCAAGGGAAGGATTTTGCCAGGATGACATCCAAAGTACCCTGAAGCCAGGGACTGACTCTGGAACAGGCCCTTGAAGGTTTTCATGTTGATTGAAAAGTAATATGTTTAAAGTTGTCAAAACTTCCTCTTTAATATACTTTAGATTAAAGCCTTTACTACTGCTGACATATTGCTGGCTTTTAAGTAAATCTGTGTTATGTGAGTAGCTGATGCAAAGAGCTGGCTTAATATGAAGCATTTTCCTTTAAGCAACATGGCTAAGGATATAAGCAGTATATTTCCTTTAATGGAGCTGCCTTATATATTTCACCTACATTTTAATACAATTATAGGTACAAATTGTTCACATTTGATTTTATGAAGACCTGAAAAGTTATGTCTTATGAGTCAACATGTAATTTCCTTCTGCACAAATTGTAGAATTATGCATTGAAGCTAAGTACATTGAATAATGGTAATTTACAATTGAATTCCTATGGATTTACATATTACAATCACATTAATGCTGAAGGCATCTGTAATATTGTCAAATAGGTTAATAATGGTTACTGTTAGCACTGAGAATACCAATAGAATTAATAATGATTAACCACTTACCTTAAATGTATGCAAAATTATGCAGCTACCTTGAAATTACAAAATGGCCGAAATGTCATGGAAAGCAAAAGCTGGAAAGTGAATTAAATGTGTGTTATAAAGGGTTACCCAAACACAACTCTGGGCTTCCCTAGGGAGTTCTGTTCACATCTGAAAACTACCAAAAATGTGACCCTCTTGAAACTGTAGGATTTTTCCTTCTTTCCAATTTATTTCTTGTAATTTAGAGTTGCAGTTCTGCTGTCTGCTCCAATCATCTTTCTCATGCCTTTCTTGCATTACCCAATGCCAGACTGGCAGAATTATGCTACTTATCCATGTGTACCATCCTAAAAATCCCTTTCCACCATTTCTTCACTGTTAAAACCACAAAGTCCAGTACGAGACTCCCAGTGGCTTTGAACTGGTTCATGAATAACCCATCTGTCTTTATTCTAATCTTTCCCAAAACAGTTTGTCCACGGGAAGCTTTTGAGATAAGCAACCAAAATAGATGTTGAGAAATTGGTGCTACTTGGAGACGAAACCTTAAATCTGGACACAATACCCTTTGTGCACTGTGGTGTCAGATGGGAACTCTCTGTGCTGGGGAACTCTCTGTGCTTTGGAACTCTCTCTGCAGGCTCCTTTCAGGCATTGATAGAAATAGAATTTCCTTCTGAGGACTGGGCTGAGGCTGCAAATGTTTTCAGGCAGGAGTGGTGGAGCCTCAGCTCCACAATTAACGCTGTTAATCCAGCTGGTGCATGGATGTGTTCAGCCTTGTGCCACCTCGGAGTACAGTGAGGCTCTCTCCTTTGGGAGCTGTGTCCAGGCAGAGCCTGAGCAAGGAACAGGGGTTCCCACATTTGGGGAGCTAACAGCAATGTGGGAATCTGCAGGTGTGCGTAGGCTCCTTTCACACTCCCTGGGGCAGTGCTGGCATTCAGCCCCTCGTGCCTGAGCGTTCATGCGCATGAACACAGTGTATGAAGCACACAAAGTGTACTTTGAACAAAGTGTATGAACACTGTATGTTCATACACTGTGTATGTACACTGAACAAAGTGTATGAACACTCTCTCAGTGTAGAGATGTGAAAAACTGGGCTGTACTCACTCAATTCATGAGTTGGAGTGGAAAGCCTTACTTAGGTCTCCTCTAAGAGGAAAATGCAAATACATTCAGGAGAGCATGGAAGAGGGAGATAAATGGCGCTCCAAATGAATGAGGCCTGTTATTTGTACAGGCATTAATACTTAACTGTCCTTTTTCACAGGCTATTACCGCTTGAATTTGTTGGATGTCAAAGTTTTCCTGCTTTGGGTGAAACATAGACTTGATCCTGGCAGACTTTGAAAGGTGCTCAGATTTTATTTGCTGGATCACAATACATCCAGTGGGTTTGAGACCTGTTTAAAGCTGCAAAGCATCCAGCCCTGGGCCTTGGCAGCCTCGGCTCTGCATTTCATCCTGTTTATTAGCTGGGGAAAACAGCCTTGTACAAAAGGTGGGAGAGGATTTTGGTGTGCTTTTGTTTTACCCTCCTGCTCAGCATGAGCCAGTGGTATGTGAGGAGTTTCTATTAATTCTTCAGTCAAAGTGGGAAGTGATTTTTGCTGATTGTTTCAGCCCTTTTGAAGTGGATGACCCCATCCATAAAACAAGGAGGTTGAACAAAACACTGAAGCTTTCCTCCGCTTTTAAAAAGAGACAGGGAAAGGATGAAATAAGAAATTAATTTTTTCTTCCGCCTTCATTTGGAGTGAATGATTGCTGTCAGTAAAAAAGGGGGATATTAAGAATGCCTTATTGTCAACGGTTGGTCTTAAAAAAAAAAGGCACAAAAATCATGATTCTGTGTAAAAGAATTAATTCATGACACCACCTGGTCTCTGTATAAGCAAATGGCTAATAAGCCACTTCCAGAAAGCAGCTGGTTTGCTTTCTTTAGCAGAAAAACAAAAGCATACTTAAGCTTTGATTTAGGACAACCTTTTGGTGAACAGGAACAGTATAAGGAAAAAATATTCTTCTAGTCAATTTGCACATTTTATGTGGATCTGTCTAGAAGGTGGCTGTTACAGGAAGATAAGGATTCTAATTTTGTAATTGAGTGCACTCTGAAAAGACAATTAGGAGCTAACTTGATAAGTAATTGTAAATTATAACAGCAGAAGAAACCTGATTCACAGTTCTCTGTGGAAACTGTATTTGTGTATTCAAATGATGCATCTGTACTTTTATTTTCTCTGCATGTACATTTTATTTAATAAAGCTAGAAAAAGATTTCTGTACAGTTTGGTTTTAAAAACCAGGAATTTAAAAAATGCAGATGCATCTCAGTCAGCCTCATGCTAATCTCAGAGCAGAGCTTGAACTGTGCTAGGTAGGATTTGGCAGCTCTGCCACTTATGAAGAATTATATGGGTATGGTGCCTGCTGTCTGTAGTCTTAGGGGTTTTACAGGATTTTGATCTATGTCTCTTTGTCCAGGATAAACGCCCGAGCCAGGGGACAGCAGGAGGAAGTTTTAGTGCCTTTGTTATGGTGAGAGAAGCACCCTGGGGTGTGTCTGTGTAAATCCTTCTGGTCCAGGTTACAGGAAGAGCTCCAGCACGGCAGAGCTGAGGCTGCAGGCCAAGGGAAGATGGTTCTCTGGTTATGGTGCAGCCTTTTTGCCTGGCACAAACATGCAGCTCTGGGCTTTTGCCTTGCAGTAGACTTCCCACATGGTGTTGCTTCTATTTCTGATCATGAAAGTAGCGACAATAATTTTATGCCAGCAGGGAGCCACTGTGGGTTTTAGGGAGATAAGTACTCTGTGCCCATCGGCAAGGTGTCCCAGCTGCTCCAAAGCTGTTCTCCTCTAACTGGGTCTGCACTGGCACCCTGCAGATGGTTCTGCTGTAAAAAGGTGTTGGCAACACCTACCTCATTACACTTTCTGCTCCAGGCAGACTCAAAAACTTCCAGGGCCCTTTGTCAAACACAGGTGGAGCAGGCATTATTTGACATATTTGTGAGACCTTTTCTGCACTCTGGGTGTTGGTTTTTTTTTGGTTTTTTTTAACTCTGCTTGATTCTATAAATGAACTACTTGAACATCTTCTCCCAAGGGTTTTAGCATAAAGTAGTAAAATGGTTTCAAGGAGCTGAAAGTTTATTTTTTAAAAAAGTGAGGGTCCTGCTTTTTTACCCTCTTAAGCCTTCTCATGAGTCTGCTCCAAAGGTGCTGTGCTAAATGACTGTCTAAGGAATTATCTAGGAATATTTGGGTGGGAGTGAGGAGACAGTGTAATACCCAGCTGAACCAGGTTTCTGCTGCTGCTGCATGGGCTGAGCTGTGTTCCAGCAGCAGTGCCACCTGAGGCTGTCTGCAGCTGCAGAACATCTGCCCCCATCCAGGGTGGGAGTGCTGGTCCTGTACACGAAGGGTTTTTATGGGCAGCCCCCATGGTGATAACCCTGCTGGATAGACTTTGAACTCTTTTCTGCTAAAGTAGCTGTATGCAAGTTCTTAAAGCATTTTTCACTTCCTTAGGGCTCTTTTTCTAGGGATAATTCCTGGATCTTTGTTTATGGTGCTGCTAACCTCATTTAAGGGAAATTCAGCTTTTAAAATGAGTTTTTCAATGCTCTATTATGCTGATTTAATCAGTTCAATGTGGCTCCATTTTTCAATCATATCATTATTCAGGACTTTTTATTTTCTTGGAATTTATTCCAACTGAAGTGTTGATTTGAACTTCATGAAGTAAAGCTCTTGGATTTTTTTTAAAGTTTAGAAATGACATATTTTGAATTCTTGGTCTACAAGGACATTTTTGAAAACTTATACCCTGTTTTCCACATATTGCTGTGACTGCAGTTTGATGGAGTTTTTGTATGCAATCTGGTTATACATAGTTTGTTGAAATATCTTTTATCCTTATGATAAAAACGGTTCTCTAAGAATCTGGTGGCAGCAATAACTATTAAATTAATGAAAGTGTAACTTCTTTTCTTCTCTTTGTAAATGTCATGGCCTTTTTCAGGGCATATTAATAAAAATGCTTTCTGAAGTGTCTGATTTATGAAACTGCCACAACAATTAATAAATTTACTGAAAGGGAAAAAAACATGTAAACAAAATTAAATACTTGCATGAATGATCTGATGTTAGATTTAGGAAAGAGCCCATAAGAAATGATGCTTTACCACTGAAAAGAAACAAAGAGTAAAATTGCTCTGGAGTTCTCACATTTGCAGCCAAGTTATAGCCTGAAAGTCATCTTAGAAAACAAAACCATTCTTGGGTAGGGAAGAGGGAAACTGTGATCATTTTATCACTGCTGAAATCAGCCTAGTGCTTAAATCAATCAAACCTGTCATATTACTGCTCTGAATTTCCCCAGTCTATAGACTCACATGTGCCTCAGATACAGCAGTGCCAATTTAGCAGGTGCTAAACCTACAGTAACTTCATGTCTCAGCATTTTTTTCACTTGATAATAAAAACTTCCACACTAGTAGAAGCTGCTGGTACATGGAGACTTTAGTGCCACCATAAAAACAGCATTGTAGGAAAACTGCCTTAAGGTGAGAATGGATGAGTAGTTTCAAAGTTGTTATACAGTGCTTCTAAACAGAGCTAGCATGGGAGTTCTGAACAGAATCCCAAATGTTATCCTTCTCTTGAGTTTTGTTGATATAGTGGGAAGGACCACAGTGTGATTTAGTTGAAAATATGCTGCTGCATTGCAATTTGTCATATAAAGTGAAACTTTCTGTTTATTGCATATAGTTCTCAGTTCAAAGCTCACTCACCTGGTATTTACTGGCAGTAACTGTCCTCAGAGCAGGCAGGGTTCTCTGAGCTTGCATGATTTGTCCTTGTTCCTCTGGGGTCTCTTCTGGTGAATATTCACTACAAGGAAAATAAGGTGAAGCAAGCCCAGGAGAGCTGCTTTTGCTAAAATTAATTTAAAATTACAGGCAGACTTGGCTACAAGAAATAGATACTTAGGAAGGCTTCTGAACTCCATAAGTGATTTACCAAGCTGGGGACTGTTAACCTGGTTTTGGTTATTTCTTGAGCTGACCTCAGAATATTTCGAAGGTGACTAGCTTATATTATTATGTAGTCTGGCAGTCTTGTTCCTGTAACTCTTGATGGTCTATCCATACAGATAAGAATTCAGTAGGAACACTTTGCAGGCTGTCCCAAGTGTCTGGAAAAGAAAAAAATTCATGTATTCCAAAAGTGCAGTTAGCAGCATAGATATATGCAAAGCAGATAAAAAGCCATTGTCATCTTTTAAAGAGCAGTGATATTAAACAACATAAGTGCTGTATTGCTCTGGAAATCAGGTTTAAGTTTAGATTATTGAAATTGGAGTCTACTTTATTTCTGTACAAATGCTCAGATTTTTCTGTTGAATGTCACTGATTCCATCAAATATAAATCCAGACCTCAAACAACATCCAATCAGGCACTAAGTGCAGATGTGTTAACAGACATGAATCCATAGCAGCATTAAGGTCTTGCAGCTCTCCTTTAAAAACTAGGGACAGATTTGTGCCTATTAAATGATTCCTATCAAGTTAGCATAATGAAAATTACATGAGTCTTTTGGTGACAATTACTGAGTATCAAAGTACAAGTCAGAAAGACTCTTCTGTAGCTGAAGTCAGAATAAAAGAGTTTGCAAGGGTGTGCCGTTCATAAATACATGCAGTAATGTTAATCAGAAGAATTTTTGATATATATCAATCTCATTTGAACTAGGCAGACAAATCCCAACAAAAACCAAATCTATCGAAATGTTGTTCATGAATATTATCCAAATTGCTGCTGATGAGGAAATTGCCATGTGCACCTAAGCAATGGCCCCAGCTTTTTTCTCATGTGCTTTTCACTCACACTAGTTTATGAAACTCATCAGGGAGCACTTTGCTATTAAAACCTGTGTTGATTGTAGAGATTTAATTACATTCAATTAAATATCTCTTGCTTAAAAAGAAAAAATTAATTGATGAGAAGAATTGCAAATCTCATCTAAAAGTGATGCTGAATCAGATTCCTCTGGGACCTTCATTCAGAGGAGCTGTCTGGGGTACAGGCACATTGTTTATTACACAATAGTAGCTCTATTAGTTCTTTTTCAAGCAGGTAAAGTCTTTTTGGCAGTTTTACACTGCTGAAATTCCTGTCACGTTCAGAACCTCTCACAGGAAACTAAAATGTCAGTATGAAATTAAGCATTAAAATTTAAAAGGTTTGTCAAGATACTGCACACTCAGATTCTTGTGAAAATAGATATATTATCACACTTGCTCTCACATATGTATATGTATTCAAAAGGAATGCCTAAATTCTCTTGTGAAGAGAGAAATATAAATGTATACATAGATAATAAAATAATCATGATTGGGAGTTCATTGATTCCCATATTTTTTTTAATACTCAAATTCCTAAACCTGGCTGCCTAACTACTATGAAACTTCTATTCTTTTCTACAAAAATATTTGCTGGAAACTAACACTGAGGATATGAAGCAGCACAAATTATCTTCAGTCTTTGATGTAGTGTTTGTTTGGAGCTGATGCTCACTAGAGGGATGTGATGCTGTGGGTAAGGCACAGATGAATTCCCCTCTGCAGAGCAGCTACCAGCTGCCTATCTTACAACTTTAAAAAACAATCATTCACTGCCAAGCCAAGAAAACTCATTAATATGTTCATTACCCAAAACCACCTTTTAACAAAGAAGGGGGTTGACTTTTGACGACATAAAATTTCAACCCATTACCACCCTCCCTCTGAAAAAAACCCCCAAACCCAAAACACCCAACACCATCTGAACAAAAAACAACAACAAACAACCCAGAACCCAGACAAGGCTTTTTCCCTTAGAATTCAAAGAAGGGGTTTATGTTTCTCATAGCTTTAATTAAAAAGTTTCTCAATGTGTTTAACAGGTTCCATCAATCTCCCACTCAATAATTAGCTGTCTGCTGTGCTTCAGATAGGACACTTTTTCTTGCTGTTCACCTGTTTTTAGTGTCACTGCAATTAAAACCAAAAGCCCATTTCACCCAACCAAGAGTCAGTTGTCACCAGATAAGAGCACCAGGCTACTGCTGAGGAGTTGGGTGTGAGTGTGTGGTGCTTTGTCCTGGCTAAAAATATTAATTTATGTATGTGTCATGATCCTGCTGTGAGAATAGAAAGCATATGTGTTAAATAATCCTGGCCAGTTTGAAAGCTGCTTATGGAAATCAATAATAGACAGTTTGGATGGATCTTTGAAAATTAATCTCTTATGCCTGTCTTTTGTTTTATATTTTAAATTTCACTTGGAGAAAGCTTCTCTGGCTTTTGGTGGATGTCCTTAAAGAGAAATTTATTAAGCTACTTATATTTCCTTTCAAAAACCTATTAACCTTTTTTAAAAAGTTAACATTTCATGTTATGGCACTGTAGTTGCTCATTCTGTACTTAAATATGCTTTTGCTTTGATACATATGTGAGCTCCTGATGTTGTGGTCCTCTATTTTATACCTGAAAACATAGGAATCCCATGAATAGAACCCATTATCATAATTGTGATTCTCTTGAGGAGGGACCTATGAGCCCAGTCATTGCTGCCCTTGATTTATCTAAGCACAGTGCTCATCCTGAGAGCTGAAACAGCTTTAAAGGAGTGCAAACAATTTTTCCCTAAACTATGAAAGACAAAGTGGTAAGATTTTTTATTTTTGTCTGTTTATTTCTTTTTAGTAAAGCAAAAGAAACTAAATTTCTCCAGAAACTGTCATGAAAACACTCTATTGAGAGTGGTGAGTGATGTAGGTAAGAGTTAAATAATGAGATCAGGGCTGGTAGCACTTTATGGCCTGTGTATGGGTTGGAAGCAGGGTGTGACGGGAGAGCTCTCTAGCCTCTTACTTTTTAGGCCACATAGATAAAGTTTCGTGGAAAAATATTTTCCTTGCTGTGTGAATTTCAGTGTTGTGTGATTCCCGTGACCACTGTGAGGGTTTCTGTGTACCTTGGCTCCAGCTGTTGTTTGACATGCTTTTCTGCTCACACTGAGCAAGGAGGAGAGTCACCAAGGGTCAGAACGAGATTGGGATGTAGCAGCCGTGTCCCGGTGCCCCCTTGTCACTCATGAAATGATTACGTGGATATTTTCAGGCAAAGGTTTTTTCTGAGCCATCACTTGGGTGATAAGGGTCAGACTGAAAGTATGTCTGGTAATGAAAGTATGAAACTGGTTGTGTTGGGGAAAAAAAATAAATCACTTCTAGAGGTGCGAACAATACGACAGGATTTTCCCAAACAGTGACTTTGTTTGGTGCCTCAATTTTCAGAGCAGAGTAAAAAGCAGAGGGAAGTAGAAGAGGAACAGTGTTCTAGGTGACAACTGGTTATTCCCTGCTAACAACAGGTTTATGTTAACATATTTTAGTTTAATAGGGTTTTTAAATGCCAGCCAATTACTCCTTGGTATTATTAGTGTTTTAGCACTCCAAACATAAATTAGGGTGTATTAAAATCTGAAGCTCTTGTATGGCTATGCAGGTTATTTGTTCAGGGTTTCATGAGCATCAATTTGGTTCACACATCTAATTATAATCATCATATCAAGAGTGTATGGAACGTTCCAGCGCATGAATCTCTAATATTGAGTAATTCCTTATAAAAATGAGGCAGCCCATATGGGTGAACAGATGAAATGCTGATAAACACTGTGAAATAGAGCAGATGCATGAGTTATACCAAAGGTTCCTCACTCCTAATATTTACTGTCCATGAGGAGAGAGAATTAATTTATTGCACCTATTTAAAATTCTCTGGCCTAAATACAGCAGTGGCATTACAAACCAGAGTTACCCAAGGTATTGCTATAGATGAGGATACTGTTTGAGGGCTGTGTTTGTGGGTGATGGTGTAGTGTTGGTTAGAACAATCACAAAGGCAGTGACGGATTGCCATGCTGGTGAATGCCATCTAAATAATGGAGTAGAATGTTACTTGGACAGTGCTCTCTGTAATGACTTTGTCTCTATTGTTCAAAATAATTGATGTAAATTGAACAATTTTGTCTCGTGTGTATTGCAGCTGGAGAAAGCCAGTTTCTTATTACAGCCTAAGCATATGCATTTTGGTGTTTATGGATGAATTTACTCATTTGTAATGAGATGCTTAAGGCAAATATAGCGGATGGATGCATAGACTCCCTTGGCTGGAAGGTTCACGTGTTTGAAGTGTTTGTAAAACTTAGGTTTTGCATGATTGGGTTTATGATAAGGCCCAGTACCTTGCAAGATGATACATAATTTCAAGAGATTTTTGGTGGCAGCAGCAGCATGATGTAGGAGCAGCTGTTGCTCCTTCTTCCCTGGCCCATGACTTTGCTGGGCTTTGGGATCTGCCACGCTGAGTGAATATTTCTGTCCATTTGCAGTTGCTGCCTGTGCAGCCAGGGATGTACTGAGATGCACTTTAAGGCAAAGCAGAGCTGCATCTTTTATTCTTTGCTCCAATGAGAAAAGACTTATTTAGTGAAGCCCAGTACCTTTGTTTGGACCTTAATTGTCACACACCGAAGTCCATAGATAATTGCATATTGTTTTAAGGCTAGATTAAACTTCCATGTATTTCCTTCTGACAACAAAACTGTAGTGTCTGATGGTTTGACACACGTAGGTGTTGAGACCACAGGTAACAGAGATGGAATCTGTGGCTAATTCTGCTCTTTTAGTCAGAGGAATCTCAGGCTGCCTTCCAGCAGCCAGACACAGACTTCTTAATGCAATAATCTGATTGACTGAATTCGATATTGTTCATGAAGGCTTCTTTGCCACAAAATTGGAAAGGGTGTTTTGGGATGTAGATATTAGAAGTGTCTCACAGCACACCCAGATAGTGTTTCTATAAGCATTAGAGTCAGCAAGATTTATTTCAAAGATACAGCTTATTGGAGAAAGGCAGCCTATTAAATGTCTGTTACCAGTGATGGCATTCTGGAAATGGAATTGGTTTTGCTCAGCAAAGAAATGAAACCTAGATTGTTATATACAGGCTACGATAGGCACTGATTTCTGAGCATAAAGATTGCTTGGTTGCTCAGGATTTATTACTGTTTAGTTAAAATATGTTGAGTGAAAAGGTTGATCTGTCTAAATGATTTGCAAGGGAAAGAGATGAAAGTGTGTTTTATCAAAGTTAATGAAAAGCAATGGGGATATAACTTGTGAATAATTTATTCATGAAACTTCATTTTTGTTCATAAATTTCTTTCAAACAGGTGGCAATAGTCTCAAGCATTTGAATTTCTTTTTATAACTTATTTGACTAATTCTTCATCAGGGGCTTGCTGCTAAGTTGGATGAATTTTGTATAATGTGGGCAATATTGATCGGCTCACCTGAGTCGCCGCAGATCCTGTTCCCCGATGAGAGACACGGAACTCTTGGTGCAGAGCTCTCCCTTCAAACCCTGGCTCATTCCCTGTGGTGTTTTCCCAACTCACTGTATGGAGATTATACTTTTATCTAAGGGCCAGGCAGGGATCAGCAGAGCAGAAGTAATTAAATTGGATGTGCAGAAGAGGGAACATCTTTATTTCCAGGCTTTACAGCTTTCCCTCAAGGTGAGAGCAGGTGAGTGGCACCAGGGCTCGGGCTCCCTGCCTGCCCTGCTGCCAGGGAAGCACCAAGGACCTTGTCTGTGTGTGAGAGATGGGGAGAGGGCCATGGAAAGGGTAGTGCCCCATCAGTTTGTCACATTGCAGGGTCTCAGTGCCTTGCAAACCACAACGATCTGCAAATGCTGCTCCTGGTACACAGGTACCAGCTTCTCATGGTGTAAATCAGGGAGGGGGGCAGAAAGCTGCAGGTTTTTCCTCACACTCCGAATAGCAGAGTGGCTCCCAGTGCTGGGCTGGGAGAGGCAGCCCTCAACTCCTCTCCCCTACCCCAGCCTGAAGGCAGTGGGACCTGGAAAGTGCTGCCTCACACAGAATGAAGGGCCGTAGACCAAACCACTGGCAACACTTGGATTTTTTTTTTTTTTTAATAAGCATTTCCCGATGCCCATTGTTTTTTTGCCTAATCTATACCCTGCAAAATAAAAACATAATCCAACTACATTGCTGCTCCTTGTGCCAATCAGTGCAAGGAGGAAAGATGGCAAAGTGCCTTTTCTAACCTGCTCAGGTGTGACAGCACCCTGCTCCATCACTGTGTGCCTTGCAGCCACTGAGCCCTGGGAATGTGTTAGCCATGCACTGGAGTGTGGGCTTAAATGCTTTGTAAGATCAGTGAGGCCAAGATTTTCATTAAGGGGGGGGGAGAAAAGAGCAGATGATGTCAGAATACTCCTTCAATTGGTTTGTTTCTGGTTTTTTTCCCCCTCTAGTAATGTGGGCACAATCTTTAACGTAGAGCACACTCTGTCACAGTAGGTTGTTTACAACTACTTCCATATAATATTTAATAACATCTCTGTCAATATTGCTGGAGAGATGTACGTTTTGTTTTCCTGGAGACATTTAAGAAGTGTTCAGAAGTAAGTAATATTTCCATAATCTAAATTCATGCTCTACCCAAGAGGGCTGTGTCTCAGGTGCACTGACTTATGTCTCACAAAATATGTTTATTGCTATAACTATCTTTTTTTATAGTTCAGTTGTTAAGCTAAGTAATGATGTATAGGTGCTTACACCAACATAATAACAATTCTTCCACATTCTTCATTCTTACAATCTCTTCTTCTCCCCCTTAAATATAATCATTGAGGGCTTTGTTAAATGAATTCTCAGTGACATATTGGTAACAGTTTCTCTTTTAAAACAAACAAAATCAAACCTAGACAAAACAACTCTCTAGTTACTGTGACTACTGCCAAAAGAGATGAGACAAGATAAAACAAAAGCATCCCCTGAAAGGATTTTTCTTTTAAAATTCAGACCTTTAGAAAACAATACTGACATAGAAAGAAATAGTTTAGAATAGGACCCCAAAATAAAATGAGAATTAATTTCTACAAGAAACATCACCTTTGAAACAGGACTATAGAAGAAATTGCTCAGTAATATTTCACTTTTTATTTTGGTGACAAATGTAAAACCTTGAGACCAGGTCTTCAGCTATCATAAAAGGGAACAGCCAGTACTTGACTTCTGCTGGTATAGCACTTCTGGATCATCCTGAGTGTAATAACTGCTAAGTTTCAGAAGTCACATGGGGAAACTCCTTCCCTTTTAATCAAGGAAAGACAATGGAGTGGTAAAAAGAAAAGGAGTACTCTCTACATTTAAAAAAAAAGAGAGAGCCTTCCTTGTCTGGCAGTCAGTATCTTTCTCACCAGTGGAGCTAAAGCAATTTTCAGATTATTTTTTCCTCTTTGATAAAGTCAGTGGCAATGGCACATATCAAGCAGCCTTGGTCATGATAGCCTAAGGGATTGGTTACTTTTTGATGCAATTGGGATCTTATGAGGTGTTTATGTGAATTTCCCTGTGTGTCCCAGCAGGAGGGTATGGCTGGTTGAGGATAGCTGAATTTCTATGCATATTTCTACCTTAGATACAGTTTCCTGAAGATTTATTTGGCCTGAATATTATCTTAAGCTTTGCTACAGCTGTTGTGTGGCTGTGTGCTGGGTGGGGAGAAGGCAGATCAGAGCTTGTGACATCTACCTTAGATGTCCCAAGGTGTAGTAATTCATACTTTTGTGGCTCATTTGCACAGAAGGGTTGAAATCTGGGTTTTGAAATGTGCTCATGCTGCAGTGTGGTGCTCCTGTCTGCACTGGAGCTTGTGTGCCAAAGCCCAGACTGCAAACCACAACTGCCTCAGCACCAGTGCAGCTGCTGGTGCCTTCTCACACTTCTCACTTACCAGAGAACAGCTGTGATTTCCCCTTGTTTTACTGCTGCTGCTGTGAGGGGTGACCTCGTGCTCCTTCAGGTGTCCCAAACAGAGTGGCACCGAGGAGATGAGTTCTCAGCTGTTGATGCTTTCAGAATAGGGTGTGTGACAACAGAGACAAATATGCTCTCACTCCTGAGGCAGCTCGTGGAGATAGAAGAGCTTTAACTGACAGTGTTTTCAGTAGCTCAGGCCCCAGGGAGTCTCAGACAAAGGAAATATTCTATGAGACTTTAGGAAATAGAGTCCTATTCAATTATTCATATTTTCACTCGGTTTTTATTTCTTGAGAATTGCATAAATTGTTTGACACAGGCTTGGTTTAGTTTTGAGGATTTTTGTATGATTTCTTTTGTTTAAAGAATGTTAGAAACACTGTTTGAAATGGTAACTCTGCTGTGAATTTCAAAGGGGTTGGGGACTGCCTGGAAGTTAGATGGAGTTGGGAACTCAAACCCTCAGGCAAACTCTTAGTTCTCATGTCCATCATTAAAATTGACCTGTAAATAGCTTGAGGGAAAACAGAAGGCAATTTTTTTCTCTTATTTGTTGGAATATGCACATGTAATTCAGGAAAGTGATAAATAGACTGAAAAGGAGAAGCCAGGTAGCAGAGGATACTAAAATCTTTTAGGGAAAAAGAAGTGAGGGGGGAAGACGCAGTTATCAAACCACAGTCCTCTGATATAAATGCAAAGCACCCAGATTATTCCATCACCAGCTATTTGTTTTGTAACTTCCTCGGTAGTTTTGACAAAACCACCAGTTTCATCCTGTTAAAATGACTTTTTCTTGGCTTTCTGGTGCTTGATGTCTGTATTTAAAAAGCATCACCCGTAACACAGAGCCATCATGCTTTTCTGGTTTGTGTTCTCGTTGTCAGAAGGAGAAAATTTTGGGGTTGACACATTTTAGCTTAGGCATGAGGAACAGGAATGGTTCTGGGACAACAGCGGTGGTGGCTGGTAACAACTAGGGAATACCTTGTTGGCCAGGGTAATGCTCCTTTGCTGTAGGAACATGTGACTTTACTTAAAGGGGGTTTCTTGAGAGACAGGATGGGAAAAGAGAGGAATGTTTGAGATGGCAAGGGCTTGTTGTGTAATAAAGAAAGGCCTCGAGTTTCCAGACTGACCTCCTGTTGAATTTATGCCACTTGTTTCCTTAAGAAGGAGAAAAACCTGAGCAGTCACAGCTGTGAAAGGGCTCAATCCCTCTTGTGTGGGAGATAGTTAAGAGGATTGTCTTGCCCAACACAAGGGAGTCCTGGAGGGAGCTGTCCTAGATGTGCACACACTTCCTAGGGCTCCCTGGAAAATTAAGGCTGCCTTGGCTATCCCCAGGAGACAGCAATCTCCAAGTAAGAGGCATATGTTAACGCTGTCTATTTTAATATTGTCTTTCTGTTATGTCTTGTTCCTACTGGGAGAATAAACTATTCTGAGTATGAGCAGATTCTTTGTTTATGACACGCAGCGGGAAGAGCAGCCTGTATCCAACAGTCCTGGAATAGACAGGGAACTTGTAGGGCATGGTGTGGGGTGCTGGAGGGATCAAATGTTGGCACAGCATAGTGGGAAGGGAGAGATAAGCACAGAGAAGAGCAAATAACTTTGAAAACAACAATTGCAACCCAAACTTGTTTGCATGTCCCAGTTCTGATGCCTCACAGGGGACTCCCCAGGTGAGATGGACTTTTTTATCCATGGAGGCAGCATGGAAACATGGGTGCCCTCTGCTCCCAACAGTTATGTAATTTTGGACTTGTTGATTTTGACACTGGGTTTCTCTATTTTACGAAGGGTAAGTTTTAAAATAGGATGGGGCAAATGTATTTATTGTTGTAGAACAAATGCAAATATTGTGTCTTAAAGTGCTGCTGCTTGTGTTATGATCTAACTATTTAAGAAACTGCATCTAACTCTTATTGCAGTGTGTTGAGGCTTCCTAGTGGAAGCCATAAACACTCTTATGATTCCCCCCTACATTTTTTTAACACAGAAATGTCTGTTCCTGAAGTAATTTGCAAGCTATTAGTTATTCCTGGAGTTTTTTCCTTTGCTTTCTGGTGGGTGGGAGGGCTGTGCAAGAATCATTCGAGCTTGCCTTGCCTTTTTTGTTCTGGTAGATTAGAATCCTGGTATTCCAGCCATGGCAGGACTAAAGATTTGAGACGGCTTAAGAAGTATTTTCACAGCAATATCTATTCATGTGTAATCTGATTACCTTGCAAAAGTAGTCCCATCCACTTTGGACAAGAGCTATTTAGGTTAGGATTGGTTTAGTTCCTGTGGTCTGACATGAGTGCAGGATAAACCAGAAGACCCTTGGGTGTTGCAAACTGCACATCAAGACTTGCACAATGTAAATTTTTCCTGGATGATTTGGATGTTTTTCATAGGCCAACACAGGAGATATCTCCCACTAACCACATTGTTAAAGAAGGGGAATGAATAGCAATGAAAGAGGAGTTCCTATAATTCATATAAAAGCATTTGAGAAACAGATCATCTTGGGTTTTGGCTGAAATATTTGTGACTCCTCACAATTTAAACAGCATTCTATCCTGGTATGAAACTCAGCATTTCCAGCAGATAAGTATATGCCAGGAAAGGTGTGTTTGTATTCAAATAGGATTTGACTGTTGTGGAAACCGTGGAAACCATGGAAACAGGATATACGTTTGCTCCTGTGTTATGGAACTTTAAATTGTGCTTCTTTGGGGTATTAACACTGGAGAGAGATTAGTAAATTAAACGTGAAATTTCTGTGCAAAGCAATGTGTAGATTTGTTATATTTCCAAGTTAGGGAGGTCTAAGGAGTGAGAAATCAGCTTACAGCAGCACAGAGGATCCTTAATGAAGCTGCAAGGGTCAACCTCAGCACCCAGATTTCTAATATCTGAATTGTGGTCAAAAGATTAGAGCAGGAAAAGAGGAAGGGAAGCCAAAGGACAGATGAAAAGGTGGCAGAAATGGGGGAAAAGAGAAGGATGAGGCTAAATAGAAAAGGTTGAGTAGTAGTAAAAATTTTCTAGGTGAACATCATAAGGTGTTGCTGAAAAACTAGTTAATAATTTATTGTGAAGTGCCTTCCTGAGAAGAATGGAAGCTGAAGAGTGTATGGTGTCCTGAATTAATGCTTGAGCATAGAGGCCATAATTAAATATGGAATCTGGCCCTCATCCAAAAGAGTTTGATACCTGTGCCCTAAGCACCAACATCAATGGAATTGATCAAATGCAGTGCCATTGTCATACTTCAGGCAGTGATGAGAAATTATGCATTGTTTTTGCTTGAGGTATGTGGTGCTTGTGTGACTGGTACTTACTTTTTACATACAGGCAGCATCATAATCAACTTTCATTAAGACTAATGCTGACTGTTGATTTACTACAAAGAGTATTTCGATTAAGTTTAGCATTTTGGATAGGACATGATAATTATCTGGTGTTGACATTCAATTTTGTAGGCCTGAAGTTTACAAACAAATCCCACATCTTTGTTAGGCATATTAGCAATTGAAATACCCTCCTAAATCACTGTCTGTATAAATGGCAAATCTCTGCAATCAATCCTTCTTTTCTTTGAAAATAATTTTTGGAGGAATTTGCATAATTGGCCATGCTTGATAAAAGTCTGATGTATAATGTTGTCTTTTAAATGCACTGCTACCTGAAATCATGATGAAGTATCAACATGCAGGAGGTAAATATAAAACAAGCATTTAGTAAAGGATGCAGCTGATCTCATTGGGTGAAAAATGGCATCTAGTGGTGTTATAATTTGAAGTGGCTTGATGTAGGCATTTTGCTGTGAAGGATGTCAGAGAAAAGGACAGAACTCAATCACACCAAGAAGCTTTGATTTGCACTGAACTTTGAAGTGAAATTTATGTTGAAAAGTGCTTTTAAAATACAGTGAGGGTGATGCAAATGAATGCCTTCACTTCTGATGCAAATGAAGAGCTCACTGTATAGAGACTGGGCTCATGCCTGGGTACAGGCCTGGCTTTCTCTGGAGCTTGGTGGTGTCCCAGCTGCTGCCCTGCCCTGCAACCTGCCTCAGTTGAGTCAGGCAGCAGGACTGTACCTGCTTGTCCTCTGGTAGGGTGTGTTGGAGTCATGTCCTGTTGCTATTTCCATTCTGTGGACCATGGCCAGTGTTGTCCCCTCTTCAGCACGTGCTCTGAAGCTGTCACTGGCAGCTCTATGAGCTCACCCACACCACTGTGGCCAGTCCCACACTCCTCACCGTTGGCAGGCTTGAGACCAAAGCTTTTGTAAGGCAGCAAGAGCTAAGTGTCAAAGTGCTGCTCCTGTCGTCTGATGTGTTTCATGCCAGGCAAACACCCACCATGACCCCACCCTGCTAGTGGGGAGAGGCATCCTGGGGATGCTGAGAGGCTGTGCCAAGGAACTGACCCAGAACTACAGCAGGAGAGATGGATGTGCCTGGTGCTTTCCCTGGGGGTTTGGAAATAGGTGTAATGAGGGAAATCTGCTTTCCAGTATCTTCTGTGCTCTGTGAGATGGATGTCTTACGACCTCACCTCTGCAGGTGCTATGGCGTGGTTCCTGTAATATGCCTTGGGCTTTTACGGTAAAAAACCTGTTGAAATGTTTAGGAACATGTATTTACCCTCTCTAAACAGTGACATCCACTACTGTGAATGCTGCTGTTATTCCAGCAGTTTCTTTTGAGAAGGTAACACGAGTATCTTCTAGCACCCTGGCTGTTTCTGAAGACATGACTCCTGGGTCAGAACTGACTAATGGCATGTGAGTATCTGTAATGTAATGCCCTCACCTGGGAATTGTTAAGGAAAGAAGCTCAAATAACACTGCAAGTGTGATTAGAAGTTTGATAATGCTGACAGTGTGCTGCATGTGGTATCAGTGTGGGGATCTTAAATTACTGAAGGAGCATGAAGCACTTAATTTCCATTCTTCTGTACTTGTCAGGGAATCTTTGACTTCTTGTGAAAGGTGTTCACACTGTGGACAGGCACTTCTCTACTGCATTAAAAAAAATTTAGAATTGCCTACTGGAACTTGGGAACTATCATACAGCATTATACACAGGCAGTGTTGGGATTTTTTTGTTATTTTATGTTTGAACCATGACTGCACCATTAAAGAGAAAATTCATCTTTTTTTATTTGAAAGAATTAGCCTTGCCTGTTTCATATTCTACTTCCAGTTCTTTCTTTGTTTTCAATATGCTGGGGTTTGGATGTGCACAGCATATCAAAGAATTGAGTTGCTGGGATTTCTGTCACTTTTCTAACATAATGCATTGCAAGACAAAAACTGTTTCTGCATTGTTTACAATATTTTGTAAAACATCATTTTCACCCTGCCATAGTAAAAGCTGACATATTGTTGTCACAGCATTGCACAGGTGTGTACAAGCCCTATAGGATGCACTGGTGTGTTGGGGAGGAAGGACAGAAAATGTGGTGTTTGGGGAGATGGGGGACAAAGCCCACCAGAGCAACGGCTGCTGTTTTTGGAGTGGCTTTCCACAGCCCACTCATATATGTGCACTGAATAATCAGGAAGGCTTGTGAGTCTTTGGGGATTCTCTAGAGCCTTAGCTAAGGATTTTTTTTTCAAGCCCTTTCATTCTGTACCCATGAGAAAAAATGATCCCCAAGAAGTATACTAGTTTTTAAAATACAATAGATGATTTTTCTTGTTTGTTTCTGTTGAGACCATAGGCAAAAACTTCTTGACTTGAATGCTGGCAGCTTATTTTCCTTTTATTTTTCTCTTAAAATCAGCAGCTGAGTAGACTGGCAATGTCAACAGGTTTAGCTGTGAGAGAGGTGGAGGTCAGCAGCACTGCTCTGCACAGTCTTGTGCTCTCAGGTTCGTTTTGCAGCTCTGTCACTTTGTCACCTGGGTGAGTAGGAGCAGGGTACAGAGAAGGGATGGGAGTTGGGGGGCAGACATTGTACAGTCTTATCGATCAGTAATTCCATTAGTTCTACAGATAGAAGTACTGATGGCCTCTCTGAGAATCTATTTCACTTTCTGTGGCTGCTAACATAATGGATTTGGGGGAAAGACTTATGGAAATGAGAAGTAATTGGTAGTATTGACAGAGATGCCAACTTTCACTATTTTTTTAACTCTCCTATTGACTCTGACTGGCTATCCAGGCTAACCTCCCAGTTACTGTTCTGCTTTTCCTGACCATTTCCCTGTTTCCATAGGCAGGCTGCAGGAATCTGCCTTCTCCTCTGGTGAAGGCAGGGTGTGTAAAGGAAGGCACACGAATATCTCTGAAGCACTAATTGTGCTCTTCATGTTTTAAATGTATGGGTTGGGTTATGTGATTTCATGCCAGAAATATATTTTCTGTCATTGTGTGTGCAGTCAAAGCTGCAGAGGAAATCCATCATCTCCTCACAAGCAAAGTAGTGTTGAAAATTCCACGGGCTCTTACATGTCTATTCTATCCCTTGTTTACTTGGAAGCTTGAAATTTGTACAAGCAGAGACCTGTGCAAACAAGGAGGTGGTTTTTCCCTTTGTTTATTTATTTTGATAGCACAGCTGTTTTATCATCTGCGTTGGGGATAAACTGGACCAATAGAATCATGGAGTCCTTTAGGCTTGAAAAGACCATTGAGACCATCGAGCCTGACTTTTAACTCAGCACTGCCAAGTCAATCACCAAACCATGTCCCCAAGTGCCACAAATACACGTTTTTTAAAATACCTTCAGAGATGGTGACTCCACTGCTGCCTTGGACAGGCTGTGCCAGTGCTTGACAACCCTCTCAGTGAAGAAACATTTCCTGTTATCCAAGTACCTCTCTGGGATAAACTGGCATTTCCTTGGCTGCACTGAAACGACTCTGATGCTTCTGAGCAGAAGCTCAAAAAGTTCCCTAAGTTCTCTTGTTGGTTTTGTGGAGTCTGAGCAGGGAAAGCAACTATTGGTGTGCGTTAATTTGCTGTGCTAAGACATGCTTTTCACGAAAATACTCTTTGGGAAGACTGGAATTTTATTTCTTTTAAGATAATTAAAACAAAGAAGTACAATCAGGGATGACCAGTGCTCCCAGGCAGGGCTGGGCCAGGTGATCCTTGTAGAGGTGACAGTGGCAACATTTTCTAAAGAGGAGCAATAACTGGGAACTCCAGGGTTTTCCCTGACTAGTTTTAGGGTCTAAAGAGTGTAAGAAAGGAACATAATTTCCATTGCTGTGCTTTGATTGATGAACTTGAATAGTGTATAATATTCCTGTGTTCCTAATTATAGTCAATCAGAAATACTTCAATGGGCCTGTAAATAAGAGACACAAGAGGCAAAGCACCTTCTTAATGACCTCTGTGTGGTGGTGAGCTCTGTAAGATCAATGGACAGCTGAGCTGAGTGTCAGAATGCCTCTGCATTGATTCTGGATTACAGCTAAACTGTAAGCAGTCTAATTTGGCTGCTCACTCTTCTTTTGGTATTGTGAGCACACAGCTTTTTAAGGAGATGTTTGCTGAACCTTTGAACTTTCCACACAATGTTTTTTGCTCCTTTACCCATCCATTTATATGAGTGTTGTGTATGTGGAAGGTGGAAAGAGTTCCTTCCTCGGTAGTTGCAGTGTACATACGCTGTGAACACATTTACTTTTCCGATAGTTTTATTTAAGTTTTTATGCTTCCTGATAGCTCTGGGATTGAGTACTTTTGTGTTTTTGTTATGAATGTACCCACAAGTATGTGTGCTGACTCCCACTGACTTCAAAGGAATTTCACCAGAACAGAGGAAACTTTCTGGACCAATCCCTTCTGAAGCTCAGTGATCCTTGCAACAGGTCAAAACAAGATGAAATGAAGCACATACTTTGGGGTGAATGACTTTGCATTCTTGGTCTCTTTTGAACCCGTACTAAATTCTGAGTTTAAGTGGCTAAAACCAATGTTCAAACCATATTTTGTGCAGAAAAATAATAACCAACATGTGCTGGGGTTTAAAAGCGGGAACAATGACTTAAATTGTCATTAATTTTTAATATTCTTCGTGAACCACAATCTTCTTGACTCAATCTCCTGACAGATTGCTTATGCCTCAGACTGCTCGAGTCCTGCCAGGACTAGATGACTTCTTTGTACACAACATTGTGTTCAAAGAATTTAATCCTCTGACTATGAAGTGAGAACTTTAAAACCATATTAAGCTTTTCACAGCCAGAGACAGAACACTTATTCTTTTAATAATTTTAAGAATTGACTGAAGATAGATATTAATGCTTGGGGTTTTTTTCCCCTCTTGTGTTTGCATGGAAAAATCAACAGTGGACTGATGATGTGAAGGCCAATCCCTTTCCAGTGGGAAATGAGCAGGGATGGGCAGCAGTTTTGGCCAGGGAATTATCTACTTAAGCTGCATAGATCTCTACACTACACGTTCTACCAAACTGCTCTTCAGAAACATCTAATGGGTGTGAGAGGGATTATTTAAATGAGGTCTGTCTATCAGATTGCTTCTCACTGTCAGGGCAGGTCCTAATGACTGCAGTGTGGTGACCATCACCTTGCTCAAGATGTTTTCCTGTATTATCCTATGTATCATTTATTATCCTGTGCCTTCATACCAAGCACGCCCCTTCTGCTTAAACTCTTTGGGTTCCTTTGAGATAATTTAGACTGAAAAGGCTGAATTCATCCCTGAATGCCACTCTGGCAGGTGGCATGTTGGGAGAATGGGTAGTTCTGGCTGTGCTAGTGTGGAGGTTGATTGCAGCTTGAGGTGTCAAAGTGGAATATCAGCATCACAGGTAAAGGCCGAGTTAGAGCAGCTACACAAGCCCAGCAGGCTCCTGTTTGCTTTGCCATCTGCAGGAACCCTCCCTGCTCCTCCTGCCCATTTACTGTAGTGAGAACCAGGGGAAATTAGAGCTGTGTCTCAGTCATGTGGTGACTCCCCAAAACTACCTGTGAAAAGCAGTGCAGAGACTTAATTTTTCTTCAGGTGATGTTTCATCTTAATGATCAATCTTACTGAATTCCAACAGATGCTGTGATGCTCACCTTCAGCCTTCTGCGTGGCAGCTATGGGCAGAAGGAACAGCCCTGTTTTGTCACTAACAGCTGTTTGAATGGCCTGTAGTGTGGCTGTTGAAGGGTTCCCATGCTCAGGCTGCAGAGCAGAGAGGAGTCAGGGGTGTGCTCCTGCCAGGCTTGTCTGGGTATTGCACTGGAGGGTCGCTGATGTGCTGCTCCAGTGCAGGAACTGGTGCCACAGTGAGCTCTGGGGAGCTCCTGAAGGGGGCTTGGATGCTTTGGGGGTCCTGTGGGACACTCAGCAGAGATGTCCAGCTTCACCAGCACCAGAGAGAGAGGTAGTAAAGTGTTGGTTAAAGTGGTTCTACTGTCTGTGTGACTGAGCTGTAAAAGGGTAATAATTCGCCTGGGTGTCGTTTGGGGGAAGTAAGAGGGGCCTCCAAGACTGGGACACTGCCTCAAACAGAGTAATGAGTTCTGTTGTAGTTAAAATGATCTTAATTGCAAGCAGTGACATTTAATGCCAACCAGCTGATCCTTCTTCAAGGGGATTCAGAAGCAGGGAAGAAAATGTCACTGAGTATTTTTCTAGGAACAAAGGGCACACTTCCAGTTCTGCTCTCAGTGGCCACCCCTAATGATTACCCTGAGGAGCCTTGTCTGTCAAAAACATGCCACTCATCACTGATCTCATTTAGGCTTTAATAAAGCATATAACCCAAAGTCTTTCAATCCAGTTATGATGCCCTATGCATTTAATTAGGGAGCTGAAAGCCACTAGTGTTTAATTCTCTAACCTAGCTTGTCCCCTGTCCCACCTCCCATCCTTCCTTTTAAAGATGGAGCTGTGGTTGCATTGTGGGGAAAGCAGACGGGCAAGATCATTGAAGGGCTGAGATGGGTGGTCCCAATGTATGTGTCTATGTTTTATATATTTATATATATATGGGGTTTTTTAAATGCAGCAGAGGAGGCTGAGCTTATAAGGTTCAGCCTAATCTGTGAGACATGGCAGATGTCTGGAAGTGGCACAGAAGAGTTGTGGAGTACTTGAAGACTAAAATAATTGAGAGGAATTTTAGTGGAGGATTGTGTGGTTTTTTTTGCAGGTCCATGATCCCAACTTTTTCACTGTCTAAGGAAAGATTATTTTAAAGTACAAAGTATAATTTGTTGAAACTGGAAAGTGTCAGAGTCTTGGAGAGAATCAGTTACCAACAATTAGTTGAAGTGATTGAAGTCAGAAGCAGCAATCTTTTCACAAGAAATGGAAAATAGGTGATTCTTTTTCAGAAGATTATGGGTAGTAAAAATTTCAGGAGCCTTGTGTTTACCAGCCAGGAAGAGTTTTGAACTGTATTTTTCCATATGTCTGGGGAAGATAAAATTATATGTATTAAAAGTGCTACTATAATCCTGTTTTGGTTTCTTTTTTTCTTTTTTGACCATTGGAAAATTGTTCCCTGCAGTTTTTCTTTAATGCTTTTTTCCCAGTCCACCCTTAAATGATACAATTTATAGGTTCCCAAGACTGATTCAATGCCTGAACTGTAGGTACTAAATCTCCTTGAACTTCTGGCTGAGCAGCAGAATTGAGTCATGATTCTCATATATTAAAAATTAAAGGCCAGATTTCCTTTGCAATTTGCACCTCCAGAGTTTCTATCGAACTTATGCCTTCTTTTCTTTTCCTTTTATTTTTTTTCAGTATCAGACTGAGATTATTAATGGGTTTTGTATCAAGTTTATTATATTTTTATTGAAAACTTTGCCTAAATCTTAAAGCCCAACATCTTAACTCTTAGAGAATCTGTAGTGGGCAAGAGGAATGTGAAGCAGCTGCTGGTAACAGCAGCACCAGCAAGCTGGCAAACCTGAAGCACCTCAGTTCCTGCTTGCCAGACCTCATATAATGAACTGCTCATGGAGGTTTTGTCTTGAATAAAAATGCTGCTTTGCTGGTTTTTGGTCTTGGGTTTTTTTTGATTTGGGTTTGTTTTGCTTATTTGTTTGTTTTCCACAGAACTTCTCCTTTTAGTGGAGTTAGATATTGCTGAGTGAGTTGCATGCAAGTGCAGCTTCAGAATCAGTCTTCTGGCTTCTGCTGAGGTGCTGGGAAAAACTTTCCTGTTTAACTCTGGTTCTTCCTGTAAAGCAGATTATGAAGCTGTGCTACATGAGAGGGGAAATGTCTGTATAACTCAGGGAATGTTGAAAAGGGCAAATGCTCTCAAGATAAGCAAATAAGTTAGTTCCAGCCATGTCAAATACACATGCTCTTCTGTTTTCCTTGTTAAAAACAAGAGGCTGCATTCCACAGAAAAGTATTAGTGCTGTCTCCCAGGAGATAGAGCTGCCACAGCTAAAAGGAGCACAATTTCCAGTTCCTCTGCCACTGGATGATCAAAATATGATAAAGTACATGGTCACAGTCAGTAAATCTTACTGCCTTTTATCCATATGATGATCCTTGCTAGTGGAAATGAAAAAGGGATCGGGCAGGAGATGTTCTACACTATGCCTGAAATGCTCAAAGACTTTTTGCCTCTTGAGGGAGCCTCACCTCCCACAGCTGCTGTGTTATTGTGCTGACTTTCATAGTGGGGTTTGGAACTGATCCAAAATTTATTCCCATTATGGGAGGCTTTCTGTCACCTCAAGATTGCTGCAAACAAAATGAGTGATAGTTCACAGGTGTGAGAAACCCACTATATTTTTGGATTTTTCATTTGATTACCTAATTGTATGGTTTTAATTTCACACACCAGAACTATCACTTGCAACCTTGAATTTTAGAAAATAACGTAGGAGCTCAACATTAGGAACCTTGATATTTCATATTTTTCATGATGAAATCTTTTTCCTTCAGTTAAAATGTGTTTTTGATTCAGTATCCTATGCATATGTAATGTAGGGATTGCTTTTTTTATCAAGCATTATTTGAGGGGGGTACATTTGAATATAAAATACAAAATCAAAGGGATGACATTTTTATTCTAAATGTTGGCATCACTTATTTGCAACAATGTAGTTATCAGAGGTGTTATTTTCACTTTCACTAATGAGATGTTGACATTTTGCACCATAGAGGTATGAGAAGTAAGTTGCTTGTATTGGAGACAGCTACAGAGCCCAGTGTGGCCATGAAATATAATAGAATAAGTGCAAAATTACCTTCACAGCCATTCAGCACTGAGAGAATAGAGAGCTGGCATGGATCCACCTCTCGTGAAGAGGAATAGCATCTTGAGAGTTGGTTGTTGGGAATCCCTTTGAGATTCTCTGTTCACAAAGCAAAAGACCAAATTGTGGGAGAGTAGAGAACCTTCAGTGTGATTAAATAGATATGAACTTCAGGGAACTGCAAAAGCAGTCATTTAGTAAGCAAGGGGTGGGGGAGAAAAAGTAGCATGAATATTTTAGTCAAAGAAATGCTCTTCATCCAAGAGGGTCAAAGGGACTTGCAAAATTCAGGGCACGTGAAGATGGGCGCTCTGGCCTGAAGGTCATTGTGTGTACCAGGACAAAGAATGGACAGGGGCCACAGGAATGCTTAATTAGTCTGAAGATGCCAAGAAACACACAGAAAAGACAAGGGAAAACCAAGGGTATAATCACAACTTTCGAGGTAGCATTAGAAATTTAATAAGGAGTCAGGAACCAGGAGGAAATTTCACCCCAGGTATCAATTGCGGGTTTTAAACTATCTCAATTTCCAGGCCTCCAGGTATTTCTGGGGAGGGTGCAAACCAAAATTAAACTGACTGGAGAACTGCTTTTGTTAATTTTCTGTTCTGGAGCACTTAAGAAGTAATTTGCAGACCTGCAGTGACCTGCAGTCTGACAGGCCCACCAGCCCCAGAATCTGGGACCTCCTGTGATCTCTGGGGTAGATGAGCTATCAGAATTGGAGAGAATGTTGACTGAAGTGCAAGAAGCTGGAGGTACTTGACCTCTTCAAAGTACAGCAGAACTGTGAAGTTCTTCTTTCCCCTCAAGGACAGAAAATATGATCCTTTGGAAAATGGATGCTCTTTTACAGCTGCTGCACCTGCTTAGTCTCTGCTGTGCAAAGGCCAGAGCAATAACAGTGAGCGAAAGGCCAAGGATCAAATAGCTTGTTATATTTTTCTCATCCATCTCTCATCAATCAACGAACCAGGGGTGTAGATTTATGACTTTGCTCTTCCCAAAGTTCAGGGTTGGTTGGATGGAGCAGCGAGGACAAGGTACTGATCTCTGGCACTTCTGAAGTAATTCTGTCGAGGGAATTTATCTGCCTGCAGGACTGGACTGCTGCTGCATCAGGTGCTCTGGAAATAATCACCCTGTGCTGGCCAGTTGCTGGTGAGCAGGGTCAGTGTGTCCAAAATCAGCCTCCAGTAAAGACAGGTTCATAAAGGAGATAGAACTGGGGCCGTGTATTAGGAAATGCACTGGTATTTTATGCTTTATGGATAATCTGTACCCATTAGCCTATCAAAGTAAATAAGATGTGTGCTGCGTTTTTGCTTTGAAAACAGCCTAAATAGAAAAAAATATTCCAGGGGCAAACAGAAAAAGCTCATGCTGAATTATGCTGAGTTTCCCCCTCACTTTATTGCCTTTATTCTGCTGCAGCTATAGAAAACTCATTTAAACTATGAAACTTCTTTGGCATGGATTCTTTATATTGATGAAACAGAGCTGACTTTCTCTGGAGAGCCAGAATGTTATTAAAGCACTTAACCTAGCACTGCTGTGGCTATCAATTATGCCCTTCATTTACACTATACAAGGCTGACTGCTTATTTGAAGTTCAAGAGGGTTTTTTAATGAGATGTTAATTGAGTACACCTGCAGTTGGCTAAAATTTTCATGGACGATTAAGTGTGATCTTTTGCCTTCCTAAATTCTTTGTTTTTCCTAGGTTTCAATCCTGTATTTCAGCAAGTGTGTTTGGTGCAGAAATATGGACTTTTAGTATATAGCAACAACAACAATCAATGTTTGTGATTTATGATTAACCCTTTAAGCTTATTGCCTAAGCCACTGTGTGTGGTGGGTTGACCCTGGCTGGACACCAGGTGCCCACCAAAGCTGCTCTCTCACTCCCTTCCTCAGCTGGACAGGGAGAGAAAATATAACTCAAGGCTCATGGGTCAGACTAAGGAGAGGGAGAGATCCCTCACCCATTGCAGTCACAGGTAAAACAGACAACTTGGGAGAAATTAACTGAATTTATTACCAATCAAATCAGAGTAGGATAATGAGAATTAAACCCAAATCTTACAACATCTTCCACCTACCCTTCTCTTCAATTTGTGAGAAATTTTTGTTTCTGGACTTCCTCTGCAGTTCTGCAGTTCAGCGTACCTGACCTTGTTTGTGCTAAATTAAAGGGTAAATTTAGGACAAGACTGTCTGTGGATAGGAGGAATTTTGGAGACAAGAAAGTTGATCTATCAGAACAAAATGAAATTCAAAAGCACTGCTTCTTAAGATACCAGCTTCAAACAAATGCTTTCATGCTGAACAGTAACAAAATAAAAGTTTGTTAGTATTTTAGCGTTGCATGAAGGAAATTTCAAGAATACTTAAGCCTGCAAGGTTATATGCACCTGCAAACTCTTCATATCTGCTTTCATTACCAACTCGGATTGAAAAAGTTTAGAAATATTATTGGCTTTGCCATTATTGCCTCACAGATCCAGTTTTCTACCCCTAGGTGTGAAGTGACCGTATGCAGTGCAAAGGATTATTAGCAATGTCCCCACTAGCTCCATATTAACAACGTAAATAATGAACCACAGAATGATGGAGGGTGGAAGACACTTGTAGAGGTCACTGGGTCCAGCTCTGGTTCAAGCAGGCCCATGTGATGCAGCAGATAACCACAGTGACATTGTAGTTTTGGAGGGTGAGGATTAAATTTCTTTCAAGATACTGTTAAGGAGATAACTGTGTGGTTGTAACAATTGCATTGTCTGAGAGCTTGTGGAACCAGGGGCTAAAACATTCATTGATTTGGCTGATGGGTTCTGGGTGCCTCTACAGTGTCCTACTGCTCATCAACGCCTTGGGTGGTGTTTACAAATAAGGTCTTGGGTGTCCGGCACTGTTGAGCTTCAGATAAACTAGAGCTGCAGAGCAAACCCTCCCTCTTCTTGTCTCTAAAAAGTTATCAATTTCTGCACTAGGATATCATGTTTCAGAAATGTATATGCTCCTTATTAGAGAGTAACATGAAATAGCAGGTAATTTAGAAAGGCCAAGAACAGGTCAAAATATGAGGAGGACATGACAGGACTAGGACCTCAAAGTAAAGAAGACTGAGTGAAATTAAAGACATTCAAATAATGAAGAAGATGCTGAAAGGGTGTGTTAAGCACTAGATCTTAAAGCCATGGTGAATAATTTTTAATCCTTAAAAATCTTTAAATAGAGACTAGATGGTTTTTTGGCTGGGTGGTGAGTGAGGAAAAATGTGATTTAGTTGGTGCTTTTTCACCCTGAAAAGTATTCAGTGGACGTCCCAGTTAAAAAAAAAAAAAAAAAAAAAAAAAAAATTAAGCATATGCATTAAGTATGTTCTTAATTACTTCTGATTTTGGCTTCAAAGCATTGTCATGATCAGCATTATTTCCCTGAATTATGTTTGTAGGTCAAACAGTTTGTCCCTGCAGTATTCCAGCATGGGATTTTAGTAGCTGTCGTAAAAGGGGTCAGGCAGGGCTGTTGGTCATAGCAATTCCTGCTAAGCTCAAATTATAGTAATTGACACAGAGAATTTCTGGCACTTTGTAGTGATTAATCTGTAGCAGGGGAATAGCATTTTTTAAAGCAAAAGTCAAGTGATCTAGAAAGGGAAAAGGAGACTTTTAAATGATTTTTTATGAATACTATGGTTTTGCATAACAAATAAGATTGTTTTACATTCATTTACCACTTCATACTGAGGAGTTGGAGACCACTTTGGTACATGTGATACTTAAAACACAACTGTACTGGGGAATAGGAAGTTGGTAATGGCATTGAGTGAGCTGCATGAGAGAGAAGTGGAAATAAAGCTGAACACTTGTTTTTGGCCAACATTGTTGGACTTTTTGACTTGAAGTTGCAAACATTAAGAGGAGAAAAATGTCATAAGGGGAAAACAATAAACATTTTAGACACTAAACGTGGTAGTCTGATAAGTAGATTTCCTCAGCTCAGGGAAGGCCTTGTAAAGCTTGTGCAATTTCCCTCTGGAGACCTCAGCCATCCCACAGAACAATGGGTAAAGTGAGGGGAAGGGATGGCCATGGACACAGATCTTTTTGCAAGTGTCTAAAGCAACTGAGCATTGACTGGCCAAAAAGCAGAGGGCAGTGAGTTTCTAATGAGGCATTTAGGCTGCTTAGCTGGGCTGCAGTTGTGATGAATCCTTACCTCTCTGGTGGCAGGGTCCAGGTGGTCTTGGCAAAACACAAATATCCATTCCTGGGTTAATGTTTTGGCACCTGAGAACTGGGTGGTGCAGGAAGGGCACTGCTGGTTATGCTTTGCCAGACCTTTTTTTACATTAAGATTTTTTACTTGAGTGAAAAAATTTATTTGAGCCATAAAAACCTGAAAATTTTTTTAATGTTTGGTCTGGATGCCAACTGAAATTTGAGTAGTTTGTGGAGTCCTGTTTCCTGTATCATTAACTCTGGTAAGTGTGAACACTTGAGTGTAGCAAAAGGGAGGAAAAGTAGTAAATTTTCTGGGATGAGATTTTTTTATCTTTTGCTTTATGCAAGTAATTTTTGATCTGTGATCTGTGGACCTTCTGAGGTTTCTCTGTTATTTTGAAGGGGTTCAGGAAAAGCAAGTTTTCCCATTCTACAGAATATGAATCTCCTGTGCTTTCACTGGCACATTTTTTAGGGTCCATAACTCAAAAGATTGAAAACCCTTTCTTAAAGCATACTAAGTAGACAGTAATTTTCCACAAGAGAAGACTAAATTTCTTTGATACAATGCAAACTAATTTTAGCACCAGATTCTGTGGTGTGTTTCCTGCAGGCTCCCTGTGCCCCTGGAACCGCAGGTTCGCGGAGCAGAAACGTACACAGGGCTCCAGAGCAGAGTCTGCTCATTTATATTCACAAGCCTCTAAAACCACAGTGCATAACTTGATTGGGCTCCAGTCAGCGCTGCACCTCAGTGGTGTGTGGGCCAGCAAGCTCTGAGCCTGCCAGGAGGGAGCATTTCAAGCTCTGGCAGGAATTATCCACTAATAAATTGAAGGGAGGCTTTGAAAAGTCTCCAAAGAGGCAGGTGTTCAAACTAAAACATTTGCAGTGTTTTCACCTGAATGATTGCTCACCCTGAAATCTTATCTGCAGAGGAACACGGGGCTGGGTTCTGTGCTGGTGCAATAATGTGCCTCCACTATGGTGGTCCCTGTGTCTGAGCTGACACCAAGATCAAATAGAGACAATGATTTTATTTATTTATTTTTGCCTCTAGAAGAGAACAATTGCCTGTCTATTGATAAGTGCTTTTAAAATTAATTAAAGAACATTAGCTAATTCCACAGTTACACAAAAATGCAAAATTGCATTTTATATTAGAGAGGATTTTTTTGAGAAGGGGGACATAAATAAAAAAACCACCCCAAACCAAAAAAAGTCTACACAAACACAAAAAAAGCCCCTAAAAACCAAACCAACTGAACAAAACCCAAATCAAACCAAAACGTCATGTACGTGTAAAGCATTTATTTTGTGGTTCTTGAAGGCATAGTGCTACAGCCACTATGATCAAGTGTAAGAGAAACAATTGTTTCAGATGTCTTTGCAGAACAGGAGAGGGTAAATGCAAGCTCCCTTTGAGGCCTGAGCTGAAGTCTGCAGAACTAAATGGGAAGGTTTCCCTAAGCCCAGTGGCCTTTAGATTGTGATTTTTGAGGTCAGTGGTTCTGTGATTTGGGAGGTACTCTGTCCACGTGGCCAAAGCCATGGGTAGTGTCTTCTGCCTCTGTTTTTTGCCAATAGCAAGATTTTCTGGATTTTAGCTAAGCTATCATTATATTCTTTGTGCATAGTGAATTGCTTATTAACATTTATAGCAATCTCTGACAATTAGAAGGTGACATTTTTGTTGTCTATCACCTTCAAACGATTTTCAGGTTTTTTCTGTAAATTACATTGGGTGTTGTCTAGATCCTACTGCTTGTACTCTTATTTTTTCCTTCTCTGTTGAGGGTCAGTATTCTCTATCCTGTAGTCAGTGAACCCTGTCACATCAAAAGGAAGCTAACTACTGGAACCAGCAAAAATTATGTGGAAGAATGACTCTCCTGACAAAGCCTGGTTTTTTTTTTCTGGGCTTATAACAACCTCCAGGATATTCAGATCGTTACATTTCCTTTCTTTCACTTCATTTCTAGCTATGAATGTGACAGAACAAGTCATCACAAGGATGCTTCACTCTCGTCCCTGCCATTCTTGCAGTTTTACTAAATTCAGTCATTTGCAGAGTGAAGAGAAAAAAAATTGAAATCAGAACTCTGCAAAAATTTCACCAAGGAGAACAACTTAATAACTCAGTGTGGGTTCAGTGGAGGATGTTTGTGCCCTTTAATTGGAGAAACAGAGTTATCTTAATGTAGCCATTCTTCTAAATTAACTTTAAATTGCATTTGTATTAATGATGATCATTATGTATTAATGAGTAATCATTTGTTCCTTCAATATTTCCTAATTGTATCATGACTTCTATAGCTGCCAAAATGTTCTTGGTGGTGGTGATTACCAATTTGAAAAAAATTTTTATAAGAACAGATCATTTATTTAGTCTGACATAAAGGATAAAAGGAGAAATAGATCTTGCTCATTTGCTTGGTTGCAATCAGAACCATTGCACATTGAGATCTAAATGTCTTGTGCCATGTCAGTCTTCATTTCACGTGTGAGAGCCTATTTCATGTTGTCTTGGTCCATCACTCTCACACTGAGGGGCGTAGCAGGCAGACAGCAGCAGAGACATGAACCTCCATTGTTGTGTTGTTAACTGCTTCTAAACAAAACTTTTATGGCACTGAAGAAAAAAAACATGCCAAGATGACTTAGCCTTAAAGCTATCTGGCTTCAACTCCAGACAAGCATTTGCTGGTGTCATAAAAAACCAAGAGGAGGATTTGCAATGTGTCCAAGCTTTTCCTAAGTGATGCCACCTGAGCTGGATATCTGGAGAATGGATGTTCAAAGCTAGCCAGTGTGGATTTGATCCAAAGGAAGCTAACTTTAAAACAAAGCTCCTGCTAGCTCCACTCAGCTTTGACTGAGACCCAGGAGGAGATTATGGAAGCTTCATTTTCAACTTCTTCTGAATGCAAAACCACATCTGCTGGTCAAAAGTTGGATTGGTTTTGGAGAACAGAGGTGTTTCTTACTTACTGGTTAATTCTGTGACTTTGTACACTGCTGAAGTTGAGACTGTCATCTAAAATTATTTATTAAATGGTACAAATATATCTGTGAAATTCTTGAAGGTACTTGCTTTCAGAAGTCAGAAGGGTGATGAAATTTTCTTTTTCCTTGCAGGAAAAGGCCCCTACAGGGCTTAAGTATATATGGAATATGTATATTGTGTGGGATGGGGTCAGATCCTTGTCACTGGCCACAGCCTTGGATGAGACAGCAATTTAGCTCTTATAGACAATATCTAGTAGCAAAATATCAGTAGGGGGTCTTGTGCTTTTCTAAACAGCCTAATTTTCCAGATGTTTCAAACCTCTGCTGAAACCCTCTGGAGATGAAGTTTTGCAGGCAGGGCTTCAACTCTTCTCCTGGGAACAGTTTCATCTTGTAAAAATGGATTGCTTCAAGGTTATTTTCTGGTTTTCCAGATAGGTTAATATTTAAAAAATTTTTTTTTCTTGTATCATTATTGAGGTCTTAAGACAGCTACCTATGGCTGAGCTTAAACATGGCTTAAACATGTTAGCTTTAAACATTTCCATTAGCTGTGCCTCGTGGTCTTGCAGATCTCAGCCATTTGCTGTGCTAAATAATATTGCCTATATCCAAACTACCCAAATTCCTGTGTTCTGGATGGGCACTGCCCTGCAGGCATCAGGAAAGCTGCCCAATCCCTACAAGCTATGTCTTGTTTGAAACTGTTCCTTTAGGTGTTTTCTGGACACTGTGCCCAAGCTGCACAGTCAGATTGATGCATGAAAAGGAAATAAATTGACTCCATTGATCCTGCTCCAGACCTTTTTCTGATTTTCCCAGTCTTACCCAGGTCAGTCTGAGTGCTCTGGCACACAGGGATACAAACCCAGCTGCCCTCTGGAGACTCCAGGTGCCGGCATCAGGAGCTGACCTGGACTGTCCCAAGTGTGCTTTGGCTTCCATCCCACAGAAAGAAAGGTCTTGATGATATGTAAAGAAATGGGGCAAACCAACCCAGCAAGGTCAACAAAGTAAAAACCCAATGTATTTGTGGAAGAACAACAACCCTTGTGCCTACTGGGAGAATTTGCTGAAAGCAGTCCTCTTGCCAGCCATGCTGAGTTTATATCATAATAGCAATAAAGGTCTTGTGCCTCCCCCCCCCTGGTGAAAAGTGCTTTAACTTGACTCGAGGCTTTAACCCTCTTTTTCTTTCTTTCTTTCTTTTTTTCTTTAGAAAATTTCTGAGCCCGTATGGCAGTTGCTTTTTCTGGTCTCAGCTATTAAAAATGTATCATTTTTATTGGTTGCATGGCAACATATAATCCCTTTGTTCTGTTTTTGTTTAAACAGATGCTGAGAACTCTGCCTGTCATAATAAGTAAAAGCACTGCCCTCAGGCTTCCTTTAAAACTGAAAAAGAGGGGAGCATACGGGGCTTGAATTAATGTTCCTTACAAAAGTAAAACTTTGGGTTGTAGCAAGCAGCAGACCTAAAATCCACTTAAATATTTATGCTTTAAACGTGCTCTGGTGCCATAACCTGATTGACTTTGCAAGGTTAACTCATAGAGACCAGGATGGAGGATTCCAAGTCAAAGGCCATGGCTCCTCTGACCAGAACATAGGTACTGTTCTGAGGCGAAGCAGTAAATTGAGACCAAAAATCTGTTGGAAAAATGAAGCATTTTTTCATTGACTTTCAGAGGCTCATTGATGTTTAAACTCACTGAGGTTTAGTGAGCCTGTTGGAGAGCAAAAAAGCTGTAAGTGGCATGATGAGGCCACAGTTCAGATTTGATTTCTCTTGGATTGATATGGTTTTATGGATGCCTGGGAAGTTTCTCCTGAATTCCTTCAGCTGCAGTTGAGTAAGAAGCAGGTTGTAGCAGTTTCACAACATGAATGCTTCAGTGGCCAATATTACCCCTTATAAAAGGATGAGGGTGTCATTGTATCAGAGCTTTTCCTGATGAATGGGAGTGAAATGCAGCCCTCAAGACAAAAGTATGAGCTTTGCAGTGTATCTGTCACAACAGAGCTGTTATAAACACTTAAGATGTTTATTTTGTCACCTCCAAACATTAACAGAAGCAATAAACCCCAACACTTGATTTTTTAAAAATAAAATGAGCACTGACATTGTGCAGCCAGGTGTCTAGGTTTTCTAAAGAGGGTAAATGAACCCATGGAAAGTTATTTAGACTTTATTGCTGCCTATATGAAGTGTAGACTTGGAAACCTATGAAGCAGTAACGTGTGTGTGTTAGTCACAGACCCAAATTAGACTAGCAACGCTCCCAAGGGTTATTTTTAGGAGGACTGGGTTGCTGGGATGTTAGTGTGTCTTCAATAAAAATTCCCCCTAGCAACTTCTATGGGGCTGCTGCATTTGAGCTGAACCCTCAAAGGGGGGGAGACTCTTTTCTAGTTTACTTAGATCACAACATTGTCAAGAAGTTTTGGGGGATGAGAAAAATCTCACCTCCTCTGGGTTTACTCTCAACACTGGGAGATTTCTAGGGCAAATGAAGAAATGAATGGGTTATGAGAAGGTTGGTTCAGGCCAGTGACTCATTGACAGGCATGGCACAACATGGGGGTGTTTTTTAAAACTATCTAGTAAATAGCTCTTTAGGGAGGAGCAAAGTGTTCTGAGCAGCCTCTGCTGCTGAGGGACGTGAAGGGAGAAGATAAGGATGGTTCTCAGTGTATTTTTGAAGCTGCACACAGATCTGTGAACTCAGGCTTATTGGACAGGTATCTGTACGCTCTCTCTGGCTTAAATGTTGGTCCTTTTCAATGTGAGATGAAAGTATGGAAGAATGAGACAAGGGCTCCAAAAATCCAATATTTTTTTTCAAATGTAGCTTTTACCAGTCAGCTGTCCCTGCAGTTCTAATACTGCTTAACACTGGATCTAAAACTTGCCTTTTTGCTTCTGTATACCTCATCTATCATTGAGAAATGATGAAACCACTTCCATTTTCTTGTGAATAATAAGAAATCCTGCTGTGACTACTTGTTGACACTGTCTGGATTATGCCTGAGGAATAATGCTTTTCTCTTGTAACAGCTCCTACCTGGATGTTTTCCTGGTACTCAGATTTCATTCTGTCAGACCTCGACTTGGATGGCAATTAGTTGCCTTTTGATTATCTGTTCTGTTATCTAGAGCCACTGGTTAAGCTGCGTTTTGAAATGAGAATCTGAGTAGCAAATATCACAGTGCCTGTCCCAGCTGGTGTCAACACTGTGTGGAGAGAGGGAAAAGGCTCTGCCTCCTGGTATTGTCCTTTTTGCTGGGGGAAGGTAACACAGCTCAGGAGTGGATCTTGCATTCAGGAGTACAAAGAGGGAATGATTTTATTAACATCCCAAGTAATTCTGAGTTTGCACGGGCATAGGTGAGATCATTGTCTGACTAAAGCTCTTTGCAGAGGGAAAATCTGCTGTTCCCTTTCTGGGGGGAGTAGAGAGGAGCACAGAAGTGTGGTTTCTTTTTTTTCCTCTGCTCTCTACCTCAGGCATCCTCAGCTGTTGTAAGTGGAAGTTCTGCTGGAGGGAAGCTTTATCCAGTTCTTCTGAGTGTACTTTTAAAAGAACACATTTTATTGTCCATTCCGTTCAAAAACGTGCAACAGTTTGTCATAAGGAGATGGTTCATACATCATCTTGGCTCTTTGTGCACCCCCAATGTTATTACATTATCTAATTTACCAGGTTTTATTTTCTTTGTCTGTGCTCTGGCACTTCTAATAAGTTGCTTTCTAATTCCTTTGTTACATAAGCCATATCTCTGAAGCTTCCCTAAACTCAGACTGGTTCAAACACCATCTGCACCTCCATTCCTCTGCCTATCAGCAGGAGTTTGGGGGTCTTGCTCTCAAACTGAGTCCATCCCTTGCACCTACCTAATGCTCTGGAAGAAATGATAAAGGAGCCCCCATGTCACAGTCATGAAATTGTCTGAAGACATCAGGTAAATAAAAAAAGAGCTGATTTATTCTGATGTGAAGGCATTGTTAATTAAGTCATACATGGTAATGAACACTAAACAAAGAATGCTACCTGACATCAGCAATTATTTTATTGATGCCTCCGCATCTCAATCAAATGCAACTCCTGACAGGTAGTGGTTAGCAATGATGGAAAAATGGTAGCTTTGGGAGGAGGGGAAGTGGGGGTCTCCAGTGAATGATGGATTAATTCCATTAGAATCAGGTTTTCTGGATATGGTTTTAGTTGCAAAACTGAGTTAACTCCACCTGGGTAGCTGCACGAGTTTATTGTAGAGGATGAGTTCTGAGCTGATGCAATCCCAGCTATTGATCAAACCCTCAGTAGGTTTCCTGCTCTATAATCATCACAGCAGCAGCTGCTTAGGCCACCAGGTTCTTCAGAACCCTTCGGCAGGAAAAGTGCTTATTTCAAAAACCAGTCTTTGATAAACAGACAGGAAAAGCTCAAATCCTCTATTCATGCATTTATCCATCTTCAGTATGAAAGGATTCCCAAAAACCTGACTGGTAACTTGAGGAAGAAGCTGAGAAAGGCTAATAACTTTCTGCTCTGGTCCCAGCTATTGACTGCTCACTCTTACTGGAAGTTCTCACAACACTAGTTCATAAAGCCTTTGTTAGAGGCATGAGTAGAAAGAGAGAGAGGATGTTTTTCAAGGCATCCCATGACATTGAGAACAGAAGGACGTTCCCTCTTGTGTTAGTCTGGTGCTTCCTCATGTGTCTGTGTTTATTTTTGAAAGCAGCAAGAGACAACCCTTGCCAAATTAGGCAGCTGGGTGTACCAGAAATATATAAGTATTTGCTGAGTTAGAGAGGAAATAAACTCTATTTAGATGATGTGAAAACCCTTTTGGTTTCATAACCAAATATCTCTGGTGGAGAATCAACAAAAGGCCAAGAGCAAGGAGGTGTTGATTTACACTTCTTTAAGTATGTCTAGAAAGTCTTCCCTGTGTAAACTTTCAAAGAAACCTTTTCCCAACAATTACCAAAACCTCTAAGGCTGCTATTGTGGCTGGTAACTGCTAACACTCACTTGTTCATATCACTGTATTGAGCTCATTTTCTTCACATACAGGCAATGTGTTTACTGGAAACATTTTCCTTTTCTGTGTTACTTTTGACCATTTGGTACTTCTGTCTTTGGAGGAAGGGTATCACTTTTCAGTTCCATTTTATTCTTATTATATCGAAATATTTCCTTCCATTGTCTCTTTTTTTCTTTAACACAGATAAAAGGAGAAATCTATGGTTTTTCTGTATATTTTTGGCATTTTCTCTATGCTGACTTGCATTAAAAGTAAGAACTTTGCCTTTCATGCATTTGTTACACGTATGATTTATACCTGCTTCTGCTTCCCCATGAGCCAGCTTGGTTTTTAATAGTTACAGCTTTCTTTGACTCAGACTGTGGTTTTTCCTGGACATCTAGAAAAATGTTCTTAAGCTGTTCCCAATTATTGTAACATTTTTCCTATAAAATTCGTTCTTCCAACTGGTTTGGCTCTTTTGTTCCCTTTTTTCCTTTCCTAGCTTCATGAAATTGATCCTTTTAAAGCAGCAAGCCTGTATATTAGTAGTCTTGGCAAAGGAAAAAGTTTTTTGTTTGCACTTGAAAAATGCAATCAAGTAATGATCACTTCTTCTTTGGATAATACCATTTTTTGTGATCAATTTACTCCTTATCACAGAGATGAGCTCTAATACAGAATTATCTGTGTTGGATGCATTTTTTCTGAGTTAAGATTTTTGTCATCCGTAGATTCTTAGCAATAGCAAGGGCAATTTAACTCTGGCAGCATGAATTCTCTCTGCGTAAATCACAAATTGGAGCCTTATATTTTTTTTCTTTTTTCCTTTGTATATGTTCTCATATTGATTTGTACTGTGATTTGCTCTCCTTTTTAGGGAGAGCGTCTTTTTAGTAATTACTTGTAAAGGGGATGACCTGACATGTTTTTACAATAAGACCATTTTTATTTTTAGCCCTGTGTTCAAAGCATAGACTTTATTACATTTGCATGGTACTGTGCTAAACCTAACTCCTGGCTACTGTCAGGAGTGTTGTCCTTGCACCTTTCCCAAAACACACCCCCTCTCCCTCCACCACCCCCCAAACCAGCTATTGTTGACCTCCTGGCTGCTGATACTTTCCAGAAATCAGATAAAACCACTCTGCAAATGGCATCTCTTCTCCTTTATGTGGGGAGCTGGCCATCCCTGATGAATTCCTGTGCTGATCCTGAAACAATGAGATTCTTGTTCTTTAGATACTTGGAGATTTTTAATTAAGTTGCTCTGAGAATGGAGAAATCTAACTCTGCCCAGGCTGTGTATTTTGCTTGGTGGAATAGTACCCCCGGCTATCTGAAAGAAACTATAGTCACATCTGTGAGCACTTCTGGCCAACCCTTTGTGATTAGAAGCAGACTAGATCCTTCAGGATTTCTGCCTGGATCAGGGTGCCTCACTAATCTGTGTTTATTCTCAAAGACATTCCCCTGTCCCCTCAATAATTAGTTTTCTCTGCTCTTTAAAACATATTTCTTGGCAGTTATTAACATTGACATACACAGTAACATGAAGATTTGCATCCAAAAAGAGTAGCTTGGGGTCGGATTCTAGACTAGAATTATTGCTTTGGTTATCATTTAGTGCATGGGTTAAAGTCATTCTTGCAGTCACCTGGGAGGCACACAATGCACTTCATGCATATGCCTGCCTTGGAGAATACAGAACCCGCATTGGAATTAAAATGCTTATTAAAATAAGGGTAGTTTGCATTAAATTTCTAAAGGGATTTATGAGGAGCTGTAACAAACTGTCTGAAGAATATGGATTGGGCTGTGAAAGAAGGAAGACCTGAAATTGACACAAAGGCTTTTATTCTTAGAAATGGTTTTATGTAATGGAGATCTGTGGTATTAGCATGGTTTTTTTTCTTTCCTCAGGAAATAATTAAGCTCTCCCTTCTGATCACTTTATGGAATCAATACTCTTTCAGCAGAGTTAGCATTACTTGTCTTTGGGAAGTGCACTGTTATGGATGGTAATAATTTTTAAATAGCTGACATTAACTCTTTTCCCTTGGCAGAGAATGGCAGGAATGAAGGGTGTTAGTGTCTTAGCACAGGCTGCCTCTGCTGGGCGTGGGAGGGACAGAGGTCCTGGTCCTTGTTCAGTCTGCCTTTGATTTTGATTCAGGCAGGCACTTGTTCTGCTTCTTCCTCCAGAAGAGCAGGAGGGGCTGACCCTCAGCATCTCAAAAGAGTCATTTTTAACCTGTACAGTCTGAGCTTGGTGTCTGAAATGTCCTGGGAGCACTGAGTGGGACCTGAACAAAACTGGGCATGAATGTGGAGTGGAATAAACAGCTGGGAGCAAGGGGGATGAATACAAGTACCTGGGGGACTGCAGCAGAGGACGCAGTGAGGAGGCTGTCTGGCAACATGGGCAGGAATGAACAAACAGAACAGTTCTTCCCTTGGCTCTTGTCTGTTTCCTCCAAATTGCACAGGAAGATATACAAGGGGCAAATTAGTTTCTTCCCACAGCTGTTTGCTTTGCCAGCTTTCCCCAGAACGTAAACAAATCGGGTGGGTAGGGCTGCAGAAAGATGGGATGACCGTGGTGCGTATGGGGGGGATTTGTTTGAGCCCCACTGGCTGCTTCTGCGATTGCTCAGGAATGTCATCTGCTGCTGGCAGAGGGGAGAGCTGGCAGCACGAGGCTGGGAGGAACCCAGGGAAAGGGGCAGGGTGTGGGTGCAAATAACTGATGTGGTCTGGTGAACAGGTACCTCGTTCTCCCACAGTTAAACCTTGTCTTTTTCCTTACGGTGGTGAGCTAGAGCATTTTCAGTCGGCAGCTTGTCAACATTCCAGATATCCACCTCTAGGTGCAGAAGCCACCATGGCAGTGGCTTCTGCCTTCCTCTGGTGCACCTGCATGCAGTGAGGTAAGGCAAGAGTTTTGTTGCCATACCTACTGTCCTTTCCCTTTCATGGGGTTTCATTCTCTTCAAAGCTTATTAAAAGGGACCCCTAGACCTGTAACACAGATAACACTGATAATTATCTCTGTGTTTTGTAATACTTGTAAATGGAACTTAAGTACCAGCCAGTTGTTGGAATCTAACTATAGGAATTCACTTGAGATGCAAGTTTCTTTGAATTTAAAGTTGGAAGTGTAATAAAATAATAATCACTAACAAAGAACGGCTTCTGCTGAGAAGAAAGTCTGAGTGCTTCCCTCTCTGCCGTGTCTCCCATGCCTAGCATAAAGCCAATATGTCATTGGGATTTCAGATATTTTGCTAAACTCTTTGGAAGATCAAAAAGGGTACTGGAAATACTGTGTTGTTCTGGCTTGATTCCCTCCTCTGCACAGAGACTGCTTTAGGAGTCTGCTGAGAGTGAAGGTCTTTAACTCTCATGGTGTTAGAGTTCCCATTAATCATGAAAGCTTTTTTGTGCAGCTCTCTATTGTATGTGGAACATCCAGAGCCTCTCCTCAGAGCATTAACTCTGTGTCATGCCACCGAGAACACGCCCTGGAGCCTGAGTGGCCCGTGCTCACCTGTGCCAGGGCACCTGCTGCAGCCAGGATTTGGGGAGGTGGAGTGAGAAGCAGTGAATTCCCCTCACTTTCATGTTTATGGGAGCTGAGCTGGGCTAGCAGATTGTGGCTATTTTCTGTTCTCATTATATGACATAAACCACGGGTTTTGTGTGCGTGTGTCTGTGTGACTGTGGAGAACAGCAGGGATTTTTAGAGCTTGGCTTTGAACAAGAAGGAAATAGCAAGATATGGAAAGGTATTTAAGTGCAGTAATGTGAAGACAAACCCAAGAAGGGAGAAGTTATGCCAGGAATACAGCACTGAGCATGTTTAAGAACTGGTGTGAAGGGGAGGGAGGCTGAGCTTCATGATGCTCTTTAAGCTGCTCATCTGTAGCTGTATTGGAGATGTAACAGGGATACTGAGGTGGTATTACACCAGCAGAAGGAAGAGTAGAATGGAAAGTTTTATGTCCATAAGTGGTGCATAAACTAGTTGATGCTGTTTAAGAAAATTTCTGCCTCATTTTTCCTGGGCTGTGCTGTTAGCCTGGCACTGGCTGCACGCCTCAGAGCCCCTGTGTGTGCTCAGCCACCTCAGAAGCACGCCACGTGGGGACTTCTGTATCCATGGAAGCTGCAGTGCTAAGCATGGCTGCCTCTGTCTCCCAGTGACCTGTTTCTTTTAGGATATATTGCTCTGCTAGTTCCCCAGACTGTGCATGGTGGAGTTGCTTTGTGTGGCTTTTCCACGCAATGTGGACCAACCCTGGGCTTCCTGGGCATGCATTTGTTCCCTACCAGTGCACTTAAACATTCCCTCAGGCTTAGCACAAATATGACATTCACACCTGCCAGAAGTAAAGCCTCTGCTGGGGGATGTGATTTCCCTAATCCCCTCAAATTGCAATAAAATAAAATATTAGCAGTTACTATGATCTCAGGAACCATTTCTCAGTCAGAATAGTCAGGCTCCACTGCAGGACACAATTCCTCTGCTGGCTGCCACTGGATGCATTGCAGTGTTACAACGTGCCCTGTCCACAGCAGCAATCCCCCAGAGAGGAGATTCATGCATATTTGATGACATGCACAAAGGAAGTGATACTGCAGTTAGTGTGTTTAGATAGCAGGTTTTTGATTATCAGTGAAACCTAAATGACATCCAAGCTAACTCTGTAATTCCTCTGAGGCCTGTGAACAGAACTGGCTGCTAAAATGTGGCATGACTTGCAGGCAAGATCTGTGGTGCTCGTCAAGAAATTTATCAAATAGTCATTTATGATTATGACTCAATATTATGAATACACTGGCACATAATCTTTCCATTTGCAAGAGAGTGCAAATTTACCTCCCTGCTGAAAAAACCCCTTCCAACTCAGAAAGTGTGTTGGCAGAAAGAGAGAAAAAGGCTGTTAAGTGAATTAATGGCTTAATGATGATTGTTTATTATCCGCCTTACAGTAGTGTTTAAATTGAGACTGGATCTTTTATGTGTTCAGTGTTACACAAAGGCTGATTGCACAAGTGGCTTCCCCAAAGAGCTAAATGGAGAACAGATATAAGACAGAAGAAAAATGGCTTCTCCTGGATCTAAGGAGTAGAGAAAGGAGCTGCCTTGCCTGGGGGAATGTAGCTAGTCTATGGCAGAGCTTGGATGTGAACCCAGATATATCAGTGCAACTCTTCTCACACAAATTGATGTGACATCTTGATTTTTATCTAGTATTGCATTAACTACTTAGTGTCACCCTGGTGAAAGTGTCTGTGCTTCTCTGCCTGAAAAAGGAAAGGTTTTTATCTGTGTGTACATAGGTATAAAAAGCTAATATTCATGGTTGAAAACATCTTCAATCCCTTATTCTTGCATATACACATTTGCTAAGAGAATGCAAACAAGTGCAAATCTGGTTAGTATTGCTTGTTAGATGAATAATTCCTCTGTGTCTTGAGCCTTGGCCTAGAATTCAGGCCATCCATGTGCTAGCCTGGCTCCTGCCAGGTAGGCTTTGCTCTGGTGATGTCCTGCAGGGTGTTTTTTGGTTTATTGTTTTTCCTTTTTTATTGCATCTTTCAGCCTCACAGTGCTTATCAGCACCACAACCACCTCCCACAGTCGAACTGGGTCATCAACATCCTTCAGTCTTGACCTCAGCTGAGATGCAAGAGCCTGAATATCTCCTATCCTGAATATCTCCTATCTTGCTTGGTTCCTTGGAAATCAATTAACAGGGAGCTTGAAGAGCATGGCAACACCCTCCCGTGATGAAGTGTGCCCCAAGCAAGCCCTGAGCTCGCTGCTAAAAGCTGCAGTGATACTGTAGGGTCCTGCTGGGGGCGCATCTTGAGGCAGGCAGCAGTGGGGATTTGGGAGAAAACTGAGGGAGGGTTTGGGTACAGCGTGGCCCCAAGGCAGCTCCTGGCACTTTTGGCACTATCCTGGTTGTGAGTGAGGAGATGAGGCACTTGCACAAGGCTGGGTTTTGCCCCAGAGTTTCCAGCACCTGGAAAAGAGCAACCTTCTCACCCCCACTGGCTCCCCAAAGCCTCTGCTCTAGCCCTCTGCCAAAGTCCAGCAAGTGAACTATTTTTCGGCTTTGTGTTGTTTCATTTATGGTATCTGAGGCTCTCGCTTGGGTTGGGCAGTAAGAGGGAATGAAGAGATCCTTTCATTAAGTGTTTCCTGGTGTTTGCTGCTACTTTGGCTCTGCACAGTTGGCACAGCAGTAATATCTGCTCCATGGTGTTCTCAGTCTCCCTTGCTGAAACAGGCATTTCGCTGACACTCCAGGGCTTGTGTTTTTGTTTTTTAAAAAGAACTGGCTCATTTCCCAAGGCAGAAGTTGCTTTTAAGAAGGAGCTTCCTGCCGTGTACAGTATTTATTTTTTAATTAGTTGAGCTAATGTGCAATTAATGTTTATAATGCAAACCTGTCTGGGGCCATCTATTCACTTAATCAGGACGCTTTTAATAGTTTAATTTTCTTCAGGATTTTTTCTTTGAGAACAAAATACTGTGGTTGCATAGCAGCATTTTTCTGAACCTTGCTGTACGCTTGGCTGTCCCTACAGCATCTTTTCCTCCAGAGGCCAACCTTGATGAACTTTTTGTTCTTTGCAGTCTAACAGGTTTGTAGCTCTTTCCCAGAACAAAATGAACCAGCAACAAAACATCTCGCAGTGACAGGAAAAGTTTTAGTCTGTTTGATGCTCATTTTTATTTCCAGTCTAGAAGCAAAATTCTGTTGTGAATTCCTAAACCTTGCTTCAGATTCTAACTGGTTTGAATTAGGATTTTCTCTGGTAAATATATTTGCACAGATACATAAAAGGTTTTTCTGTGTTTTTAGTCATGTATTGCCTTATGTCACCCCAGTATTTTGCAAGGTGTTGATGCAACAGCCTCAGGCTAGGGACAATTGCACAAGTTTGGACAAAAACACATGAAACTGTTTCATCCTAGATACTACTCAAGTTGTAGACATTTAGAAATGCAAGTGTCATATTCACTTGGTGTGACAGATGATCAGGGGCTGGAAAAATAGCAAAGAATTTATAATAGCTGCTGCATCCCTTGTGTGTACGTGCTGATAGGTGTACATGCAGATTTGGTTAATGATGTGTTAGAATGACCAAAAGGACATTTTTCTGCTGTAGATGCACCATGTGTGCACGTGGCAATAGCAACTAAGAAATGGTTCCAAGTGTAGCTGGGACAGTGAGGGTTTCAGATTGGCTGGACTCTCACAGGTTACTTTATATTTGCCCTGACTGGCAAAGGTAACTCCTGTTTCAGCAGCACCAAGGATGGAAAAGCACCTGCTCCTTTTCCTGGCAGCAAATTGCTACCTGGCAGTGTGGTACTAAACTAATCCATTGTCTTTTCCAAATGCACTGCTCCAAGGCAGTGCTGCTGGCAAGTTTGGCAGGTGTTTGAGTGCATCTGTAACCCCACACAGAGCAGAAGTGACCTTAACAACTGTACAGGTTTGTTTGTTTCTGTTTGTTGGGTTTTTTGAAGTAGCATCTGTCATCTATAGGTGGGAGAGGAAGTTACTACTTCCAGATATTTGCAGAGCCTCAGCTGTGACAGAGGCTGTGTACCCTGCCCTGGGATGCTGATCCCTCTCAGCTCTCTCAGCTGCAAGAAGGGGAACTTGAAGGTGTGACTACAGCTCAGACTCTTCCTTTGAGTTATCCTCTGGAGGGTCTGGCTTTTCTCTGAGTGTCTGGGGAGCTGATGGAGTATAGAGACTGTACTGTAATGATGCCTAAAGCTGTCTGCTGTGAACAACACGATCTCTACCTGAGCAAAGTTAACCCTGCTTTAAAGATCAGGGAGACACAAGTCATATGGTGAAGGCACACTCAGCATTTGTGTTTTGTGACTCCCAACCCAGTGTCCTGAGCACACTGAGGTGGGCCCTATCTTCTACAGAGGATCTTTTTATGTGCTTCTAATTAAAAATGCACAGCAGCATCTCCCAGACATACCACCTGTTGTTATGCCCAGCTCTGTGCAGCGTCCACGTGTGCTGGAGGTGTGTGTGCTTGTGTGAACAATGCCAGCATCCTTCTGGCCCAGCACACTGAAGATTAACAATGTGTGTTTAATTGCATGTTCCTGGCAGCTGTCCTGAGCTGTCCACCCCTGCAGCAGGACAGCTCCAGTGAACACTGCAATTACCTTGTGCTGCAGAGGTCCCTCTGCTGCCTCAGGGCTTCATATCACCATTGCAGCACTCTGTTCTTCCCTGCTCCAAGTTAGGCTTGTCAGGGGGATTACAGGGAACCTGGCTTCAGGGATTTATATTATTTAAATTATGAATGTCGTGCAAGAATAGGATTTGTAATGGAAGTCAGAGTTTTAATGTTTATACAGATAACACAATTTAAAATAATGAGTTTGTGGAGAGTGAGGTAACAAAAATTTAGAGGAATTAACACGTTTTACTACTTAGTGCTGCAGCTAAAAGGGTGAACTTTGCCAGTCTGTAGGAATTGGGATGGTTAATATAGGGTAGCAGTGTGACAGCTGTGTGCCTCACCCTGCTCTGGCTGCACAGGTTTGTTTTCAGCATGTCAGAGCTTTCAGAGGCCCAAATAGTTGGGGAAAGCAGCATCTCCTCCTGTGAGTCCATCTGGTGATCCTCCTCTCTGGGTGTTGCCCTGGATTAGGTGGCCTGAGTTGTGGACTGGAAGGGGTGAGTGGGGAAAACCTTGTTCAAAGCCTGTTCTGTGAGGTAATTAAAGACTATCAAACTGATTTTAGTTCTTGAGAGTCCAGTAGGAAAACTTGGTACTGTTATAACTGTTCTGGGACCTCCCATATGTGCTGCAGGGAGTGTACTCCTGGTCTGCTCATTTCCCAGGTGATCTGTACCTCTTACCCTCTAATTTTGCTCACCTTCCCATCCCTCTGATCTCTTCATTGGCAATGCAATGCTTTTATGACTTCAGTATCTTTTCTTGGCCAAAAGTCTGTTAATATTGGGATTTGACTGGTATGAATTCAGTGCCCTCAAAATACCGTCAAATTAAGGGAAAACCCCCACAATACCCAGGATATTTATTCCCCTTCAGTACAGAGAGGGAGCTAAATGGTTATTTGTCCCTTGATATGCTCCCCAGTTCTGTAATTCTAAAAAAGCCTCTCTGAAGCACTGGAGGACACAAATTGCAGCTAGCACTGAGTGGGGAAACAGTGGAGGTGTTTGAGGATATAATCATAAAAAGGACAGAAAATAAGAAGAATGCAGTGTGGCTGTAGCAGTCAGAAAGGTGACAGATATTAGGGATTTGAAACTTTCAAGGCATATTATTTAGTAATGCCACTTCCTATCTCAGACTTAATCCTGTTCAGTGCTGGGGTCTGGTGCTGTGTAAGTGAAAGGCAGGGAATCCTGCTGTGCATTAATAAGACTCTTGTGTGGGATCAAATTCCTCTTCAGAAGCCCCAGCTACTAGGGCTTTCTTAATGTGCTGTGATCATGTCCCCTCTGTCTTGCTCTTACTGGTGAAAACACTGAGAAAAATGAGGGAATAGGAAAACTTGCTGTAGTTGTGTGGGTCTGGGTGCACATAACAGCAACTGAAACATGAAGGAGACTCCACGTGAGCTCTGGAGCATCACTGCTGGTTCACCTCTCTGTAAGGAGATTGTGGCTCATTTTGGGATTGTGGTACTGCCATGAAGTGAGGGCAGGTTTATGAAGTAGGGATTTGATTGTACAGCAATGAATCATGCTCATACTGTCAGTTTCTGGGCTTTTAATTGCAGTGAAGAGTTTCATGGTAGGAACTAAAGTAAAATCCAGTATGATGTTGATCAGCATGGAAGTAATTATATCCTTTTGATTTGGTCTGTGGTAAAAAAGGGCTCAGTAAAGACTGTGATTCTTCTTCCTTCTGAAATAAGGATGTTTCAAAATAATTAAAACTATCATCATCAGTGCTGTAATGGAGGAGTATCAAGAAAGAGACAAAGACCACTGGATAGGTCAATTTATAGGGCATTGAAATCAATACCCAATTATCAGACAGTGCTTTAAAAACACCAGTAAAAAAATTCAGAAGCAGTGACCTTAATGTGGAGTTAATTTACTCTTATTAATTTGAGAAACATTTCTTCTCAACTGAGTTTCAGTGTGTGCATTCAGGGCATTTATTTCAGGCAGGGTAATGGGCTTTTCGAGTATGCAGGCAAGGAGAAACCATTTATGTTATGTTGCAAGGCATGACAGCCCTTGGAGCAGAGTTTGTGTGTTGTTCAGGGATAGACTGGACTTGTGCCTTGGAGAGATATTGCCATGTGGAGCAGGTGGTTCCCCAAGATGATAATACCAGAGACAAGTTGAGTCCTATTTTGAGGAAGGAACAGAGAAAGTGTAGCTATGCAGTGCTTCTTTCAATATATTCCGCTCCTGGTGTACATTCTTTCAGGAATGGCATCCAAAATGACTTAAAAGGACTTGCTATGCTTCAGAGAGAAGTGGAAAACCAAACAGAAGGTATGATATATTCAAGTGAAGGCTGTAGAGCATCAGATGGGTGCTGCCACAGCAGTGGTGCCTGTAGGGAGGAAAGGAGTGGAGCACTGAGGGCCAGCAGGGTCTGGAACAGCACCAAGAAGCTCGGGGCAGCACGGTTCCACGGTGGGTAAAACAGCTTCGTGTTTCCTTCCAACAACACCTGTGGGATTGAGGCAGAAAAAGGGAGAGGATGGTGAAAATGCAGCAGTGGTGGGAGCCCGTGGTAGGAGAGACCCTGACATCTGTGGCAGCTGCTTTGGTCACCTGGAATGCTGTGATGAGTTTGTAAAGCTCCTGCACTGGGGGCATTGAGGGACATCCCTGTTCAGAAGGCTTGCTGTAGATACTCCAAGGAGGTGTTGTACCTCTTTGAGGTGAAAGATATGACCACAAATGCTCTTGTTGCCCAGCATTTCTAGGAATCTGACTGTCAATCACTGTTTCATTCCTCCCAGCAGGAGTATCTGGGATTCTTTATGGGCTTTGATGTATCAAATGAATGGATTAAAGTGAGGTTCTCATGTGTGTTATGTGGGAGATGCTAAGAGACAAAGGGAGGAAGGAATTATAGTAATACAAAATAGGAAAATAAAATCTGTTCCATGTGCCAAAGCAAGAAGGAAAGAGTACAAACACTCCTGCCTACAGGCACGGAGCAGAGTCTGCTGTGAGATCCACCCTGAGTTGTGAGACACATCTGTGTCACAGCCACTTAGCTTGTGGTTTGTGCTCTCAGCACAAATGCACATTTCATTTCTTTTTTGGGTTTCTTCTAGTGCTGTTTCCTGAATTTCCAGGGAACAACTGTAGCAGGGGAAATACAATGATTGCTCCCATATTATCACTGCTTTAAAATGATCCCCAGATGTCTGTCAGCTTTAAGTTGTATATCTGAAATCAGTGTGGGCTGAAGAGCTGCGTACAAATCAGGGCCAGATCCTGAGCTGCTGTGGGGTGGAACAGCTGCCCTCAGATCAGAAAGCTTCTGTTTCCTTATATTGGGTTGTAGCAAGAGTAGATATTTTGTATTAGCCAAATTTGGAAGCTATGCAGATTTTTAAGGTTTTTTTTTTTTTAAATTAATTAGCTTATGACTTAATACTTTCATTTATTTTTGCACACTTGTTCCAAAATTCCTTTTAGTGCTCAAATGAGTAATTTTTTTTTGCAGGCTTTCTATGGTGTTTAATTAAAAAGATGAGGTTTGGAGCTTGAACTTGCTGATTAAATTAAATGTTGCTGTTTTAAACAGGTGTCATAATCAGAAAAAAACCCAAAACCATTAACCACTGAAACAAAGCTCATGTAAAAATTCTTGGATTAAACAATGATGACTAGGGTCCTGTCTAATTTTAATGCCAGGAACATCTTTTCAAAGCAATCATGCTTTCCCAAGACATTACCAATGACGAAGGATTAGTGCTACAAAATATTACACCTTGTTTAGATTTCCATAGAGGCAAAATGCTTGTTTGCTGTAAGAGTTGCTCACCTTTTATTGGTAACCATGACACTAAATCACAGCTGTCAGACTGAGATGAAACTCCCAGCTCTGACCTCTTGTTTTGACTCCTTTCTTCCAAATCATGGCTCCAAATCTGTTGGGGACAGGGACAAGATTAGAAGGACACTGCAGCTCTTCTCCCAGTGAAGAGTGTTGGTTGTAACCCAGTTTTGGAGTAAAAGCATTCAGAAAAAGCCCCGGCAGTGCGACATACTCGAGGCAGAGCTCTTTAGCTTGTCTGCATCCAGTGTGGAGGGCCAGAACTGTGAGACTGATGGGGTTGTTACCCTTTACCTGGTAGCAAGCTGTGGAGATACAAACCAGCAAGGAGCCTTGCAAGCTTTTCACTGCCATTCCATTAAAGTTCAAGCAATTTCACTATTTGCAGCTCAGTTCAGGAGAAGGTCCCCTGTGCTGAGCACTCACAACTTCAACTGGCAGCACTGCTGAGGGGTGGCAGATCAGTGATTCTGTGACATGCAAGCAAATCAATTGAACCCTTGCAACATCTAATTAATTTGGAGTTGTTGTGAAGAATCTACAAGTGATCATTATTGGTAATGAAGCTATTGATCTAAAGTGTACAAACCAGGCAAAAAAAAAAAGGTAAGATGTGAAGGCTCCACGTCAGATCCTCCGATAGCCACCACCAGTGCTTTAATGACCTCAGTGGGGCTTTGTTGAGTAACATCAGCTGAGAGCATGGCACATAAAATTTAATGTTCCTTGAACTGTTTTAGGATTCAGTAATAATGTAGCTTATGTACACACCTACGCTGAAATTTTCAAAGCTACCCAGGGGAACTAAATACTAATTGTAATGGAAATGGGCACTCAAAGCCCTTAAATGGCCTTCCAGATCTCAGTATGGAGTCATTCCTTGTACAGATCCTTTGCTCAGCTCCTCACTGCTTTTTATGTGTCTGTGGGCTTTGCTTTCAACCAGAAATCAGCACCTCTTTCCTTCTTTTAAAGAGTCTGAATTGTAATCCTCATGATACAAATTTTGGATGCTTTGCTGGCAAACTTGTGGTTTGCTATGAAAGGGCAGTGTGATAGAAATTTTCCAGTTTTCAGTTTTATCCTGACTTTGAAATTTAAAAGATAATTCAGGAGAGACACTTTGGGAAACTCACTGCTGTTTGTGGTCCCACTGCTCTTTCTTTTTGACTGTTCAGAATACAACCACTGCATGAGAAAGAGAATGTTATAATTTAGTTGTTGCCATGAATTAATCTATAGCACAATTCCATTAAAACTAATGCAATTATATCAGGATTAGTTTTGGCCCACTTTAACATTTTTAGACACTGGGAAAAAAACATTATGCTTGTCATGGGGTAAAACAAGTCAGACACTGTGTTCTCTGCATTCGTGCTTCATCCTTTATTGGTGTTAGAGGGTAATGATGTGCTGTATTACTTTTCTAGCAGCTCAAATATTATGCTATTTTAAGTGATTTTATTCAGTCCTCCAGGGACATTTGCTGCTTCCTGCAGCAAAACTGGATGGCATGTGCACATGGAAGTGTGTGATTGCACATGTGTAAACACGTGTATGTAGTTGTGTGTCAGCACAAAAGCCAAGGAAAAATCTGCATAAGGGGGGTTTTTAAATTGCTTTGCAGGTAGGTATAAACCTTGGTGGTTCTCAACCTGCTTCTATTTATTAAATAAGTCTTAAAATTAAGAGCAAAATAATATCTAAACAAGTTAAATCTTACTATTCATCAAGAAAGATGAATTCCTAATGTTTAGGCACTTAGCAGTGCTGCTACTTTTTGGATCTTGGGAGAATTTTTATTAAAATGCAAATAGTGTAGCTTCAACACCGTTCCCTGATTAAATGGAAAAAGCATCACTTAGTACTCATTGAAGTCAAATGTAATCAAGATGGAATTGATTTTATATTCTGTTCATGTAAACACTGCTTATTCCAGCTCTTAGAAAATCCATAAAATAACAGAAATGCCAGGTTTATTTTTCAAATGGATACAAGGTAAAGAGAGAACTGCTTATATGCATTATGCATTTATAATGGAAATGATGCTAGCCTAAGGTAAGTGCCAGAGTGATACTCCTCCACTACTATAAAATTATATTGAAGCTATGGTTGTGATGAAATTTTTGCAACCTGAGTAGAGCTGAGACTTTTCAGCATATTTACAGCTTGAATTGAGTTCTCCATCCATATGTTACTTACCTGGGATTAGCTCTTCTTACTTCATTCACAGCTATCTTGAATTACCTTGCAGGTACTGTGTGGTGGGGAGACAAACATTAATTGCAGTTTAAGCATTGCCTGTTGGCTTAGTCTTTCATTCTATACCCAGTTATTACTTGCAAATAACAGTACAGACCCAGAAAATACCTGGCTGCAGGTCTAAGTCTGGCTGAGCTGTCACACCCCTCGATCCAGACGTTGTCAGGGTCTGGCTGTTAGGGGGCACTGGAGTTCTGCAAGGAAACATTTGGCAGGTGCAATTAAGTTTAGAGTTTTAGGCTCAGTTAAACGAGCTTGCAGTTGTGCCCATGGAGAAGTGCAGCTGTGGGAGGGGAGCTGTAGGTTGGTGAGTCTGAAGGTGTGCAGATGGCAGATGCTCAGGGACAATTGTCCCTGCAAACACAGGACACCACAGGAGGCACAGAGGTGCTGTGTTATAAATGACGGGCTCTGGGTGCTCATCAAAACCTCCCCCATGTGACACCTGGACTGCCCTGCTCTCTGCAACCAGCCCAGCCCCCACTGCTCAGGGACCTGGGGTGTGTCATTACGGGACTTGCTATTCCACATGCCCTCTCAGTGGCATGGGAAGAGAAATCCTAGTTGATTTTTCTATCTGAGAAAATGTTTGTGTTTCTCTGTGCAGGCACTGTCACGAAAGTCCAAAGGAAATCTTACAGTACATACTAAAAAATTAATCTCTAGACATTTCTGTCTCTGCCTCTCCAGCTTTGGCTTTTAGGAGTCACTTTGTATTAAGAACAACTTAGTAGTGTGCTCGCTAAGCAATGTGGGTGTTTTGCTTACAAAGATGTAACTGCTAAAATCTCCCTTAAGTCATAATATCTGATGAGCATGTGAATGGAAGATAAAAGCTTCTATTGACATTGTGTTAATGCAAATCCAGGGAAATGTTTCTGAAGTTTTGAGTTCTCTGAAGCGTTAGTTGGGGTTTGTGAAGTTTGCTGTGTCGTGAGCAACATTTCAGCTCCCTTAACTGCTGAGGAGGAGCCATGGTGGAAGAACACAGGTGGATGGTTTGTGTGTTCCCAGCTGACTATTGCACCACCAGGATGTGTGGGACATGTGGACACTGCAGGGGGTGAGAAACAGATGGGAAAATCTCCACAGCTGGGGCAGGTGGATGCTCTGAAGCCCATCTTTCAAGTGAATAACCGCCCATGAGCTCAATTTGCAGGCAGAACCTGCAGCAGGCTGTACCTCCCTCCCTGCTTTCTCTCTTCCTAGATTTCACTTTTTTCCCATATTGATCTAAGGACAGCAATTGAGCTTTTTAGTCGTTGCCCGGGGTTTTTCTAAGCTACAGTTTAGGTCATGTGAAATACAAACATTAGTATTAATGCTATGATGGCCTTTTAGTAGCTAAAATTAGATTATCCATGAGGAAAATCATATTTTGAATGACTGTGGATTCTTGTGGGTTTATGTATTTTGTGTTTTTCTCTAGACGACAACTCCTAATAACAGCCATTATGCACATTTCACAGACATTACACTGAATGATTTAGACTTGAAGAATTTCTTTTTTAGAAGCCAGCCTTTAAAAAGAGAGTTAGAGTGTTGGCCCATTTTAGCACAAATGGTAAAGTGCAAATGAAAATTAATTCAGTTTGCAAAATGTGTTTCAGGATGTGTTTAAGCAATCGAAAATCAACAAATCAAAGGTCAGTCTTAGAAGGTGCAGAAATGGGGAGTGAGTGCCTTGGAGCACATCTCCTAATTAAATCCCTGTAGAGCAAATCATGGTGAATTTAAAGACCAGAGTCATTGCATCTAGGACAGGTCTGCACATCTGTTATCAAGATGACTTTGACAGTCTTATTGGAAACGATTATAGCAAAAGGTAAGGTAGCATATTTAGGAATAAGAAGAGATAATAAATTCATAATATCTACTGCTAATAACCTGTTTTACTCCGAATTCTGTATGCTTCCATTTAACATAGCATCCTATTTCCAAAGATAATATGTCTGCATACAAGTGTTATAAAAGAAATGTCATTATAAAAGAAGTGTCATTAGCAAGGAAGGTGGGATCTCAGCAAATCCCATTAATTTCAGTTTTTACATGTCTCCTATCTCCTAAGGCAGCTTTTGTACCATGAACAGGTCTTCTCAAACCTCTTCCCCTCTAAGGAGGTCATCAAGTTAATGGTGCTCAAATTCTTCTGAAATCATGCCCTTTATTTGCAGACTGGAACCCCCATCTTAATTTTTTTTTTTTTTTTTAATTACTCAGTATTTGACTTGTGCTGTCTCCTTAGCAGAACAGGTTAAAATAGAATATAAATTTTTAAAATCAAAAAAAAACTCTCCAAAAAATTAAACTATGAAAACAATCATCTTCACCTTTGAATTTCAAACTTAAAATATTGACCTTGGGGAATGCAAAAAGCCTAGATTGTTTTTATAGGTTGGGTCAGGGTTTGTTTTGTTTTAAATCTCTTCAGGCTGATAACCTGTCACCACCTTATGTTTTTGGTGCTTTTTTGTAAACAGGTCCATAGTACAGGTAACCTAAAATCCATGAAAGGACTGAAAATAAGAGAAGAGCATTAGCTGTTTCACAGGCTGAACAGAGACAGATATGATGAAATCGTTCCAGAGGCAGAGAGGAAATGTGATTTTCATGCTATTTTACGATTTATATTTTCTGAGCTGTGCTACAAAGGACAGCAAAAAAAAGAAAGTTGAAATATCCTCTGGTGATACCTCAGTAATGCTACAGATTATGGAGGGATGGGAGTTGAAGGCTGCCAAGTTCTTCCAGGCGAGTCTGTGCAAAGGAGGTGCTGATGTTCCCTCCAGTCCAGCTCTGACAGAGCTTCTGTGCTCCAGTCAGGTCTGTGCAGGCTGTGTGCCACCTCTGTCCCAGGCTTCTCTTGCCCTCCCAGCCCTGCTGATAATTTCAAGGGTCAGGAGCACGATTGTGGTGAACTGGAAGCCCACAGCCCTTCACCTGTATTTTAGTGTTATCTGCTGGCCCAGGTAGGCTGAGCACAGTGCATTAGAGTTCAGCATGAAAAGGGTTTTAGTAAAACCCATGATCCCAGCAATGCTTCCTGCATGTGTTGGACCAGTGCACTTATTCTGGGCCTTGAAAATACACAAGATTTCAGACTCCTTTGAATTGGTCCCCTGTTTCTTCTTCTTCTTGCACTTGTGCATTTTTGCACTCCTCCTCCTCCTAACTCAAGCCAATGAAGTATCTTTGATTTGCTGTATATTGTGAGTTGTTGAATGCAGCTGTAAAATTTAGCAAGCAGAACTCTGCCATTTCTTGTAGCTATAGGGCAATATGTTTGGAGAAATCTATTTAAAAGGTGCCACATTCAATTTTGTTGGGCTTTTAGAACAAGTGTTCATACTACAACTTCTGTGGGCTCCATACATGTTTTGTTCAAAGGAACTTTTCCAAAATTATGGGAGTTTTACTTTCAGTATTCATTTCAGTAGAGTATGTCTAAATCCATTCAGTCTCATGGAACTTGTGACTAGTTAAATGAGAGTTAAATGCAAGCTGAATTGGAGCATTAAGGCTATTTCTGCAGTGATGTGTCTAAGATCAGAAGTTTGAGGAAGGGGACCATATTTTCAGTGGACCTTTGGAAGTCTCAGGTTCACAAATTTGACAGGATTGTCTATTATTGCCTGCTTTGCATAGGATATTCCTCAGATCTGGGCAAGGAGCTTTAAAATGTGAATTCTCTGATCCACTGAGATGTCAAGAGGGAATTTTTACTGGCAAGACTGAGTTCACCAGCAAAATTCAGATTTCCAGGGATAAAACCCTCTCATACATTTTCAACAATTTTGTTTTTCAGTCTTAGTATACTCAGGGTCACTGACAGACAGAATCGAGATAAAACTCTTACTCAGGTCATCTTTTCCAAGATTTTCCAACTGTTTTTTTTTTTTTTTTTAGACTTAACAAGTTTTCAATTCTTTCTGTCTTGCCTCAGGGGGCAAAATTTCCAGACTCAGGTTCATCCTGACTGTTCTATGCTGGCACCCTTCTAAGCTGGTTTGCATCTCTGCCAAAGTGTGATGCTGCAAACTGGACACAGGATTGTCCCTGAAGCTGTGAGGAGTGAATGACTTCGTGTCTCGCACATCCCTGCTTAAATGTCTCCTTATGATGCTCACTGAGCTGAAGAAATTTTACTCTGTCTAATCCCTTGTCCACAGCCTAGCCAACACATTAAAACCCCGAATCATTCCCTAATGTGACTGCTCAACTTGTTTCATTGAAAAGATATCAGATATTTTTTCCCTTTCTTTCTGCTCTTGGAGGAAAAACCAATTTGAACCATCCCAGCTCGTTGTTGTTGTTGTAAGTGGAGGTCTCACGTTTGTTGTGTTGCTAGGGAATGTGTGCAGCTTTTGTTGCTTTTGAATTATAGCTGCTAGCACTTATCTTCTCCTCCAGCAAAAAGCGTTTATAGCGAGTTCTTTGAAAGGTTCTTTGAAAGCAGTGCAGTCATTTGTACTTAAGACAGAATTATGGCAGCAACAAACAGTTACAGGGAAGAATTTAGCCTGATGTTGCTTCTACACGCAGGTAACTCTGCTTACATTGGTTATTCATTTTTATAAGAACAGAACTCTTCTGGAAGAGTGGGACAAGAGATTTCTGCTAGTGCTGGCTAAACCAGAGAACTTCCCTTTGTCAAATATGCTTTCTGTTGAGCTGTAGTGTTTTGTGAAGACAGGTACCTCAATAATCCACTGAGGTGAGGATCTAGGGAGTAAAAGGAGGCTTGGGGAAGTTGTTTCACTGCCACACTGATCTGGGATGAGAAACAGGCTTGAATTTTCCGTATTGCTTCACAGCAGCTAAAATAGTCTTGGATCCTCTTTCCAGATGGAAAGGCATCTTTATTAAGGAAGTGGACATTTTTCCCCCCCTTTTTCTTTTTTTGGGTGGCAATATTTTAAAATGGATTATTTTTGCTCCAATGTTAAGCAGAAAGCATTTGGAAAATATTCTCCACGTTTTGTTGTGGTTACATTGAAAGTTCTTACAAAATGGAATTGTTGTTGTCTGGTTAACTGTAATTTGCTGGAATTCAGAAATTATACCAGACAATTGCACATCCTTGTTTCTGTTTTATGCACATCTTGTTTCATATTCTAGCAACATGTGTTTTATTCTGTAGTCAAGACAAGAATGGATTGAATGGGAAGAGAGATTTTTTTTTTTTTGTTCAAAGTTCCAAATGTCTGGTTATCCACTGGGTAGAGAAGTTGGCGCTAAAAATTTCCCTAGTGAGGAACAGATTAAGTTCTCATCTCTTCCTTCCTGTTAATATTTAAAGATTCTGGGTTACAAATACAAGTTATAAACCAGCTTCACCCTGATGAAGAAGAGCTTTGTGTCAAAACAGCCCACGTGAAGCTGTGTGTTAAGTGAAAGGTTTATTGTTTGGGCTTTATATTTTTTCCAGCCATTTTTATTTTGAAATGTCAATCACTGACTTTGCCTGTTAAAGTTGAAGAAATTAATGTTCTTTTCAGAGAACCATTCCAGCAAAGGTTGCTTCAAATATTTAACCCATGTGGTGGGAATCAATGACAATGTAGGATTCTTTTTATTCTCTCTCCAAGTTATAACAAAACCAGATATCCTCTCCCCCTATTTAGCCTAATAAGTCAAAGGCCTGTAACAATAGACTGATGTCTGTGTGTTTTGGGGCTTGTTTTCTGTTGGATTTTTTCTTTTTTTTTCCCCCAAACCATCATGACTTTGTGATGGGACTTAAGAAAAGCAGTCTCCCTCTATTGACCTGATCCATTTGGATATGCATTCCAGAGGCATATATCTCCATTCATATTTACCTCATTCAGATCTAAATGGTAATGGTCATGATGTAATTTTGGAACTGGGAACCTTCAGGGGGGTGAAGATGAGTGTTCTCCATGTGTTTCTAAGTTTTAAAAGGACTTAAGAAGGAAACAGAGCAAAGAAATCCCTCTGAAGTGGAGGTGGGTTGGGTATTTTGGAACAAGGAGCAGTTCTGTGGCCAGTGGAATGATTTCTTTTGTAACAGAGTAAAAATAAATTGCAGGCAGTCAATGTATCTGGTATGTATTTTTCTCCTTTACTTATATCCTTAAGGAAATGAAGTAGAGAGTTCCTCATATAAATTAACTGATGTGCCAGAGGGGAAAAAACCAGGGAGGACTTGGGCAGTATGATATGTGATCAGAAAAATTAATCATGTCATCATCTTCCTGGTTTAATGACTCCTGATGCCACTTACATGATACTGAAAGGAGTTGCTCCATCCCCCTGACTCTAGAGGTAAATGATGCCCTTGAGCTTTTCTGCCTTCCAGCAGCCCCTGGGTGCATCACCCACAGCTGCTGAAGCATCTGCTCGAATTGCCAGGGAATTGACTTTGGCTTTGTGGGAGCTCTGCCACCTCCTCCTGCCCAGTGCAGGCTCCTGGACCTCTGGTGACAGAGAATAGCCTGAGATTGCTGTAGGGAGATATTTCCAGAGTCACACCTCACTGTGAAAAGCACAATTCTTGCTCTGGCAAAATGCACTGATAAAACTTTTTGTCATTTTATGTGTAACTCCTGCTGTAATATGAGATTGGAAAATGAAACCAGCTTGAAGCCAGTGTGTAGTTCTCTGAATATGCAGGAAGTGAAATAAGCTTTCTAATTAAAGGTGTCTGTGGCTGCAGAAACTTTGGATATCAGTTCTTCTCTTTGAAATAAACTTTTCACCATTGTGGTTTATTCTGAATATCTGTGGCTCTATTTTTCCTCTGTGCTGCTTAGAACTTACAGTAATCTGGGGCAGATCCATATGGATTCTGCACAGCATATCTGTAGTTGATCCCCATTACCTCCATAATATTTTTATATCAGTTGCAAGTCTTGCTCTACAATTTTTACCTCATTTCCAGAGCTGAATGATGCTCTGGAGGAGAATGTGAACTTCCAGAGAAACTTGAGTTCTCCAGAACAGCAGTGCTGAAAAGATATTTTCATGCTGAAGTGCTTATTTTTAGTCTCTGCTTGGTGAAAATATCTTTGGGAATATCTTAGATATAGAGACACTGAAATATCAGTTTTCATATATTTTTAATGATCTTTGAAATCTCTGTAGGGCATTCTGCAGTGTGTTACCTACAGCCACTGCTTTTCCCAGAGCATTTCACTGCAGCACAGTGACTGCTTGGCTGATGTTTCTATTTACTGCTTCCATTCTGTTTCATATCATATACTATTTGTGCATCCCTGCGTTAAACTAGAGCTGCTGTTAGATGTTCTGAGCATCATTTTGATTGTGGCTCTCTGCCTAAAAATACAGGAGGAGTTTTTGCAACAAGAAGTGACTCTAGGAGAGAAAACTGCTAACGTGAAGATTAAACGCCCATTTAAATGGAAGTAAATATTCGGCTAGACAAAGGAGCACAAAGCATTCCTCATCTCACCTGATTTTCAGGTGTACAGAGGCTGCTAAAGGTGGGGATCAGGAAGGGTGGACTTGAAGTCTGCAAAGCAGAGGTGTCCCCAGCTGCTTTCAGAAGCTGCAGGGCCGTAAGCCTGTGCAGGTGGGGGAGAGGGAGAAAAGTGCCCTAAATTCTTTCCTTTCCTCCCCTTGGTATGGGAGTGAATTTAAGGCAACGGGCAGAGCCTTGCCTCGCCTCTGTCTGTGAGCAGGATGGGGTGTCCCAGTCCTCAGAGAGACAAGGGTGGATAGAAGAGGAGCAGTGAGCCAGCAGAGCTCCCACCACCACAATAAATACAAGGTCAGGGAAGGGTGAGTTGTGGCATTTGGCCCTTTGCTGCCTTCAGGGCAGTTCCTGGGGCACCTCACTGCTTATGGCAGCAAGAAAAAGGAGTTCAGGTTAAGTCATACACTAATCCCTAGAGCTGTCTCACCCTCTGGAAAAGGCAGCAGAGGCCTTTGTGTGTGGCTGAGGTGTGAGCCTGTGGCATCACTCATCGATGAGGATGTGCAGGCTGGTTGAAGTGGACCCATATTGTCATCTTATGTCATCATCATCACACGTTCTGGCATCTCAATTACTGCTCTAAAATAATGAAAGGAGTTGTCAGGTTGGGTAGGTTAGATGAATTACCCAGCTCAGTTACTCCCATCTAAAATAATCTGTATCACTTACTGAGCGTCAGCATGTTGCTTACTTGAAAAATTGCACTTTAACACTAGTTTCTCTGAGACATAAACAGCCATTAAAGAATTCTTTGGGGTATAGATACACACCAAAGAAAATGTCAAACCATTTCTCTAGAAAATATTTTAACACTGGAAAAAGATTTAGGGAAATAGCAGAGAAAAAACCTACTATGCAGAAAATAAACCTGCTCACAAAATAAGAATTTTAATGAGTGAGCATACTGATTTCTAAATTTACCTTTATTAATAAAAATAGATGACTATGCAGTTGCAAAAAAATGCAATGCAGATCCTGCACCAGGGAATCTAATCACAGTAACACCATTATAGTTAATTTTCACAATTTATTGTGTTGGTAACTATCTAAACCTCTCCCAACAATGCTAAGCTTTGTATGGACAGGTGAGAAGACAATGTCCTCATAGGTCTGCCAAGCAGATATTTAGCAGAGCAAGGAGTGTTCACATAATGTCACTTGCAAGGTGAGGAACTAGGGTAAAAATTAAAAAAAGTAAATTGAAGAATTAAAAAAAAAAAGGCAGAACAAATGGAGAAATTACAGATGAATGTTTCCTGTATTAGGTGAAAGTCTCATTTACATTTACTATTTCTTTTTTAGTTATGTTAATGAGAGTAGGAGCATCACTTTGTGTTGGTGCTATACAGACCCAGCGCATCCTCAGTGTGTCATACTGATATAACACCTGAGAACTCTCTTCACCTTCAGCTGCAGCATGATTTGCCTGGAGATTGGTGCTGCAGAGAGATGTATGAGGCTAAACATCAGTTAGAGGTAGACGGGAATTTTTATCCATAATGGAGAAAGCAAAGAAAACGTTGGTTTTTTTTGGTTTTTTTTTTCCTAAACCCATATTTTAGAAAATAAAAGAACCTAAGATTAAAAACTAATTCCACCTGGACTACTGTTGAACTCTTAATTAAAAAGAGTATAACATGAAAGTATTTCTTTAAAAATAAAAATGTCTCTGGAAGGAAAAATCAGTTTTTCAGAGACCTCTCCCTAAATAAGAATTTCACCATACTTTATACTTTCCTAACAATGATGCTGATAATAATCTGATCTGTAACAATGGGCTGATATTTCTTGATAAAGAAATGGTCCCCTAGAAGCTGGCTGTTCTTCTGTGGTCTGGGCCATTTTTATTTTCCCCTGCTTCAGAGATACCAGAGTTCAAACTCTGCACAAGCAGCGTGTGGGGGCTGGAGGATGGATTTAATCCCAACTACCTTTCTAATAGGATGGAAGATGGATGTATGGAAACCAGCAGTCCCTTCCCTGCTGAGGGAGCCCACAACCCTTCCCCGTGGTTTTTGTGCTAGAGCAGAGTGCTGGTTCAGTGACCCCACCTTCTCTTTCCTCCCACATGGAGGTCTAATGGATTTGAAAAAACCAACCAAACTTCTTTTTCCCTTTTTTCCCCCCCCCATATATTGTAATCAATGAGTCAATTGCTTGAGTTTCTCCACTGCCTCTGACAATTTTGCCTGCTTTGTGTATTCACATATTTGCTTCTGTATGATGCCCCACCAGAAAAGTTCCTAGGATGATTCTCCACTGCATCCTCCTCTTTGCTGTTTGGAAAAAAAAATCGTTCTTGTTTAGTTCAGATCTTGGTGGCTGCACTGACAGAAAACCCTGCCTGGGGATGGTGTGGTTTATCGCAGTTACCAAAGGGAACAAACCCAACAGCTGCTAATTATGGTTTTTCTCTCTCTGCTTGAGATTTGTGCTTTTGTTGGTGAGGCTCAAACATGCCCAGGTCTTAGTCTGGGGTATCCAACAAGCAGAATAGCTCAACATGGCTTTGGGGAGAGAAGGAGAGGAATTAATACAGTCTAACAAAGTTGTGTATTTTTCTATTTCCAATTAGTGGTTTTCTACAATAAAGTTGCCTTTGTCTGCAGTCATAGTTAGGAGAAACTCAAATTAGAACAGATGAATCCTGAGTATCAATAATGTTCTGAACTCTGTGGGATGCCTAGAAAATGAAGAACAGAGTAGATTAGTATTGGTCAAAGCATGGATGAGAGAAGAGCAATAAATTCCAAGAGCAAATGTAACCAGATAAAATGATACTTAAAATGAATCAATGTCAGTTCTTGACTAAAACAGCTTAGCATAGATAAATGAAGAATAATGGAGACTTTATGTGACTTTATTGCATGAGTCTTTAAACCACTTAAATAACTGAAGTAAAAGGGGCTAAGAGTCAACAAGGCAAGTTGGCATTTCATGTTATTGAGTGATTCAAAATAGAAAACCAGAAGGTAGGTTTTCATCTCCAGAATAATGACAGTTTTTTTAGTTCAGAGATTACTGCTTTGGTGGCCTTCAGGAAATATGAAAACATAAAATGTCAAAAGGTAACTAATTTGACAAAGCAGAAGGAAAACTCGTGTGTCAGGGACATCTTATGTGAGGGAAATGAACAGTAATGTCTGAAACGAGGAAAGCTGATTGAAACATGATGCAGATACACAAAAATAAGAAACCAATATCAGTAACTACCCCATCCTTGGTTCCATTTCCAAACCTGGGTGCTAAAAGATACTTGCTTGTTCTTCGTGACACAGTTGTCCTCAGTAAAATTCAAAACAAGGAAAAATGGACTTGCCCAAGGACACCCAAAAATCATGCCAGAAGCAGAATTCAGGCCCCCCAGGTCTGTTGCTGGACAGCCACACAAGCATGAAGGGGTTGTTTAAAGCACTGCTGATAAAGAGATTTGCTCACACACTGAGGCTTCAGGGTGGTTTTTCTGAAAAGCAGCAATTAACAGGTGAAGGGATTGTGGACCTTGGAGATGTGTGGTGTGCTTGTGGGCATTTCACTGGGCTAATGGGGGTGACACAATCACAACAAGCTTAGGAAAGCTCTTCTTATCCTGGGCTGGGTCTGAAGAAGGTAATTGGAGTGCTGCCTGCCTGACCTTCAAGGCCACAAAACAAAGACAATCGGTGTCTTGCTGTTCCTACTCTGCTAGCAGCACTATGAGGTGAAACATGAAAATATCCAATAATCCCAGTTTCTTCTCTCTGGCTGGGTGCAATGATGATTGTATGCTAGATTGTGGGGGAAAAACATATAGATTGGTGCTTCAAAATGAGCATAACGCTTGGCTGCACTGGTTGACAACCTTCCAAAGTGCTTTACCAATATTCCTTACTCAGTCTCAACACAGGCATGAGACAAAGATGCTCAGTGTGCACATTTCACAGTGGGGTGCACACAGACTGGGAGGGATGGCTCTGGTAACTGCCTCTGCTATATTCACTTGAGGTTTGCTTTGTTGTGCATTCATGACTCTTGCAATTATTGGTCTGGTTGAGATATATTTATACATATATAATATATATGTACACACACAGCCTACCTCACATTGGCACATGCCTAAGGAGGTTTTGTGTAAATCCAGTTCATCTGTAAGTGAAGCCAAGTCCCAGGAATATGCCCCGATGTGGCAGAGGACTGGCTGCACACTTCCCCTGGGCATCTCCAGTGTGGAGGTGAAAACCTTGTGTAGGGAAGCAAAGAACATGTCTGGAGACAGGAGGTGGCTGGCTGGTGGCACAGCTGGAGCTGTGGCCTGATCTTGCCTGTCAGCACCTATGGGATGAGTCTGGAAGAACTGTCAGCAAAATTAATTTGGGCAGCTGTATGTATCCTGTCCCATAATAGCATGATGCCTCAAACCTTGGCATCCATGCTGATTGGTGAACAACATTTCAGCTGGTGTGGGAGGCAGCTCTCTGCTGGAGTTAAGTTGGTAGAAATGCTGCTTTCAGACATTTTCTGGGGAAAACCTCATTCCTCAAACACTAATTCAGTCCAAAAAACTTTGTCAATTAGCCCCATCATCTTATTTTTATCTCCAAATATGAAGAGCACACACATATGTGTGTCTGTCTGCCTGACAGCTGCAGACCACTAGGGAAAATCAGGAGACAAAAAACAGAGTTGGAATTTTGTTTGTTTGATCAGATGAGAATAATTTATACGTACAAGCTATTAATAGAAAGGCTGCAGCAAGCTAATTAATTGTTTATAGAGAGAAATTTAAGGAGCATAACCTGAGATCTGACATTCTGTGTGATAATTATAATTAGAGATGAGCTGGATTCAAAAATCAGGATGTGAAAAGAGATACATTTTGGGAAAGTTTTGAATCTGATCCAGATCTCAACTGTGCAGCTTTTTGTTGCTGTTAGGGTAGGCCAGAACAAAATCCTGGGTTGGAATTTGGCCTTTTGTGTTTTGTTGAAGTGCAAAGCTGGATCCCAATTATGTGATGAGGGCCAGGTCCTAATTAGCCTCTGGCATACATAGGGAATAGAATTAAATGGGGTTGCTGTGCCTTTATTGGTACATATTTGTTTGGTCATTTTTGTGGCTTTATTTTGTTTGTTTGCTTTTTAAAGTAACTCAGAAGAGCTCGCTGAGTTACACATCGGGATCTTGGAAAGCTGGCATGGACATTGATAAGGTCATTGGTGGACAAACCACCCTACCTTTGCTGGGCTAGTCCCTGAGCTGCATATCCTCCTCCAGGAGCTACAGCCTTAGGCAGCATCTTCCCTCATAAGGAATCTGCTCCATTCACATTCAGCACCAAAACCTTCTAGTTTGGACTAAAAGATGTTGTTTTCTCTCATACTTGTCACAGTTGACATTCTATGTCTTGGGGCAGCTTCTCCAACACACAAACGTGTTTCTATGAAAACATTCTTCCACCACGGCGACTTAAAAGGGTGGTAGCTGGTTTTTGAATGCCAGCTGAAGTGCAGATGTGAACCACATCTCTGCAGAGCACTGCTGCTGTTTGAGGAACAATCCATCAGCCTTGTCCTCTTCAGTGAGCCTATGAGTCTGTCGGATAAGGACCCCACACATAATATTTATTTATGCAATGCTGTGTTTATCAGTGGGAGGTGAGACTTTGACCTTATTACACAAATTTTAGCATTCCCAAGACGTGTCAAGATCCGGTTTCCTCTTGCAGCTCAGCCTTTCCAATCCCTTTTGCATTTTCATTGCACTTTTCATTATGCAGCTAATTAAGCCGTGCTCATATATAAACACCATTATGCAGTTTAACAGCTAATGAAAAGTTCTCTGATATATGTGTATATATATATATATGTATGTATACACACTGATATATAGTGTATGCAACATGGGAGTTTTTCCCTCAAGTAGGTCACAGTAGGTTCAAATCAAAATGACATTTTACTAATGGCATTGTAGGAAGACAGATTAATACAGTCTAACTGTGAGGTTTCTTCTCCCTCTGGTAACAAAATGAGAATAAATTAAAGCAACACAGTACATTTGCTCTTTCTTGAGGCCTTCTGTGTCTAAAGCAAAATTTCAGAAAATACAAACCAGCCAATATTGAACTAGCATATAGAATTGCAACTATTGGATTTAGGTAGGAAAGCCAAACCATGAACATCTCATCCACACTCACAAATCAGCCCTGTCTTGGGATGACGTTATAAGATCTTGTTCTCCCTGTGCATGTGTGCCCTTTGCAGAACCTTTAAGGGCAGGTAGGAAATCTGTGCCCGAGGTGACTTGACACGCAGGCTTGCATCTTTCAGTTAAACCTGGGCTGTTTGCATCTGCTCCATCCTGGATCACATCACAACAGCCTTCTCTTCTCTTTCCTGTGAAATTTGAATTCAGAGATTTAAATTAATCTAACTTGACTCTTCCGGCAAGAGTCCAAACCGTGCAAAGAGAAAACCAGAATTTGGTTTACGAACACACTGGGAGCTGAAGCATGCAGGGTTTGTCTGGCTTTAGTTACCTGTTTCCAGGGATACTTGAATCTGCTTAAGTAAACCTCCATGTTTCTAATTTTCGCTCTTCTTAGCAAGAGAATTGTGCATGTTAGGTTTCTTCTGCTGGCTACAAATACTGCCTGGGGGGTGAATGACATTGAAGTTCAGTTTCTGTTAAAGAATATGCCTTGATAAAGTGTGTTTTGCTTGTTAATTGATTCCAAGTCATTTACCTAATTCATGAGGGTGCAAGGTAGAAGACACATATAGCTAAATGCTTCATTCCAAGGCCAAAATGCAGAGAATAGTCTGTTGGATTTGATGTGCTATAAATAAAGGTCACCAGATTTATCCATTATGGGAAGAAAAAGCATTGCAGGTAATTCCCAGGATAGAAGTACTACCTGAGGACATTATGTTGAACCATGGGGTGTTTGCTCACGTGCACAGGGTACAAGTCACAGGCTGCAGGGCTGGGACACGTGCTATTCTGTGTTCTTATGCTGGTTGTGTAGTAGAATAATTCTTTCTCATCACTACATTCTCGTGAGTATTAATAAAATAAGCCCGCTAATTTAACAATACTCCACAACTTTGCCTCAAGTACATTTCTTGTTCTGCCATGTAAAAAAATAAAGCACTCAGAACAATTTCTCATCACCACTGGGACTATATGCCAAGATGGTTTGTCAGAGCTCCTACGTCTTCAGTGTCTTTCCACCTGTTTCTTACAACTTTCCCCCTTTCTTCTATTTTGCACTTTCAATTTATTGTTTTTAAATTCAATGAGATAACACTCCTAACTCAGGGGAGGAATTTTGCACCATTCCACAGTGAAAATGGAATTCTTAAAGTTATGCTGTTACTTCTCAGCTTTTAAGGAGCATATGTACAAATCAGCATAATGAAAATCTGTAACCAGACTGAAGTTCCAAAATAGCCATGGGGCAAAGTCCTGGCTCAGGCCTCTGTCAGCTCCCCAACTCCCAAATGTATTTCATTACGAAATAAAGGGTTAGACTGTAATAGTTTTGCTTTAGACAGAAGTACCAGGAAGCTGTGAGAGATCTTAATTCCTGATTCTGAGTTTTACTTTCCTACATCTGTAGAAGATTGTCTCAGTCTGTTATTAAAGCTTTTGGCGTGGAAATCAACTTTGGTCAATGTTACCTTTTCATATAGGTGGGTGTTTTCTGTAGAAGATGTATGAAGAGCCAAAGAAGAAATTAATGTCATATGGAGAATTTATTTCTGGCAATTGTTCATAAATATGGAGAATTTAGGATTTCAGGAAAAATGGCAGGATTATGCTTGTTATCCTTCCTTCCAACATCAGATGAGGTAACACTTGGGGCAGTGGATTTCAGCACAGTTTTTTTGTTTCAGAGTGTAACTCTGTAACTTGGTTCTTGGAGAACCAAGAGAGGTTGTCTTCACTGTGGAAGAATGCAGTAAGATATTCCTCACTAGGGAGGGTAAAAAAAAGGGACCAAAAGCTGAGGTTCCTTTGGGGTATTTACAACAAAAACAAAGAAATAATTGTTGGTATTTTGGTGATTTTTAGATTTTGAGGGTAAATGCCTTGAGCAAAATACCAATATTTCATAGAAAAAACCCAATGGTTAGGGTAATTGTTGCAGCAGAACTTCCTGAAATTTTTCTTTTTGTTTAATTTTTTTGTTTGTTTGTTTGTTTTTTTGGTAGCAATCACATTCTGAACTTTTGTTTGGCCTGAAGCTTCATACAGCTGATCTCTATCAGAAGAAACCAAGTGTTTTTAGGTTTGCTATAATTTGATTATTTGTACAAAATTCCTTCAACCCCTTATAAATTGTGTGAATATGGAAAACAAACATAAGCTCTTTGTTATAATCCTAATTGAGTTGTAATACTCTCCCACTGGGTACTCCTCTGTCCCTGAAGGAAATTAAATCCCTTAAAAAAAAAAAAAATCTAACCCCTAATCCACTTAATTTTCTTTTGAAAATCAAATTAGGCCGCCAAGCTGTACTTTTGGGTGCCTAAGTACCTTTGTAATCCAAACCCAGGTCATGTTCTGAAGTGAAGCTGCAATTGTATGTCCTGCTTAGCCCAGGTCTGAGCTGTTTCCTGCTTTGGGGCTGCCTCCTTTCTTCCTCCCTCCCTCCGCCTGAGGGCTCCCTGTTTCCTGTGCTGGTGAGAGCTACTGGAGGAAGAAAAGAGAGTTGTTTTCTCTGTGAATGATCTGACCCAGATCCCTGCTTTTCTTGTGATGTCACAACAATAATAGGGCTTTGGGGACAGTGATGGGCTAAGAGATGGAGATAAATTGAGTTTTACAGCTGTTGGTAATGTAACATCTTTTGTTAGACAAAGTGCCCTAGCTGGAGCCTGTCGTGTGTTTGCAAAGTTGCCTGCTTTTGTTTGTCAAGCTACTGAAAGGTATTGCCTCTCCCTTTTAACCTGGTCCTACTTTCCTTAGAGCCAAACCAGCAGGGACAGTGGTGCTTAGAGCTGGTGTTTGAGCTCAGTTCCTTCTATTTGAGGATGTCCTTCTTTCCCTGCAGAGCAGCCAACCCCCTGAGCTGCAGTTGATGGGCAGTAACTCACTTAGCTCCCTGTTTTAGGTGGAGGAATTAAAGATTCAAGATTGCGAAGGAGGGAGGAAAGTTGTCTGGGGTTGGGGTGACCTTGGCTGCCAGCCTGCAAGAGAGTCCTTGGAGTGAATACAACGTTGAGTGCTCTTGGATGTTTTTCTTTAGCTTTTACTATTTTGCATCTCTAATTGGGCACGGAACTAAATCCTGAAGAAGTTTGGAAGGCTGCACTGGGAGAGAGTTATGCTACAGTGGGAACAGGGTGGCTTTCAGTCTTGCTGGTTTCTGTTCTGCCACATCTCAATTAGAGACACCCTCCCCGAACCTGAGTTCAAGTGGAGAGAGGAGAGCATGCTTCCACTCATGTGTGATGCTCTCTTGTTGTGAAACCCCAGCCAGCCTTTTTCCAGCCAGGACGGCATGGATGGGTAGCTCTGTGGGTTGCTGAGTTGTCACTGCAAAGGTCAGTGATGTGAAAACAAACGAACAAAGCATTTCTCTTGGAGTTCTTGGATCAGTGCAAAACCTGTATGGAGCAGTTGCTAACTGCTCTGCATCTGAAGTGATGTCAGGGTATGAATCTGCCTGGGATCTCTTAGCAGGAACAGACCTTGTCTGACAGAAAGGTCAGAGTTGTATTTCCTTGTAAGAGTTCAAGTCCCCCAGCAGAAGAGGCCAAGGGACATCTGTATTTGGGCAGAGGAGGTCTGGTCCATATCCAGATAGAGGGGCTTGCTGTGGCTGTGCCTCTGGGACGTGCAAGTCCCTTTCCAACTTACCAGCCTGTGTTTGGTAACCTGGCTGCAGATCTTTCTAATGGTGCCAAGGCTGAGCAAGCCCTTCATGACAAAAGGCAGATGTTTCTCTTCTATCACAAATCTCTGCCTTATGATCTCTTTCCATAGCCTTGTGATATTTGAGGTATTTGTCATTTACACTGGTGTTCTGAGGCACGAGGTGCTTTTTCACAGTTGGGCTGGGACTTGCCTGTAGCTGTCTGACGTGTCGAGTTGTTTGGCAGAAAGGTTTGCTGTAAGAAATGCTCTTCCAGAAAAAAAGCCCCAAACAAACCCTTCTGTCTGAAGGCAGAAGGGACAATCACCTTTTGGAAATACCTGCCTCTCAGTATGGACTGTAGGAGGAGTCTGTGCAATAAGATTAGACAAATGCCTTACACCTACTGCCTCAGGCCCTCTTGAGAATTAAAAGCATGAAGGTATCTTTAGAAACCTGGTCCTGTGTTATGTTCACAATGCCCCAAATGAAGCATATGGGAGAACAAGGAATTGTGGTGTTCTGTGTAGGAAGCACCGTAACGCTGAGCAGCCTGCACCCCGCTTTGCCTGCAGCTCACTTTGACTTTTAACCCACTTGAATTATTTCAATATTGTGACACTGCTTTAGTGAACCTTATTTATTTTCTTTACCTCTTAACTCTTTATAGTGGAAAGGAAAAAAAATCATAAAATATGGAGTTGTGCCCATGCAGTAATGAGGCCATTTGTGTCCCATCAAAGTGCTGGTTTCGTCTTTGTGTTGAAAAGATGTTTATTCTATTACTGGTTGTGGTCTTATAGGCTTCTGTTTGTCTAACCACATGTTTAACATAAATTACCAACCTCAGAAGGGATATGATGGCCTGTTTTCAACTGCACTAAGCAGTGTTTCATGTTTAATGGAAAAAATATGAATTTTGGCAGACTTAAACAAAAAAATTTTTTTGTTTAAAAAAATTTGCATTTCAATATAAAAGTACTCTTATTGGCCCTGAGTCATTCTGGTATTTACATATGCATTTGCACCTCCAGGAGCAGTGGTTCCAGTCGTGACAGGGGTAGTTAGCATGAAGAGCCATGATTTAGCTGAGTCACCTCCAGCCATTAGAATTTCAGTGGTCAAAACTCAGATTTGAGCCCAGTGTAGAAACTTCACACAGGATTTCACCCCCACAGGAATTCAGGGTTTAGGCAGTACCCTGTGTACTCTGGAAAATGTTGTGCCAGTGGTGGAAGTGCAGTCCTGATGGACGATGGGCAGTTCCTCCTTATTCAGCAGCCTCATGCAGCAGGGTGTGTCCTGGTTTCACGCCACCTGCAGGGTCCCTGCTTTGGAGAAACCAGCCCATAAACAGTGGGATAATATTTCTGCAAAGCTTTTCTGCACCTGGCCTGCTTCCCTTCAGCCCCACCAATGTTTCCATCGTGCCCTGCGTGCGACAGCTCTGCTGATAAAGTGCCAGGCAATCTGGATCATTTACTCACACAAGCTTTCATTACTTTCTCCTAATTATGATTGTAATTTTTCTTTTTTTTTTTTTTTTAAATCTGCAGAGATTATTGCAATTGTATTGAGAATCTTTATCTCCTCTGTGCATACTTATCCTTTGATGATCTATGTATAGTATGAGCTACCTCTCCTCTAATTACATCTGCCCAATTCTTCAGCAAATCTTTTAAGGCAACGTTAATCAAGTGTACTTGGAACAGAGAGTACCTGAAGTGTCTCACGCAAACCCTCGGACTGAATTTAAATTGTGCTCTTAGAAATAAAAGGCAATATCCAAAAGATTTTTTTAAAATATATTTAACTTCAAAGCCTCCTGAGTATATTTTATTTTGATAGATCTCAAAAAAAAAAAAGGAACCTTTTTTTTTTATTGCCAATATATTCTGCTCTTAGATATATTCAGTTTACACCAGTAAGACAGAAAAGAATCACTACTCCATCAAACAACATTTGAGGAGTTTTCAGTAGCCACTTGGGAACAATAAATAAGCTTCAAGTTTGTTGCAAGAGCATGTATTTTATATATCCATAAAGAAAAGATCTTTCCTGGCTAAAGGGGGTTGTGTGTTTCAGTACCTATTGATGATCTGGTTTTTTTTTTTGTTTTGGTGACTTTTTTTTGGGCCAAGTTAGGCACTTTTCTTGCAAAACTCAAGTTATTTTGCACTGCAAAAGAGGCAGCATAGAGATTCACTTTACATTTTGACAGCTGTTTCTCAGAAAGTTTGCAACAAAAGCCTCATGTGAGAATTCATTACAAATTCCAAACTCAGTAAAAAATTGCAGTCAGGTGCTTCTGAACCATCACAAAATTCAAGAGAAGGTGCCCTTTAAGTGTGATGTTAAACTGGCATGTATCCTAGGGTTTTTTTACTTAGAAATGATGAGTTCATGACTCTCCTGCATTAGGTTCACATAAACTGTGTAAATGAAGCATTAATTCTTCTGCACTTCTATCATCTGTGTGCCAATGGATCTAGAAACGAGTGGCAGAGGAAACTCATGTAAATCTGCCTGACACAGTTTGTCCCCCCCCTCTTTTTTCTCTGTTTTCTTTGGTTTATTTTCTTCACTCAAGAATGCATTAGAGCTCTCAAAATAAATAAACCCAAACACTTTTATAATGACTTCCTGGGCCTTGGTGTTTACTTTTCACTATATACTTTTCAAAGGAGTGCTCACCCCATGCTTTCAGCACCCTTGGTAATTTTTTGAAAGTGTAGCAGTAAAATTGCAATTTCGGGGCTGTGTGGGCTATGTCTGCTCCAGTGACTTGCATCTACTATGTGAAATGGAAAAACAGGGTGTTGGGGAGCTGAGCTGGGACCTAGGCTCAGGGAGTGCACACCCAAAGATTAGGAGAATTGTGCCCAGGGTATTAGAAATGTATTGATGTTTTCAGAAATAATTCATAGTGCTATTTGTGCTATTTAATGGCCCATGAAGCCAATGGATATGTTAGAGCTGGCACAGCTTCTGTGTGCTTCAGTAGCTTTAGATTAGAGTATGTTCTATTTGGTTTTGGAAAAATAGAGATTTTCACATTTTGATAGCACTATTACAATAATTTGTGTTTGTTACGCCTTTACTGCTTTGCCTCAAGATGATGTGGATTGTGCTGAGAACGTGGCATGGGTGAGCTATGCTAAATACTGAAGTCTTACATTGAAACCCCAGCTTCTTGTTAGACATCACACGAGGGGGTGAAAAATGTTCTCAGCATTCTCTGTGCACCTTTTCATAGAAGGAATATGTGAGAAATGCAGGTTAAATTTCCCTCATGCTCACATCAGCACTTTGGCAAGCCCCACTTGAATTCCTGTGTGAATCAGGCTTGTGAATGGCCGTGTTGGACTCAGGGTAACACCCAGTTATTTGTAAGCTCCTGGAATACAGGATTGCTGCCATATTCCTGCCCTGCACACAAAACATGCCTGCACGGTGGAAGTCAGCAGTTTTGTTTGTAAAGATGCTTTTCTAAGCCCTGTGTAGGATCTTGACCTGAGAAGAAAAGACTTTTACTCTAAGAAATACTGAAGGCTTTCTGCGCACTGCCTACTACCAGCTGACACCACGTAGAAAAGAATGCCACAGCCACAGATGCGTGCATGTTTTTGTATGTAGTAAAACAATAACTTTTTCACTGTAAACTCTCTGTCCTTTGGGATTGGGGAGCTCATGTAAGAGCCTTGACTTGAGTGGTCCCAGATGTGGGGCAGGAGCTGAGCCCTGGGGCGTACACGCTGAAGTGCAGCCTGCTCACTGTCTCCCTTCAGTGCTGCACTTTGTCAGCTTGAAATGTGTTTACTCCAAATTCACATGTTTATGCAGAGATGTTTCATGAATTCTGCATGCCAGGTCACACTATCTCTGCCCATCCCCACTGTAAAGTGCAGTTATGTGAGTTGGTGAAAGGAATCAGATTTTTTAGGACCGTGTCCAAGATTTGTTTATTTCCATGTTTTTCTTTATTGTTTTTTTCCATTTCTTTTGTAAAAACCAGGAAAGAAGCCAATTTAAGCTATGCTCGTATTGTGTCTGGCACCACAGAAATAAATCAGCAGCATTTTACTGAGACAATATGTAAATACAGCTCAACCTTCCTCACACTGATCACTTGATTGCCAATTTGGCCTCTGTGCAAATACAGTGTGGCTGAAATGATACTTCTTTAAAACTCACATGCTACCACCATTCAGCTCTCCATATATAGAGCATTTTTCTGTTTTTAATTAGCAGCTTTGATATTAAGCCAACTGGCAAATATTTATTTGATGGAGATTCTCCATTCATTAGCAAAATGAGAAAAAATGAATCTATAATAACATATAACTGCCCCATTAAGCAGCATTAGCTATCCATTTGAGAGATAATAATGTAAAATACAATTTTCCGACCACCAGATGCTGATGAATAAACTGGTGATAAATTGGTGGCACTAAAGCAATAAATGGGTCAGAGGTCAATTAGTTCCACCAGAAAGAAGCAACCCACTGGGAGAGTGGCAGACACGCCCTGATGGATGCTTCGGGGGTTACTGGCTGGTGTTTTATTCAGAATTATGGGCAGGCAGCTGAGAGAGACTGAGATTCAGGACAAATTGAGGTTTACCTTTATGGATTACTGCTTCTATTGCAGCAAAAGCCAGGAGATCCCGGCCAGGCCTGGGGGCTGTGGCAGTGCTGGCCCCTCCCCAGGAAGCTGATGGTACTGGATGACAATTTTGGCCCCACTGGAAGCAATGGCTGAAAAAATTCCCCTCGGCTTCACTGAGACTGAGTCTCATCCTGTGCAGATATCTGGGTATTGTTCAGCCTTGACATGCTCAAGTGAAAGCCACTGTGCCTCTCCTTGGGGGCCGGTCTACGAAAAGCAGATTTACTCTAACACGTAATCCCATCCTTCTAGAGGAAAACCCCCCAGAACATGCTGAGCTTTGCTTTCGGGTGGCTGGAACAAAGGAAGATGAGAGCTCCAAGATGAGACAGCTGAGTTGGAGGACCCAGCACGGGTGTGTAGGATGAGAGCTGAAATGAGGGCCCACATTAGAGAAATCACTGACTGTTCCTGAGCTTTGTAGGAGTAATGCACAGTGGAGCAGGGAGGATCACAGCCCCAGCATTGTTCCTTTTGCCTTGTGTAATTAAGATATTCGCAAGGAGTGAGTCGAGTCTTGCGTTCCAATAGATCTTTTTGAAATAGTGCCACAGAAATTAATCAACTTTTTTTTTAATCATCCATTTTATTCTGACCTATCACCTTCTGTTACAGCACTGGCATGTAAATCTTATGCACACTGCGTTAAACTATGTTAATATATTCCACAAATCGCTCCCAAGGTTTGCTGCATTCTGTTGAGCAAAAATGTGATGTGACAGATAATAGAGAGGAGAGAAAACATGCACATTTTTAGGGACACTCTCCAACTCTAATTAAGAGCAAGTGTTGAGAAACACTCAGTCTCTACAAAAAGTGCTATAGTCCTTATGTTGGTCATTATCTCAATTTTTGACTGTCCCCTACAAAGTCCTGTTATCTTAAGACAGTGCTGGAAAACAGACTTGAGGGACAAGAAGGAGTAAATATCCATCACGGACTGCAAACTGTAACTGGTGGTGAGCTGGAAGTGTTCTGTGCGTGTTGCCTGGCAGAGGGGAGATGTCAGTGATCCAATGCGCTTTTTGTGCTGCAGATCATCTTTGTTATATTCAGATGTTCCATTCTCTGGAATAATAGATCACTGTTGTTCTGGCTGAATAGCTATTTCATCCTCCTTGTATACAACACAAAAGCAATCGCTTAAATGTAAAAGCTTCTCATCAAATCTCTGCAGGATGTTCTTTGCCCAAATCTGCACTTTAAAGACACTTTTTGCAGTGCAATATCTGAATTACATCAGATATATGGCATCTCTCTTTTTTTTTTTTCTCCTGAAATTAGCAGCTCTGAGCAGAATTTAGAGTTGGAGTGGACAAAAATCTGCTGGAAGTAGCTAAGTAGAAAATGTTGTGGAGTTTTCTAAGTAAAACTATGTGGGTTTTTTTTCCTTGATTTGTTTTTGTGGTGTTTTTTTTTAATTCAAATGTCTAAAAAGTCTATGTAATGTATTTTTTCTCCCCTTGAAATTAAAGCTGTACTTCCAGAAAATTCCACTGGGTGCAATTAGTAGAGATGGTAGAAATGCTCATAGTGAAAGCTGAATCTGTTTAAAATCCAGAGGGGTTTAGATCTGAATTATTGCCATGATCCTTCACACTCTTATACCTCTGCTTAGCTTTAAACGCATGGAAATCAATCAACCCAGCTGAAAAACCCCAAACTGTTTGTGATTGCAGTGGTATAAATGAGAGATTTGTAAGATGTGGCTGGTGCCAAAAGGCTTCCCTCCAGCTGTGCCCTGAGGTGCAGCTTGGGGACACCCTGGGGACCCTGAGCCGGGGTTTCCACCTGCCCAGCACTGCCCTGACCTGCCTTGGCTCCCCTGGGGCTGAGCTGGAGCTGTCCTGTGTGTCCCCAGCACAGGAGGGCTCCCACAGCTCCCGAGTGCAGAGGAGTTTGCTGTGCTGTGCTGTCACCATGTGAGGATGAGTGTGTGAGGATGACAGAGGACATGCTGGGTTATGTGGAAGAGGAGGAGGCTGCTAATGGTGTAGTCATGGTTTAGCTCCTGATTTGTGCTGTCTGTGCTGGAGGTGAGGGGTTTCTCCCAGCAGGTGCTCAGGGAGCCCCAGGACTGGCTCTGCCTGTGCGTGCCCAGGGCTGTGCTTCCCCCCGAGCTCCTCTGCACAACAGGGTGAGACCCAGCCCAGGGCTGTGTCACCACGGGGCCAGGGGGTGTTTAGGACTCTGGAAAGCTGGGCTGGAAGGTGCTGTACCTCTGGAGACACCTGATGGCAGGGGCTGTAGGGCTGGGTGTGCAGGGAGCGCTCCTTAACCTGCATGGGACACAACACACTCAAATGGTGCCTGGAGTCTCTTTCTTTTTTTTTTTTTTTTTCCCTTTCTTTTTAACTTTACTGAAGAAAATCACTTTCAGAATCTTTGTTTGAGCATTCTTTTCCTTTTCTGTCCTATTATTTTCTCTCTACTGTGATTTACAGAAAAAGCCATGTAAATATTTTATGATAGACCAAATTTTATTCTCTCTTCTCTCCCCTTAAAGAAAACACCAATAAATGTTGCTTTGTTTTTGATTCATCCTCTGTAATAGCTTTCTCCCAAGCCCAGAAAAATCCTATACAGAGACAGATACACACTTTATTTCTTTCACAGAAGAGATATATTGACTTCTTAGTGTAGAGAATAGTCTTTTTTCTCCTAATAGCATGGTCTTGTATTGTTGTCCCGATATTAGCATCTGGATATATCTTCTTCAGACAGATGGGCTTGTTATTTTGAGTCAAACCCAATGTGAATGATCAAAAAATTAATTTAAAACAAAGAATTAAGATAGTTATTAATTTACAGTTCCATTTTCTTCCTTTCCATTTTAAATCTGTCTCTGGGTGCTAATGCATATATACACACACGTATGTGCACATACACAGAAGGTGTACCCACTGTAATTTTAGCCAATATGTCTCAGCAGATGCACACACAGAAGAAAATAAATGAATAATTTGCTGATGCAGAGTTACAAGTCGATGTTTGTTTCTGAGAGCTGAAGAACTTGTAAATGTCAGCCCAGATCCTGTGGCTTCGTCTCCTGTCAGCTTTCACACTCAGCTTTGCTGGGACACGCAGCAAGCAAACCTTTCAGAAAATCCAGCCTTCAGCTAGGGTGCATGTTTGAGATGAGTTGTAAGAATTACTGTGCCCTGTTTTGCATGGGGAGTGCACTGACAGAGAGCCAGCAGTGCTGTGCTGTGTCTTCTGGCGTGTGCCCCAGAGCCCAGAGCTTCAGCAAGGACCCAAGTGAGCCCTGGCAGCTCCTTAGACTGTCCTGTCAGCTCACATATGTCACAGGAGCTCTTCTAAAGGAATGGCTGGTCAGAGCTACCTCTTGGCTGTGACATCTTTTGCAGTCTCCTTGAACTCTGATGCTGAAAATTCAGGCTGTTCACCTGCCCCTCGCTCCATTATTGATGTGGTAGCAGCAGAGGGAAGGGGGAGAAGTTATAAAAAGTATGTGCTTATTCTTCTCTGTCATTTTTTTTTTTTCATTGTTTCAAATTTCTGAAATGCAAGTTCAAAGAAAGGGTAATTACTTTCTGCAAGGGGCATTCATCTAATGGGAGAGTCATTTGCAATGAAAATATTTTAAGACCTAGGTGAAATGCTGCTAATGATTTGCTTTGTCAGGTCGTTAGGTAGCTTTCAGGCTTCACTGGAGGTAGCAGAAGTTTGTTCTCAGCATGACCACTGAGGAAGCATTGCCCTAATTTCTGATCCTATCACACTTGCTTTTTATAGTATCAATTTATAACCATAATCTCCTCTCTTTGTGGGGGATAGGGATGGGGAGAAGGGGCTGGAGAGCTGGCACTGGAGGCAGGCATGGGCCATGTCACTGCAGGTGCACCTGGAGCAGGCGCTCTCACTCCTGGAGCTGCTCAAGCCTTCTCCTTGGTACATTAATGGGCTGACATCATAGCCCAGAGATCTTTTTTTTTGGTCTGTTCCTTTTTCAGTATTTTTGTTGTCGTTGTTGTTGAACTGTTGTAGCTCAGCAGGCTCTGGCTGCTTTTGTGCCGGGGGGCTGATTATACCAGAGCTGCTTCCCACAGGGTGCAATTCTGTGTCAGGTTGACATTCTTACTGAGCACTGCTGAGGCCTCTGACAGACAATTGATTTCAAGGAACACATTTCAGTATAAGAATCTCAGATTTGGAACATCTACAAGGCACAAGGGTCTCTTTGCCTTTGTGAAAGAGTTGGTTACAAAGAGAAAGAATCTGGGCAGTCGGAAGCGACACCTCACCTGTACCTCTGCAGTTCCACAAACAGCCCAAAACCACTGGTAGTGTAAGAAATCTTCATTCTTTCATTTATTTTTTTAAACATCTTTCTTCCTAAAGCACAGTGAAATCAGGTTTCCAAACTGCCCAAAGATAGCTTAGAATACAATAATCGTTTTTCACTCAACAGCTTTGGCCAGGCTTCCTGAGAGGGATCTGTGAGAGGGTGCTCAATGTCACCTAGATATTTATCTTGTGATATTGGACTTGCACAAGTAGAAATTAACAACAATTAACACAGACACATTTTGATGATAAACTTGCAATTTTGCCATGGGAACTTGAAAGATCTCAATTTTTTCATGGGAGGAAAATCTTTCTTCCATTCCACCTCCCTCAAACTTTCTCACTCCTCCCTGCTACCGCCCCCTTTTGCTTGTTATTCAGGTATTTAAGTCGGCCTAGGGTAAGGGACTAAAGAAATAATAGAGGTGAGAAATATTACAGGTAAAATACAGTATTAATGTAAGTAGAGTATGCTACTAATATTTTACAATTATTTTCTATAGGAACATCCATTAGACTGTTCCCAAACAACTGCATTTAGGTGTTTCAGACACTGAGTACACAACTGTTCTTAGGCATATCAGGAAATCTCACTTTAGCTTATTTAATCTTGTTAGACACCTTGTCCTATTATCATTATAGTCTGCTTCTTTCTGGTTGGATCAGGTTTCAGTATGAAGAAATGAGTGCATTTTTACAAGACAAAATTCACACAGAAAAAAAGAGCGTTTGGAGCCATACAAGGAAGCACCAGATTCCTTGGCCTGTTTTCTTTTACTTCCTTCTGTTTCCAAATGAACTTGCAGATCAGGTTGGGTACAATGTAATTTAACTCCTAAACTCACTTATTTAATCTCTTGTCAAAGTTGTACTTTAGTGCCTATCCCCAGCCCTGGTAGAATTAAAAACAGTGTTGTCAGGTCCGGAAATGTAGTTATTTCACTTGTCATTTCTTGTTAGTCCTTTCCTTCACCCATGATCACTGAGTGGATAAAATATTTAAAAGAATGTGCTGTGTTCTATCAAAAGCAGCTGAGATGAGCAACAGGGGCTGTCAGCAGAAGAGGTCATCAGGCAATTTCAACTCTCTGCTGTCTGTTGGGGCCTTTGTAAGCCAAGTGTTATGAAAATAGGCCAGTGACACTGAGGGATCTGTGGTTTAATACATAGTATGTGTTTTCAATAAGAGAATTTGGCTTGGATCCCATGGACTAGGAGGATTTATTTCTTATGTGCAGTACTTCAGGTTTCTGGGAAATTGGAAGAGCATAAAAGTTCATTTCTCTGTGACCCAAGTGGTAATTTAAGAATGGATTCAGATCTTTTGTGATGCAGGGGTGTAGTGCACCTACACTAACTAGGGCATCTGTACCTACAAGTGGGTGACAGTGGGAGCCAGTGCTCTGAAAGGCTCTGGGTAGATACAGCCACTTTAGGATGGTTTAGGTCTGATTCACAGAGAACCTGAAGACTTGTTATTTCAGTGTTCAAACATGTTCAGAGCTGAGTTGCCTCAGCGTGAAAAGTCATCAATAACCGTGTTCCTGGGATGATGTTACGTTCTTCACCAGATGCTGTACGTTGGTGGACCTTTGCTGTGCCAAGCCAACACTTCACACACCTCTTCTTGACCTTCCTTTGAGCAAAGCTGTGGTCCTCCTTAGTGAGCTGCAAAGATTTTTGCGTATCTGACTGAACCTGTGCGTGTCATCTGTGTAAAGAAGCCACATATGCCGTAGAGTCTGCTACTCATCACAGGCACAGAAGGGTGAAGCAAGCCTGGTTGTGATCTGCTCTGCAAAATAGGTGTGGGTGAACTCTCTGCCTTAAGGACCTTTGACAGAAATCCCACCAAGGTCAAGTCCAGTGATCTTGGCTTGTGTCAGGATTGACACAACTCCACAGTGCTAATAGCAGGTCAGGGTGCTAAGTTGTGTTTTATCTCAGCCGGTCTCCCTCTGCCTCATAAATAAATGTTTTCATGGGCATCAGCATTATTTTAATAGTGTTGCAACCTGAATGTTTTTGGTTTTTAAATAGTGTTCTGAGAGCTCCCAGCAGTACCACAGTTGTTGACAGCATCATTTCCATTCACTCGTTTCTAATGCCTTGGGATGTTTTTAGGGCTTTTTTTCGGTTGTTTTTTTTTTTTTTTGTTTGTTTTTTTTTTTTTTCTCTTCAATCAATGGGAAACTTATCCCAGCTGAATTCTCCCATTTTTCAGAGACAAACATAAATCCCTTTTTCCTCTCTTCTCTTCCCACCCACCCTGCCTCCCTGAAGGTCATGCCTACCTTTATGAAACAAACCCCAGCTTTTGTTTGTAATGCTGTGTGAACAGAACTCACGACAGCACTGGGACACCCAAGTGACTACAGCATCCCAGCCTGCTGGCTGATGTTCAAATACACGATGACAGATGTCAATCTAAGTGCAGAGGCAGTAAGAGAAATAAAGTTTGTGAAGTAATTAACATTGTAATCAAGTAATCAATTCCTTGCCAGAAATAAAACTTGGACCTTTTCTTAGGTTTCTTTGCCTGTTTCTTTCTCCAAGAAAATAAAGCACCAGTAATGTGAAGAATTTTCTATCCATTTCTCTCCCTCTGAGTACTTAAGCACAATTTTTGTTTTATTTTTCCTAATAGATTTCCCCCACAAAGCAAAGTAATTATGGATAATATTCTGCATTTTCAATCAGTCTTCTGCAGATTTTAGAAGTTTAGTAAGCAGACTCAGTTTAACCTTTGAGTTGTCCTGCTTCCAGCATAGAGATGATACTGCTGGATGGACAGAGTTATTCTGCACTTATTACAGGTACCTTTAAAGACCCATTCTCATGGCAGAAGGGATCACTGTCCAGACTTCGAGTGGAAGGGTCACCTGGATGCTAGATAAATTATATTTATCTCTAAATATTAATAATGGGAAATCAAGGGAATGGTTCTAGTTGTGTTATACCTATAAATATGTGTCCTGCCTGCCCTAAGAACTTTCTCTGTTCTTCAGGATTTACTTGAATGTTGCAATTATACAATTAGCATATTTACCCTACGCACATAATTATACATAGTTACTGTAATCATGATAGGAAAAGAAAAAGCCTGTGTTTAATAAGTCCCAGTGAAATTCAGATGAGAAGCTCAGCATTAAAAGAACATTAGGTACTTGATGCAACACCAAAATGATTCATATTCAAATGCCATGGAAGAATATGGGATTGCCAGAGATCTGCTGGATTTAAGCATTCAGATACTCATTTTCCAGTGTGAATTTCCTTGGCTGAGTGCAGTTCATGGCAAATTTCTTTTGGAAAATAAACTCACGTGCAGTGACTAACAAATTTGTATGCGTATTACAGGAATTGTACAGAAGAGGGTGTGTTCAGGTGTTCTGAAAGTGGTGTTTTTAACTCTGAGGAGGCCTCAGCATGGCTGGGTGAAGCAACTCAGAGCTGTTGCTTTAGTACGAAGCGAAAGAAGGAGCAAACTTCCTCAGTTAGCACTGTACCCTTGAAATAAATAATAAATAGCCTAGGATGCCTCTTAACAGCATAATTATCTTTCCTAAGCTAGAAGCCATCATTGACATTGAATTCTTCTTAGGAGTGGTTCTTCCAAACTTCTGCATATTAGGAAAAACACTGTTGTAACAAAGGTCACATATAGTTACTCCAAGGTACAATGGGGACAGAATCATTTAACTGGAAAATCTGGGTGAATCTCTGGGGAATTCATAGGAACAGAAACCAGCTGGGAAGCTTTTGCCAACATTCACCTTTTTTTTTTTCTCAAAGATGAACTGCTATGGTTTGGAGTCTTCCCACTGCCTGAGGAGCCCTCAGTGGACTACTGGGAAGACAGTAGATACAACACAGGTGTTCTGGAAAGAACATCTGTGAGAAAGAATTTACGCTAAACTTGTGGTTTGCAGCTGAAATGCTTTATTTCGAGGTTACAGTTGAGTTTCTTTTTCAGGAAATAATAATAGGGCAAGAGGGAACACTGAGAGGTCCCATAGCCTGAGTCTGCCCCAGGGCAGACTCAACTAAAGCTGAATAGGGCATGACACAAAGTGTACAGCCTGTTCTTGAAAACCTTCAGTGACACAGATCCAGCAGTTTCTGTAAATAATCAATTTCTGGGCTCCATCAAACTTGGTATTAGAAAGATATCCTTACAATCCAACAAAACCATGCCATTGCCATTTAAACTTGGCATTTCTTGTCCTATATTTTTGTAGCTGCCTCAAAGACATTCATCATGTCTCCCCTAAGGTTGGAAGGTAGAAAACAAGCAGCAGCTTGGAAGGAGCTGTATTGGTAGTGCTTAAAGAACTAATTACAGATACTGGTTAGGATTAGGCTTGAGAGACTCAAAGAGCTCCAGGAACACTGGGGCTGGAAAAGCCATGCCAACATGATCCTGTGGAAGCCCCAACCTTGCTGCTCCTACATCTTTCTAATCAGGATCACCCCTGGTGATTTATGCCTTCTCCTTTTTTTTTTTTTTCCTTCCTCTTTTCCTTTATTGCCTCATTTATCTCAAATTTCTGCTTCTATATGGTGCTGTGAATGAACAGGTTTTATGCAGAGGTGAGAAGGGCCTTCTTTTGGCACTTAAGCCACTTTTTACAACTCTGAATTAGTGGAAATACTTGTGGAAATTCAAAATACTGGTTCTTCAATATATCAGTTTGGAGATAGGCAAGGCATGCTTCTCTCTCACTGAAGGAATTCAGCGAGAAGAGGAAAGTGTTCCATGAATCATTCCTTGCAGAGGGACTGAATCTCAATGGTGTAGCCAGATTACTGTCACTCAGATTTATGGGAATATATCTAAGGTGAAGATGGATACGAGAATTTCCCTTAGAAATGCTTCCCAGAGGTGACTTGCATCAACATGCATATGCCAAGTGGACTTTAATCTCCCAGAATTCACATATGACTACAGGTTTAAGACTCCCCTCAAATGTAGGGCATAGCTGTAACTAACTTTTACAAGATTTACATGATTTACATCATATTCTGCGTGGCAGATACCTGACATAAGCTGTTGACAGATCTCCTGGGTGTTGAAAGCAGCGTATGGGGTGCTCTAGGCAGATCATGGGAGTTTTATGGTGACTGCTTTTTGTTGATGCACTGATGAGCAGAAAGCAGCCAGCTCTTTCAAAATCTTCCTTTAGGGATTTGTACTTTTACTGTGGAAGTGTTAAACTGGATTCCATGCTTGTGTCCCAAGCAAGCTGGCTCAGATGTAAATACATACCGTGCCAGTGTTTTGGTTTTTTATTATAGATCAGTATCCCATGAGGAGAGACTACTCTGAAATAATGTAAAGTCCTGACTACCACTTTTTTTGCAGCTTATGACTTGTCTCCAAAGCACTGTAGCATCTCGAGGCTATTCCCAAACAAAATGTTACAAGCTGGTAGCAGCCCCAGTTCAGAAAACAGAAACACAGCCATTAAATGAAAAGCAGTAGCTTTGTACATTTAATTGGTAATTAAAAATTATACTTTGTGTTCTGTGACCTCAAGGCCAAGCATTCAAGTGCTAAAATGTGACTTCTATTTGACCAGTACTGTTCTGATGTCACCTGTGTTTCAGAGGTGTAATTTTAATTGGTCACTAGCAGTTGCAGCGGCATAAAATAAATATTTCATGATTCTCATTCACTGACTAATGTCCGTTACATTATTAATTTGTGTGTAAATGTGTTGTCTTGTTTGTGTTTGAGAGATTTAGGTGCCCACTGGCACTTTGCCTATTATCTCACTGCACAGCACTTTTGTCAGCTACATCTATGTTTCAGTGTTTCACCGCTGTGAAAAATGCTGCCTGTTTTAAGTGATGTATAAGGGATCCTATATTTTCAGAGAGGAACCCAGAACTTTAGAGAGGAGAGTGTTGTGTGACAGGTTTTATGATCAGCCCTAATTTGGACTGGAGTTTAAAACAATAAGAGGTGCTATCCTAGAATCTTAATGAAAGAATGGGAGCAACATCTTCAGCTCTCATAAATTTGTACAACCCTGTAGTTGATTTCAGTGCTCTCCTATGTTAGCTAAAGATCTGAATATTGACTGGTGAGGAGGAAGAGAAGGAGTTCTCAAGGAATTGCTGAGGAGCAGGTGGATGTTTTTCGCCAGGCTGCCCAGCGCTCTGAGCAGTCACTTGGGAAAGAGCTCTAAAAATGTAATCCTGCAAGTCTCCAGGAAGACTTCAAGCAGAGGGAGAGAGTGCATGTGGTTCAGCAGCCAAGCAGAAAAATATATTTAAAAATCACTATTCTGTTTACTGATCACCTCTGGGAACTCAGAAGAAGTGACGCAGATTACAGAATAATCAGCAAAAAAGTTCTGTGGTCTCAGGCAGTTTTGCTGAGTTGATACAATCCTAGAGAAGGTGTTCTTCAGTGCAGGTTTCTTAGATTCCCTGTAGGAAGAGAAAGAAAAGAGTCTGAAATCCCTCCTGACTGGATTTTCTGATTTTTAGTATTTCCCCCCCGTCCCTAGATTTGGGACCTGACGAGTCAGCTTCTTGCTGCAGCAGCTTTCTTGTCAGGAGCGAAGCTGAACGTGGAGCATGGTGTAACTGCATGTTTCTGTGGCAGCCTTGAAAAGAAAATAAGAAATGCGTTAGGTGAAATTTTTACTTTGCTTGCATTTTAAAGGAGCAAAGCTCAAAACAGAGTCAAATGCAGAGCATTTTCACCCAGATCCAGGTAACTTCTGAGTGATAGTTTCTGTGGTTGTGAGTTGAAAGGTCAAAATGAGCAAAAAAGTCAGTTTGTTAAGAAGTGGCTTCTTGAAAAGTTAAGCCTGTCTGCCTCCCTATATGCTTATCATGTAGCTTAGTGCCTACATAAAGTGTCCTTAACATATTCCCTTTCACTTCTCTCTTTCTAGGGAAGGTTATAGAGGACCAGACCAGGATCTGGGGTTTCTCAGTAAAAGCAGGTGAATCATCCTCCTCTCTGCAGCTTGCTTTTCCTCATGTGTCAAGGCAGGTTAACAACGTTTATTTGACAAAGAGCCTCAGGGCTTAAGTTATTATCTCAAATGTTTTCTAACTGGAAACATCTTACCAGTTATATTTTCATTTTTACTGCTAGAAATGCCAAAAAAAAAGAAAGGGAGCGGTAATCAGGCAGCTGGCATTCACCTTCAGCAGTGCTTCGTGCCTGACTCTTCGAGCCTTCTCATTTACAAACACGAGAAATGAGGGAACCTATATCCAGTGATTCCTCATCTTTGTGGCTTTGGACTCCAGCTGCCAGTGGAGCTCAGTGGCTCTGCAACACAGGCAACAAGAGATGAGAACTGACCTGTTGACTTCAAAAAAAGGCAAAAGAGAAAAGATGTGTTGTAGGAAGAGAGAAAACTGTTTTCTTTCTCGCCACTCTTAAGTCACAGTGATTTGTGTGAGGCTGAAACAGGAGAGAAAGCAGGAGGTGACTTCTGTGTCGTGGCCAGATTAAACTCGAGTTTGAAGAACTGTTGAAATATTTCTATTCTAGGAATGCATTTTGGGTGTTTCATGTCATAATTGTTCTGAAATATCATCTGAGACTCCCACGTGCACAAGGAAAGCTCTCCTGATCAACGTCAATAGGTTGCTTGTCCCTTTCTTCCGGGAGCTGAATTCACTGGGCAGAAAAGTCTCTGTAGCCTGTTTTTCTACTGAGCCAGGGTGTGCTCTCAGCTGGGAAGGGCCATGCATTTACATGTGTTAAAAGTCCAGCATGAGAGCCAGAAAAGTACTTTTAAAAACTATAATTGCGAAAGAGCTGGTCCTCTGAATATTTGTTTCTGCTTTGTTATTGTTTATAAACTTTTTTATTCCATGTGAGAGAGAACACTGGAAAAGAAAAAAAAGAGAGGTTTGGAATAGCTCAGAATAATTTTGTCAAAAATACTTTATCAATTACAAAGCCATTGTCTCCAATATTTGGAAAATCAATTTTGATGACATTTCTTTTTGTTAAAAAAGCTCAAGGGATTAAGTGCTTTGATTGTGCCAGAAGCCTATTTCAATTTCTGTTGTAGGAGCACTTCTAAAAACCCCAGATGAACATTTTAGCAACGAAGTACAAACATAAATACGTTCTTATGAGCTGAAAAAAATCTGAAAAGCTGAAAAAAAGCTGAAAACCATCCCCCAGCATACTGACAGATCTCAAGCCAAAGTGAAAAAAAAAAAAAAAAAAATTCCCAGAAAATGAATTACTGACATTGTCATTATTGCCATGGGTAAATATATGGTGCTGGTTTTCAAGGACTAAACATCTTTTGTTTTGAACTTGCTGTCATTGACTGATCAGCACAAATACTGAGCACACAGAAGGTTTCTGTGTCGGACACAGCCTTAGGCTGCTGCGTGGCTTGGAAGCACGAGGGATGTGTGGGACAGACTCTGTGAGCACGGCTCCTGCCACGTCTCCTTTCACCAAATGCATTTTAGATGTGCACCAAGAGCAAACCCTGTAACTGGCTGTGCTAAATCCTGCAGTCAGGGATTCCTCTGGGACACCCGTCTCATTAAGGTTACCAGGAGGAGAAACCAAATCTCTCTGGTCCACAGCATGAAGAAAAGAGAGAGAGTCTTTGTTGCTGACGGTCTCTCATGCTGCCCTGCTGCTGCCTGCCCACTCCCCAGGTCCCATGCATCCCAGGGCTGGGCTGTGGGGCCCCAAGGGTGCAGGTCTGTGCCCCAGCCCGAGGCTCCTGCTGGGTCCAGCCACCTTCCTGCCTTTGCTGGCACTGTCCCTTGGCAGGTTGTGGATGGCGGAACAGATTTGTGCAGTAGCACACAAATGTGGTCGGGGTTTGTGGAGCAGATGCTGCCTGGCACGGGCTGGCAGAATTTTGGTGAAGTCCTGCCTAAGGGGGGGGAATCTCCCCTGTGGTTTTGTTTTCCTCCTGCAGTCGGTCTTTCCTGTGCTGCAGAATTCTGAGGCTTCCTTCCAGTGCTGCAGACCTGCTGATTGCTGCAAATTGCTTGTTTTTAGTATAGACTATGCTTCACTCTTCATCCTTCCCCTCCCCATGACACTTTTTCCTTGGGAAGCAGCCCCAGCTGGGCCCCACAGTCTGGTTTTGTCCATTCCTGCATATACTGGGAGGTTTCCCAGTGTGAAGCCCTTCTTGCCTCTGCTGGCAGCTGTGATAAATTTTCATTGCAGTTTGTTTTGTGGATACAACCCTTCTGCCATGCCTTCATCTGAGAAAGAGAACCTGCAACTTTCACATGATAAAAGTCTTGTTGCTGCGAAATCTTACCAAAAGCAGAGAGTGGTTGTGTAGCAGTTGCACCTTGGATGCAGGGAAGACAAATTCTTGTCCATGGGATCACTAACAACTCCATGTGTCTCCCAGCCATGTCCTTGGCTTCCACAAATGAGGTTTGCATGCCATGGAATGCAGCAATTTATGGCTGAACGTTTCAGTTAACAAGTGGTCTTGTCTGCAATGGCTGCTTAAGCAGTTAGGGCTCTGATAATTATCTCAGAGTCCCAGTGATGGATCCTAGGATATTTGTAAGAAATGGCCAGAAGTGCCTGAGGTGTTTAAGCCTCATCTCTACAACCTACATCAGGAAACAAGCCTTTTCCAAGCTACCTCAATGTTTGTGGCCATGCTGTTCCAGAGCATCACCTTTTCTCTTTCAGTGTCCTCAGGAACAAAGGCCTCTACCCCCCAAAAAAGAAATTTTATTTCTCCATGGATTTATTCTGGAACAATCATGTCAGTTAATATCCCAAATGAGAGCCTGATTTTTACAGAAAGCCCAAATATTGCTGAATGTTAATATTTGTAAATGCTTTGGAAAATCTCACCTTTATTTTCTGGATCTTACTGACTTGGCTGGAATGTTGTGTATCAGTAAACAGCTGAGGGCAGCATGGGGAAGTAGGCTGAGTTTGTACTTTTCTGCCCTTCAGAGGTTGTACTTAAAAGGCAGAAAAATCAGACCCACTTCTCAGTCTAACCTGACCTGTACTAAATCATTAACCACGTTAGTCTCATCCCCTCGGTTTAAATATGAGTGGATGCTTACTCATTTCTTAATATAGTTTTGCTCTTAAATGATTCATATTCTGTTTTATCATTTTCCTAGCACTTTATAGAGACTTGGCAGAGGCCTGGGGGACCTTTACTCTCTCCAGCTTGTCACTCCAGATGGCTTTGCATTTCTACAGCAGATGAGATGCTCTGGTCATGGCAGTGCAGTTGCCTGCATTTACTAATCCGCTTTGCCAACCTCCCAGACCCTTGCAGGATGCCTCTGTGCACCACATTTGAAGAGCTTGCATTTAAATTGGCTGTTGAAATTCATGTTTCATTTTCTTATTTTAATTACTGTCTCTGTGCACTCCTAGATAGTTATATACTCTGCTGGAATACTTGGGGACTGTAGAGGTTTCTTGTGATTTTGGTAATAAATTTAGACCTGACGTTGTGGCTGCTATACCAGGATCTGAATAACTTGTGACTCCATATTTTTTTGAGTAACAAAAAAACATCTATAGTAAAAGTAGGCAAAAGAATAGAGTCTTCATTTTACTCTTGGTGAACAGAATTTCTGAATGATAAACTGATTTTCTTCAAGCTGCTCAAGGGACTGTCCCAGAATCTGCGACCTCCGTTCTTTGGGGCTCATATGACTTCTGGCTTAGAAATTCATGAAACCTTGTGGGATCAGATGCACAGCAGCAGCTTGAGGAGCTAATCTTATGCCTGAGAGTCAGTAAAATGAGATTCCTCACAAGTGCAGCTTCACTTACACAGGGGATAAATGTTTCAGATTATTAATTTACTTTTTGTCTCCACGAATATATTTGAGTCAAAAGTGGTATGAAATATAGGGTCATTTGTAACTGAATTGGAGTTTGTGCATTGTCTGGGTCAGCCAAGAGAGCTGCACTCAGCACACTGAGCCAGTGCATTTCAGAAACCCCCCTCAAGGCTGTTACTGGGTAGCAAACAGGCTTCATATTCAACAAGTGTTGTTTTTCTGGAAAACGGTTCTATTATGTCACTCTGAAATCTACTTAATGCTATGGTCCTACTGTGTTTCTATGAGTCTGTCTTTGGGTAATCCTCCAGCTTTTGCCTCAGGCCTTGGTATATGACAAGAGAAACCATGCTGTGACACTGGTGGTGTCAATTTACTACTCCTGTTTTGTACTCAAAGTAAAGATAACAAATTGATCCATGCTCTGTTTAGTGGCTTTGCTACTTCTGAAGTGCTCCTGTACCTCAGCAGATTGCATCTCCTTCCCCTTTGCCTGGTCCCTACAAAGGGTTTAACATCACATGCAGGGTTGTGTGCACATTGCTCTGCTTTGACCTCTCTGGGGTTGTTCAGGGCACTGCTCAAGCCAGTGAAAAGGGAGGAGAGGACTCCTGAATTCATACTTCTGCAGGATAAGTCTTGCACAGTCAGTGCTGAGGGCTTGTGAGGGCAGCAGAGCCCTGGTGAGTGGTGTAAGCAGATCCAGTCAGCTCTGTGTGTGTGTGTGTCTGAGCTCCACAGCTCCCAGCAGCAGCACGGGAGGCAGAGCTGAGGGAGTGGACATTGCTGAGAAGCTGTAATAAAGAAGAGACTTTGGTGGCTGAAGTTTTCAGTTATCCTGAAGGCTGGGTTTAGGCTGTTGTGGTGTTTAGAAAGGGGGAATGTGGGGTGTTGGGTTTTATAATGTTTGTGCAAAACTCTGTGGGGCCAGTTGGGACCAGCTGTTGTGATCTGCAGTGATTCACGTTGTGAAAAATGGATATTTAGAAATTGGATGTGAGTAAGGCTTCTGCAGGGCTGAGCTACTGCTTGGCCACTTGGCTCTGACTTTTTGTAGGTCTCCTTGATGGTGCATTTTGAGTTTAAATGTAGTGCTAGAATGAATTATTCACCACTGAAGTCAAAAGAAGAATTTTCAGCTCAAAGTTGCAGGTTGTTTTCCCTAGCCCTCTCCCAGTTAGAGGGAGCACTAGTTAGATAGATATTTAGAAGTGCTCTGTTTTTGGTTGAATTAATTTATAATTAACCTGAGAACAAAAAAAAAAAAAAAAAAGGAAATCTGAATGTCTCTGAGAAAGGATAAATTGGTGGGTGTCTCAGACCACTTTTTCAATCCTTTTTTTGGGTACTATGGAACTTTTTGGAGGATTTCAACCTTTATTTTGCCTATCAGGTGATTCCAAGTAGAGATAATTTATTTGGCAATCTCCCAAATCCTCATTCCTCATCCCTGCCTCGCTCCCTGTGACACGTGAACCTGCCAGGAGATGACAAGTTAAGTGCCTATGGAAAGGAGAAGAGCTGTAGCCAAGCAGTTCCATGTTTCTGTGGCTGTGATCTCCAGCAATGCTGTTACTGTCGGCTCTGAGATCGGGGCTTAGCCTAGCCCTGGAGTTTTGCACTTAGAAAGTCACAGCCTGTCAGAATAGCATTAGTGCCAACCCCAGCACCTCACCCACCCTCTGCCACCTCAGATCATGCCTGAAACATTAACTCGTGTGCTCCCTTGTAGTGCTGAAGGGAGGATGATCAGCCTTTCAGTCTGAGCTTCTACCTTGCTCATGAATTATACCCTCATTAGCTAAAACAAAGTAGGTGCTTTTTCTCATGTTTCTCATCTATTTTCCCTTTGGAGAGAAATCCAAGATGACACATCCATGCTCCAAGCTCAGAGGTGCTGCAGAGCAGATTGCAGGAAGCCTCTGGGTTTGGGGGGGTGGCTGCTCACCAGTCTGTGCCGTGGCTCTCGACCTTGTGCGTGTTCAGGGATGATATCCACAGTGCCACCATTCTTAGAAGAGGATGCATCTCTGTGTAACTCAGCTCTGGGTATTTCTCAGCAGTCCTGCTAATTGCTAATGACAGGGACCTTGGAAGTCTCTGAAAGATCACAGTGTTTTAATTTGCCTTTTTCTCTAAGGAGCGAGGCTGACAGTGAGTGAGCACTCCACTCTCTCCAGACACCTCTGTCTGCCTCTCCAGTAAAACATCCAAAGCACTCAAATTTCAGTCAGGATATTGTTTGTTGTATACTTTATGTCTGAGATAAAAGCAAGCAAGCTAATTTTAAAATTCTATCCCTGGGGGAAGATAAGGATACCAGGAGTATTGGTTACAAGGAAATCCCTCAGCCACTTGAGCAGTTAAAGGAACCTGAGAGTAATTGTAAAACCAAATCTCTGTCAGGTGCCTGTGTACAACTTTTTAGCTAAAAAAAGACTTGAAAAGGAATCCTTCTAAGCAGCACAGACAATAAATAACACACCATTAAAGCCTGGAAAATGTGGATGTGTCGCTGTGTCAGGGCTTGTGCTTTTGTAGGTATTTTCTGAATTAAACCAGAGTGTGCATCTCAGCATCCCACAGGGAGCCAGGATGTCAGGGCACTGCTCTCTCTTCTGGCAGCAGGTAGCTCAGAGCTGGAACACCTCTAAAATGTGCTGGGACTCTGGGGAGTGGTAACAGTGGTTCATAAGCTGGTTTTACTGTTCTTGATTAGTTTGGTGTCAATTACCTAGTGATTCTTTTTTATACAGATCTAGACTATTGCCTATTTGGAGAAAGTTTATAGAACTTTGCTTTAATTTCCATGGTCTGTTAGCAAAATAGAGAACAAAATTCTTTTGGTCAAGTTTCATCAGACTAATCAGCGTTTCTGTTTAGTTTGAGACCACAGTGGTGGTTGGTACCATCTCAGATCCTGGCCTACTTAGCAACTAAAAAAAAGGAAAAATAAAATCTTTTATCACAATGAGTTGAATCCCTAGTCCCAGCAGCTTTTGTGTGAAAGAAAAAAATAGTCTGCTCTGACACAGCCAGTCAAGAGATTTCTGATGAAACTGGAGCTGTTTCAACCTCATCACTTCTGTCTTTGTGATACTAAGCTTTTTCAAATAACTTTATGCTTTATTTTGACTTAACTTCCTTTGCTTTAGAAATTTTCACCTAAGTGAAAATGGTAGCACTCCTGATTGTTCCACACTAATTTGCAGTGTGATTATAGAATCAATTAAAGGGTATTAATGAGAGATATCTCCTGTACTATCTGCTTCATTTTATGGTTATTAGGGAGCAACTTATGGAACAGTTACCATAGTCACAAACTAAAAAGATAGGGGCAGTCACAAAGCTTGTGAGCTAAAATCCTGTACTGCTACATGCATGAAATCATAGATAAGTGTGACAGGAGTTGACATCTCAGATACAGCTTGACTTACCAATGAGGGACAAAGCTACGATAAGACACGCTGCCTGTGGAGGGGAAAGAAAGATTCACTGTGGCAATCGTTTTGATTTTTGAAAGAAATCACAGCGCTTCAGAATGATTGTGCTCTAACGGTTGTGACATCAAAAGCAAGGATAAACTCCTGGAAAATGACATTTGCAGTATTTCCATTTAACCATTTAACAGAGTCATGGAATGAGTGAGTGGATAAAATACAGGAACTGCCCACAGTAGTGACCCCTCTTTCAACACACACCCTTTACTCCTGTTCTCCGTGTGGTTTATAGGGCTGGGGGGATTTCATCCACAGCTTCCCCCCTCTGAGACCTGCCATCTCCCAGTAACCCCAACTCTTATAATTGTTGTCATGGTCTTCTCAAGCCCCTTGCAGTAAATGCCATGTACAAAACCTGCTGCACAGAGCAGGCAGAGAAATACGTGCCTGAGAGAGAGCGAGGCTGTTGGGCTTTTTGTGCAATGGCAGCATTGTTAGTGCTGTCCCTTGTGTCCATGTCCCCTCTGCACACTCTGCATGACCACTGAGACCAGGGTGTCTGTGATCTGGCCTCTTTGCCTTTCTGATTTGCCGCGCCAAGTCTTCATTGTAAAAGTGCTAAAGGTTGCAGTGCCATATTCATGTGTATCGGCTATGGAGTGAAAAAAAAATCCAAAGAAAAGGCAGCTTGTGAGATTATTGCAATTTTGGTGTTAAAACTGGTGGGTGACTGATATACATAGAAGGATTTGACCCAGTGATCTTGCTGCAGCCTCTGGAGCAGGATCAGTCTGAGCACGGGCAGGCTGATACCTGTGAATACTGCTCAGAAAGCCAAATTAGCAAGTGCTTTTGCATGATCTGTCTTCTGCTGCCTGGGCATTTTCCCACAGTGCTTGGAGCTCTGATTAAGGCAGTCAACCATAAATCACTAATGCACATGTCAATGGAGCCCTTACGATGCCACTGGGGATAGAGGAATCATATCCTCTTATTGCTTTAATCGTGAGGCTGGAGTCCATTAAAAATCCATTTAAATCTATGAACTGGTGCTAGTTTTAAACTGGTAATTTATGTCCAGTAGATACTAGCAGAATTTTCTCCCCCTGTATCTGAACTGTTGCCAACGGCTGCTCTAACTAACCAATGCTATTCATGTTCAGGCTTATACAACATAATCTTCACTCTCTGGGTCTGTATCAGCAGGCAGCAGTAATGGGTATTGTCTGAATCAAAGCCTCTTACAGAAATGTTGCAAACCAGAATGAAAAGACGGGAATAGCACACCATCAGTATGTGGAAAGTGTTCCAAAGTGGGAAATGATCAGTGGATTTTCTGCTGTCATCTTTCGAACTGCATTTTGGAAGGACTCAGAACAAGCTCAGTGGAACGTACCTGATGCCCAACATCCACCTACTAGCATGAGCTGTACCATAACAATTAAACAGATGCTTTTAGCAAACAAGGGTACATTCAGTCTAGTTCATTACTTTGTTGATTTTGGAGCCTGAGTATTTCAGAGGCTTTCTGTCCTTGTACTCATCTGATTTGCAAAGTGAGATGTTCTGCAGGGGAAGAACTCACACAGTACGAGCTCTTCCCCTCCGGTGCTGTTGCCTGGTGGCCTTTGAAGATAGGCAGGAATTCTCCCACTTCTGACTGACCAAAATCAGATTCTGCTGAAGGAGTCCAGTTGAAACAGAGCAGAACCTGTGTGTATTGTACTGTTAATATAACAAGAAACACTGCAGATCAAAAGCAGCAGCAATGGACAGCTGGCACCTACATTATTGCATGTACAACTTAACAATGTAGAAGCAAAGACTACTTGGGCAGGTGTATCCTGAGGCTGGGATGGTTCTGGCAGCATTTGGACAGGGTCATGACCCATTTAAAGTAATCTGACTTCTCTCCTCTACACTGTTAAAAACCACTAACTCTTCTATGGCAGTTCCCATTTTGGTTTTCTTGCAGAAGTGAACTTTGGATCACAGAGGTCAGTGTTTTCTCATTTACTCATGGTATTAAACATTTTTGGAATTAAAGCAATGCAAAATCCTTTGCTCTACTCTTAAAGGACGTTCCCCAGCCCTGAGGACTGTGGATAGTTCAGGTATCAGTCGGCACAGGGCCTTTTCCACCCCGCACCCCAGGTCACTGCACTTCCCTTGCCTTGCTCTGAGGTTCACTGCCCACCTCCCCGTGGTTCCAGCCTCAGAGCTGCCAGCAAAGCACAGATGTCCCCCAGCCAGTGCCACAGGGGCACGGCGGGGCAGAGGGGAGGGTGACGTATGAACAGGGCATCTGTCTCCAGCTATGCTGTCCATCTGTTACAGCTCTTGCTCTTAGCAGGTGAGCACCTACACCAGGAGCACTGCAAGAGCAGGAAGGAACTGGCACCTGAAGGGTGATGAGATCAGCAGAATGTTGGATGTAAGTGTGTGGATCGCAGTTGGAGATCCGCAAAGGGGTGTAGGAGCAAATGTCGGAAGTTGTGGCAAGGGATTTGTGCTCTGCATGTGGAAATGATCATCAGAGTGCAGTGGGACTGGCCTGATCAGCCAAAGGCAGGCAAAAAGTAGCCAAAAGAAAATAGGCAAAGGCTCAAATATTTCTAAGCCAAGGTGCTGGTCCTTTTTTTTTTTTTTTTCCAAAGGAAATGAATTAATTTCTTCTGGAACTCTACCAAATTATTTACTCTTGCTTCTGGTAGCAGCAGCCACAGAGGTAACCAAAAATCGCTAGGTAGTGCAGGTGTTTGCTAGCAAGAGCAGCTGTTACTGTTAGAAAAAACCCAAAAGGTTCCTTTCAGTTTCAGCTTCATAACCCAGATGACAAGTTCTGAAATGAATTAAAAAAAATATCTCCAACAAACACTTCATCAAAACCTGGCTCCTTGCTTGGCTTTGCTTGCAGCTGTTTTGCTCCTTTTGGGGCTTGGCACGGGATAGCTGTTGTGGGAGCTGTGTTCATCCTTCTGCACGTCCTTTTTTTGACTCACCATTCATTCAGAAGCCAGTTTCTTTTTTTCTTCATTTTTCTTTTTGCTCATTAGTGCAAAAGAAGCAACTATGCTGCTGCCTCAGCCAGACAAAAGTCAGCTTCCTTAGGCCAGGTGGAAGGTGTTTGTTTTGTATTGGGAGCTCACTTGGGACAGAGAGTAAACAACAAAAGTAACCTGTTTCCCCCCAAAACACCTTTGTTAATTTTCTCATCCAAAAGTTCTTTCAAAGGGACACAGCTCATTGACGGGACCTGGAGCTATCCATATAGTGCCTCAAAAGACAAAGTTATACTGATGTCAGCAACATTAGGGAAAGTTAAACTTGTGGATATAGGCAATCCAAACTAAGCCAGGAAGCTTCTGTTTGATTCAGACAGCGTAGAGCTGGCTATCACTGAAGTTTGCATTTGACAGCTGCAGAACTATCTCCCTTTGATTTTTCATGTACAAAGTCCTGCAGCAGTTCAGAAGAGAGGAGCAGGGTTTCATGCATATGACTGAGTGGAGAGAGTCAGAAGCATTTGGAAATTATTCAGTGCAAGTTACGATTTGTTCTTACTGCTTTTCTTTTTAGCACCAGAAATCGGTGCTGATGTCATTCCCTTGTTAGTTGCTTAGTTTAGTGAGAATAAAGGACAGCTAAATTGGGACCCTGCAAAATGCAACACCCAGATGGCTGAAAAGGCAAGTGAACAAGGTGCTGAAATGAGAGGCTTTTGTCTTGGGTTTGAAAAAACAAATAAAAACAATCAAGCAGCATACAAGTAATACACATGACCACAAATGGGAGGGAGGTTCATTTGGAGCCTGAATTTTGCATTCCTTCACATCAAATCAGGCAGTTCTGCTGTACTCGTGGGTTAAAAACAGAAATAAAACAAACAGCAAAGCAAGGCAGAAAGAATCAGACCAAACCCCAGCCTCTTAGGCAGTATTTTGGTACTCAGGGCTGGTAAAGTGCATTTCCCAGACTCTTTGTTGTCAGGGACATCCACTGTTAGTGTGATCCCATGTAATGACCTCCCAGGCAGGTGCTCAAGGACGATTCCAAGTTTATTCCTATCCCAGATCCTGGATATTGCTTTGAATACATTTCAACCCCTTGACATCACAAGGTTGTCACTGCAGGGTGGCAGCAGCCTTGGCCAGTTCACTGGGATCTTAGTGCTGATGTCACAGCAGAGGCCAGAGCAGCACCTACAAATTGGAGGGCCATTAATCTAATAATTATCAGGCAATTACACAGCCCCATGAGCCAGGTATGGCTGCTTTAGAAATGCCCCAGGAGGAAATGAAGTGGAGAGGGAATTATCCTAACATACGGCAATTTATCAGTTGCTAACACCGGTGAGATTTTGTCAAAAGATTCCCTCAGGGTTCCCTGTGACAACGTCATGGATTTATGATTGGTGATGAACATCTCTCTGAGTACTGCAAAACAATGGAAAGGATTACAGGCTTCTGGGCATTTTCTGATCTGGGATACAGGTGAAACGATTTCCACCATAGTGGGTATCTTGTGACAGAGGCAAAACCCTCGCTGGTGGTCAGTGTGATTGGTAAAGCATAATGTTATTTGCTTGGATCGTTTCACATATGAGCTAGAGAGAGAGTTGGTAGCCAAAGAACTCAGAAGAAATTTGCTTAGTTTGCCTTAAAAGATACTTTTTTTGTCTGATTTTTCTCCATTTTTCCAGCAGCACTGGTTATATCAGACATAGCAGCATAACACATAGGTGCTAAAATTAACAATGCTGTGCTGTAAAATCCTCTTTTAAAAAATGGTGACTGGTGGGAACTGCTCATGAATAAAACTGAAAAAGAAGAAGGAGCGAAGCATCATGGAAATGTTGGCAGAACTGTGCTTTCAAAATTTAAAATGTGAAAATTCGTTGACAAGGCCTATAGATTGCTTTAGGTAGGGCAGGGATCACGTACACATTATGTGGCTCTTGAGAGAAGAGCAAGATACAAGGTACATGTGCCCTCAGCCTGGGTTAATGTGAAGGGGTGGTGGGTTCTTGATGGTTTTGGTGAGGGGTTACACTGCAGGGCGGGGGAAGGAGGAGGCCCCCAGGCTCATCCTGCCTCTGTTCTGGGAAGAAACCTGCCTTTCCTTTGACAGGATCATGGCAATGAGGGCAGGGAAGGAGAGTGGTGCTCACCTGTGCTGGGAGAGCAGGGTTGCTGCCCACTCTGTAACTGTAGTGATCTTCCTTGCCTGCTGCAGAATTTCATTTCTCTTTTTCTTGAGAAAAGAGATTCTTTGTTGGGTTTCTCTCTGTGTGCACTGGAGTGGGTGAACTGATTGGATATGACAGAATAGCTACAATTGCAGGAAAACCAGGAAGAATGGCATATTTTTTTTTGAGATACTCTGTCCTGTTCTATGATTTATTTGGCATGTTGAAGTATTAATGCTTCATGTGCTGCAGTAACTGACTTTTTCATAGAGAGGTTTTGCTAGGAAAAGCATCGTGGGGTATAGGGTGCCAGCAGGAGTTTGGAAAAGAAGTGGAGAAATTGTCTTTTTAACAAAAACTAGTAAATTCCATCAGTGGAACCTAAACACCAGCTGGGCCAACAGAGTAAAGGGCAGAATTAATTTCCAGATACCATCTGATGGTGATGGAAACATTGAGGGTGTGACATTCATTTGTGCCCTGAAGAGCCACCTTGTAGAAGGACACAAGCTCATCCAAGCTGGGGTTGGGGAACTGTTTTCCAGCAGGTTTCTCAGTACCATGCATGTGACACTTCACATGCTTTTTGTAAGGGTGGATTTTCCCAGCCTTTCAGAGTATATTACCTTTAGGGGGTCAAAAGACTTTGATCTCTGGTTGCTGGTGTGCAAACATGCAAAGGAAAAAGGGTAGGGGAAATTAATACAGCCAAGTGTTTCTAAGCCTTTGGTTGTGCTCTGGGTTGTTGATCAGACTTTTCTTGTATTTGTATTTAAACTTCACAATGAGTGAAGCTAATTAGACTTGGTTAAGCTGATAACACCACTGCAAGGACCCAAAAGCTGAGCCCTCCTTGTCTCTGTCAAAGAAAATCAATATTTTCATTCTTCCATAACCTCATTGCTCTGTTAAGCAACACCAAGCTTGCATTATGCTGGAATTTATGCACATAATTAGAGCTTTGGGAATTTGGAGGTATTTTATCTGTAATTAAAGTGAAAGTGTTCAAGAGTAGGGATTTACTTTCTATGGTTTTTTGCATTCTTAATTAAAAAAAAAAAAAAAAAACAAACCCAAAAGAACCCCAAAAACATAAGGTAAAAAATTGACTCAGGATCTCGAAAGACTCCTCTGGGAGCTGTCCCTGCCCCACATCAGTCAGGCCCTTGTGCCTTCATTTCTGACCTTTCTTTGCATGGAAGGCCATGGAAATGCTTCAGTTTTGCTGACGAAAAGGAGGCACCAAAAGGGGAAGATTCTTTCCAAGATAGCACTTCCAGTAAATACTTCACAAACACTCATAGTGGAATCAGGGCCACATCTCCTGGAGAAGAGAAGGGAAATATCCCCCTTAGAAGGGAATTATAAGCTGCATTTTGCACACTGAGCTGTGTTTAATTGCTGGCCCACTTGAGGGAACTGCTATTGGGGGTAGCAGCTCTGTGATGTTCCCTGATGTCTGATAAGGGAATGTTGGGAAAGGTGTTTTTCTCGTACAGTGCAGCATCTTCCACTGTATTTTGGGACAGGAACTGGCTGAAGTTTTTAGGGCTTTGGAAGCTATAGAAATCCTGTCCTGGTTTTGGGTAATTCCTAGGGAAGATGGCAAAGTATGTCCCTCCCTGGACAGACAGCAGCAGGGAAGAGAGATCAGAGCAGCACAGAACCATACCTGGAGCTGTGTTTTCAGTAAAAATACTGGCAAGAGGTAGAACTAAGCAATTTGACTTGTCCAAATAAAATATTCCTAGTGCTATTCAGAACTATGCACAATCTCCAGTCGTGTTTGAATTGTAAACCCAAATCTCTTGATTTTTAGTAAAAGCAACGTTGTCTGAATGTTGCTAGAATATTGACAGTGAAAAAGTTATTTGGAAAAACAGTAAGAAAACCTGGTGTAACTTAACAGCTTTTACTACAGGTGTGCATAGTGCTGAGAATGGAATGATGAACATATTCCTCAGTTTAAGCAGCTGCCTTCTGTGCTGCCAGTGTGAGCAAACAACTCAGGAAGAATTGTAGGGAACTGCATCCTTGGAAGGAAAGTACCAAAGACAAAACTCCCATCAACAGCAAAAGTAGGTAAAAGTATTCCTAAGTGCTTGGGAACAAAGGAGTTTTTAGGGAAAACTTCAAGCAAAGAGGGTTTACATCTTATCTATATTCATCCTTGGTTCCGTTTGCTTGCAGTGTTCTCTGTCTTACAAAGGAGATCAGCTTTTGTGGGGACAGCTGAGACTGGGATGGCTCATTTTCAAGTCTCAAATGCCAATGACTAGTGCTGATTTACATGCAGATTGCCTCTCAGGTTTATTTTATTTGGTTATTTATTTATTTCCCAGAAATTCAGTCATTTGCCTCTGAGGAAGAAATCAATGAGAGAACAATAAGGATGAAATCTTATTGCCGATTCAGGAAAAAAATAAAAATATAGAAATAAAAAAGAGGACAAGAGAAGTATTTCAGCAAATGTAGAGCTGCTGGTAGTTTTTCCATTCAGCTGTTTGCCAGATGTCAGTCTGTGTGGGAAGAAGGCACGTTGCTCTAGGTCCAGAGCTGCTGTTGTGCCCAGGCTCTGTGTTTAGTCTCTGCTGTTTGAGTTAGCCTTTGAGTTCTTCACTGGTGGTATGAAACAAATCCCTTACCATTAGCTCTGTTTTCTGACAGCCAAAAATGTGAAATCCTGTAGCTCTCACCATCTGGCTGTGAGCTGGAAAGGTGTGGTTTTTTTCCAACTGAAATCTCTTCTTTCCAGGGTGTTCCAAATTACAGCTCCATGCCTTATTGACAAAATTAATCTCTTGTAGCCCACACATCCCCTGGATTCAGTGCTGTAATTTGGTTTTTTATTTCCCCTCTTCTCTCCAGTCTGTCCCCATCACCTGCTCTCTGGTGCTGGATGCTCTGAGGGGGAGGAATCAGCTTTGCTCTGTATCTTTGCAGTGACTTTGCAATCCTTTCTTCCACCCTGAAAAATGTTTATTGCTGGTGATTATTTATAATCAGAAAGAAATAGGCCTAATATTTTTATAGATTTCTTGTTGAACTTGGCAAGTTAGCATTTGGGAAGATTCAGACCTGCTAGCAGTGAGAAAGCTGGAGGCACAGCCATTGGAATTGAAATGTCACACACTACCAGATTTATTTTGCTTGGTAGTTTCCAAAATCCAATTGCAATGTCATCAGTCCATGTTCATGCTCAACTTCCACTGACTTCAATGAGAATTTGGTCCCCAAACCATTCAGAAGTGGCAAGCTGTGGGCCAGAAGTGAATGGGTTTGCACAAAAAAGGCAGTAGGTTTGATTTTGGAAGAGCTGGGTTCAGTTTTGGGCATGCTGACAAGCTCCAGCTTTGGATCCAGCTGCACCTCAGCCAGGAAGGATGAGCAGACACATCCAAGCCTTAGGTCCACCTTGCTGAGCTCAGCCCTGGGAGGGTGTGTGCACCTGTGGAATGGTGCTAGGAACAAGATAGTCACACTTGGAGTTATCTCAACACAAAAAAAGGGGACATAAAAAGCCTGGTTAGGCTGGGTAAGTGCTTCTCTCTCAGGATTTATTGTAGTCACTTACTCCATGCACAGCCCTCATGAGGACCCAGGAGGTTTATAAATAAGGAGTTGGGACTAGCAGATAAAGCCACTATGACACAACCCAGCTCTTGGGGATTTATAGCTAAACTGCATTGATTTTTAGTCCTTTTATTCTTTTCAATTTGAGTGTCTAAGGACATAAGAAATGATCACAAGTTGATGGTGACCCTGAAAATCACTTTCTGATTGTGATGGAAATATCTTATTAAAGATTTATGTGGAGCAAGGAACCAGGTGACAACTGTTTCTGGTGCTGAGTAAATGTGCTTCAGAATATGCAAACATTACTGATGGGATCTTTCTTGAGAATTTTTAATGATTAGAGAATTTTCTTAATTATAGTCAGATATCTAACCACTAATTACTCTGTTAAAGTGTGTTCTGGTAGCAGGAGAAATGCAAAACAAATTTACTTACCTATTAAAATCTTTATGTGTCTGTTACTGCCACCAGTCTGTGGCTCCTCAGAAATATAGACTTATTGATGGGATCCCAGATGCTAACTAGAATTTAATTTAGTTAAATGGTTTGTAATACAGTTTGTATTTCTCCATGGATACACACCAACAGAACAAGATAAAACCGTTACCAATTACTCAGCCTTTTTTTTTTTAACCTTCTTGTGCCCTTCCTTCTTGAATTGTAAATATAAAATATTTACAACTATTTATGTAAAATACTACTTTCTTTGAGTCAGAAAATCTGCTGCCTATGCTATAAAGTTGCTTTCAAGGCTGTCATTCCAGTTGCAACTGTCCAGCAGTTTATTAGACACTACATCTGGCTCTACTTATCTTTTTAGTAGATTACACTAAAGTGAATCCTTAAGGCTAAACCCTCTAATTTACTAAAACACATGCACATAAAATTACAGCTGTCTCACCAAGACTTTCATTGATTTGAACAGAATGGGATTCATTTAAATGGTTCTAAAACTTAGATAAGCAAACTTCTTTCAAATCCCTAGGAAAAAAAGCCCCACAAGTAAAGTACCAAAACACCCCCAACCTGCCAAACAACCCTAATCACTGGTTTATTGATTGGCTCATCAGTGCTTTATTCTTTATCTCTGTGTCTGCTGACACAATCTCTCCCAGATCCCTTGGCTCCAGTGGCAGCTAGGTGTGCTTCCCACACTGAGGGACCATCTTGCCAGGAATTAGGGTGTTTCCTGTGGTTAAAGCACAGTACCACTCTTCAAAGTAACTATATTATGCATTGTGTGAGATTCACCCCTCTGAAACTTAGCAGTCTAAAAATTAAACATTTAACTTAAGCTGAAGGCAGGGCAGTCACTAACTGTAAAGTACAAAGAGAGCATAGATGGAGGCCTTAAGACACATTAAACAGTTTTTATGCATCTAAAGTTACGGTTAAGGAGGTTGCTGCCTCCCTGGCAGCTTTTCTGCTGTTAAAAGACCCCACTCTGACTTTCTGCACATGGTTTGGAGTATTTCCCCTGAACAGTAGATGGGAATATATTGTAGGAGATGTAGGAGCACCTCCTCTGGGCACTGGTGTACATCAACTCCACACGTCCTTGCTGCATGGAAGTGCCAAGAGTTTTACACCAGATGTGGAACCCCGTCAGCATCGTGGATCATAGCTCATAGAGGCATGGGGCTCAGGAGGAAAGATGGAAAACACTCCATTTGCCATGGAGCAAAAGGGAAGTGAGTTTTCTCTGAAGGCTCAGTCAGAGGCTGTTCAATTCCCTTCCCAGGATCTAATGCCCCCATTTTGCATTGTAATTCTCATTACCCAGTGCTGTCACCCAGCTCAGTGCTGCAAAGTGTTCAGGCACTGCTGCTGCTGAATGCTAGGGAAAACACCAGAATCCAATTAAAAATCCCCTCAGCATTATTAGAAACCAAGGATTGGCTTTAAGGAGTAGTTACAGCAGTTTGCCTGGAAATGTGCTGTATTTCCCACTGCCAGCCTTCTCCCTGCTGACAGGCCCTGTTTGCGTTTCCAAACGATATCTGCTGCAGTTACAAATATGATGCAAGAATTCACGGAAAAAAACTTTCCAGCTCATGTGATAAACAACCCCAGATGATCAAAATCCATAACCAAACCCTCTCTACTCTCACTTTTCCCTTGGGAGAGTGGCTATGAGAGCAGCACATGGCAGATGTTGCTTTGCTTAATGCAGTGCTTCCCATGCCTCGGTACACTCCTGTGCATGGCTGGCTGGTGCAGGAGTCTGCCTGCTGCTAATTCTTTCCTGTGTTTCCACTGATAGCACTGGAAAGAGCTGATTATTTCAGAGAAAGTGGTTGAGAAGACGTTCTACAGTGGGTGGCTGTGGCATTATGTACTGCTGCGCTGGCAGAAAGCAGAGTTTGTCCAAGGCTTCCCAGCAGCACTGCTCGTTACCCAGAGTTGAATTCTCCATCACCAGCGTGGTCAGGTGTGCTTGCCCTGCCTGTCATGGAAAGTGAAATCAGAGAAAAATGAAGAGACAGGGAGATGTATTGCCACTGTTTTTGCTCTTGGACAGGAGGGCTTGAGGAAACTGCTGGGTTTGAGACGAGGCACCCTGCAGTCTTTCTTCAGCATTGCCCAGTGCCCATCCAGCCTTTCTTTCCCTCAGCCAGGGCCCTATCACCCTCCCAGAAGGAATTTCCTTCTAATACCTAATCTAAATCTTCTGTCCTTCAGCTTAAAGCCATTCTTTCTTGTCCTGTCACCCCACCCCTTGCCAGCAGCTCCCCCTTGGTTTGTGTGGACCTGTGGGCTGCTGGCAGCAGCTCTTTGCAAACGCACCTGGTGTGTGCCACAGGAACACAGATCTGGGCACACAGGGTCTCACCTGCAGCCTGGGACCTTCTCCCCTACCCCTCCAGGACTCCAGGGGGGAAAGCTGAACTCCCACCTGGGCAGGAGAGACCTGTCCCTTTCATGCCTCTCTTATTGGGAGCTCCGTTTTTCTCTCCTGTTGCCTCTGTCATTTCTCCTTTGACACAGGATGAAAGCTAAAATAGGAACCAAATGTTATTTTCAGGCTAAGCCAGGTGCTGTGGTCCTGCCTGGCTTCCTAAATCTTGTTGAAAATGCCATGGAAAAGTTCAGGAGCAGGACTGGTAATCTTGCAATGGTACTTCAAGCCCTGCTTCAGCAAAAAAACATTTGAGGATTTATTTAGGTGTTGTGCAGTTAAGCGTGTATTTAAGTGTTTTGCTGAACCAGACCATTTTTAGCTTTAGAACATTTAGTTTTATTGTATTTTTTAAAGTAAATTTCAATAATTTCATCTATGTCTCTTCTGGACAGCTTGAGGTGTTTTAAAATAGCTGGAAGGATTTTGGTTTAAAGTTTGCTATCAGAAACGTTTGAGAAAGCTACAGAAATCATAGAGAGAAAATGGACCTAATAATTTGCTAGAGAGATGGTAACTTGTTGGCAGAAGGTGGTGCTGTTACCTGATATCGGAGCAGATAACTGACTCCCATGTCAGTGAACTTCTGCTAAACCAAGTCCCTGAGTAGCAAAGAGATTTTCTCTCTCCCTTCCCCAGCCACAGATGTGACAGTGAGGAGATACAGATGAGGTTTCCTGGTCTCTGAGCTACAATAATCTTCTTAATTAGAAGGCAGATGGCCATGCCATCGTTTCTCCCAACATAAAGTAGAATATCAGGTGAACTTGGCTCTCTAGAGAAATAAATGCAGCCACACTGTGCTCTTCACATGGAGAGGCTGGTTTCACTGACACAGACATGTGGCCTGAACTTAACAAAAGCAAAAAGTGATTAATGTAAGGGACAGCTGAAAGATTTTAAAGTGGGGTGGTTTCTTCTTCATGAGCAGCATGCTGTCACGCTTGATAATATCAGATGCCAGGAGAGAAAAATCTGAAAATCCAAAGGGAGGATTTGGTTGGGAAAAGCTCTTTTAAGTCCTGCCTCGTGTGTTGATAAAATGGTTGGTACATGAGCTGACAGGTGATGCATTGCAGCGTGCTGGGTGCATGGAGCAATGCACAGGTGCAACACATAAATCACTCCTGGCTCTTCAGAATGATTTCAAGCCTCCAAAAATATCTAACATCTTGTAGGAAAAAAAAGGATGAAACGTAGGAAATTATATAATAGATAACAATTCTCATTTCAGAAGCTTCAGAATATATAGAGATCATATTTTCAAGCTTTACATCATAATTAGAAGAGTTTGAAACTTCTTTTATGTTTAAAAAAAGGATTTTTTTTTTTTTTCACCTAACCCTATGCCTGTGGGACTTATGGCAATGGAGCAAGACAGAGGAGGAAATACAAATTGTTATTGCATGTTTTCTCATAAAAGATATTAGTTAAGGGGCTAAAACCTGTGAAAATTGAATGTTTTACCTACTTCTGGATTAGAATAGTGAGAAATTATTGTATCTTTACTCCACGTACAGTTCCTAATTTAGAAAATATTAGGACATGAGAAAGGCTGTTCCTGAAATAGCTCACTGGAAACTGGTGGCAGAAATTGCAATCTGTGTTCTAAATTATTTTGATAAATTTTCACATTCAAGCAATTTGGAGAATTTAGATATGGACCCAACTTTTTCTCCTGAAGGAAGACCAAATTTCAAACCTTCAAAAATCTCTTTGCTAATCCTTCAGTGATCTAAGATAATTTTAAATACAAGCCTCCATAAAAGAGAAAAAAACCTGCACATGTGCTAGGGAAGAAAATTGAACAGCGAAAAAGAAAGTCCAAATCATGCAATAAATCTTTCAGGACTCATGCTGTCAGCTAATCTGAATCAACAAGGAAAGCACGGGTGGATTAGGAAGGGTGAGAAATATTTTTTCTCCTATGGAATAAAGCCCCTTTTGGTCTGGCAGCTGTAGACAGGGGCTCGTGATGCCATCAGTGGCCAGAGCTGAGAAGCCCTGAGGGGCTGCATGGACTCAACATTTCAGAGATGAATTTGTACACTTGCCATGTGCATTTTGGGTCATATTTTCAAAATCCCCAAAGCTTGTCTTTGATCCCTCTGTTAGAAGAGCTCCATGGATGTAGAAATATCCAATAAATACCTGGAATTTCAGGGTGTGTGTGCCGGGCTTTCAAAGTGTGGCTCTTTGGAGCCAAGGCACTCTGCCACACCTTCAGAGAAGAGAAACACGACTGCTCAGATGCCACTTAAGATACAGCTGAGCCTGACACTGGAAGGCCCTTGCAGGATTTTCAGACTTTGAGCATAAGGCTGCTTTTTTTTCTTTTTTTTTCCCCCCAATTGGATTTCATGGTTGAAACTGGGTGTAAGAATCCTGAGACTAGAGAGCAAATAGCTTTTTATGGAGATCTGAATTACATTTTACACTTGAAAAATCAGCCCAAGCAGAGAGCGAAATGGCCTGGTGTTGTGTCTCTGTGCCAGTCCCCTGCTGCTCTCTCCCTGCAGGTCACACTCCCGAGGCAGCTGGAGAGCTGTGTGGCTGTGGTAGGGCAGGCTAAGGTGCTAAATGGAAAGAAAGCATTTAGAGCTGGTGCTGACTCCTCCTTTGAAGGCCTCCTTTAAATCAGTTTTAAAAGCTTGTGGGAGCTTCAGCTCTCTTTTGCCCTGTCTTGGTCAAGTGACCCAGCAGAGATGTGGGCTTGCTCACAGGTTTCTTCTGCTGCCAGGTTCTCAGTGTGGCATCACCCAGCACCTTTCCCTGCAGCAGCTGCCTCCTCTGCTCACAAACATCCTCACTCTGGGGGACTGTTTGAAGTTTGGGTCATGGGCTGTTGTTGCAGTGGGGATCCTGCAACACGCATATATCAAACCAGGAGTCCCGTGGAAAGGAAATATATATGGACAGACAGATTCTTGATAGCTGTTTCAGAGAGATGTTTATTTCTCCAGCCGCATGGCCGGGGCTCTGCCCAGGAACTGTTCCAGTCACGGGACCAAGGGTCCTTCTGCCCGCGCAGGGAACACAAACCAACCAATGGGAACGAGGCTGAGCAGGGGCAGGGAAACCCCGTGTCTGTGCCCTCAGGGCCCCTCTCCCAGGGCTACACGGCAGGGGAGGGACCCCAACACCTCACCCGTTTTATTTTAATAAAAGGAGAATGAAAACAACTGGATAAACATAACAAGAACAGTTTCAAAACAAAACAAGCCACCCTCCTGAGTCTTTAAATGTCCAAACAGATTCTCTGGAACATCTTAGGGCTGACAGAAGGGAGACAGAACTCTGAACATGCTTTGTGGGGAAACTGAGGCAGGAGAGGGTTTAACTTCTTCCCTCCCCCTTTTCATCCCCCACTCGGCATTGGAAAGGGATTTTTGGGGAAACAATTGGCAAAAGCATGGTTTTGTGAGGGAAACCATGGATGAAAAAACGGATTGAGAATACACTGGGGGTAACAGGACATAGGGTAAAAGGGAAAGGTGGGATTAGGAAAGGGAAACTGTAGGGGGGGCTTACAATGGAGATATTGTCTAACATGACTACGATTTTTTGCATATATACTGCCTTTTACAGGAACACCATCAGGCCCAGTGACCTGCGATGCTTGTAACCCTTTTCTCCCTAGTACAATATTAAATTCCACCACCTCTCCATCTCCCAAGCTTGGGATGCATTTTTCAGGGTTATTCTTTTTAATAGCAGTTCTATGCACGAATATGTCTTGCTGGTTGTCACACCTTGTTATAAAACCATAATTTTGCTTAACATTATACCATTTTACTATCCCTAAGGTCTTAGTTACTATGATCTTTTCCTTTTTCCGAGTGGCTGCTGTTTTCTGTCTCGCTGCGTCTTTGCTCTCTCTTTCGGTCGCTCCCGTGTTGGAATTCTCGGAGCTGCTGGTGCCTGCGCGCTCTTCCCGGGGTCGCGTTCGGGGCTGCGCGGGCCGGGCCGGGCCACGCCGCTCAGTTCTCCGTGCGTCGCCTCCTCTGGTCGCAGCTTCGCTGCCGCTGCCGGGCGCTGCAGCCACGTCTCGGCCGGGCCCCCGAGCGATGACTCCCCCGCGCCCCGCTCCAGCGCGCGTCTCGGCTGGGCGCGGCTCCGCTCCACCGCCGCCAGCCGCTGCCCGCGCGCCGCCCCTCTCGGTCGGGCGTTCACGGGGCTCGCTCCACCACGCGCTGCACAGGACCGGGCGGGCACTGCCGGGTCCCGCCGCGCCTCGCTCCGCTGCCGACACTGCGGCTCGCGTGGCTCCGCCCGCACGCGGGAACTGCCTCGCTGCTGCTCTCAGAGCGCTCGGTGCACGTGGCCTGGGCCGCACGGTCCCCGCGCCAGGCTTCCCTTCGCCAGGACACAGCTGACATTGCTCAACAGTCTCGGTAACTAAATAATATTCACGAAAATATTCTTCCATCGGCATATATTTTGACTCCAGTATTAACTGTGTCCAAATGGTTTTCCAAAAGCCCTTGGTAAGAATTAAATCCCAAGAAACATAGAAAAAGTTCTTAAACAACCATGCCAGGAAGTGTTTCAGTTCTTTTTGAGCTTGAATCAAGCTAAAATTTACAAATCGTTGTTCAAGAATCATTTTAAGTTTAAGATAAATGTCCATATGCGGCTCTGAGAGCCAAGAGTCTTCCCACGGTTCCTCCATAGTTTAGATACGGAATAGCAAAGCAAAACCAAGAAGAGGAATCCAAAGTTTCCAGGGTTTACTCACACAAATCAGTCGCTTAGGGATCGGGGATCGTTCTGCCCGCATTCTCCACCATTTGTTGCAGTGGGGATCCTGCAACACGCATATATCAAACCAGGAGTCCCGTGGAAAGGAAATATATACGGACAGACAGATTCTTGATAGCTGTTTCAGAGAGATGTTTATTTCTCCAGCCGCATGGCCGGGGCTCTGCCCAGGAACTGTTCCAGTCACGGGACCAAGGGTCCTTCTGCCCGCGCAGGGAACACAAACCAACCAATGGGAACGAGGCTGAGCAGGGGCAGGGAAACCCCGTGTCTGTGCCCTCAGGGCCCCTCTCCCAGGGCTACACGGCAGGGGAGGGACCCCAACAGGCTGTGTCCCTTCTGTATGTGAACATCCAGCAGCTTTCCATGGAAACAAGTGGAGGGGATTTCAGGTGGTCCTGAATTAGCCTGCAGTGCCCAGTGCTTATGTTGGAATAAATCACTCTGGATTCATTATGGTGTCCCCCTGTGTCTGCTGAGAGATGTATCTTTGTTTGATTTCACTTTTGGTGGTTTTTATCTACTGCAGACATTAGCAAACTTATCTCCCAGTCTGTTTATAAACGTTCCTAAGGTTGATAGGTATTTCCTAATTTTTTGTGAATTTTGATGCATCTCTGGACAAATGGATGACTTTACTGTTATTTTCCCTGGGAGCACAACACCAGTTAGGGACCCCAGATGAAAATTTATAAACACAGAACTCCAAAACCTCAATTCTCACTTGTCAATGGGGGAGAAAAAATATCAGCCTAATGGTGGCACAATCTAGCCCTGTAAGTAACACCTACTCAGGTCCTGCTCCTCTGGAACACAGTTATATGTCAGCTATGATCATCTGTTTTCTCATTTTTTTGTGTGTGTGAGTTGCTGAAAAGCAAACCTTTCCCACAACTAATTGTATTTGCTAATTACCTGTGAAAAAGCAATTATCTGCAAGTGATACAACTCTTTGAAAAGGCTCTTTTAATTGGTAAAGATGGGGAAAAATGCTCTTCTGTGGATGCTGTTTTCAGAAGAATCTTCCCAAATATTGTACCTGATGTATCACATTAGACACATCAGATTGGGTTGCATCAGCAATGTTGCATTACATCACATCACCAAGGTAATGTGCTGTGACAGACTTGCAATGCAATGTGTCAGCTGGAAAATGGGGAAAGATGTGATTTCCTGAGCAAAATGCTTCTTAAGCTTTATGGTATTTTCTCCTCCTCTAACTGAGCAAGTGGCTGTTTGTGTGTTGGGGTATCTCTTAAAAGACTCAGTTGCCTGTTGAAGAATTCTGGACATTTTCCATGTTTCCTGCCTCTCCATTGACTATTAACAGGTCTAAAAAGAAAGGTATTTTTTACAGTTTACACTTCCATACCCAGATTACAATATATTTGTTCCCCCAAAGTTTCAGTAAACTGAGAAAGCCCTTTCTAGGGGGAATGTTCTTGCCATTTGTATAGCTCTGTGCAGGGCCTGAGCTTTCCCCTTGGCTCGTGGAGCGTGCCTCTTGTGGGGAATGCTGAGGGGTGAGTTCTGCACAAGCCAGGCCCAGAATCACAGCCCTGAGGGAGAAAGTGTGGCTGCAATTCCTGTGCACTCAGAGGTGAGAAGCAGATTTTCTAATGCATGAGTTATTTATGGTGCACACCTTCTGCAAGGACAGCACTGCAGTACCTTGCTTTGCCTCCCTTGATGGCTGACCTTCTCCACAGGGGTGGCAGCAGGAGGACACTGCAGCCTGTCATCCCTCAGGGATGTCTAGGAAAAATTTGCACTGGCCAAGGTATTTTTCCAGGCCTGAGTAAAGATGACTTGGCTTGCCCAGGAGAGAGGACAGGCAGTGGTCACTGTGGTCACTGTGGTCACCTGGAGCGGCGTGTGCCCAGCCAACCTCACCAAACTCACACTGGCCATCAGCACCTGCTCTTCAAATGAGTTTCTAGTCAAATTGAGTTGCTAGCAGTTGGGTGTCTTTGACAGAAGACTTGGTTATGTCTCAGAACAGAGCAGAGAAGCTGGGAATAGGTGCACTTCAGGTGGAGCTGTGGAGGTAGGGGATGTAGAGATGAAAATGGAGTGCAGATGAAGGAGAAAAACCAAAAAATGTTAAGCTCTTTAGAAAAGGAGGAGCAATGAAATCCACGCAAAAGCAAAAATCAAAATATTTTTAATGTGCTTTTATAATCTGCATTGTCAGCAATAATGTAACAATTTGCTTCCTTTCCTAGTTATTTTTTAAAAAATTGTCCACTTTTTTGTGAGCTACTTAGCGTTGTCTGATACTGAGCATCCTCTCAGGTATACATTATGTTCAGTGCAACACCGAAACCAATCAACAGAGAATTTCTGAAGAGGGAACTGCTATACAATAATGATGAACATATTGTCCTCAAGCTGTGGAGGTTAACAGCCCCAAATTGCTTTGCTATTTGTGCATATTGAAATAAGAAGAATTTATATGTTTGCTCTCATTTCAGTGGGCTCTTGTGATTCATTATACTGGCACTTCAGAGTTCAGAATAGTCACTTGTCTCATGCAAAGCAGCACCCTTAACTGTGTTACTATTTGGTTGCTCATTATTGTCCCACTTCTTTCTTTTTTATTGCTGCACAAATACACTTTGGTTTCACAGCAGCTTCTCTAATGCTGATTTCTGTAGCGCTCATTGTCAGAAAGATCAGGGTCCTGGTGCACTCAGAAAGAAATCAGCTAAGTAAGTCTATCATAGCTTTGCTGTTTAAACAATGCCTTGGATCATTAAAACGAAAACAAACAAAAAAGAATTTTAAAAATTGGTTTTGTACCTATGGATACCTTTCATTTTTCTTCAATAGGGTTTTTAATGAAATAGCAGCAGTCATGTAGAAAACATTTACTTACCTTTTTGCTTACTTGATTTAGTCTTTCAGGACAATACAGTCATTTTACAGTCTGTCCTGGGTTAGGGAAAGAGCATAATTGCTGAGAAATGAATTGTGAGTTGAAAGTGTCTAATCTTTGCCTGCCAACCTGCACTCCTGCTTGCTCTAAGTGGGTATTGAGGAAAGGTATTCAGGTGCCTAAAGATGAAAATAGGTTCGCAAAGTTTTTTGCTTTGCTTTTGTTGCTTGTTTGGGTGGTTTTTTGGTGTGCTTTGTTGTTGTTTTCTCCCCAGAAATGAACACTAGATCCCTCCAGCCCTCTGCAAAACTGCTATTTGCCCTATTGTACCCACAAATTCCTCCAGTACTTCTACAGACCTGGATGCTACTGTCTCACTCAAACCCTGGCTCCATACCCAGGCAGTGCCCAGGCGTGTGAGGCCATCCCATATCACCCAGATGAGTGTTTGGCTGTAGATACCCACACTGGAGCCAGGCCCCCAGGTCTGCTCTGTAGGAGGTGAGATGCATCCTGAGGGGTCTGTTTGGTCTCTGAACTGTAGGAGAATTCATTTGGGACAAGCACAGAAATGGATATTTTCAGTCTGATAGCCATATTTGCTCAGGAGACCCGTACTTTACACAAAGGGTCAGCCTTGGTGTTTCTGTCGCTCCTTTTCATCAAAATGTTTATTTTCTATTTATCAGAGGTATAAGCCATTCAGATCAATAGCAAACACTCCTAATCTTATCTTTTAACCAAATATTAGCCATGCTTTCTATTTACAAGCTGACATTAAGTCACGCTAACCCCTTTTCTGCATACAGAGCTCCTATTCTAAGCCTTTTCTTTAACCCTGTTATTAATTCTGCCTTTTATGTCTGAACCTGGTACAGCAGCACAATTAACTGCTTTACTTAACATGCAAGTTTATAAGTGATCTCCATGATACCACTGACACGAGGAAAGTAAGTGGGGTTGAACTGACTCTCATTACAAGCTGATCTTTGTGCAGTCTTTGGTTGGTAGAACTGGCAGCAGACGGGTATTGCAGAATTAAAATTAAGAGTTATGAGAACCATCACTACATAACGGTGAGATCAGATGAGAATGGGAGAATCCACACAAGTCTTTAATCTCCATCAAGCCAAGATATTGTTTGTGCTTTGTTCTGCAGTTTAAAATGAATCCTTAATGACAGTGTCATCATCTCATTTTGTGCTCTTCATTTCCCCCTGATTATAAATAAGGATCAGGTTTCCCTTTAGCAGGACTGGGAAGCAGGGGAGTTCAAGCTCTTCTCTTCACAGTGAGCAAGAGCTGCTTTTCCCGCTGCAGAGTTTCAGATCTTTAGCTCCCTGGACTGAAACTGCTTTGATGGTGAGTTCATAAAGACACTGACTGTTCAGAGGTTGTGTCACATTAGGCAGAAGTGTTCCTTGATGAGGCCGAGGGAGAAGTCCTCCCACGGCTTTGCAATCAGGGAACAGGCTGGGGATACGTGCTGGTGAGTGACTGAAATGGTGACTTTCCCCCGCCCAACAAAACACATCTTTGTCAAAGCGGAGCAGATAAACAGGTAAGTGAGCTAATCCTGTGCTTCACTCTGTGAAGAGCAGCAGTTTAATACGATTTTAAAAGTAGTAGCGGTGGCTGAGACCGCAAGTGACTAATGCATGACTAAGGTTTCTACAGAAGCTGTAAGGTGAAGGTAATGCTCAGTTCTGCTCAGATTTATGAAGGCTGTGATCAGCAGGTTAGCCAAAATGGAGCAATGAGTTTCAAAAAGCTTGAGAATAAGGTTGAATTCCAGGGCTGCAGGGCAGATACCATATGTGAGTGAGATTTGTAACAGCAATGCCAAGGACGTGACAGAAAAAAAACCCACTTGAACCACCCACTCCCCTTCAGGAAGATTCCTGCTTTTGAAACTCTATCTAAAAGGCACCCAGGCAAGGTCTGAAAGAATTCAGCACATGGAATGGCTGCTGAGGAAGCTGCAAGAAAGCACCTTTAAAGAAGCAAGACTGAAAGCAGTGGAATCTCTGTGTGGGGATGGCAGGATGAAGAGATTAGAGGAAAATGAAAAGTTTCCACCCGGTTTGTAAATATTGATGTGAAGAACCCAGCACAGCAGTGTCTTGTGAGCGCCGTCTTTAGCACCCTCTTTTCAGTAGGTTGCTGGAGATTTGCATTGCTAATGTGCTTGCATGAAAGTTCTCCCGGGCTTCCAGGGAAAAGAGGCAGATGTAATCTTTCAGGGCAAGGCAATAAGGTGCTTGAGTAATTTTACCTCTGCATCCTAAACTGTGGATGTACTGGATGTGAAGCCTTGGGGTTTCTGGATGGAAAACACCTGAATTTAGGATTCATTAAAGAGAGCTGGTTTCTAACCACTGTGTCCTCGATAAGTAGCACATCGGTAGGAGGGCAAAATAACAATTGCTCTAGGCTTGGAGAAGCTTTTGCATTACTGCTACTCCAATTATTTCCCTTTTCACACGTGTTCAGCAGTCTCTCGCCTCTGTAATTACCACACTGAACACTTTAGCTATTAGATACAGCTACTAGACTTTTAACAAGCCGTCATTACTTGCACTTTCCATCTTACAATTTAACAAGAGACCAGTGTAACAGACTCACAGACCTGTGTATGGACTCATGCATATAAAAGCTGGTTGCAGGCTTAGATTTTGTTAAGAAACAGAAAAGAAGCCAAGGGTAGGGCAGCAGGACGTGGAAGCTGATGCACGCTACGGCCCTGGTTTGAATATTCTAGTTAAAAGTTATTTTTAGTATCTGCATTGGGCTAATTTTTCGTTTCATTGTAAAATGGTGGCTGAGGATGAGAATGGCCAAATTAGAAAGCATGAGGAAAGCCTGAAAGCCTCTGAGGTTTTATGGGATGTCAGATGTGAGGGCAGCTGTGTATCAGCTGACCTTAAACACCTAAGGAACAGGGGAAGGCAGGTTGAGAAGGTTTGCCTTTACCCAGCTTTCCCTCTGTTTGGCATTTCTTTCCTATGCTCCGTGCTCTTGTGGTGGTGCAGAATTCTAAAAAGAGGTACTTTTTGTATGCCCAGGCAAGCAGCAGTGTGGTGGGCCAGGTTACCTGATTAGCTGGTGGATTTTCTGGGCTAACCCCGGGTGGCCAGGCAGAGCAGGCATTTAAAACCTCATCCATCTCTTGTCTTATTGTCTTTGAATTTGCATAATTAAAAGTGAATTACTTGCTGTATTTTTAATAAATGCAGTAAAAATGCATGAAAAGCTGAAAAATTACAGCAATCTGGTAATTCATGTCATGTCCCATTCGGAATTACAGCTTTCCAGTCCCAGCTCAAACACCGAGGATTTCCTGCTACCATAAAGCTGTAATTGCTGAATTAATAACAGTGGGTTTTGAAGAGTGACTGCACAGACTCTCTGACCCAGGTAATAGAAATACTCATGTTAAAGTGAATTTGATACATGTGACTTAATCTATTTCATATTAGGCTCAAGTAGTGAAAATCATTGCTTTCTTTGCCACAGGATGTTACGAGAACCACAGTGAGGTGTTTAGTTTAAGGCAGCTGTGTTGCTAAGCCAGTGGGGACTAGAAATCAAATTTCAGGGACAAGCCAGGCTAGTTGTCCTTCTTCTACCAGGGAACTAGTACTCCAAATTTGTTAGTCTGCTCAGCACTTCTGGGAGGTGGAATTTTCCACCCAGCTGCAAAAGCATGGAGAAACAGGATGCAAAGGTAGATGGTGAAATGCTGCTGCTAGTGTTTCATTACTCCAGGACTTTATTATCAACTACTAAAAAAAACCTCAACTTCCTCCTCACCTTCCAGTTTGGAAACAAATTCTGCAGTTGCTGCTCTTTGTAAAATGTGATGTCTCCTGTCTCTCACAGCTGTGACACTCATAAGGGCTGGGATGAAGGGACTCATGTCTCTAAACAGAATGATCTGAATGAAAGGCTCCTTTTTTACCCCTTTTGTCATTGTTGCTGTGGTTTGTTTTTTTTTTAAGGGTTACTTAGGTGTTGGTGGAAGCTGGTGATCAATCTGCTGTGAATTCCTCAGGCTGAGACCCTGATGCAGCAGTCATTTGAACCTAAGTGACTTTACATTTATTTCAGTAGGTTTTGTGATTCTTGGTCACTGTTGTAATCTGATTCAAGCTGTTAGAGATCAATTGGCCCATGTCAAAGGATCTGCTTGTACCACGGGATTGATTTAGTGAACAACTATTCATGCTGCAATGTTCAGCTGCAGCAAAAGACGAGGTGCATGAGCAATCAGACACTGAACTTCTCAGCTCAGGATAATGTCCTGTGCTGGGGATCTTTGAAATAGTCTCACTGAGATTGTATTGACATCGTGGATAAAATGAACTGGCAGTTTCCAGGGCTGGCAATCTGGTTCCTTTTGTAAGAATTACCATCATTAATTAAAATCTCTTTTTCTGTCTAATTATTTCAGCTCTAATTCTCTTGCAGGTTCATAAATAGTAACATTCCACTGTCCTGGAAAAAAGTTCATTTTTCTCCTTTTCATTCTCTTTGTCACTGCCCTCAATTCTCTGCCCTCTCATGGCTTAAGGTAATTAAACTTCCAAAGTCTGGTCACCTCTCTGAAATATTTAAATATAATCAAAGACATGTTCATGTTTCTTTTGTGGGCAAAACCCCATGAGAGTTTTGAACAAAAAGAGTGTGCTTTTACCTTCTGCAAATATCAGGAGGTGAGGGGCCAGGGACCCCAGGTTTTTTCCTATCTGGTTCACTATCACCCAGACCCTGTGCTACCAAGTTACAATTCAAAGGGCAAACGTTTTAAGCCTTATAGCTTGTAGGGATTGTGAAAGGTGTATTTAACCTGATCTTTGTAATTGCCTCCTTGCCATTTAACACTGAGATTACAGCATTTACTGCTGGATGTTGAGAATTCTCTCAGCTGAACTTTTGCATCCAGCAAATGATTTTTTGCAGAATACTGCTGTGGAAGATACTCACTGAAATTTGCATGAATGCATGCGCACAGAGTAGCTTGGGCTCACTGACATTAATGGAGAGGAGAAAAATCTCCCCAAAGGCAGGTATGTACAGCACTATTACCCTAAAGACCTGAGGGTTTTGAGAGGGAATCAGCACAAACAGTGGTGTTAAGGGAAAAGATCCTGCTTTGGGCAGCTTGAGGTTGAATTAGGGAGGATCTTTCCAGGCTGTCAGCAAAGGGATGGTTTTTATCAGTTCATTATGAGATCTGCCCTTCCTGTGGATGTTTAACTTGCTGGCTGATGTTTTCTTGAATTTTTCTTTTTGAAGTGTCCAGTTTTGGTATAAGAAAATATCAAGCACAGCTAAAGGTCAAAGTAAATCATGAATGAAATTCCACAAACTGATATTCGGCAAAGGGCAAAAAGTAATGTCAGAGTCTAGTTCTAGTTTCCATAAATGCTCTCCCTAGGTCAGAGACCATCCATGCCCTGCACAGGAGCCCCTTTGCTTCCCTCTTGGAGATGCAGATCTACCAGCCAAGACAAGAAGTTTAGAACATGATGGGGATGCCCACTAATTTCACCACTAAAGCAGAAGGTGGTACCTGAATCACTGCAAGGATTTGGAAAGCTTCTCTGAATGCTTTTATTTTAAGAAAAAAAAAAAATCCAACTCCTTCCTCCAAAAATGCAGAGATGCCAGTGATACCAGGTATCTGTGGAGGTTTCTGTCCAGCAGCAGCTTGGCTGACACCAGAGAACAAGCAGTACACAAAGACTGGTGCTCCAGCTGGTTGGTTTTTGTCTGTTAGGTTACATGATGAAGGAACAAAAAAATCAGGGTCTATTGCCTGTTTTAAGCACAGAGGAGAAGTTCCATCTGTGAAACAGCTCAGAGGCTGGGAGGGTCTGTCAGACCTGCTCTTCTGACCAGCAGTTCATGCCAGTATTGAATTGCTGCTTGGTCCAGAGTGCAAAGTCTTTGTGGTTTCACAGTCAATGCAGTCTTGGCTGTTCATGGTCTGTTTACAAGCAGGACTTTCAGTAGCAACACTTTTAATGGCAGTGAGGCCCTGAATCAATGGTATCTATCAAAGCAGCTGAATTCTGCTTAGAAGAAATTAGTTCTGTGAGCTGCAAAGACAACAGGATTTCCACAGCCCATGTCCTGCATCTACCTCTGGGGAAATTGAGAGCTCATTTGTCTACTTACCAAGGTGCCTATTTCACAAAATTTGTAGGAATGTTAATACCTTGACTACACACAGTTATACTCCTTCAGAGAGGCTTTGTGATCACATAAAACTTAAGAAAGCATAAAAGGAATCAGTTTTCTTGGATATTTGCAGTGCTGTCTGTATCAGAAAGGAGGGGCAGAGCTGGAGTGAAGGAAAAATGCATGTCCACAGATCACAGACAGAAAAGTAGGTGTTTTGAAATACTTTGATGGTAACAAGAATGTTGTCTCCTCTCCAGTGTCGGGGGTTTTGAGCTCACTAGGCAGCAAAATGAAATGTTTTACAGCTCTATCAAGCGCAGCACAGCCACTGATATTATACTTGCAATTTCATGACCTGGTAAACAGATACTTTTGTGCTTAAGGGTCTAAGTGTCAGCGGTGTAGAAAACTGACGATTATTCTGCTTTGTGAAATAGGAGCTCCTTCATGGGAAAGGTATCATACCTGAAACAGCATCACTTGATATTTGTCCTTGTAAAGCACGACTCTGTGCTCTCAGTGAGATAAGGAGTGAAGGGAGCTGGTGGGACAGCTGAGCTGGAGATACATTTATCTCCTGCAGCATGGGCTGTATGGAATGTGTTGCTTCTTTGAATGCAGTGATTCAGCCTCGCATGCCAGTTCTGGATTCTTGTCTTGGTCCAGTGTAGAAACTTTCTGAGTGTCAATACAATTTCAGCCAAAGCCTGCCATTTTTCTGTAAGAAAGACTTTCAGGAACAGCTCTCTTCGAGGCTGTTGGCTCTGAAGTGATGGTGTCTATCAAACCAATTGATGAGGTTTCTTGATGGCTGCATCAAACCATGTGCAAGTCCTGTAGATCTGGTGTAGCTAATTTTATATGTTAATCAGGGATAAGAGAATGTGGCTGTGGGAGAAGGGAGCTCCTGGCTGTGAGTTTCCACAGAAATCCTTTTGCTTTCAGCGGGGAATGGTGGCTTTATGCTATTCTCACAGTTTCTTATCTAATGTGTTATTGACACCATTGCATTTGCTTTCAAACACAGTCATTAGAACATTTAATTTGCAGCAGCTGTAATTTATATTTGTAATTTTGTCTAAGATCAATAAAGGAAACTGAAGAGATTTATAGTCCTAGTTTCAACTAAGATGAATTGGAACAGACTCTCTGTCCCTGAAAAGCTGTATTTAACCAGCATTTTAAAAGAACAAAATGAATTAGATATTTGCATACAAGCATGGGTAAATAATCCCTTGTGTCTGAAAGAAATATTGGAAAGAGTGAACATGGTCAGTGTGTTCTTCTCTGAAATACAAATAAACTCCTGGGAAATGTTACCTTAGTGTAGGATCTAATGGGAGTCAAGGAAGCATTTCAAAATGCTTCTTAGCAGCAGCAGTCAATAAATATCCTTGAGATCTGTTGTATTAATACTGCATAATAAGCCTGTAGCTGCATGTTTTAAATAATGTCAGGATCAGTCTGAGAGAGGAAAGCGAGACCCTGAAAGCACAGCTCTGCCTTATTTTACAGCAATCCTTGAATATGGATTGCAGAAATCTGTTAATAATTTTTGAAAAGTCTGTATTCATTTATGAAATATTCATGTTCCAAGCATGGCCTCATGCCTGGGAAGAGGTGCCTCTCCCATACAGCAATTAGCTGAGGGATTATGCTGAGCAGAAGAGACGTGAGCAGTGTCAGGGCTGTAGTAGTTTCAAGAAGAGTCTGACAGAGGGAAGGCAGAAATTCCTAATGAGCCTTTCTCCTTCTGCACAGCAGCAGGACAGGATACTGGAGCAGTGCCTGAGAGATCTGAAGGCTGGGGCTGGGGGATATCTCTGCATCTGGCCCAGGACAGGGCACAGTTTAGCAGCTGGTGGCTGTGCTCACCCCTTTTGCTCTGAAGCCTTTGAGATGTGCCCTGGGGGAAGGCAGTATATTCTTTCTCCACCCTCTGTTAATTTGGTTTATGCCTAATCCAGCTGCCTGTTGCCAATAGACTGCTGGTAGTGCTGTGCCAGGGCACGTGTTCCTCTGCTCTGCTGTGCAGCCAGGCTTGAAATTTCTGTCGTTTTGCAGAAAGCTTCACTTCATACTGTCACATGATCACATCATACTGAAGGAAAAGATCATCTGTGGCATGAAGGAGAAAGTTCCACAATAAGGCCCTGATTTCCTCCACCGGGAAGTTGGGGGGGGGTTGCATAGGTTTTTCAATATTATGGTGTTTTGACTTGGAGTTTTGCCAAATTGCTGCACCCTCTCTGTGTTTCATTCATATGCCCAAGCCCTCGCATCTCAGAGCCCCTAGATGCCTGGTGTTCATGGATGTAGCTCACCTTTCCCCTGTCAGTCTGGAAGGATGTGTTTCCAGCTGACACATTCTGCACGCATTCATCCCTGAGGGGAGCAATCCAGGCTGGAAAGTGGTGAAACTAATCTGTGCTATTCTTAGATTGCTAAAGTGGGTGAGGGTAGAAGAGGAAAAGTCCCCTTTTTCTACACTCCCACTTGTCTGCTCCCATAAAGGTTACAGAGAAAGCCAGAGAAGGACCTGCCCCATCTGTGTGTGTGCGCTGCACTTCATGAGGAGGATTCGTCTTTAAATGCCAACTGTAAAGGCAGCTCCACACCGTTCTCCTTTCTGTTCTTGGGGCTGGTTGTTTGAATCTAATTAATTTAATATGTTTTTAATAATGCAGTGCTGCCATCTCTACAGTACCTTGTAAACAACAATTTTTGCTGTAAGCAGACAACCAGCACCCTGTGTCTACTCATCATGGGGGTTGAATGTCACCATTATGATGTTGGACTTAGTGTGACTAATGTCTGAACTGCACCAAAGTGTTATATGGGCCACGAGATTGTAAAATGCAAAATGATTTCTATTTTTATAACTGCTATCAGTAATAGCTGTATACATGTTAAGAGAATTGCTAGATATGCCATCAAGGGATTGCGGTGCTAGGGCCAGAACAGAGATAGAGCATCTATGGAGGAAGACAGACCTTCTTCTGAGGTCATTCTCTCTCAAATGAGTAACACAGAAGCAAATGCATCAAGGGAAAAAGAAGCTGGGAGTCAAGGCTCAGCATCACATGGTGAATTTAATAGAAGAACTGAGTGGTAGCCTGTAATCTTGGACCACTGCTAGGCTTACATCATTATCCTGTTCACCCAAACAAAGCTGTGGCACACTGAAGCCCCAGGTGCTTTATTTATTGTCTGCAATCAGTCCAACTTGTCATTTCACTTACACTTTCTATGACCCAGTGTTTTCCTTAGAAGCTTCTAACAAACGATTCAGGTGAAAGATTTCTTGAAATGAATAGCTATTCGTGGGTCAGTGCATGGTATTGGATTTCACCTGCCGTGGGTTTTGGAAGAGAGAAATTTAGAAGGAGCAGTAGATAGGTTTAAATGACTGCTGGGTTAGTTTGAGGACTCTCCAGTCGCAGGTAATGGCCCTGTATCTTGTTGGCAGCCTGCTCTGGGCTCCAGCCTACATGGAGGCAGGATGGTCTGTACTCTTGTCACCACAACGAGACTGGGGGAGTCGATCTCCTTCCCATATTTTATGGCTGTCTATCCTTAGTATCTGTGCTCTCCTATGTGGGAGTGCAAGGAGGGATGGACGATCTGGAGCTGCAACAGGAGGGATCTTCTGCTAAGGAGGGTTGGTTTCTATGAGAGGGTTCTTCTACCAAGCTTCAGAAGAGAAGCTTTTAGCCCACACTGCAGCACAGACAAAGCCTCTGTACTGTCTTCTCTGCTGCATTGCACCTCTGAATTTGGGGGTTGTGGGATGAGTATGATCGAGGAAAACGTCCCCAAATTTAACACCTCGCTAAGATGGGTTGGTTTTTTTCCTAAGGGCTTTCCCTGGTGGGTGAACACAAGGCTGACCTGAGGCTTAGAACCCACCAGTTCAACCCTCCAAACACCAGTGCTGGGAGTCACGGCTGCAGCCTGGAGATTGACAGTCCCCCCGACTTTCACACACCTCTCCAGTGAGCAGGGTGGGATAGGGAGAGTGGAGATCCATCTCCATGCCTAGGGTCCCTGAGGTGAAGAAATGAGAGAAAGGGATGTTTAAGAGGTGTATGCCATTAAGCCAGCATTTCAACTTGCTACATAAAAGGCAGCATCGTGAAGCTCCTCCAGGGAGAAAGCTTCTGGTGGTGGATCTCTCTGTGCCTCCCTGCTGTGAGTCATTGTGAACTCAAGTTCAGAGGAATTGGTGCCAAGGAAAAAGCATTGAGATAATAACCTTGAAAAATCAGAGGAGAGAAGGGGAGGAGGAAAAAGGTATTCAGTGAAAGGAGCAGAACTGCCCCACCCTAAAAGCATTCTGTAAATCACAGAATCAGGCTTCCCAGCTATCTGCCTTTATCAAAGGCATCATCCTCTAAGGGCGGAGAGACGTGTGCTTTGGGATTTAAGGACGGTCCATATGGTGTCACGCAGCCTAAGCCAGTGGCTGGTGTGCTGCCAGTTTGCAAACCAACTCATCAAGGCAATGAAAAGATTTTTGAATCTTATGCTTGCAGTTATAAGGAACAATAGTTTGTAGGGCCTCGGGAGAAATAGTGTGCTGTGATTGCCTTTCTCTAAGCGTGCGGGTCTCTGGTGTTAAGAGCACCAACATCTATTCAAGCATGTTTTACCTTTCTAAGAGCCATAGACAATGCCACCTTGTGTGGGAATTTTGTGGTGTTTGCTAGCTGCTGGGCCTTCTTTTCCTGGAGATAAACACACATTTTGTTATTAAGAAAGAACCTTCAAGCTGCTGTTCTGATTTATATTCCCTTCTACACTGGTGCATGCATTTATTGTTTGTTAAGGGCTGACAGCCCTGGAAACCTAAGCTCTCTATTTATCCACAGAGTGAAATTCCTCTCACTGTAGAGGGGATGCCAAAGGCACTAATTGTCAATGATGCTGTTGCACACACACAAAAATCCTTTCTCTATTTTCCAGCCAGAATAATTTTACTGTGTGAAGGAGAACTCCTGAAATGGAAGCTGATTTGGAGAATATGCCTGACAAAGACAGTGGGGCTTCAGCTTGGGAACCTAGAGAAGCCCGAGAGAAGGTGAGGAAAAGCATGGTGTGCTGTCAGATAGATTAGTTCACATGGCTCATTGTTTGCATCCTTACACAGTCAAAAGTGATGTTAGCCTATTGCTATTATTCCAGGGACACAAAGAAAGAGGGGGAGGGAGATTTTGTAAGAGTAAAAGATGCTTTTCTCACCTTGCATGTTGATTTTAAATGTGGTCTTGACATACAAGCATCACAACTTGCAAGAACAAGAATTCAGAGAAGTGACCGACTGCCAGCCTCTAAAGGATAAATAATGCTGAAAGGCTTTTTTATTTACTCCTTTCCTTCTGCAAAAAGAAGGTGGTGCTAGGGAGAAAAATGAAATTTAACAAAAAGCTGAATTTTTATCTCTTCTGTTGCATTCCTTTAACAAAGTAGGCTGCATCTTCCAGCCTTAGAAATCTCTGAAATCCCAGAGAGCAGGAAGCTCCCATTTAATCTGAGGAAAGATAGCTTTGGCCCAGTGTTTGTTTTGCAAGGCATCTACTTCAGGAACGTACAAGCAAATTTATTTTAATTATATCAATTTATGTTCATTAAAAAGTCTTCTCCATAACTAACCCTGATATTGAATTGTTGTATCTCTTCCTAATTTGCTCACACAATGTTTATTCACTTTAATTGACAGTAAGGGTGAATTTATAGGACTATAATTCACACTTCTGGTGAAAGGGAAAAACAAGGTGGAACTATATTATTTGTTGCAAAAATGAAGTGGGGAGATTCATCAGAGCAAAGTGTATATTCAATTTTAATAGTTTTCCCTCATCAGGGTCTCTTAATAGGGTTTCTTTTGCAATTACTTTAGGACATTTGAAACTGCTTATTGTGAGAAGTTGCCAAACAACACTGAAATAAATCCAAATATTAGAGGAGTTTTTAAGAGTGTAACCTATTCATTTCTTTCTTTTTTTGATACTGCTTTCTCTGGAATAAAAAATACCAAATTTCCACAAGACCTCTATTTGCTGGAGAACCTCTCTGGGTCACAAGTAAGGAAGGTGCCTCCAGCTAAGCTGTTGATAATTCTTGCTTAGCTTTTCTAGGCATGGGTCTGTGGAAAAAATCTTCAGATAACTTGATATCAAAGGGCAAAACTCCACCACCCTTCCTGTCTGTGGAGTGTTTGGTGTGTGAAGGTGACACATCCCAGCGATGAAGGGAGGCTGGTTTTGCCAGACCCCACATCACAGAGTTCCTCTGAGAAGCCCCATAAGGCTGAAATCAAAGTGGGTCTGATCTTTCCAAGGGGAGAGCAACCAACTGCAGCCACGTCCTGGCAGTTTGTGGGCTTCTGAGCAGAAGGGATTTCTGTGGGAAGTGAATTCCAGTAAGGAGTAAAGTGGGATCTGACCACACAACCTGTGCCCGTGGGGAAGCAGTCTGTGTTTGAGGTCTGGGGTTTTAAAAAACTCCTGTGTTGCCAGCTGGGTGTAGTACCTTTGAAATGACAAGATTTTTTTTCTCGTGCTATAGTAAATAAAGGTAATATGATGCTAAGAATTAATAAGTGGAGTTTATTTGTCCAGGCAATCACCCAGCAGTATAAAAATCAAAGGCACTGATGAACTATGGCATCACTGTGTGAAGATTTTACAATATCATGATTACTATCAGATCTCAATAACCCCCAGTAATGTGTAAGTAGCATCAACAATTGCTATCACACAATTTCATTGGGCTTTCAGATAAGTATCTCGAAGTAGAACCAGGTTTTAGAGGTATAAAGAATGCAATTACCATTTTAATATCTCTGCACAGGGAACAGGAAGATTAATTTTTGTAGGTCTATTTTTGTGATTTTTTTTTCACTGGTTGGTAGAGATATGTATAAAGCTGGCAACAATACCCTAGAAATAAATTAAGTGCTGCTGATAGCTAATTAAAGCAGCACAACTAGATAGCAGAATTACTGGAAAAATCAAAATCTCTCGTGCCTTAAAATCATGCTGTACTTGTGATTGGGTTTTCAAGAAGAAAGAGGAGAAAGTTTGATATTGTTGGCTCTTGTTTCTTAATGAATTCTAAATCAATATTTTCAAAGCAGGGCTATGTCTCAGAAGTCCAGACAAAAGAAAAAACCAAAAAATCTTTCCTCCCCTTTGGGCTGTACTTGTTGGTGTAACACTTGTGAAGGTGTTTATGGTTACCTGTCAGTTCCTGTATTGTAATGTGTGGATACAGTGTATTTCATGGCTTAATTTTGGGCTCATTCACTGCTTCCTGACAAAACTTTTAGAGTTGGTCCAACAGCAAATGCCCTGAGTTTCTAAACAGTGTGGATCCGTGACAACTTTATTGAGCTCCAGTTTAAGAAAAGAGGTGTAAGCTGGTAAATCTACCAGGGAGCTGGATGACTGCTGGGGAGAAGCAGTAATGTTTTGGCACAGAATCAGCAGATTTGCTGTAAGCCACTGCTGACCTTCTGTTTTCCTTCACAACTCGATCTGAGCTGAGCAGTAGTAGCTGAGCTACGTCTGGGGGGGCACAGGGGGGATGATGTATGGTCCCCAGCCTGCACAGGGGTGTGCAGCATCGTGTACAAATCAAGATGGACTTGATAACTCTGATTAGGATGATACCCCTGCAGTGAGCTGCTGGTGCTGAGATGCTGCGTGGGGCGGTGAGGTGGCGAAACAACAAATGGGATCGGCAGGAGGAGCGCACAAACCCCGTACAGGGCACGTTCCGCCTTTATCCCCTGCCTCTGAAGCATTAGAGATATTGAGCTTATATTTTAGACTGGAGATAAGGTATGGAAAATCCATGATTTTTAGATCTTGCTACAAATTACTCCATTCACCAGGCAGAAGGTTTTAAAGCAGGTTCAGTCTCGAGGCATCACATGGATCTCTGCAAGCGAGAGCAGAGTCGCAGCATGCCGTGCCTCTGACAGCTCCCTGCAACAGCAACGGGCAGGTGGCAAATTGTAATGGCTCATTAATGTACCTGGCCACATTTCTATAAGTGCAAGGAACATTGGTGTCTCCTGCAGCATGTTTCTGTGGGGTTTAGTGCCAGAGGTGTTGAGGTTGCTATGAGTATTGTGTAGAATTTTCTCGTTTGGGTGATGTGGGGTGGGAGGGAAGAAGTGTGAAAAATACATATACTTGGGGAACTCTAGAATGTATAGCTGTGTTGGCCTATACTGGGCTTGTCCACGGATGATATGAAGGGCATCAACTTCTTGTCACAGTAACCTTAAAACTATAAAATCACACAGCTGGATGAAGTACTTTAATACATTGGCACACAAAAACCTCTTGATTTAAACCAGCCTTGCTCAACTGACTGCCTTCAAGGAGTCAGATTGATGGTCACTCCATTGACATCTGTTTTAAAGTATAATTTAATGAAATAAAATTAGTTTTTAGCTAGTGAAAGAAAGTAAGAAAGTTTTTCCCTCTGTTTTTCTGTTAGTGAAGAGGATAGCACCAGCTTCCTCTTTCCTAGGGATTATGACCTATGACTAGAAATGGTGTTTCTTGGCTCCCTTTCCCTGCTGCTGCTTTTCCCCTAAGCATCAATATTAGATGCTCAAGAAGAAAACCATTTCAACAACACAAGGTTTTCTAGAATAGGGAAAGGGTGTGGGTTTTTTTCTCCCAAGTACTGCTGATGATGCTTCAGAAACATAATTTATTTGAAATGCGCGTATCTGAGCTTTGCAGTTTATTCCAGAGCAGGTGCACCCAGGGGTTAGGAGACACTGTGAGAGAGCCACAGAGTCCAGAATTACAACACACATCATTTCTGGGCAGCACCTGAGTGCTCACCCACCCACACCTCCATCACCACGGGGATTGTCCCAGCTCCTCTGGTGTCACATCTGTTGGGAGCCTGGGCCCTGCCCTGGCTGTGCCAGTGAGCAGCGTGTTTGCAGTCAAACCACCGGGATAACTGTGTGGGATGTGTTCTCCATGAAACGTCCTGACTCTGCAGAGACAACTCTGCCTGTGGGTTGTCATCTTGCCTTGACACTTTGAAGTGTTTTAGCTCTGCAGTCTCACAGTGAATTCTCCTCTCTGCTGGCGCTGTTGACGAGCTGCTTTCTGCACAACTCTGCACCTCCACGAATCTTTTTGGGAGTTGGATTTTAGTGATCAGTAACAACTCCCTGCTGGATTGACAGCCACTGGCTCCTTGCAGAGCCCACATTTACCTGTGCACTGGGGTTAGGAGCTGCCCCAACCCTACAAGGCAAGGAGGGGCTGGCCAGAACCACGGACTTTGGTGTGACTTTGGGTAAGTCCCCGGCCAGCCTTCCCTGTCACCTGGAAAACAGAAATAATTCCCTCCTCCAGCCCTACAGAGGGTTGCTGATAAATGTCTCTTCCTTTTGCAGGGCACTTGGATTTCACTTAGTCTTATTAACACAATTAGCTTAAGTGCCTAGTCAGAAGCTGATGGGTATCCCTTGCTCTAGTAGAATTATGTGGCTTGTGGGTGCTGAGCGCTCTGCAGCCCACTCCAGTCATTTGCACAGAATAAAAAGAGCTGATTTTAACTGCTTAAACCACAGCTAGAGAAACAGATACTGGGTATACTCAGAAAGTCTTCACTGTTTTAAAAATGGCGCAAGGAAAACCACAAATGCAAGAGAAATATATTTGTACTTCCTATTTAATTTCAACAGACCTTTGAATCCCAATATCCATCACTGGTTTTGGAGTTTTTAATCGTGACATGGATCAGCATTGTCACTGGGGATTTCCAACTGACACATTGGAGATACAAATGAAAAATTCTCTTGCCAACTGTGTTTTACTTTTTATCTTCATATGAGGTTGTGCTTTAAAGAGAACTTTGACTTTCTACAATACCAGAAAATTTTTTAATTAAAAGCAAAAACAAAAGAAAGGGAGAGGGGGAAAAACGCTTAGAAAACTCTTTGAAAACGAAAAATGACTTTCTCTGTGACTGTTTCTGTGGGCCTCTTTCATGTCCATGTTGTCTGGATGTCTCAGCCGAGTGTGAGGCTGGCAAGGAGGATGGGAGAGCAGTTGTTGTTTCTGCCCCACCTTGCACAGAGCTGTGCTGGAACCACGTGTGAGTGAGGCTGGCCAGGTCCATCTCTGGGCTAATCAGAAGGGAGAAATGCCACACATCTGAGATGAATCAGCAGGGAAGAGCAAATTTTGACAGTTATGCCAAAGTAATTTGAATTAGACAAAGCCTTGATGACTACAAAGTGGGACGTGGTCTCCTGATAGGAGCAGATTTTCCTGTTATACGTTCATTTAATTTTTTTTTTTACTCTGGGCAGAAATAAGGAAAAAATGGCTTTTTGACAGACTCATATGCTTGATTCTGAATTCCCAAGGAATGCAGAGAAGTAGCCAGACAAAATCCTGAAGAAGAAGTAGCACCAAACTGGGGCTTTTATTCTTTGATTACTTCTTTATTACTTAGGTGTCTGTTTGTGTGGAGAAAGTTAATTTTTGAAAAGTAATTCCGAGTCCTTACTCATGTTGCAATCTGTAATAAACATGACTTATAAAATGAGGGGCAAATCTTCAAATGATGCAAGGGATTTGTTGCACTGAATGTGTGGAGGTTCTGCCTCACGTAGATGTAAGTGCAGTAATAATCTGTAAGGAAGGTCAACACTGAGGAGGCAAAGTACATTTTTAATTTACACACCTATGTGCTCGTGGCAGGTGTTAAAACTGGCATCATTGGTTTCAGAAGGGAAAACACAGGGGAAGATGTCTGGCACGATCAGTTTTAAGGCATGCACTTGAAAATGATACAATGTGAAGTGCAGAGTTTTAATGCTGAGAATTTTATACTTCAGCAAGAATGCTCCAACCCTGCTGATGAGCTGACATTTGCGGTCAGTTATTTCCCAAAGGTACTGGCAGTTTTATAATTAGGCCCTCAGTTAGCAATGCCTTTCTGCTCCTGCCTCACCCCACACAGATCTGCAGTGGGGAGGTTTTCAGGTGTGGGTGTGATGTTTGACTCGCGCTGACCAGAAGTAACCCGAGGAGAGGAAGAACTGGGATCAGTGTGAGCCTGTTTGTTTAGCACTGAGGATTTTTGAATCATGCTTCTACCTCAGCGAGTTCCTCAGGGTCATGAAGCGTTCACTAGATGAGTGGGAAGATGTATGTTTGCAATAAGTCTTTTGTCACCCTGGGATAAAGCAGGGCCCTGTTTCCTGGGGATGGAACAGGAATGGCCTCTCTGATTCCCACTGTGCCAAGAGCGCTCAGGGGAGCAGCCAGAGCTGCTGGCCAAGAAATGTTCTCATCACCTAACATTTTCATTACTTCAGATATTTTCCTGAAATCAAATGACTTGTATGGAGTGAAAGCTTCCATTCCAGTGTCACAGAACTGTGCTGTGAGATCCAAAGTGCAGATCTGTTGGCACTGTGTTGCTCCTCTCCAACACAGAGTGTAAGTAATGACCATATAACCTGGAGGTGACCTCATCAAGGTGGCTTTTCCCTCTGCTCGTCCTTAAAAATGCTGTTTCCTGCCAGAGTCCCATTCTCAGTATCTTCTTCAATGAAAATATGAAGTGAAGTTTTCTCACAGATATTTCTTACTCTGCTTTAATAAGAATTTCACCTCAGTGGGATATGGGAGACCTGGGCTTTACTGTCACCATCAGAGATCAGTTCTTATATACAGGATCAGAAAGTGCCACCTTGGTAAAGCTTATGATAAGCAGAAAGAAGAAGAAAACAAAGGGAATAGTGAATTATTTCCAATGTTTTCATACCATAGTAAGTTTTCAGAAATACTCAAACAAAATATGTGTTTTGGTTTTTTTTCTCAAATGGCTTGTCAAGTTACGGCAAATTGTGACCATGCAGAGATAAATTATTGGAACGTTTTGTCTGCATTTGCATGCACAGATACACACACACGTTTGTAAATGGGTGTATAAGTGTATGTGTGCACAGGCAAGCAGATAAACAATGTACATGCATGTGTTTGTGTGGCTGTATACATGCACACATAAGTGTGTTCATGCCTACACCCAAGAAAGTAATTTTCCATAGCCTTTCTGTTGTTTAACAGTACTGAAATGCTGGCATTCAACAATCTAAATCCTCAAATGTGTTGGAGAAACGTAGATTTTAATGGTGTTAAATGAACCATTTAGCACAGAGGGCCTCTCACCTTCAGTGGCACACTCTCAAAATGAAACCCAATGCTCAGATACAATAATAAAAAGAAGAAAAACAATATTACCTGTTTAAAGAGAATATAAAAATCCAATTAAGTTCTGAATTTTAATTTGCTTGCAAGCATGGGTTTGTTGCTCTGTGAAAAGAATGAGAATGTAAATGACATTTCTGTGCGTTATCTACGTAATCCAGAGGCTAAAATATCCTGTCGAGCTTATTTTGTCTAGTGAGGATAAAACTAAACAGTTTTAACTGAATTTCCTGTAAATGGGCAACTAATCAAAAATGAACATCTTTATATTCTGATCTTTCATTAATTTGTGTATAAACGCTGCTGTGAAGAGATTAGCTTCTGCAAAAGCGATTGAATTGTGCCTGGCAGCTGACAGCAGTGATGGGCTGTGGCACTTGGAGTGCTGTGGGTGGGAGAAGCTGGAGCCACCACTCCCTGCTGAGCTCTGAACTCAGCCAAAGACTCAGGGGCAGCTCTGAGCCCTGGAGCCCGCATGGCACCAGCCACAGCCACACAGAACATTGTGCCCAAGCGTCACCACCCTCTCCCGACCCCTCTTGGTGCTGGGGGCCGTGGATCACTCGTGGCCTTTTGCTAAGTGGTGTCTGACAGGGCATTTTGGGTGGCAGGATGAAAAGGTGGTGACCTGAGGGTGCAGGAGACACTCAGTGTCGCAGGACACTGCTGGAGTGAATCTGTTCCAGCCGTGCCTGGGGCAATAATCTCAGGGCAGTGAACTCTGCTTCCCATTGCAACTGAATATTCCTGCCTTTCCTTCTTCCTTTAGATTTGCTTTATTTGGACTAAACAACATGAAAGAAGAATCCGTGCCTGGACTGTAAGTATCTAAATCAGCAATTAAATTTGTGTCTACATAAGGCTGTCATTCACTAGCCTTGCCCAGCAAAGAGAATGTCCTAGGGGGGAAAAATCAACGAAATATACCTTAATGCCACTATGCCTCTGCAGGCTGGGGTCATCCAGCCATGCCACACCCTGTATCCATGCTCTTGCCCTCCAAGGAGCATTGCCTCCTCTGGAATAAATCAGCACAGCTTCAGACACTGAGAACGCAGAGAAGAGAGATAGTTTGAGTTTTTCGTGTTGATATCTAATATATTATTAGGGAGGGGTATTTGACAAATTGCTAATTGAGTAGCACAGAACAAAGCTGTGCAAGTGGTACCTGCAGAGGAGTAGGTGCTGCATCCAGGCTGGTGTAAGTCAGGTTATTCTAAGGCAGTAACTCTTTGGGTGATTTATAAAGATAATTTAAAACAGGCAAAAGGTGAAATGTCCAAACCCACGTTATTTGAACAGACTTTCGTGCCTAATGGTGGAATGAAAGATTCAAACAAAGGAGTCTGTTGGGTGCTGATCAAGACTGAAAATTCTTGGTGTCTGAGTTTTTAAATACCAGCCTCTGCAATGGTGGGTGCCCAGTCTGAAGGGTATCCAGCCCTCCAGTGCTGGGAAATCTGCTCCTTCTGAAATAGTCAGAGAGGCTGTTTATAGGATATCCGGTCCAGAATAAATTATTAAATTGCTCTTGTGAGTTAAAATTGTACAAAAAACCAGGGCTGTAAAGCAGCCAGATCCAACAGGTGATAGGAAGCAGCTTTGTCTGTTTTTTCTCTTTTTTACAAGTTGTATGTGCTGCTCCTGGCCTTTAATCTCACTACAGATTCTGACACCTTTGAACTGTTCATTATATTGCAGCTCTGTGGCAGAGATGGGAACCATCACCTGAACCCAGATCCTTTTGTCCTTCACAAAGATATGCACCCATTCTGCATTTCTCCCAAGTTCAGAAAGGTGGCAACTTTTATGGCTCTTTGTGTCCTGTAACATGATTAAAGGACAGCCAGGTAAGTTTTAGATGGAAGTATAAACTAATCTTGTCTTTATTTTTCTGTATAGAGGATTTTATTTGTATTATTTATATTGTTTCTACTGTGGTCCTAGAGCATGTCTGTTCCAAGTTGTGTTTGTGAAAACGAGAAGAAGAATTATAAGTGTATGCAGAGACAGAAAACACATTTAACATGACAAAGCTAACATCGCATGGTTTTAACCTTGTTTCATTTAAAATCTCAAAACTATCTCAGGGCCTCATTCAGTTTCTTACAGGTGATCTATTATGCAAGAAACATCACCTTCAGCATCTTGTATGAAACCGCCAGGTGTTGTTCAGCCCTTCCATGTTAAACTCCCTCATCACTCTTCAAAGGCAGCACGTGAAAATTATTCACACATGTTTGTAAACATACTATAAACGTGTTTTCATATTCATAAAAATAAAATTACAAAAATCTGAAAAGCTGTGGCGATGCAGACAGAATTTTCCCCAGCACTTGGGTGTTTTTGCTGCTGCACACACTCCCCAGGAGTGATGCATGGCAGCGAACCCCAGCAGGTGCAGTCAGCAAAGCTGCTTTGCAAGCACTTCGCTCGCTGCTCGTGCTCCTGGAATTTAAGAACTTGAGCATGCCCTTGTTTTAAAAGCCAAACATTAAAGTCAATCAGCAAAAGATTAAGCAGTGCCAGTGCATTCTGATACAGCTAAGAAAGAAAAATCATCTTATATGAGTTATTTGTGTTTGAATGTTGAGTCCCAGAGCAGGGTGGTAGCTCTTTGTCGTAGCTCTGTGGAGATGGAGCCCATGGTTCTGAACAGCACAGTGGTAGAGCAGGACTGATTACTAAGCTCCATTCCATTCAAACCAACTCAGTTTGCCAAAAAGTCACGCAGTGGGACTTGTCCACGTACCCAGCTACTTTTAAACACTTGCACAGGAACCAGCAGGTCTGGAAGGATTTCAGAAGAGCTGATCTCCGTGTGCTGCCCACACGCTGCTTTCACCACAGACTGCAAGTCCCTCTGCGCTGTTGGCGACACAGTTTGTACAAATGGCATCTCACCCTGCTCTGCAGTCCTAGTGGTCCTTTCCAAGAAGGAGCTCTAACAGTTCACTGGAATTGTGTTTGGTCTGCAGGGCCCCTGGAGCTGTTCCGAGCTCAGTTAGTGGCTGGGCTTGGCACAGAAACGCAGAGCACTCTGTGCTGTGTGGACTCAAAACATCACAGTGGCTCTGTCTGGGCTGGGCTGTTACTCCTGCAGGAGGTTTGGGGCATGCCACAGGTGCACAGCATGGCTTTTGGCGTGACTTGAGGTCCTGCAGGAAGGACAGGCCTGCGATGTGTCTGCTGGAGAAAAACCCAGGAGACCGACGGCAGCAAACAGTGCTGGAAACGGGCTCCACTGGGAACTTGTGGGTAAGGGGTTCTGAAAGCCACAGGGGAACTCTGTGGTCAAAACCAGCTCATGGCACTGTGCTGGCTCTGTTCATTTGCTGGTTCTGGCTGGTCCATTCCTTGATGGCTCCTGGACCCACATCTCTGCCCACAGGGACAGAGGTTGCTCTTGTCTCTGTATGTACTTGCAGAGATAAAGACCTGGGGGTGAGACAGACCTACTGCCACCTCGGCCCTCCTGTCAGAACAGGTCTGAGTGAGCTACCTGGGGTGTCTCTGTAATGATCTCTGTTTTGTCCTGACCTCAGACCCTCAACCCCTGCAGCTGAAGTGTGAGTTCACTGCTGAGGGAGAAGACGTCAATGTCCTGCATTTTGATGTCATGCTGGGCAGTAAATGCAGGGCTCTTGACAAACTGTGAGTATTCTCAGCCAGTAAAGCCTGATTCCAATCACAAATTTTCCTGATAATACACAATAAACTCTAGAGCAAATAGATATGAAAATCTATGTTTGATCTTGCAGAACCTCTCAAGTGCTTGAGACAGTTTCAGGCCCAGTGGACGAAGTTAAGCTAAATTAAGCACTGTTGAAATGTAAAGTAGGCAGGGAACAGCTTCCCTTTTGCAGTCCTGGCAGTGCAGCTGCCTGTGCAAGGGGAAATCCTTTTCAATGTCAGAGAAATTGTTGGTTTTGAAATCTCCATCATCTGTGTTATCCCCTTTTAATCTATCCATCCAATCTTTTAGAACCGGAGTTTCAGTGTCACAGTACACCCTCCCAGCCAGTTCAGGTGTCAATTTTCAATATCACTTTCTGAGTTCTGGTAATCTTTTAGCTGCCTTTTTTTTTTTTTTTTTTAAATGAAGCTGCTTTTTTTTTTTTTTTTTTAGATTCATGTATACTTCAATGCATTCATATACAGATCACAGATGACCTGTCTCTAATCCTGGTACCGCTTTTGATATGATAACATAGAGGTAGCTGTAATATTGATACAGCTGAAGAAATCTGAGGTTTTTGGTGCTCTTCAGATTTGTACCATTTCAGGATTAAATGCTGTGAGCATCTGTTTATATGAAGACAGAGGGTGATTACAGAAAAAGTCTTTTCCACATAAGTACATATGTTTTTATGTCACTCCAATCTATTTTCAGCTTAACTATATCATTTTACTATATAAGCAGAACTTCTGGAGTTTATTTTAAGAGTCTTGTAACTACCTGATCCTAATGTACCTAAAAATGTGTTTGCAACTTTCAGCTTAACACTGTGTGACTTCAATCCTAGCATTAAGCTCACCTGCCTCAGAGCTCAGCATCTCCCAAGGTGAGTGCAAGCTGACACAGTTTTATCTTTTGTGAAGAACCCTTATTTTTCCTTACCAAATAGAGAGTGAGAGGCAGGCTGCCCACAGAAGCTGTGATCAGAAATGGATGTGTCAGCTGTTATCACCGGACTAGCACAGTTGTAATCATAGCTGCTTCTATGTGCCAGAAGAAATTGGAATGTTTACAGCTTTTCAGTGCAGCAGGAAGGAAACAATCACAAGTGAAATACAAACATACAGCCACGTGTAAAAATGCACAGGAAGAGCACAGGAGTGTGCATAGACCTGTGTGTTCACACTCAGACAAAGAGGATGCCAAAGTGAACAAGCAGAAAATGTGCTTGCGGGTAGAAAACGTGACTGAAGGGGTGGAATGTAAAACCACATGGAAGCAGAGGATAAGGTGAGTCTCTGCAGAGACTCACCTTAGGGATGGCAGCAGCCTTTCTGTTCTAGGGCTGAGCACAAGGGTGTGAGGGTGAGTCCACCCCAACACTTCTGGGTCTGGGCTGGGGGAAGCTGCACACACCCTGTGTGCTGTGCACTCTTATTGTTGAGACAGATAAAGCCAGGAGGAAGGTTTTCTGTTGATGGAGAAACACTCCACAGTATTTTCAAAGTCTGACAGGAGCAAGCTACTCAGAAACACTGCTCTGTTCAGTGAAATTGATGCTGCAAGCAGGATGAAAGGCCCTAAATGGAGACAGAAATTTTCTGAGGGGTAATACCAGGTGTGGGGGTGATCTCTGGGGTTTGTGTCTCCCTGCCACTACCTTTGAGCCAGTTCACTTATCCCCTTCTCTCTTTTTATTCCTGAAATTGTGCAACCTCCTGTGCATCCCCACGTGGTCTGACCAAGTCCTATCCCCTCATGTGCACAGTAAGTTCCTGCATTTCTTCTGACAATGAGGGTAGTCTGAATTGTTTAGTTTTATTCCTGCTAGAGGTTTTTTTTTTGTCTATGTGCTTCTTGGGAAATCAATGCTCAAAGGAGCAACCTGTCTATCTCTGGCTTACACGCAGTTACAGCACTGGGCTTCCAGCAGAAGGATTGAAAGAACAAAGAAAAAGGTTCATTTAATTTTCCTTGAGGGATAGTTCATTTTTCAAATAGAGACAATTTGAAAAACACAAAGTGCTATGCCAATATCCTTAGTCACTCTCAAAAACAAAATTAAGTCTTTCTTGGTAGGAAAATAAATGTCAATGCTATGTATATTTGCATCCAGCAGCAATTCTGAAACTAATTTCGTTGTAATTGATATGCTGCTATATTGCTTTATTATGAGCATTGAAACTTTAAATATTCCTGTCCAGGCCACACTTGGCCTGACACCAAAGTGGTCATTGGCCATGTATCCTGCAGGCTGTACCCAACAGGCTGACCAGTGCACAACAGTAATCAGAGCTGGCACAGAGCTTAGGCATTGATGTTCACTGGTGGCCGAATAATATTCAGAATATTATGGGCCAAAAATCCTAACTTACCCAGGGCTGCTGAATGAAACTAAGAACTCACCTGGACAATATGAAACCATCCATCAGATTAGAAAAGAAGCTGCCCTTCAAGCAAGAGGCCATTAAGTAGCTGATAAATGGATGTTTCTATGAGTGGGATTTCAGGATGCTAAATTTAAACCAATATCATCTTTTTTAAGTGATGCTGATAAGTATCTTTATTATGTATGAAAGTGACTGTGAGAATAGCCTTCTGAGAGAGGTGCATAGTGGTTTATCTGTCTGTTAGAAGGCTGTGTCTAGGTAGGCTTCATTCAGGCACATGTGATAACTTATTTTTAAAGGCAGAACCCCCATCAGCTGGGGTGTAGTGGGTTATTTTCATTGTCTGTTCTCCCAGGACACAGCCACTGACCATGGCTGGTGCTGCAGGGATGCACAGCAGGCTCTGTGTGCTCAGTGCCTGATTGTGCAATTCGATCTGTGCCTGCAGTACTGCTCTGCCTGCTTAGGGCTCCTGTGAGGCAATTCACCTGTTTACTCCTGCTCCTTCTGCTGGGAATTTCTACCAGGGGCTAATTGCTACCAGAGGCTCTCTCTATTCTTTCTATAGCCCATCAGCTGGACATCCCAGACTCCACACCAGTGAAGCCTCCTGCTGATGAACTCATCCTTCTCTGTTAACGAGGGGGCTTCAGAGGGAGACTCCTACTGCAGTGACCATGACAGCCTTGGCACGCTTAGGGCTGGAGTGGAAACAGCCCTGGGCCACTTGCTGCAGTCTTTGCTTGAGAAAGCCCAAAATGAAGCACAGAGAGGATTTTTCATTGCAGGACACAGAAGGATATGTGTGTTTTGGGCACTGCTTGGCTCCATCTGGGCTCTGTGAAGGGACTTTGCCAGATGCCACTCAAAGCACTTCCACTTGGCTCCTGCTCTGAACACCAGGAGGAGGCTGTTTCTCCCTGTGGGCTCCAGGTGAGGCTTTGGGAACCCTCCTGGTCACATCTGACTTCAGCAACAGGGACTTTGTAGCTAAAATTTACGTCCATGAAGCCCTGCCTGCAACCTGGACCAGCATAAGGATGGCCCACGGGATTTTGTCACATTAGTGAAGCGCTCTTCACCAATTCACACAGTTTCCCTTTGACTTAGCAGATCTTCTTCAGCTTTCTGCAGCAAGCAGGTGTTTCTCCATATTTACAGTCTGTGAACTTCAAGAAATCCTAAAATAATTTGTCATTTTATAAATAAGTTATACCAGCTGTCACCACAAATCTGTCACCACACAGACAGATGCAAACATGCGCAGTATGCAGTGATACTGAGATCAGAATAAAGGCCACCTAAAAGCAATTACACTTCCAGGTATTAGGCAAACACAATTATTTTAATTGCTAGTCAAAAACCGTTGATAAAATAGATAATTAAAAAAGATTGACCTAAAGCTGATTTTAAATTATTCTGCAATGTGCACATAACTTATATAATTGCTCTCTCATGACCCATCCTCCATTAAAAGGAAATTTCACCTAAGAAAAAAAATTAGATATGCAGTGCACGGTGATTAAAATAAATACTTATTCTCTTGAATGTTGGAAATTATGTGAGGAACTGTATAAAAAGTAGGAACAAATTAGCCCTGCATTGAAGACTGGAGTGTGGTGTGTCATTTTAATAAATCACACTCAGTGTTACTGAAATAGAACATATGACAATGCATTAGCCCACAGAAATAGTAGATGACCTAACATATGTAGATATATAAAAATTAATCTGGAAAAAGACTGAATAAGATCATGGAATCTTTTAGTAAAAGACCCTTAAGATTATGGAGCTCAACCACTAAGCCAGCACTGCCAAATAGATGCTGAGATAATGGGGGACTTTGCTTTTCTTATTCAGAGTAAAGGAGCTCCTAAATGATCCTTCTTAATAGGGTCCTACCCTGCCATGAGCACAGAGCTCGGGGGGCTGCTGTGGAGGGAGGGATTGCATTTACACTGCACTCGATAGAAAAGAGGCAAAGAGGAGCAAGAGCTGCTGCAAAGGCAGGTTAAAGGCCAGCTTTCCAAACATATTTAGTGCATCTCGATGAGGGAGATGGAAACCTTGGAGGAGTCTCAGATGCCCTTTGTGACCTGCTGGGGTCACACAAAGATGACACGAAGATGAAAAGCAAGTGTGTAGGCCCGAGGCCAAATTCATGTCCTTAGTGCTGGGAGGGTGGTGGACGTGTGGCCACCTGACTGAGCTGGCCACAGTTGGGGTCAGCAGTAATTGCTGGAGAAGAAAAGCAGCTCCTTGGCTCACTTTGCACTAAGCACCCCTCTCTGCCTCACGTGCCACGGGAGTGGCTCACAAGCACGGTTGGTTTGTGCAATGCTCTCATAAAAGAAGAAAATCTTACACTGTCTCTGCTGTAAGATGATGCTTCTGAGTTAGCTTTTAATGTCTGGATGCTTAGCTGGAGCAAAGAAACTCTTGAGACAGTGAAACCACAGCACTTTACCCAGTTCTAATGCTTTTGATCTTCATCTTGGTTGATACTTTTGGCACCTATGGCCAAATATAAGCATTGACAACAATACCATCAAAGGAAAAACAAGTGAATTTTGACCTATGTCTACAAATTGCAGAACCTGTTTGAAGACAGGACCAGCACCAAAGAACGTTTCTTGAGGAAAATCCTTTAAGACTCCAGTTTTAATAGCATATAGCTCTGCCAATATCATTGCAGGAATTGAGAGCTTTCAATTTAAAATGCTCTCCTGCACACGAAGTACTTCTCCAAACCTGTCACTTCTCAGGAGGCTCCTTCTCAGGCAGTCTGCATTTTAAATCGAGCAGTTATGACAGTTTTCACTGCAAAAGGGGACAAATTAGTGAAAGCAGAATATACAGAAATTCAGTTATGGTAAAAGCTAAACAACAGTAACCAGCTCCTGGGAAATAACTGGCTTGGATTTTTGCAGTGACCATCCACAGGAAGAAAAGAAAGTCATGTAGGACTAAACAAGCTCACCAGCTTTGTGCCTAAAGTAACGAGTTACAAAATGGCACAAGCTGAGATCATTAATCCTGAATTTATTGACAAGTTTGAAAGCCCTGGGTAGACATTTGTTAGAAATTCAGCTGACAGTGCAGCCTGCTCCTTTGTCTATGGTATTTTGAAGCCCTCTGCAATTTTAGATATGTTTGTTTTCCTGTGATGTCTTTGAGACAGGCTGATGTGGGTCCTGTTTTTGGGATGGGATATTGAAGCTCACAGGCAGGTATGCTGAAAAATGACTTGAAGCCAAATTTTCACCAGCTCACCTCCATGCCCCTTCCTCCCCCTTTGCAGATAACTGCACTTGCAGAGTGAACACAGCTAATTTCATATTGCAGGTTTTTTCTGTGAATTCAAGGCTCAGTCTGTGACTTACTGAGCACCACTAGAATGGAATGGTTAGGAAGGAGCTTTTTTACTAATCTGCTTTTAGAGTCAAATTTTCACATCTGAGTCTTATGATAGAAGATCAAAGTCCCTCATTAAGGGACTGAATCCAATATTTAATACACCTAATGCCACTTCATATACTCACAAGATAGTCTGATTTCTGCATAAAACAACAGCCCAGCTCCTTGTGACACTTGATGATGGGACAGAAGGAGTGTTTTTAAGCCCTCATTTTCCATGCTGTTACATGGTGGTGGAGCAGGACTGACTTCAGTAGTTAGACTGTCATACAAGCAGCCTGTCAACAGCAGGATCAGTCTCCTCTGCTTTCCATGAGGGGATACAGAAGTATCCTTATTAATGCATCTGTCTTTCAAAAACTGCACTGTGATATCCTGCACTAACATCTTTGAAACATCCTGGACTTGGGGAATGTCAAAACTTAGGATTTGAGTGCACACTCTTGCCCTGTAAGTTGTATTGGAACTGATTAACCTATCAATCTCTATTTTTCAGCTACAGGAAACAAGACACATACTTCTCCTGGGGATTTACCTGGAGTGAGACCAAAAGGAAACTGCTTTCTCCCTTCCCTGCATAAAGGCTCAAAATTTGTTTTGACTGGTGATGTTGAAAATAAATAAATATATCGAGTGACCTGAATAACTCGAGCGATTCCCTTGTGATTAAGGTGGGAAACGCTTGAAACATGAAAAGTTGCACCCGTGTTCAAATGAGAGAGGTCCTGGTTAATTATTTAGAGCAGCCGAAAGCTCATCAAAAATTTAACCAAGATATATTTCTCTATGATTGTGCAGGCACCACAGTGGGCAGAAATGGAGGCTTTAACTCTGTTAAATGAAACCCTTGAGTTTTCACCTCCCAGCTTTCCATTGCTGGCTCGGGGCAGGGGGGGGGTGGGGGGGGGAATACATCCTTTTCTCCCATCTCCCCTCTTCCCCAAGCTCCTGCAGAAAATTGCCTTTGGCAGCAGCGATGCACATTAGTAAGGTGGATTTAAATAGCATACCCTGGCAAATAAATAGCTTAAAGCTTTGGAACTGCTGCTGGAGGGCGTCGCCTGGGCCCACAGCAGAATGTAGCTGCAGCTTTCCAAGGCTAGGACCATTCCCCCTTGGTAGACAATGTCAAATACAAGCCAGGCTGCAGCAGAGCCCCATTCCTCTCCCATCTGTGGTGCGGTTGCTAGTTCTGAACTTGGCAGAGCCTGAGGAAGGGAGGGAAGGCATGGACTGCCTTCCCAGTGCCCTGTAGAGCAGTTAGTGTCCATATTCCCTCCCCCTGTAGCATTGGTGGGAATATAAATGTTCTTGGTGAAGGTGAGGAGGGGATTTTACAGGCTCAGAATAATCCCCAGGGACAGGTGCTGCAGAGAATGGCATCTCCTTTTCTGTTTCTCTTCTTTGGACTGTTTTTTTTTGTTTGATTTTTGTTTCTCCCATTGACTCTCAATTTGCACACATGAGAAGCCAAAGACTTAAAATTCCCTCCTGCTGAAGCTTCCCTGTCCAGAGGTGAGTGCAGCTGCAGGAGCAGCTCTGCAGATGTGTCTCTGCCACCCCAGAGAGCAGCAGGTACCCAAAGACCTCGAGCCTGTGCTCCCTTAAATAGCCAGTGCTGCAAACTGGAAGCTGTTTTTAGGCAATTGAGTTCAGATCTCGCTGATTTCGTGTACACTGCCTCAGAGCTAGGTTTGGGCCATTGCCCTTTTCTTTGAAGTCCATTGCATTTGTGATTTTTCTTTGATCATCGCTGTGGAAGTGATGGAAATGTTTTTCTCACAGGTTTCTATGCACACAGGCATAAGAGGGCTGAGAACTTCAGTGAAGGTGAAATATCTGACCTTATCTTGACTTGGTTAAGATTAAAGTAACATTAAATAGGCCAAAATTGTGTACTAAGAGCCTTGAGAGACTGATGAGGAGGGAGCAAGAGTATTCTACTTCTATCAATATACTCAATACTTTAAAGAGCTTTGCCACTAAGCTTAGTGAGTTTTGAGGATTTAAAAATGCCAGAGAGTACCTTAGGATTTCTAGGGCATCTTGTTACACTGAGCTTCCAATGATGGCTCTCGATATCTGATATCCCCAAAGGGACAAAAGGCCCCTGAAAAAGAAAGAAAGAAAAAGAAAGAAAGAAAAAAATCTATTCTTCTACTTTTCACGTTATCTCTGATCAGAAAGGTCACAAAAACCAACAACTGGGGTTTCCTGGAGAAGTCCTGGTCTTGCTCTATTCTCCCAGATTTCTGATGCTTCCCAGAAGTGCTTTGTGCACTGAGCCACGGGAGACAAAGAAAGGACTCTGCCCCACCTGCCTCTTCTGATTTGGTTGATTTCTTAGTTCACACAGCTTTGTTATAAAAACTTATTTAGAAGAAAGATCTCTGAGTCCTTGTGTATGGTTCCTGCAAAAGCCATTCAAAGATGAGAGGTGATCAACCAGGGGAACAGTGATGGGAATAACGTGGAAAATGCCAGAGAAGAAAATAATGGCATTTCTTGTTACAATTTTATCAGTCTGTGGTGGACCAGCTCACAAACCCCACTCGTGATCATCTTCTCTGGAAAAGATGAGACAGGAACAAGAAAGGATGGAGAGCAAGAAAATAAGGTGGGTCTGGAAGGAAGAAATAATCCATACAAGAATGAACATCAGACCCTCTGGACTTCAAATCGTGAAAGATATTGAGAATATTGACAAGGAATAATTGTTCATCCTTTCTCATAATACATGAAATACCTTTTACACAGAAAAGATTTTTGGTGAATAGCTAAAATAAACCCCCAAAATCAAGAGGAATATTTTGATGCTTCGCAAGTGGTAACTAGGGAAAGAATCTGTACGAGAGTTGAATTTTCATTTGAAGTATTACTGTGTATTTTGATTCCTTTGTCTCAGTTCATGATATAATGGAGCATAACTGATATAACTTGGCTTGATGTGTCTCCTTGTCACACACACTGGAGCAATATCTGCAGAAACATTTGAAATTACACATTTTTACAGACATCTATTTTAAGGATCAGTAGCTTCAAACAAGCAGAGCACTTAGGCACACTTTAAAGGCTTATTTCCTGCAATCATGCATGGGTCATGGCTTAATCCTCATCAGAAAGCACACTTCGGGATCCTGATTACAGGAGGGGGCAGTGAAGGAAGGACATAGAAAAGCAAAATTAGCATAGTTTTCAAAAAGAGCTGAGAGATCTTGTACCCAACCAGCAAATCTTTGATGCTAATTTAGAAGAGAGCTGATTTTTTAGAATTCTGAAGGAGGGAACCCAAGAGGCAAAACAAAGTTGATGATTCAAAGTATCTGTGAGGAGAATGAACGTCAGTGCTCAGCAGTGTGTGACCATATGTGACACAAAGGACAGGCTTTGGAAGAGTCTGCTGTCCTGGCAGGGAACAGACAGTCTAACAGGAGAAGCTGCTAAATCCAGTATTTCTTGCTAAATTACTGAATTCCTCTAGTGCTTTTTAATACGGTTTTTAAGAAAAAGGCAGGTCTATGAATTATTTTTGAGTGAAACATTGTAGGGTGGCTTTGCTTGACCGTGTTCTTCTGTCAAGTGAGATGGGGTGTGGAAGGATCCAGGTGTTTTACCTGAGAGAGGTGGGAATCCAACAGCTTTCTGCAGCAGATAAGAACTCGATTCTGTGCCGCTTTAAATAAGTTAAACAAGTAATTACCTGTGAATAAATTACTCGGGGAAAAAAATGCTAAATATAATAACACCTACATATGTTTTTTGCACTTTTTAACAGAAGGTTCATTGTGGTACACAGCTACATTCAAGAACTCCCCAGTCACACACATTTCCTGCATATACTCTGTGCAGTCACCACTTAATAGAATAGTCATTTAGTGGATATTTTAAAAACTTACAGCCATTCCTTCGAGGTCTGTGAATAGACAGCAGAAATCTGTTTATTCCTTTTGAATACACCTAGCTGAAGTGTCAAACATCCAAATTTCTTAAGTAATTTAGCTCATTAAAAATGGGTATTTGACAGTCCTGGGCTGCTCTGGCTGCTCCTCCAGACTACCCAAACTGTCCCTGATTAATTCCTGGTGCAAGGTTTTGTGTCCCACGATGCCACGACTATGGCAGGGGCATTTCTGCTGCAAATCCTGTAGGAAATGCTTGAGATCATTTGTCTCAGAGCATCACTCTTGGATTTGCCTGCATTAGGCAAGGTGCAAGGCTGTGCCTGGGTGCTGTTAAGGTGCTGTGTTCTGAACTCCAGGAGTGTTGATCGAGTCTTGTCTCACTGAGCAGCCAGCAATTGTCAAGGGTGTTTAGAAGCCTTTCATAAGTGGAGAAAAAGCCAAAAAACGCCAGGGTGCACATTTTATAGTACTGGTTTGTCAATTCCACATTCAAATATTTTGATTTTTGAGATTGAGTTTAATCTCACTCCTGTGAAAAGCCTATTTCTCCCTACCTGTTACACTCAGGAGCACTTCTTACACTTCTGCAGATGAAAACCAACTTCCCATCCTGCAGCCTCCCACAGACATCTGCACACACATTATGTCCCATGTTTAATTGCCATTCAAAACTGTCTTATCTTGGCACAAACTTGCCTTTGGTTTATCTCTGCTCAGGATAAATGCATAGCTAATCTCATTACTGGATGCACTCAGAGCAGACAATCTCATTAATAGCCACCCTAAAGGGTTTTTTATCCATGGATCAATTTCATAATTGGAACACAGCTACATAAAATATAAATATGTCCCTTCAATGGCACAGCCGTTCTCAGGCTGTTTAGTCTTGCACATATCATGAGGAAAAAAAAAAAAAGAAAAAGAATTCAGGAAGAAAGAATGTATTTTTAAAACAGAGATTCTTCTTGGAAGCTTGTTAGGTTTTCAGATCACACCACAGGCTTACAAGCTTGATTTGTCAGGTTCACGATTGTTAGTGGATATGGGAGTTCTATCGTTTTTAGCCTGGATAGTCACTAAGAACAGTTTTCCTTATTCTTAGTGGCATTGCATTGCATTCTGTATGCTGTTTGCTGTAGCATATAGAGTTCTATAATGGGAAAAACCTATCGTGTTAGCTACATATAATTTCCAAAAGCAGCAGGAGCTATACAGCTTTTAAGAATTAAATTATGTTCATTTATTCAGTGACTGCAAAATACCCTACTAAGAGTGTAATAGCTTAAAGGCTTCCTAATCAACTTTACTTCATCATTAAATAATTATGCTTTGTGTATCTAAGCTACACTTTTGTCACATCTCATGTATAGGCTAGTTAGTGAATGTGAGTCATTACCAGGGCTGAGTGAACCATTCATAATTAAACCTGAACCAAGCAAAGCTGCCTGGTTTCGAGTTGTGTGAAGCTTTCAGCATGTCTGGGCTAATTTTCCAACAAACTTCCATTCAATTATATCCAAGCCCCAGCAAGATAAAACATATATTTACTGCACAGACCCAAACCTCAGCAAGAATTATTGTTTGGTGGATTTTGCTCTCACCCCTGTCCTTCTGTCAGGATCGTTACAGCTCTGATCCAGAGGGATTAATTTTATTTCTTCCTCCCACTCTGTAGGCACATGGTGAGGATGGGCATCACTGTGGCTCTTGGAATGCAAACACAAGAAATTAGTGAGCAAGTGTTACAAACTTTTACCTATCTGTAGCTGCAAGTCATGCAACTGTACACAAGGTTTTCCACAATCACACCACTGGGCATTGTGAGCCAGCTGGCCGAAGTGGGAGAGAAATTACTGCTATAATTCAAAAAGGGAGTAGTGATATCAGTGATAAAGATGATAATTAAAAAAAAAATAGCAAGAAGTGTACATTCATATGTGTGGCTATGAGCAGATCCCAGGTCACCCAGAAAATCAAATGTGGTGGCCCACAGTCAACTTCTGATGTTATCAGCAGCAAATCGTCCTGTCCCTGCTGGTGTGGTGGCAAACAGGCTGCCATGAAGGCAGAGGCATTCGTGGATGTGTTTGCTTGTTGCAGTCAATGTGGGGCTTTGCTGCTGCAGGGGTGAGGACAGGCTGTGCTGGGCTCACTCGAGAGGCAGGGCTCTGAATCCCCATCTCAGGAGATAAAACGGCCCCATACCAGCAGTAAGACACCCAGTTTAAATTGTGATGACACCTTACCATCAGACTGACGTCCTCAGGGACAGGATGGAATATCTGCTGCTTGCTGTCTGCAAATCAAATCAAAACAAGAGCCACATTTCAAATCAAATCACTACCTGAAGCACACGGGAAAGATGAAAGTGTTGGGAGGACAGTTGATTGATAGGGAGATATCTTTGGAGTGCACCATTCAATTGCATCATTTATATTTCATTAAGCATGAAATTATGTTTATAATTGTATTAGACAACTCTGTGAGAGATATTAGCTCATAAGCCCAGACTGAATTAAAACAATTATTAATTATTACTCAGTTTTTTCATTTTTAATGAAATTATGCTTCTGAATTCAGAGCACTAGTGAAGGTGTCTTACTTTAATTCATAAAAAGATCACTTTGACTGTTTATTGTATAACTGAGAAAATAGGAATGGGTGTTATTTAATACAAGCACTATTTCATCCAAGGATGCACTTTGTGTAATCTATATGGAGAATGGAGATTCCCTGCTCCAAAATGGACAAATGGTCAACGGCAGGGAGATTGTGCAGCCTCAATAAAAGGGTGGCCAAGCAGTGTGCCCAGAAACCAGTGATGAGGGACCAAAAACACAGGAGGAGTTTATAAAAAAATTATAATATAAAAGAAAAAAACCCCAAACCCTGCCAAAAATTATGGGAAGCAGAAAACAATCTGCAGCCACATGAGGTGTGAGAAATTAGCAGGAAGCACCATGCAGGGAGGCAGAGGGCAGGTATCACCTGGTAGCTGGAATCTGTGTGTCTGTGCTGGGGGGGAGCCTCAAGCCCATTGCAGCACCTCCCTGCTTTGCTGTGCCTTCAGCCAGCACCACCAGGCCTCGTGATGATCTGCCATGCTGCCAAAAGTGACATAAATGGCCAGCTGGCAGCCAGCCCTTCTTGCTGGGATCATCCACAAACCCCTGTGTGGTGGAGAGGAAGTGAGGGCTTGCAGCAAAATGGGACCTTCTCTGTAGTTTGTCCAGAAATCAGAGTTGAGAGGCTTTATTTCATCTAAAATCTACCAAGATAATGGCTCCCTGTTACACTTTTCTACTTCATCCACTGACGTTAATACATATGCAAAAAAACCCCCTGGGACTTCAAAAGGCCAAACTCACCTGGTGTAAGAGCTGCAGGATGTTTCCTGAAGTGTGGCAGATGTGGATGACTTACATAAAAAAATACTCAAATCTTTACGCCAGTGTTGTGGCACACATTTCTTCAGTTCACCTTCATTTATTTTTCTGTAGCTTTCCAGCTCTCACATGTATTCTGCTAATGATTAAGCATCTCAAGCACTTCAAAACAAAGCTTTCCACCTTTAGCTATTTCTTCCCTCTGTATGAGAAGGACAGATTCTTTGCTGGCATTTATCTTCCAACGTGCTCTCTGGCACCCTGACCAAAAATATATTGAAACACATTCCTTTTCATCTGGGAGCTTTGTAAGTGCCAGGCAACCCACTTTTTTTTATTTAAAGGCTGATTTTGGTTTTTTTTGTTGGTGTTTTGTTTTTTTTTTTTTTTTTTTTTGCTTCTCCTTTTCTACTTTCTTCTCCTCTTTGTGCAGCTGACCACATGGTTTCGTTCACTGAAAGAGCCGACTGCAGAATTAGACAAACACTTTGACTTTGCCGCTGGCTTTCGTGGTTGCTGTACGTCTGAAGACTCCATTCACCTCTAATTACATGTCCATCGAAATCCTGCAGAGAAAGAACAGTGTAAGTCATTAGCCCTCCTAAATGAATGTGCAGCTGAGTAGCTAACAAAGGGATTAGCTCTTGACAGGGGAAGCATTGCATGCTGAAGGGGAGGGTCACGGGGTGACTGCCTATTACACAGAAATAATTGCCACCCAGTGCTGGGGGAAGCGGGGTCTGCAGGCTGCGTTTGCTGCAGAGAAGCATTTTTTCTCTCAACTCTTGCCTGTCTGCCTAATCTGCCTTTGCACAAATCAAGGAGAGGATCTGTTAGTAGGCAGGGGAGCTGAGAGCTGCGGTGTGGACTGGCTGGGGAGCGTGGAAATGGGTGGTGGAAATGCAAGGTGATTTGGAGGCCAAGACCCTTCCTGTTGGACCGAGGTCTTCCACCCCTAAATAAAACCTGTACTTAGTTTTTAATAATACTGCTTTGCTTAATCCTCCACTGCCTTATGGCAATGGTTTTTGTTTGTTTGTTTTGAGATTGGGAGTATTTTTTTGATTTTTAACAAAAAGAATATAAAGACATAGTTGCTCGACCTAACCTTTTCTTAATTAAAAGCACTTTATGATTCAGGACAATATTCACACTGCAATGAGCCCTCCATAGATTAAGCTGTCCCCAGACAACTAATTTACCTTTTTAAGAATGCAGTTCTTATTCCTGGAGTCTAACAGATCTGTAAATTCTGTGGCCACTAAGGAGGAGCACCTATGGATGATTTCAAAATGCAGTTAACAATTATTAGGTGCAATGGGTGGCTGAATTAGGGGATCGTGGTCATCGCTGCCACTGTGGTGCTGTGGACAAATTGTACTTGCTGGAAACATGCCACTACTTAGCATAATGTGGCATGGAATATCCTGCTTAGCAGTAAGAGGGATCTTGCAGTTAGGAAAGATTCTGGGCAGGACTTCCTGCTGGAATAAATGCTCATCACTCGCCATCGCAGCTGCTGCGATTCAAATGCGCTGAGATTCGTTCTCTTGTCTTGAGGAAGCCAAGGACAAAAAACCAGCTAAAATGATTGGGGAGCATTCAGCGCATGTTTGGAGTTGAGCAGAAAGGGGCTTTATGTTCCATTCCTGAGTAGGATGACTTTTCTTTTGTGCTCTACCTTGAATTGCTTGCTGAGACAACACAGAGGATTTCCAGGTGAGCAGGTGCTGGGTCTGGAGTCTGCTTAGTTGTTCTAACCTCACCAACAATACAGAGTGGAAAATCTTTTGGCCTATTTTGCAATAAAAGATGCCACTTTACAGCAGGTTAGCTCAGTCAAAATAATTTAACTGGACTATATATAACTAAACTTTCATGCCTTTAGCCCAATTTAAAGACAGTGAATTTTAGTGCACGCATTTGAAGTTATCAAATCAGCCCCAAGAAGAAAATACCTTAAAGATACATAGGTTAGTCTGAGAAAAGACACAAGAGCAATAGGGTAATATCGTGCAATGTGAAAATGTTGTTTATATCCAAACATCACACGCACAGTTGAGCATGAACTCGCATTAAACCAACTTGAGCCTCAAACATATATTTATTAGATATGGGTAGAAAGAACTATTTTTCACTCATGGAGTCCTAATATCACAAAGGTTTTAATCCAGTGAAATATATCACTTCTGAAAACCTGAACATGACTAATGTTTCCAAAGGCTTGTTGAACAAAAACATCTGAGCACAGGGCTGATGCCTGGTTGCTGTTATTGTGAATCCCTTTTGTGGCTTCATTTCTTTCTGTATCTGCAGTGGTTTGTCAGTTTTGCCCTGACAAGCCCCGTAGAGGTTTGGAATGACTGGAGCTGACGACATGAATCCACATTTTTGCCTCCTGACATTTTAATGCTTCACTGTGGTGCACCTGCAGAGCAGGTGAGGTGAGGCATCACCTGTACACAGCCATCACCTCCTCAGGGCACGTGGCCACTGGCCCAGCTGAGCCACAAATACACAAATGGGAGCCCTTTCATCTATTCATGCTGCTCATGAGCAAAGGCTGGGGAAAGACCACAGAAAAAGCGATTATGGGAATAAAAACAAATTTTTGCATGAGCCAATGGGCATCCCACAGACTGTCTTCCATTTGCCACAGAATACTCCTTCCTCTTGTCTGATAAAGTGACATCTGGTTAGTATATTTGCCTGATTGTTCAGTTCTCTGCATCACTGGGAGCAAAGTAATCTCTCTAATTGGTACAGAGAATGTTTTCTAGTATGGTTAAAACAGCAGATTCTGTGTTGAGATTCCTTCATGGCTGTTATTGCTATCAGCTTCAGAAATCATGGAAAAGGAACCTAATTTTGTGTTTATTTGTTCACAGAGTTAACGGATTTCCAGCCTTAGTGTATAGGTCTACTTATGAAGGAAATAAAATGCCCTAATTAATTTTCTGCATCACTGAAATGGATCTTCAGTCAAATGGGGAAGGCACACATTGTGGATGTCAGAGAGCTGTCCTAGGACCAAGCCTCCAGCACTATTTGGGAGCAAAAGGTAAAATGAGACAGTAGATGAGATGAAAATGCTAATTAGAAGAGAGTTTTGGATGAGATAGGCAAATCTCCTTGTAATCTCAAATAAATCTGAAGTTTTCTTGCTGTGTTCTCATCCCATCCCGAGTTTGTTTTGCATTTTGTTCCTGAAAACAACCCTCAGTCTATTTGGATCCTTCAGGCAGTAACAGTCTGGTTGAAACAACTATTCCTTTTCCTTACTTGTTAAACCCCTAAAGGTTATTTCCTAGAGATAAATAAGAGGGTGGTTGCTGTCTTTACAGTGGCACAGGTTTTCTTTAATATAAACAGGCCTGATCTATTTGGTCTGGAGTGATTTTCAAAGGCCAGGCAGTAATCATCCCCTCAAAGGTGTCTGTGTCTTTCAGAGCTGGATTACATATCCATCACTTGGCTGGAAAACCTCTTGGTCAGGAACACGCTCCCAAAAGGAAGACCTGGAGACAGAGTAATAATGCAAACCTGCTTGAGGTAAAATGAGCAGGATTGTGCATTTTGGGCTGTTTTCCTTTTTTTGCTATGAGCAGCTGTGTTGAAGTATGGAAACTACTGGTAAAAGTGGTGTTTCTCAACAGACTGTATTTGCAATTTTTTGTACTCTGTTTAAAATTCCCTCAGGAGGCTTTTATCCCAGCATGTCTGAACATTTTAGCAACATTCATTAGGCAGAATGATGTCCCAGTTACTAAGAGAGTTTGTGATGCCCCCTTCCCAGAAGTGGCCATCCAGAAATACATTCAGTCAGTGAGAAAGGGACAGAAAGGGCTAAAGCATCCCTGGTTCCAGGAGAGCAACAGGCATTACAAAGAATTTTAAAAAAAAAGTTCCTTTTCGCAAGGATGACACTGAAAATGGTGAATTTGTAGAGCTTTGAAATAAAAAGACGTGATAATGGTCTTCTAATTCTCAACAAGTCTGCAAAGAAGGTGCTTCTGAAATGCTGCCTTGGTCACCAAAGGGGCAAAAAGGTTCCTGGCTCCACATAGAGCAAAATTTTAAATTAGAGGTTTGGAAAAAGCTTCCTAATGAAGGATATTTAAACAGTGAACCTGGCTGCTAAGGGAAGCTGTAAAATCTAAGTTAGAAGAGACCAATTAGACTAACACCTGTCTGGAATGGGCACAGCAGGATTCTGCCTCTGCACAGTGAAAATGGACTCAAAGCCTCTATCACGCTATGGTGCTGTTTTTTATCCTCCAGAACCCCAGTCAGGTCCTGTGATTCATTTTTGCTACACACATATATCTCCCTGGACTGTCTGTAAGTCCTCCAAGCTCAGCTGTGAGGGCTTTCAATCTGTCTCACTTCTGTAGCCCTAGCCTGTCTGGGAAAAAAACCCCATAAAGCTGAATTACGTGAGATCAAAGTCTTGTCACGAAGTCATGAGGATTAAAATTAATTTCATTACTGTGGGTAGAGCAGCTTTCCCTAGGGAAAAAGGTGTCTGTTTGGCTCTGTTGTGTTGGTACCTCAGCTGACCTCAGTCAGGAAAAAATTCCACCCCACCACCATCTTTTAGAGGGGGTGAAGGGTGAGGATCCTCAAGGAGAGGGGATATTTCCCTACAGTCCTCAGTGAGGTGTGCAAACATTCTCCTGGTTTCCCACAGACGTGGTGAATACATTAACTGTGAACAGTTCCCTTCCTGGCACACTGCACGAGAAGCGTGCACATGTCACCCACCACTCATGATTCCCCTCTGGAAACTGGGATCCTTCATGCCACAGCCATTCTTGGATTTAATCTTAGCTACGAGATGCAAGCATGATGCCCAGCACTGTAAGTCAGCAGGATCCCCCAAATAAGTTGATAAAGCAGCTGTGTTGGCTCTAGAACAGCTTAACTTTAGGCTTCTGAGTATGATGAATTATTGTTTAAGGAGATGTATTCATAATTCTGTTCCTTCCAAGCAGGTGGTTGATATTTTGAGATCCCTGCTGTATCAGCACTATGTATATTTGGCACAGAAACTGCATGAATATTATAAATTCTATATTTAATTGAGTCTCATAAAGAAATCCTGTAAATCATAGTCATCCCATCAAACAAACCAGGAAACTGATGTGGTGAGGCATTCAATAACACAGCTTCTTTTTGTCCCTAAGGGATAGACAAAACCTTGTTGTTTCCCTTAGAAGAAAAAGAATGATGATAGTCAGGTATCTTTGATGTAGTTCTGTTTATCTGAAAATAACATAAAATCCTAATTCTTAGAATAGAAATCAAGTAATATGAGAAAATACATTTATATCCAACACCAAGCCTCCATGAGCCAGCATTCAGCCAAAAAGGCTTTCTGTTTAGGCTTTAGGCAAGACCACAGTGCCACTATTTAGTCAGGTTGTGTCCTAAGCTTTCTCACTTCTTTATATCTTCCTTGAAATATTTCTTTGTGTCTCTCTGTCTCACATATGGTGGCAGAAAATACCACAGCATCCTTTGCTATGCAGTAGATGGTGAAACTCCTTTGCTGACGTCTGTGGATGCTTGGTGATATTGTACATGCTGGGGGGTGAGAATTAACATCTTGCCAACTTACTGGGACTGCTAAAACCCCAAAATCCAACCGTGTCCTGCTTTTCCTGAATGAGAAAGAGTCTAATAGATCTTTCCATAAGATAGACTCTGGGGCTTTGGCAAATGATCTAAATCACAATAAATTAGAGAGGGACAGTTAAAACAAGCATGAGTCTTACCTAATAACAAGGGTAAAGTACACATAGCAATGCAAGCTAAAGGAAATTTATACCCAGCTTCCTCTGGTGGGTTTGAATCTGTACAGAGCTAAAATTGCCTTCATTGTTAGTGTGTTGTTTCAAGTTCTCCGTGCCATTGACTCACAATGAAGCACTATTTGCACCTGTTTTATCTGTAGTACATCTATTACATCAACTCGACAGGAGGTGAGAGAGGCTGGTACTAAATGAATGCAGTTCATTATTTAGCTGTATCTGGCAAAGTGAACAAAGGCAGCGGGGGTTGATTTTGGCACCTGACCTGCTCTGGCATTTTTTTCTCCTGCAGAGCCCTCATCCTGGGAGAGAACAGTTTGCTCCAAGGAGCAGCAGACAGGCCAGTGAGCCCTCGGAACACGCTCTGGAACGCATGCACGGCCACGTTTTCCTGACAGGCTGCTTTAAGTGCTCTCCAGAGCTATTTGATCAGGTCCTCCAAACCCTCTTCACAGTGCTTCTCTTCGCTGCTCTTACAGTGGCATTCATCACAGGCTATTTTATCTGGGCGAGAGCTGAGCACACACTTGGGTTTGAGTCCACGCAGTGCATCTACAAATAGGCTGCTAGACAGGTCCCTGGCCTCGCTTATCAGAGTGATAAGCTCTCCTTGATAGGCCAAGGTGATCCTGGGGCATCACAGCCAGGCAATAGGGGATGTGTGCCCTCGCTTGTCACAGGGCAGGGACAGGCCCGGCCTGGGATTGTTGGCAGATCTGTGCTGAAAAGCCTTTGTGATAGGAGTGGATTGTCCAGGGGTGGCAGGAAGGGTCCTTGTGATAACATTTGGACATGGCAGCTGCGTGGCACAGCACAACAGTGGTGCTGAGGAAAAGCCTCTCACGTTCACAGCTCCTGTGCTGAGTGTGAGGGGAACATCAGAGAGAAGGGTGATCCTCACTGCACCTGCCAAGGCCAATACTTGTCACTGCCCCTCTTCTCATCATCCACCACAAATGAAAGCCAGTGACAAGGTTGCAGTTCTGTCTTTTTGAGGTGTCTATTTTGGCCTTGTTCAGCAGCAAAGTGCACCCTCTACCCATAAATTTACAGAAATTTTAGAGAGGCAGAAAGCAATTATGGAAGATCAAAAGGAAGCTGGTGAGAGAGAACGGGAAATGGTGTCTGCTGCTGGTTTCCAGTTTGCTCAGGGAAGTGGAATGGATAGCACAGTCCAAGAAATTGCCATGGTTCTATTAAGTAACAGACATGATTTACTGTATTTTCCCTCCTATCCAAAATCATCCACAAGAATTGGCCTTTGCAGGAGCAGGAGTATTGTCATAAGTACCATGGGGTTCACTGAAAGTAAAAATAATTCTAGAATTAAGTAACTGTGAATAAGATCCTTTGAGCAACCAGGATTTCATGAACATAGCCGAAGGAGGCCTGAAATGCATTGGAAAGTTACTGTGTTCAACTGCAATTTTCACATTTTCCTATTACACAAAATAAAAAATACTTTGCCCACCAGAAAAGGCCCTGAGCTTTGCTGTAATAGAAGCTGAGAAGTGACTCTGCTGAAGTCATTGGTGTGAGCTAGTGAGCTGTGAATATACTTTAATATGTGAAGCAATACCTGGCCAAGGTTTCCTGTTGATTTCAGAGGGACTATTTGTACAGCCAGTTACTGCTCTGTACAAGCCTATGAGCATGTGGGTTTCTGCTAAAATAAGATTACATGTCTATTAGACTATCCAGAAGCTACAACACTGCAATATATAGTATTAGCATGCACTGAAGATAGGTCCTTGGGAAATTATTCAATAGAAATATGTAGGAGACCAATTTCCTCAGTAACAGCAAATCTTTCAAGCACTGCAGTTTAGGTGACGATTCAGCTCTTGGAGTAGAATCCATTTAACTCTGGATTTGGAAAGGACAGTGCTGGAAGTTAGGGAGCAGCAGATTTATGTGTCACTGGATTACAGTGGTGAGGCTATTTTGCAAACAACCTGCTCTCTGAAACTGCTGACTGTAAGATGCTTTTGGAATATTGACATTTTGCCACAAGTAGAGAAAGCTCACACTCAACTCATATCATCACACAACTTAACAACACATTTCCCTTGCATAAATGAAACAATCCCTGTGTCCTTATAACAATTATAAAACCATCTTTCAGTTATTATGCTGCCCTGCAGCAAGGAGGGGGTATTGATCCAAGCCTATGCTTCATCTACAAAAATGGAGAGAAAACAGAGGATATGAAATTGCTCTAAAACAAAGCAAATGGCTTCATCTCAAAGAAGAAACATCCTTTGAACAAAAGTAAAATGCTCAAAGTATCTTAAGAACAAAGAAACACAAGCACCCAGGTCTATGAACTGCTCTGGAGTAAACTATTTCTTACCGCAGCCATAACGGGGCTCAAGCACGGGGAAATCTTCCTTAACAAAACAAACCAAAATCGTGGGAGGTCACTGCAGAGAGTTTTATGTGGTTTATGCATGGCGAACTGAATAGAGACAGGCTGCATTTTTTTCCCTGTGAATCACAGGGCCCTTGCTGGCGTTGAGAACTGACTCAAGAATTCCACAGTCTCTATCCAGTCCTGCCATCCCTGCTTCAAAACCTGGGCCTGACAGGGGGTCTGTGATGACAACACAGTTTCCATAGATGTGCTTTGGTAACTTTTCCAGTGCTCTACAGCATTCACTCCTGACTTTGCCTTGTTGAAGGCAGGAGGACAGCAAACAGGCAGCGCATGTGCCCTGAGACACCGTCCTCTCGATTCTCTTTTCAGCCTCACTCCTTCTTGTAGCCAATTCTTTTGGTATTGGATAAGAAAAACTGGCCATAAGCAGGGACAATGCTGCTGCAGGTGCATTTAAAGCAGGAAAAAGTTGAGTTTCACAGCTGACAGCGCTGCTGAGAAACCTGAGATCTGTCACTACTTACGCAGAAGACCTGACACCAATGTCCTTTTGAAATACTGCAAATTGTGCCCTGCCTGCAGCACCAGTTCCATCCACAGCACGTGGGCAGCCGTGAGAGCACAAGGAAGTGCTGCCTGCCTCTTCTCAAGGGGTGATTTGCTTCCCCTAATCCAGAATGTTTCAGTATTTTTATACTTGCTTTCTGTGCTGTCTTTTCAGGTGTGCAGCTCTTGAGGAGCAATCTGGACTCCTCAGAGATGTGTCAGTGTCATTCTCCTTATCACTGAATTCTAAAAATCACAGTTTCAGTTGCTACAGCTTTTATTGCATCCATCTTTCCTCTTTTTCTGAGGCTGAGTTGTTTAATTTCCTGAAACTCACTAACAAAATCAACACAGAAGGCCAGAGCTTTTCCTTGTGTTCTAAATACATATGCAAAAACTCTCAGCTAATTAGTGCTAAATTAAAATTCAAGAGGAATATCCTTTATTTTTAGGTTATATGGATAAATCACGTACTTCCTTTACTGTTTCTGAAGAAAGATCAGCCACTGCATGCTGTTAGTGCCACTGAGAATAATAAAAACTCATCACAAAATGATATCTTGATAAAACACAACGACCTTTAAAGCCGAAGCTGTGGGAGCAAACCAGATAAAAAATGTTTTCAGAACACATACAAAAAGGTCTGCAATGAAAGGAAAACTGATTATTCTCACATTCTTAATTATTTTAAAAGATTGATGCAATTAAATTAGGTATTATTTTAAAACAGTGGGATTTCATACCATGCTGGCTACATTATTCATTTTTGAATGAACTTTCCTATTTTCTATTTACGAAGCAAGGCTGGTTTTTATACGCACGCTTTTCATTTCTCCACACATGCTGTAAAACAAGGACAAAAATTTTCACAGCAGGAATTGATTCCTAACTGGTCACTTTAAGCCATGTGGTCTTCCTCCCTTGTAATTACTGACTATGTCCTTATCCATTCAAAAGGTTTCTAGCAGCATACAGCAGCTGGGGTCATTCTTACTGCTCCTGAGTAATCTCATTTGGTACAAATACCTGAATTCACAAAGGAGCCAGCCACTGTCTCAAGGTTTCTGTGTGCAGAATCTCTCATGCAGGGGGAAAAAAAAAAAAAAATTAAACCTCAAAGATCTTTGCTAGCATTATTTCATTTTCTTCTCTTCAGATTCTTGTCCTGATTTTTAAATTACACACAAGTGGTCTCAGAGTGCTTGAGCGAAGGTCAAATTTTTTCTATGTTTTTGCATAATGCCTTAAAAAATGAATTTCTAATCTCTTATTCTGACTGGGTAGTTCATCTGCCCTAAATATAACAAATAATATTAAAATTCAGGCTTTAGTGATGTTGAAATTAAATGAGAGACTGTGAGGATGAGCAGGGCTGAGGGGGTGCATGGGTGACCTTTTTCAGTAATCCCAGTTTGAATCTATAGATTAAATCTATTCTCTTTGAAGAAATACATTACCAGAAAACCCCCAAATCAGCCAGGAAATACACAGCACCAGCACCACAGGGTTAAAACTTGAATTAGGTTGTGGAACCAAGTCAGTGGGAGGGGGTCTATTCTTAATTGAAGTGAAATCCTGCTCACAGCGAGGAGGAAGCGTGTGAAACACCCAGCTAGGTTTTAAATGTTAGTCACATTCCACAAGGCTTTGCTGACTCTTGTGGATTGAGAAGGCAGGGGAAGGGTAATGAAGGACTGAAACGTGAAGTTAAGACCCACATGTGTTGAAAACTGCAGAATTCCTGTGGCCAAGGAGCTGAAGGACAAAAAGCTGTCATGGCAAGAAACAAGTACGGTTTCATGTGCACTCCACATTAATTACTTTTGAAAGAGTCTGGAATTGAGTCACAAGTAAATAAATAGCCAGTCAAATATATTGGTGCATCCTACCTTGAAGTTCCATGCTGCTGGCATGAAGACTTTCCTGGAAAAAATTTCATTTTTGTGTCCTTCAGATGAGCTGCTACAGAACTCAATCACCATCTGTTTTCTGCATTCAGGGAGCCCTTGGATGAAATCCTGTTGCTTGCTTTCTATTTCCTGGAAGGATTTCTTGCACTTTTCCTCCCTCTGAGCCCCATGGTACACCTTGAACTCCTTGTTTGGCCAAATGAAGCTCACCAATGGGATTGCAGGAAGGAGAAAGATGGGTTGTTTATCTATTAAAAAATACCTGTGAAAAGAGTAGGAAATTCTCCATTCCAGGGCAATAAGGAGAGAAAATTAGATTTTTTTTTTTTTCCCCATAAAACTGAACAGAAGTTTTCTTCTTGCCTGGATGGGAGCAGAATCTTGGTCTTTCTAGTCTCTGTTCCTGCTGGGCTTTCTCAGGGCCACATGCAAAATTCTTTCCTTGCCCAGGAAAATGAAGGCTGAAACAAACTTCTCTTGCAAGGGATCTGCATATGATGCCACCTCTTTTCCTGGTAAAGGGAATTTGAGCTTTCTAGCCCCAAAGTCTCAGTGATTCCCACAGACCTTTGAATGTGGAACAGTTGGCAGGCTTGCAGCTAAACAAAATTTAATCTTCCTTGAAAGGCCAAACCTTCCAACTTGGATTGCTTTCTTTGCCCCTACTCTACTTCTGTCCGTGTTTAATAGCAAAGTGAAAACAAAGAGAGGGAGTTTTCTGAAGAATTTGAAATTGGGGCATTTTTACTGTCTTCAGCTTATTCCAGATAAAGACGCCAATGTTAAAACAGGGGAAAATCTTTGATGAGGGATTTCCAAAGCAAATGTCTGAAGTGCAATTGCAGATTTTTACTCAGGGTCAGATTTTGAGTGGTATGGCAAGTGCTCCATATCCCTTTCCAATTCCAGTTTAAAGTGAAGCAGTCTAATGAACAACACTGAGGTAAGTTAACTTATTGATGTTAAAACCTTGATTAGCTCTTCCTGTCCACAGAAGTGGAAGCTGAGAGCAGCTGAAAGGGAAAACGGAGAGATCAAGATTTGCATTAGTTTTGGAGGAACTCCCTTGGGATTTGGTTGGATGGGACCAGTTTAAAAGCTCCCGGTTTGCTTCCCTCTCTTTCTTATCCCTTTGTACAATTTCCTAAGGAAGGGACCAGTCTCAGCTGATCCTGCTGGTTTGTGCAGCAGAACCTCAAATCCCAGAGCAGTTTGGCACAAAGTGCAAGGCACTCACAGACACCTGCAGAAAAGACACTTGGTACATCGAGCCAAAGGCAGATTCTGTAGATAATCTCGCCAGAAGCAAAACTCTCGTTAATTCTCCTATTTCACTCCACATGTTATTAAACATAAAATATCAGTGCAGTACAAAGCTCACAAGAGAACAACACAGAGACATTTCTAAGATGCTGGGAAGAACAGACTTTAGGTTCACTTAAGTAATTACTGAATTCCTGAAGGAGAGGCAGCATATTTTCTACATATTTATTATTTCTTTCTCCTCTGCTCTTGTTGAGCTATTCAAACAAGGTAGGAAAAGGTTCGTCTGAAAAGACAGAAGTTTTTTATCCAAATTTTTCTTCAATATAAATTTGTGAGAAAGTGTCTTTGAACACACCCAGTTGCTTGGTTTTATTTATTTATTTTTTTTTTTTGAAAACATTGATGCTGTCCTTTCTTCATCTTCTCTGCAACAGCTGGCAGTACTACTGCCAGATGCCACCAAAGTCTACTGAGTATTAAAAGCAAGCCAGCCCTAACCCTGGGCTTGAAAGAGTGATGATGTCTCAGCAGCCAGAGGACACAGAGGAGATGAGTGAGACAGAAGGAGCTTGTCAGAGAGCTACAACGTCAAACTAACAAAATAACAGACCCGAAATTCAAAATGCAGCTTGGTAGCTCCAACAACAGGCAGAGGTACTCACACATTTACTATTTTTTTTGTCCTTTGGTGGAAATTAGTTTTCTTAAGCAATTGTTGGACTTCACATGTGACTTCAGAATACATCTGAATTTTACAGGTAAGAAAAAAATTGGATGTGGAGTCGCCGTGAACTGAAAAATCCAAGCACAGCCTTCTTCCTTGCTGATGGCCAAGGCAAAGGTATGATATGTAGATGAGGAATGCAGTCTGGCAGATGGCCATTCCCACTCTGGACAACTCTCACCTGTCTGGTGAGGTTAAACCATCCTGGTGCTGCAGTCAATGACATCCAACGTGACACAAACCCACGGGTTTGTCCTCTCTTTGTGGAATCAATGGAAAGACAGCCTTCGGCATGAGTTCAGAGTGCTAAACCCCCTCCACATCTGTGCATCCTGATGTCTGCTCTGCTCCATCAGGAACTGCTGTGCTTACACCTATCAGTGGCAGCCATATGATAGGGCAATGTGATTTTCCAGCAGCTGATTTGCATTGAAGATTCATTTTCACTTCCAGAGGTTTCTGGAAGCTTCCAAAGGGGCAGAGTTGCCCCTTTTAATCCTCTCTCTCTGAGTTGTATCTTGTGGTGCACTGTTGAAGCCAAGTAGCCTGAAATTTAGCAGGGGATGATTTCCAGGGTGTTGGCCATTCCCTGAGAGTTAGAGCTGAGGCAGTGGCTACTGAGGAGCCAACTGGAATTACCGATGGTAAGGAGCTGAAGCCAAAGCAACCCAAGCCAACAGAATCATTGGAAGCCAGCGAGACCTGTCTCTGGGGCCTGTCCTACTGAACATATGTTTGGAACTTGAGAAAGGAAAGGAGCATCTCAAGGGACGTGAATCAGACCAGTTGAGCAACACTGGAAACTTGAACATTACTACAAAGCCAAAATGTCTTTGTTCTAGCATATCCAAAATTTATTAAAGCAAAATACTGCAAAATAGCAGAGAAACAAAATCTGATCCAAATCAATATTTGCAAGAAAACGTTGACAAAGAGCATAATCTATATGCCAAGTGTTCCCTCAGGAGCAGGCTAATTTTGCACAGACATTCCTGAGTGGGAGATACATTCATAAAAACATCTTGGCACTGGGTTTCAGTGCAGCATGGGAACTCCTCACTGAATTAGTTTCCAGCCATGACTCCATCCCCTGCTTTCTCTCCTTCTCCTGCTATGACCAGCCACTCCCTCTTGGTCTCTCCACAGGGGTTAATTAATTCTTCTGTGTTATGCAGCCACTGGGACTGCCCTGAGAGTTTCCAAGGTAGAAAGAGAAAGTAGAAGTACAATACAGCTCCCTGCATGATTTGTGAAACATGCAAAATACAATAGTAGTAAAAATAGTAATGAGCTCATTATAATAGAAATGGTCTCATTAGCAGTGCAAATGCCAATCATATACGTGGCCAGGTTCCTGATGGTGCAGGGAGTCCTTTAAACACTGTCCTTTTCTGCTCCAGAAGCATAAATCCTATTTAAAAACATCCAATTTGCCTGATTCTTGGGCTGCTGTCTCTCGCTTTGCTCCCCAAGAGGTCACTGCAGTGTGTAATGCCTGGACATGTGGGATGGGGGGGTGAGATGCCCATCCCTGTGCCCTGCCAGTGCCTGCCCTTCCCCTCCAGGCTGCTACTGCCACAAGAGCAGGGAGAAAATAACTCCATTTGATGGCAAGAAATGTCTTGAGCATACAGTGGGAAAACATATTTGGCAATCTTTTGATTAGAAGGAAAACACTTTTCCATCAACATGCTGGTAATGAATTTAGGGCATTTGCAGATGCGCAGTAAGAAGGGGGATAATAACATGGCTTCAGGTATTTTGGGCCAGTTGGAGTGCAGTACTCACGGTTGTGCATGTCCTGCTGCTCCAGACATTCCTCCCAGGAAGCTGCAGGGCAGGATGACGGCATCTGCCTGTGGCTGGAGCATGGTTCATCCCTCCCCTCCACTCCAGACAGGTGGTGTGGCTTCTTCCCTTCCAAAGTTTCAGGCAGAAATATCACCTTGGCTGACAACATGTTGGCCATTGGTCATTCTGGGGGAAGAAACTGCCAACCAGCACACCCTGTAGACAAAAATCTTGTTTTCATTTGTAAGCTAGGCTACCAGAAATGTAGAACTTCATCATGATCTGCCAGGTAATAATGAGTCACGCTCTTCAAAAGTGTACTTAAAATTGAAAGTGATTAAAGATGCTCCAGCCTGCAATTGTCTATTACTCACTTGTGCTCTAAACAGTTCGTTTTTCACATCATTCCAGGAAGCTGTAACTTCTTAAAGCGCTGCTCCTGGTAATTAGGGGAGAGCATTCTCTGTGCTGCAGCAGTGTCAGGAGTGCTGCCTTCTGCAGCCGACAGAAAAGTGTGGCAATGTGGCAGAGAGGCAGCACCTGGTCCCACTGCTCAGCATCTCATTGCCCAGGAAGTGGCCACTCACCAGGACTTCAGCTTCATCAGAGAAATGCTGGACTTGGGGAGGCTTAACCTGGCCTGGTCTGAGCTTCTGAGATCAGTTTTGGACTCAGAACAAGGGAGCTTCTGGCACAGATCAGCAACATAGAACCTACCTGTAGTCTGAGCAAAATTCCTGCCTCTCTGAAGGTGGCCTAGGGATAAGAAAAGGCTTTTAGTAATTTATTTTTAGGCTCTCTACTTTTTAATTTTGAAGCATAGTTAAAGTAGCTTCAACAGACAGACACATCCTGCCACTAAACCTCAACACTCTGCCTTTGCCTTCATGGCCTTTATTCTGTACACGTTTTTGATTTACCCATTTTACTTTTCAGACAAAGTTAAATGAGACCTGGGGGGTTTTCCTGTTGCAAAAGTAATGCCACTTTGGTCGATAAAGGTATCAGAGAGATACCACAATGCTTAAATAGAGTAGAAACATAAATAAATAAATAAATTTTAAAATCCCAGGCACTTGAGACAAGCACTCCATACCAGACACAGTAACTGCAGGACCAAGTGCTGTGGTTATCCTGGCTGCCTCCATGCACAACCCGGGGCACTGAATGAACCCTAATAATGGCTCAAATAGTTTGTGACAGTGAAGAACATAAGTGTTATATGTATGGGCTCCTCTGGTTGGAAGCTGCCTCCCTGCAGAGATGCATCTACAATACACAAAGAGCATTGTTTTACGTGTGCTGCAGGCTGTTCTTACCTCTGTTTCCCATTTTGCTGCTCAGGTTGCCACCAGGGCATCCTCACCCCACCTCTCCTCAGGTTGCTGTCAACTATGGCATTTCTGGATGGTGCCAAACCTCCTGAAAAGAGGTGTGAATTTTACTGTAATAAAATAAGAGCAATAATTTTTACCTGTTTGGAAAGAACTGTGTACACACAACAGTGTATAAACAGCAAGTGGCAATATTACCAATAATTACCTGTGTTATTAATGACAGGGACTTATCTCAATACTAATAAGAATAAGATCGTTCAAAATGACTTAATCTCATTTAATCTCAAGGATTTATCCCAATAATAAGGACAAATAGAAGTATAAAGAGGAAGATGTACGTAAAGACTACAGAGAAACCGTGTCATAACTGTGGTGGACAAAATAAACGCGCCTTCTTACCCTGGGATGTGTGATTAAAAACACCCCAAACCTAAAGTTATACAGGATGTATTTATGCAAGGAAAAAAGTGAGGAAGGTGAGCATATTCCTGGGCTTTACAGGAACACTGAGCTCCCCAGCTGGAGGCTGCAACATGGCACAGCAGCAAAGGGGACACGGCTGTGAGCTTGGGCAAGGCACAACTTTTCAGTTCTGAAATGCCATCCAACAGCAGGAGCTGATTTCCTGGTGAGGAGTTTGTGGTGGCTGGAGCTGCCCCACATCCCAGGCACAGCTAAACCTCCCCAGGACCAGCAGGTCTCCCTTCCCACACAGAGCCTGGAGCTGCCTGTCGCTGCTGCCCATGCAGGTCAGGCAGAGAGATGTGTGCCTCAGAGCAGAGGAGGACAGCTGAGAACACGAGCTAGCAGAAGGAAATGAAAGAACAGCAACTACCAGATGATTAATAGCACTGATATGAACCCTGCTGACAGCACAGAGCCTGGGCACCTCTGTGGAGACAGATTAACTTTGTCTCTTGGAACATGGGAACTAAAGGAAGAGAAGCTACCCACTGGGAAACGTCTGAATCCATAGAAGAGTAATGAGAATGTTTGGGCTGAAAGAATTGGCTGGAGAAAATTTTTGGCAACGTCTGCCCCTCTTTATCTGAGTGCTTAACATCCACTCAGCTCAGCATGCAGATTTTGGGTTACCAGTACCACGTCTCCTGGCTGCAAAGTCAAAAGGCAGTAGCACAGGAATTGATCTTCATTTTTTCTGAAGTAGTTTGAAAACCTTCCTGAGTTGTGTTTTTCCACCCTGACCTATATTTCTGTGATGATTCATTTTTCTGGGGTTTTTTTCCAAAGGATGGCAGAGAGCACAAGCTTAGCTGGGCTTTCCCACCCTCTATGCCCATCTCTGCATGGTAAAACCATGGCCACACTTGGGGGCAAATCCCTCCTGGACCACCAGCCTCCCATCTCCCTTGCAGGATCAGAGGATGCTCTGGAAACTTCAAAGGCAGAAAGAAAAGTCAAATACACATTGAAATACTTGGTGCCTGAGCACATCTCTGTGTGAGACATGATGAGTTTTCCATCAGGGATTTATGGAGTATTTATTCATGTCACAAAAAAAGCTGCTCAGTGGCAAGCAGAAGTCACTTGTGGGTTAGTCCTGGCATGAAATTTCCACAAAGAGTAAATAAGAGCTTTTCCCAGGCCTTGGGGTTATGACAGGGATCTGCCTCCTCCTCTTCCTGAGAGTGCTGGAGTTGCATTTTCAAGGGATGTGAAATACAGGTCTGCACTCTGGAGGACATGGAATTACCTGTCTGGGCCATAGCACAACGTGCACTTTCTAAACAGGGGCCTGGTTTTGCTTTATGTGGCCGGGGCACTTGCACCCAAGCAAAGCAACAGAATATAAATGTTATTACTTACCACATTTCCTTCCCTCGTTACCCTCCGGCTTCACTCTGCTGAAGAAGTTACAAAACTTTAGTATTGTGTCAAAACACAGGAGACCAGCAGGATTTTAAGGCCTGATTCATAACTCAAAGAACATCAAAGGAAAAGTCCCAGTTTCTTTTTCTCATCTCTGCGTTTGGGGTCTGGCCACAGCTGATTTTTTGATATGCAGAATAAGCACAGCCCAAGCTGTCCGACTTTGGTGGCATCCTATTGGGCTGAGGCAGGAAAAGCCTTGCACAACATCTTCTAACGATTCATATTCTGGGAGGAGGAACATCACCTCTAGGAATTCAGCTTTATTGGGTACTGTAATCCAGAAGAGATAAAAGCACTTACTAATTACTGCTGGGTTTTGTTTCTTTGAAGAATTGGGTTAAATCTCTTTTGAAAGAAGATGTCTGTTTGTGCTCATTAGATGTATAATTTAATTTGTTTAGGATTTTTTCCTTTTCTAGGGTTTTGTCCTAATGATATCTGTGCTTTTCCTTCTCTTCTTTCCCGCTTTTTTCTCCCCAAAGGTATGAACTTTTGATACACTTTAGATTTATTTTCTTAATATAACTATCATCATCTCCAAGTTGATGCATCTTCTTTGGGGCCTCATTTTTTCCTCTTTTTTCCCTGTTGAAAATTTATTCCCTTAAAAAAAAAAAAAAGAAAAAAAAAAAAGGGTGCTGCTCCTGCTTGCCTGTTCAATAATTCTGAGATTTGTTTATTTTTGGACCTTTCCTGACTGAAACCTGTATTTGTGCTACACTGAAGAGAGAACTCAAAGTATATACTTTAAAAAAGAAAAAAAATTTGCAATATTATGATTTATCTGTCAACTACTACTATGCAATACTGCAGAAGCAGAGAAAATTGGGCTGAAAGGGAACTTGGGGCTTCCTTTAATTCGTAATTCTTCCCCAAGCCAAGACCAACTCTGCCTACATCATTCTTGACAGATGTTTTTCTAACCTGTTCTTAACAGCCTCCAGTGGCATTGGGTACACAACCTCCCACAGCAATTTCTATTAATATGCAACGGCCCTCACTGTTAGAAAGTTTTTCCTAATGTTTAACCTGAATTTCCTGAGCAGCTGTTGAAACCTGTGAGTCCTCATCCTGTTCACATGTATTTGATCTTGTTAAGTCAATCCAGATGAGGGAAGTGGTTTAGCACAGCTCCCAGGAGCTTTCTGCACTTGTGTTCCTTTGCAATTTTAGACACATTTTGAAAAACCCACCCACGGAGAGCTACACCCAAAGTGCAAATAGAGATCAGCTGTTTGCCCTGCCCATGTCTGACATCTCTTGAGATTTTGTTGTGTCCTGGGGGGAAGAAGAAAAAAGAAAAACCCTGCACTAGGTTACACACTTGGGTTACAACCTTTGAGTGCTCACCAGGTTTGAGGTTCTGCGCTGACCACATTAGGATTTGCATGACTTATTATAAATTAACTCTTTCCCCTTCCCCCCCGCGCCGAAAACAACACCCAAAAATAAGTAACACTCAAAAATAGGTAACACTTCTAGCTTGCTGTACAAATAAACACTTTGATGGACTATCCTATTTCTTATCTATACGATGGGAATATGGACACTGCTATCAACTCCTGGATGCTATCATGGCTCGATAAATGAAGACTAACGTTGCAGTCAGCTTTGCCTGGTAGAATCATTTGGGTCAGAAAAATAACCCTTCCTTTACCCAGCTTCCTGTGTTAAAGGGAATTATTAAAACCCTCCAATTTATTTGCAAAATGCTCCAAGATGTAAGTCTGAGGCATGCCCTGTTTTGTTGTTCTCAGATTTAGGGATTATCAGGGGAGTTGATAAAACTCCTGGGTGCAAAACACTGCATGAGGGGAAGCAGCTCAAAGGCTTCACACGAGAGTTTCTGACCCCCCTAAGGTGAGAGGACTGGGAGGGATCTGGCAGCCACTGGTGCCCCCCAGCCTTTTCTCTTTCTCTCTGAAGCAGCAGCATGAGCTTTCCAGGGCTTCTCCACAGGCAAAGGAGACATCTGCTAGCCAGGGCACAGAACAGCTGGGTCACAGCTCTTTTGCTGCTCCTGGCAGTGATTTTTGCCTGCCCCTGGCACTGGCCCTGTCTGGCTATTAGTATTTGTTTTGATCATTATTATTTTTACTACTCCAATTCTGAATAACAATGGAATAAATTCCTTCTCAGAAGTGATTTTTTTTTTTTTTTTTAATTACTGCAGCCTGAAGCAATGGAAAGTTAAATATTCTTATTGTATTTGGGTGTGATTCCTTCATGCTGGATGGGGGGAAGGGGAACTATGGTTAGAAAAAAGTGGGTGTTGGGATCAGACAGGACAGGAAGGGGTGCCTCAGGCTTCTCCAGTTCTAGAGCCTCGGAGGCACAAACCCTGAAAATGTGGAGGTCCCACAGTGTGACAGACCAAACTGGTAGGAAAGCAGGGAGGATCTATCAGACCACAAATGAGCAAAGAATTGAAAGCATTTTTTTCTTGATTGATGCCAAATGATTGTGTTGCTGGCCTCAGGAAAATGAAATACTGAACAACAAAACACCATCATTTGGGGCTAATCAAAGATTTCTTGCTTAGCCTCAAGCTGAAACACTGTTGGTTTGTTTGATCCAGGAAAAAAAATGATAAAAATATCATGGACACATTTAAAAATCAGATATTTTGGACTGGAAAAAAAAAAAAAAAGGACTAAATTACTTTGTTTTCTTTTCCAAGTTTTGACCAGCTTTCCTGTGTGAAACTGTTTCACAAATTTGCCTCAAATAGTTTTTGTCCAAGAAAAAAAAAATACAATCACAACATCTCATGTTTCAACTTTTTTCCCTTTGGCAGGGCACCTTAAATACATCCCAAGGACTGCATTTCCACTGCCCTGAGGTATCCCAAGGTGATGTGTCAGGTCCCCCTGTGCAGATCGAGGTCCTGCCATGCCCAGAGTCACGGACAAGTAACAAATCCCAAACCTACGGAGCTCACATTTTGTTTTTACTGCCTGCTGAAAAGAGCTATGAGATTTGGCCTGCAAACCCTGCGACTCTTCAGAAAGACGTTTGACTTTCACCTCTCTGCAGAAAATGGGACTGCAGCAGATGCCGTGCTGAGGCTACAGACACAGAGACCTCGGCCAGCCAGAAGGATGGCTTATCACTCCCCTCCTCAGTGACAAATCAATAAAGCCTCTTCAAAGCCAAGCCCCATAGGTCACACTGCAGCAACAAGTCTGCAAGCACAGGCATGGCTCAGTCTCACAGGTGGGAGCAGGGGCCCAGTGCTGCAACATAAAAGCCACAGAAGCACAGGGTTGTGAGAAAGCAGCATAAAACCAAGAGATGCACACTAATTTCCACAGAAACTGCCCTGGCTGCAGCACACCCCTGAAGCATGAAGGTGCCAGGTGGAAAACGATTTCTAGAAGGTACCAGGTGCTGGCCTGGACTGCCCAGCTGCCCACAGCATGGGCAGGACACAGTGACTGGCTAAAGGACATGTTCAGAAACAAGATGCTTTTGCAAATGGAGGACCTTAGGCTGGGCCTGAACTTTGAGCAGTCAGAACAACATTTAAGAAGCTGATTTACTGCCCTCAAGCAGACTGAGAAAGTCCCAGGTACAGCCCTGAGCCAGGCTCTTCACTCCCACCCACAGGGCAACACCCTACTTGTGGCATCACCCCAAGTGAGGTGGCTCTCCTGGCTTTCTTGAAATTATAGTGTTTAGCAGTCTCTTGTAAATACTGAAATAGATCTAATTATTCATTTAATCAGGGGAAAGGAATCTCCTGCTGTTTTCCAAAACCAGGCAAAATGGCCAATTGCAGCGATGCAGGCAAGAAAGGCATGTGGCAGCCCAATCCCATCTGGAGCACGTGCAGAAAGGCTCTCCCTCACTCTGCAGGCATCTGCCAGCCCTGCACCTCTCATCAGAAATGTTTGTGCAGCACAGCAGAAAAATCAAGGATTTTTTTTTTTTTGCTACTCAATAAAACACACGAGCCCCAAACAGTGAATTCTCCAAATCCAAATGGTACCGACGCAGAGCAACCCAGCCATAACCTCTTCCATCAGCTGCCTTAGAGGAGGGTAAATCTCAGCTGTCACGAGGTGCCCAGACAGCCTGGTTGCTGTGTCCTCCTCGTGCATTGCTTTGCTCCTCTGTGGCTCATGGAGCAGAAAATAGGAGCGACAGCAGCATGAGTGGCATTGCTTTGTGCTCCGTGGCTTCCCGGCAGCTCACCGAGGCAGTAATGAATGGGAAGTGAAAGCTCCTTGGGCTGACAGCCCCAAACAGCAGCTGAGGAGTTGCAGGTTTCTCGTACACCTGTTAGAGGACACAGGACAGAGTGCAAAGACAATGCTTTTAATCACCTTGTGTGTTATCAGATCCCCTCGTCTCGCACGGATAAGACGGATGTCTTTGGGTCGCTGGCTCCTGACAGCACTGCCATCATTCCTCCTCTTTGAGCTTCCTTTCTCAGTTTTGGTTTTTTAAATGTCACTTTCTTTCTCTTTTCTTCCTGCAGCCGTTTTGCCCAGGTGTGCTGTCCCCCCAGCATGCAGGGACAAGCTCTTTGCTCCACAGAGCCCTTTCCCAAGGGAGCAGTGTGTCTGTGCCCACTGGAAACCCCTTCCCACCTGCTGAGGGGCGATTCAGAAAACCAAATTGTTTTCCTTTCCCTCTCGTTAATGAACTATCATTTCCAGCCCTTGCATGGCCCAGGATGTTGAACACCCCCTCGTTTTGCTTTGCTCTTCCCTGTGTGTGGCTGAGTGCCCAGAGATTCTCCCATGCCATCCCTGCCTGCACATCCCGGGCTGCTCCCTGGGTCAGGCAGAGCAGGGGGAAGAGAAAGCACGAAGCCCAAAACCTGCCATCCACCAGGATCAGGAGGCAGAAGGGAACTCCCTGAGCAGCTCACAGGAGTTAAACTGAGGTGGGAGGCAACACAGATGGGAAACTCTCCTTTTCCAGACAGAGCAGGAGTCGGCTCTGTCCTATCAAGGGACAAGGAATGGTTCCAGCAGCAGAAAGCACAAACAGTGGAGTTGCCTCTGTAGTAATTGCATTAACTCCTTTACGGACTGTTTTCCAGCCCAGAAATAATCAATAGAAGCCACAGAACATATTAAATTATGCTTTGCCTATTTTTCTAATATTATGAACAACTTTATGCCCTTGTTGTCAACACCTACTGCCAGAAAGGCAAGCTAGCAGACTCTGTAATCTCTGCTTTAAGAGTCTGACCATTCCCAAATTTCTTTCAAAGCCGTGAATATTTTAAAACTAACATAGCCTGTGGTTCCTTTAATTTGATTTTTTCTTATTATTTCTCAATTTCTCAGCCACCCATATACCCCTGCACCACGATTTTAGACTTTTCTCTGCAACCACAAGCTGTTTTATAATTACAGCTTTTAGTGTGTTCCAGAAACGGGTGCTGTCCGTCAATATTTGAAAGTTCACAGTAGGTTTGTGACAGAGCAATCCTGAATCATCTCAGTTTATGCAGGCATTCAGGCTGTGTTTGTTTTACTTCCATCCAGCAAAGCAGATATTGTTATGAGTGTGGCCAGCTGAAGGCACAGCTGATGGGTCAGCTCAGCTCGTGAGTCAGGGCTCGATGTCTTGCTGGTTACCAGCCTGGGCTGGTATTTCATGGCCAGCCTCAGGTCAGCTCTGTGCTGTTGCAATTCACAAATGCACAAATATTTGTTTTGGTTTGGATCAGAGTCAAGTCTCAGCCAGCATCAGTTGCAGGGTGGCAAAAGCCTTTTCCTGTTGCACAAGGGAACACGCACAGGAAGAGAAGTTGGAGCTGTGGCCCTGCGTAAATCAGCTCTTGAAGTTAAGACTTTGCTCCAGTGATGACTAATCTCTTTGCATAATTCCCCTCTGGATGTTTTGGATACAAACATGTTGTTTCTCCTGTAGTGCCAGATTTCAGAGGGTCTTTCTTACTATTCATGTCAAATCTAGTTGGGCTGCAAGTCTGTCTCAATAAAATGAAAAAATTGCTCATATTTGGAGACTTAGACATATAAATGTTTTCAGAAGAGCCACTCTCCCATTTTAAAACATATGTTTCCTCCTTTGTTTTGTCTTTGGGTTTTTTTGCAGGCTTCTTAGGAAATGTGTTGGCATGAACAATATGTTTCAACCAAAGACAGCAAATACTTTCAGAAAAGAAAGCTTTTAAAAGTCATAATGTTTGATTCATCATGGTAAACATCTGATTTATTTACTGTCCCTCCAGGAAGAGCATCATAGTATTGCCCAAGACTGAAAGGCCCAATAAAAACAGTTACAGTCTTGAGCAGCAAATGCTGTAAATTATCTGTATCATATACTCCAGCCCAAAAGATGTTCACAGAAGGGTTTGCTAGGATGACTCATTTCCAGGGAAGCTGTCTTCTGCTCAGTAGAATTTTAGGTGGCCAAAGGGAAGAAAAGATGCAAAATTAACCAAATAATAATTCCTAAGTATTCACCCTCTTCTGACATCCACAGAGGTGACCCATTGGCTGGATACACCCCACTGATTCTCTGCAGGGCAGAAGAGGAGAGGTTAAAGCAGAATAAGACTTCTCTGTTCCTTTGGAGCAGCATTTGTACTTCCCCAAAGCATCCACCTGCCAGCGTGATAGTCACTCATTTCCTAGACTTTCCACCTAAAAGCAGATGCACTTCAGGAAATGGGGGGTGAACAGAGTAGCTCATCATCACAGGAGTGAACAGAGATTTCTGAGCCTGTTCTGCAGAGGATGCTGCTCCAGTCCCTAGGATGACTGAGGTTGGAAGGGACCTGTGGAGGTCATCTGGTCCATCCCTCCTGCTCAAGCAGTCACCCGGAGTCAGTGGCCAGGACTGTTGCCAGATGACTTTTGAATATTTCCAAGGATGGAGAGCCCAAAACCTCCTCGGGCAGCCCATGCCAGTGCTCAGTCACCCTCACCGTTGTGCTGCCCATAGCTCAGATTTGCATCAGCCACGAAAAGCCTGAGACAGAGACAGGATTGCCAGAGAAATTAAATTCACACCTTCAGCCCCACCTTCCCAGGCTAACACAGGAGCTGAAACAGCCCAGGGGCTTTGGTCAATAAGTAAGCAACCATGAATTTAGTGGGTTTAGTGGATTCCTCTTCTGCCGATTCAAGCCCACTTGGGAGATTTGTTGTTATCCAGGAAATGCCTCTAGGAATCTTTTCTTTAAAATCCTTACAGATTATATCTGACATGGTTCAACAAGCCAGAACATGGTCTCTGCTCTCGAAATTCACTAAAAACTTTGAAAAATTAGCTTTGTGTTCTAACCTAAGCTGATCTTTTGTATGGGACAAAGTTTCCCTCTAAAGTAATTTGTACAGGTCCAACCCAACACGTGTGACCTTTTCCAGTTTATATCCCTGCTCCCTGTGCTCTGGATCACAGAGGTTGTGGGCTCAGTGAGCTGCAGAGATGTTCTCTGTACACCATTCCCTTGTGCAGAACACCTCAGCCCTGATAGGAACAACTCTGCCGTCATTTGTTTTATTTCCACTGTCTGCTCCCGAGCACCTTCATCAGAGGCATCGAGTTAGGAGTTTAATTAAACTGACAGCGCTGCTTCGCTGCAAATCAGTGCAAAACAATTGAACTTTTATCTGATCCAATTTCTCAGAAGTGAAACCAGGCAGTGGCTGGTGAGAGAGTGAGATCTGGAAAACACAGTCACGGGTCAGTGGGGTTGTGCTCCCTTTGTATCACTGCACCCAAACCACCGAGCGCATCAATAACAGGAGCGTGGCTGTGCTGGGTGATGGGCAGTTTGACACGGAGGTGGTGATGGCAAAGGGTCAGGGAGAGTGAGGAGGTATAAATGGGGGAATTCACTTGAGACTTGACCTGGGAAAGTCCTGTTCAAGAGAGTTATTTGAGCTCTTAACTAGAATCAGGGAGAAAGGCCAGTTCAAATGTTTGTGAGGTGTTGGGTTTTTTTAACAAACTGTTTAAAATCACAGAAGCCAACATCCCTGGTTAATACTTTTTGCTTATGAAAAAAAAAATCCTTAAATTACACCTTAGAGCCACAGCTCAGATACTCAGGAATTATCTGTTGCCAGCTAACACGGGCATGTCATTGCTGTTGTAAAATCACAGCTTGACTGAGCATGGCGGGGTCACTGTGCTTCACTCACAGCCTCTGTGTCTGGGGCTCTGGCAGGATGCCTTTGAAGTGAACTTGTATTTTGACTCAGTGGTGAGTCAAAGTGAGCTGACACTTGTTTCTCAAAGAATGGAGTGACATGAAAACCTTATCATCATATTGACATAATAGCCAGACTTGGGCAGGATATGGTTTTGCTGTCAAAGTGAAGATGCAATTTTATAATGTCAACTCACTTTATCTGAAAAACAACAAAAGAAATCTTGGTCCATCTCTATCGAGACATTCATACATAAAATGTGCTTCACTTGAATTTCAACTTTTAAAAAACCCAAATAAATCACTGTCCCTTTTTCCTTGCATTTGCTTACATGCATCTGAAATTTTACTTACAAAACTTAAAAAGAGAGGAGAGCTTTTCAGGTCAAGAGATCTAGCAGAGAACAGCCTTCTTTGTCAACAAATTGTGTGAGGCAAGAGAAGTTTTTCAAACAGTGCCAGCAACTATGAGTAATTGTTAATACCAATGGTTGTTAAAGCACCAGCAATCAGTGTGATCAAACACAGCTCTAACACAGTCTTGGGAAACAATTCTCTGTAATTTTCGCTGAACAAAGCTGTAACAACAATCACAGATTTTTAACTCTGTTGAGTAAACAACCTCTCTTGGCCACAAACAATGCAAACACCCAGCAGCAAGAGGTCAGGTTTTTATGGCCACCTGGTTAGCCCAGAAGTGCTGCAGTTGTGCTCATTTAGCTCTTGTGTTGTGACCTACCCACGGAGACACCTCAGCCACCACTGCCCTGGGTTATTTACCACGTCTGTGTGGGATGCACACTCTCATACCTGAAACCCAGAGAGGAAACCCACGCTGTGTTAATGTGTGAACACTCTTTTATGTTGTTTAACCATTGTCCAACTTGCCTCTATCAATCTATTCTTCCACCCTTTTTGCAGCTGTAAAAACAAACTATTTAAGGGATGCTTAAGGCTTCCAACTTCTTTTATTTTTTGCTTTATTAAGGTCACATTTTTTCCATATTTTACTCATAAGGACTTTCCACTGTGCTGTTCCCTACGTCTTCTGACTAATTATCATTTTTCCGTGGTAAAAGATGAGTGGGGAGGACAAAAACATGATGTCTTAGCCTATTGATATAAGACAGTATGAATAGACAAGCTCTATTTTTATGCTGTGCAGGACCCAAGCTGAACAGTCCATAAAGGTAAAGGTACCTTTTCTACTACAGTTACTAACATACAGTTACTAAACAAATAACTGCAGACTAAGATAACAGGGGCATAAATAACGACTGTGAAGGAAATAGCATAAAAGAATGGCAGATTTCTACGTTTCCAATACCATTTTTACATGACTAGCTCATCCAGCACTAAAAATGCTAAGTTATTTCCTTCCTACGAGAGGATTTTCCACCACATTGCTCTACAAACGACATGTCTTTTTCCCTAATACAGCACTCAAATTGTATTAACTATTCATATTAAGTACCTGTACAGTCAAGTAACAAATCACTGCACTGGCAAACTGCTGAAAAAATACTTTGCTATTGGGTTATAAGCAAGGATTTGAGATGCAAATCAGGATTTTCAACCTGACCTCTAGAACATTACAATAAAGGCTCTACCAAGATCATAATGCAGCAAACACAGCCACTCCTCTGAGATGAGGCTCTTAAAACACCTGGCTGTTTGGTTGCAGTGTTTCCCCACATGAAATTGTCCATATAAAAATCCCTTTGAAGTTATTTTAAGAAGCAGTCAAAGAGATCAGGGTATTTTCTCTAATTGTGCTAGCAAGGGAAGGCTTGGGTTAGAGCTGTGCTCTAGCTGGGCTGGTGAGACTTGCTGGGAGAGAGTGACTTCAGCTGTGTCACTTTGCTGAATCAGGGCCTCAGAGCTGGTGAAAATGAGTAATTTGAGAAGTACAAGCTCAGTTTGTACTTCTGCTAATTGTCACAACACTCTTCTTGCTTAATATGGAAAGCCATGAGCCAGGAGATCTCTTCCCTTCTCCATCTTAAACCCAACAGGGATGGCTATTCTTGTGTGGCCTCCATGAACCAGTTACACGGATTTGGATAATCATTTCCAGACCTTTTCTTGTGCTTCCTCACACAGACTTTCCTACAGATGACCTTTGAGAGCTGGAAACTCTGAGTGTTGTGGAGAGAACATGATTTCCTGGCTGCTACTGTAAGCGAACCTTGAAACAGCAGTCCTGCACCATAGCCCAGCAAAAGAAAAAAGAGAATAGCAAGAATGAACAAGGAATTATGGTAAAACAAATAAAGTAACTATCATCAAGGGAAGCTGGGGAGTTGGATCCTTTAAGACAGGAGGAACTGGTGCTCTTTTTCAGACTTCATTTTTGTTTTTGAAAGCAGAATTTCAAGCACTTTCAAATCAAGATTAGTAAAAATGGGGAGAGACTGTCTCAGGCAAGGGGAAAAAAAGCAAAACTGCAGAAGTCTTTTCCACTGCACTAGAACAGATAATTTTTAAGGTATCTTTTATCACTCATCACAAAGCACTTGGGTCCAGATGAGGGAGATCCCAGCATTTCATACAGCATTTATGCAGAAAATGGGAGAAATAGGAAGGCCTATGGGGAAAAGCTTTCTATTTCAGTTGAAAGAAGTATTAAAAAGTGGAAGGCAGCGTGTGCCACTTCCCATAACAGTGACACTCAGCTGCAAACACGCTAGCAGAAAGCTCAGGGAGGGAAAGGGACTCCCACGAAGGAGAGGATTAAGCGTGCTGAGGACAGGATGATTTCAATTAAGGAACAGAGCTGATCCAGGCGTGCATGAAAGTACCTGTAGCAGAGAGGAAAAGTCTTGAAAATTTCCCAGCACATCTTCTCCTATCCAGGCAGAGGCTCTGGTGTTCAGCCTCCCTCCTGGGCACGTGGGCTGGGGCAAAAGCCCGAGCAGAAAAACTGATGCTTTATTAGTGCTGCACAGCCCAAGTTGTCATTCTCTTGATCTCTGAGAGTGGTGATGACACAAAGAAGAGAGGAGGCTGAGCTAAAAACCTCTGAAAGACATAGGAGGCAAACGGGTAAAGAAAAATCAGCCTCTTTGTGCTAATGAGTTTTTGCCACCGAACTAAATGAGAAGTACAGTCAGCCTTCAGAAGCGTGATCAGCATAGCAGGGCAGCAACAGGCAAGCACGAAGGAGGGAGAAATGCTCATGTCTGCTGAGATGCCTGACTGCACAGGGAGGGTTTTCACTCCCTCTCCTTGAAGCCTCTGTCTTTGAGCACCACAATGGGAATTTCTGCCCCTTTGAAAGGCTGCTTTGAAGAGCTGTACTTGAATAAAGATATCCGATATGTAGCACAGATAACTTGCTACAAGTACATCCTCCCAAAACCTCCAGTATGCTCTCCTAATGAAAGAAATGTATTTTTTCCACACATGTATTTCCAGAGATGCACATCAGGAGTGTTTAGACACACGGAATCCTGAGCACACGAGTCAGCTGGGAGACCTGACACACAGCAGCAGGGGTTGCACTCTGCTCCTCAGCACTGGCACCAGCAGCTTTTCTGCTTAACCCAAGGCAGCTCTGTGTGCCTCTGGGAGAAGAGGAAAAAAGAGTGACCAAAAAAACCCATAAATCTCTTTGTCACCATCAGCAGAAAACAATGGTAGACAAATTCATCTGTCTCACAAGATTCCTGTCATCATCTTCTCTACAGCTTCGTTTTTTCCCCCCTTCTCCACAACAAGTGTGTAGAGAACAGCAGAATGATGAAAGATGAAATAAGAATGACTTGATTGACAAATTCAGTAGATATTATATAGTGAACACGTTCTTCAGAATTGTTTAGCAACAAGATTTATCTTGTATAAATAGGATGGAGGGTTTCAGCATGGCATGGAACCATTTCTGCCCATCTGGCTTTGCAAGGAAATTATGTGGGGAAAGTGGAATTACACTTCAAGCAGTAAAAAAAGAACCACTGAAATGATATGAGTAAGATTAAAACAAACAAACAAAAGAGAATCCTGACTAACGCTATTTAAAAATATGGAGCTGTTCTAGAAAGTATAAAAAGAAGTGAGAACTGATGGAAATGAAGAACTAAGCTTTGGATTTAGTAAACGATGCTTACTTGATTACACCCATATGCAATCACTGATGAGCTCTTGAGCAGAACTGATGAAAAATTGGATTGTTTACGTGCATCAAACCAAGCAAATGGGAATCTGAACTCAATGTGCCAAAAAACCTTGAGAATAAAAATGCTAGCAATAATTGCTACATTTTATGTGTCAATGGCATGCCAGCAAGGATTCTGCATCAAACTCTGGCCAATGGAAAAAGCCTGGGTATGTGAAACTGTAATATCACTTATCTACCAAGCAGGCCACCTGATGACTGACAACTTTAATTTCAGCGTGAAATTGGCTGACTGGCTGTTGAAACATCCATCCCTTCTGACAGGGATGGTAGTCTCTGGATATATACTACTAGAACCTTCCAAGAGTTGTCCTCCTGCTCTACTCATCTTCATTTCAAGCAGCAAAGAGAGCGGCCTTGACTCAAATCACAGCTCTCCACGGAGGAGTGGGGCAGCGATGGCTTCTCACAGTCTCGATGTCACATTGTCCCTGCCTCTATGGAATGGTCCCTGTGCTCATGAGAAAATATAAGTACTGGGGGGTTGTGTACCCTGAGAACAAAGTGAGGTCTTTGAAGTAGGTGTGGGAGTAAAAATCAAAGAGATTTTATTTTATATGGAATGAATATGTGGACCAGGAGTGCAGATTTTGGACCAGAGTCCTTTTTGTTTTCTTCATAGGCAAAGAATAGGCCCACCAGAAGAAAAAAGCTTGACAGCGAGTATGTGCATGACCTTGCATGAGAAAGAGATGATCTTGTACTGGGTTACTAGCACACATTACCTCACAGCACCTGCACAGAATGCTATGATCTGTTTTTTCAAAATAAATACTAATTGGAAGAGAGAATGGTCAAAATAACCATGACTCCTGCACACTTACTGTATTACTACATGCTGAGTAGTAATGTAGTGATATTACTACTTCTGCCTAGACAGAAGAGATATTTAAATATCTGTTTGTTATCTATGATTTGGGGAGCTGGAAGAAAAGTGTATCTCATTTTTAAGCCACAGTCTCATAGATAGCAAGGCCTGATGTGGTCCTGAAGCCAGCTGCTTTGAATGACTTTTGCTTATTTAGGATCTTCATTGGGACTTGCAATCATTTAATTATTCTGATTTTGATATTTGCCATGCAGTCTGGGTTGAGGGAATGTTTACAGCTAAACAACAATTAAAACAGAAGCCAGAGAGCAGATTCCCAAATCCTTCCAAATCAGCCTTGAATTGTGAGCTCCTGCCTCCAGGGCAGATTTCTGCCACAGGAACCACCAACAATTCCAGGGGCTTTGCCATAGTACCACGTGCATACTTTGCTTGCCCTCCAGTGCTGTATTTAATCATACTGAGAGCTCTCCAGAGCAGTCCAGGCTCTCCTAAAATATTTGGCTTCACAGTGAAAAAGGTCCATAGAAGATATTCCTCCATTAACTGCAATGAGGGATATTCCATCAGCCTATGCCTGAGAGTCCAAGACAGCCATTCCTTGGAAAGAGGTGATTAAATAAACCCCAAACTAGAAAACATATCTGCCTAAAGAAAAACCTTTCTTATGATTTTCTGGCTATTAGGATTCTATTTGCCACCGTGCTTCTGCTGTTTTGGCTGCCTGGTGCCCCAGAGTAGCTGTAAACCTTACCCACAGCAGCTCTGGAGTGACTTTGCTATGCCAGAGCAGGACACAGGCTACTGATGGTGTTTAACTTTCCTAAAAATACCATCTCAATGAGGGCCTGAGGGAATGGTAACGTGCATATGAGGCCTGAATGCTGCGTTGACTTTTGGACTGCAACAGAAGGCTTCCACAAAATTGAAGGATTACTGCTAATTTTTGTTCAAAAAGGAAGAAACAGAACTGATGAGGATAACTCGTGCACATAGAGCATGCTGAACACTGCACCAGCCCAGAGACTATTAGCACATAATTAATTGAAATGGCTTGGCACTTGGGCTTATGCTACTGACACTATGAGAGTTAATGTTGGCCCACTTTCCATGCTCATTACAATCCATGTCAGTAGGATGGACACATTTGAAACCATTTCCTTCTCTTTGTTGCAGTATTTGCCAATAGCAGGAGAAATTGATGATGTAGAAGTGAGGAAACATCTCCAGCATTGCAATGGAGGAATAAATTATTCTCTGGTGCACATTATAATTGCAGCATAATCTGGTCAGAAAAAATTAACTCCTTCTTCTGATTTGGTCCAGGGAATTGTTTTGTGTAAAAGGATGCTTTGATTTGTGGTGCTAAGTAATCACGAACAGCCTTGGCTCTCATAAACACATGTTTGGGGGAGCTTGAGGGGCTGTCTCTCCCTAAGCCTCTAAGTTTGTAAATTTGTGAAGTCATCTCTCAGCAAGAAACTTATCCCCTTTTCCAGAATCAGATCTGCAGAGCAAAACTTTCATCTTTCAATTTTTTCTTTTTTTTTTCATTTAATTTTTTCTTAAGGAAAATGGGTCTTTTCTTAAGGATGGGTCTTAAAATTCTTGAAAATCTATTCCTGAAAAAAACCTTCAAAAAACCCAGGTGTGCAGTCAGCCCTCAGTGCCTGGTTAATAGCAGAGAGTGGTGGTGAGTACACCAAAGAACTGCCAGAACTTTTTGCCAGAATATCCCACCAAGATCAGCCTTGCACAGAGCTGTCTCCTGCTTTGGAAAACGAAGCAGGAAAGGTAGATGTGTGAAAAAATGAAACAAGGAATTAAATAAATACAGTCAGGTTTTTTTTGATCTTCACAAGATACTGTTTCAACTTCTATTCTGGGGTGAAAATTTAGCCCCTTTCAAAATTAGCCTTTCTTTGCCAAAAAATATTTTCTTCCCCACTACTGTAGTCAAAGACTGTGGGAAACAGCAAAGGGCTGTTGCTTCTCAGGCTTAAGGCCAAGGACTGGCTCTGACATTGCAGGCAAGGGCAGACTGTCAGTGCGGGTCCTCTGAACCCAGAGGGGCTGTGCTGCTGCTACCCCAGCCCAGGCTCCATCCCCAGCAGCACCATCCTGCCAGCACTGAGGCCTGTGTGCCTGCTCATCACATTAAATGCAGCTCCTGAGGGTTCATTAATGTTGCAGTGTCACCGAGAGCTGCTTAATTATCAAGGATTTCTGCGTAGCACCTAGAGGGAGGGGAGCTTTGAAGAACAGCACTGTCCACGCCAGCCGTGCAGCAGACACTCATTATTTCTGCCTGTGTCATCGTTGCTGCCATCAGAGGGGACAGCTGGCACTTCTCCAGCTCCTCGTACCCCTGCTAATAACGAAGAGTGTCTCAGCATGCTGCATGTTAGAAGGAGATTTAATGTGCTGGCTGAATATTGTATTGAGTTCCTGATTTGTGTGAGCAAGGCCTGCTAATTCATAAGAAGTGTCATCAGAACTTATTTCCCATACTTTTAGACACAGGTAAATTACTCTGGAGAAAGCTTGGCTGTAGCCATCACTTGCTGCAGATCTTGGCTGACTTGAAATGTTGCCAAGGGATCCACTGAGGTACAGACAGACCTCAGAGTGCAGCAGCCTGCTCAAACACACCTCTCTAGGATACCTGATGGTGTCCTCGAGGAAAGCTCATGAATCTTATTCTTGCTGTGCCTGCTTGCAGAGAAACCTCCTAAGATTCTATCCCTACCAGCCTGTGCTTCCCACTCCTGTGGTTTCTGCACAGACTCCTGCTTCTCCAGCATCCCTGGACCGCCCAGCAGCTTTGCTGATCCCATGGTGCCACTGGGAGCAGTCTCAAATGGCTTTTGCATCTCCCTTCACCTCTCCTGTTGGGTATTGTAAAACAAACCCCACATTCCTCACCTAAAAATCATTCACAGAATATGGAGGAACTCCACCGAGACAAAATACTGTGTTCCTATTTACCACCAAAAAGGAAAACTACTGAAACCTGATGTGAGGTGATGCAGTTGGGTTCCCTCGTGCACTGGGGGATGGAGGGACCCCTCTGCTCTGTGCTGCAGCTGTGATGGGCACCGAGGGTCAGACAGAGGGGAGTGAGTGCTCCTGTGGCTCCGTGCTGGAGTCTCCAAGGCTGCAACGTGTATTTTGATACCACAAAATCCCAGAACCCCTCATAAAATATTCATCGCTTTTTTAATGCTACGTCTTCTAATTTTAAAATTCAGCCCCTAAATAATTTAGCAGACTTGTGCAAAAAAAAAAAAAAAAGAAAAAAGAAAAAATAAACAAGTCTCCAACAAACAAAACCCCCATCTAGATTGTGGCACAGTTACTAAACTTGTCAAATGTTCCCAACATGTTATTTCTTGTGAGGGGTTTTTGGCTGTGCCCACTATCTCCAGGTACTGAGACTTTGTGCTGCCTGAAATCCAGAAGTTAGTAGCAATGGTCTGATCCTACCTAAGGCAGGGTTGTGCTTAGGGGATGTACAACATCACATTTCCAGGTTTGGGAAAAAGCAGCTGGTGAGACCCTGCCATCAGCTTTGCCCCACATCCCACCTTCTCCAGCTGCTACAAACTGCAGTTTGTGCCATAAATCTTAAAATACTCCTCACTGGATGCCCCATATCCCTCCCATCCCACACATGTCCTGGTCACAGTCCCTCAGGGCCATCTGGTCACCCAGTCTGGGCTCTGTGTAACAGACCTGAGGACACTGAGAGATGGAGAATCCAGACCTTTCCTTAGCACTCGGTCGCGTAATTAAATCACCTAATTTGGCCTGAATCTGTTTCTCTGAGCTAAACTAAAAGGCCACTGAACCCCAAACTTTCTGGTTTTCCTTGTACAGGAAATTCTGTCACACTACCCCAAGTGGCCTTCTTGTACCTATTTATCAATGCAAAAAGAGACTCAGTAGTCTTAAAGATGACATAAAGCTATAAGCCTCACTGGCCACGTAGCTGTTTTTCAATAACCAGATTCTGCCCCTGTGGTTTGTTGCTGTTGAGGGCTGACTTTGGACAGGTTGCTCTTCTGAATGCAAACCCAACTCACCTCTCACTGCAAAAATACAACTTGGTCCCTGAAATGGTAAATATGCCAGCTAGCTTTCCCAATTTAATTAAATTTTCCCCAATGGCCTTGCTTAAATAGACTTCAAAGTTCAAAGGGGAAAAAAAAAAAAAAAGAAGAATTACATTTTAATAATACTTTGACAAAAATGGGGAGAAAGTTTTCATTATTCAGTGTTGAAGTCATGGAAACTCCTGTGCCTAGCGGCTGTTTTGCCTTTTATCACATCAATAATTTAACAGTTAATTGTTGTGCATTATTTGGTTAAAGCAGATTATAACCCTAACATTTGCATGTATTTTTCAGTAATGGTGAGATAGCTCTTCCTCAGTAAGAATATATTTGGACATTCATTTACCCTGCAAACAAAATCAGAGAGTGGCTCATCTCTAATGCTACTATTTAACCGCTGAGAAATGAGGCCTCTCTCTGCTGGTGCATGATGAGAGATGCCTGTTTATTACCAAGCCATTTTGATGGCTTTTCTGCAGTGCACTTTCAAACCATTTAAACCCCATATTTTTAGGGTAAACTCTGGGATTAACAACCTCATTATATTGTGTTTAAGCCAAGAGAAATTTCTTGGTGTATCTTCAAAGGGCAGGAGACGTTTCTTAATGCCTTTCATTTATCAGACGAAATTAAACCCGCTGGAGCAGTCTGGATGCAAAGGACAGCCCTGTCATCCCTCAGGACAGCAATGGCACCCTGTCACTTGTCACATCTTAGAGGACTGTACAGACTTCAAGGCTTAGCACTGCTTTCCCTTTGAATCAAGGACCACACAGAACCCACAGGCTTCATTTCAGATTGGTGAAGGGCAGGGTAAAAAACTATTGAGCACCTTGAGACCTTTCCAGGGCTGAGAGAATATCCACCATGAACCTAAAAATCCCAGGGGAGACTCCCTTGTGCTTCACAGCTGCCCTGCCCCAGGAGGTTTGCTCTGGGAGCTTCTGCTCTCCCCTCTGCCCATCACACTGACCTGCTGTGATGGACAGCCCTGCACCAGGACAGTTTCCCCTGATCCTCTCAGCTCTTAAGATTACAGGTGAAAATCCCATCCACCATTAATTATGGGGGATTTCAGTGTATTCACCTCAGAAGAATGAAGGCTTGACTTTTCAAAAATACCCCCTGCAGTCCTGCAAAGTCCTGCAAAAGTGGGAACTACTGAATGCTCACTTGATGCTTAGATCACCATTGCAGCAGCAGGAACGATAGCAGAGATCCAAGAGGGAGAAAGGGTATTTCAGGATTAGAAAGCAAAGTGTGAACTCTGCTGGGATTAAGTGGCACAGAAAATTCACCTGCTGTTTTAAACCCAACAATCTTGTAACTTAGAGCAATCTTGAGAGCCTAATCAGAGCAAATCACTTTCAACTGTTGATTTAAAGAAAAAAAGGACTGTTATACCCATATACTTCTTTTACCAAGATGTAAAAAAAGGAAAAAAATCCCAGAGAAGGCTGGAGGTAGTGATTTCAAAGAAAGCAATTTTGCTGCTCAAATCCTATGGACCCTTTCTGTATTCTACCCTTTTGAACATACCCTGATGCAGAGAGGCAAGAACTCGGGACCATGACCCCGGTGTACAGACAGGTAAATTAGGAAAAGTTAATAGCTTTGAAAAGTTTACAGGTTCAAGAGGAGCACTGGTTCTGTGACACATTTGATAAGGTTTGAACCTGTGAGCGTTTGCACATGGAGCATAACATTTCCATGGCCACACTAACACAAATCTGTGCTTTGCAGAACTCCAATGAATTCAGCTCTGACAGCAATTAGTCTCACCTCCTTATCATACACCACAAAAAGTCAAGTCACATCGAATACAAAACTAAAGGTTGGATTTTCTGAGGTTCCTAATGCCTGCTCAGGCATCTGTGCAGATTTTTAAAATGTGCATTAATGAGACTCCACGGAACACTGAAGCTACTGCAGAAAAATTGACTCCCTGAACTGCAGGTTATGATCCTACTGGGAACAAATTTGTTTGTGTGTCTTGGGTGGTAGGTACACTGCCTGCTCTCTGGAAATAAGCAGCCTGAGCAAACTGTGCTACTCGCTGAGCTGGAAGATAACACTGCAGGTTGATTACAAGCATCCGTAATAAAAAACTAGAAATCCTCAGGAACAATAAATACCCATAATACGACCTGAATCCCCTTCAGCGATAAGAATAAGCAATGACCTTCTGAACACCTCACGTTAGAAATGTGTGCAAGGTGGCAATCAGTCTGCATGCAGCTGGCTGAGATGTGATTAACGGGGACTCCGTGTCAGCCTGTGAGCTCCATTTTGGATGGGGACCTCTCCTGCTGTCTTTTTACCTCTGCAGAGTGATGATACCTGCAGAAGTGTCAGGAGACAATCTTCCCCCCGGCACAGAGCTAACAAGGATCATTAAACTCCGATGAACATCCGTTTAAATTGATCTTCTTTAGTCAAAAACCTGGCTTCTGTCCAAGGCAGCCGCTTCTGAATGAGTGGCTACACTGGTCGGAGGGGGCTGGGAAGGCAGGGTGAGACAGGCTAAAACCACACAGGAGGCCTGTGTCCAGCAGATATTCCATGGCAAAGGCAGTGCCATGGCCACTGCAGCCAGTGCAGGAGTGATGCTCCCCAGACAGAGCACGGCAGCACCAAAGCTCAGCCTCTCCGAGGAAAAGGCTTCTGCTCTGCAGTCCTCAGAAGGGGTGGGCTGGTAACAGAGAGATACAGGCTATTAACAGGAGTTGCTGTGTTAGAGATGGAGAACTGGCAGGAATCCATGGCTCTGACCTCAGAGCAGTGCAGAAGCCCACACAGAAAGAGATATTCCATCTGTGTAAGTCCGTGGAAGGTGTTGCTGAGGGCCTTGTGGAGAGCAAACCCACATTTTGCTCAGTGCTTGCTGTGCTTTTCCTGCGTCTGCTTGGTAGTGACACTGTGGTCCCTGAACATTGGCATTCAACAGATCTCAGGGAAGTGCTACAAAGCAGCTCTGTTCAGATGTTTCAGCCCTGAAAACAGGAAATACTAAATAAGAATCCAGTAAGCCAGTTGGCATTCCCCTGCATATTGGGTGTCTATAAAAGTACTTGCATGTGTTCAGCAAAGCATTTAATTAAGTGGAGCTGGGTAGCAATATTTACTCAGCTAATGCCTCTTTATTGGCAATTGCTTTCACTCGTACAATGGTCCTGTCCTTTGTTTTTAAAGGCCTGTGTTTTTGTCACCACAACTTGCTCTTAGAAAGAATCCAGAATCTTTTGAAAATGACTGGTATTCCAAAACCTAGGGAAAAATTACCTGCTTTCTAGATAACCAGTGCTATTTTCCTGGTTGCAAAGAATACAGACTGCCCTAGAATCACAGCCAGTCTATAATCTGCTGTACTTTATCTTATATTTAAATTCTGAATTTTCACCATCACTCTCACCTGGTCATTCATGGAGGAACATTTTACCACTCATTACTACTAGCACAAATTACAGCTGCAAGTGGAACATTATCTAATTATTGTTTTAGGGAAAGCAAACCAGTAAAAAACCCCCTTGAAATCCCAAAAGGTGATTTGTGGGCAGATTTAAAGGGAGAGAATGCTTCAAGCTATCTATTATTAATGCTCAGCTATGCTGACCTTTGACAAATAATCTTAAGTCACACACAAAGAACACAGAAAGACCTGAAAGACCTGACCCAAATGTCATTGAAAAAGCTTACACAGGGTTTTAGTAGGATCTAGATCAAGCTCAGCACTAAATTAATTTCTGGGTTGTTACAATCTTTATACTTGACTATCTTTCATGTGGTACCATATGGTTATCAAAATGCATTGCATTTCCATCTGGGTGTATGCATGAGCTGTACATTAACTCTCAGAACTGAATCTTCATTATGAGGAGAAAGAGGGTGATTTAATAGCTAAAAAGGTCTAAAGGTACAGATTCACCACGCAGTGAAACGTTCGCCTTGGTCTGTTTTACAAATGGTTGCGTTTCCTGATTTTTCTCCTCATTTTATTTCATGCCTCGTACTACTGGATAATGTTTACTCTGTGCCACTGTGCACCCTGTAAAACGCAAGGATAGTTCTGCTGAGAGAAAAAGAAAAGAAAAAACCCCAAACCACGAAGCTCCCCACCAACCCAAGGCAGCCTCGTGCCCCTGTCACACACACAGGGGCTGGCTGGAGGCTGCAGAGCTCGTGGAGGGGATTAGCACTTCCCCCTCCACAGGTACTCATTTGGGAAACTGTCCTTTTCCTTTGGCAGTTTCCTGTTCAAATGGCATGCTCCTTTGAGAGGGAGGATCTAAGCTCACAAGCAAGATTTTGTTACGCTCTGGCTTCACAAACAGGAGCCTAAAACATCAACAGAGCCTTTTTATGTATGGAGTAAACAGAAGTGCCGTGAAGGAGCTTCTTGTCTGCTGTAGATTCATGAAGTGAGAATGGGCATGATTTTCCAGCAGATAGGAAGTAATTCACTGCCTTCAAAGTTTCTGGCTCCACAAAGATCAGAGATCCAGATGGGAATACAAACTGGGAATTGTGGAAACGCAAGAAATCTTTCTATGCAGAAGTCGAGTCCTACTCTGACAAACTCTGGAGCACACGATCCTCAGTGCTTTAGATTTTTCTGACTGAGGGTTGGAAGGGAAGAGAGAAAGTGTAAGATGTGCAAGAAATTTCATTTATTTATAATTCTGCTTTAGTTTAGAACCCACTCAATTTATACTAAAAGCCCTTGGCTCAGAAACACCGTGTCTTTTGCATAATACACAAGTACTCATAGAAAAATGTAGCATACAAAAAAAAGTGGCCAACATTTGTTAAAGTGATTAATGATTTTTGAGTGTTTAAATATAAATAACTTTAAAGGGAACATAATTTTCATAACCCTTGAATAAACCCTTTCAGCTCTTCTTAAAGTAAATACTACACTGCACTGTGGAAATACCCTTAGAAATTTGGGACAGCTTCTCCTTTTAGAATTCATTATTTTAAAATTATGAGGTTTTTTCTCCTCCATGAGGACTGTCAAGATGCTGTCCATATGCAATATAAATCCCTTTGAGGTTTCTTCAAATAGCTTACAAAGGCATGGCATTTTCTTAACATAATGTCCCAACCACTCTATTAAACAGCCAGGACATTTAAAAGCGTTTTTTTTTTTTCCCGTTTTGCTTTGTTCTTTTTCTTAAAAAATAAAACCAAGTGGATATGAAAAAAGTGTTCTGTAGAGAGCTGTTTGTGTCATTTTCCAAGTGCATCTTCTTTTGAAAAAATGCCCGATTATATCTTCTAATCTTCATCCTCCATTTTCTACATTCCACATTTTCATGCCAATTCATGCATTTACCATTTTTCCTTCTTTCATCTTCATTTATTCTGCCCACTACTGATTTTGGTCCCAAATATTCTTCTTCTGTTGGTCACCTGACTGTGCTGTTCCCATGTCTCTGATACCCCCTCTTACCCCATGTCCTTCCAACTTTTCTCCTTTCCAATCCTGCTAATTTAAATTCTACTTCTACTGCTCAGGTGAGTTCTGACTTTCAGCATCTTCCGCTGCAACTCTTCCTCTTCTCCAGCCCCGTCTAACTAATTACCTTCCCATACCATCTTCCCTCACAACTTTTCAAAATAATCCTTAGTTGGTAAGTATTTCCATGCTCTCATGTGTGTGACAATCCCAAAATAAGCCACCTTGCTCAGCTCTTAGTCCAGTCCCTCAGCGCTGTTCCCTTACCAACTCACCCCATGCCATCCTCTTTGCTGTCAATCAGCTTTTATGGGTGTGAACAGCCTGAATTTCCTCTTTGTTTTACATTGCATCACGATCCTCACTCCCAGTTACTTCAGCATCCCCTTGCTGCTCACAGCTTTTCCCTCACAGCCTGGCTCCTAACCCACCTCTCAGCATTCCCAACGTATATTCCAGCTCACACTGGAATTAGAGTTTCAGTATTCATACCAAAGGTAGCAAGCAACCAGCCCAAGATAAAAATAGGGCACGAATTCAGGGGATGGCTTGTGAAGCATGCAGCTCTTAGCAATCAGGGGCAACCACATTTTGAGGCTGCTCTGCTCAACCAAAAGGCCGGAGGCATCTCCCCGGGGATGGTAATTGAGGAACTAATGCGGTCTTGCCAGCAGAGTCTCTTTCCTCGTCTCTGCCCAACAGACATACCTTGGATATTATCCTTCCTGAGTGCCTTGAAATGTGGCCATACAAAGCAGTTATTTTCCCTCTTGCTCAGGTTCTAATCGCACCTCCGTGGCTGCAGCAGGTGGTGATGCTGGAGCCTCACACGCGGGAGGTGCGCACTGCTGTTCTCCCAGTGTCCCGTATTGCTGTCCAGCAGCAGCTGCTCAGTAACACTCATATTTGCCCCCCTCGTTTTAAGTGCACAGCTGGCAATGCTACCCTTGCACTCTGCCACCTGCATTTCCTCATTTTTTTGTTTAATCCTGCCTCGCCGAGTTTGCCACTCCTCTATGTCCTCCCAAACTCACACCTAAGTTTGTACAGGTTTGTTCCTGATGCCCCTTCCAGCCACTGACACTTGCACAGAACAATTCCCATGTGAAAGGAGCGCATGGAGAGGATAGGGACAAGGAAAATGAGGAGTTTCAGTGTCTCATTTATCTTTTCTTCTAAGCAGGCAGGTGATGATGGGCTGAAAGTTCAGTTACATTGCTGTAGCTGTTGGCTTGGTTCGCAAAGAGTGAAAGAGCAGAGGAATAAAAGAAATGAGGATGACACCTGATGACAAATCTGTGGAATTGGAAATCTTCCCAAACCAAATTCTACAGATGTACTGCACTCTGCAGTAATTATTTTTTCATTAACAGTTTGGAGCCTTCCCCTCCATGTCCCTCATCAAAACAGCTTCTCCAGGCTGCAGCCCTGCTGAAAAAACACATTTTTCCTGAGCACTAGAAGAGTTGCTCATGCAAATCCCCTGCAGGAACTGTGTAAAGAGCTGGATTTGAGTGCCTGCACAGGCCAGAAGAGTTGACACAGCCAACAGGGAGAACAGTCAGAGCTGTCCTAAGGTGGTGTGTGAGAGGGACCCCCACCTCACCCTGCCAGTTGTGAGAGGCAGGTCCTGCTTAAAGGAAACAGCAAAAGGAATGACAACAGCCACGTTGGAAGCGTGGCTAAAGCTGGGAAAGCTGTTACAGTGGTCCTCACTTACTTTGCAGACCTGCTGCTTGAGCATGTTTTTTGTGTTGGCTTATCTATTCAAACATGGAGATGGATCTCCTTTATTCTGTTGCTTATTTCTTTGTATCTTGGTTGTAGATTTGCATAAATTAATTTCCCCAACCAGTTTTGTAGGGAGAGGAAAAATTACATGAGTCCAGTCAACAAATTGCAGCAGAGTAAGTAACATGTTATGTCATGGAAAATTGTTCTTCCTTTGCTGAAAGTATTAAGTGTATATACATATGGTGTGCACTTCCAGAGTTTAAAACTGGAACGGAATTTTCTAATATTCCTGGCAGGACAAAAGATTTGTACCTTTTACCTCTGCCAAGTCAACACAGCAGAAAGAAAGAGAAAGAGAGGGGTTTTGCAGTGCCTCTCTCAGCCACGAGGTCCATTGGCTTGATTTTGAAATTTCCCAGTTTGATTAGAAGTGCTGGCAGTTGGGGAAAAATTGTCCTTGGACTAATAAACAGAAAATTTGATAAGAGAACAACAGAAAGACACTTGCTGCACTGCCTCACAAATATCACTTCCAGAGAAGATGATATTGTTTGTTTCAGCCTCCACAATAATACGTGAAATATGATTAATCTTTAGTTCCTTATGATGACACTGGGAACCTGGACTGTCTGGAATAACTGAGCCTCTGAAGCATGGATGTGAATTTTCTTTTGGTTAACCCATTTTGAGTAGGTTTTTTTTAGGGGGGTGAGGTGCGTTCTGTTAGCTGCTTATTTTTTTCTTTGAAAAAAAAGATTGATAAGCACATAACCTTGGGGACAGCAATATAAATTCTGTGTCTTGGCTCAATAACTGCTGTGCCAGGAGACAGGGAAGTCAGTGGGAGACCTGAGCATGGTCTGAGGGCACTATATAGCCCATGGATATTTTTTGACTGCCCCTTTCTTCTCCCTGCCTGCATGACTGCTGTTGAAATGAAAAGTGAAACCAGCCCCAAATACAATCCTTACATTTACATTTTTTGAAAATGTTCCAGCACTTGGTTCCATCTGTGCAAATCAAAAGCCGTGGCTGAATAACACACAAAGCCTTATTAAAAAATACTGAGCAGAATTATATGCAAATTAGGGTTTCATTGTCTTTCATCTCATAAAGGCTAATAACACTACAGAGGACAACCTTCTTATCAAAAATAGTTTCTAACACAAATTGCCTTTGACTATGTTTACAATGTCACTTTTAATCAAGCAAATTGTCAGGCTACTGCACTTCTGCCATCTACATGACACAAAAATATAACGAAGAGGGAAGTGGGTACAAGTGCTTTCAGCTTTAACTGGCTGCCCACTTCATACCAATTACTACCTATTTAGTAAGCTTGCTCTTCTGTTCTTAGAAAAACACTAGAATAAATGTATGAGCTCCTCTGAAGGAGACACCATGCAGAAAAAAAGCTTATTCCACTTACCAAGAACATTTGTCTTTGTAATTACACCTACTTTTCCTACTCCTATGCAATTAGTAAATACAAGCTAAAAATAGCCACTTCAATGCCAATGTGGTCCCTGACTGTTTCTCTATTATGTCACTTTTAGGTTAGTTCAATATTCCATTTTTTTGCAAGTTAACAGCTCTATTCAGATGGTTTTACTCCTGCAGGTGCATTTTCACTCAGAGCACATACTCTCGTCTCCACATGCAATTCCCACAAAGACTCAGGTACAACCAGCTGCGCTGTGCCCTGCTCTCAGCATTCAGCTGCCATCCTGCAGCTCAGCCACACTCTGGCACGTTCCCTGGGCTTTCTCCCTGTGCAGAATATGACACGTTTTTAAATACAGATGGAACTATTTCCACATTTTGTGGGGGTTTTTTTTTTGTGTTGGTGATGCTGTTTTCTCTTTTAAGCTCTACACAGAAACAACAAGCATTTAAAAGCAGAGACTGAGTTTCTCCAGGGAAGATGATGCCCATCAGCTCACCTCAGCTGCCTGCTCTGGCTCAGGATACCTTTCAGAGATTGCACTGTCCAAACCTTCTCTCTGCAGATGTTGCTATCATCACCTTGCACAGCACAGAGAGGACAGGAGCTCCCTTCAAGGATGGAAAGAGTTCCACTCCCAGCCAAAAGGGGAAAGCACTGAGCACGTTGCACCCCTACATAGGCACTGGAGATACTCCAGTGTTTTCTCTCACTGCTATTTTGGGTAGAAGTAGAGGGAAATCACTGGATAATATTTGCTGCCCACCACAATGGTGTGCTGGGATCCTCAGCTGGTGAACAACCATGTATTTTCACTGGGAGGAAAGGAGGTGGGTTGATTTACACAACTGTGGAGCAGAAAATTCAGGAATAATGAGTCCAGACCTTCACTGACATTGTTTAACAGAAGAAATAGTTCTGAGAGCAATGGAGTTAAAGTTCTAGTTGCCATACATGGATCCTCCGATATCTAGAAAAAGTGAACTTATTAACCATTTCCTCTCTTGTAAATTAATAGAGGTTCTCCACTGAGGCCAGCTGTCTACTTTCACAAAAGGTACAAGAACTTAACACAATTCCATTGCCAAAGGCAGGTGAAATATTGGGTTTAAATGCATTACTGAAGAACTGACAGACAGTGTGGATAGGCACATCTGAGAAGCTTGTCTGAAAAAAAGCTTAAAATGTTTCAAGTCATAAAAAGCATTTTTCTTTCTTCTTTGTTCATTCTTCTTTGCTCAAAAGACAGGTTTCTGCCATCAGAACAAAATTATTTCAGCTGGAGAACAAATACTCTCAAATTTAAGCCTGTGCATAAAAAGCCTCAGAGCCTGATGGATTATTAGGCTGTGGAAAAGAGCACAGCATAAATGCAAAGAATGAGAACAGGAGCCGAAACCTGAGGAAATCAGGGACTAATCTCACTTGGTTCATATGGATCAGGGGTCTCATTCCCAGGTTTTGAATCTCCAGCGTAATTTTCAGAGATGTCTGTTAAAAGCTCCATCCACTTCTGACTTCTCAAAGCTGGGCATATTGAAGAAGTTGGCTTTAATCTGGAATTTTGCCTTGAAATCAGTGTCAGGTAATGCTGTTCTTTCATACCTCCATGAGTTTTTGGTAAGGGCAGAGAGCAGAAGTCAAGTGGCCAAAGTCTGCAAAGAGCCCTTGAAATGTGAAGGGAAGGCCTGGCATTCGCAGACAGGGTCATAAGGGTCTTGCAAAGGGCCTGGTTTCTGATCCTTTCCATCAAGCCTAGATGCCCACTTCAGCAATTTTTAGATATTTTTTGCATGTGAACAAGTGGACTTAGAAGGAACTAGTGGAGAAAGTTTCACCAAGAGTTGAACAGTGTCACTAGCTGGCTTCTTGGTCCAGTTGCTGCATCAAGGCAGTAGGAGAGGTCCACTGTAGATTTTGGACTGACCTAAAGCCGATCAAACTTTTCCACAAGACCTTTCATGCTGAACCAAAACTGAAGCTTAATTTTTGGGGGGGATTTTTTATCTGATGTTGTTTTACTTTCCTCTCAATATTTCCTCAAAAGGAAAGTTCCAAGGGCGTTGTTTTGAACCGAACCATCATTCATCCGTGTTTTCTCCTGGCTGAAGCTTTTTGTTTAATTCAGCACAAGGCTGAGTATAAGCCAAGCCCACTCAGAACTTGTATTTTGGGGGGGAAAACTGATCTGCTTGGCTGTAGTTTTGAACCATGTGTGACTTTAGTCCAACAGAAAGAAGCAACACAAATCTGCAGGAAACCAAACCTCTCTAAGTGCCAGAGGCAGCGATCAGAGGACTGCCGACAGTCCTGCTCCTGCCACGAAGGGGTGCCAGTCCCTCAATGCCCACTCACTCCCCTGCTGTCCTGGGGTGAGACAGGCTGGAGAAAAACAAGCTGCTAAGTACTAACCTGGCACTAAGGAAAAGATCCCCATTACAAAACATTACTGATCAGAGAACATCCTCCCTCCTTACAAGGAGTGGAAAAGGGGAATTTCTTCCATACCTTCCAAAGGCAAACTTTCAAAGCCAGGTTTGCAAAGGTCACTTCATGTGCAGAGCTGCCATCCTCCACCTGACAGCTCTGGTCATAAATCCAGAGCTCCAAAACGAGGAAATAAAAGTTTTGATTATATGCACTAAATTTCTATGATACTTTTCATCTCTTTCCTATCACTGGGAACTGTTTCCTGAAAACTGCCTCGTAAAAATAGTAGTCCTATCAAGTCTGGTGTATTATCTCCATGCCATGCTCATTGGGCTCAATACCTTTTGGGTGCCAGGGCCTGCAGCAACCCCTGAGTCCAGTGCCCTGGCTCTGTCCTGCCTCAGGCCACCCCACTGTCATGTCAAACAGCCAAGCTCTTCTCTAGCAGGTCATGTCCTTTATATTCAGTGCCAGTTCTCCTCCAGTAACAGCCCCTCTGTCCCTGGAGGTACCCACAGTCACTCTTATCTCCTTCAGCACTCATAATGTTGAAGGCATCCACGAAAAGCTTTTAGAGTCTGGCTATGGGACATGTCACCATCTTTGTGTTCACCTTGAAGAGGTTTTTGTTGCTTTGTTAAGGTCAGTAATTCTCTTGGCCCCCTTAACCTCTCTACCAAGGGCTGTTGCACTGCTTAACTGCCCTTCCTCACTCCTCCTCACCTTCCAGAGATCTCAGCCCAAGAAAATAAAGCATATTGGGGTACCCTGGGAGAAAGGTTCCTCCAGCTCCTGCTCTCTGAGGAAGCAAATACAAGAATTGTTTATACACTGCGCTGCTCCTGATGGTTGCTGCTCACCCCTGCAGCACAGACATCAGTTCTGGCCCCAGCAAAACTTGCTCTAAGTCTCAACTTTGGGGCAAGTCCTTTATTTTGCCAGTGTCTCTACTTGTTGACAGCTGAGTGAGGATAAAAATTGCTTTTCCCACTCCCTTTCCATGCAGATTTAACTCCCCAGGACCACTGCACACAGAGATGCCTCAGCCAGGGGCAGCAGCCCAGAAGCTCTGGGAGCACTTGCATCCCATTCCTGCAAAGCCAAGTGCTGTATTCCCATATTCTCTATATAATAAACAACAAAAGGCACCTGAATGAAAGAGCTAAAAAACACACACTGGAGAGGAATAACATTTTCAAAACCCACAGTCCTAAAATTCCCTCTTATGTTTAACCACTCCAACACTCAGGGATCTGAACCTTTGCCCTTTTTAGGGAATAGTTTTATCAGACAATAAATCTGAAAAAAAAGTTTGCAGGTACCAATACTAAGTAATAACTTCATTAGAATGTTAAAACATAGCTCCTACAGAAAAATACACACATGTGCACACCTCCACGTGCCACACATGAGAAGGTTTTTCACACAAGTCTGTTCTGTGTTAGTTCTGTTGCTTTTTATAGAACAATTAATTTTATCTATAAGTAACCAGCTTTGCTTCTTGAGAAAATAGTCTGCAGAACAAAGAATATGCATTAAAATTCTATAAAATGGGAAATAAAGTATCAGTTTAATGGTCAGATTGCAGCATTTCTTTTCCTAAATACAAAGAATTTAGAACACTGAGAGGAAAGGACAAAAGGATGAAGTTAATATATCTAATATTCCTTTTCTTCAGGAGAAAAAATACTGCAGGACTAATTTTCTCAAATCCCAAAAGAGTGAAAGCTCCTTTCCCCCCCAACTCCCCTTTCTCAGCGCAGTTTTTCATTCTTTTGTTAAATTAGAAAGGCTTTAATTTACTTTTTCGTTATAGTTTGACTTATAAACACAAGCAGAAGTTCCTGGGGATTACATGTTACACAGAAAGGCACACAAACCACACATGGCAACTCCAAAGTGCCCCTGCCCAGCGAGAGGGGACAGCAGGGCAGCTGCAGAGCTTGGCCAGTGGCCCCAATAGCCACTGCCTCCTCCTGCCCAGGGCTCACTGGGCTCAGCATCCTTCAGGTGCGATTTCTCAGGCTGGGGAACAAGTGGCACTGCCTCCTCTCAGAGCTGCCATCCTTTGTGAGCTCTGCCTGTGGGAGCCTTCCCACGCTCACCTACTCCTCCAGCCCTGCACGCTGGAATTCTGCCCCTGCAGTGCTCTGGTTTCTGTCACTGCACCGAGTTCACAGCCCTGGTCCTGTGCAGTGGGAAAGTTTCCCCTCCTTGAGCACATTAAATTAGACCTTTTTACCCTCAAAAGTTTCTAAAGCCTTGGAACCAGGTCTGGAACTACCATGCTGCAGTTTTCTTTTTGCCGAATTATAACTGCTGGCTGTAATAGTGGGCCTGACCCTCACCATATCAAAACCCTCATTACTTTTGTATTATACCACAAAAAAACCCAGTAGGAGTAACAGCAGAAATGTGCTGATTTCTTCAGGAGCAAAGCTACCAGCTTTCTCTTGAGTTAGATTTCTGCCTACAGGTCAAACCCTCAGGATTTGTCTCGTGGGCACTTTGACCAAAGGAGAGGTCTCCAGGGTGCTGTGAGCCCTGTCCAACCTGACCCTGAGCACTGGCAGGGGTGAGGCAGCCACAGCTTCTGTGGCCTCACAGGAGGGTGGAGGAAAGCTCCCTAAGCACTTTCGCTGACACCTATCACTGCCCACATCTGCCATCTCTAAGAGGTCCTGCACTTCACACTTTTATAAACACTGCCAAGAAAAAAACCACCTTTTTTAGCACCAGAACACTCATGCTTTCCAATATTCTTTCCCTATTTGCAAGGCAAGAGATCAATTTGTGCTTCTCCTGCCTCCATTCAGCTGCCAGAAAGGTCACCTTAGGATGAAGTGTGCCAAACAAAAGAGAATATTTTGGAGGAGAAAAGCGATGTGACTACAGAAATAGTCATGTGTGCTTGCCCTCCTTGAGCCTTTTAACTTACAAAAATCTAATTAGGGAAGACTTAATGTACAGCACGTATGAGGATGCCAAAACTTCTAACAAAATATACTCAGTACCATTTTCTTCACGCTTCATTAATAAGGAACAAAATGTCTCTAGACTTTCTGTAACATATGCACAGAGTGATTTCAAACCAGACTGAAATTCTTTTCAAATGAGGGTTATAATATACTCAAGCGATAACAATGCCTTTTTTTTTTTTTTTTTTTATTGCTTTGCTTGTAAAGTTGTTTCCATGTTCTGTGAGGACAAAGTTATTTGTCATTTTTGCAAAAATATAACTTGTTACTTTGATGGTTTTTAGGACCTTTCTATTTCAGCTATGGATTCAAGGTTGAGTGTAGCCTACAGCAGAGCTGAGCTTGGGGAATCAGAGTGCAGGAGCAAGACTTGGATTTTTCTACAGGAATTATATCTTTTCATACAAATTAGAGACACTGGAAAACAAAGCTTTGATTCGTCTTCTAAATCATATATAAAGCATAGGGCTTTGTGCCATCAGATCACAGGGCAGCAAAAGGGATTTCAAGCTCTTCCTCATTTGCTTATCTTGCTCAGACTGCAAACAGAAGAATTTACTCATTGGATAGATTCTGGAACAAAGAACCTCCAAGAAACAAATGTGACCTTTAAGATTTCTGCCAAGGACTGTAGCAAAAAACCCAACACTGAGTCCTGTTTTGTCTTCTGAGGCAAAAATGCCACTTTCTTCCTCAGCTCTCTGCATTGGAGGCAGGGCTGTAGCAATTTGGGCAAAAGACAAGTCTGCCCTGATGCTGCTAAATGGGCAAGTGTATCTGCACTGTCAAAATTTTTCTCTTCACATCCACTTCCAGAAGGAATCAGATAGAGGCAACTCCCTGTGTGATCTTTCCCTGAACAGGATCTTTCCCTGTGCAGGCAAAGGGAATCAAAGTGATCTCATGGGTATAAAATATTTGATAGTAAGACAACATGGGGGAGAATATTTGCCCAGGAGATTTAAAAAAAATATTCAACTATCTTTGACTATGTGTGTATGCTCCTACAACGAGGTGTTAAATTGCATTGTAACTATTGAGACATCAACATCTACCAACGTTTGCAATTCAAATATAAGCACAGAGTGAAACTATTTAGAGTTGTCAGGGTATGGATCTGTAAGCAGAGGTTTGTACATCATTTGATAGCTATTTATTTCCTGTTAATGTTTATGTAATGTTATGATGTTTATGATGGCCTGACTTTCCATGTGGTGGGGATCATTTCTGATGGGTAACTGGCATCAAATCACTGTTTTGCAAATACAGAATATTTTCATATTTGGCTGGTGAAAAAAAAAGATTTCCTAGTGTGAGTATGCTATTAAAATGCTAATAGACCCTATTTGAGAAAGCTTACTCAGACCTCAGCAGGAAACATATACAACATTTACAAAGATTTAGATATGTGTTTTTAACATAAAAGGGTCTCCCTTCCCATGGAACTGTAAGGACCTTTAGACAAGAGTGAGGATAAAGTGATAAGCCAGGCAGATGAAGAAGAAAGAAAAATATATGGAGGGCCAGTGAACTTAATTATGGTGAAATACAGATATAATTGTGAGCATGAGGTATGGGCAGATATTGCAATAGCGACCTTTTATATTTAATGTCCTAAACCAAAATCTAAATGTGAAGATCGCTGACTTTACCTTTTTTTTTTTTTCCCCAAGTTACTTTTGGCTGTTTCTGCAAGCCAGCCCTTTGAATTATTCCATGCTCAGGTGCTGGTGGGGATTTTCCCCATGACCTGCCACACTCTGATGAGAGCAGGGAAAGGCACAAAGGGATGTGCTTGCTCTCTATTGCACTTTGAGTGATGAGTAGCACCTTCCAGACACCAGGATGTGTGTGTCAGAACTGCTGGGAGCTGTTACACAAAGCCCAGAATGTGAAAATAAAAAGGAAAATCTTGTTTTACCACTGTGTCCCTGGTGAATCGAGGAGCAGAGCTGGCACTGGCTTCAGCAGGGCTGACTGGGTTTGTTCTGTATCGAATTATTGAACTGAATCGAAGCTGCAGGGTCAAAGTAAGCAGAGAATTTGAGAAGCCTATGAAAACAGAGCCCAGATTTGCTGGAGAGCTGTAACCTTCCAGAAATGTAATTAAACAAACAGGCAAGGAGTGCTTGGGATTGAAAGCTCTGTTTAAACACCCGCTGTTGCTTTATTTGAATATCAGAGTGGAAGATAGAGTTCACATGTTAAAAAGGCCAGAAGGCTCCTTTTGTCTTCTTTTTTGTCTTTTATTTTTTTTTTATGGTCCCCCACTGAAACTGAATGTGGAGTAAACATGAAATTAATGTCTGATGGTCAGTAGGGTGACAGGATTTGAATTCTTGCATTAGGAAACAAATTCCTCATCAAAACCAAATTCTTTTAGTCTGGCTCAATGCAAATATAATACACAAACTGAACTCACTGACAAATGGCCTGGATATTCAAAGTTATCTATGTTTCAGAAACATCTAATAAGCAATTTGGATTACTTTTTTTAAGTTTTGGCTCCACTTTTACCCTGAAATGAATGTACATAAATTAGTTTATGCAAATGTCATTACATTTCATTGCCATCAGCTTAACATATTTCCTCCAAATGGTTGAACTCCCTTCCATTGTAGGGAAAGTACAAGGCTTAAGACTTCTCCCAAGCACTTAAAAAAAACAATAAATGGAAGAGAAAATGAGAGATTATTTATCTCATGGATTTGTTTTGCTTTCCTAAAACAAAATAATTCTGGATTCTACTTACTGGAAATCTGCTTGGTTAAGAAATATTTAAATGAAAGCAGCACAAGACTGCTTTGTTTTGTTTTGTTGGCCTTTTGTTGTTTAGGATTTTTGGAAAGGTTTACAGTGGAACTATAAAACCAAAATGGAACAGAAGGTTAGCATTTTGCAGAATCACACAGAAGACATCCTGATTAAGAAGGTTAATCCCAAACCCAAAGTGTATCAGGAACTTTATGATGAGCAGTTGACTGCTAGAAAATGCCAGTTGCCCATTAAAATGTCTTTTTCTAGATACAGAGTGGTAATGAGCAGTTTTTATGAGAAATGTCCTCCCACATAACCACCCTCTGGAGGACTCCCAGGACTGGTGGCTGCAGACCTGGGCCCCCAGCCCCAAGCTTAGACCAAGGGGAACAAAGCATTCCAGAGACATCACCAAACATCCACACAACCCTTGGAGATACCAGGTTGCTTCTGGGAGCCCACCAAGTCAGGTGTCAGCTACTGAATTTGGAAAAGGGGGAGAGCATCTCTGTGAATCCAGAGTGGAGGTCTGGAACAGAAAAGCCTAAATCTCATTTAGTACTGGCTCAGAGCAGAGCCCCAGATGATTTCTCTGGTGCAGACCTGCAAGCCAAGCCCAGCTTGGCCACACTCACACACTTCCCCAGCTCTTATGGTCCTGCTGAACTGGTGGCCAAGTGTCCATCCCATAATCTCCATTCCTTATCCTGACACCATCTCCACAGGATGTTTTTTCCATCTCCATATATACTTTATTCTTCCTGCCCTTTTGGTGGAACTATTTATCTTTAGGGAGAAAGATAATAATAGGAATAATAATAATAATAATAATAATAATAATAATAAATAGTACTACTATTAGTATATTTCTCTTTTGTGGCCCCTGCAGAGACAAACATAATGGAGCCCTGATCTTGTCTGAGGCCTTCAGGCAAATGCTCCTTTAATGCCACTATCTCTTAGAAAATACACAACAAATAGACCAGAGAAAAACTAATTTTCTGCCTTCTTTCTGTTTAAATATACTGCCAATTCAACAGACAGGATCCTTTCATCATCTAAATGTCTCTCCCATGTACCTCCTTCCAGTGATTAAAGGCAGGAAAAAGCTGAAGTTGGGCAGTGGTTTCAGCAACTGCAGTTTGTGCTCTCAGTGAGCCAGTCAGTGGTTCTGGAAATCAAAGCAAATGGCTACAAAATTTTCCCAGAACCTGGAAATCACACAGTTTCCAAGATTCAGATGTGTGTGCTGCTGGCTGGCACGGTTAGCTCATACACGTGTGTGTTATGCAAAATTGGCCAGTCTGAATGACAGTAAATAGAATTATTCCCCCATTCTGCAGTATTAGTTTATCTAATAAACTGAATAACCTAGAAACATTGACTGGTAAAAGCCACACGCTGATCTCAGTAGGATCAGCAGGTTTGGTGATTTTTTTTTTAAAAGGCCCATATCATACTGCATGATGAGGGTGCACATTTCCCTTCTATCAGCATCACAGTACCTTGAATATTACAATTTTAGTTATAGCAGTACTGAACACAGAAAATATGAAGCACATCATATTAACCAGGAGGCATTCCTCTAATTCAGATATTTGTTCTATAGAGAGAATCACTTAAGAAATAGATCCAATTAACTGTGTTGCTAGGATGTCAGTGCAATCTGCTACATACACCTAGCAAATGTGAGTAAGTCTCAGTTTATACCTTCTGGGCTTTTCTGGAATGTGTAGAATCACAGCAATTAATTGCTGCTGTTCAAAGAATACGTTGAAAACCTATTTTGACACATACTCTGGGTGGTTGGGAGTTAAACACACAGAAGAGAATAAGCAGTGGGTGGGAGTTTCAGATGACTGGTAAATAACAGAAGTGTAGTGATTTGCAGTCTTTTAACAATCAGAGGACAGATTATTGACTTGCAAAAGAGATGCCAAGGGAAAAGGAGGAGAATGAACCTAATACTGCATGACACAATCAGTTAAGAGCTGATTTAGTAAAATAATGCTGACTTCTTGTAGATAAGCTACCCTCCTCATTGCATCCAAATGACAATTAAAAAAACCCTCTAATTCCAGTGCTGCCTTTGTGTAAATGCAACTCTTGTACATGCCTTTTTTCCCCCCCTCTTTATAACACAGGCTACCAGATAAGTCAAAAAGAAGATAAGCTTCCAGTGGGATCCAGATGCTGCCTAGAAGACGTCACAATTGTGAGCAGCACACAAACAACCCATCATTGGGTGCTGCTGAGACCCAGATGGCTCTGTTATCCTTGTGTTCATCCTGAGGAAAGTCTGAGACAAACTGGCTCTTACCCCTGCTCAGAAATGTGGGAAAACAAAGTGCACAGCCTGGGTTCTCTCAGTGTAATAATACCTCAGTAGGTACTCTAAATTCACTATTTTGAAAACAGCTTGGTCTGAGCTTCGTTTTTTTTTTAATGAGTTTCCAGTTTGTAATGGCGTTACCCTTTAGAAGAGAATTTGCTTTTCTTGTCCTTTCACACGTTCCTCATTCAAGAAACACATAGTCCAAGAAAACAAATATTTAATCTCAGTCATAACTGATCCCAGTCTACCTGAATCAGTACTTCATGTGTCACCAGTAGATACAGCATGGGTCAGAGAAAAAGCCATTTGCTAACACAGTACAACTTAATCCTCATTTTATAAAGGAGTGCAGAGGCAACTTCAAACCACACCAGAAAAATTATCTACTTACAACAAGAGCTGTGTAATTTTTCTCTTGTGTTAAAACCAATTTTCATGTGGCCTGTTCTTGCTAGTAGGGTCCAGATGTCTTCAGCCCTTTCCTAAGCAGACATAAAACAAAACCACTGATTTCAGTAAATTATTTATATTTTTTCAGGCAGTTCACTGTTGACCTGCTCAGCTGTCACACCGAGTGGCCCAACAGCATCCCTCTGCCAGGCTCAAATCTCAGATCCCCTCCCCATATTCCAGGATACATGCATGCACACACATACATTCATATGGATTTATAGAGGACAATTTCAGTTAGAGCTGCAAAGAGAAGTGCTAACTTTAAACAATTACTGGTTTTGTTAACATACTTTGCTCTATGTGAATTTATTACTTTTTTTTTTTAACTGCAGTTAGTATTTCAAGATGAAATCATAACAACCACTAATCGCTGCCAACCAGGTTGTGTTCACAAAGGAAAATAAAAGCTTTAGAATACATATGAGCTTCTGGGCTACAATGTTTACAGAGCCTCCAGGATTTTGATCTGCGCACGTCCCTAACGTACCAAATGTTGAAAATCCAAAACAACTGCCAAAATTCACATTTGGCCCTGATTATTTCCTTGTTTATCATGGTTAGCATTCCCCGGATAAGAGATAATGTTGCAAGTTCAATAACCACAGAAAGTTGTGAAGACATACTTAAAGAGGAATATCATTATAATTTTTTAGTGTAAATCTTGGTAGATTTTAATTGAACAGTGCACAGCAATGTTCAGGTCTCCCTTGTGAAAAATTCTAGGTAACAAGATAGATGAAAAACTGGAATTTTTCTGTCAAATATGCATTTGTCTTTCATCTACTAAAACTGCTTTTTTTATCAGCTTTTTCAGCTGCTTTTTAATGTATTGCTGTGAAACAATCCCTGAAATTCCACCAGAAGATCATTTTGCCATGGAGTCACAAAGATCTCAGTAATGGAAGTTTCTCGTCCATTTGCTCCTAAATCTAGGTTATGGATATAAAAATAGCAATTATTGTATTGCTGTTTCAAGACACAAACATGGAACTTACTGTCACAAGCCCTCATTAGGCTGAAGCTCAGCTTCTAACAGATTACTTTTTGGTTTGCTCAACAGGAATTTGCAGAGATAAGCACAAATTTTATAGTTTTTTGAGAAAAAGAACCAGCATCCTTCACCCCAGGACAGCACCACACAGCTGGGACTTAGAAGGAAATTACAAAGCAAGGACAGAGTCATAAGGGTCCATTGCAAGGTTTTTTCTCCTTTAAAACATTTTTCCCAAGCCCTTGCTAGCTCTTGGATGGATTAGATGGTTGATTGCTCTGCACAAAGAGAGCAATCTCCAGATTTGTGGAGAGCCTTATTGTTCCCCATCACTCTTGGCAGGGTGCATCTGGCACGTCTGCTCTTGGGTAGCACTCAATAAACAGGTGAACCAGGCATGTGAAAAGCTAATATTCTGCTGTTTTGACAGTATAATTGTCTCTAATAATAAAGGAAAGCAGCTGCTTCAAAGAGTCTTTCACTTAGAAATTGTTTGGATCCTTATACTTTGACTTTTATGTGGTTTATGGTTCTGTGAAATGGTAACATCTCATTTTATGAATGACAGACAGATGGAGTTTGCTGCAAGGTTTATTGATAGTAAAGCACATAATATCATTCGAGATACTTAACTGCAAGAAATACTGGAGATAACAAAATACTGCTTTCTCTCACTTTTTAAGACTCCTGTTATTTATTTTCATCAGCTCCAAGTTTTCTCTTTTTTTTTTGTGAGTTTTCAGTGCTATCACCTGGTAAGTCTAAAACTTCATGATCTTTTGTCTGAGTGCACAGGGAGAGAGGAGCAGCTGTTTCACAATTAATTGAAAGCCAGCAGAGATGTTGTCCAGATTTCAGAGTAAGGTCTGTTTGCAGCAGAGCCGTGTGCCATCCATCTCTTTCTCTCCCCATCTCCCTCCCACCCCCCACATTCATCTAATTGGATTTTCATGTCCAAATCCCATTCTCTTAATCATAAGGCAAAGAAAATCAATCTTCTGGTTTCCCAAAATTTGAGTAAAGCATTTAGTCCAAAAGCACTGAGAGACTTACTCTGAAAAGCTGTCAGACCCAGATTACTAAATTGGTTAACCCTTGTCATTAAAACCATGGTAATAATCCATGAAATCTGATGGTCTAAGGTTGCTCTTTGTTGTTTTAGGAAAGGTTTTATTTTTCCAAACCTTTGCAAAAATCCATAAAATTTATAGGGGACAAACTGATTGTTTTGGGGTTTGTTTTTTTTTTTTTTTGTTTTGTTTTGGTTTTTTATGTTGTTTTTTGCAATATTTGTTACCAAAACATAACATTTTGGAAACAGATACTTCCAACACGTGGTGGCATTATGCAACATTTGACCTGGTAAGAAAAGCACCTGCAATGCATTTTTATGAATTGCTACATATTTACTCTGGCACACTAAATCCTGGAAAACAGAAATCCAGCTCTGCTGCCCGTCTTTCCCCGTAGAGATTTCTGTCTCAGGACACAGAGATGCTGGATGCTTCATGCATTGCTTTTTCTGGGCTGCATCCTTCCAGCAGTGCAGAGATGCTGCACCTCTGGTCCAGGACCCTCCAGAGGGATGCAGAAGATGTGCACAGCTGGGCCCTGTGACCTCCAGATAGGAAAGTCTGGGATGATAATTGAAACCCCAAATGTCATCTGCCAGCCCAGCTTTCTGAGTCTGGGAGTCTGGAAGGGAGGGTCCCCAAATCCATCAGCCACAAGAAAAGACACAAAGCTTCCCCTTGCCCCGTGCCTTCTGTATGCCAGGCAGGACATTCAGTGCAGAGTGTTTACCCCATAGCTGAGGTGGTTTGAGAGAATAAATTTGTAAATCAAAGCTTTGGGCTGGTGGACACACTTTTTCATGGGAATGCTTCCTTATGCCTCCTATTTGACATAACAAACAAAAGTTGGCACAGGGCAGCCTTTAAAAAAACAGGGAGAAAATCAAGTGGCTATAAGACACAATTCATCAGGCCTGCTAAATTCTGTGATAGCTGAAAAATAGCTCAATTTCACAATTCTATTGCTGCATTAAAAATCTGCATACCCATACTATGAGCTACGTCTGTGCTGAAAAGGAAATAATGAGAGATTGTGCTATCCCCAGTGATGCTTAGTCAAAACGGTATATTGAATTTTAATATCAACGATTTCATGAGAATTATTCCACAGGAAAGTAATCAGGCATATATACCATTGCTGTTTTACTGAAATGTGTACCAGCAGCATGGAAAGTATGTTGTAATTTCCCCTTTCATTTTTATGTGGAAAGAAACAAGCTTCTTTTCTGCTCATCCAAATCTATGAATATTCAAGCTGCTTAACTGAAAATGCATGGAAGGAACAGAGAGAAAAGAAAATTATATTGTATAGGTCTTTTAACAGGAGGGCTTGGAAGAACGCAAAGTTAATTTTTCAGCACCTTACCAGCACCTAATTTAGAGAGAAATGTTTGTCTGCAACATCAGTGCTTCTGTTCTTCTCAAAAGGGACAAAGTCAGGAGCACAAACAGTGAAGGCTACAATTTCCCTTGTCTCCTGCCATCAACACAGAGCATGAGCTCTGTCCCACGCTCTTCCATTACTATGCAGGTAAGAATTTGAAAATTGCACAGTTCAAAGAATATAGCCATGTGGGCACAGAAACAATCCAACTCGGGGACTGCAGTTAGCTCCGGACTGCAAATCTTTATTGAAACCTCTCCAGTCAGTGCTGCAGCCTTGCAACGTCTCACAGCTGCTCAAACAAGGGCCTCCAGCAGAAAAGATGAAAGAAACCCCTAAAATCATACCTTTATATGGTTATCTTACAACAGGATCCCCTTGTAATTGAGAGCCACCGGTGCTGCTGATCCTAGAACCTCTCTAGTTAGGCTCTGCTTTCCTTGGGATGTCTCTGAGTCATCCTGAGGCTCTACTGCCATCTGAGCAATGAAGAAAATAATCTCTTTGCACATATTTTTGGTTGCTTTCTGACAGTGGCTGCCCACACGGTGCCTTGCTCAGCTTTCTCACTGAAAGGATCCCCAAAAGGAAGACCCCTCCAATATTCGCTCCCTCTCGAAGGAGTGGCCACCTGACGTTCAACCTCCCCAGGACTCAGCCCAAATCAGGGCACAGCTACACTGAACTGGGCTGGAGATCCCTTTTTGCATTCTCCATCTAGGTCCAGCCCCAGACAACCTAACCAGGAACCTCAGAGTCATAAAAAGCACTTTTATGTTTATCTGTCTCACAAAAAAGAGTTTTTAAAGACACCACAGTGTTCCCGGCTTGTGCACTCCAGTTGTGGTGAGGTCACTACTTACTGCCAGGACCGAGAGGAGACCTCTGGTCCTGGAGAGAAACCTCCAACGAAGACCCATCCAAGCAATTTAGAGCTCCCTGTCTCAGGTTTTTCAGTGGGTCATGGGACAGTCTGCTGGAGGAAAAGCAAAGAAAATGACCTTTAAAAAGGAAGAGAGGAAAGATGTGGATTGCTTATGTCTCATGATAGACACATAAAGTAGCTGTATCAGGTGTCAGTGTTGACTGCTGGTTGCAGTTCAACATTAAAAGATAAATTCCCAGCTGACAAAACACAACTCAATCCCCAAACAATTGTTTCACAATAATATTTGCTGGGAAGTTGCTGCACAGCTTTGGGAACCCTGTAAAAATTCCTCCAGGGAAGAATTTCCCTCATGCTGCAGCGAAGCCAGTGTTTCTACCAGCATTTATCACACACCTAGCAGCTTTATAACCTTTTAAAATGTGCAGTAGCTGGGCTTGTGACAAACTTCCTGATCTTTTACAGGAGACACGCAAGATTTCCCATCCATTATGCAAATCCAGATTTCAAAAGAGGTTCTCCAGGGATTGCCTGAATAAATCCAGCAAAGCGAGTCCTGAAGCACTTAAAGACAACAGACCAGGTCAATAAGGACAGGGTTGGCCTAATCTGTGAGGTAATTAAAAACATAAGTAGGAGATTTGAATGTTTATTTATCCAGTAATGAATTCCTCAGTGGGGAGGTGTGGGGTTGGACCTGAAGAAGGAAAAATGAGCAGAGATGCAAAATCTCTGGTGTATTTGATTGCCTCTCTGATTATTTCTATTAAATGATGGAAGACGGGTCAACAGATTGTCTTGTTGTTTTTGCCTCCTGCATGTGGCAAACCTGGGGGGCTTCTGTGCTCAGGGCAGAGCCAACACTTGTGGGAGCAGAGCTGGAACAGCTGCTGGAAATATTTAAGTTCAGAAGCGAGGGAGGCAGGACATGCAGTAACTTGCAGTACTGGAAAATGCAGCTCAGCATAAAGAGCAACAGAAATTGAAAGCCCCATCTGAACAGGAGCCAGTAGCTCATGGATCTTCCTCTTTGGCAACTCCTCTGCATACTCCAGAGTGGAAAAACATTTATTATACCACAGCAATCCATGTCTTCCAAAAGACAAAGTCTGTGCTGCTTTCCCATGCCACCGTCAGGCATCACCCCTGTCCTGCAGGCATCGCTATATCAAAAACCACGTCTTGCATTCCAGCTGCAGCTGATGGAAACACCACCCTCACATGGAACACAGCCCAGCAGCCCCTTGAGAAAGGAAAGGAGACAACTGCAGACCTCTGCTCAATCTTCTGACTCCCACCAGGTCCTCTGCACCCCAGCCTCTCACACTAACCCCAAGATGAAACCAGGTGATACCATCTTCCCGGTTTGTGCCAGACCCTGTGTGAGCCTTGTGGCTTTGCAGGATGAATTGAGCACTTCAGACTCTGAAGATGTGAAAACAAACCCTACTGCAAATATTATTCAGAGTTCAGTGATCCATGTTCTCCTAAGGGCAATCACCAGCTTTCTGCTCCTGCCAGCATTGCCCCTGACAATTTCTTAATAAAAATTTCCTCCAAGCAGTTGTTCAAATGGAAAAAATGCAGGTAAAATAGAAATCTTAGAAACCACCATATAGACTCTGCTGATGAACTTTATCATCTAGCTTTAAGTCACTGGAAAAGAAGTAGGAGGGGAAAAGACAAGTTCAAATGGTCTGAGTTAGGAGTGGAGCTAGTTATCCATATCCTGGCTGAAATACATTCATAGGACTACCGGAGAAGATGTATTTTTAAAATGTAATATGCAAAAGCAAATGTAAAGTGTTAGTGGCTTGAAAGCATGTCTGAAGTGTGAAAGATGAAAGACTCGGAGACACTTCCATTCAGCTGTCCAACAATTTCAGGGGCTGCTGTCTACAGAATGAGCCCTGATGTAGTCAGGCATAAATGAGATTCAAAAATTGACAGCTGTGAATAAGTCTTCTCTTAAAATAAAAATACGGGTAACCTGCATTCAAAACTGAGCACCTCTTGCTGGCTCTCCCCTCAAAACACATCCAGTTTTATTTACACTCAGTAGGAAGATTTGTGTCAATTTCTCATTTTGCATAAGCAACATCTGCCTGGTGATAAGATGCACTGGCACTCATGATCTCAAATGTTTACATCCACAAACTGTTCTACAAGAACTTAATATATTGGCCTTATTTTTCACCAGCCTTGACTCATTTTACAGGGGCATAAATCAGAACAAATTACATTTAGGTGGCAGTAAAACCAGAGCAGTTTCAGTGGACATTAACTTTTAAGGCTTTTGCAGCTGACAATGGGGAAGAGTGCACAGGAACAACTCTACCTCTTGGACACCTCATACAACACTCTGAAAACTGCTGCAGCTTTAAATTGCTGCACAAGCACAGAAAGAATAAATGAAATTGGAGGGAGATTTCAATTCCACATGAGCTCACTTACTGTTCCAAATGCAGCTTAAAGGTCTCTGTGTAAAAACAGACCTCACTCAAGACATTCCCCAGATGAAGACACAGATTTGCAGCTTTCGTTGATAAGTTGTGAGATTTTTTTGTTCTCATTTGGATGGTTTTAGAAGGTTGCCTTATTATCAGGGTTGAGAATCCCCTGTCTTACAAATATGGCATTTGCTGCAGCAAAAATTTTTAATTTGCAAAAAAATTGGATTAATTCAAAAGAAATAGAGAAAAAAATAATAATGGAGTTGATGAAAACTATAAAGGAAATTATTATTAGCTGCTTCTGGGAAAAAAATATAGTGCAATGTTATTCTGATACTTGTTTCTAGGAATCAAAAATCCTTTCAGTAAATTGTATCAACCAAGTGTCAAACTATGGATTGATTTCTCTGCCTCAGCATTCCCAGTCTTGACAATTTGCTGATGCTTTTTCACCCAGTCTTTGCTTACATTCCCAACACTACTTTTGAGGTATATTGTACAATATCTCCTGAACATACACTGATGCTGAAATTCCCACAAAGTTACAGGAGGGCCTTAGAGGATTCAGTGATGTCTGCAGTGTTCTAAAATAGACACAGCCAAAACCAATCCTTTACATGGTATTGGGACTGAAACAGATAACATAGCACATTGTGCAAATATAGAGATTAATTATTGAAAAAATTAAGTGGTTTGTCCAAGGTCACACATAAAATTGTTTGCTTGAGAGCTACTCCTACACCTTAGGAAAAGTCCAAGGGAAGAAATCAGCCAGTGTTTATGTACCCAAAGATGTGATGAAGTGACAACTCACTATAAACCACTATTTCCCTCCATTTCCCACTTCTTCACAAACACATGTGGCAGAGCAGGGCAGAGATTCGTGTGCTGGACCCTGTACACTCAGCTGCCTCCCCAGCTGCAAGGGCTGGAGAGCAGAGGGCAAAATGGGCAGAAATAGGGGGCAAAATTGTGTTTAGAACTTTGCAAGAGGCTTGTGAGCAAGGTTTAAAAGTGCCAAGAGAGAGGGTGGTGTAGCATGGGCTGAAGGAAGAGACCAGTCTGATAGAGACAATTAAAAAATCAGGGTGCAGGATTAGAGACTGAGAGAAACACGTAGAAATTTTATGATAGTAAAAGCACATACAGCATGGAGAAGGAGTAATGTTGAAGCACACAGCAATATTTCATACACTTTAGTTATTAAAAATCCTCTCTCAGAAATAACTATCTGCCTTCACAGCAACTGCTCTTCTCCAGAGAACAAATGTGGTCTATTAGTTTCCCTTTATACAGCCTGCATTGTTGCAATATTGAGCAATGTTTGAATCTAATTCTTCTGACACAGTTATGAAAAATGTAACTTTTAAACCTTAAAATATTTACACAGCTAGTGAGACTTACACAATTAGAGCCTGAATCAAATTGTCATTTGTATGTGGTATGCAATGAAACATTCCTTAAATTCAATCAGTTAAAATAAAAGCAGCAATAAAGCATCACCAGACAAGAGGAACCCATTTTTGCCTGCTGTTTGTTTATTTATGTATTCATCAGCTTAATAAATTTCCACCAGCCTTGCAAGTATGCACATTTTAATGACGATTTTGGAGAAGCAAGGGATGGGATTGGGGTGAGGAGGACACAAGATTTCTTTTCAGCCAGCAAAATGAAGTATCAACACCTGCCCTTGTAAAACGCCATTCACGAGTGGATTCTGTCCCATGAGTGAAGTTCATGAGAATTTGGGATCAGTTTTAGGAATACTATTATTTATCACTAGTAATAGTTTGCCAAACTAATTGATTTTGCTTTTCTCACAGTGATTGGTGTTTATTGCTTGTAGGAGCTCCTGTTAGACACAATCAAGCAAAGAGGCTAGAGTGCCTGCATGCACCTAATCTTGTCCAGCAATTTCTTTTCCTTAGTGGGATAAAGGCACTCTGCTGCATTCAGAGCTCCACTTTGTGCTCTTGGAGTATGCAGCTTAACCCTTTTAACATGATTAAAACAAACAAAGATCAGCACAGCCAGCACTTCTCAGAATTGCACAGACAAGCCTAATTGCTATTGAAACTTCATAAAGGATACAAAAAAGCTAAAACTTTTCCCCTTTTTACTTTAAGTAGGGTGGAAAAAATCTAATTGATTGTGATCAGTAAAGCCAATAGTTTGAGAAGTTGTCAGGGTTACTGGATTTATTGTCCTTTTTCAGCAGTCTTGGCCATTACTTAACTATTGGATTAATTGTATGCAGAACAAATCATCTGCCATTTCATTTTATGACTCATTAAGCAAGTATAGCAGATAACCATTACTGCTTTTTGGTGTAAGAAGATTTGAAAACTTAGGCACTGTTAATGATGCTAGAATTAGGAAAAGCAAATACCTTGCTGTGTGCAAAGGTCAGAGTAAGCACTAATGGAATGCTTATCTGTCCCAAAAGTGAAATAAATGAATTTCCTGAGCCTTGGGAGAGGTATAAAGCTGAGACAGGAGGCTGCAGGGTGAGGAAATTGCAGTTCAGTTGCAGGTGGCTCTCAGTGGCACTGTAATGTAGAGCACTGCTCCCCACAGAACCCTGAATATCTGCAGGAGACTGCTCCCCTGGAAGGAGGGATCTGCCTTGGACAGAGCTGGGGCCAGCCAGGAACATGCCTGGATTTTGGGGAGACTGAGGTATAATGAAAGAGGCTTTACAGAGGGTCACACTCGTGGCACACTTTGGAAGGACAAAAAAAGAGGGGAAGGGGCTGATCTTGCCAGCATGGGAAGAGAACAAGTCTACACTGTGATGAGTTTTCTGGAGGTGTCTCAAGCTCTTTCACTCTCAGCCTGTGCTCCCCCCCAAAGCCCATCACCATCTGTAAAATCTCCTGAGGTACAACACCTCCCTCTGCTCCTCTAACAGGGAGAGCTTTGCAATCTGCTTATGAAGCATCCCATAGGATGCGCTGATCACACACTGCAGTGCCTCCTGCGGCTCCAGAGGGAAACGGGGGAAAAAAGCAGAGCATGCAGTGAAAAAAGTGGGAAATGATTGTTTGTTTACTAATAAAACTCTTGTTTCTTTGTAAGCAGAGTATGAATTTGTGCACTTTCAGGTGCAGAACACAAGACTAATTAAACTAAATTGCAGATGTGTCATCTCTCTGTTCGGGATTTCTCTCTCTCTTTTTTTTTACCCTGGAGATTAAGTGCTTATACTGTTCTTTTTCAGGAAACTAATAATAAGAAGAACAGCAGTAATCTCTCACCAGTGCCATTAAAAGTATCTTTTATTTTAATACTCATCCCATATATTTGTTGCAATCTGACCTTTAAAGCTGTGAATAACGTCAATCAAAGCACAGTCATTTATCCTCAACATTTTAATTACTGTTCTCAATAGTGATCCCATTTTACCCATTTTCTACACTTATTGTATTAAAAATATAAAATTTACTTCCCCTCTCATTCTTAAAATATTAAAAGCATGGGAAGCTAAATCCTGGTGAAACCTGCTGTCAGAGATCAAATGTTTTTAGGAGATGGAAAGAGACAAGCAAGAGATGTGAGAAGTCAGCACAAAGCCCTCTAAGTCTTGCTGAGTTAGGAAAAGTCTGTGCACGTGGGGTGATTTGCCCCAGGTTGAAATCTGGAAAAGGGGAGGGGACACCTAAAGCGTTCACTAAGAAAAATCAAGGTGTGCCTGTGGAACCTGCAATAGACGGCCTGTGGCAAGGAAACCCACATTACAAAGGCATCACAAATTGCCAGGAGAATGGAAGGGACTCTTTTGGGTTGGGAATAGGAAGGAGAAACGCAGAAACTGGCGCTCAGTTCCTCGGTGACTGGGTTGCTGCCCCACCTCTCTGCTGAGAGACCCACAGCATCAGAGCAGGAGGGGAGTTAAAAACACTGTGATCCTCTTCTTTTAAACGACTCTCAGTTCTTATCTCCTCCCTGCCTGAAGTTGTCATTTCTGATGGAAAATCCTGGTGATCAAACAGCAGGGAGGCATCGGGCTCGTGTGGCACCAAGGTAACCCCAGGACTGAACAGATGAAGTCTTTGAAATGACTTACTGGCAGTGGTTACAGCATGTTCTAAGCACTTGCATGATGTTTGTGAGTCGTTTGGCTTAATCCTCTCCCTGATGAATGAGTTTTCATAGATCCAGGACAAACTCCTCATTTTTCTTTTCCTTTTAATAGAACTCCACCGTGCAGCTCCTCTAGAGCTGGCACCTTGTACGGCTGTTTTGTCATTACCCAAGTTGCTGCAATGTTCTCCTTTGAGTGAATGCTAAATTTTCTTCCCCCCTCCAATTTGCTTTTCTCCCATCATTCCATGTAACTGCATTAGAAAGGAAAGATGTCTCAGATGTTTAGCAAGAGAAAGGTTTGCTTTGTTGTACTTGGGAATAGAAACATTTCCTTGTCCTGCCGGCTTTCTTCACTTAAAACTACAAGAAAGCAAATAACTGCGGACAGTCTGATGGTCTCAGAGCAAGTTGTCCCCACAGAACAGCAGTCCAAACCTTTACAGCTTCATCAGCTACTGCTCACAAAATGCAACTGAAAAAATCCCCAATATTGCTATTATTACTATTAATTTAATATTATATGTATATTTGTCCATAAAATGCATTCCTCTGCCTTAATACCACAGACTCATTCATCACATCAGAGCTTCTCACCCTTCCTTTGTTTGATACTGTCCAAGGAGCACCATGGAGAGCACTATTATTTCCTCTGATAACTTTTTTTATTTCCCCTTTCCTATTTCACCTCATTTAACATACTAAGTACATGCTAGGAGTGCAAAAAGAATTGCCATACATTACCATCTGAATGCAATGAGAACCCATTTTATGCTGCCTTAACTTTGGATTTCTAGTGCTTTGAATGCAACTGGGGTAAGCATTTTGCTTAACAATGGGGTGCTATTATTAAGAAAATAGCAGTTAATGGCCATATCTTCCTGCTCTAAGAACTCTCAGCTGCATTGAAACATGAGGCAAATCCACTATTTTGCTGTTCTAAATGAAAGCACCACTATAGGTGAGATGTTTAGATTCTGCTGCCAAGCACTTTCCTTTGAGCAAAATTTAAGCTTCTCTAGTAATTTAACTGATAACAAAAATATCTACAATAATATTATGCATTGTTTGCAGACAATTATAGCTAATCAAATAGAAGGTTGCTAAACTTTCTATTTAACTCCTTTAGTCTCGCGGGTCATTTTAATTGACCTCATGAACATCTCAGGTGCCCAGTGACACATCTGTTCCTGAAATTACAGCATCCCAGGGGCTAACCAGGGGCTGGAATTCAGGCAGAGCAGTTGCAAGTGGACCGGAATGGCTGTGACAGGCGGTGGGGACTGGGGAGGGTGGCAGGAGCTCTGCGCAGGTGAGCGAGCGTGAGGCGCCAGTCACGGCTGCTGGTAACAAGAGATGTGGGAGCAGCACTGCCACAGCCACAGCTCTGGATTTCCATCATCATGATCCTGTGACAACTGAAAAATCTCCCAGGTGGCCAGAGTTGTTATAAAACACACAGGCATTCATAAATTCACGAGAGCTTGCGCCTTGCTTGCTGAATTCATCGACCCTGGCGGTTCCACGGGCGGGGAAAGGCACACCGAGTTAGCACTCAGCAGAGCGGGGCAAAGGACTCCCAGTGCTCACCCTAAAAAGATCTGGCATTAAACAGGCCAAATGAGGCTTCTCAGCAGGGAATGAACATGGATTGTCTATCAATCTGTCATGGCAAAAATGAGCTCCAAGCAGAGGCATTATTGCTCTTCTGGACAAGGATGCACGGAGCTGCCCGGGAAGTGGGCTGTGAGAAATGTGTTAAATAAAATGACATGGGAGCAGCAAGAGCAGGGAGAGATGGAAATGAGAGCAGAGATGTTATTAAGGCAGACAACTGAGATAGCCTTGGAGCTACCAGCATATGTGTCAAATAGCTGGTTGGTCAAAGAGTTTTAGTCACTGTTCTCACAGTTCCTCATCAGCAGACCCTGACGACAGTGGCTGAATTAATTCCTTTCAACATCTCCATGAGTTACTTTTAGAAATGCAACTTTCGTTCCTCTCCCTGTCTCCACTTTACCAGCAAAGTTTAAAACAATCCACAGAAGTTTTCAAGGGGTTAAAATATATGGCCCCTCTAATCTATTTCTAACCATGTGGGGTAAAGTTTCACATTCCTGACATATTAAGTGAAAATAATTCTTTTGTATTTTGAACTACTTCCAATGCCATCTGGAGCATTTTAACAGTAGATGACTCGCTAGCAAACAGTATAAAATCCAAAGTGCTTATAAGAAAGATACATGGCTACAAGTTACCCTATTAATATTCAGTGGTTTATTTTATAACTTTTGAAGATACCAGGCTCTAATCTGCACGCAACTCCAATTAATGTTAATGGGAATTATGCGAACATCCAGAGCAGTTATATGGCCCTTAAACTCTTGGTACAACGACACTCATTGTCTACTACTCTAAATTTGCATAAGCAATTAATGTCTCATTAGGAACTCATATGGTGTGAGGGAGGAAAGAGCATAAGTGCCTCTATGGAAACTGCATTAGGTCACATAAAAATGACTTTACTGGTTTAATCTTGTTTCGTATTTGTACATGCAAAAGAAAGACAAAATTGCAGAGAGGAACAGTTTGGCAGAGATCAGTGTGGCTGCTGTGGGGTAAAGCAGACCTGCAGTTGCAGGAGATGTTTCCAGTTGGACACAAGGCATTTAGACAGGAACCAAAAAAGGCCGCTGGGCTCCTCTGACAGCAGAGCAAGCTCAAACCATGCGCTTTAGTGTCTGGGATTTGGTAATTCCTGTACTTCAAACAATGGAGTAGCCCCACTGAAGTCAAGTAAAGACCTTTACTTTGCTGGCCTGTAGCCATCACCCCTTCATCCTTAGAGAAATCCAAACCGTTTTGGTTTGAGGTTGCTTTGGCACATTCAGTGAATGTAAAAACTGAACCCAGGATTTGAGGCACGGCCTCACCAGGGCCCAGTACAGGGGGTGGTCACTGCCCTTGTCCTGCTGGCCACACTGTGGATAACACAAGCCAGGACACTATGAAAATCCCAAACCATCTGCAATATTCCATGATGTTGAGAAGCTCTGCTGCAGCTGCTGCAGGGAGGGTTTTAAGGACCAGCATCTGAAGGAGTATGTGAATGACTGATCTATTCAAGAGGGTCACTCAAAAACCACTCGGGAGCTGGATGGAGACTCCACACCAAGCACACACTGAAAAAGTTGATGTTGCCTGAGAGAACCCATTCCTTTCCCAAGGAAATCTAATGGGATTCATACTCTGAAGTCAAAGAAAATCCTGACTATTAACTGAAAATACAACTAAATGTTCTTGGTGTGTTCAAAAACCCTGAGAGAGCACATCCAGCACTCAGCTCCTGGTAGCTGTTACTTGTACCTTCAGCATCCTTTGGGGCTGCTCCAGCCAGTACAGCTGTAAAGAGCAGCACATTTCTTTGGGAGAATCCCAAAGGGACTCAGGAGTTCTAACCGGGCTGTGCTCTCATAGGTGCAATGCTGTTTCTTACCACGATATTCCAGCTGAAGTGGGAGGAATTTCAGTGGTGTGTCTTTAGTTCAGTGGGGTTAGACAGCTCATCTGAGCACTGGCTCCCATCAGTCACAGAGCCTTGGGCCAAAACTGGCACACAAAAGAGAGCTCCACCAAGTGCTCTAATTTTCAGTGGAAAGGGAGATGGAAGAATTGAAACAAGGACAGTGCAGTCCGAAACGGACACGAGCAGTTAATCAGGAGAGCAAGCACGGTGCTCAAACGCACATGCGGTAATTTATGGCGAGAGTATTTTTTCTGGATGAGCTGTTTGTTATGCAAGTACACGGAGTTAATCCAGTGCTGATTTGTCAGGACATGGACCATAGCACCTGAAGAATACTCCTGGCAAATATTTCAGATCCAGCTACCCTGAACTGTACCTCTGATACCTCTCAAAGCTGCTAGAACTGATGTTATCTGGACTGAAGGAACACATGAAATGAAAAAGACTTTAACCTGGAAAATGGTGAAGATCTGGGAAACTGAACTGGTTAGAAACGGTTGGATCTGGTTCTAGCTGCTTTAAACCAGTTTGAGCCAGTTGGGTCTGGTTGGATCCAAACAGAAAGAACACCGCAGAAAAATTAATACTTCTAAGCTGTGTTTTCAAAAACATTTGAATCTTCGAGTTTGACCCATTTTCACCTGCTGTAAACAGGGGCAGTTTCTCACATGGCTGGAAGTCAAAGCTAGTGTAACATTTTTCCCTTCAGATAATCACCAACTCAGAGCATGGTGCTTGCCATAAACGTGTGAAGCACTGCTTTTCTACTAAATCGGGGCAGATTTAACATATTTTCACTCCATATTCGGGGTCGGAGTACCAGCACACTTAGCCTTAACTGTCTTTAAATACACTGCCAGGGGAAGGAAAACAGCACCACCACAGAAATTACGAAGAGTCACCTCCTATAATTCAAAGCCCTGGCTTCAGTGGGGCTCAGCTTCTCTGCCTGTGAGTAATGTGAGTGTTCCCACCAGCCTGCTGCCTGCCAAGCTCATGGTTTGCATACTTCAGTAGAAATAACAGACGAAACATTAACAGTGTTTATCTCCACATTTTTGTTCTGCCCTTTTGTAAGAATTGAGGCACTAATCAATATTTCCAGAAGTGAACGTGGTGTTAAAAAATACTTTTGATTAAACAGTTGTACTGCTAGTGGTTTTTTTTTAAAACAGAGATTTAAATGTTACAGACAATCTGTTAAGTTTTAGTAGTGAGTGTGCTTTATTAGGCTATAGAGTCACTTTGGACTTCACAAGTAAAATTTTCCATCACCTTTTAATTAAAAGTCTTTCTGCAAGAGTATAATTTATCTCCAGTTGAGGCAACAGTCTATGTGAATAGAGCCTGCCTCCATCTCAATAGATCAGCCCAAAGCGCCAGATGTTTTCTGTGAGGAATAAAAAGCCTTTTGGCTTGGGGATTTTTTTCTGTTCTTAGTTGCAGTCCCCAGGCTAACACAGCCATGTTGACACTGAGCAGATCAATTGGATGGTTAATAATGATGATTTCTTTGGGCTTTGACTTGCTCAAGAGAATGATCAGAAAAACATTTGCAAAATGGGGGTGAATAATTATATTCTCCAGCATGGTTTTAATAAGAAAACCAAGGGAAGAGAAATAAGCACAATCCTGAGATGCTGATGAACAGGACTGTGTGAAAACATTAAACATAAGAAAAATTGTTTGGTCTACATGCTCTGCAGGCAGAGCACCAAACCCTTCTTGTAAACCCCTTGACACTGTGCTCAGCTCAGGCTGTGAATCCCAGGCTCTCAGCAAGGCTCAGCCACCACAACTGCACCTCAACACTGTGATCACAGGCTGCTGGGCCAGAGCAGCTTTGTGCTGGACAAACCCACGCATCCCCAGGCCCAGCAGGTTTAGCCCTGTCTTTGCCAGCCCTGCAGTGGCAGCTGGGCTGTGACACCCATCACTGATCACACCTGAGAGCTGGCTGCCAGCCCTCCTGGAGGCAGCAGTGGTGGCTCCAAAGAGCTTTCCTACAGGAGCTGGAAAACTGGCAGCACATCTGCTTCTTGGGCTCAGCACTTGCACTGCCAGCATGAGCTGAAAGCAGCAACAATTTAATTCAACAGGAGGGACTGGACAAAAGTGCCTGGCAGGGGACACCCTGCTCCCTTTGTCACTTGTGCAGCTGAAGCAGTGTCAGCCCTCAGTCCAGGGTCAAAGGACAGAGGGGATACAAGGCAGAGCCTTCAGTCTTCTCCTTGTATCCTTAACTGTTCTCAGACTGAGATCTCAGTCCCACAACTGTCTCACTTGCTCCCAGTTGGACACTCAACCATAAAGCAAACACGTGTGCTGCTCGTGCTGACAGACTTGGCTCTCAGGGTTCAACAGTTCACCTTAAAATAGGAAAACTTTCTTTCGCCAAAAATTTAGACCATCTGCATAAGCACACTTACTGGCAGGAGTTCTCTCCCACATTCTTTCTCTCCTTTCTGCTTAAAAAATTATCTTATTAGTGGTAGACTGTGTAAAAAAGATTCAGCATTCAGATCCTTGAGTATAAAACACCGTAAATAAGCAACAAAAGAAAGGGAGAATACTGCTGTGTCCCGAGGTATGCTGAGGCTCATAGGAATGGTACAAATTTCTAACATCCTGTTTGTTTTTCTGGTATTATGGAAAAGCATGTGTGCAATACAATTTTCCGTGTTTCACTTCTCGATGCCTTGTTAGCAACAATTGCAGTTCCCGGGAGGACTGAGCAGTGGAGTCTCTTGTACTAACTCCATATAGAGTGAATCTTTGGGGAATTTCATACTTCACAGTACAAGCTATCAATACAAAAAATCATAACTGCCTCTGGTTGAACAAATATTGCTGCAGTTACTGTAGAGGCAGGGCTGTTAACTCTTTAAAACCCCTTTATCTGATGTTCACATTTCAAACCACATCACTCCCAGTGTCTGAGGTTTAGCCAGTCTTGTCTGTCAGACTCTAATTACTTTCCTTCCACCCCTCTCCCCAGTACATATAAATAAAGGCTTTTACATCTTACCTCCCAAGCTACAATGAAATGCCTTTGTTTTTGAACACAGTGGAACAAAAACAATGTTGTATTATTCAGTAGTCGTGGGAAATAGTTCTTTATTTGGATGCAATTAAACTTAAATGGTTAGTTCTGCTTTTTATCAAAAGCCTCTATGAAATATGTATAAACACAGCAATCTTTGCCTGCTCATTTATTCACTTTGAATAAACTATGCAGAATTAAATTGAGCTTTATTTCATTTTTGCTCTTAATAAGGTGGATAACTAGCTAGTAAGTTCTCAGGACATGGTACATGCTGTATTGATCTTGTTTCTTTAATCTACTTCCAGAAAAAATAGGGGCAGCATCCTTGATGCTTCAAATGCCAGTATTTTTCCCTTACTGAAAGTGTAGCTCTGTGCAGCAGCTGAAACTGGTGGATTTGGGCCCATTTATTTCTCATTAAGTCAATGGGCATCTTCTCATTGATGGTGACATCTGAGAGCCTGTGGCTGAGTCTCATGGCACAAATCCACAAAGCTTTGGAATTTACAATTTAATCTATGACATTTCTTAAGATTTCTGCCCAAGTTTTTGGAAGCAGGAGGAGTTCTAGCTGGAGTTTTCTGAGAAGTGTTACTGCAAGGAAGTTTTAGGGAAAACAGAGGGCAGCTTCCATAAGAGACAGCCAGTTTGCTCCAAAATCAGCATCCACAGGTGCAAAATGCTCAGGCTGCTCTGAGGTAGAAGCAGAGCTTGCACAGTCCAGCCATGTGGCTCCAAATATTTGGGGCTCCCCCAGGCACAGAAGAAAATTCTGAACTGCCCCATCCAGTTAAAGATCACTTCCATCAGCATTTTGCTTTCTTAACCTCTAAAATTTGATCGTTTTCCTCCCAAAGGAAAACCAAGTTCATTTCCATCATAATTGTGAATGAAAACTTGTTCACAACAAGGGGAGCTCCTGCAGGATGGAAACATTGACGATTTCACAGGTTTGCCTACTGGAACCATCAGATGGCTGAAGCCATAAAGTTATGAAGAAGATCAGGTTGCCTGGGCAACAATTTTTCCAGAGTCAGCAGATCAGTCTTGCAATTTATTTTTAGCTTTTCTCAAGAAGAGAAACGCCATTGCAGAAACAGAAATACCATTGCTGGGGACAAAAAACCAAACGCACTGATCCTAGAAGCAGTAAAAATATTAGCTTGATTATATTGGCATGAGAGAAAGTACAACCTAGACTTCTGCAAAACAGCCAAAATCACAAGCTTTTAACGTGAGAAGTCAGGTTATGCATGGCAAACACTCTGATTTTGTACCTGATTTGCATGAGCACAAAGCCAGCTACTTACACGCAGAAATGTCTAGTTATACACCTAAGGGATAAACACCTTTCCTTGCACAGAGCCCAAAATCTGTTGCTACATCCTACAAAGCAGCTATAATCTTTTATTTAGCATGTCCCTGAAATTTATATTCACATTACGTGCATTTCAATGTTTGAGTAGTGTAAATATATTTCAGAATTTGCCACACTTCTCAGCTGTCGTGAATTTTATTTTTGAGCTTGCTTATGTAAAATGACATTATAAAAGAAGTGAAACAAAGGAGATAAAAACATGTACAATTAGTTATGGTGTTCTGAGATAGCTTTTATTACCATTTATGCCTGTGAGCAGCAACACGTGCTCAGGAATTCAAGAGTCGCTCGGGCTCTAGCACTGCATTTTGCTCACCAACGTGATGCTGTCTCTACAGAAACAGTTCAGATATTTCAGGGCCAAGCAATGGTCAGAAAGAATTTGCTGAAGAACCTGAATCTCTTTTTGAAGAGGTGGGATTTCTACCTCCATGCTAGTGAAACTTCCCAAAGATCAGAGAACCAAGTCTACAGATGCTCTGGAAGCAGCACTCATCCCACTTTCATGGATTATGCCATGTTTAGAAGTACACTTGAAACTCATTTTTTAAGAAGAAATTCTCTCTGACAGCCACTTTCCACAATCAGCTGCAATTGCTACCTCTCCAACTCGCAGAAGTTTAATTTCCTAGCTCGGTGCAAACTTCTACTCAGGGTTACACGTGGAGAGGATACTCAGGTATGTATTTTATTCCTTGTTAAGCTACTAAGTACAGTTCTAAGGAGATTTCTTGTAAGTGCAAGTCCAAGCATTCTCTCAGACATGCATGAGTGCTTTACACAATTAAACAGTCTTGTGCTTCCCAGGCAGCTGCCAAAGGCTTCTGTTTTTCTGGACCTGTTCTGACTTTCTTGTGCTCAGGCCCTGGAGAGGAAGGATGCAGGAGGCCAACAGAAATAGAGTTTCAACTGAAATTCCCTGTTTGGAGAACTTCCTGTCTTTGGAGCTGCAGAGACAGAATGCTCTGGGTTCAGGTGGGTGCCAGTCACTGTCTGGGTCCCTCTGTTTTTCAGCTGTGCTCTAAATGAGGGTAACACATCTCCTGTACAGAAGATGCATCCAAGATAAGCAGATAAATGGGAGCAGGGGGAAAGAAACACCAAGTATCAAGCAGCTGCCCTTGGCCAAAACACACGACGTCACTTGTAGCATCTGTGCAAATTGCCCCACTTTGGGAAACTTCCGCAGCTCCCTTGCATAATTCGAGTACAACATTCATTAATAACATGCACTAATGTGCAGTTAAACTCCCTTTGTACCCAGATGTTGGTATGACCCCTAGCTAGGCACTCCTGTCTAGGTCGATACATCATCTGCACACTTCGGCAGCTTGCCTCTGCTCAGAAACTCAGAATCTCAGGAGTACAGAGCATCTACTCTCTCAAATCATGAATCCCTGAGTATTTTTTGCATCCAGCTCCTATCTGCTATTTCTCCCTAACTGGGACACACAGTGACTTATACCCCCTTACCTGTCACCCTTAATTTGGATCTGAATATATGAGATTCAGCTGTGTATTTCAGATGCTACCGGCATCTCAAAACCTGGTGCAATATGAAGGTTTCCTTAGCAACAGTCACCATAGGAAGTCCTTTAAAGATGCCTTTCCTGACTCTTGTAATTCAGCTTTTCAGAGATTTATACAGGTAAATCAAATATAAAGTTTTGACGTGAACTTACAAAATAGTGGCAGAAAAATAAGTGTATTGAGTTTGAATGCAAATAACTTCTTCCTGAATATGCTTTGGAAACATATTTCCCACTTAAGCTCACGGTATTACACCCAGCAACTTGCACAAAAGCAAGCAGAAGGGATAACTTCTTTAGAAAAAGTAGTCAAAAATTACTCCCCTCTACCGAGGAAGCTTGCTTGTGTGATCCCCTTTGATAGGAATGAGCCACACTATATATTTATTACCTGTCACGTTAGGATAATTGTACAGCTGGTTTATGAACCATTGAACTAGTGTGTTAGCTGATGATGCTGTAGGTTCAGTTGCAATTCGCACCCAGCCCATCTTTCATAATGATCTAATAATGAGACATCAATTAATTATCACAGGTTTGAAAGGAGAGTGTGGAAAATGCCATCGCTTCAGTAATGTCTCAAGTAATATTTTATTTTCCCTTTAATTATATCCCAAAAGCAAATCCAGCCAATATAGCAGCAGTGAAGTTACCACTTATAAATGGCAGCCTAGCAGACCATTAATCAACAGGCTCTCTGTAAGGAGATGCCTCTCCTGCGCTGAGCAAAACATGAGTCTGATTTTACAGGAGGCATAAGCAATAAAATACCCACTGCTAAAGTCTAATGTGATGATTCCCTTTTACTTGTGCACCTGACACTGTGAAATATTACTGAAATAAGCTGTTTTCAACAAGGATGCTTTCAGCATCAGTAAATCAGCATTTCACTCGCAAGGAAAAAAAAATCCTTATTTTTGCAAGACCCCTTGCAGAAATGTGCTATTTCTGGAAGAGGCAGACATCATAAAATGTTTTCTCAGAAAACATAGCTGTTGTCCATGATAAAGAATTATTCATATCTCAAAGCAAGGCAGAAGCATGGAGGGTGAAGAATTTGAAGAGAAGCTTTCAAAGCTTTGTTAAGGCAGGGACCTCGTTATAACTCTGCTCTCTTTGCTTGGGAGGCTGGCAAGCTGCTCCTGCTGCTGTGAAGAAGGGTTTATATTCCCCAGCAGCCCGTGGATAGTGCTCTCTCCAAGCCCTTCTCTTGGCACATTTGCATGTGAGCCATTTAATAAATAAAAATTTATTGTTGATGGGACTGTACCAGTGGTAAAGCCAAGGCTGCAGACCAGAGGAGGCATAAACTGAAAGCCTTTTTATGGGAACAGGGGCAGTGGAATGCTGGTGCTGAAGGAAGACAGTCCAAGAGACACTGGGGGAATTGGGAAGCACAATCAGAAATGTTGTTAATATTTTTTGCACTGGGCAGTGCCAATCCATCGTGCTTGCTGCCCATTTGCCCAGCAGAAATAAAATTTGGTGCTGTAAAGCTTGTGTCCCTAACTGGAGCCAAAATACTGGTTAAGAGCCAGTGGGCTGGAAGAAGCTATCATTTTGGAAGAATTTGTTTTTCTGCGTCTTGTAGAAAAACCAGAGGCACACAGGCAAAAAAGTCTGTCCCCCTGCAGACCTGTCCCACTTCCAGGGACAGCAGCTCCTTTCCCTCCTTCCACAGCTCCTGAGCTCTGCTCTCCCTTTCCAACACCTCCTCCCATCCACTCCTGGGGGTTGGGGGAGCATCCAGACAGGGCTGCCACTAGGACCAGGTGACTTGAAGAAGGTCAGCCCAGGCATTTATTCCCCTCCCTACAGCTGCTGTGGGGCATCAACAACTGCCTGGATAAATAGAAATGTTTAAACCCCCTCAAAAGCCTTTAAGAAGCCTTCAGGTATGATCAAAGATTATTCAGAAACATTCAGAATTTTTTTCAAAACTGCTTAGAAAATTTAGTTTTCAAGAAAAAATGTTGTTTGGGACAGGGAGCAATGGTCTAGGAGCAGGAAGAGCAGGGCTTTGCCATACTTTCATCACCCATGCCAGTGAATGTCAGCTTCTGCACAGGACAGCCACGCTACTCCCCAGTGAAACCTGCCCACTGATAAAGAGGCTGTGCCAAAGGCCAGCTCTCTGCTGCTGTTTACATACCCTTTTTAAAGGCCACTTATCAAGAAACACAACTGGATTATACAGATTCACTTTTTCAAAGTGGCTGGAGTAAAGGCCTGCGAGTTTTGAAAGGTCAGTCATGGTTATTGACTGCTTCATAACAGAACTAAAATCCTTTTCATAGCAGAAGCACTTGATCGCTGAAAAAATATCGAATCAGGCACCAGAAAATACCACTATGTGGGGACATGAAGAATATTGCAGAGCAGAAGCACATAAACACACAGAAAAACAATTTGCAAAAGCTGTTCACAGTTGGCTTTCAAGGATTATTAGGATGTTTAATTTTTTTAACTGCTAGCTGGAAAAACCAGCTCCATTATGTTGATTTTAAGGAGAAATTTAAAAATACTCTCCATGTGCTCTCCCCTCTTTGTCTTTTCCTGTCTTGTGGCACTTGTGGTATTTATGCCCAGAGAGGTGACTTCTCTCCTAAATGACACCTAATTTCTGAGACTTCTGCATCACCTCCAAGGCATTTGGGCACACAATGGGATGAACTGGAAAAAATGGGACAGCACCTTTCAGCAGAACATGTCCTGTTGTGCTCGGTCACTGTTTGTTGCAAGAAGTATTTTATGAATACGTTTCAGGTGATCATACTTGGGACCAAGGGGATGAAGGTAAATCCCACAAAATCTACTGCAACTGAAGAAAACTCTGCAAGCCCCAGATGTCAGGGGGTTTCTTGAGTCTGCCAACAGACACAGGGCTGCTTCAAAAAGGGGACATTTAAATGTAGTTTTGGACAACTGCATGAACAGACAGTGCCAAGTTGTCCCTCAGGGGAAAGCTCACAGAGCTCACAACTGCAATGTTAACGTGGAATGTCATCCCAGAGATACACAGGATGTTTAATCCAGGATTAAGGGATTACAGCTCCTTCTCCCAGGTTTCCAACATGTGGCACAGACAGGTTTCTAAAGCTCAGATGGCAAACAAGGACAATTGAAGTCATGGCTAAGGACAGTTGAAGTCATGCCCCCTTTAATTCTATGCCATAAACAGAAGATAACTTGTCCCAGTATCGTGAGGCATCTTCTGGGGTTAAACCTTAGAAGAGGGAACTAGTTTGCCTCAAACAACATCACAGTCAAACAGATCACACAGTTATGCACAGCAATATGTATCTACCTCTGCCTGGATTTTTGTTCTGGTTTTGGAATAAAGGCATAGATTGACTGATCCAAGCCTTTAAGCACCCCTTGTTGTAAAGCCATTAGTGGAATATAAACTGTGTGCATGCAGGGCTCTCAAGGTAGATGGGCTGGGACAAGGGGGACCAAGGGGCATTGCAAACTCAGTATTTCTCTCTTGAAAAGTCTATGAGAAACACAAGAAAAAAAAGGTGGAGAAAGAAAAAAAGGCAAATTAGCTGATGTCTACAGAAACCAAATTCACCTCCTCTTGGCTCACACGCATTAACACCTAGAGAACATCCCTGCAGGGAATGTGTTAAGTAAAGGATAAGATACAGGGTTTCTGCTGCATTACAGAGAAATTTCCATTAACCTGAGAGTAAATGTGGACAACATGCTTTATGAATTTCTTAGTGGGCACTTTAACTGAGCTTTAAAATACAGCAGCGTGAGATCACTTCAGATCATGCCATTACCAGGATGCAGATCATCGCATTAGAACTGAGCTGTGGTGACAGCTGTGAGTACCTGGAGTCAGCTCCTTCCAAAGCTTCAGCGTAAGAAATACCACAAGAAACATAATTAGGACTTTGAAAAATGTAGCTTATGATGCTGAATAAAGCATGAACTTGGCTGGTGTTTGCTTTGAAGCTTGAATAACACCTTATGTTTCAGTATTTGTTACACAAGGTGTACCTTGATCAATACCAAACTAAGATGTCTTTCCCCACACAATGTTATTTCTGCACGTGCTGCGGGTGTCCATCAACAAATGCTACTCAAAATCTTCTTCACTAATCAAAAAACATGAATTTGGGAATGCACGTTGCATCAGTGTTCAGAATTCAGGTGTATTTGCCAGACAAACTCTTGGTTTCATTCCCTAATCAAAACAACACTTCCCAGGGTCTGACAGGCAGTAGAACTGTTTACTACCAATGAAACATTCACTCGGTGTTGTTGAAAAATAATCTCTGGGAGTGCAGCTCAGCTGATTGCTGTCACACACAGCCCCCTTACGCTGCTGCAGGAGGCCGTTCAGGTTTCAGCCACCAGGGCTACGATTCACCAAAGCCAGAGGCTGCCCCTGCAGCCCACCTCCACTGACCCCCACTGGAATGACACAAAATCCCCTCTTACAGAGCAGCAAAGGCCCTTTTCCCAGCCACAATTGTGTCTATTGGGGCTGGGTGCTTCTGAAAATGCTCAAATACACTCTCAGAGCATCACTACAAAGGACACATCTGTTACTGATGGCAACACGAGCAGAAGGAATTTTAAATGCCAAGTTATCATCAGACCATTCAGGAATCAAAAGATCCCTTAAATCAACACCTAAATCCCAATGCACTCAGTGCTATACTAAAATTATATATATATATATATGTTAGTGCAGTCTTTGAGACCAGACAATCTAGGAGCTTTTTTTTTTAATGTACTTGTTTTGCTATTCTACTTCTTCCATTACTGCTGTTCCTTGTTTGCCCTTTCTCTACTCAGCCTCACAAATTGGGACAATAAAGACCAAGAAAAATGTCTTTATGCTGCAAGGGTTTAATTTCTTGAAGAGATGATCTTGTATTTAATGCACTTCAGGAAAGGCAGTTTCTCTGTCAGGTTTCACCCTTGCTGGTGAAGGAGAAAGACATGTCTGAAGTTATTTACCTCTGGCCAAAACTCCCTTGCTGTGCATGTGGGAACAGAGCCCTGCTTTTTCCATCCAGAAGCAGGTAACCCACCCGGCACACACGCTTCTAGATATTATCTATTTACATGAATGTAACGAAGATTTATTCCAAGCCTCTGGGTACAAAGGTGAATAAAGGGAACCACTTTAGAGGGATTTCGGAGAGGACTGAAATCATGGCTTCACAGATACCCTTGCCAATTATTCCCACTTATGGGAAGAGGCAAAGTTTTAAATCCCAGCAAACAAGCTTTCACCACCAAAACAAGACAACTTTTCATTTCCCATCTCACACACACAGAAATAATTTGAGGACCGCTTGTGTATGGAAAATGCATTTTTCACACGAGATAGCAAATATGTTCTTCTGAAAACTCAAACCATACTCTGTGGCAATGTTTGCTCCATGTCCATTAGAGGAAGATTAATCATAAGGGAGTAACTTTTGAAGATGAGCTGTGTAGCACTTGGTTTGCACATTATTGTACTGAGCATATGTTTTCTGCTACAGTTGACAGGTGGTACACTTTTTTATTCAAAACAATTAACATCAGGGTTAAAATGGTTGGATATTTTACTTTTCTGTTCCAGGTCTGGAAAAATGTAATTAAAAATAATAGACAGGTGCTTGCTTTTATATTTTAACTGTGTGCATAAATGGCAGTTAAACTGGAAGCAAGTTACAGTATTGATGCCTCGAAAAGTGAATCTGCACATGGGAGCTGGAAAGCACTTTTCCCTCTCAAGTGGCACAAGATAATATATATCATGCCTGGAAGTGTTAAAAAAACCCCAACATCCCCCAAGCAGATGCAAGACTTCACAAGATGGTTTAATTGCCATGGAGGCACTCGGTCAGAAGTTGGGCTTTAAGACCTTGGAGGTCTTTTCCAACCTTAATGATTCTGTGACTCGGTGATATATAGAAATTCATTAGTATGTTTTAGCAGCTTGGGGGGAACTGACTTGTCTCCTAGGCAGAAGAGGCTCATTTCCCAGGGGTGCCTTAGCAAAAGCTTCCCTCTGGTAACTCCTGCATTTCTGTGACTGGTGTTTACTTGACCACTTACAGAGCAATAAGGGAGATTATAACCCCTATTTAACTTTGTTTCTTTTCTTCTCCAGCAAATACTTAAGAAGTAAGCACAGAATTCTATTTTTTTTTCCTGTTCTAAACCCTCCTCAAGAATTCTGTGGCTTCTAAAATCCCAGGTGACATTCCTTTTGAAAATCTTCCCCGGATTTTGCCAAGTCCTAGTGCCCTTTGCTTATAGAGAACAGAGCACAACCCCTGTCAGCAGGTGCCCCCAGTTTGCCTGTCACTTGTATAAATAAATAAATAAACGTGTATAAACACATATCTTTCAAGATTCCAAATCATAGGAAGTTTGAAAAGCTGAAAGGTCTGCTCTTTCAAAAAAAGGGGGTTTGCCTGCTTTCTCCTAAAAGGCTCTGTATTTTTGTCATTTTTTATTTTCTGCAGTCAACAAGGATAAAAAGAAGAGATGAAAAGGAAAAAATGCTCAAACAAAGCCATTGTGGAAATGAGCAATAAGGGTAGTTCTAGAAGAATATTTTAAGTGGATTTTTATTTACAAGGATACTTATATTCTTCAGTTTACTAAAATGAAGCCTTTAAACTAACAGCTAAGTAGAAAGTTAGTAAATACTCAGTTAATTACAGATTATTCTCCAGTCTAAAGAACTTGTAGACTAAATTGAACCAGTGTTTTAAGTGCACTTCTGTCATCTAGTGCAGACAGAAATGAGATTAAAGTTCCCATCAAACTAAAAACCTACCCAGTTCATTCAAGCTTATTTACTTCATTGGGAAAAATTTTTAGCCACTACAGAGAAAACCAGAACATGAAACTAATCTAAGAGAATAAATCTCTAAGCAAAGCTGGTCATTGAACTGCCATATTATTATCATTCCAACCAAAATGAATTTTAAGTCGTGCTGATTTTTGCACTGAATTACCTAAAACCAGAATAAAGGCTACTGCCTTAATGATGCACATTGGTAGAGATGTGAGAAAATAAACATCAGTGTAATATTTAGCATGAAACCTCTATTAATGCAGCTATTAGAACTATTAATTATCTCCACAGCTATGTGATTTCTTAACCAGTTTCAGTACAGTTTGGCTATTACCATTGTTCAGATTTATTTCCTGGCTTAATGTCCTATTTTAAATTTTAATTTCAAGCCATTTTGAACTCAGCATATAAACTGTCAGTTCAGAAAGCATGTTCATTACATTATAGAAATGATCAGAAATTTTGTCATTATCTGAGCTACAATCCAGCTTTTCAACCACACACCCTGATTTTCCCATTATTTAAGAAAAGCACATAAATGAAAAAAAAATAGAAAAAGCCTCTGAAGTTTACTTAAAGGTAATTTTTTTCACAGGGATTGTTTGCCTTATTTAAGTTGATATTATTAATTTTGGCTATTACAAGCTCCAGGGTATTCTCCATAGATGAATATTAAATATAAGTGTCTGGCGTTCTCAGTCACTGATGGCTGAGCATGACTTGGCTGATGACTCAGGGAAAAGAAGACTCAAAATATCCTGAGCTGCAAGGGACCCACAAGAAACTCCCAAGTCCAACTCTTGGCCGTTCTCAGGACACCCCAAGAACCCACCAGGGCTGAGGACACTGTCACAGACCCTCACAGACACCTTCCCCTGCTCATGCTTCAAACTCAGCAATGGCACTTGCAGTTGTACCCAGGCTGAAGTTACTCCCAGTGAGTCTTCAGGACCTGTTCCCCCAGTTCCAAATTCCCCTCTCAAAGGAATTCCTACTTCTTGCTGTGAGAGGCCAATGTGGCAATGAGAAAACAGACCCCGATGGGCAGTTTTGGAATGACCAATTCCTTCTGCTCGCAGCAGCCAATGCCACGCACAGAGCGCTTTGTCTCTGCTGGTTTACAGCACCCAAACCACCCGGGTTTTTTTTCCAAACTCAAATGCATGCGGTGAAAGATAATTTTTAAGAATCCCCAAAGTAAAGCCAAACATTTTGCTTCAAGTAAGGCATAGGAGTTATGGCTGAGATAAAGTCTTTCACTTTTGTGGGAGCTCAGAGCTCACCAGCACACTGCAGTGTGAGGGAACTGTGGGAACACAAATCTGGGATAAATCACTGTGATCTGTCTCTCACCAGGCAGCTCTCCCTCACCCAGCACAAAATAACACAGCAGACATTTCTTTTTTATTCCCCAGGACATTTTGAAGCCAATCAACCTGTTGCACAGATTAATGAGAGATGAAGCAACATCCTGACAGGTAGAAAACCTGAAACAATGATTTTGCTGTATCTTTGTATTTTAAATTCAAGGAGTGAACATACAGTGTTGAGAAAAATTTTATTGATAAAAGCAAAATTTTAGATGAATAATGACTGAATCCAGAATCCCTGGTGTGATGGCACATTGCACTTGAGCATGCACAGCTAAAATGCACTCCTGCTAGTAAGACTCTTGAAAGCAAAGTTTTTCTCACCTACTCACACTGTGCTTGCAAAAATCTGATTGTTTCATGATACCGCCTCTGTTGATGCGACCTCAGCAGCTTGTGGTAGCTCATACATTATGATTTAAGCAGTAACACATCAGATTAGGAATCTGATCAATGATTCTTGCTTTGGAACACCCACCAGCGGGAGGAAGGACATCTCAGACCCATTGGTCTCAATGGACTTGATACATTTTACCTGTTTGAATGAGTGCTTTTACAGATCATAGGATGGTATCCAAGATATTTTTTGCTGGTGCTCACTGAAATGAAGTGCTCTCTTAGTTTGGCAATTGCCTTGGGGCTCCAGGAAAACAGTTTGGAGTAATTTTCTTTCAAATGGGGCTCTGTATGTGTGCACGTGTGTGTGTGTGTGTGTAAAAACTTCATTTTCCACCTCTTATATAACAGAAGGCCACAATCTAGCCCAAAAGAGACAGGAAACCTCAACGTTTCCTGTAAAACTAGGAAAAGTAATTCTCCTACCACTCAGCAGCTCATAGGAGCCTTACATTGCATTTTTGGACCTTTTACATAGTGGGTGAGAGTTTTCTCTGAAGTGGTCAAGCTGGCTATAGGGACAGCAAACTCCACCTCCAAAGCTTGTCACCCACCAGACTCCTAATTCACAGAAATGAAAGGAACAGCCATGCTAAAAAATACATTGCTTGAATACTTTCACTTGGTGCAGAAGAATCTCCATTATTTTTCCCAAATTTAAATCCTGATTTGTCTCTTGCCAACTATTTCAAAGCAAGCTCCTTATTGCAAAAAATCAGCAACTGTGAAAAAGATTTCATAGTAACTTATCCTGCCTATCCAAAACAGCTCAAGTAATTGAACAATTTTCTTCCTAGAATCTTCCAAGGCAAATAGTCTGTACCATAGGATAATGATTCACATTTCAGACTGGAATGAAACTGAGATGAGAGTAGAAAAGAGAGAAAATGGATACAGTCCTATTATTATAGCTCTTAAGAAGAGGAACAAATAAGCATGATATTATATTTGCATCATTAAATATGCTTTAATGTAGAAAACCATGTTTTAAGAGGATCCTCTGGTCACACCTATGTAACATAAGCCATCAAACTTCACTTTGAATTCTTGCTTATGATTCTAACGAAGTGCTCTGATTTTAAGGGCACAACCTGTGCTAGGATAAAACCTTTTTGGCTCTGTTTTGACTGGAAGCCACAGAATTCTATTGTTTCACTTGAAAGCTCGTTATCAAGGATATTCCAACTCAGATTGAAAGTGTGCTTTCTTCTTAGCATTTGCCTGATCCCATCTTTCAGCTACTGCCTCCTGCAAACCCCACTGCTTCGTTTTGCCACAGAATAAAATAGAGACAGAAAAAAATGGAAAAAGAATTCTGTAATTCATGAATAAAATGCACATCCCCTGACCATGTCAGAAAAAGCTTTGCTCAGTAACTCTCTCCCAGCCTGTAAACTCCTTCTGGAGCCTTTGATGCCGTCCACAGCCAAACCCCAGCCTTTTACTCCCCAGCAGAGCAGGCATGGCTGTCAGCCCCTGTAAAGCAGCATCATGACAGTGCTTGTTTTATCCACACAGAAGTACACAATGCAGCCTCAGTGAAGTGCAGCATTATGTAAGAAGGAGATTACAAGAGTCTTGAAGAGGGCACGCAACTCTCTGAGCAGGGGGCAGGGAAAACAAAGAGACCTGAAGGGTAGTCTGGGCTCAAAAACACAGTTTTCCACACAAAATGCAGCTCAAAGACCACAGCTCTACATGGAATATGGAATTCAAAGCCTTCTGCAATCACTGCACCCCAGGCTAGCAGGGAGCAAAAGCCCAGCTCCCCAAAATGCAGGCTCTGGCAAGGAGGATCCAGACTGGGCTGCTCTGCTCCCTTCCTCCTGCAAGGGAGACAGCACTCGGGGCTTTCTGCGGGCAGAGAGCAGCTCTCCTGCTCTGTTCCAGCCCTAATCCCACTGGAACACAGGAGCTGTGGGCTTCCCCCTGTGCCAGCCTGCCCTGCCCATCTCCTCTGACAGCCCTGGCCAGGCTCGCAGGCTGCAGCCTCGCTGTGACCATAAAAAACCCCTCTTCTGCCCTCCCCTCGCCTTTCCACAATAATCTCTCCTCTTCTGCCACACTCTGCAAGTGTTACTGCAAACAAAATTCACACAAAGACACTCCCCAACCCCATCGAGCCCCCTTAAACTCTTATTCTAATGTTTTACACAAAAAATGCTCTTTGGCCCAAGAATGCCACAAATCAATAAGCACTGTTTGCACTGGGTATCTGTAGTGTTTCATGTAGGCTGTAGCAACTTAAAACTGTAAAGAATGAGCTGGGGCTCTTTTGTCACCATTTATTATGTTGATTGTGTATTTATTCCTTGAAGCAGGATTCTGCTTAATGTTCTGTGCTTTGAAAAAGCCTGGCAGCTGGCGTAAATGAGTTATAGACCCATTTACCACCAAATCAAAGCCCAGAGCCAGATCAAAGCCAGATAAAAAAAGAAAAAAAAAATCATTTTTCTGTCACAGACTGGATGGCTTCTTCTCTGCCCTGTAAATAAAATTGATATTATTTCATCCAACTTCTATTTTCTCCTGATCAAAATATGATTATGTCTAATGCTATCCTGTCCAGGGCACTGAAGTTATACGAGATGTGAAAGCTTATTGATGTATTCAATTACTGGATGCTGCTCCATTGTCTGCTGAGCAGAGATGCTCAGTTATCGGTTCTTTAGAGCTGTACATTTCTGCCTAACAAAGTCATAACTCCCACAATTACCTGCCTGATGGATGGAAAACAGAAATATCTCATGAGTCCAATGCCGTTATCAGCTCTTCTCCATCTCTAAAATTGCTTTATATTAATGAGATTAGGGCTGTGAAAGAGGTGGCACAGGATTTAATTATTTATATTTTTCCTCCCGTGATAGCAACACGCTCATGTTTCTTGATCTGCATAATGATCTTTCTATAGTACAGCATTTCCCCAGTAAGAACTAGATGAAATGTGAAAAGCAATGAAACATAACCTTTCTAAAGGCTTATGTAACTAAAGCTTGCATCTGTGTTTATCCACCATCTAGACATCTAACCCTTACACCACAATACTTGTCACAAGACTCCTTAGCAGAACCTCCACTGAAAATATCAAAAAGACAGCATTGCATTTAATTAGGCTGAAACACACAGAGTAATTCTCAGGAGCTGGGTACATCAACTGCAGGTAGTCACACTGTTTATAAGCACCCTGAATATCAGCGATGCTTTTCTCCCGGTAGCTTTCCAGCAACAAACTGTCCATGCTTTACAACAGTACTGAGTAATGAGCTGGCATATGCAAAATCCTGCTCTCCAAATGCCAGTGCACTCTCACCTATACTTTTTCCCCAGAAAATCTAGTTGGAGTCTATGCAACTGCTGGTAGTGTATTTTTACCTCTTCCTTAGGCTTGCAAGATATTTTTTCATCAAATAGAGACACATTCTCTTACTACAATTTACTGTGATGAGAGACGAGGAGAGGTATTTTCCACAGGGTTGTTCTGGGATGTTATCCCTGCAGTAAGCACTCAGATTTTAATATAAACAATATAGCTGTGATACAGTACAACTGCCCTAAAGGCTGTTGAGGCTGGTTTTGTGTTTATTATTTGTGCTACACAAAAAAGCATTTCAGCTTTATCATTGCTAAACACAGCAAGTTTCAATCCCACAAGGAAGAAGGTACTGTGAGAATCAAGCATGTGAAGATGACTCTGTATGTATAGCAACCAGGAATAATTCTGGTCCAAACTAGGCTGTTTAGAAATGCTGATGCTCCCTGAAGCATGCAGCAAAATATTTGACCAAGTAAGAGATTAAATTTTCCCTCCTACACATTTAGCAAGAGGTGATCTCGACATGGTCCAGCCCAGGGTGCAGTTTGGTGCTCAGGCTCCCTTGGCACCTTGAGAGTGATTAGCTCATTCAGCAGCTCTTTTTGGCCCTCCTGACTGCCTATTCATGCAATTGGTGACATTTAATTCATCATCCTCAGCTCCCAGGAGGTGGAATTATGGAGCTCTTCAGAAGTGACCGCACAGCCCTGAGTCCCTCCCACCCTCTTGTCTCCATCTCCAGCGGGGCATCTTTCAGACAAAAAGGGTTAAAGTGTCACTGCCACACAGATGATTTCCAGCAGTATCTCTCCCTCCCAGCTCATCATTCTGCAGCAGCCTGGCTGCTGTCACCCTCCTTTATTATATATAGCAGATGACAGGAGTAATCTTCAGTTCAGAGATGACAGTTTGTTTTCTAAAAATCTGAGAATGATGTAAGCAGTATTAGCTGACATCACTGGCACACAGCTTGAGGTAACTCATACCACTGCCAGTGAGAAATACACCTTCCCTTCAGACCCTACATTTATTTGGGGTATCATTTATTGTAATACAGCATTTTTGCCAGTGTTCAGTCTGTTGCACGTTTAAAGAGGGAGATGTGTTACGCTTAAAAATCTATACTGCATTTCATCCTGCAAGGCAAATAGACATTTTTCAGATCAGTTTAAGCAGTATAGATAAAACCCTGGGACGACAGCTTTGAACACCAGACATCTGCATTTATTTACTGATTAATCTCTTTACACTTACACTTTTCTCCATATCTTAAATATTGTTTCCTTCTTTACTCAGGAACCTGTAACTCTACTGTAAGAAACTGAGAACCAAGATAACTCATTAGTATTTGTTTGGAAAGCATATGTTAGCATGTGAAGTGGAACTACTTATGACATTTTCAAAAAGCTATGAATAATCGCATATCATTAGAAGTGTTGATTGAGATAGTGCTCTGCCATGACATTTTTAATCTGTGGCGTAAGTAAATGCAGAATCTCCCTAGCAAAAGGGAAAAAATCAGAGTATCAATACCCCAAAGTTTTCTGTCTACCGTGTCCTAGATGTAAAATAAAGAAAAGGAAGGAGTTGCTGGCAAATCCAATAGCAAAATTTCCATTGATTTCAGTGGGATCAGGTTTACTGCAGCTGTGGTAATTTCCTAAAAAAAAAAAAAAAGGAGTATGTGTTGCCCTTGGAAGGGAGATCAAGGCTTCCTTTCCGTTCACATATGGAATCTTGGGGTAGCTCTACACTCTTCACATTAAAAAGCTGCTTTATTTGCTAAATTCAGAACATTGGCCTACTCTTTGTTGAGAAAGCAAAACAGTAGTTTCATGCAATGTATATGCTGGGAATAAGTCCACTTGTTTAGAGAAATTGTTAAGACCCAAAGGTATGAGAAATACAAAGAATAAAATTTAGCCAGCACAACGCAGGGGAGAACTGGAGCACCAGAAGATGGAGCAAGCTCCTCGTACCCCATGTGGTGGGAGGTGATGGATTTACCACCTCTGCAGACATCATACACCACGGATGAACTCACTATTCTGAGCTGCCATTTCAAACAGACCTCATGGACACCAAGATCTTGCCTATTTCCAAATATGTCTGCTTCAAATAGGAAACCACTACCTGGGAAGAGGCAGTGATTTCTGAGCTGTTTCCTTAGGGACCAACAGGAATGAAATAAAATACATTGTACAGAACAGTGTTTCATATCCTGAACACCAGGCAGCAGTACTTCAAGAGAGTTTAATTCCTGTGAAGCTAAACTGACTGTTTCAAAATTAATAACTGCTAACAGGGATGCTGCATGTGCTGCTGAAAGTAATAATATGCTAAAGCATATTCCACCAGATTTTAATCTAGTTGGAAGTACTTTAGGCTGGATTTTATTGCTGAAGCTCATGTACTCCACCACCACACTCAAAGAAATGGCCAGAAATCCCTGTCCTATCCTCCTAGGTCTGAAAATATTTATGGTAGAACCACACCCCCTTATTCTCCATGAGACCACAGCATCACTGGAATGAGGACACAATACTGGTCAAACGAAAGGGCTCCACCAGACCTTCATAGGAGCATTCAGTTTGGACTTTTAGAAAAAACGCTGTTTCTCACTGGGATTTCTGGGTAACTTCCACAGGAAACTTTAATCCAGGAAGACAACTTATTACCTTTCTCCAGCTAGAGAAGTCTGCCAAAATCTCAAGCAACTGAAAACAGGGTGCACAGTACTCTTTGTGGCTGACCAAGGTCACTCATCCCATCCTGCCTAGGATGCTAATTTATGTATTTTAAGAAACCCCCTCTAAATATTTCTCAGTATTATGCATTTACCCATCTGATGATTCAGGCAAAAGTGCCCCAAAACAGGCACTGCTATTAAGAAGCAGCCTTTCCATATTAAATTCTGTACTCTAAATTTTTGAGTAATTTGACTTCTCGGTTATATTTGAAAGCCAGTAGCACAGTTACAGATGTGCCTGGTTCTGAGAAGGTGCAAGATATCACAATAACTTGAGGTGAATAAGAAATGAGAAATGCACACACTGAAATAGATTTTCGCCAATGCTTTCTATGTGCCATTTATTTCTCCTAATGCAAAACTCACAGAATTCATAAGAATTGTATTCATTATATTTGAATAAAGCCATTATTCATGAAACATGCTTCTGCATCTGAGCATGCTCTGATTAAACACAAAAATACATCCACATCTCACAAGGAACAAAGAGTCAAAGCAAACAATTTACAAGCTTTATTTACAAGATCTATGCAGTCAACACCAAAGAGTATATAATCCCTGTGCTGCAATCAGGGTCAACTCACACATCAGAGGGACAGAAAACTAAGACAAAATTGGGAGTGAATAAATTTTCATTGCATGGTTTAGCCAGAAACTGGCTGGACAGAAGTTTGTTTGCTTAGGTTTATTTTATGGCACTGCAGGAAATAAGTAGGTTTTGGACAGGGGAATCTGAGCTTTAAAAAGCTGTTCCATCTCCATTTCTTCCCTTCTCACAAAAATTCCTTTTTTTTTCCCCCAGAACATTGCTAAAAGGAAAACACAGCAGAGCTTCCACTTTGACACCTGGAAGCATAGGAAGAACATAAACCCCAAATAAACAGCAATGTTATATAAAACAGCATCCAGAGGGCTGCAAGAAACCAGTGCCCAGCACTGGCAGCAAAGAATCACACTGCCTTGCCCTGCCATGTCCAAAATGGCTGGTAATTGCCTCCCACAAAAGCATTCTAATTCCATAGAAATGCTCTCCCAAGCCGCTGAGGGGATGTGGGAGTGTGGCTGCCTGGAGCTGGAACCCCCACACGGACCCTCTCCTTTCCTCACACACTTTATGGGGTCGTTCTCCACGGGCAACTGCTTTTCAGAGCTTCAGGCTTTTGTGAGTTTTGAGCATAGTCATTAAAAACTTGGACTAAAGCTACTGCCCTTCTGCCAAGCAGATCTGTGTGTGAGGGTAGGGTCACTGGGGGAGGCGGTTGTTTTGAAAAACCAACCTTTCAAGCTTTTATTGCACAGGGACTTAGTCAAACATCAGATATCAAATAGTTCAACAGAATACAGGTGGAACTTTATTCCTATTTACACTAGTGCTACTCCTCTTCTAGCTTAAGCCAGAGGTGAAATCTGAGACTTCTGGATTTGTTTACTGGCTGAAATGAACATTTAGGTGTTGGTTTTATCCCTAGAAAATAGTCAGATAAAATGGTTGAATAAACATCTTGATACCTTCATTCTTACATAACTCCACAAAGCAGCATGAATACCTGGCTTATTCAGATTAATTTTTGAAGTGTAAAGTTTTATTTCTGCAATAGCATACAATGTAATATTGTTTAATGTTGTAAAATAGCATTACCAGGATGGTGAATTATTATCAACTACACCTTTTGCAAATTTAACCTAACTTGCTCTAGAAATTTCACTGAGAGGCAAAACTCAAAAGCAATTAAATATTGTCCCAGAAGTAATTATCAATATTAATGATAACAAAAACAAGTGCAGTTATACTTTCTGGAAGTCCAGTCTGCACCAATAAAAATATGCCATAGAAATAGAATATGGCAAATTGCTGGTTTGCAGAAATAGCTGAAGAGATTTGTTAACACAATAACAACATTTATTTTAATGCCTTTAAAATAAAATAAAAGCTGCAGCATTTTTCAAAAACAGAGTTCGACAGCAGCACCTGCCAGTGCACTTCACTTCTGTATGCCAAATTCTTAGGCAGGAAATCTTTAAACTCATTTAACGTCACAATTTTAACAAAATAAGGGCTGAACTCATGCCAGACCTGAAAAAAACATCTAAATCTGGTTCAAGTTCAGAGAAACAATCACATTTGATTTGTTTGCACTGAAATATTGCCTTTGACTCAACTCTCTCGTGCTGCAGATAGTCATAAATTTTAAGCCTCAGGAGGTTTTTACAGTGTCATCCTTTTTAAACACTGATATTCTGCTTTGCAATACTTTACCCCAAAATCTCACTAGCCGTAATATCCCTGACCACAGAGTCAGTTCGAGGGGATGCCGTTCTTAAAATGAGCCCCTATTAAAATTCCTTGCAACTGGATCACAGTATTTGGCAGTATCAGCAATAACCATTAAACCCAGCCAAAAACATTTTGACAGAAATCTGGGGTTTTGACCAGAGCAAATATTTATGAGACGTGTGCAGTTTTCTTTTAAAGGAGCTTTCCTTGCAGAGAGAACTTTTCCTGATTGCTTTTCGTTTACAAAAACAAGAAGTTGACATTTTCTGTAGGAAGTACAGCATTTTCTGATTAGCTCTAATAGCCACTTTTGGGAGCTGCTGCAATTTATCCCAGCATTTGAAGTAGCTGAGTGTCATTAATTGCTATTCACCAGGGTATTCAAGGCACTTGGTACCTGGTAAAGATGGGAGCTAGAAATCAAACTGCAGGCCAGGGCTGAGCAAAACACTTCAGCACATGAATGAGGGCTGAGCTGAACACAAATTCTGCAAACTGTTGACCTGGAATTGTGTTATAGAAACTCTGGAAGATATGTCAGACCAAGTGCTAGTTTAAGCATCTGGTAGCAAAATATGTGCCCATTATTTGATTTTCTAGTTTCAAAAGCAAGGAGACTTCTTCATACATAAAGTTTCCTGCTGTAAACTTTTCCATTTTTTTTTTTGCCTGTATCACTGTCTTTTCCCTCTTCATGTTTCTCAAAAATTCTCCCTCTGAACTAAATATATCTCAGTCTTATATTAAAAACACATGATCTTGTTATACTGATAAACCAGATCTTGATAATGCCAAAGCTACAGTAATATGTAATTCTTGTCAAAAGAGTCACTTATTTCATTTCCCTTCCTCCGAGGTGTGCTCTCTAAGTCAGTTTCTGATGGAAACAAATGAAGGCAATGATTTGTCTTGAATAATAAAGCACCTGCAGCTGTTTGCAGCATTTAGAATGATGGCTTATCATTAGCAGAAACCCTTAGATATTCTGAGCACCCTACATGCCTCACAGGTAGGACAGCAGGGTCTGTGTCATTTACCTCCCTTTCTCATCATTTTCCAATAACAAGAACATCAAGGATGCAGCACATACATCACCTGCCTAGGAGTCTGGATTTGCTTTAGACAGGGACCTCTGAGTAACTCCCCTCTACCCCCAAATGTCAATAGGAAAGATTTTCTTAGACTTGAATCATGTAGAATCCATAGAGCAGGTCCTCCTTCTGGGTCTGTGGTGGGAGCTGCTCTGTGGCTGGGTAGAGGTAAATGGTAAATGCTAAACCCAGCGAGGATTTTAAAGGCAATTATACACTCAGGTATTCCCCAAGCTGGCACAGCTTTGAAGACCAACTGTCAGGTTTGTCTTTGTTGTTAACAATCCCAGGGAGGTAAAACCTACACACAAATTCCTGTGCAGCCTGCGCACGAAGCAGCAATAACGCTGTGGAAATGGCTGTGGGGCTGTGCCAGCCAGCTGATATGGGACCTGGAAGCAGCTTTTACAGCATAGTCATACAGCAAGCAACTCAACTTCATTCAAAATAGATTAACTCATTACAGAGAGCAGGAGAATAAATTGCACAGGAATGAGTGGGGGATTTTCAAGGGAGTTAATGCACTCTAAACCACCACGACACGAAACTCCTGTATAACTAGAAAGGATGAATTTGTAGCAGTATAATTTACAGTTTAGGAAGTTCAAATAATTACACATGAATTGCTAAAATATTCATTATGGGAAAATCCCTTTGCTTTATAGAGTAGCTTTAGTTTTTCAGCTGTTCCACAAACACAGCCAGGTGAAACAGTTACTTGTCACCACTATTCAAATCACTGGTGATCTCAAGAAATAAAAACCCCATCCAGTTATTAGTGTTTTGCATGGTTGTGATTTTGAGTCAGCATTTTCTCTAGCTACAAACTCCCAAGTTACAGCTCCAATGCAAAGTTAATAGTAGATCAGTTACTGTAATTAACAAGGTCAATAATAGGCTAAGAATAACACATTTTTCCTCCTGGGATAAACTGTGCTGCATTCACAGAGCCCTAAACTCCAAGAGAACCACAGCTGAACACAGCAACACTAACATCCAGATGACTCGGGGCACCAGGGCAAGCACAGATCTTTTCTGCCAATACTTGCAGGATTCAATTTCCCATCCCAGTCTGACATCCCAGTTTTGCTTAGGATGGACCATTATCAAAGCATGAAAGCTAACAGGGCCCATTGTCCCTGCCTCCCTGTGGTCTCACACAGCCATGCTCTGGTCTCTGAAGTGCCACCAGCCCATCCCAGCACAAATCCAGAAGGGGCTGTACCTGCTGCTGGTTTCAGCAGGATGGTAACTACACCTGGTTCTCGTGTCCCTGGGCATCCTGCACAGCTTTCACTTGCCCCGTCCTCCGTTTATTTTGGCTAAGACACTGCTGCCTTTAATTTCCTCACACCCATGAAAGGATATTCCTAATTCCTCTGCTCCCACTTCATTCACCCTTCCAAGCCTCTGCTCCTTCCTAGCAGCAGGACTCTGGCAGACATCACGGAGGACATCTGACTGCTCCACCAGCCCCACGACCTGTTCCACCTGTCTGGAGGCTCCTCGAGCAAGTTTTACATTTGCTGCAGACTGTATACTGTGCATCATCACCTGAGTCTGCATCTGAGCTGCTCTCGCAGAAGAGCTGGGGAATGAAGGAGGGCAGCTGCCCAACCTCGTCTTTGGCAGGGAGAGGATCTGCTGAGGAGGAGAGGAGCCGTTCTGGACAAACACAACCAGTTTTGCCAGAGGGACCAGGGTGATTGGGGAAGTGCCAGCAGACACAAAGGAGCAACAATGTGCAGACAGCATGACACTGCTCTCCCTTGGTGAAAGGCTGACTTTGGTAATCAGGAGATTGCTTGGATTTATTTGCACCTTCAGTCAGGGCATGGGAGAAAAGCTGGGAGCTGATGTGCAATAGGAGCAGAGAGAACGGATTCTCTCCTTTGCACAGTGATTGGAAACAGCCACAGTCATACAAGAAGGTGAGAGAAACCTATTTACACCACCCACACCACTGTCTTTCCTTTGTTCCCCTCTGAAGGAGCAAGAAATCCTGGAACACTAGTGCTTGAGAAGTCACCCAATACATGTCCTCAATGCCCAAATCAACATCACATCTATTCCTAGCAGATGTTTCTCTAACCCAGCCTTTAAAAGCTCTGAGGATGGAAGCATTTATCATCCTTCTTGGTTAGGCTATACATAAAAGTTTAGAGATTTTAAGTAGCAGCATGCAAGCTGCTACAGCAAGTGTTGCAAGCCTGTGCATTCCAGTAATCGTATTCCAGTAATATTGGCCTTCACTTTTGCTCTGGGTTGCTGAACTAATATGAAATTCTGATTGAATATGTGCTGCCAGTGGAAAAGCTGCAAATCAGTAAACATACTAAGAGCAGTCTGTCTCTGCAAGAGCACCAGGCAAAAGACTGCCATAGGGAAAGAGAGAAAGGCTTGAGGAAAAGCACCAGGGTGAACAAGCTCAGCTAAGCCCTCTGGAACTGCTGTGGGAAAGTCTGCCCTTCCTCACAGGGATCCCTGCAGTAGTTTGAAGCCAGTGGCTAACATATCACCTAATAGCTATTGAAATGAGAGCAGAAAGGACAACAAAGGCAGAGAGGAAGAGAGAATTTCAGCAGCTTTGCTCTCAGTAACAAGGGTTTTCTCCTTTATGGAAAGTATCGCATCATCTCGGGTTTCTTACACAACTGGAGCTTTCTACACAACCTTTCAGACTGCAGTTTGGGTTTATTCCCGTGCAGTTTCACGTCTTTGACATGACCTCGAGGACTGTCATTCTGCAGCAGCCTAGTTTTGGGAATTGGCTTGGCTGAAGTTCACCATCTGCAAGGCGTTTCTCAATTTCCTTCCACAAGCCTCCCTCAGACTGTGTGCTGAGGTTATAGTTACCAAACACACCAAGTTTTACAGTCCTCACATAGTTGCCTTGGCCCCCCCAAAGGCCTTTTCTCCTGCATTAGAGCTCTTTCTGAGAATGCTTTCCATGGTCTGAGATGCAAAAGCACCACTTTGAAGAGGGAAAACAAGAGCCCAGGGGTCATGCCCAGAGGCTGTGCTACCCCATCCCTGGGCAGCCACACAGGCTGTGCCAAGTGCATCAGCACTAATTGTTAGACAACAGCAATGGCTCTGCTCTCATCCAGGGCAGAACACCCCAACCTGTGTTCAGTTTATCCTGACAGAGAGCACCCTTCAAAGCAGTGCTGCAGACACGAATCATGCATCCCTTTCCAGTCCTTCCCCAGTGCCTTCAATTGGGTGTTTCATCCAAGCACAGCCGCATCCCATAGGATTGTCTGTTAAAAACCCCTCACTTTTCTGAACCAATGCAACTACAATCAGACAGAAGAAGCAGGGTGGAGAACAGTCCTGTACTTGTCTCACTGCAGCCACGGCACAGCAGGGGAGAATTCCATCCTTTAAAGACAATACAACCATTATGTGGGCAGGAGTTCAGGATATACTGGAAAATAACCACATGGGAAAAACACAGTTCAAGGGCTACATTTGTCAACATTTTCTGGCATCTAGAACCCAGTCAAACCTCATCATAATTCATGCAGTCACGCCAGAAGCTAATCATCACCCTCACTATTATTTTTAGTGGATCCCAAGTGATGACTATGCATGAGCAACATAGAAATAAAGTTTTGAATTATTTATGGTGCTCAAAACACCTCAACAAAAATGCTGGCCCTTCTTGTGTTCATGCAGAGTCCTGGATTAGGGGCAAAGAGTGGAAATTAGGATTAGGAGCAGCAAGTGGAAAAAGTCAGGACAGAGGTTACAATCCAATTTTCTTTTTTAGCAGCCCCCTTGGCTTTGAATTATGTTTTATTTTTCACACATCAAGATTCACACACCAGGCTTCAGGAGATCTGCACTCAATTTCCAGTTCTTCTGCAAATCTGATACAGCTGTGACCAGGACATTTTATTTCTCTATGACTCAGTTTGCCACATATGAGAAAGAAGCTAATTTTCAAGATATATAACTAAAAATAAATGAATAACATTTTAATTGCCTGGATATTATTGAGCTGGTCTACGTAAGCAGAAAAATAGCTCAAGACAGTGTTCATGTAGAAAAGGTTGTAAGACAAACCAGCTTTCTAGATCAAAACAAGCAAATCTAATTTCAAATCAGAAATGGCTTTTATATTTATTTCATTATCTTGCCATCAATGCTTTAACTATTTTTTTTTTCCCCAGAGGGAGGATGTTCAGTTTCCTGGAGTGATTCTACAGATGCCTCTTTAAGCCTTAATTTCTCTGAACGAAGGAGCCAATTTCAGGACTAAATAATATGGTTACAATTGTCATTCATTCAGAAAAGCAATTTAATTTTGATCAGGACCTACCCCTCAGCTTTGAATTCAAATTAAGATAGGCCACAGATTCTGAATGTAGTTACTGCTAAAATGGAAGAGATCCTGCTGCCCACAAGAGACATGTGGACTCTCACCATGCCAAAAATTTGTGTCAGATAGATAGTACTTGAAACACAATTCTCATTAAAATGGATTGTAGCATTCATGTTCTGGAAACACAAAGAATAGAGACTAATGGATTAATCCATGGAGAGTGCCACAATGATCTTTACCTTGTTCTTGGTAGAACAGCCTTCCCACAATCCTCCTTTCTTCATTCAACTTCAACAAACAAGATGCTCTAGCTGAAAAGAATTCACTGAAATCAAAGCATCCAAAAATCCTAAACATGTTTCCATCCAGCAGTATGGTGCGACATAGGTAATGACGCCTTTGCTCCAGTAAATCCAAAACTGCCTCATCTTTTAATACCTTCCTGTAAGAAAATCTACATCTGAAAAATGCATTTCCAATATCTATATTAGGTATATTTTAATAAAAGTACACCATAAAAATAAAAAGCCTGCACCGATGAAAAGCCTCACTTGCATAATATTAAACATCTGTGATTAGGTGGAATCAAATTTCATTCTTTCCAACTGTAGTGATTTTTAAAAAAATAATTTCAAGTGATAGCATTTATCATCATGCACCTTTCTGAAGGGAGAATACACTGACTGGTTCACTGTATTTTAAAGCTCCTGTGATAAAGCCAGGAATGAGACATTTGCATGTGAAAAGTTCTGCAGAGGAATGCTCTTACTTATGCCAGTAATTCTGTGATTGCCAGCCCAGTGACCTCTGAATAGGCATTATACACATCTCTACTACCTCAACAACCATCTGTCTTAAATACATCCATCACAGACACTAACTATATTTAGAGATCAACTCTATAAAGATCACAAAAGGGATTAAATAACCCAGCTTTTCAACAGCAGGTGACTTGACACATTGATGTAGGGGATCACTTTTGGTCCAGTGCTCCATATTTCATTGCCCCTGACCTTGGAGGTAAAAGTCAATATTGGAGCTGCTCTAAAACTGGTATTTCATCCACGTTTCTGCTTCACTGCTAGAACACAGAATTATAGGACCATAAGGAACGTGGAGAGGTCACAGGGGTCATACAGATACCGCATCAATCACAGGTGTCATCTGTGATCTAATGTTAACCATTTCCAAGGAGAGAGGCTCCACAACTTCACTCAGGACTTCCCCTGGCAAACCCTCCCTGCAAGGGATGCTTTTTGTTTGCCTAATCTTGCTCTAATCACTTGTAATAGCTCCATGCTTATTCATTCCTTTCTCCTTAACAACAGCTCTGTGTAACCAGAGGTCTACTGGGGCAAAGCAGTACCTTTATTGTAACAAAAACTGCAGTTTTCAAACAAATATTCTGATTTCTTTTGCCCAGAAAAATAGAGAGCTAAAGTAATTAATTTTCAAAATACTTAGGGCAATGGAGAACTGTTCAAAGATTCCAGCACTACAAAGGGAACAGGACCTTCCAGTGCTTTGTCTGGCAGGAGGAATACAGAATTTATCTCAGCAAATGCATCTTCAAAAGTAGAAATAAGCCCATAAAGTCCTGTTGACTTGTCTGTAGAGGTGGAATTAATTAATTGCGTCAAAAGGAATTGGAGTTCCTGCCCCTCTTTCCTTGCCAGTCATGACTTTCAAGAAGAAGCCAGGCAGGAATAGTCAGCTGGGTGTGACACCACACAAATCCTCCCAACCCTTGCATCATTGCTGCTGCTGCCACCAGTGACCAGTGCTCTGCTGGGTGATAGCACAGCACTTGGACTTGAGGGTGTAGTTGTGGGGGAGGAGGGCTCTGCTCCACCATAGCATGAAGTTAAAAGGAATCTCAGTTCCTGAAGACTGAAGGTCCATCCAAACAACCCAACAAGATTTTTCCAGGAGGTTTTTTATTACACTGCTCACACCTTTCCATATAGATGATAAATAAGATTTTACTGTGTGAGGCACCTAACATTACACCATTGCTCAAAAGCAGACACTGGATTGAAAAGAGATATTCTAGCCCACCCTCTTGTATTTATTTTTGAGAGAGTGAATTTTAGTTGAAGTTACTTCTGTGTGCAGCACAAGACAAGGAATCACAGCCCCAATTAGGGGTTTTATAATTTAGAACTGTTCCACATGGCTGCCCATTCAATACATATAATTCATTATCAAATCTCAGCCCCTCTTGCTCACTTTTTCCTTGTATGGGTTGGATTTAATTTGAAATTTTATTTAAATGGTCACGAGCAGCATTTAAATATGAATCTACAGAAGCTTGGTTATGCAAAGTTCAATTAATAGTCCACATGTCTGTGTAATCTGAAGGCCCAATTCCATCCCAACACCTGTTTTGTATTTAACAGCAGGTCACAGCCACAAAGGTTGATGTAATACCAGCATAAAACAAAATACTGTGTGAATATTCTCCCTCCATTGAGCTACTAGCAGATGAACTATTAATCCCATGATGAAATTAATGGGGCACTTCTATAATTTTACCAAAACCCCCCTCCAAATGGCCTTTTCTTTATGTCCATAATTTGCTTTCTTTTACATTTCATTAACAGTGCAGAATTATTTTGTGTCTTGACTTGATCTGATACTACTCAACCCCCAAACAACCTTTGTAACATCTGGACCATTTATTCCCTTAATAGTGAATTTTCCTGAAAAAAAGTTTCCACTAGAGTTTTATAGATCTCATGGAAATTGCCATATAAACTTGGAGAGCCAACACCAGAGCGCATTAAAGAATGGGGAAAATTAATTTGGTTTCTGGTTGCTTTAGTCACTCATTAACTCAAGGACAGGAGAATGACTTAGTCTTGACTAACCCTCCAGAGTGAGTGTCCTGGTGTGTGAGAGAAGGACACTGTAGAGTTTTTTGTCCTGGCAGGTACTGGAACCCAAAGGATCAACCTAACCTTGAGATTTGACACATCTTGCAGCCTCTCACTCTTCTGACACTCTGAGAAATGCTGAATCCAAGTGATTGGAAATAATCACCCCCTCAATGAAATGATAAATTCACAGACAAAACGATGCATTGTATTTAGAAATTGTTATTGTATTTATCTGTATACATATAAATGAAATTATAATCCACCACACCAGAGGAAGAACATCTAAAACAAAAACCTGATGACATTTCCCCAACTTCTGTCCCTGTTAGTTTCTGTTACTTATGCTGGAGCTGACACATGGAATGTTTGTCCATACTTAGACATATACCAGCACTTATCTTAAAAAATAATGCAAGAAGTGGATAAAACTTAACCTCAACAAAGCACCTCGTCAAAACAGTGAATTTCAAATTAAATTGAAATAGCCAATCCAGTTAAAACACACAAGAAGATCAAATTGTCATGCAAACACAATACCAGTAAAGACTGTAGATGGATGGATGGATAGATAGATATGGCAAAGTCAGAAAGAATAAAGCCAAGGTTCTTCTGAAATGAAAATTGAGAGAACTGGTGTAACTCTGAGGCAAGTTTTTGCCAATTTCTGTCCATCTGTGGAATTCATTATGGGCAAAGCCCCCTGTGTGATGGGATGAGGAAGGTATTCTGGAGCAGCAGCTCCTTAGCATGTCTGCATCACTGAACAGTGAAGTGAAGGCTGTTTAGTTTCAAGGCATCTTACTTATTTTGGGGTACACCTGGAAACACAGGAATCACCTGACAAAAGCATTGTCTTCAGGGATGTAAAACATCAGAGTAACAGGAACTCAGGCTGGCAACTAGCTGGATTTGCTCAGTGTTCAGAACAATGGGGTGGAAATAAAAGGAATTAAGAGCCTGGAATTGCCTTGATTGTTATTTTCCAAATAGAGCATGAAAAAATAACACAAAAGAGAAAAATCCACTGGGAAAGATGCAACATTATCAGTTTTGGATCAAAGTCGTAGTATGGCTAAAACTAAATATATTATTTCAAACTCATGGTCAATGAAAAGAGCTCAAACACCCTTTTTGTTGTAGGTTCTCTGCTCAGGTTTTTGTTCAGTAAAATTGTACAGGTTCAGTGAGGATTTTCTAATAACCTTATTGAGGGGTTTTGCAAAAGTAACATCAAAGGGGTAACCTGACATCTAAATCAAAAAGATTTTGGAATATGGAAAAATAAAAGCTTTTTTGACAGCTTCTGTTTTGACAGACAAAAAGAAGTCAAATACCCCATATCACTCATGCCCTGCAGTCTGAAGTTTAAGGCTTAAGCTTCAGCCTTCACCCTGCCGTGCTCACACAGCCAGGTGTGTCCCAGCAGCTCCCTTTGAATTCAGCCAGGCTCAGCCTGGAGGTTTGGGGTTTAGTGCATGCACAGCCCATTCTGGCTCATCCCAGCACAGCAGATTGCCAGTGGATCATGGCAGTCAGAACTGGAGCCTTTACAGCAAGTTTTTAACTGCTCCTTTTAATTCTATTTTTAACCTTTTTTTTTTTTTTTTTTAATTCTTTCCACTGCAGATGGGAAGCAATTTGCACTTTTCATCAGACATCCTGGATTACCAGCTGCTTTGGTGCTCATCCCATACCCCAATCCCTCCTGTCCAGCCACACACACAATCCCAGCACTCACTGGGGCAGTTGTGTAAAATTCAGGTGTTCAGCCTTCCTCTCTCTGCTAGAAACCCTCTTTTCTGCTGTAATGACACCATAATGCACCTAGACTGGGGGAAAACCATTGGGAAAGGAGCTGCAGGGCTGCTCAGACATTGCTCCTGCCTTTTTCACTTTTCAAGTGGAAGCACTTCCTTTGTGGGGATGGGCAGCCCACTTCAAAATTATCCCAGTCCCAGTCTCTTTACCAGTTACAGCCAGCTTGCTCAGATGGGAATGCACAATGCTCCCAGTACTCCTCAAGATCAGGGAAAAAAGCTCTCCTTTCCCCCTCAAAAAATACCAAGACAACAACAAAAACCAACAACAACAACAAAAAAAAAACCCCAAAAAAACAAACCACCACCAAGGAAAGGATACAGAATCTCACATAGGAACACAGGAGATAAACTTCGAGTTACAGCCTGAGCTGGCAAAGAGAAATCACAGCTCTAGAGCAGAATGGGAGAGCTGAACACAAGAGTTACTGTCTCAACTACACAAGGTTATAAAAGGCAACTGGCCTTTCCATTCCTTCATAAACAATATCAACAAATATTTAGTCTTTTTAAAAACTTGGTTGGTGCCCAGCAGGAAAGCAAAAGGCAGCAGCACACAGGTTAAGGGGCTGATTTAGAGCTGATACAGCTGCACCACTTCAGTATCTATTGCTGTCCAGTTCATGCAACCTTCTCAGGCCATACTGGCCATCATCACACATGGATAGGAAGATAAACTCTTTATTCCACAAGATGAGCTCTTTATTCCACTCATTTATTCAATTTCAGACACCAAAATGCAAGGCAATGAAAGCATTTCCAAACGAAAGGAAGACATCAAGTATTTGAACTGCAGTGGTCTTGTATCATTGAGAAAAGAGGTTTTTGTTAAGTGATAGAACAATATGACAACAGCAGAGCCAATCTGAACCTTTGCAGATCTGTAAGTAGGCAGCTATAAATTGCAATATCTCCTGACATTCTTTACCAAGTACAACATTAAGGAGACAAATTATACTAATATAGTATGATTTCAAGGTGTACCCACATTTGCAGCATGTGTAAATTTCTCAAATAGAATCCGATGTTTGCTAATACAGTACGATCTAAGTTAATAAGATCAAATTATGTCTGATCATACTACATTAGTAAATGTCACATCAAATTAGTCATTTTCAGAATTATAATGAAGCGCAGAAAGCAACCAAAAATAACTTTTCCAACACAAGTAAGCAGTGCTGAAATTGAGAACTGAGCTAAATACCAAGCCCTCAGAAAATGCTTTTTGAATGCAAGATTTGCCAATTTTTCCTCTCAGTCTTATCCCAGAGAGCTCTCATACAAGATGTAAATCATGGTCACAGTAGAGTCCTGTCCTGAGGTCACAGGTAGGACCTGGAGATAAGGTCATGAACTAGGAAAAGATGGCACCCCCACTGAAGGGCTTTTAGTTCAGGGGTAGTCAACTTTCAGTGGTCCCAAGTAGGAAAATCCATGAAAATCCACTGAACAGAAATTTTGAAAGAGAAAGCAGCTTGAACAAGAAGTTGCTTAAACAGTTATTAAACTTTCCTCTTTTGAAGTGTATTATCTGAACTACCATAATTAACCAGACCTTGTAAGCTTTTATTTTTCTTCTCTGTTACTGAAACCTGTCAGATGCACCTGTGGTATAACCTCATTTACTTGTAAACATACAGGGTTTGGTTTCTCTGAACACAGCCAGAAAAACAAACAACTTCTTGGCTCAGGAATCCCAGAGCCTGCCCTCAGCACGTTCCTCAGCCCAAGGTCCCTGGCCATATGCTGGATTCCAGCACCACAGTCATTTTTTCCCGTGTTCTTCCGCCAGCTTGGAAAGCTTCCCACAGATTTCCTCCCCGTCCCTTCGTCTAAAGGTAGAGAATATTTCTTGAAATGCCCACATTAAAGATGACCTGTCTTGTGGCAAAGGCAACCCAAGTAAGATGCCCAAAGTCTTGAAGCCTACCCTAAAAATAGAAGGCTGAAGTCAGTCCTGTTGAATCTCCAGAACATCTCACACACAACCTTTCCCAGAACGTTTAACAGGGATAAAAACCTGGCAAGTGGCAGAAGCAGAAACACCAGAAATTTTAAGTAACATCCAATGTTACCATATTCACTGGGAACACGTGGAACCTCAGTCTCTCCACAGGCCCCCATCATCTATTTAAGTGTGAGAGTACAAGGAAAAGAGGAAAAAAACCAAAAGAACCCATCCCACAGCAAAAATCCCCAAACAGCCCCTCCAAAACCAAACAAAAAAACCCGATGGAGAAGGAATTTTCTCCCTATGTCAACAGTTAAAGCAGAGTCCAAGATTTCCCCAGGTGATTGTGTCAGCTCCAAGACACAACATTTTTGTCCCTTTTGATGAACTAAAAGACGCTGGAAGGGGAAAAAATACTTGAGAAATTTCATTTCTATCCTCACTGAGTTAAAATATTACCCACGTAACCACAGCTATCCAAATCTTCTGGGTAAACCACCTTTATTCCCAGCTGAACAAATTAGTGCCAGCTGCAAGCTCCAAGCCAGAACCATTACTCTGTACAGTGCTATGAAAAGTCAAGGCCAAAGTAGTGGTGAACACCTCAGTTATCAGTTCAGGGTTGGGTTTTTTAAGACTAAAAAACACACTAAAAAAGATGCCCACTGTTGGAAGGAGGATTTCTAGATACTTTATCAGAAGGTGGAACATATGTTCAATATTGTGACCTGTAGTGTTTAATATTAATTTTCTTGATTTAGTATACACTGGCATATGTTTCAAAGAGCACTTTTTCCCACAATGACTTTACCAGCCCCTGTTGCTCATGACTTTTGTTTATTTGCTCGATATTTGTTTCTTTTTAATCCGAGCTGTCTGCATGAATTTTAACAGAATTATGGGTGTTTACATAAGGCAGTCTGTTCAGGGACAAAGTTGTTGATCCCTAGAGAAAGCATTGTTCCTATCCTGTCTGCATTTCAGCAGATTAGGTTTAAACCAGACCTATCATCAAAATACACTCACCAGCACACAAGCTTTACATGTGTTTTAGTTTGAATGGAATAGCCATAATAGAGCAGCCTTTTGTTATTAGTAATTATGAATACTTCTGTTGGATTCTGGTATGTCAGTGGCCTAGGAACCCTTTGTTGCCTTTAAACTAATATCTACATTATTCTGCATTTTCTTCTTCTAATCCTTCCTCTATCCTAGAGGATTTTAGCAACGTTTTACTGTCATTCTGTTATGAAACTTGTTTTCCCTTGAGCATGTGGCAATTTCATTAGGTACCTGAGGATTGTGTAAAAATCAAATAACAGAAGTTAAGCCAAAGTAAAAAAAAAAAAAAACCAAAAAAACCAAACAAAAAACCAAACCAGCATTTCTACTTAGCTCAAGACAAAAATAAAAGCACATGGGAGGAGGAGGGGAAAGGAGAGAATAAGGGAAGCATTATTTTTTGCATTGTGTTTAACTCCTTGCTGGCTATTTTGTGGTGGATCTCAGAGGGTGACGTGCAGCAGCAGCAGCCAGGCAGCTCAGTCATGTGGTGGTTCCTGAGCCCTTCTCCAGCCCAGGAGCAGCCCCTGGCCACTTACCCTGCTCTAGAACTGGCAACAAGGAGTGTAACTTTCAGGGGAAAACTGGTATTTTTGTATGGAGACCAGCTACATCCTACAGTGATATCTTTAACCCAACCTGCTCTACCTTTCTCACCCCCTCCTCTCAAAAATCTTCCTTCAGGCTCAACTCAGCTTTAAAGGAGAGTACTGCAGAAAGTGAAGTGAAATTGCACCAAACAGAACCTGATGACCCAGAATACTCTCTAGGATCTTCTTCCAGGGTCATCATCTCAGCTACTCCCAGGAAAAAACACATCAGAGTTGCATGTGACACACTGTCCTATAAACTTCTCTCTCTGACCAAATTAGGCCACCTAGGACAGCAGAGCCACTTTGATGGGACAGGAAGACTATTCACCATTTTAGCAGGACAAATAACTCTCCTGCTCATTATAGCACATCAAACAAGGCGTTCCTTCTCCTTGGGACCTGTTAACTACATGCTTGAGCATTTCCTGAAAAACTATTTGGTGGTTCATGAATATGACTGCTGAGTGTCGTTCTATTGACCACTGAGCCACTCCTGTTACCAACTGGTTCACATTTGAATTAATCACTCAGAAACCCAAGGGCTTGGACATGCAGTGCTTGCATTTCCCAGAGAAGTGATCTGAATCCAGCTAGAAAAGGGTATAAATTCAGTACGGGCTCGAGCCGTTCTGCAGAACGCCACCGTGCAATCAGAAGTTTGCACGTACGTAGGAGTTCAGCTAATTAAGCACAGCTCAGTGACACCAGCACAGTGAGCAGCACTGCAAAGCTGGTAGCAAGAAGTGGCTTGGCAGAGGAGCCATGTGTGCTAACGCTGCACAAACAGCATTTTAATCAAAGCCACAAGTCACAAGCTTCGGTCTCTTGGCTTTGGCTTAAATCTTGGGTCATTTTCTCATTACACCCAAACCCATCTCTTGGATATAATACTGCTGTGATTTTACACAGAAACACACACACCCCCCTGGAGAAAAGTAACATTAGTAAACAGCAACATCAATAAAACAAGCTTTTCATACAGTAATTTATGCCCACAATGCACAGACAGCACCACAATGGCCTTTGCTGGGCACGGAAAGATGGGACGTAAATTGGTCATGGTGTGTGTCAGTACAACAGCTGTGATAGATCAAAAAGGAGACTTTGAAGATGAAAATGGCTTATATAAAATTGGCTGAAAATTTATTAGTGCCAAATTAAACTAAATATTTTCTAATTTTTTTTAAATAGGGTGAAAAGACAGCAGTAATAGTTTTCCTTTGTGTTTAAGGAATCAGATTTTCAAAGCTAAAGGGATTTAATTGGTCAGTGCCTGTTATCCCTGAGTGCTGGGCAAGTCCTTGAATTGCCTTTGCTAATTGCACTTTAAGACTTAGAAGTAGAAATAAGCTTTCTCCTCTTGTTTATAAAAATGAGTCATGTTTATGAGCAAGAAAATTAAAATAGGTCTTTGTTCATGGCAGGAGAGTTCAGATATACTTGAAAAGGGAAACATGCCAAACCTTTGCTTTTAATTTCTCCAGGGTTATCCACCCTGAGTGCTTGTCCTGCCTAACCTTTCTGAGAAGAAAATCCCATCTAAAGTTATTTACACCCCCTTAGACATGAGAGGTGTCTGCTTGCAGATAGACACACCAAGGAACAGAGCAGCACTCAGGGACCAGCTGAACTTACTGAAGCTCCCAGGGAATTACAGAGTTTTCTTCCCTGTGAGCACAGTTAAAGCTCTGCACTGGTCTGTGTCCTCCGACCAGCCCAGGCAGGCACTATGAAATCTCAACTTTATTATCTCCAGCACTATTGAACAATCGATTCCAGTCTCATCTACTGCCCTTGAATTAAGGGATGCAACAGCACTTTCATCTTTGCTGCCTAATGAGCAGCCCTCAGCCACCTTCATGGACCGAGGCTGCCTGAGTGTGTAATTCTTTGTCTGAGCACATTACACAACCCACCAGGACAGAGCAGACTGGTTCTACTGCTGCCCTGACAGTTCCAGGGTCCCCAGCAGCACCCCAGTGTTTGCTTGATGATAGGCTGCTGATTTTAAAACTCTGCAGCCACCAAAGTACCTTCCCATTTTATCGTTGAATGAAATGTAAGGCAAGGGTGGTCTTGGAATTAAAAGGCCATCCAAAGCCCAATTATCCTTCTATTTCTTTGGCAAGGCTAATCCACATCTGGCCTGTGCCTACAGCACTCCAGACAGAGAGACAGACACAAGGCTCAGCCCATTCCTCGGGCATCTGCCCCAGAGTGCTTAAACAGACACATCCAGCATCTGTTTCCTTCTGTAGAGCTGTTCTGCACAGGGTGAAGAGTCTCCCTATTTCCCTCTTACACGTGTGCATCAATAATTAATGAGCCCTATACAGTCAACTGCTCCTTCCAAGAGACAGAGAACCCAAGATCACTCACTCTTCATTCACACTGTGCAGTGTTTTCAAGGCAGAGACCATATCCGGCCAGAGGAGTTAAAATAAAGCCCTTCTCCCAGCAATTCAGAGGATTTATCCATACCTTATAAAGCTCTGTGATTCCAGGATACTGTTGAAAATCCTCTCTCTGCTTGCAGAAATAAACAGCCAGGTGACATCAGCCTCGTTCCCTGCAGGACAGATAAAGCACAGAAGGGTTGCAGTGGATTCCCACTACCAGGACTGAGTCTGCTCTGGGGAAAGTAACTCTGTGCTTAAAGGTTTAGATACCAACAAGGACCGCTTGCTCAAATACAGAAATCTGGGGACATTTTGGTAGAAATCTTTGTATTAAGACATCTTAACTTATCTCAGATCTATTGTGTTGTTTCATCAGTATTTGTTTCTTTCCTTCCTATTCCCTTCTTTGGTTTAATTTCCTGAGACATCTCCTCCCCATTTGATATTTTTCTTCCATAGAAAAGGTGCAGACAGAGTAAGAAAACAGCTTCACAGAATCAGCATCCAAACAGTACCCACCCCCCAAAAAAATCCTAGGTTTAGAGCACTGCAGAAAAGCCAGCTTCCAAAAACTCTGCTATTCAACCCAACAACAACAACCCTCATAAAAGAAAAATAAACAGGAGAGGAAGAAAGCACAATTTTCACCCTACCCCAAACCTGCACAAACTCCAACCTCCACACAGACCGAATTCAGTCAAGCAAGTTTGCTGGAGCAAATTAATTTCACATGTGAGGGAATCCCTTCACTCAGGACAGCTGTCCCTGCCCTGGCACCCCATGCACTCGGGGCACACAGCTGAGGCCTCTCTTCTGCTAAAGAGCAGCACTTAACCCCTTCCCTGCCAACCCAAAATGAAGGCTACAGAGCCGACAGAAGGGGAATGCGACTGATGGCTCTTGATGAAGCCTTGTGCAGGTGATAACTATCAACTTTACAGCTGAAACAAATTAATTTTCCAAACAGAAACAGCTGCCTGACTTTGCTCCTCCCCTGCACCCTGACCACACCACATGCCATTCTGGTTCCCCCTTTTGATTTCTAATTTCTTCTTTTCTGGGATTTCAGCACCTGGCAATGAAACAGTCTCCAGAGGTTCCTGAATGACTCTGAGCTCAGAGGAACTGCACCACACAGAGCAGAGACAGCAGATGGTGATTTTGCATCAGTGTGATAGTTCAAATTACAGAGACACTTTAAGGCCAATGTCCCAAAGGGCCCCAGATTTGGTTCACCCCACAGGGAGCAGTAGCGGCTTGTGAATTGGATTGCTTGGGTAACTTTAGAAGTATTACTCTGTATGCCAGAGGAAAACATCACCTAACAGCAGGAGTATTGCCAGTAATCACAGAAACCTGGGGGTAGAGGAAGAGGGGATAGGTATGGATGTGGAATGGACCATGCACTTTGATCAGATTAACATGCAGGCTGGAAGATGGAAAGGAGATTTGTCCAAGAATGTGTATTCCTCATCTCCTGTGAAAGCATTTTGCTCCCTCAGCCTCAATATTTCCCACACTCATGTTCACTTCTAAGCCTCCTGGCCTGAATCCTTTAAGAACCATGTCTCATTCTGCACCACACCCCTGGACATGGGAGGGATTCACTGGTTTGCAGTGGTTTTACTGAAAGGACAAAGAGGCCCATGTGGAATTACAGAAGGATACTGAAAAAAACCCAACATTCTTACAAAAACATGGGGCCTGGCCTGCTGCTCACTGCAGCCTCTGTGAACCAGGGGCAACTTGGTCAACAAGCAAAGTTCAATGGACAGTCAGAGCAGAGAAGAAATCAGACATTTTATCCTCAAAGATCAGTATGTGCTTGTGGATTTCTCCAAAGGCATTAAGGAGGGGGATCTAGCACCCCATCAGTGCCCCCAGCTGCCACACACTCACTTCATGTGGCCTCAGGACTCCTCCACTCTCCCACCAAGACAGAGCTGCTCCTGCCATTGGCACATTCCAGATCTGAGCCTGGACTCTGGTTTGCCCTGCAAGCTCCTGCATGCCATTTGACATGGGTTTATGTCATTATACACAATTAATCCGTGGCCTTCTCCCTTTGGGCTGGGAAGAACAAGCTACAATTCCACTCAGCACACACCCTCCCTGGGCTGCAGCTTTTACCCTACATCTGGATCTGCTCACTAAGGAAGCCAAGAGCTGTAAATATATTTTAAAAAACACCAAGACTTGTAAACACTGCAAGAAATGATTACTATCTCTCAATGATCAAGAAGAAATATGTCTTTTCATAAATGTGAACCATCTGACCCCCAAAAAAAAAAAAAAAAAAAAAGAAGAAACGAGGGCAAGAAACTGCTATTGCTTAGAGTTGGCTTGATCCTGACTGTGCTACAGAGGCCTGGCCCATCAGGGTGGTGTTGAGGGTCACAGCCTGCTGACCCCACTTAGAGATGTAAGACGTGGATGATCCCTTCAAATTTCCAACACCTGGACTTGCATGGTCTTAAATACTGTAGCCAGGTGGGTGACAGTCCTAGAGACTGCCTGGTATGTGACTGCATGAGAGTGGTTACTTTAATTAATTTCTGGGTCATTATAGGGATCAGTTGTGGTGTTGTGGCCCATTAAGCAATTTGGTTTGTCCCAAAGCACTTGGTCATTATTAGCTCAGAGCCAATAAGCCACATCACACAACCATAATCAATAGATGAAAAAGAATTTTGAAGGAAAAGAAAGAAAAAGCATGGATTTTGATCTCACTTAGATCAATAAACTCCCAGAAATTGGTGGAATTCCCTGATATAAAATCAATGTGAGCAAGTTCAAAATTGAGTTGTTTTGCTTTGTCAAGAAGATAAAATGGAGAGCTTGGGCTGTGCCTTTAAGGAGAGACATTTATAGATTAGATTTTATTTGCAATATCTTCCTCTCCAGAGATTTTCTCCCCATTTATAACCTTGAAATATCTGTGTTTGGAGCCAGGGGAGGGGGGCAGAGAATAGAGGGATTTTGCACATCTGCCTGAAAGGAACCTTTGATAGCACTTCAGGCCACTCATCATTCACAAACATATTTATCCTCTGTCCTCACCTAAGACAGGGAAACTGATGCTCCATTTAAACCCAGTACTTTCATTGGACACACCACCGAAGGTATCTGACCTTTATTGCCCTTGGTTTCAGCATTAACCTAAGGTATAGCCTGGCCCAAATATCACCCACAGGGATGTGAATACCTTCAAGTGGGCAGCCCTGCTGCCGCTTTGCCCCATGCATTTTGTGCAATTACCAGTGCAGGGGCACTTCTGAGTGCCATTAGCATCACCCTATCCCACTCTGGGTTATAATAATCCACAGGGATAAATCCCAGCATGACAGAGCTGCTGGCAGACTGCAGGGACCCCTTGAGAGAAAAGCTGTTTAAGGATATCTAGATGGATCAAATCCATAAAGCAGACATTTCGAAATCACAGACTAACATACGTACATAGATAAAACAAGCTTTTTTGCTAGTGATCCTTTGAAAGGGTTCCAAGATGGTTTTAGGTTACTCAGTGGCAAATACTGAAGCACATTTCACACAGGACTCCAAAATATGTGTAAAAATACATGCAGCAGGTAAATGCATGATCTGCTCAAGCTATGCACAAGCAGAAAGGGATTCCCTTACACCTGCAAGTTAGTGAGTTATAGAAAGCTCTTCTTTCAAGTCCAAGCACAACAGGGGACTGGAGAAACCAGGTTCCACCACTACTTTGAACTTGTGCTTGTGCACTCATCCAAGGAAGGCACGAGTGACTCACTTGGTCTCACACTCGTGAATGCAACAAAACCCCCGAATGCTACAAAGTGGTGATGTACACGTTGATGTCACCATCTGCCTCTGCTTAAAATTTCACAGGAAGCTTTTGGTGAAAGAATAAGATGTGCTCACTGCAGGCTCTGGGAGCTCTGTGTACTGCTGAGCCCCTGTGCCTGTGCAGCAGTCGGAGCCTGGGATCTTCAAAGGGTGTGGGCAGGGGTTACTGAGGGATTACCCTCAGCATGAACCTCTGGGCCCTCGATTATTTGACAGTAATTGCCTGTTTCTAGCTGCTACAGCATTTCCTGCATACAAGAAAGCTCACTTCTTAACTGAGGCTTTGCTCTCTTACTGGGTAGCTGGGAAGGAGCAGCTCTTAGGGGCACTCAAAGAGCTGAAACTTCAGTGCTTCGTTGCCCCTGCAGTGACTTGTTAAACTCCTCCTTGTTCTGTGAGAAAGTTACAGCTCCAACAGAATTTGTCATCACTGATAACTGCTAATGGTGCTCCTCTGAGTCTCTCTGAAAATCCCAGCCAAAAAAAGTCATCTCCTTTGGCTGTCAGCTACTCCATGTATATACAGTGTGAGCCCAGAAGATGGTAACACTAAAAAAGGGGGTTTTGGTTTCTTTTTCTTTTGCTGTAAAATATTATATCTGTGCCTGCAGCAGTTCACTTTAGAAGCCCTCAGAAGCCCCAAGTGTTCACTAGCAGCACAAGCCAAATGCTCAACAAGGGAATTGACAGTGTGACTCTGAACCCACCTCTTCAGCTAAATCTTGGCTTGGAGGGGAAAAATGTGAAATTTTTCTTCTTAGAAAAGATGCAGATAGAAACTTCACACCCATCCTGCCCACCCAGCTGAATACATGCCCCTGTCCCTGTTTCAACTCCTCTGCAGTTAATGGTTGCTTTTTAATGAATGCTGACTGTTAGGATAGGAAGCACTGTCAGCATGGAATAAAGGGCATGATTAAGAGCACAGATTTGTTTCCAAATTATCTGTAAAAAACACTGGAGCATCATTACAAACCCCCAAGGGCTTTGGGCAATTCAATCTCCAACACCATTTACAGGCTGCTGTGCTACAGCTGCCCAGAGGAGGACAGTGGCAGCAAGATGTGATGGCAGATTCTGCTCTGTGGACACTCGGGTGGGATTCTTCACCTCCACCTTTCCCCATCTGAGGAGGGTGAGATTATCACAGTCAAGGCTGCAACAGAAAGGTGAAATGAGTCCTGCTTTGAAGGAGGAGACAAAGTTCAGGCCTGGGTACATTCAGGACTTTTTCCTCAGATATTTGAAAGTGCCAAGCAATGCCTGAAGCCAAACTCTGCCATGAAGCAGGGCAGCAGTTCTGTGGTCTTGCAGGTCCATCTGTGACTGATGTAACACATACCTGCACTTCCCAATAGTCCTGTGAATGGGTATTGTGTGTGTTTAAATGTTTTGCTTGTTCTCCTTCCCTCCAAGAGAATAATTATGGCCTTACCTTCTCTCATTCATTAAATCAAACCTCGTTCTCCACAGTGAAGAGCATTCCCCACTGGATACACTCACTCTTGTGCTGAGACCTTGTCAGCTCAGTTACAGCCTAAAGCAAAATTTTCTGGCTGGGTTTATAAGCTCTCCTATACAAAGGGATTATAATGGAAACTGCAATTTTTCCACTACTCTGCCAACCTGCCTACCCTACAACGGGACTCTCAGTACCCACCGGCCTCTCCCACATGCCCTGGGGCAGTGTGAAGTGACCATTTCCCTGTCTGACAGCCAAACCTCATGACTCAGTACAGCTGTGTGCTATGTTGCTCCCCTGATTTGTTTTTATAGAAGAATAATTAATTCACAGTGACTGACATTGTTTTATTTCCAGCCCATCACTGACATCTTGTCAGAGTTACATCACATCCCTCAAATTGCCTATCTTTTTTGGCTGCTAGTGCTCTTTATTCCTTCTTCTTTAGTATGATACTCATTATAATCTGCTCTCTTATACTAAGGCCAAGACTCCTGCTGAGTTTCCAGGTAACGTACTCTTTTACTGAGTGATTCATTGGGGAGGAGAGAGGAAAGAGAGAAGGAAAAGCCTGGAGATGAAAAATATCCAAGTTTCATGATTTCTGAGTCTCTGAAACAGTTCCAAAATTCCTTGGTGTTCTGGAGGCCTTTCCCTGCACGATGAAAGCACTGAGCTTTTGTATTGTTTGCTTTTTTTTGCAGTATTTTATGATTCTCATATATTCTGAATTGTGTTGATTTGTGACTAGTTTTTCATCATTACCCAAGGAGGAAATTTCTCTGGAAACACAAGCAAGAAACAACACCCTGAAGTGAGACAGTGCAAATGAGCAGCTGCCATCAGACGATGGATTCTGTTATTTACCCCGTTCGTGCAGAATGCTGCATCTGATCACCTCCAAAAATGATGATGGGAAAACAAAAACATCCTTCTCCCCTTCCTTCCCCTTTGCCTCCTGCAGGCTACTACACAGTGAGGAAGAGCCACAGTCTTCCTCAGCTGGGGAAGTGGGCTCTGTGATTAAAGAGGTAACCATGAATGCAAAACATGCCAGCTCAGTTCCATCCTCCAACACTTATTTTCTTGAAAAAAAACCTGCCTGCTACAGAGCATCTAAAGTCCCCTGATTTGTAGTGAAACCAACAGAAATTATATATTTAAATCTTTTTAGGGATCTAGGCTCCAGTCTCTCTCTGTCTCAGTGCAGTCTGTGCAATGAGGATATCAGCACCTCCCCAGCTCACAGGCAGCAATTGATCCACGTAGATATAGAAACACTCAGATTCTGAGGCCATGGGAGCTGTCGAAATATCTAAGAATGATGACTCCATCTCCTTCCTCTGCAGTTATTCTTGATTTACAGAAATATAAATGAGACCAATTTCTCACCATTCATATTTAAGAGCACCTCCACAAAAACAGTGATTTCCTTGAGCACTAGAATTCAGGGACCTAATTTCCTGTGGATTTGCATCTGCATGCTGGGAGTCCCTCTGGATCCTCTAATAGGCACTGAATTCATGATACAGCCATTCTCTTAACTGGGCACTAATAGGATTTCTCCTCTTTACCCGGACGCCTGCATTCATGAAATGTGCTGAATTTATTCTCCCTACCTGTCTGTCTAAGCAGCCACCAAGGCTCATTTCCACTAAGAAACTGCCCTCTCACTAATTTAAAACATTCATATCCTCAGCTGCTCTAGCAGAAAGGGTATAAAGCCTAATACAATTAGTTTCAAGCCAGCTTTACTTACATTGGAAAAAAAAATTACACTGCTTTCAGTTCTCATCTCCCAAAGGGCTTTCATCATTTCAAATTCTGTTTGTATATCCCTGGAAGTACACTGACATCAAATCAGCATAAGTTAAGTGAGAATCAGTTAATGGAAATTTAATCTATATCATTTAAATTTTGTTTATCAAAATCTTGGCTTCACTCCAGCATAAAGGGTAGATGCTGAGTGTTCTCCCTACAGCTGGTAGAACTACTCCCCATGTGCTCATGGGACTGAAAGCAAATCTGCAAATGCATCCATATCTAGGGAAAGTGGGCAAAAGCCTGGTGCCAACACCGTGGTTGTATGCGCAGGGCAAAAACTCCACCTTGACTTTTCTCTGGAGCAGGAAAGAATGATTCCAGCAGCTTAGAGGGGTTTTTTCATGACCCACATTCTTCCACAAAGGGAAATGAAACCAGCAAAAGCTAATTTTCATGGAACTGGCTTGACTGGGTTTATAAAGGCTCTTAAAAAAGAAGCACCAACTTCCAAACCTATTTACAAGCCCACTCCTGAACAAATTTCTGGGCACTCTGCATTTTTTACCCATTCTTTTGCTTCAAAAGCAAATGGGCCTTTTCTGGAGTATATATGGAATAATGTCCTTTGGACAGCTTTCACATTAGGTGTCATTTTAGGAAGCTGAGTTTCTTATTCTTGGCTACTCACACTGAAGCTGCCATTCTTATGAGTCCATTTTAATGCAGCAATTAATATTCAGAACAAAGAACCTATGGTTATCCCATCATCAGAAATCCTTATGAGCTTGATTTTTTACTGTTTCCATTGTGTGGGAATATGGCTGCCATAGAAAAATAAAACAAAGTTTTCCTTTTTTTTTTTTCCCCCCCCCCTTTCTTTCCTCATGCAATTTACTTTTGGAGTAGCAAATCTTTGTGTTTTGGGCTGTGGGGTTTTTTTTTTTAAACCAACAAGCATTTGTTGTGTATTATAAATTGGAATGGAACATGCCTTTTCCCACAAATGTGTTAACCTGCTGGCCAGATGTGTACTTTGGCACACTGAGTGCTGGTTCTCTCATGTAAAGACCCAGAGATCAGACACTTTGGGTCTGTTCCCTGTTATCAAGTAGGGCAAAAATCTTGCAATATCAACAAGTACCAGATAAGGACTCCTTTCCTCTATGCTTTTTCTCAGAGCATTCAGAAAACCCTTTAAACTCTAAATGATTTATGTGCAAGCATTGAGGTGCCTATTAAAGATGCTCTAGTAGGGAAATTTTCTCTAGTGTGAGGTAGCCAAAAAAGAATAATCTGATTCTTCTCACCAATACTCAGAGATCTGCTACTTACTCACAAGGAAATGACACGTCAGTGTTGTTCCACTTGCCAGAATATATTTGTGTTTATCAAGGCAGCATGAGCCTGTAACTCCCAAGGCAAATTTTTTTTTCCAATTAAAACTGCAAAAAGGCACCATCTCCGCCACCTTCAGAAATTGTATTTTCTTTAGAAAAAAGGATCTTGATGGAAAATTCCAACTCAGCTCTTCCTAGCTCACAGGAGCAGAAAGAGCAGCGTGAATTCTGTCATGGTGGGTGATAACATCCCTCGAGGGCAGAACCTCCTTCTGCAGCGTCTCTTGCACAGAGCTGCACCAACCCCTGGGGACTGCACACCAGCAGACAGCTCCATGTGTGTCATCTCTTTGCAGAATCAAGGCCTCACCTGGTATTTTTGAGTTTTCATTTACATCTTGTGAAAGAACATGATCTAAGCATTTTGCTCCATTGAGGCCCATAACGTCAACTGAGGAGCAGAGAGAATTTATGCCAAGATAGAAAGGAGGTGGTTTTAAAAATGCCTCTGTCCATCAACTTAAATTTGTCTTTTTGTTGCCTTCTAAACCATAATTCCTTTGCACAGCAAACTCCTTAGGTAATGCCTTCAGATCTTAAGTATTTGGGTGTAGTGAGCACTCTGAATTTTTACAGGGTGTTCCACCTCTTTCCTGGATTCTTCCCATGGCTTTGCAAGTCGAAAGAGATGAGAATGGACCTGGGAGTCAATCCAGATGCCTATTTGATATCAGGTAATGCAGGAGAGATTTCACCCTGAGCCTATACCCCTCACTGACTCTGCTCAGGAAAGAGAGAATTTGCTGTACCTATGGGGAGAAAATGCACGATACAGAAAGCTGGAGGGCTGAGAAAGATTCCTGAACCCCACCCATAACCTATTTTAGGAGGACTAGCACTCCAGCTCTTAAAAAAACCCCCAAACTACTCAAAGGTATCAAGGATCCCCAGGTCTATTTTCCAGAGTGTGTTTGCTTTGGCTGCTTTCAAATCCCAGGGCTTGCTTTCCTCGCTGTGTCTCACTCTGTTAATCCTTTAGTCACTTAAACTGAGTTTGCAAGAAGCTTTTTGAATGATGCCACCTAGGAAAAGTCTACATGCTGTCTAGAAGCAGTTCATTGGGAATTTATCCATCACTGATAGCAGAAACAGACACTCACAGCATTCAATCCAAGCATGTGACACTGCAGGAGAGAGCAATGGATGTTGAGTATTTGTATTTATTAGGAAATAAAAATGGAGAAAAGCTGAGCTTTTGGCTTCTGTCCACTACTTTCCTTCACTTTAAATGTCTGCCCAGGCTTTGCTGTACCTCTGCATATTGTATTACCCTGGATTGCAGAGCTCTGTTTTCAATATTAACCTAGAGAGGAATTATTGGAAGGTTCTGGTGTGCTGTGTATCACATAAACCCTCACAGGGCTGCCATGGCAATAGGCTGGACACCAGCACTCATTTTTAAATGCTCTGGGGAATGGACTGGTACTTTCACAGAGACTAAATAAGTTGTCCCAAACAAAGTTACTTAGAGCTCAATATAATTACATTTTTCCCTGCAGAGGTGGCAGCAAAAGACTAAACTGTGTTCTCAGCTTCACATTCAGTAACATCCACTTTTCTGCAAAAAATAAAATCAGCTTCATTGTTTATCCTCATTTAGGATTATGAAAGATGTTCAGGGTCCTGTGCAAGATGATTAATGTCTTCAGCTGCCCGTGAGGCAAACGGGAGTCGGAGATGCTCAGGTTCTCACTTTAGTTAAATGGATTTCTGCCTGGACACAGCCTCTGGGCTGTAATATCCATTCCTGGGGGACACCAGTGGCTGAGGTTGCTGTGCAATTAAGGAAAAGCTCCTGAAAAGAGCCAGACTGCACTAGAACAGCATACCAGGAGTACCTGTTCCCAGCAATGCTCATCAAAAGATGCTCAGGAAAAAGCTAAAAATGAGGATCTGTGCAGACCCACCCGTCTCAGATACACGTTCACTGCCATCCAGAGCTCTGCTTCTGCTTTCTGAAGGTGATGCTGTTCCCTCAAATTTCCAGCCATGGGACAATGGCATCTCCCCACAGACAAAGGATAACACTGACCTTTGTTAGAGTTGTCCCTCTAACCTGCACTGCCATTTGGACCCAGTCCCACACACTCCAAAATCTGTCCCCAGCACCATCAGCAAAGACAAATAGCATTTCCAGCCTTCCAAGAGAAAGGGAATGAAGGACAAAAATGTCCCTTCATTTTTCTTTTGCATGCTGGGCCTTACTGCAGATTTATTAATGTCTGGGCAAAATAATTAGCATTCTTTAAAAAGTCTAACTCTCCAGCCAAAACTAAAATTAATTTGATAAATTCTCTTTGACTCTCAAGTTATTAGGTGAGCGCAGAAAATGTTCATAAACATGAAGGACCTTGACATTGCATTCTGAAAATTGCCCTCGTAATAAATTAAACATTACTAATATAATTTCTCATTGCACATTTTGCCCTGCTCCTTCTACCAAAGAAGGTTTTTGTATATATTTCAAGCTCCCTCACTCCACCACAGTTGCAAGAACTTTTATGTGACTGAGCTGTGTATTTTGAAATCTAATCTTTGCCAAATAGTTCTAACAGCAAATGTGAAATAACAACATGAGCAGTACTGCTCAGCATCACTTCAAGACTTCACAGCGTGCTGCAGTTTGGTTTGGATGTTCACAAAGATATTCTAATTAAAAATCCCAGTGGATTTGCTTTCTAAGGAAACTACCATTTCCATGATAATGTTTTATGTCTCAGCAAGAAACTGCAAATAGGCACTGAAAAGAGAAAGAAAGAAAAAATGCCAGTGCTGCAAGGACATTAATACATGAAAACTGGGTCAGAAATAATTTACAAAGATTACAACTATTATAAATACTGTGTTTTCAGCTGGAAAATTTGGCTTATCAAACTGCTTTTTAATTTTGATGATCTGATTGGAAATCTGACATTGTGACCTGTGAACAGCATCCTTCAGTCCTTCCATTTCCATGCAAATGAGAAGAGAATTTAGCACCATGAGAATGATGAGAGTTTGTCTTAACAAGAAATGGAAGTTGTGGCACAACATGAGACAGATCTGAGGGAGGAAAGCAGCACCTTGCTGGGCACAGGTATGAGATGTTGTCACCAATATCATCCTGAGAGGTATTTTCCTGAATTTAAAACTGCAGAACCAAACTCCACTGTGCAGCCACATGCATTTTACTAGATTATGCCAAAATCCCTCTAAGTGGCATTTATTTTTTTGTCTCCCTCTTTTTATATTATCCTTGGTGACAGCATCTATATGGCTCAATTGTAAGATAATTTTGCATACATTATTTTGTCTTTTCATAAATATTTACATTCTCTCATTGAGCTATTTCTTTTCTGTAAGGCACACGGGCTCTGTCTCACTGTTGATCACACTTCCACTGCTTGTCAAACTGTACAACATTTTCACACACAGGGTGAAAGGGATAAAATGCCCCTTTTGCTGCTGTGGAGCATATTAATTCAAGATTTTTTTTCCCCAGATTTTAACAGCTAATACACATCTATTTTTCTTTAAAGGAACTAAACATTTTGCTTTCTCTGACAGAGTGCTGAGGCTCAGTGCTACCCTTAATTACCACAAACCATCTGAGATCTACTGACTTAGGTAGAGCTACACCATTCTAACAGCAGAAGACCTGCCCTCTAATGTGCTGTGAAAATCAAGTTTTCCTGGCAATGCAGTACAAAGAACTTAAAAGCTAAACAGGGAAAATGTGATCTTTCACTGCCTTTTTTACTGCACAGGCCATGCACAGGGCTCCCAACATCATGGTGACCCTCACTCTTCATGTGGCTGACTTAGCAGCTGACAAAGACACTCCAGGAAAAAGGCTTAAACTGTCAACTTGGACATCTATCATATAGTTTCACTATATTTCAATATTTTTTCCACTCTAAAACAAAATTGAAAAACCGAGACAGAAGTTCAACATATACATATATATATGAGAAAATTATTCTTTCTCCAGGCTCTGCAGTCTTCAAAGGGCCTGAATTAGTTTAGTTGAAGTGGCCAGAAATACCTTTCCAGGCACACAGAGAGCCTGTGCAGCAGTGGGTGAAGTTTTGAGCGATGGCAGAAAGGGACTGGGACAAAAGTAGTTAAAACCCCTCTGTGCTGGTGCTCCCACTGGGATGAGACCCCAAACCCCACATCTCCCTTGCTCCAGTAGTTCTTTCAAATATGCAAGAGAACTTAGAAACCGAATAGAAAAAATGAGTCTGGTGACCTACAGTAGGATTGCTCGTCCCAGGAAGGCAGTCATGATTACAGGGCTTTCATCTCAGGTGACAGCAATTAGGATTTTCATCTTCTGCACGAATTTGTGATCCCAGAGCAAAGTCACTGCAATAGCACTGGAGAGGCCACATGTAAAGCCCCTCTCTATCATCACCAACCAAGCCTTAAAATCTATTAATCAAATATATGGTTTATTGAAATAAGGCACTGCCTCAGTTTATGCACTGTCTAAAGCCCAAGGGGGGGTCAGAGGAGCCCTTCTGAGACTGGGATGGGTCCACTCTGCCTGCACATCCAGAGGTCTGGAGAGCACAGGGAGTCAAATTGGTTACCCCAGTCGTGTGTATCAGGCTACTAATGCAGAAAAACAAGAAGATAGGAGGGAGAAGTAAAGCATGGGAAGGCACAGGGGAGAAAATAAAAAATAAACCGGACTATAACTGCTTACTAAACATAATTTTTTCTCACCCTGGGAAAAAACTGTTTTTCTGAATGTATTCTACATCATAATGGCACATGGAACAAATTAACTTGCAGCCATGACCTACATTAGGACGAGAAAAAGACTGTTCTGAAACAAAGTTGTGAGTTGATGTTGTCAAAATACTGAGCTGTTGTTTTCTTACAGCCTTTAGGATGATCCCCTGCAGCAAAAGGCTTCAGTGTATTCAACAGCAAAGCACGTCTCTTAATAGCTTTCAACCATTTAAGTTCTCAAATCCCTGGGAAGCATGGTTATCCCTCAGTCATTAGCCTCATTTGATCTAAGGACAAGCACAAACAAGAGCAAAAACCAGGAACTGCAGGAGTGGAAACAACATTTCCCAGAAACATTCAGTAGGTGTGAAATATTTGGAGTCCCCAGCACGACCACATCAAGCCAGTGAGATGTATATGTACTTGGCACACCCGTACTAGCTTTGAAATTGCTTTAGCCCTTTTGGATCACATCCAAAGTGGGGGAAAGCCAGCAGAGCCTACTCTTCTGCAGAAGAGGCAAAGCAATGCTTGTTTGTTCAAGCAGCCCGTGCTCATAATGAGCAAAGCACACAGAATTTGCTGGCAGAAGGGCTGGATTCCTGGCTTTGGAGCCGTACTTTTTGTGACCTGAAGAAGGCAGAGATGGGTTTCAACCAGGGCACTGAGTTCCAAGCCCACGAGCAAGCACAGAATCTTCCCCTTCCCTCTGGCTGTTTTTAGTCTGTTTCCAGCAGTCTGCTTCCTGCCTTCGCTCACATTCCCCGTGTCCCAAATTCAGGCTACACCCTGCATGTGGAAACGAGTCCCTTGCGAAGGGCTCTGCAGAGCTCTCCCCTGACAAAAAGCTCCAGTGTCGCTCCACTCTCCGAGGCTTTGGAAGCACAGACTGACCCATAAGCAACCCTTGCCAATGAACTTAAATATCAAGTTGCAATTAGGAGTCTGCAGTTGACGATGCGTGACACAGGGAAGGATGACAAGGCTGAAGGAGAGCCACAAAATGTCACCAGACATTATCAACCACCGTGGGGCCTGGAGCTCTCCTGGGGAAGGCTGCCAAGGAGGCAAGAGAGCACCACGGCTGCAACTTGGTGGCAAGTGGCCTCAGACAGTGTAAGAGACCCATATAAATCTCTGAAGGGTGGTGGAAAACAGCTCATGCAAGCAAGGGAAGCAGCAGGGAGTCTAGAGCTCTGAAGGCAAATGTTGGAGCATCACCGAACCATATGCAACCCTACAAAGCTAATGGCCCCAAATTACCCCTCACTAGCCTTAGTCTATTAAGACTTTGGTAGAGCTCTACTGGTGGCACTGGAAGCCTGCTCAGGGAGCCAAGTGGACTCTGGATCAGGCCCTAGGACTGGAAAATATATTAGGTCATAAAGTACTGTTACATATTTTATAAGGGAGCAGCTATCAATGTCTGCTCCACCCGGAGAATATACAAAAACCAGCTGGAAGCACAAACAGCTGTGCATATCCCAGCCTCTTTTCAGCTGCAGCTTCTTTCAGATGCTCCTAAACTCATGTTAGGAAGACATTTCCACATCTCCTTATCTCTAAAAGGACTCTTAAAACACTGAGAAAACCATTATGTTTGGTGACATATGTGAGTGAAGATAATTATAGCATAAATACGATATGCTTGGCATTATTGTCAGTTATTTGAGCTAACCTCTGGGTATGCAAAATGGGGATGATGAGAGATATGTTTGCAGGCAGCTTTAACAAGTGCTTCTTATATCACAACTTTTCTGTCAAGATTTGGGCATTTGTTAGCCAGATTTGAAATGATTCTGTGAATACAGCCCAAATCAGAGCACCCATTGCTTGTGCATGAGATTCTTCCCAGAACAACGGGTGGCAGGGACGTGTAGTGGTGGGAGGCACTGCTAATGAGACTGCTACTTATTGCTGAGGCAGAGATTTTTAAACCTGTACTAAATTACCAGATTCTTTGGCAGAATTCTTCACTCTCGCTCACAAATCTGGTTTTGATCACACATTCTGTGCTACAGATCCATTTGCAATTCTACTACAGTGCCACTGGCACTTCCAAGAAGGAAGAGAATCTGTTGATGGGTGGTTCCATGGTGAATCTGGACAATTTTGCATTTAGTTTCTTTTCCATCATGTCCAGGGTTTGGACCTAAATGGTTCTTCTGTCATGGTTTTCCTTCTCCCTTAGTCAAAGGAACTAAAATATGTGTTTCATTGATACGTCTTCTTGGTCACTGACTCTAAATACCCAACAACTGATGAGAAGATTGGTTTACTTTTCTGGCATTATCCCCCTGGCTTCCTGAGAGTAACAGATGGGTATTTAATTGTTATAAGGACTTCTATTTATTTTCCTAGAGATAAATGATAAAAAAAGAACACCGTACTTCACAGAGTGCCCTTAAAATATAATGTCTCTGAGTGGAAAACTTGCCCAGAGTTTTCCATAACACACCAAATTAAATAGAAGCTCTGTTTGAAAGACTCACAGAGCGCCTGAGGCTGTTTTTAGTGCTGCTCACATGGAAACGTCACAGCACAAGTCTCCACTGCAGCCCACGCAAGGCCGATATTGCTCCCCAGGAACAAAGTCATGGCCTGTGCTGGTGGAGAAATGGATGCAAGCCTGCATGGATCATTGGGAGATTCTTGGTGGCTGAGCTCTCTGGGGTAATGCTAGCTTCAGTATGGGACAGATTCAAGTGATTCACTGCCTCTGACTATGGCAGAGCTACAGAAATCTGTACACAAGAGAAGACTTCTGGAGACTGGTGGTTGCTAAAGCTCATATATCTCACATATCTGTCCTGAAGTTTTAGGTGAAATGCTTCTACCATCTCATTTTATCCACACAATAAGAAGCAGAACTAAAACAATTGCCCAGTAATGACAGAAAAGCCCAGACGTGATAACATCTGCCAATTTAACGTGGAAGCTGCCATGACATAGAGCAATTCCTGGGTGACAGTCTGTGATGAGAGTTCCTGCTCCAACACTTATTAGGAAAGCTATTGCCTCTGGAGAGGAAGGGCACAGAGAATACCAGTGACATGAAGTGTCTGAGCCACAAAGACTGAGCCTGCTGAAACTGGTTTTTAATAAATATGCTAACACAGAGGGAGTTCCTGAAAAGTGGACGACAGCTCGCGTGGTGCCAAGAGTCAAGTGGAGCTCAAGTTTGAGCCAGCTGGCCGAGGCAAAGCTGATAAAAACACCAATTAATAAAGATAATTAATTAAAATAATCAAGTATAGAAATATAATTAACGCTGGTAATCATGGTTTTATGGCAAGCAGGCTTCATCACACAAATCCGATGTCACTCTCTGATGAGATTACAAATTTGCTTGATAAAGACGACCGCAGAGATGCAACACACGGAGTTTGGTGAGTCACAGGACTCAGCAGAACACAACATGCTGGTAATAAAAACATTATGAAACATCTGTAGAAGAGAGGTTGTTTGTAGCATGATATGGTTGCAAAGCAACCACAGCCAATGGTTACAAAGCCTCAGTAATCTGACAGGCAGGACCAACTTCAGAAAATAAGGGGTTAATCATGGAGATCAATATGCATTCTTTAGCAATTTTGGGCACTGAAAGCAAGGTGTGTTTAATTCAACCAAATCCAAAGTTTCACAGCTATCAGTGAGGAATGTAGGTCATACAGACAGCAAGGAGGACTACATGAAGCAGAGGGTTGGGAAAGAGTTAAGCAGCTGAATATGAGCCCTCATTCTAGGAAAGAATAAAAAAAAAAGGCAAATAAGCAAATTTGACCTTTGGATATTCTAAAAGAAGAGAATTGGGGGTGGATTCTTACCTCTGCACACAGCACCAGCAAAACTGTCCTGTTTTAGCACTTACATTTTTTTAAGACTGTTGAAATCTTGAATAAGGAGCAAGTCTAAAATAATTTAGTAAAATGTCTTATATATTTCTATGGAATTCAATCAATCTGGCCAAGCAGCAAAACAACGGAAAGGTAACTACAGTATGTTTATACACACAAAAGGAGAAAACATTGGAGGACCTTTCATCTAAAGCAGCAAAGCATGACAAGAAGCAAGGTCTGAAATGTGAAGACACAGTTTTAAGGGAGCAATCAAGAACACATTTGAATTGGGAAAGTTATAAATTGCTTGCAGAAAATACAGGAGAAATGGTGGGTTCTGCAGTCCTCAGTATATACAAGTCAAAACTAGACGCTATTTGCATTTCTGGAAAAAAAAGTTAGCCAAATATAAGTTTTCAGGCTAAATATAGGGGTAACTAACCTTCATTAAACAAAATGCCAGAGTAAATGATCTAAAGGGTCCTTCTGGCCCTAAGCCAAATGAATCTGAAGAAACAGAGACTGCTTTTTCTTAAAAAAAAAAAAAAAATCACATGGTGACTTCTGGTTTTCAGCCAGTTGACAACATGCTCTAAATTTTTCAGAGTTTTGACTGTTTTTTCCATTCTGCCTTTAGTATTTCAAGCAGAGCAGCATAAATATTGTTAAAACATTTCCCACCAAAAAGGAGACTGTTCAGTCAATAATTTCCATTGGCATTCGTATATTCCTATATGTTTATGACTGGCTTTACAAAGTGCTGGATTCCTCTCAGCATTTCTTGGTGCAAAACAGAACATTTTGTCATTTAAACATGCACACAATTTTGGTTTGTACTATTTTTCTTTCCTACTAGCCATCATTCTTCCAACTATTCTCTTTATCTTTCTAGCTCTACAGTCACAAAGCAAAAAATAATTAATATTTTGTGAGTAATCAACGAAGTGAATGAACTTGACATGTGACGTTGTTGTTTATTCCTATCTTTGCAGCTGAGTTACATCAGTGCCATCTGCTAAAGTTTTTAATTTCTGTAGCACATGATAGGATCATGTTAAAGTGGAGCAGTTTCTCACTGCAGTCCTGTGTGTGGTGGGACATTATTTGCACACCTCCATTGCTGCACGATACATTGGATTCGCAGACATTAACAAATCCATTGCCCATGGATTTGTGCAAACTTTGGATCCAAAAATAACAGAAAACACAGAACTTTAATTGACCTAATGGAATGTGACCTCCAGGCCCAGCTTTTCCTGGCATTTCTCATGGTGTGTCCTACTTTTTCCCACTGTTTTCCTACCATGCTGGGAAGGCCCCCCTGTGCTGCTGGACCTCATGCTGCTGGTTCACTTGGTCCAAAAGGTTCAGCATAGCTCCCACCCACGCATCAAAAAGCTGAAGAAACAACATCCTTTTGTCTCACCAGCAAGATCGAGGCTGGTTATTTATTTTTTTTTTAAGTGATACAGCCAAATACGAGTTGGTTTATCTCATTGGGGAATTCCACTTTGGGAAAACAAAGGATGAAGTGGAGAGTCCTAATGAAAAGCATACACTGCTGCAACCTACAGGCCACAGCCAGAATGCATCTGCCAAGAAACACCTCCTTTTGGGTGGGAAGACATTTTTCACTCTGTTTTCCTCTCAGCGTTGTACTGATTGTCATGGAGTTATCCCTAAATTGTACGATATCAATGAAAGGAGAATTAGAACTCTGTTTCCAGAACTGGTCTCTAACAAGTACCAACATGTCTTCCATCCATTTCCAACCCATGCCAGGTGTTTACAGCTATTCCCCTTATCTTCCTAGCACTATAGTCACAAAGCAAAAAAATTAAATCCTGCTGCACACATTTAAGGTATATTTGAAGCAAGCACATGGCAGTCTCAGTCAGAGCTGCACACTGCACACCAGCCTTCCTCCAAGTGAAGTGGAGGACTCAGGTGGACTCAGTTTGGAGTAAACTCGGGCACCTTCCCTAGATTTTCCACAGCTACCAACTTTGAGACCATAGTTTGTCAAATAGCTATATCTAATTCAACCCCTTTGCTACAGGCATGTGAACAAGCACTGAAAACACCTGGAAACATCTCCTCCTCCACCCATGGGGAGCTCACGGCACCTTGGTTCTGCTGATGACAGTCAAAATTCCTTCCACATTCCTGACCAAAGCATCAGTTATAGTTATGGGGAAAATCAATCTGGGACCCCAAGGAGCAAGATGCAGGCTTTGCCTGGCTGGTGGTGGTTGGACTCACCATCTGCTCTTCCCTTCACATCATTTTCCTGCTGTAACCATCAAATCACAAAGTCAAAAGCAAGGTGGCTGATTACACTCCACAAATAGTAAATAATCAAGTCCCCTGAAAGGTTTTACATTTAGGACATGGAAGCTGAGCTTTTCCAGTCTTTCAGTGTTTGTTTGTCACTCGTGTAGCACCTCTGTGCTTTAGAACATCTCCCTTTGTACGGGAACACTTTGTGTGCTGTCAATGATTTGCTTGAATTATACACATTTCCAAATAACTACAAGGTCCAGAAACTAATGGTACGCTCAGAAACCAGCAGCAGTTTGTAAATCATTCACAGATCAACCAGGGAACAGAGCCTTGAAAGTACTATTCAAACAGCTATAATGTACTTAATAATATTGCAATAAAATTTTGACACTTGGAAATCAATAGGGTCTGACAGACTAAGTATAACTCTGTGGTCACAAACAGGAGTTTAACTAACTTCAGAAATATGGCTTAGGCTGGATGAAGATGAAAATTGGCCTTTCCCTTTACTGAGGGAAGAAAACAAGGCTTTCCTATGCCGTGATCACGTAGAGATTTCAACTCCCTGCTGCCGTGCTGCTCTCCTGATAAGAAGCTGTTTAATCTCCCTGACCCAGGAAACACCAATTCTGCTGATTCTCCAAAGGAAGGAGGATGTACAATGTGCCTTCATCTCATCTCAGACGTGTCTGGGGCCCTGAATGAGCAGCATGACAGGACATGCACCAGAGCTGCAGCGAGCCATGAGTCAGCCTCCTCCGGCCACAAACCCGAGTCATTGCAAAACTCCCTCCCATTTATCCCATCTGATCCTCTCCCCTGATTAATTTGGCAATGCTGCAGTTTTAAAAGCACAGCTATGCTCCCTGAAGAAGGTACAGAGTCTCTGGGGAGTCTTGGAGCAGTGTTGCCAACTCACATGATTTTTATCTTGAATCTTATGATTTCTGAGTGTTCTCCAGCCTTGGCTGCCAGAAGCGTGCAATGACATGAGAAACTCCGCGAGCTCCTCTCTTAATTCTTATTAACAGTAATTTTCTAGACTTTATGGTCTATACCCTAAAGACCCAGAAATCAGAACACAAAATGAAAAAGAGACCAATTTAGTCATTTTAACTGTGATTTTTAAGATTACTGTGTAATTCATGAAAACCTGACTCAATATATTTTTCTATTGAAGTTGGCAGCACTATTTGCTTTTCATCCTTTCTAAACTGCCCTTTAATATTATTCTAATTTAACTGTCTAGATTATTAAAGAAATTGGGAATACAAACTCTCTGTATCTGGAGGCAGAACAGCAACCTGAGTAATTTTTTTCAGGTGGAAAAGACTTGTTGGCACTGAATGAGAAAGAGCCACGAGGATGGTAGGGAGAAGAGGGGAAGGAGATAGGTCCTAACTGGAAAGGCAGAGAAGAGAAAGAAGAGTTTTCTTTCCTTAAGGAAATTCCCCTCCATGGAGCCTCCCAGAGGAAGAACAGCATCTTTGGCTGCTCTTCTCAGGATGAGATAGGCTGCAAGAAGCAAGGACATCTTCTGCAAAGCATGTCCCAAAGCACATAGCTCATCTGCTTCTCCTCTGGTTTCCACAAGACTGCAGAGCCAGCTCTGAGCCAAGGAAATGCTGTTTTGGGGCAAAGAGCAGCCTGTATTTAACCATCTTTGAACCCAGAGGGGCAAATTAAACATACATATGATGCAATTCTTGTAGTTGCCCAGCTCCCAAGCTGGGCTTCTCCTCTGCCCGTCCAGGTGCCAGAGGCCGTGCACGCAGTGGGTGCATCCACAGTGTCACTGCTCTTCAAAGCATCCAGGCTTGCCAATGAAGAGAGGGCTCCCATTCCCTCCTCAAGCATTCAGAAAGGGTTTGCTGAAGTCTGCTGTGGCCAAGTAATGCTGCTGACAGTGCCAAGATCTCTCTGTTGCTCATACAGCAGCCAAGCTCCCATAAAGGGGCTCTTTGTTAGGGCCAACTGTTGTGACGCTGAGGAGGCACATGACCATCAGCGCCGCCGTGTTTCGGGGGCAGGCAGGAGGTTGTGCACAAGTTGTCTGTGCCTCTCTAAGAAGAGCTGCTTTGACAGCAGTCAGACAATGGCTATCACTGCTCATGGAGGAAGTGCCTCTGCCCAAAAGCATCGTGGCAGATAGGCTGTGGGTGTGTGCTCCCTCGCTGAGCTGTGGCGTGGTCACGCACTGGCGGCCACAACAGCACTCCTGTGATGCTTGGCATCTTTATAAAAGTGTTGCCTACTGGAAGCATTTAATTAACTGATAATTTTAACCATCAAAACAAACAAAACAGAACACAACTGTTTAGCTCTGATGACTTTGGAGAAAACCTCAAAAACATAACCCGGGCATTCCCTGTAGGCACCAAAGGCAAGCGGAAAGGTTGCCAGACTTTGCATTTTGCTTTCAGATACTGTGGTTGTAAAGTCAACCTCCTACTTTTAGAGAACCTGACATAAGTTTTGCATGGGAGGAGGCATTAATAGCTTCTCTGGGCATTATCTTTGAGAGAAAAATCATTTAGCAGATATTAACTATCTCTGGATAGTAATGGGCCAGTGAAGAAAAATGTGTTTTGCTTAAGTGTTCATTACCACTGCAAGTTTCACTTCCTTTGGAACAACTTGCATATTAAGTAGCAGTAATGTAAGCCTCATTAGGGGCTTCCCATATGTCTGGCAGTGGAAGGATACATAGCCCTGGTACTGTGAAAAAATCAAAGCTATTCCCAGCCTCTGGCAATCCCACCCTGCCACACTCCTGCTCCTGGGCTGACCTGCAGTCATTCCTCCTCCCCTTTATGAATAGCTACTCACACATCTTCCCATCTGTTAAGAACTGCATTACTCTCTAAGTGCAAAATAGAAGACTGGAATGTCCATTACTCGACTGGGCTGCTGGTGAAATAAAGTGATATTCAACGAAGATGAGCAAATGTATCAAAATGCAGCACTAAGGAAGCATTCATCCCACCTCAAATGGAGAATTATGCTCAGCTGCACTGAGCTTTGCCCCAGAGAGAGAAGGAAAGGGACCCGAAGCACTGAGCCTGATAATATATATGTTAATATAAATGGGAGAAGAGTTCTGACAAATTGAACGTTTAAATATGCAAATATGCATTTGTAAATTTGCAAATGTAAATTTGTACACAAAGATGTAGATTTCCAAGTGCACTGAATATTTTGGAAACGTGGACATTTGACTCTGAGTAAAAAAAAAATTTAAAAATCAAGATTTAGTGTACTAATAGTCAGACTCAAACCAATAATGGAAGAATTTCACCCAAAACTTAGATATCTTGTATTTTCAATCCATAACACAAAATAACTTTGAGTTCTTTGAAGCGTGCTTCTTTATGGAGTTAGAGGAATAAAAATTCTGACCTTGAAATGCAATCATATTTATAGTAACAAACGACAAAATACGTACACTCCAGTTTATCACTGAACCTCAGCGAGATGAGATTAGCTAATCAGGCAGTTTATTTTCCAAACACCCATATGCTGCTATTGTTTGTTTGTTTGTAGTTCTGGCAGACAGGCTTTACAAGGATGCACAACATGACTAAGGATTTATTTACATTTTCTTTAACTATCAGCAGCATTATATTATAAATGACACTTCTAATCACCCACCCAATTCTGTGTTGATAATGCCCATAAATTCAGAGCACTGATTTGGTCTTTTTTGACAAAACTTTGCTGCTTTTATGTACAGACCTCTGGAGCCTGATCTACCCCTCATTAAAGAATCAATGGCTCTCACAGACATCTGGGCATTCAACCAGGTCCCATCAGTACTTTTTCAATCACTGGCAAGAACACAAGAGCAACAGAGAACTTACAGCTTCACCTCAAAATATAAAGTCTGTGGTTTAAAGCCAGTCCTTGGAGAGGCAGAGGTGAATGCACTCGCTTTTACAAAGAGCAGATCTCCTCTTGTGGGTGGCTTTTTAGCAGTAGCTCTGAAATCCACGCACATTTTATCCCTAAATTTCAGACAGGCGAATACGGCGTGCAGTTACATGGTGGATGTGAGCAGATCCACTGGCTGCCATTGGAAAATGTGGGAACTCTGCTCCCTCCTCCCCTCAGCCCCTGCCTGCACTGCTCCCACCTCCTCCCTTATGGGACATCCCACTGGGCCACTTCAACCCACTAATCCAGCAGAAAACTGTCCACATTTTCCACCCAGTTAGCAAGTTTGCCACAGTTACCTTAAACCCTCACTTCTGCACCCCCAAAGCCAATTTACTGCCAAGGACTGCCATGATATTACCACAACATAATGTAAAATTATCTGCATCAAATGCCTTGAGCCTGATCTTAACCCAACAGAAATCAAGAGGAACCACGCTGGAGCAAGGAAAGAGCCGTAAGTGAGGGGAGATTCAAGGCTTCAGGATCCCTGGGTACCCCAAATTTCTCCTGCCTTTGTGGGCTGCACCCAGGCTGTCCACTCAGCACCTTGGATGCTGCCTCTGAGAGGGGAGGGGAAAAGATCAAAGGCTGAGAACAAAGAAGGTCATTCAGCAGCTGTTTCAATCCTATATTTTAACCACACCCCCAGGAACTAAGAGCCAGAAAGACTGAATAGGTCACCCTAGTCAACTCTCCGTAGTGTTTTCTTGAGGGCTTTTATCCAGTTTATATTTAAATGATTCAAGTAATGGGGATTCCACAAGCGACCGGACTTTGCTGTTTGGAAAAACACACTGACAGCCAGCTTACATTTCCTTCTGCTCATTTTTCCTGCCATTCCTACTCCTTCTACCAACCAACACAAATTTTTCCTGTGCTTGCCCTGTCCCTGCCATGCTGCACTCAGGATGGGATGAAGTGAAGGGAAAGGCTGACTCGTGTGAAACACAGCTTTAGGCGCAAATTTATCCTCAAGATCTTAGGAATATTTGCTCCTTGGCTGCTGGAATAAAGCACAGCTATCCTGGGAATGTCCTGAGAGACTTAAAGCGCAAACTGGTGATCTTAAACTAGACACCGTGCTCTGCTGGGTGTCTCCAGTGTCACTATTGATATCTGAATTACACCCCTCCCTCGAGCTTTTATTTAAGCCATTCAGAGTTCCTTTGAGCATCCCTCCATGTAAAGCCCTCCCGCCCCCACTGACATCCTTCCAATCCATCCAAGGGAGCCTTTGTTCTCCCGACCCACTCCAGAGAAACAAGGCCCTTTACAAATTGCAGACCATCCTTTCAATTATATTTCTATAGTAATGCTGGCACATTAGTTCCACTTATCCTTGGTTAATAGTTCAGCTTATATTCAAAAAGCCATTAACATAAAATCAACACAGCAATTTTGTATGAATTCTCATATCATTAATCCATTTAAAGTGGATACACAGTTCACACTCCAAATTCACTTAATTATTGACTTAATAACATTTAAAGAGACCGTGGTCTTTGGCTCCACTGGAATGCAATATAGTTTTTATTCCTCTCTCCCTATTTTTATAGGTTTCCTGCAGAAGTTAGTTCTGCAAGGTTTGGGTAATGCTTGGAAGTGTGTCACCTAACCTCCCCTCTCTGTGAGAGCTCCCCCTGCAATCACAGAGAGTTTCAATCTCATGAGGAAGAGCCTGCTGGCTGGTTTGCTGGGGGAAGAGGGAAAATCTCCATGATGGGCTGCACAAAATGGGCTCTGTTTGCCCAAAGCCCTCTCAGATGCCAGCCCTGGGCACCCCAGCCTTGAGCATCCTGGGGGAACTCCTGCCAATCTTCTCCATTGGCATGGACTGCAGGAAGCCCTCACGTCTCCCTGCTCCAGTGGCAGCCACGAGCCCTGCTAAGGAAGGGAAGAGAATTCCTCCATCCTCTGTAATTGCTATAAGGAGCTTTCTAGCTCTAGCATGGGCAGTGGATGTATCACGATAATTTTTAAACATACACACAAAATTAATAGTTTCATCAAAACTGTCCATGAAGAAGCTGGTTTTCCTCCATAATTTGATTCAATACTACTTTTTTTCCTCACTTCTTCCCCATTCCTCTCTTTTTTCTCCTTGTCATCATTCATGGCAAATGATGTTGTTTGCGCTTCAGCTGCTGTTACAGGCCAGAAGCAATCAGCGAGCGGCAGGTCCTGCATTTCACTTTGAAAAATGTCAGGTTAGGACTCGTTTGAATCCTCACATAATTTGTGTCACTGTTGGAGGCCTTTCCCTAAGACTTGTTTTCCTCTGGTGGCTCCAGCAGGATTTTGGAGCATGAACAATGATCTGGGGAGGATCAGAAAAACATCTGAGAGCCGGGGGGAAAACATGTTCATGGCTGGCACGGACCATTGACCCTTCCAGCCTATCCATGTGGCACTTCTCTGGGTGCCTCTGGTGCAGAAGAAGGTCCCAGCACCACACTGTGCCCCAGCTGGATTTCACCTTGCTGTCACACACAGCCATAGGTACAGTAGTCCATACTGGACATGCTGTTTGCCAAAAGTCCTTGAAAACTTCTTTGAGCCATCCCTATGAGTGCAGCAACTCATTTCATTACCTTAAAGCCACTTCTGTTTGCCCTGGCCATGTGGGAAGCTGCATCCCACAGCACAGACACATCCTGAACACCCTTTGTCCTCTTTCCAAGTCAGCAGGACAAGCCAGGCATTCCCACTGCCCATAGTACATTCCCAGCACAATATTGGCAGGAAAATTTCACTATAACAGACTCAAGTAGAGCCTAATTGCATCAGGTTTTGTGCTGGAAATGGTCATTGGAGCCTATGAGGCTACTCTGCTTCTCCCTGCCTTTCATAGAGAAGTGAATGCTTGGAAGATCACACCAGTGGCAAGCAGCCAAACTTTACTAATATACTCTTGCCACAGACATCAGCAAGAGCAGAATCAGATGCACAGTGCTGCAGGTCAGCACAAACATTTTAATCTGGATAGTGCAGTAAAAAAAAGGGCAGAACCTCTCAGCACAGACAATAACCATAGCATGTGGTTTCTCCTTCTCAAATGGGCCTCAGGATGTTTCCCACATCTTCACCATACTTAACTCTGTTTCCTCTTAATTCAGGCACATGGGAATTCCCAGGTAGCATTTTCTTGGGATTGCCTTTAAAAGGCTGCATTGGTACTTGATAAAACTAAGTGCAACTTTGCACCCATAGCACTTGCTTAATTATAGCTCTGAGAATGAATATTGTTTCCTCTTTGAGATCCAAGACATATCTGCACCAGTAAAATCCATCTGTCCTTTGTTTAATATCTACTGATGCATCTATTTATTTCATAAACTAACACTGTAACCCTGCTTCTACTACAAAATGAAATAACACCATTGAAAGGAGTCATAAAACTGCCCCTGAAACTGTGACATTTCACAGACCCTGGCAGACATCTCCATGATGCTCTGCCTAATTTTGCCGCAGATTTTCTAAGCACTGTGTTCAGCAAACACAGCCCTCCAAAACTTCTCTGAACAAGATCCAGAGCCTGGTTCTGGGCGTTGTGCAGATCAGTGCTCTCCCTGCAGGCACCGACGTGTTCCTTGGGATCACGGCTGCCCCTGGGATTACTGGGGAGATGAAGCAACTCAGCCCTTGCCTGTCCCTACCTGCGCTGCCAGCAGCGATCACCACTCCTGGCAGTTTGAAGGCTACAACAGCACAGGAGGAATCTACTAATGAAGCTCCTGAAGAGCTGGATTCAGGCTGGAATGTCCCTTCTATCAGCCAGGTGGTGCAGAGCAGTGTGTGACCACAGCAGGGGCTGGACCCCGCAGCTCAGCCGAACCACCTGCCTGTGGCACATGGGACACCTGGGAGAGCCACAACAGCCCTACTGCCACACAGCATTTCTGAGAGAAAAAGACCCTAACAAACTCATGGTGTTTGGGTACAGCACACAAACAGGTCAGGGTGCAGAGGGCACCCACAACAGGCACCAGGCCAGTCCCTGTGGTGACAGAAGGGTCAGTGCCTCCACTGCAGGCACAGGCTGCCCTGCCAGCACTGAGGGGCTCCCTGTGCTGCTGCTCACACTCAAACACCCAGCGTGGGACATGTCTGGACTAACAGGGCTGCTGAGCTCTCGCCTTGAGCCAGCACGGGCTCGGCCGCAGGAGCGGAAAAATACCTCTTGCCCATGTGTACCTATTCAGCCTCCCAGCTGCTGCCCCCTGTTCCACTGCATGGTGCACACAAGTTAATCTAAACCACCTTGGAGGGCTGCCCTGCTTTGGAGATTCACATCATGCTTCCTGTTGGGCACCTCGCCACCCTCATAAATATGTACTGAAACGATGGTCCTTGTTCCCAGAATAGATCACATCATAATCAAATCTGGAACAATGTGGTTAAATATTATCTCTGGCTTACTGGGTCCAGATATTTGCTGTGGAAAATCACCACTGGAAGGGACAACTTAAGGCTAGAAGATCACAAGTTTAACACACACACCTTTTCATGAAGGAACTTCAGAGAAAGAAAGGAACTGAGTCACTGCTGGGCTCCTCTGGGGCATGTGCCAGCAGTGCTCAGCTGGAGGGATGTACCTGTGGATGTCTCAGCTGGAGCCAACTCCCAGACACAGCTTCCCTCTTCCAAGGAGGGGAGAGATGCTCAAAAACACTGGTCTCAGAAAGAAAGCAAATTTCCAGCTGTCTGCATTCCCATTGACTTGTGGGGTGAAGGATCAGAGCCCAGTTGTGGGCCTGGAGATCACACACAGCTCTAAATCAGGGAATAAACACCAGGAATTGCCTTTACCTGTGGAAGTGATGCAGACACTTCACACACTTGCCAAGAGCATTTGAACATGGCAGGCACTACACAGAAGATCTTACAGCAGGGTCTGCTTTTTCTTACTTGCAGAAACAGGACAGAGAAGAGCAGTACTTTGTTTAATTTCCATACTTGTATGAAAACAACATAATCCTGATTGCTGTATATGCTTGTTGAAGGACAGGATGCATCTCTGCTTGCATCTTTTTTCAATGCAGATGAAAGAAAAATAAGAAGACGTGTTCATACCAATCAACAAGGCAGATTAGGATTTTATTCAGCGTATGTTTTAGACAGATGGGCTTTTCTTAGTGCCGTGCACTTTCCCCCTCTCCACAATTTTTGCAGTTGAGAAAAAGACACCCAGAAGACTATTGAATATTTTGCTATCTGTGCTGAGCCACAAACCCCAAATCCCACATCCAGCCTTGCTTCCCAGAGCAGAGAATTCACCCTACTTCTTGTAGAGTTTTGTTTCATTGGCAATTCGGCCCTACCTGAAATCTTTAGATCCTCTCATGATTTTCATCTACAGCTCTATGATCTGCAGAGTCCTGACAATTTCTGCATAGATATGAGGTGCAGAAAGACTGAACTATTTAAATATAACAAAGCCTATGATAATAAAAGGATTTAAGGCCACATCCACTAAATCCTTGATGGTGCTCAGACCACTGGAATTTTATCAGTAAGAGCATTTCATTGCAGCCCTGGGTCACAACTGGACATCCTGTTTCATGGAGGATATGTTCAGATGAATTTCTCTTCTACATTAGGCCAACATTTCAAAATTCCTGGCGAGAGAAATTTTTTGAGGAAATATTTGCTTTGCATGTATCAAAATATTTGGTTTCTGCATGAATTACTTCTTATTTTTGACAGTTTCTATGACAGTAGGAAAAACATAATTTTAAATTCCCCAAAGGGAAATTGGAGTTTCTCATTTTACTAATGTAGACATAGACCATACCCATGCTGCTGTAATTTCCTTGTCCTTCCCCCCCCCCCCCCCTTTCTTTTCTTGTTTTCTCTACAGCAACAGCAACAACAAAAGCACTAAACGTGATTTCACAAACAGTTTTGTTTCTGGTAAAATTCCATCCCCAACAGAAAGAGACTCAATGAACACCCCTATGAACAGTTCATTCGTGTTGTCAGAGGTACCAACCAACACCTGCAGCTGAACAAGCAGGTTTTGCTCTGCCCTTTTTGCTTGCAGATGTGCCTGTACTGCCCCAGCACAGCCTTTTCCCCACTTTTTTTTTTCCCCTCCTTCCTTTGCTCCATCAACACAACCTATCTGCAGCAGGGTGGGATGCCAAGTTTGAGTTGGCCAAGCTGCAGCTCACCACAGGACTCCAGAAATGCTGGAGTTCCTCTCATCCTGAACAAGGATTTCAAATGAGAGATATTTGCTGTCACATGAGGCAGACATAGTTTAAATTGACTTTTTGGAGATGAGCAGGAACTTCACCTCTTCAGGAATAAAGGCCCTTCTAAATTGTAACATCAGCTGTGCAAGGGGGTTTCACAGAACTCATGAACCACCTTGGGGAGGGTGGGGTGATTTTTTTTGCTCTGCCTCAAGTACAAATTGCTGTTCATGTGGGGTTTTGCTTTAGGCTGCTACATATTTTGCTATTGTCTCTTCCTTCCCCCAAAGACACTGAGAATTCCTCTGCTTCATGTTTTATTTACAAGTTTTTGTGGTTTTGTGCTTTATCATCTTGAGTGGGTGGGATAAGCTCAGTTTTATGGATTTTTAATAGAAAAGTAGAGAATAGCTCACCTCAAAATCTTACACTAATGGTTTGTAATGTGTCAGGAACTATCCTACTTTCTGGAAGAGAGAATATGTATTTCTCTGGTTTGGGTCCTGAACGGAAACAAACTTTCCTCTGAGGAGGCTCAAGTCTGAACACCACACAAAACAAAAGAGCAGTGCCGTTCTGGGCCCACAGTAATTTGAGGCTGACAGCTTGTTTTCCACTGCTGGTTTTGCTGTATTTACTGGATCAGGGTAAAGCTCCTCCTGTCTTACTCAGGCATCAAAGATGGGAGGGAGATTTCTACCCTCAGAGGATCAGGACCCAAGGAAACAACAACTACATGAAAAAAAATTGCACGTGAAGGGCTTAGAAAACACAGGAGTGTGCAAAACTCTTCCCTTTCTCTGGGGGAAAGATCATATATATGATGATTATTTCCTTTCTTGGTCCAACCCTTTTTATCAGAGGCCATGGCTCCACCTCAGCCCATGGCACACCAGGATTTCTGAGTGATTCTTCCAAGATCCTGGCATGGAACAGCCCTCCCTCTTCAACTCACGGAACAAAGCAGCTGTTTGACCCCTCAGGGGCTGGGAACAAGCAACACTCAGGACAGAAGCATTCACCTCTTGGAGCTAACAAGGGGAAGGGGTCTGCATGAAATATTCTGTTTGTGCAGGTGGAAAAAAAAAAAAAAAAAAAAAAAAGCCTTGCCCTAGCTGAGAAACCACCCATATTTTTTCAGCTGCATTCAATACAATTTTATAATCGCATTTAAATCAGCACCCTTGGAGCAGGGTGGAGCCCAGGTTTGAAAGCCAAGAGTCATTTGAAAACATCTTTCTCTGTGAGCCAAAAGCTTTTCTTATTTGATACGGCCAGAAGGATGGGAAAAGCTTTAAAGGGGCCTCGAGAGGTGCTCGTTGTGGAGTTTCCTTAGAGCCAGAGCTCACACACAGCTACCCCTGCTCAACGCCCTCTGCCTCTCTGCGTGTCCTCCCCAGCAGAAGGGTCCCTGTGCCTGTGCAGCTTCTTCCCCCAAGCCTGGGACTGGCTTGCATTAGCAAGGATGTGCTGGTACTACTTGACTACACACACCCCTAAGGGAAAAGCAGCTCACACCCATATAAAAGAATTCATTTGTCAGGATTGCTCGGGCTGGCTCTCTGAGCAAACCAGCTCTTACAGCAAAAGGATGTTGCTGCTGTGTAAGCATGTCTCCATTAAGGCTTTTCTCCAAAAGTAAAACAAAAGGATGTGTAGAAAAATCATACTTCTATGAAGTGCTAAAGTGAGGAGCAGCATTTGGAAAAAAAAAAAAAGACTGGTTTTGCAAAAGCAAAGGTCTATAATCCTGATTATTTTTCAATTCATTGAAAGAAATCATGGGTGGATACTATGAAACAGGTTTAAAGACAGGTCACAAAAAGGTGATGGAAATTGGCTATTTAGAATTAGAGAGAAAACCTCATGGTTTTAAGCACAGTGCAATTTTACTCAAGCAACTAAGATGAGTGATAAATATTAAATAAATCATAATATCATTTTATTATTTATAATGCTTACTGCAAATATGAGGATTTGAAATAGAAAATTGAGCCAATTTCATAATCACTAGTGATAAAATGCTTTAACCTCTGCATTAGCTGCTACCCATATTGTATCTTTGATTCCACTAATTGATCTTAATTGATTAAATGAAAGCACTTCATCTTTGGATCTTCTTGCCAGCATATTCTGCCACTTTCTATTACAATCCATTTTGGAAGATACCTGATCATACCCAAACACCCTTCTCTTTTCTTCTAACTTTCATCCTCTCATTAATTATCTGCTGCCAGCCCAGCTTTCTTGCAGCAAGGGACTCCAGCACACAGACACCCCTAAAACACAGCACATCCCACACCACCAAGAGCAAATAATCCTTTCTGCTCAAGTCTCTGCCTCAGCCAAGCACTGCCCAGCACAGAAGACCCCTTTGGTTCACGTGCTCTTTTCCCTTAAAGGTTCTTTGGGCATTTTTTAACAAGGACTCAATAAAGAGCTGCTTAATAGAGAGTTTTGTATGTGCTCCAACAGTCTGTTTAAATCTAGCTAATATGAAGATGTTTTTCCTCTGAAGTTTGCCCAGGTTTCAGGGTACAATTCCCCTGTAGAGACCCTGCAGTGCACCTAAATGAAGGTGAGGGAGGTAGAGAAAACCCCACAAACTTGGATAGCATGAAAATTGTAGCTGCATTTTTCAAGCTAAGGAATTTATTCACCTAGAAGGGAAATACTCCCTGAGAAAGCAGACAGTGGACCACCTAAATTATATTTTGCATATTTTTAATCACAAAGGGATAGGTACTCAAGCACTCACATATTGAACAGTGCACTACAACCAAGTTCCTAGAGGAATACAGGCCTGTATGTGGGTAATTTGTCCCTAGGTGCTTCAGTCAGAGCTCATCATGCAGACTCAGAATGCAATACATAGTCTGACCCATATATGTTATTAGAGCACTGCACAGAGCACTGGGAAAGCGCAGAGCAAGGGGAAATGTGTTAGCGCAATCCCTGGAATCTTTATTCATGAGAGCCAGTGAGGTAGATAATGTGCTGCTGTGGTTTAACCCCAGACAGAAACTCATCCCCAAGCAGCTGCTCGCTCACTCTCCCCCCTTGTGGGATGGAGAGAGAAGCAGAAGGGTAAAATTGAACAAAACCAACCTCAGACACTTAATAGGTAAAGCAAAGTTCACACCCACAAGAAAAGCAAAACAAGGAATCCATTCACCCCTTCCCACGGGCAGGCAGGTTCAGCCACCCCAGGGGAGCAGAGCTCCATCACCTGTAACAGTGACCTGGGAAGGCAAACACCATTCTGAGTGGGTCTCCCCTTTCTTTATTTCTTCTGCCAGCTTTAAACATGGAGCATGAAGCTCTGTGGTCTGGGATATCCCTTGGTCAGTTGGGGTCCCCTGTCCTGGCTGTGTCCTTTCCCAACTCCTTGTGCATCCCCATCCTCCTGTTTGGTGTGTGGGGTGAGGAGCAGGAAAGGCCTTGACTCTGTGTGAGCTCTGCTCAGCAAGAACTAAAACACCCCTGACTTACCAACACTGATTCCAGCACAAATCCAAAACACAGCCTCAGACCAGCCACTGTGATGAAAATTAACTCTACCCCAGCCAAAACCAGCACACAGGCAGAAACCAGTGGTGCAGATAATTAAGAGAAAATGGAAATAAGTTCTTCAAGGGGAAAAAAAAAAAATGGACAATTCCTCTTGCTCTGTCACAGCTTTGAAAAGTCAGTGTTCCCAGGAAAGAATAACCCCTGCTTGGTTTTGAGTTCTCCTAATGGCTGGGAATGCTGCCACCACAGTGACTGGGAAAGGCTCAGGAACGATAGACCTGTAAAAGTCTTTTTGACTTCTCTATAAGAGGGAAACTCAAGAAATACTCCCACATAAGACACAAGCCTTGCAGCCTGCTAAGGTCAGCAGTTTTTGAAAATGATTGCCACACATGTTAACATGGCATGAAGGCTGTCTCAGGGCAAACAACTGAACTTCCCCAGCTCCAAAAGCTCCAGAGGGGAGAACTGCAACCTGCAGATGATGCCTTGGTTACCATCCAATCTCCAACAGGAAACACACTGAGCCAACAACTGGCCTTTGCTTTTACTAGAACACAGCACAAATCCATACCTATTTTATTTTTCATAAACTGATGCCTGCTAAGCTTTTTTTCTCCTAGAAAATGGCTCTTCCAAGTTCCTGCTGCACTTAAGTTTTATCTCGTATATAGATCTTTATCTTATCTACTGCATGAGTCAAGTAGGGAAGAAGGTTTTCTTATCTATCTTAGCCAACAGGGAAGAGCTTAATGAAAAAACCCTATTGTTCTCCAGTAACAATCTGCTCCCAGCTCCCAGCCAGGCACTGATACCCAATGGAGATACACTGATACCCATCACACTGCTACAAACATTCCTTTAGATCCAAATAACGTGTCTGAGTTATTCTACAAGAGCCCAGACAGCATTTCACCACACTTCCCCCCCCCCCCACCCCTTCTTCTGGACTTCTGAGCATGCAGGTGTTATTGGATTCTTTAGCTGGAAAGATGTTTCATAAATGTTTCAGATTGTTGAATGTGATAAAGTTCACCATGTTTACACGTGGAAGGTGATTCAGACTAAAACAACAGTCTGTAATGGTTGTTTCTCACTAACTCCCTGTGCAGACAGCTGTCATTCCAAAACATCATCTCCAGGGCAGATCTTTATTTGGGGAATGCATTAATTCAGAAGTTAGTATCTCTGCTGTTTCAGGAGAACTTGGAGACCACTTAATCTTTCTAAAGAGATGCATTAACGAGTGCAACACCTAAAGGAGAACCCACAGAGGTCTCTCCTGCTGAAGCATCAGGAAGTATTTTGACTTTGCTAATTTATTCCTGCAAGGGAAGGCAAATAAACTCACCCAGCATATGTTAGTTTCTATGTTTTTAGAAGTTTCATGCAGGGATTAATGCAGATATAAGTTTCTCTTACACTGAGTTGGGAACACCAGAGACTCAATTCATCAGGTGTACAAAGGGCCAAAGCCCTGACTGGTTTTGTTTTTCCTTACCAAAATGCAATTAAAATATAAATTCCATCTTCTCCTTGCATAAAATTTGTGAAAAGGAGCCATTTTCTTGTAATAAATTCCTAAAGATTTTACTCCACGAGCAGCAGAGCATAGTAGAAGTACATAATAAATCAGTCCAAATTCTAGCTGTGTCTAAAAGGTTTATAGAAAGCTCTCTATCCGTTTTTCACACTCCAAAATCTGAATTATAATTAATTTCAAGAATCAACCAACCTACCCCTTACTTTAAAAATGTCAAGCTGAGGAGTGCATTATGTGAGATTACAATTAATCAGAAGTGGAGGCGCACACACACACACACATCTTCCCACTTAAATTCTTTGGCCAAAAAAAAAATATTACAGCAGCCTTGACAGATACTAAATGATCTTTTCAAATAATACTCCCTGGTGATGAATGTTGCAGTTCCACAGCCTTGTGCTAATACAGAGCTTTTCGGCAGCAAACAGGCATCATTTGAGAACTCCTGCAGTAACTCTAATGACATGCTGATGGCCCTGACACTCCTCGCTCTCTTGGATGCACTACCCCATCTGGAAAGAACTCCAGGGATAGAAGAGCCCAGCATGCTAAATTATATAAAAAGAATTATCAACATTCGCAAAACATTAATGAAACATTAAGCATAAGTGTTTCGTAGGACAATGCTGTTATTTACTCATTTTCTTGCACAGATTAAAGGAGTTATTTACAGCTACTGTCTTCGGCCCTAATAGTGCCTTCTAGTCTAATGTTGTCCCTCTGAAAGGCAAGGGGGCTTTCTCTGCCTAATACACTTTAAACATTGGGTAACCTGGGCTGCAGTCACAGCATCCTCAGAAAACCCCACTGCACCTTTAGAGCAGAGCACCGGTGCCTTTTTACACCCACAGCACAAGGGAGGGGCTGGGTGGGCACCCCCCTCTCTGGCAGGGTCCTTCCCATGCCCTGCCTGTGCCCTGCAGTGGCTGACCAGCACTGGGAGAGAGGACATGCAGGTCATGAACACCACCCAGAGCCAAAGCAAACCAAAACATGAGCTTTCCTCCCCTCCTCTACAGCAGTACCTGACCTTCCCTCCTCTCCTGCCCGACAGCCCCACCAAGGGAAGGCATCTCCTTTCCCTGCCTCAGCTCCTGAGGTGCTAATGAAAAGGCTGGACAGAGCCTGTGCAAAGCAATAGCCCAAATATATCATTTTGCTTCACTGTCAGCTGCAAGCAGTGAGGAACAGAAATAACAGCTCCCTAATTTAATGTGGGCTTCAAATAAAAGCACTTCCATTTCCACTTATCTACCTGTGGAGCTATTTTTGTCCAGTTCACTGGGAGAATTGCTATGTTCTGTTATGCCTAAAATATTTTGCTTCTTTAATCACTGCACAGGGTTCCTACCTGCAGTAAGTGGATTGAGCAGACAAGAGAAATTTACTACAGCCACCAGCCAGAGATCAAATTCACCTCTCATCAATTATTTGGGACACTACTGTTTCCAGCAGTTTCTCCTCTTAATAAAACTGATCACAGCTGAATGTTTGGCTGCTTCTGTAGAAAATGCCAAGACTTGTTATTTCATTATACATGTATTCTTTCTACCTGTATATTCTCTGGAAGGATTTTATATATAAGTGATGAGCATTGTCTGGTTGACAAAGTGTGACTAAAGTACAAGCCAAAGAGCTGGAAGATAAATCCATCCTTGCAGTGCTGCAGCTGATTTTCTATGCAACAATTAATAAAAAGCGCTTTTCCTTTGCCCGTCTATCAGAGGCAGAGCTGGCAGTTTGGTGTTTCGGGGAGAGGAAAAATAATCACACAGAAAAAATCTGGGCAGAGCCATCCCCTAATCCAGCACTGAAAGGATGACAACTTTTGTACATCCCTCCAGGGCAGGGCTGACAGGGCACAGGAGGGCCTTGTCCCTAAGAAAGCCCTTCCATACATTGGGAACCAAATGCAGGCATCAAGTGATACAGACTTAGAGTCTACATTGCTTTTTCCCTCTCTTGTAGGGCACAGGATAAGGCCTCTTCCAAAAAAAAAAAAAAAAAAAAAAAAAATCTCTTTGCAAATCCCAGCCCCACCCTACAACAGCTCCAGGGGATGGGAAAGCAGAGTCAAAGAGCAAAGAGGAGAGACCAAGAGCCGTACAAGACGAACCTGGGAAGGACTGGAAACATGGCAAGGTCTTCTCTCAGCTCAGGAGGGGCAGCAAACCCCATCAGGAGCCAGAGCTCTGCAGTGACATGACCCACATGGGCTGGGGAGGACCAAAGTGCAGGCAACCCTCCCCAGCCCCAGGAGGGGCTCTGGCACAGGGCACTGTGTGGAGAGGGACTCTGCCACCCCAAGGAGCAGCCAGCCCATTCCCAGCACCCGCCAGCCGCTGGAAGGCAAGGATGGATCCCAGGATTTATCACTGGAAACACAGATGATTCTCTTGGAGGAGCCATCCTGACAGCCTCCCAGAAACAGGAGATCACAGAGGCACACAGGGGCATGAGCAAGGCCTCCCTGCCACCATGAGCTTGGCACTGGTGGAAAGGCAGCAGCGAGGGAGCTGCTGGGAACAGGCCTATTTCCATCTGTCTCTGATGGAGCACCGCCTCAGGAGGGATTAGAGTGAGAAGTCAGGGCTCCTCCCCAGACTCACAGGAGCTCAGCATTTCATAAAAGAGACACTGGCAGCTTTGGGCACCCTTGGCACACAGGTCCAAAGCAAAAACGCTACTTGTCCTTGGATAAAGGGCTTTTGGCTGCTGCTGTGCACACAGGCAGGATGCTCCTGCTGGAGGACTAAAACCACGCTCTCATTCCCTAGCATGAGAAAACAATGAGAAGGAACTGAGAGCCCACAGCAGCACTGGAGTACAGAGCATGTATCCCGAGGATTTTAAGCCTTCATGTTAGTGAAAGTACCATGAGCAATCCCTGTGAGGGATGGGCAGAGTGTAAGTGAAATGAGGAGAGAGGGGCCTGGTTGCATCTCAAGGACTTTCCTCATTCAGCCTTTGAGGACATATCCACTGAGTCTCCTTTGCTCTGATGCAGACCAGCTCCAAAACCACTGAAGTGAGTGGAGTCCTGCCATTCACCACAAGTGATGCCATGAAGATTTTTTGCCTTTTCTTTTATACCCCTGTTATACCTTTTTACAACTTGTGTATTCCCAGTGCTTTTTGCCTACATTCTTGGACTTGTTTGTCAAGCTGAGAGACTCAACATTTTAGAAGCTTCATAGCTAGGGATCAGTGTGGCCCAGACCCCAAGGTCCTCTCCAGAACACGTTCTGTAAACTAAGATAGAACCATCCAGGGGAAGGTTCCTTGGGGAGGGGGGCTCACTTGAGCCTCTCATTGGGGAATCTTTGATAGATGTGCTAATTAGTAACACCTATAATGATATACCTGATCTTTGGACCCTCAGCAGAGTGCATCTCGATGCACATGACCTGGATGTGTGCACCTAAGGATCCTTAAAATAAATACTAAGGTAAAATCCCTTTTCCCCTTCTAACCCTGTATGATTCTTGATTTTAAGACCAGGAAAAGGCATCATGAGGGTTTTTGGATTGCCTCTTTTACCTTGCACAAGTCATGTCACCTTCCTTTTCACTCACCTCATCACCTGGGAAAGCAAGAATAAATAAATTCCTCTACTTCACTGAGTTACCTTAGAGATCTCCCAGTGGGGATTGCCAGGCTGTGTTATTACAGCCAGAGGAGTCTATGACCAGCACTGGCAAGGCACAAGAGAAGACCTCAGGCTTGGAGGTCTAATTAGAGCTCCATGTTCTAGTGGGAACATGGTGCTTACTCTAGAATAAGAAGAAATTGTCTTGATTCTACTAAAAAAATTGATTAAAGAGATAGATGAAAAATTAAATGGTATAATTACAAAGGTTAGCAAACTCAAGGGAGTCATTAGACAAACTGTAGGAAGATCATCAGTTTTTAAAAAGAGCAGAATCAAAGATAATGGAATTCAACTGTTTCAACTCAGTTTTCCTCATTTTCCTCAGCTGAGAAAACATCATAAACCCATGGCAAACACAAGTGTTAAATGGTAATTTCTACAGCATTTCTCTTTGAGCATTAGGTTTAGATGAGGCTTTATAAGGTAAAGGCTGGTGACTATTTAACCTGCTGTAGTGGAAAAGTATTTAAGTATTAAACATGATTTAAAATTACTGTTATAACCCATCATTTTCTAATCCCTTATCTCTTTGGGAAAATTTAAAATAAATTATATAAGCTCTAGTAAGCAAATAAATATACCATTATAGGAAACTAAAGCTGAAGAAGATTACCTGGGAAGGAGACAGACACACTGCACATGTGGTTCAAGGAAGAGATTGCCAAAGTATCTCGATGAATTAAGAGCCTAATTTGTATTTATGGAAAAACTTAGGGCTATGATAAAGGACAGATTTTCTCCAGCAAAATTTTAAACTAAAAATATGTGACAGAAGTACTTACTTTATGATTTTTATGACAACAAAAATACACAGTGCCAAAAGGCTCCTGGAGCTCCTGATTGCTTTCATTTCATTTCTCACCACAAAAGTGAAACAAGAGAACAAAGGGGAGATTATGTTGCCAGCTTTCTCATTATTAATGGCAAAGGAAATAGCTGCCTTAATGCAGTTGATTACATCTTAATAATCACAGTCACCCAGTTCCTTTTTAAACGCGCCAGATTCTGTAACAGAAAAATATCTTTACACCAACCACAAACCGTTCAGCCCCGACCACTGACAAGTTGTGACAACTGCACTGAGCCTGCTAGGAGAGTGTAAATATAACTGGCTTTGCACCCACGTGAGTATCATCTGTCACCACAGGAGCATTATCAGAGGTCAGGGAAGGCAGGGCTGGGTGCTGCACAAGTTTCCTGAGGTTCTTTGGGAATCATAAAAAGGAGCAGCACATCAGCACAGGGAAGGAAGGGCTGCTCAGTAGGCATGTGCAATGCAAGAGCTACCCTCCGAATTCCTGATGTTTACAGGCTGTCCTCAGGGATATTCCTGGGGAAAAAGCCCCCAAAAAACTGTTTAATACTGGTAGAGCTGTCTGAGGAAAAATTCTGCACCTAAAGTGTGCCCAAATGCTGAGATAGGGTTATCAAGTGTGCCAAGGTGTTAAGGAAACCGGATCTTCAGCAGAGAATAAAAGTCAATCACTGGAATGTCACAAACTTCCCAAGCCTGAAATGGTCTTTCTTGGATTTGAGCTAAAGAAGTGCAGAAAGTTTTCAGGAGTTGCCTGACTTTTTTTTTCCTCTTTCACACCTCCCCTCAAGGTCTTGGTCTAAGAGCTGACCAGCCAAAGTCTGCAAAAATTGCAGCATGGCTCATGAACTGCACCAGCCTTGGCCTTTTTTCTGGTGCCCAACAGAACCAAAAGTCAGAACTGAGCCTCCTTTGGGAGGAGGGAGCCAGCAGTCACCCAGAAAGAGCAGGAATGCAACTCCACCACCCAGCTTCCCAGGGAAAACAGACCTGGCAGTGACAGCTGCCTCTGCCCACAGCTTAGTGTTGTCCTTCACTTACTGTGAAGCGAAAGAAATTACGAGTTTGATAATCAGCTGTTTCTCTAATAAAAAAAAAAGCCATCTAAATAAAGTCACATGCACCAGATCATACAGTGGGACTCCGCACTCAGATATGCTGAGATCCAATGAAAGGCAGAAATGCACAATTTTTTCTAGCCACCAGACTTTCCTGTTGCCTAAAACCCCAGGAGCAAAGTCTCAGCTCCTTTCTTAGTCCCTCACAGGTGGTTGTCCAGAGCGAGATCCTAGAGGGATGGAAATGAGAGAAGTGTGAAAATGGAAAAAAAGAAGCAATCAGGAAGAATCACAGGAGGAGCAGTAGTTCAGCACTGCCCTGAGACTGCTGTAAAAGGATGCTGCATATGGGAAGGGAATAATCTATTCTTCATGTGCGTGGTAGGTTAGACAAGGAATAATGAGAAAATTACAGCTAGGGAAATTCAATTCAGACATCAGGAAATACTTTCTAATGGTAAAGACTGTTATGTCCTGAAACAGATAGCTTAGGGACACTGGGGAATAGGTGGTGGTGGTGGTTTAAAGAGGCAGATGAACTAAGTGAACTCCTCAGGTCTCTTCCAAGCCCATTTTCTTTAAGTTAGGGTAAATCAGCTCAAATTTCTCCATACAGTCTTGCACCTGTACGACCTCTAAGTCTCCAGACTTCATGGATGTGCTTAATTCTGAATTAACAGTGCCTTGGGATTTATTTTTAAGAACAGCATATAAACCTTGTGATTATAATTGCAGTATTTTATGATATACTTTTATCACAATTATACACGGACTACAGCTCCATTTAATCCAAGAAAGTCATTAGACATCTGGCTACGTGGCCGTCACTCTGTCAAGAACATCAGACATTTCAAATAATGGCCTTCAACTGCTCCCAAAAAAACATTCACTGGTTACAAGGCATCAGGTTTCTGGACTTAACTACCTCAAGCACTTCAGTGCTGTTCACTGGAATGGCTCAGTTTAGCAGTACTTTGGCTGGAGAGCTTCTGATAGGGTGCATTGTAAAAATTCTGTGAGAGAAGCACTTTTTTGGGGGTGATTTATTTAGTGTTGCCACTTATTTTTATCAAAATCACAACCTAGAGAGCTGACCTAAAGAGGCAATAAATGAAACCTTACAGTTCCCCTGCATGCAAAAACCAAAGCAAGGCTGTGGTGGTGGTCACCAAAAATCTGATCTTGCCACCCATTGCACACACTGGCATCAACCCAGCAAAGCACTTAAGTGCATGCTTAATTTTAAGCATACAGGTAGAGCCATTTAAACTAATGGAATCATTTAAGTGCTTTGCTGGATCAGGGCCAGCCTCCTCAGCATCTTGCAGTGTCAAGTACGCAGAGCAAGGGCTTCATCTAATTGCATCAGGCTTTAATTGACAAAAATCAAAGTAATGCAGCATTCAGACTGAGCCCATCTCTCTCGGGCTGCTATTCTAATCACAGTGAGTAGCACAGAGTTTGTTCATGCTCTCCCAGTGCCTCAAGTGTCCTGCTGGATTTGATCCACCATGCCTTGTCTCTGGCATAAGCTCCTTCCCAGCAACTCTTGTCCAAGTTTTCCATCCAGCATACTCTCATTGAAACACCCCATTCGTTCACCTGCCCCAGTGATCACACCACATAATTATGTGGTCTTTCATACCAAATGTGTTCTATCACTTGCTCTTTTCTCCTCCTGAGATGCATTCAAGCTTAGCCTGTGCACTCTTTTAGAAAGTGATTTTACTTACTTTTTGCAATTTTTCATGCAACTGTGGAAGTACAAAAAAAAATTAATTGGGAGAATTGCTTTGATGCTGCAAGCAACCAAAGAGAGCAGACCTCACACTGGACAAGCCTAAAATCTCCATGCCCTGAACCATCCCCCTCCTCAGACAGATAACTTATTATTCAACTGCCAAGCAAAGGAATGCTGCACCCACAGTGACACAGGAGTCTCACCTCTAGATAAGCTCCTACTTTGCAGTTCTGAAACAGAACATGTGAGGGGGCAGAAAAAAAGCAAACCAACACAACTAATTTAGCATGGATGCAGAATTAACTTCTCACCACAGTGTGTTCGTATAAACACAGTGATGAAAGGGGGAAAATAATGACACGTCTGGGAATTTGTCAGACTACTGCATTGAGTTAATGCAATTACTGAAGAAGGGTGATTGAGAGCTGTGAGAGGAGTGTGGGCAGAGTACAGCGACAGTGAACTGAGAGTGCTCTGCATCTGCACAGCCCATCTCACATGAGCAAGGCCTTTGCCTTAACTGCTTTTATCCAAGCATGAAACAGAAGATACAGCAAACAAAACAGCAACTAGAAAGGAGGGGAAGAAGTTTCCAGAATTGTAAGGGGAGTTTGTAACATCTTGTGTTGTTATATTTTTCCATGCTCACTGTTGGAAAAATAATAATTTTTAATCGACAATTTATGAGCAGGCCTAGGTCAAAAAGGTAAATTTCCCTGGCAAACAGGGAAATAGGAAGAAATACTAAAGAAATATTAAGAGGGAGGTGGGAAGGGTCATGTAGCTGAACCTTGCAATGGCAGAATTTCTGCAGTAGCTCTCTGAAACATAACTGTGCCTTCAGAAATGCAACCACATTTTCCTGTGCCTTCTGCAGGAAGCAAAATTCTGCAGTTAATTGCTCAGGAAACAGCTTTTTGCAGCACTTAAAAATGAAGTGCCACTGAACAGTGACCATCCTCCCAGCAGCTGACGGAGGGAAAATCCCCCAGATCTGTTTCTCCCATCTCTCTGTGCTCTGGTAAAACCTGTGCTGCAACCCTCCCATGACAGACAGGGAGGCAGGAATAATTCAAACACAGATAATATTTAACATATCAACACATTTTAGCTTGCAAACAGGATTCATCATCTTGCAGTCTGAAGAAACATAAATATTGTGGAAGTTGTGTTGAGTTTCTAAGCCCTTACTTTCAAAAGGAGTCTGGAGTGTGTAAATCACATGCAGCAACTTGAATGATGCAAAACTTCAAAACCAACCTGAAATGGGTCTTTCTGAAGAAAGACTTCATCTGTCAGCAACCCTGTAAATCTTTGTCTTCTGTGATGCCCTTTTAGAATCTGAGCCTTTGTTCACACTTCTAAAACAGGTAAAAACTAGTGAGCTTCAATGCAGACACTGCACTGCACGTGAATTTGGATACAGCAGCAATTTTGAATCTCTAGATTGCAGGGTACACCTTCATATCTCACTGATAACACAGAAAGGCATCAGCACACTTCTGGATTGAGTTATTCCTGGGGGAGAACCCTGAATGAACACTTGAGGTTTCCAGTTGCCCTTTGCAGCTACCTCACATGTAAGGCTCACTTTCTAAAATGACAAACATGAAGACATAAAAGTCGAATAAAGGAAAAACTAATTTTAAAATGTCAACAAGACCATCTCTTAGCATTTACCCAGCTCTCATATCAAAAGCCCTACAACTCCATAGTGGCTGTCTCTACCAGGGCGTTTTCCCTAAAAAACCCCCCACATTTTAGCTGCAAAAGAAATAAAACGCCTTTTCCTTTTTTCCCTTTTTTTTTTTTTTTGTTTTGTTAGGCTGCCCCACAGAAAAGGACTTTTAGTCATTAACTGGAAATTTAGCCTTTAATCATATCTGCTCAGGAGAGGGCTGGAGCTGTGATGCAATGCACAGCTTTCCTGCACAGCATATGGTATTCAAAAAGCGAGTAGAGGGGGAAAACGACAGACAGGAAAAGGTTCAGACTTCTGTAGCCTTGGTTTTGCACTGCGTGGTAATTATGCTGAAGAATTCATGACTCACTTTGGTGCACTACTGTGCGCTGCTAAATTAGAAGTTTGGCAAGGACAGCAGACAAATGATGAAATATATAATATTGGTTTCTCTAGCATAGCGCATCACTATAGTCTCATGGTGTTTCAAAGGGCTTTTTTTAGCACTCTGGGAAAACAAGGTCTTTTTTAAACAAGAAAAACATATTGAATCAAAAATGTGCTGTACGGAAGTTCAGCAGAAATAGGTAAAAATCCTCTTAAAAAAAAAAAAAAATCAGCCTTTCAGGTAGTTTGGGTAATTGCTCTCTAAAACTTATTTCTGAGTCTACACAGAGCATCTGACACAGACTACTAAAAGCTGCTGTGCATTAAAGCATCAGTGTGATGTGGAGATGAAGCTCTTCCACTATATAACATTCATAAGAAAATGTTTTCTTTACACCAGCTTACAAATGTGTATTATCAAAATGATTTACATAAAGGCTCCCCACTCATTTGACAACTGCAATGAGGCCAAGCACACTGGAAGATGAACACTTGGGATAACACTTTAGTTAACTCTTAAAGACAAATCCTTTTCTCCCAAGGACTGCAGTCAGTCTGGAGTTAAGCAGCACATTGGAATTATTCCAGTTTTGTCAGATGAACCTCCCATGTAATGGTGCACTAGTTATTCTGATTAGTAATGAGAAAGAAGTGGCACCAGTCATGAGAAAGAGGCACCAGCATTAAAAATATTTTGCTGTGTGACCCAGAATTAACATCTCAATTTATCCAGATACAAACCAAATAAAAATACCCAGCTCCCCAGTAGGGCAGGGATGGGAACCAACTTCTATTGGGGCTTTCCATATCTTTTCACAAATTTACTGCAACATGCTTAAAGAGTTTCACAGCAGTCAGAGGGTTTGACCATGGAGAGAGTTAAGATGTTAGCAGAAATCCTGCCTATGAAACTTGCCATTAACTTCAAGACCTCCCTGCATAAACCTGGCACAGTCTCAGAAATATCGGATGTTAAAGCCTCCATATGCTAAACCACCACTGCTCTGTATCATGTATTTTGTTTAAAGGCAAGCACAGAGATAGCAAACAGCTATTTTTAACTCTTTTCAGCGTACAGTACATCTGTTGTGTTTCTGATTTCCATTAGAAATGAGAGTCATTTACTGATCTGGCTGTCATCCAGATTTCTACATGAAACACATGGGCTAAGCACAAAATAACACTGTTTTATGTGCATGGGTGCATGTATTGTATTTATTATCTACTACAAGGATCAGAAACACAGTTAAAAATTCTGTGGGGACTTTGAAGGAGCAGACTATCACACTTATTGCCTCAAAGCCCCTGGACTCAAAAACATCAAGAACAAGGCCGTGAAACCTTTCTTTATGTTTACATGCTGCTTCTGGAACATAAAATCCCATTGACTTTGCTCACTGGAGAAGAGGATCCTGAGGCTGGGGACACAGCTTGGGGTGTACCAGACACCTTCAGCACAGCTGCAGAGAACACCCATCGAGAAAAGCCTCCAACAATAGCGAGCTACTGAAGGATCTGCCAACATGGACCTCAGCCAGTAAAGTCAAGCAAATGAAAAGCTGCAATCCGTTCTCTGACAATTCTCCAGCAAAACTTGTCCCAAGCTTTGCTTCCCTGGTAAAAAACAGAAGATGATCAGCATGCACGAGGGGTCAGGAGGTTCACACTATCTGAGACCAGCAAAGGGAGGAAATTAAGACACAGAGGGCACCACAGAGTGCCCTGCCAGCAGCCTTTTACAAGCACACTCCAAAGCCTGCTGAAGTCAACTGGACTCTCTTTGTAGATGCCACCAGCTTTAGGTCACATCTCGTTGCAGGGCTCCACTGCCCTTCTCTCTGCTGATTTCAAAGGCAGCAATGCAGCATTAGAGAAAAGAGGGACTCTTTCAAATAAGCACCAAGTTAGGGCTAGAGAGGTCACACACCTCAGCACTGCTCTTATGGAAACTTTAAGTGGAGAAAATATAAAAATATTCACTCAAATTTGAAAATTATTTCCAAGGTCACTGTCTGGGCAACCTTTCAGCATTTGTTTTCCATGCTTGCATGCACAGAAAACCTATTTCTAACCAGGACACCTATGAAATCAGCAGGCCTAAAATGTGAGCAGCCAGATGTTCAGAAAAAGGTGAAATCCAAATGGTATATTTGATTTCTGATGTGATTACATAACCTGTCCTGGAGGAGAGAAGCCGATACCCCGAGCTTACACGAGTGACCCAGATGGAGCTTTGCTCGTAGGGCAGTTCCTGTTATTAGCAGAGGCACATCTGGCTGGCCCAGGCACAGCCAGCCCCCAGCACTCACAGGTCCCAGACCATCACCATTACAGAACTGGCAGCACTGGGGGAGCTACAGGGCTCATCTACCTTCTGTGGCAGATCACAGCAGAGATGCCACTGGGCAGGGCAAGCACTCACCACGTGCCCACTCACCCATCAGGCAAATGGCAAAGTGCAGTTGCTCCAGATGCACACATGCCCAAAGTTCTCCTCTTTAAGGACAATGTGGTCTTCTCTCACTGTGATTTATTCCCCTGGCCTTTATGTGCTGGCTACATATGGTACTAATTTCACAGCCATTTTCAGATGATGCAATGAGATTAAATGACATGGCCATAGTCACAAAGGGATGGCAACATTAATGCAGACTCTGGGAAAAGCTCCTTGTTTTCAGCTCTAAAGATGGGTGTACCATTTCTTTCATATTGTGTTACTCCTCCATGGCTGCCAGACTTGCCAGACTGACAATAGCATCTTGTGTTACAAAATCTACAGTTTAATTTAACTTCAGTGTCCTTCAGAGGTTAAATTTCCATGGGAAATTACTTCTAGAGAAATATGGCTTGCATATGTTTGTGCCAAAAAGCCACTTCTGCTGCTTTTCTTCACAACTGTGATCTGTGCATATTTTATTTTTTGAATCATGACTCAGACTAAATAAAAGTTCAGCTTGGGTTTCAAGAATGCAAATGTGAATATTCAGCATCCAGGCTAAGTTTTCCCAGTATTGGCATTAGCCGATATTGGCACTTCTGCAGGATCCAGCTGGCAGCAGTCAGAGTTGCCCCTGCCCTTTGAGCACTGGGGCCTGGAGAGCAAAGCAAAGGGGAAAATGATTTTCCACAGACCTTTCTATTAAAAGACTTCAGAAGCGACTGCCACTGCTGTGTCTCTCACCTCTTGAGGCTCAGTCCTTTTTTCTCTCCTCACTCTCCTTTACTACAGGTTGTTCCTCAGCCCTTCTTGGCTGTCAGGTGCCAGCAAGCGAAGAACAAAATTACTTCTGATGGCACTTCCTGTGGGGTACACCAGGAGCACATTTGCAGTCCTCACCCATTTCCTGCTGCCACGGCAGGAGCAGATGAGCTGCTGCACCAGAGCACAGCCTCGATAAATTTATTGGTGGAAAAGAGGCTCCAGGGCACACGAACTGCCAACATTTCCCTCTGCAGTAGGGTTATATATTCAGCTTGCATGGCAAAGTTTGGCTAGTGGCGGGGCATCTCTGGGATAAACATGTTTAAGAAGGGAAATAACCCCATAAAACTTCACAACTGCAGCCAGGAGAGAAGAAGCTGTGCTAGAGCAACAACCCTGCAGACACCCAGGTCAGGGAGGGAGGGAGGGGGTAAGGGGTGCTCCAAATGTCAGAGCAGGCACTTCCCTGCAGTCCATGGTGAAGGACCCACACCCTGTCCCCCTGTGCCACTTTGGGGGCAGCAGGGAGAAAAAACACAAGTGAAGTTGAGCCTGGGAAGAAAGGAAGCAGAAGAAGGCATTTTTAAGTTTTGATTTTATTTCTCGCTATCCTCCTCTGATTTGATTGGCAAAAAATTAAACTTGTTTACCCAAGCTGAGACTACTTTGCCTGTAACAGTGATTGTTGAGTGATCTCTCCCTGCCCTTACCTCAACCCTCAAGACTTTTGTTCTATTTTGCCTCCCCCATCCAGCTGAGGAGGGAAGCGATAGAGCAGTTCTGGTGGGTACCTGGCATGCATCCAGGGTCAATTCACCACAGACTATTTGTGTTTTAGTGCCTTCCAACATCCTTACACCTCCTGAACTGTTTTGCAGCAATGCCAATGTCTCCCTTCTGAGAATAAACCAAAATGCCAGACCAGGTGTGGAGGGGAAGGTTCCCTTACCAGGAAAATGGTTTGGGTCTGGCTGGACCCATGAGATACATTGGCCACTTCACTCCCATTTTGCCAAAGGTTTGTAATACCAAACAGGTGGAAAATAGAGTGATTAAGCTCTGTGACTTTTGTGTTGCCTCTATAATGGGATCACCCTGGAGCGTGCTCGGGCATCTGCTACACCCTCAGCCCTCACCCAGTGCTGCTGTGCCCTGAGCACCAGTGCAGGGGAGCACGTGAGGACCTTCTGACCCTAATTTCTATGCCAACCTCCACATGGAGTTTTCAACTAACAGCTACAAGACAAGACTCTGGAAAATGGCATCTTCCTTGGTGCATAAAATACCCTGTGGACTGCAGAGGTACTTCATGTTTCTGTGCATCACTCCATAGGCAGCAGATGGGACCAGTCACACATTGTCAGACCTCCATCAAAGACTCCTCCCCATCCTCCATAAGCCTTCACCCGACTGTCAGGAACACCCCCAAGTCCCACCCAAACTCCAGCACTTTCCATGCTCTGCCCTTTGCCATCTGCAGCCCCCACCCACTTCTGCCAGGGGCACACAGCAAAGCATCCAAGCAGGTCTTGACCACCCCCAGCGCTATTTCTGCGAGATCCTAGAGGCAGAAGGCACAGCCTACCTGCAATCATTATGAGAAGGAACTTCTCTTTTCTGGGTTGAGAAACAATAAAAGAAAAGAAAAATCAGAATTATAAAGGAAGTGTTCATACTGCACTACGAACACCTACACAAATGATACTCAAAGCTGCATGTCACTATTTGTTATTCCCTTATTTCATTATTTTTCTGAGTCCTTCATTTTCAGCCCTTCTGTATAAGACATTTTGCTCTTTTGTTTCATAATTTTGTCCTTTAATTTATTTGTCCCTATTTCCTTTTGTTCTTCCTTTGATCTTTATCCTTTTAACTTTGGATTTTTTTCAAAAGCTTTTTTTGTAAACTCTGCCAGTTTCAATGTGCTGTCTTTGATGCATTTTTGAATTTGCTGCTACTTTGCTCTTTATGCAACTTTTATTTTTCTTGCTGGCTTGCTTGTTATCTGTGGGGCAGAAGCAATCAGATGCCAGGAGCCTTACTGCATCACTGCACACTAACTACTAAATTTAATTTTCACTTTATTACCTCTGGAACTTGACTTGCCCACCTCAACTCCATTTGTAGGCCGGAATTCTAAAGTGGGCCCTATGGATAACAAGCAAAACATCTGTGGCCTTACATGAAGCTCTCCAGTATCATTAATTTGAGTCTTGCAGAACTTAGTCCAGCAAAGTGGTGATCACCAGTGAGTTGGGCAGGAACTCTGCTCACATTTATGGTGTTATTCACTACGAGCTGAGCAGGACCTCTGCTCCTGGTGATGGAATTATGTGCAAGGGCTTCACCAGCCTCTCCCTTCAATCTGTTCAGTCCAGGAATATCAAACTTCTGTTGATTTCAGTGAACAAACAAGGAGGCCAGGCAGTTTTTGCTGGCTCACTTCAAGCTGAGGGAATCAGGTTCAACTGAAAAAGCCTCTTCCCATCACATCAAGGCAAAAAGCTTTGAGCCATGGCACTACCCCTTCAGGGATCTCAAGCATTAACCCTTTCTCAGAGCTACACCAGTGCTGAATGGAGTAACACCTACACAAAAAGCACAGGAAAGTCCCATCCCTGTGCCCTGGCTAACCTGCCAGAAGGGTACAATCTATATTTGAAGAGAGCTGGAAAGAAAGGGAGCTGCATGCCTTTGCACCACAAAATATGAGCACAGCAGAGCTTTGCAGCCACTGTCACTACAAAGCCCACGTGCTCTTGAAATTATTAGCTCCAGTACCAATAGCAGATATGCCTCCTGAAGGAGGATTCATAAATATGAGTCAACACATGAGCATTTGTATCCACAGCAGTCCTGTCTAAAGGGGTCCAGATGAGATCTGGGCCACCCTAGCCCTGCTCTAACTGGCTGTGCTAGGGCACCCTGTAAAATATTCTGTAAAACAGCCATTGCATTGGCTTTTACCTCTTCTGCATGCTTTCCTATGAGAAAGGACAGAAATCAGAGCAGACAGCCATGTACAGAGCGCTAATCCAAAAGATAATGGGAAGAAACTTTGCAAGGAGAGAATTCAATTCACTTTATAACAAGAAGATACTCATTTCTCACAGTGACATCCAGAATGAGCAATGCTGGGTTCCTGCCGGCTCAGCTCTTTGTATAAAGGTTGTGATATTTTGTCAGCAAGGAAAACAAAGGTGCTGAGATTGGCTGGTCAATAATTGACTGAGCCTTGTTACTCACTGCAATCACTATCTTGTCACCATGTCTCTGTCTCAAAGTTTCCGTTAAAACTACTGAATCACCACAGTAAAAAAAGACTTCTTACCTTGGGAAAAAAAAAAAAAAAAAAAGGAAATTACCATCACTGACAACAACAACAAAAGACTTCCTATCTGGCTTTGTCAAAGGTCACTCAGCAGTTAAGTCCATTTACACTGTGACTTCTACCAGCTGTGAAGAACACAGAACAAAGCGAACACCAATATTCACTCCACTTTTCCACAGAAACCTTCCCCCCCCACCCCTTCTTTTTAAGTTACCTCAATCTTCAAAGAACCCAACAAGGACAAAGCCTGCACTTGAAACCACTTTCACTTTGCACGTCTGACATTCGTGTTTCCAGCCCACCTGAGAGTCATAACCTTGGCACATTTCTTGGCAACTGCCTGGAGTTTTATCTTCCAGCAGTGAAGGTAAGCGAGCAACTCCTTTCACCACTGGGTTACAGGTGCTGTGTGTGGATATTATCCCCACCCTCCTTCTAACCTGTACTTCACCTGAGGACACAGCTCACTTGTTGTAGGCTCTGTACAAACTCAGAGCACAGGGGACACCCTGCCTCAAAGCACCCCTCTCTGAAGAGACAGAGCAGATAAATCAAATCTTATTACTCCAACCTGTATGTGTAAAACCATCTTGGTCTCTCAACTAAATGACAAACCCAAAGGCAATTAGGTCTGATTTACAAGGGAGCCTGTGGCAATTATGCCTCCAGCTCAGGCACCTAAATTGTCTCAAGTGTTTTTGAGCCCATGCCTTGGAGAAGCCCACGGCCTGACAAGAAAAATTGGATACAGAAAACAAACTTGCCCCCAGCACCCTGACACATTCCCAAACTCATAGATCATCCTTCCCCCGTAACAGCACAGCTGCTTTACCACAGGGGCTGTGCACCTCCAACCTTCAACTGCAAACACGAAATAGCCACACCTGACCACTCAAATTTACTATTGCAACGTATCAAAAAGAACAATCCAGAAAGCGAGACAGTATTAAAAAAAGCCCTTAGGGAAACAAAAACAAATGTAGGACTAGAAGAGCAGAAATCACTGGCAACAAAAGAGTGCCAGGAAAGCCCATCCCGCTGATGGGAAGGGAGGGAGAGACCCCAAGACCTCACCACCTCCCTTGGCAGAATAACAACAGACTCCCCCCATTTTCATCGAGGCCAAGCCAGCCCTGGGTCTGCCTTAATTCAGGCTAGAACTGGTTAATTCTGATCTCAGGGCTGCGTAGCAGGAACTGCACAGGCTGGGACTGGAGCAGCTGCCTCAGCAGGGTTACAGCAGCCCTGGAGTGCCCCATTAAGGGGGCACAGAGAGGCCCAAACCACAGGGCAAGTGGCAATTCATCAGAAAGGAAGCTCCCATCAAGCCAAGAAATAAGGAGCTGCTAAGCTTAAGAGGTTTCATGACTCAAGGACTAAGTCCCAGTGTTTCAGACCTCCCTATAAAGAATATTTTTAGGATTCTGAATTTCTCGTGGGGTTGAAGTCAGGAATATGAATTATTCTCCAAAGAAGCAGGACCTAAAATACCACCATTCCCCTCCTGTAGTGGCTTTTATTAATAGATCTCAAAAAGCTCCCAGGGTATCCTTCCCATCAGACAAGGAGACAGAACTGAAGCAACTCCTCAGAATCACACTGGTAAGGAGCATCCAAGCTGGGGAGAATCCTGGTGTCTCCCAGGGGCAGGGAGTTGTAAGTCTCTCTTAGTTGTAAGACTCTCCCATGAGGGTTTCTATTAGTATTTTAATTTCTATTTCAGGCTGGCACATGCTTAAAATGTCTTGTGGTTTGCTCTCTTAGTTTCTCAGGTGTTTTTTTTTTTTAATTATCTGATTGAAAAATTATCCAACCAAGAAGAAAAAAGCTCAAGTTGAGATGTCAAAACATCCATAGAAATCAAAATTAGACTAAAAAAATAAAAGAATTCACAGAAGAGATTCTTCAGTGTACAACTGAGCTGTTCATAGTTCTGTATGCACTCAAATGGGTCCATGTGTGACTGCACACTGCAGTAGGCAGAAGCTACCTGTGTGCACGTGTAGCTACATCTCATTTTAGCATCAGGATGCATTTTTTCCTGGCATAAATCAGGTAGCTTCCTCAATTTCACTGAAACTGCAAAGTTATTTTATATGTAATTTACCAAGCCATCTTTTCTACACTTTACAAAGATTCATGCACTAACCCAGAAAGTCCACAAGGAACACAGGCTAATTTGATCACAATTACTTTTTGAGGAATCAGTTGCTATAGGAAGATGAAATTATGATAATTCAAGCAGTGCATGCTCTTATGTCATGCACATCAAGATAATTAGTTTTGACTTGGTCTCAGTGATAATTTTTAGATAAGAACACAACTTGCTAACAACTCATTTCTTTGTGACATCCTACCATTTAGGAAGGCAATTTCTCAGCCCCTCTGTAATGCAGCTATATGCAAGATCACTACCCCACTTGAATGCCTCCAGTAAATGTGATCCCTCCACAGGCCCAACCCCACTGCTCCAGCAACAAGAAGAATTTTGTTCTTGCATGGCCAGGCAGCTCTTTGCTCCAAACAGTGGAAGAATTAAGCATTGTGGACCGGATCCTCAGCTGATCTAATGAGATGGCATTTCACTGAAACCAGGGCCAGCTGATTCCAGCTGAGGAGCCAACCCTTGATCTGCAGCAGCAACAGCTGAGGAGTAACAAACAGGGAAAAAACACCTCCTATTCCATAAGGACAACGAGCTCAGTGCTTTCAACAGGTTGATCAAGAAACCCCTGGGGGTTTAGGTCATCCAGAATATTGTATCCCAAATTAAAGAACGGGAACACTCAAAGCAAAAGGCTGGAGCTGGCAGCTTTGGCTTTCTGAAATCAGTTGAGGCTGCTGATGCATTTCCACAGAGAGCCCCCCTTTGCCCAGCCCTGATGATCTGACAGGACCAGCCCATCAGTCCCTCCTTCCAGCACTATTTAGCTCCAGCTCGAAGCTCAGTGCCCCTTCAGGCAACCTTAGCAAAGCCACCATGGAGAGGAGCGGGCGACCACACTGCCTCTGTGATTTGTGGGTGGAGACTTGGGTCAAGATTCATTCAAAAAAACCACCAAATACCTAACAAAACCCTGGGCTGGAAAGCAGCCAAAACTTAGTATGCATTATTAAAAAACATCAACACACCACTTGAAACGTGTGCTGCTGATGCTTCATACATAGAAGTTGACAGTGAAATCAAGCTCATGGAATCACCTCCTGTTCAGTACCAAGTGTATTCCACAGCAATGAAAGTGATTTTGGCAGTGTGGGAGGTTAATATGCAGTACCCATTAGATTGCCAGTGTGATCTGTGTTTATAAGGCAAAGCACCAATAAATCAGGTCAGCACATCAATCTTCAGAGAGAGGAAGGAGAGGGAGAGCAGGAAGGGCACCCTGGGCAGCATGGCCACAGGGGCCAGGCAAGGCATGTGATGCCCTCAGGACTTCCAGCATCATTGATGGAGGCTCTCAGAAAGGAAAATCCATTTTTCCATTAGAAGTAACAATAAAAATATTACACTGATTCAAAATGTGCAATCAGGCCTGACTTACAGCTTGCCCTGCTGCATTCAGGCTTTACATCAGAAGGCTGTAAACTGTTATAACAGAAAATAATAGCTGGGTATGTTTACTCACCCAAAACCATGCTTCATTTATTTACCTGAATACACTATCACGTACACTGACCATTGTCCCTGCTCAGTGAGGCAGACAGACAAAAATGGGGAGAATAAACATCTACAGAGATTTCAGCAGCAGATAAGCTATTAATTCATGCACAAAACAATGAAGAAATGCCAGGATATACAACAGTAACCCCTCCCAAATTCTTGATTGTGTTATTTAATAAAAGCAAAGGTAGAACATGCAAAGAAGTGCTGAATGCCAATCTGTAATACCAAATTAAAAAGCTTGTTAGATCCAAAGCAATCCTGGCTCATGACTCTAGCAATTCAATGTGAAACTCCCAATAACTTTCAAGTACTTCAATAAAAGAGAGGAAAGATTTTAATTCAGTGACCAAAAATAAAATAAAGAGTTGATGTAAGGGACTTGATTTCATTTATGTTATTGAAATGAGCTGTATGCAATGACTTATTGATGGCATAATATTCCATTAAGAACTTATTATTTTCTTGTTTACATAATGCCAGCAATTACAGGGGTAATGCTGGTCCAACACACAGCACAGCAGAAATGAAAAGCTCTTTGCCACATACTGGAATTCCACATGAAGGCATAGAATTTAGTTAAGGAGAAATATTTACATATTCCTTACTGAGACCAAGTTAACTTGGAAAGTTAATTAATAAACAACTATCTTCTGCATCTAACTAACAACTGCCCAAATCAGGCATGATTACAAAGATCCCATGGCTCTATGCACACAGGTTTGGTACTTAAAATCCTGCTTGAACAATAATCAGCAGTTACCAAAAGTTTTGGGGTTTTTATCAAGCCTTGCATGCAAACATTTGAAGCCAGAGGAGGTAAGTTGCATGCAAACATTGCACTTGCACTGAAAGTGAAGGGGCCAGGGCCTCACAGTACATGCACAGGGATGTATGGCTGAAATCCAGCTGGCTAGACACAAATCCCCAGTTCTTCCCTTGCAGCAGAAAAAGGGAACTCTTCCCTAGCACAGGGGATCACACACACCCCAGATACCAGCACAAGCACAAAAGCCCTGTTGCACCAAGCTCACACTTGCCCAGGGCCAGCAATGAGTTTGTCCTGGCAAGCTGCACTAGCCTTGGAATACCTCAGACCCAGGCCCTGGGTCTGCCTACCACCTGCCACCCCACTTCCCAGCTATCCTGACCTGCAGCCCAGCTCCTGACTTATCCCAGGGCTTTCATGCATCAACCATCTGTGGCTTCCTGACCACAAGCCATCTCAGCCCTCCCAACCCAGCAGATACTTCAGTTCCCATCTCCCTGGCCAGAACACCAGGCTCCTGCCAGCCCCGTGGGGTCACCAGCAGGAATGCAAATGTGAGATTGGCTCTTGCTTTGTGTTCCCAAACAGATGATTAGAGAGGTGAGAGCGGCCCCTTCACTCACACCCAAGGCACAGTGACTCCAGGACAAGAGCAGGGCTGTACTTTTGCACCTGCTCACGGGAAAGATCCAGAAGAAAACAGGTGGGCTGGTATCCTCCTTGTGTGATGGGCTACAGGTGGAGCCCTCAGGGGTTTGGGAAGAGCCAGATGAGCCCTGGCTCCATTCCCTTGGCTTCACCAAGCAGCAGAGCTTAGAGGCACAGAGGGGCTGTAACATACTGCTGGTGCTGATCATCAGCAGCCTTCAGGACAGAGGAAGAAAGGCTCAGGAAACAATGAATTATGCTTTTCCCTTAGTCCAAAGCAAAGCCACAAGCTCTTTCTCTGCCAGAGTTTGCCACCTGGCAAGTGTATCTTATGTCACAGATGACCCATCAGTGGCTAAAGGCATTTGTAGATACTGAAGCTGAGAAACAAATGCAGTGACACAAGACAGCTCTCCTTTATTCACATCTCTGGGGCACTTGGGTCCAGGCAAAATTTGTCCACAAAGGTCAGTTGCAGAAGAGAACACAGTATATCTACCAGTCTCACATTTTTAGCTAAAACTCAAATGTTTAAAAGGCTTGAGGAACAAGCAGCTTGTGGAAGACAGGGAGGTTCAGACACACTTTAGATGAAATCATACTTAACTAAATAGACAACGTGCACTAAAGATCACACTAATGAAAACAAAAACATGTAGTTTCAAGGAATTAGTTACTCGTTCACAGTATCATCATTTTCAGCTCTTGAAAGTCACGTAATTAACTACATCTAGTTGCTTGCATTATATTTCAAAGCCAGCCTCCTTTCCATTATATAACGTACACACGGAGTTACAACATGTTTGACACAATGTTCTTTTACTGCAAAGTAAATTCAAGCAACTTTAACCTCAAGAACTCATTTAAGTAATTTGCAACCTTCTCCTCAGACCTGTTCAGTTTCACCCCCATCTAACACCATAGACCTCAGTTTTAGTAGGGCAAACACCAAAAAAAAAAAAAAAAAAAACAACCTCCACGTAGGTAAAATTTGCAACCTACAAGCTCTGCTGTGCTACTCTAAAGGAGATAATGTGCCATATTATCTATCCTCACTTGAAGTGCTACAAACAGCTCCCCCAGAACTCCTTAAAAAGCCACAGCAAAGTACAACACAAGTGATACACAAAGAACCTTGTACCCTGCACTCACCCCTCGCTGGCTTCGGCTGCCCTCCTCCATCAGCCGCTCCCCAAACCACAGGCTCCAGCTTCCACCTGCCCCCTTTTGTCTCCCTGGGCTTGATTAGTAATCCAGCTCAGCTGATTTCCCTAGGAGACAGCAGCAGGCAAAGCCACAGGCAGGCAAAAAAAAGAACCCCAAAACCATGGAGATAATTTTCCACATGCCATTCATACTGCACCCCCACCATGTATTGTAGCCCTTTCCAGCAACTGAGGGTTCCCCAGCTGGACCAAAACTGCAAGGTTCTTCCTGATGGGCCTAAAATGCCAGTTTCCTAAGCTCGGTTAAAATAAACTGAATATTATCTCACTGCATAGAGAGGTAGCTAAATTATGAACCAAACTTGATTTCCCAAGCAGGACTGTACAGACTTGATATTGAACAGTAGCAGGAGGCAACAACACACAAGGAACCACTGCCACTGTCCACACAGTCCAGACAGCCTTTGTCCAAGCTGATCTTGGTGAAAAAAAGTGGGAAAAGACAGAAAAGCTTGCTTCTGGCTCTGTAGCAAAACGTTTTGCTGTGACTAAGTACACCTGTACTTGAAGGATCCAGGTGCACCTCTGAACCCTGGGACTACAAAGTCTCACTAGGACAGCGAGTTTTGTCCTTCCACAAAGCTACAGAGCAGTCCATAGGATCATGGTCCTGTTAGGTCTTTTTTTTTTTTTTTTTTGGTTCATCAACCTTTATTCCTGCTGGAAAAGCAGTGATTTCCCTTGTGCAAAACATGGTGACTCTGTAACACTGCATGGATGTGCTTCAGAGGAGTGCAGAGCGCTGGACTCTGCAGAAGAACCAGGAAGGGAACAGTGCTGGATGGGAGAACGCTTTTTGAGGAAAAGCAACACTTTAATGCGGCATAATTCAGGGAAACACGGACCACCGCATTCAGCATTGAGATGATTCTGTGGAAAGTTGGTGGTGGGTTGGAGTAAGCACTTTACCTTTCTCACTTCTCCTACAGCCCAACTCAACCACCACTGGAGCCCGGCTATGGTCCAGAGAATCCAGGGAAACTCTCCCCAAAGACAGAAATCAGCAGCTCTGAGCATCCCCGCCTGATCACCTGAAGAACCAGGAACAGCTCGTCCCTCCCTCCAGAGTGCCCTCACTCTTCCACAACTGCCAACAGCACTCTCCGGGCTGTGCTGGCCCCGAGGCCACCACTTCCATTAGCCCACTGGGCCAGCCGGACACGGAGCCAGCTGCGCGGGGAAGGCAGCAGGAGGGCGGGCAGCACGCTCCCGGATTATCACAGCCCGCAGGATCTCGGATTAGACAGCAAGGCTGTGTCCCGGGGGGAGCGGAGCCCGCGGCTCCCCGGGCTGACCTTGCCGGGCCGGAGGCGAGGGCAGCGGGCAATGCGCCACTTGCCAGCCCGGACAGTGACGGAGCACAATCGCCGATCCCAGCCCGGCACACACCGCTCTCCTGCTTCGCAATGCTGTTAGTGCAGATTCCTCTCTCTTCTACCGCTTCGTGGTTTGTTTTGTTTTTTTTTTTTCCCTTTATATTTTTTTTCCCCAAACCTTTGTGGAACAGACGCCCTCTCCTTGCCCCAGTTGGAGCTGCAGTAGAATGAAAAGGGGGGGTGGGAAGGAGGGAGGAGAGGAGGGAAAAAAAACCCCGCTTTTGGTTGAGGTTTTCCTGTTACTATCACTGTAGCGTTTATTTAGCCAATCTCCTAACTATGACGTGAGGAAGGCAGGAATCATGGCTCGCTCATAATATTTAACACACCCACTGAAAGCTCGAGCTGCAGAGCTACTAGTCTAACCAGTCTCCAGAATTCAGTGTAGCTGAAAGAGGTTTTCACTCTGCACCTGCCAAAGATCTCTCCCCCCTTTTCCCTTCTCTCCCCCCTTCTCTCTTCCTTTCTCTCTCTCTCCTAAAGAAAGATCTGTAAGACCCAGCAGAGATCAAAGACCTCTTCGCTAAAAGAACCTCTGATTTATATTAGTTTCTTTCCTCTAATCCTTCCTTCTCCCCCCTCTTTATTTTTTATTTTTTTCCTGTGCCATATTTAACCTTTATGTTGCAGTTGTGCCATCAGACAGTTTTGCAGCCAAAAAAAACCAGCCCAAGCCAAAGCACAAGCCCAGCTCGGATACAGCAGCCACCCAGACTCGATCTCAGTTGAACATACTAATCTCTCCCAAGCACTGGACGCGATGGATGAAGAAACTGGAACCGCTCTAAGAAAATGATTTTCCAGCCAAGGTTCTTAAAGAGTCTGAGAGAAGAGAGGGAGCGAGAGCGAGCGGAGAGCGCTTCTGCTGCATCACTGCTCAAATCCAAGGGAAGGGAGTCAGCGTTTCCAGCACAGCCAAATATTATGGATGATTTTTTTTCTTCTGTCGCCTTTCCGCACAGGTTTTCTTAATATTTTTCTTTCCCCCCTCCTCCTCTCCGTATTTTTTTTTTTAAATTTTATATTTTATTCAATCAGCGGCTGTGCTTGATGCCGGTTTCTCTCCAAGAGCCAGTTTTCCCTGTTTGTTGTGATCCCTGTAATAAAAAGAGGGAGAAATCGTGAACAGATGGCTTTCTATATTGCCATGCCGCTGGCACTGTTTTCCTGTTGATTTTAAAGGCTCGGTCCGGAGCTTTTTTTTTTTTTTTTTTTTTTAATTATTATTTTTTTTTCCCCTTTATTTTTTTTCCTCCCCCTCCCAAGTTCTTGATGATACTGAGACATGAGGACCTATCGGGTTTAGCCTGTTTATTTCTCGGCGCCTATGGAGGTAACTTTATTGACTTGATCGCTCGCTTCCCGACCCGAGAGGAGCACGCCGGAGCCCCGGGGGGGGCCCGGCAGCCCCGCGCCCGCCCGGGCTCTGTCCGCCGCCTCCCCTCCCTCCCCCTCCCCCGGTAATTCATCAGCCGCCCCGGCCATGAAAATGCTCCTGGTCCGCAAGTTCCGGGTGCTGATCCTGATGGTGTTCCTCGTCGCCTGCACCATGCACATCATGATCGACCTGCTGCCGCGCCTGGAGCGCCGGGGCCCCGAGGGCCGCCCGGGCTGCTCCTGCCCTCCGCCCGCCGCCGCGCCGCCCCGCGCCGCCGCGCCGCGCTGGCCCAGCAAGCACACGCTGCGGATCCTGCAGGACTTCAGCGCCGAGCCGGCCTCCAACCTCTCGTCGCAGTCGCGGGAGGCTGCGGAGCGGGCGGCGGGCGGCGCGGGCGGCGCGGGCGCGGCGGCGGCGGGGAGGGCGCGGCGCTTGATCGGCCCCGGGGCGCCGCGCCCGCCGCCCCCCGCCAGCAACGCCGCCCCGCTGGCCGCGCTCTTCGAGCACCCGCTGTACCGCGCCGCCCTGCCCCCGCTGGCCGACGGCGACCTCCTCTTCAATGTCAACAGCGACATCAGGTTCAACCCGCGGGCGGCCGAGCAGCCCGAGTGGTGAGTGGCCGGGGCGGGGTGGGGACGTGGCGTGTGTCCCCAGGGTCGCTGCGCTCCGGTGGGTAACGCGGGCTTTAGGGTGTCGTGGCTGGGGGGAAGTGGGCAGAGGGTTGAACGGAGCGACTCGGGGTCACTGGGAAAAAGAGAAACGGTTCGCAGGCTCGCCCCGGTCGTGTTCCTCCGGAAAATAAATGCCGTGAAATACAGAATAAACGCAGGAGCACGGGAAGGCTGGAGCGCTGGGGCCAAGGGGTCGGTCTCCCCCCATCCCCAGCTGCAGCCGAGGAAGATGCTGCCAGAAGAACGGTGTGAGGAGGAGGGTGAGCTCACAGCGAGCGTTCCCTGTCTCCCACTCAGAGGTGAAGGGGCTGAGCAGTGAGGCCAGCCAGTAACACATTAACTTTTCTCAAAAGCAAGGTCTAGTACCACTAAGGCATTCATCCTGGCAGGTATTTCCGCTCTCAGGATCTGATCTGTGCTACATTTTTCATCCTCAATTAATTCCCAGTGCCCTGCACCTCCACTGCTCTCCAGCCTTCAAAGCAGTCAGTTGCCTCTGTGAATCGTATGCCCTGTTGGCTCCTTAGAAATGCTGAGAAATTCAATGACTGAAAAATCAAAAGGGTTGTCTAATACAACAGCACCCTCTTCCCAACACACTGACATTGTAATGTTTAAACAGCTGCATTGTACCGTGCAAAAGCTCTGTCAAGCTGCAGAGCAGTCAGCATGATCTAAACCTTTAGAAAGAGAGGATAAATAATTGTGATTTCCGCCCCATGAGCATGTGAATTGTCCAGGCCTCTTCCATCTAATAATCCTAATTGACTGTGAAGGGAAATAACCTGGAAAAGTTTTGGTTTCTCTGAGAGAAAAAGAAAAAAAAAGTCACAAATGCCTGAACATCTGGAGATGACTGTAAACACAGAGAACTCTGAATCAAAAATATGGGTTAGTCTGTTCTGTAGGTGAAGAGTGAAATCAGCACTGATATCTACAATGCCGCTGCCTTTTGTACGTCTTTTCTTTAGTGGCTGCAGCCAAAGTTCACAGAACTAAAGGGAAATTTGGAAGGTAACATGTTAACAGTTCTTTGGTGTAGTAGTGTCCTACTGCTCAGGAAGGGGCAAAGCCAGCCAGTTCTTTCGCAACCAGTTCAGAGTGATGCAGTTTCTCTCATTCTCTCTCTTTAAGAAGGAGGAGGGAGTGGGAGCGTTGGGCACCACAGGTCAGGTTCTGCTGCACTCTTGGTTTCCTGCCCCATGTCCCTGTTAAACAAAGGTTCAGGATGATGCTGTTGTTCGAGTCAGACCTGTAAAAGCTGTGTGTAATGTAATGCAGCCTAAGCACAGGGTAAAACTGAGCTCTGTGTTTCTGCTGTAGAAGGGCCTCTGCCAACGCTCAGTGATGCTGCTCTGAGTTTTGCTCCTGACTTCCATGGGCCTTAAATCAGGCAGGGTGAGGGAAAGTGAGAATCCATCTCCCCATTAGCCCCAGGTGGGAGAAGGCTCCTGGTGCAGGAGGAACCTGGGACTTCTCCCCCTCCTGTAGTGCTTTGCCTGTCCAAGTTGTCACATTTTGAAGCCCTGTTTCTTGACGCGTGTTACAAACTGTAGCATTATTTCTTTCTCCTCAACTTTGGGTTGTTGTTGTATTGTTCTTTTCTTTTTTTTTTTTTTTTTGCTGGTAGGCAAAATGAAGATCATCATGAAGAATTTTTGCCAACTGGAGAAACCTCCATAGACTCCTACCCAAACTGGTTAAAATTCCACATTGGCATTAATCGGTACGAGTTGTATTCCAGACATAATCCTGCAATTGAGGCTTTACTGCAAGACCTTGTCTCCCAAAAAATAACCAGCGTTGGTATGTTTGGATATATGTTGTTTTTTTATCATTATTTGCTCTTTATTCGGGATCTCACTGCTGTTTGAGTATTAATATTTTGCATGGCTTCTCTCCAGCGTCCCTGCAACATCGCTTTCTGACTTCCCTGCTCATTTTCCCTGCTAAACATTAAGAGATATTGCCAGCTCTGTATTACCTGAATAATTGCCAAGTCTGCCAGCAAGGCAAACCCCATTCATGTCAGAGATCTTTTAGTCACAATCAGGCTGAAAGTGCCCTATTCGGTTATTTAAAATAAATACGCTGACCAATAAAAAGGGATGGCAGAAAGCAGACAGCATCCTGCACGAGCTAGATTTGTATTGTTGGCTGATTATGATTTAAAAGGCTGTGCCTGGCAGCGCTGGCCGTGCCAAGGAAGGAGAGGCTGCCCTGCAGCCCTGCAGCGGTGGCTGCGGGAGCATCCGGCACCGCGGGCTCTGCGGCTGCAGGAGCTGCAGCTTCCCCAGGCATGGCAGGGAGCTCCAGGCAAGGCAGCCTCCTGCTGAGCACAGCTCAGCTCTGTTTACTCTGCTTGTGAATCCACAACAGGGATGTGCCCACGTCAACCTTTGGCTCTGGTTAAGCAAGGTGACACCGTTCAGGGCTTTTCTCCAGGGTTGTTTAATGGCAATGTGTGTCTTCTTGAATTTAGCTGCGTAGCTGCACGGGGGAAAAAAATGACACAGCCTTAGATGAAAGCCCTGGGATACTAAACAAGTGCACACCCCGTGGTTTCCAGAGGTAGGGAATTGCAGCACAGGCAGTGGTTTCCATCCACCAGGCAGAAAATGGAGTTACTTGTGCTGACCACAAAGTTGCAAAGTCCCTTTCAGAGGGATGAAACAGCCGGAGCTCTGTGAAAGTGCTGATGGTGTGTTGGCACTGTGGGATGAGGTCAGCAGGTCTTTAACCCTGCAAGGCAAAAATTCCCCTGGCTTCAGCAGGAAATGGCCTGGGCAAGAATAGCTCAAGCAGCCCTAAGGTTTACATTTTCCATTGTGTGAATCACGGCCGCTGCTGAGCAGGAATAAAGGAGATCCTTGGTCATCAGGAGTGGGCTGATTTAGCTGGTTGGGATGGATTAGGTGTAAAATGCAGGATGTCAGAGGAGACCTTCAGCTCAGTGCATCTTGCTGCATGTTGGCTGTGCTCAGCACACTGCTCTGCTGGGGCAGCACTCTGAGTAAAGCAGTTTGTGGTACCCAGGTGCTGTCCCACATGTTGGATTCAGGGGTCCAGTGGACATGTAGCTCAGGAAAGATGACAAACATGGGCTTGTTTATTAACCTGTGATGGGTTTTCTGTCCCCAAAAGTCTGGATCGGAGTGATTCATTAAGGGGGTCATGTTTGACCATCAAGCCATGTGTTTTCCCTTCCCCAGCTCAGAGGTGACACTGCAGGTAGCAGCAGACTCTGCCCATGCTCCTCTGGTCTGCACTGGAGGGTGACGAGGGCACTGAATGGACACAGCCTGGGTGATTCTCTCCCTGACACAGCCCTCACCTTTCCTGAGCTCGCCCCTCAATACCCACCAGTTTTTGGACTATTAGTGGCACGTGCCAATGGGGATTGAGCCAGCACTTTGTAACACGTGTGTGAACGTTGCTCCTTGGGCACATCCACTGAGGAGGGAGAGATGCACTCTGTGCCCATCCCTGTCCCTGCAGAGAGCAGCAGTGCCCAGGCAGTGGCCAGGCTGTCCCCAGAGGGGCAGAGGTGATGTCCAACCGAGCCATCTCCTGGCCCATCTCTTGAGCTTTGCACAAAGCGCAGTGGCTGTAGCAGTTTGTACTGCTGAGTTCTGATCTCCACTCACCTCCCCAGCCCTCCAGAGCTCAGGCATGGGGTCTGTGCAGGAGGAGGAGAGCAGTGTCTGCAGCAAACTCAGCTGTGCTCGAGCCATGAGGTCTGTCCCTTTCTGCAGAGCAGGGGGATGGCTGAGGTGGAGTGGGGGCACACAAGCTGGGTTGGGGAGACAGGGAGGTAGGAGCAAGAAATAGTAGGTGAGTGCTCACTCTTGATCTTCTGGGCTTGGTGTTCACTTGTGCTTCTGGGCATGTGGCTTCACCTCTCTCTGCTTCAGCTGAGAGCAGCAAAAAATTATTATCATAGAAAATGGGAGTGAAATCCTGACCCTGGTGACGTAAGTGGAAGTTTTTGCCACTTACTTCCCTGGGGCCATGATTTCACCTGATGTGTCATACAGATGTATCGTGGGGTTTCCATTAATTCTGATTTTGATAGAGCTTTCAGATCAACGGGGGGAAAGGGCACTGGGACCTCAGAGGAAGATTTATGGTTGCTATTAGCGATTCCCTTTGGGATTGTCTCTGTTAATGTTTGAACAAGGCTCTTAAGAGTATGGTAGGGCCTCTTATGCCTCTAACAAAAACACAGAGCCATGGTTTCTAGCAATGAATCAGGATAATTTCCATAAATTAAACTATGAGGTGTATTTGGTATAGTTGTTGGCCGCTATGGGAACTGACAGGGAACGATTCCTACACATAAATCCCAGTCTAAAATCAAGTATATGGAAATAGAAGGAGACTTTTTGCCGATGCAGAGATGCCTGGATCTGAATTTTGGTGGTAGCATTCACTGCCTGGCCCTGTGGGGATTCAGCTTTGTCAGCCTGCAAAGAAAAAAAGAGCATATTGCTAATATACTTTTTAAAATTATTTTTTGCACAATGCAGCATCTCTTACTTTATGTTGCAAATTCTTCGGATGTTTAAAAATACATGCTTTAAAGTAATTCCTGCCAGTTTTCAGCTTTACTGCAGAGCAGCAGAGGGATTCAAAAGCATGTAAGCTGATTAATAAAGAGTAATATATTTGACCAAAGGACATTTATAGGGCTGTTACATTCTTTGCATATTCCTGCTTATCTTCTAATTAGCCTTGGAGTTTTACCTTATGGTAAATTTTTGCTGGGTTGTGTTGGGTTTTTTTTCTTCTTTTTAAGCCAGCTGGCAAGATGTCAGGTTAGGAGTATAAAATAAATTGAAACCTTGATAATGCCTGGTCTTCAGGCTTCTTTTGGCAAGCAGGACAATTAAATGTACAGGGTTCCATGCATTAGGTGAAATGGGATATGGCTTTATCCAGTTTCTTCCCGGTGTTCAGATTTACTTTGGCTCTAATAGAATTAGATGATTTGCCTGATACCTACAGCAATTAAATCCAAACTGCAGCAAAACAGCATTCTTGGCCTCACTGTGGTTTCTCTGCTCACCCTGCATTATTTATGGGGGAGAGTGGGGACCAGACTGGCCCCCCACATCTGCTAGAACCACTCACACGACTCTGTAACGTGCAGGGGTGTTTTAAAATGAAAACGGTGACAGAAGCAATTCCCAAGAGCAGGGAGCACCAAGGTGACATTTTCTTGATGTTAAAGTTTAAATGGAACAAATCCACGGATGGGAAGGAGCATCCCATCCAGCTCCCACAGTGACACCTAGAGCTGGCCTGGAAAAGGACAGGGTTACCCAGGCTCGGGCTGAGGATGTTTCTGTGCCCTGCATCTATATATGTATTTATGTATTTCCTATTCATTTTGTTCAGCATAAAGAGGTAGCTCTTAATTTGATTTAATTCACTGAAAATTTCCTCTTGCCATAAATAGGAGCCTAGAGAGAATTGTTTTTCCACTGAGCACTGAAGCCTGGTTTTCAGAAGCACATGCACAGGCAATTGCACATTTCCTTTGCCTTTCATAGCTGTTTATTGCATGCATAAATAACCATAGTTAGCTGTTTTCTTGCATATTTACAAGATGTCTGTGCATAATTGTGGCAGCAGTATCAGCAGTTCAACACCAGCTCTGGCATGGTGCATTGGAAGGGCAGTGTGGGCTTGGTCTTGCTGTCCAGAGGAGATTCCTGTAAGCAGAATAGGCCTTTGTAATTCCTCTGAGCAGCTGGGATTTATTTTTTGATTCTTTAAGTTCTCTGGTTGTAAAGGCTTGGAAACATTACCTGCCTGAGGTGATTTGTGAATCTGTGATGCCTTCAGTTTGTTCAGCGAGTAATTAGAAAGCAAGTGTGTGAGATTACTCACTCTGGGAATAAAAGCTGCAGTTACCTGAGGTAGGCTCTGCTTCAAGGCAGGGGAAGAAAAGAGAAAAGGAAAAGAGAAGGCTCTAAATACTGAACATAAATTCTGGTTCTAAGGAAAGTTGTGAAAATTTCATCCGAAAGAAAGGAAGAAGTGCTTCTGAGAACTTGTGAAAACAATGAAATGTAGCACCTTTGATTTACTGTGTAAGAAAACAGTGAGTCTGCCAAGAGTCAACAGATTGATTTAATGTACTATTCCAGATGAAAGGAGGGGACTTAAAATGTACAGCAAAGCCTAAGAATAATTTCACAGATCTCTTCCCCTACAGTCTTTACTTCCTTGACTAAACCAAGAAAGTCCTTTAAGAACAAGTTAGCAGAATTGGCTGAACAAGGACAAACTAAGAGATGATGAGGGCTTGAATTTATTTTGAAATTTATTCTTCACAGCTTGTACAGGGCCATGTCTCTAGCCCGGGGCAGAGCATTACTTGTTAAAGGCAATCAACATGTTTATGTTAGATTTAAGCTTGATCTATAAATAGGAATCCAAAATGGATCTGAGCATCCTCTGTTTCAGATGTTAACTGCATCCCAGGCTGTGACTGTATCTCACTTCTCAGGCATTAGCACTGCATAATTAAATACATTTTTAAATGTTTGTTGGATTCTGACCAAAAGAATCAGAAAAAGTTCAGGGGTCCTGTTGGGACTCTCTCTCTCTCCATCAGAAAACAATATGGTTTAGACAGGCTGGTAGGATCAGGGCTATCATGGAGCAAAACAGAGGGGCTGGAAAGCCAGACCGGTTGGAATTCCAAATCCCTTTGGGTCAAAACCCTCTGGGCAGCGTTGTCAGTACCAGACAGCAGCCAGGAACTCTGTAGCATTCAGCTTGAAAAGAGGACTGAGAGATGATAGCTGGGTTATCTTTTGTACTGGATGGGCTCTGTGGCTCAGGGAGGGAATTCAGGCCTTGTGTTGCTGAGGGGACAGGGTGGGGAAGTAGCAGACGTGGCATGTGGCCATGACAGCAGGCTCAGAGATGTAAATGGGGTGGGGATTTTTCCAGGCTTGATCCAAAGTCTGTCGGAGAAAACAGAAGGAGTCCCACCAATTTCACTAATCTTTGGACAAGACAGTAATCCCAAACATTCATGCAAAAAGATTTCTCAGGGAATTTTTTGCAAAGCCTCCTGAAGTTAGGAAGATTTCTGATCACACCCTAGAGCCCTTACACTGGGTTAACAGGAAAGGTTAATGCTGCTTTCCATTTGCTTCTGCTTTGGAGGGAAAAGAGAAGCTTTGAGTTGCCTGAAGATGAAAAGTAATGATGGCATTGGGATTTGTTTTTAGCAGTGTGCCAGTACATCCAGGAGCTGTGTGAGACTTGATTTGAAGAACCTGCTGTGAGCTAGCAGGTTTATAAAGCCTTTACAGAGCTGTTTGTGACCTGTGGTGTTACAGTATATTAAAATACTTTAAAAAAAAAAAGGTGAATTCAGAGTGTGACTGGTGGCTCCTCTGGAGTCAGCACAGCCTTGTGTTGCAAGGCTTTTCTAAAAATCCCTGAACTTGCTGACCACAGATGTGACAGAGCGCGATGGTGCAGCACCCTCCACTCCTTGGAAAATTGGATGTGCTGCTTCTGGGTGTGCCACATTCTTCAGGAATGGGCCTGTGGGCAGTGGATGAAGGCACAAGGATGTCTCCAGATGAGCAAACAATGTTTGGGACAAACCCCTGGAAGATGACAGGCCATAATGGCCAGAGGGACATGTTTAACTGAGGCTGAGGAGGAGACAGAGTTCCTGAGGAATACAGCTCAGAAAATGAGAGGGAAGCCAGTGTGCAGATGTGATGCTAAGTTAGGACAGGGGAAGTGATCTGACTAAGAGTGAATCATCTCCAGGGAGATCTGCTCTTCTCTGGCATTGCAGCCCCAGAATGTGGGCACCCCAGACTGCTCCAAGGCTGCTTAGTTTGCAGGTACAGCAAGGGTCTTGTCGAGCTCAAAAGAACAGTCCAAGCACAGGTGTTTCCATCTCTGCAGGGATTACAGTGCTGGGCTCTAACCAGCTGGGATCTGGAGGGTGGCCTTGCATCACCCCCAGCCTGGCCAGCACGTCAGTGGCACTGGAAGAGCAAAGTGGGAGTAGCTGCATGTGAGTCTGGATGACGGGGGGAAGCCAAGGTGGAGCTCTGGCATGGGGTGTTTTCCATGATCCATGTGGGTTCCAGCATGCCCTGCCACAAAGCACAATGGGAACACAATTCCCACCAATGTCCCCCTCTGGTTTTCAGAGTTCCAAAGTTTGCTCCCAGCAGCAGTGGAGGAACAACTTGTGCCAACAAAACTTGTGTTGGGGGGAGGCTACTGGTGCAAGCAGTTAAGGCAGTACAATAAGATGGATCTAAAAAGACGAGGGGGATTCTTTTGTTTTACTTCAGCTCAGTTCCTTCTGACAGGAAAGCAGGCTTTTGTGTCTCATGGAAGAATTATTCTGAATTGTTAATCTTCATACATTTCCCTGCTTGGTGGTGACATCCTCGCTGTTGAGTTTGGCTGCTAACAAAATCATTATCTGTCGAGTGGCTTCAATTTGCTGAGAAACCAGTCCTTTTAGTATCTGAAATTCTGTGCTTAGAGAAGGCCGTGCTGGAACATCGTTTTTTGCTTCTTCTTTGTACTGCTGTGATGGTAGGGGTGTAGATTAGTGGATCTTTAAGGTCCCTTCCAACCCAGACCGTTCTGTGATCCGATGACCGTTCTGTGATCCGATGTTGCTTTGAAACGCCACGCCTGTGGCGGTGGCTGGGCAGGGAAGGTGGTCAGGACTGCCCTGTGCCCTGTGGGCGTGGGGCAAGGGCAGCTCCAGCTGCCCAGCCTAACCAGGGCTGTTTCCAGAGTGCACAGACGGTCCCAGGGCACCACATGCAGGGTTTGGACTGGAAGGTTTCTGCTTTTTATAGTCCTCAGGATAGGAGCTGGCCATGAAAAAGCCTTGTGCTCCTCCTGCACTCAGGTGCAGATCAACTGACCTGTCCTGCACAGGAGAGGGAGTTTGATCCTGGAAAGCCCTGTGCCTCTGCTTTACCTGGTCAGTGCAAATTGCTTAATGCCCTTTAATTTCTAATTATTTATTTGTTCCTTTGGGATGAAGTGGAAAGGCGAGAGAAGGCTGGGATCAGCAAAACAGCAGGGCAGGAGGGATTTTATTCTAGGAGAAGTATAATTACACTGACCAGATTTGCATAGCATTTTGTTGCAAAAATATAGGCTGCAAGTGCTGAAAGAGAGCTGATGACCTATCAGTGATAAGGCACAGAGATGAGTAATTAAAAAGATGTGCAGCTAATAGCATTGGTTAGAGAAAAAACATGTACAAGCTCTATAGGTGGAACAAGGGCAGCTCTCAGCCAGAACTTACAGAGCAAGATAACCTGACATTTATGTAGTTCTCCAGTTGACACGGGTTTTGTCAGAGCTGCAGAGAAAGGGATTGATTATCTGATGATTCTAGAAAGCATCTTTAAGAGACTGACTCATCCACACAGCCCTGCTGGCCATGGCCTGCCTTCCCAACACAGAGGTGCATTTAGGAGTCAGACTACAGGTAATTTCATTTATTAGGACACTTTTGTTTGAGGCAGTAGAAAAGCAGCTGTTTTTTGAAGTATAGGTTTATCTTTTTTAAGTAGCCTTATCATCAAGTAAAATGCATTTTTATGAATTCTTATATAAAATTTAATTCTTATATATATAAAAATCATCCTAATTTTAGAAACACTATAATCTGGCTGTTAGTGTGACATTGTCCAAGTTTTTCAGAATGGTATGAATGAGTATCAGTCTTAAATTCCCATTAGCTCCCAGTTGGGAGATGAGCAAAGCCACTGTCCTTGCCACCTCCACTGTCCTCTCCTACCTCCACTGTCCTCTCCTGCCTCCACATGTCCTCTCCTGCCCTCCCAGCCAGGCCAGGCTGCTCTGCACAGCTCTGCTCTCATGTATGAACCACCTTGGGATGCCTTGGAGTTAATGGCTGGGCTTGGATACATATCCACTGTGCATGGAGGGGCTGAATTTACATATTTCTGCTGCTCAGAAACTGTTATTAAAATCGCAGCAGAGATCAGAGATTGCTGCAGTATCTGCTCATACTTTTAATTAAGGAGCTGTCTGCTGTGCACTGGGCTGTACATCCCAGCTGCAGTTGTCTTTGAAAGCACCCCCATCTCCTTTCCCCGTGTGACTACCTTGTCAGAAGGGACTCCAAAAGCAACAGGAGATGGAGAAAACAAGACTCCAATGGTCTGCTCCTATAGGTGCTGTTCATCTGGGGTGCTTATGGAGCCCATGGTGGCCATGGTAGCCAGAAGAAGGCAAAAAAGTGTCAGGAAATGCAATCCATGTTTAGTCCTGGTCAGCAGCTCAAAGCCTTCCCCTGTAGTCTGCTGAATAATCTGTTGTCCAGTTGGGATCACCCTGCTTGATGCTCTGATAGCATGGTGCTGAACTGATCCAGAGGAAAACAGATAGGATTTGGTTTCAAGGAAACTGAGTGTAAGTAGATCCACATGTCTCATTTTAAAGCTGTTTTGTGTTTTTCCCCTGCAGCAATGAAATCAGGAGGCACCCAGCTGAAGCTGATCATGACATTCCAGAACTATGGACAAGCATTGTTTAAACCAATGAAGTAAGTCCAAAAAGTCTGTGATTTAAAGTGAATTTGTGGCGGAGTAGCCGTCTTCTAAGCTGTTAAACGTTTGCTGTAGGATCTCCCAAGGTTAATGTGTCTGGCTCCCGAGCCTTGCTGCTGAGCCTGGAGCTGCAGGGTCTGTTGATACCTTGCCCTGCTAGACTGGTCCTTGGAAGAGATGCTGAGAACGCTTCAGAGACATCAGAGTCTTCTCAGGAATGCTGTTCACTCTGATCTCTGTGAAATCTCCCGTCATAAATACAGGATGTTTTCAGCATTTCCATCTCATGTAAACTTACTCCTCAGGTCTGAGCTTTATCTAGTGTCAGTGCTCCTCTGGAACATGGCCAGACAAGAGAGATGATTCAGAACAGCTTTGAGAAGAGCTAAACAGTATCTGTCTGATAAATCAGAATTTAATCAGTTGATTTATTGTTGTTTGTATTAAAGAGTTGTATTAGTCATTTGGCTGGGGCTATGCTGAGTCTGTGAAAATGAGTTTATCCAAGAGTGGTACTGCAAGGTAGTGCCTCTGGAGAGAAAGGGAAGGACTAGGATTATGCAGCCTTAATTTGTGCCTGCCTGGATCCCATTGAGATGAGAGAAGTTATTCAGATACAAAACAGACTCCCAAATCCTGACCTGTATGTTTGTGCTGTAAGAAGGAAAATGACTCTGTGCTCATTGTAGAGGATTTAGCAAAGACACTTAGGGCTGCAAAATGTTTAATGGAGCTACTCAGTATCTGTGTCAAGGGTACCACTGGAGTAACAAATTCATTTCCTTCTTTTGTTCCCACTGTAGGGAAGTTCAGTTAATTTCCTCTAAGATGGTCCATAGAAGACTAAAGTAGCTGAGAATGAGTGGTTTGGAATATGTGTTGGCATTGTGTTAGAGCTGCAGTGGGGAGCACAGCTCAGGGGGGAAGCTGCTGGCTGGCGTCTGAGAGATTCCATTTCACTACACATTTTGCTGTAGATTGACTTCAGACAAGTACAGATTTGACTTGATTTTATTTGACTGCCAGAAGGGTCAAAAAAATTGATCTGACCTTCCTTCAACCTTCAAGGTTTGAGCAGGAACCCTCCCTATGTGCCTCTACCCTGGGAATCACAAGAAAATCCTATGAACTTCAAGAGAACACAAGGCATTTGTACAAAGGCCAAATGCCTCTGTGTCATTTCCCAAATTGCACACAAATTCTCCACGTTTCTAGTGGATCACTGGGTGCCTGAGAGAGGCTGGAGGCAGCAGAGACAATACTGGCAACTCAGAGGGAAGGTGGTACCAGAGAGCATCTACTCCAGCACCTGCCCTGCCTCCCCCTGAGTGTTCAGATAACCAGTGCACGAGCCCATCCCCTTTACCTGCAGGTTTGATGCATATAGGCACAATTCCTGATCACATCTTGTCCCACATGCAAAATCAAGAGCCAGGGGGATTCAGGCAGCCTTTGAGTATTTGGCAGAGTCATGGTTGTGCTGTTGTCTGTTCACATAGTGTGTGATTTGCGCCTTCTCCCTTTCCTCAGATGCAGATAATCTCAGTCTTTATCATTGGTATGACATTGTAATTCTGGGAGTGCTAATGAGGTCAAATCAAAGCACTGTACAGTGCACAGCCTCAGCAAGATGATGGATGACAACAGAGGTGTAGCCACGTTCCTGTGTAGAAGCAATTACTACAACCCGCTAGAACAATAACAGAGAATGATGATGTCTTAATCATTCCCTTGGCTTGATTTGAGGGGCAGCAACACCCTGTTTGCTCACTGCTCTTTGCACTGCACAAACCCCTGGAAGAAGCACTCAGCAGCTGCTTTTCCAGGCCGCACACCTTCCAGGAGCAGCACTGCTGCAGCTGTGCTGAGCGTGGCTGAACACGTTAGTGATTTGGAATAAGGGTGTTGGTGAGCATTTGTCTTCACTCTGATAACAGGGAGCAGGGAGCCAGATGCTCAGCTAGCATAAATCTTCCTAGCTCCTTTGGCATCTGGTCCCACTGGTCTCTTTCTCCACCTTACGGATTGTGGTTGATGAAGTTCTTGGAGAGGTTTGCAGCATCAATTCTTTATGCAGAAATAAGCAGCTTAAAATGAAATTTTAAAAAATAAAAATAAAAAACAGGCTTTAAATCTATGAGACTTCTGCTTGTAGGATCTTCTTCAGGTCCTAGACTGTTTCTGGTGCTCCCTCTTTATACATGATACCCTTTTCATCCAGACTTCACAAAGCTGGCTGTTCCTTCCCAGGACAGGATGCTGTAGGTAGCTCAGAGGCATTACTGCTCATCAGGCCTGGCAGACAATATTTTTCTAAGTAGTTTAATTTGAGAGCCATAAAATGTCATCCTGGTGGCTGCTTCTGAGATGAGCTCATAGGAGGAAGCCCTTGGTGGGCAGTCAGGTTGTCTCCACCTGGTGCATCCTACGTGTTTCCCTTGTTTCTGTGTTACCAGCTCTGTGGCTTTTCAAAGCAGCAGAAATTGCACTTTTTTTTCCTCATGAGTTGATAAGCCTCTTCAGACAAGCAACCTCCTTCCTGAACCCCAGGTAACATGGCTATTAGATGAGGCTGAGTGTAGGATTTCAGGCCTGATCCCAAGGAATATGGATAATCAAGAGTTTCCCATCCTGTCTGAGATCTCGAGTACCCAAAGCTGCACAGTGTGAGGTACAGAGGGTGTTATGTAGACATGAGGCCAGTCCCAGCCTCTGCTTGGATTTGATTCACTGGACTTGTCTGGAAAGCTGTTTTTTGCCGCACACAGTTCTACTCAGTGTCTTCCAAAGTGAATTAATACCTGTTTGAGTGGGGTTGCAGCAGACAGGGGAGACCATGCCAGCCCCTCCCTGACACAGCTGGGCATCTGCTCACGGGAGGGGAGCTCTGCAGACCTTTGGCAGTGACTTCTGCAGGGTAGCCACAGCAAAATGTGCTCCCTGGAAAATGTGCTCGCTGCACAGCTCATCTGACTGGCTCTGCCCTTTCCCAGCCTCTCAGTTCCATGCTGAATTTATCCAGGGAGCAAGCCAGCTCCAGAAAGGCCCAGGCAGAATTTGGAAGTGGGGAAACGAGAATCAGCCTTTGGCATCTTTTGTGCTCTGTGTTTGACATTAACTGACAGCTCTTCATCTGGTCATTGATTCAGGCTAGTGGAGCAAATGAGAGGAGGGAAGTGTAGCAGTCAGGGAAATGTGATAGCGGTAAATAAAGCCTGATCAGCTGCAATTATTTTATTTATTTGTGGCTCTGCATCTTCATTTCTGAAATAATTGCCCATAAAGTATTGCAGAGGAAGCCAAATCTATTTATAAATCCTATGGCCCAGTGTAGATTCCTTTACTAATTCCAAATGCATGATAGAAAAAGCACGTATTTGCTTAAACTCCAGGGAAGATTTAATGTATTTGCAATGTATCTTACAGTTAATGTGTACTTTTATTTAGCCCATAACAGTTCAATCATACAAAATTATTACCACATGGGACAGGAGAAAAATAGCAACCTCCCCTCCTCCCATGATTAGTGTATCTCACTGTACTAGTATTGTACATACAGCATAATAAAATTTATTTACATGATTGCTGGTATCTACAGTTGCAGCTTTCTGTGTGACTTATCAGGTAGGGATGGGTAGAGCCATAAATGTCAAAAGAGTTTTGGCTCATTTGTCCAAAAGGAATATTTGTAGCTTTGTAGTTTTATTTGGTTTGCTTTTGTTTCTGCTGGCTCGTGGAGTTAAATAGCTGGCTCAGCCACAAAACCAACACGCTATTTTTTTCCTCCCAAGGCTTTATTCTTGAAGAGGGAAATTCTGCTCCAGCAGAGCCAGTGTTAGGATTCCTATTGCACACACTGGTGCCAGGATTTTGAGAGAGGTTTTCACAGTTCCTTATGGAAAAGCCAAATAGGATCAGATAGAAAATCATACCTTGTTATTGGAGTTGTGAGTGTTTAGGAATGACATCTCTCATTCCCATTTTTATAGACTGCATTGTACAAACGTGTGCAAGGGGTATTCATGATAAAATCTCTGAGGCTTATTTGTTCCATTCAAAGAAATACTACTGTATCTAGTGAACTCACTTTTGACTGAACAGATAAAAGCCAGTTCTGTTCCAACTTTAGATTTTACTTGATATTTTTAACATCTTCTTTTCTTCTGATTTTACAAGTCACAGTGCAGGATTAGACAGAGCCACATGACTGTTTCTTCCAGTACATGAAGTTTGCAGTAAAAGTCTTTATTAATGTAGAGCCAATTAGTATCAGGGTGATACCAGGCCAGAAGAGGCTTTTGGGGTGGCGAAATCCAGTCTCCTTGGATCATGGGCATTCCTTACCTGATCAAACACTGCTGACCATGTTATTTGTAACTTTGTCCCTCACTATCCCTCCTGAATCTTGCTGCTGGAAGCATCTCCATGTTCCTGCAGCCTTCAGAGCCCTCACCCATCACAGTGCCAGCCACAAAACCAGCTGGTAATCACAGGCAAACTGCTTCTCTACAGGAATGGAACAAGCACACCCATCTTTTGGTTCCTGTAATGTTCCTGTAGCTGTCTCGTGGCTCAAAGACACTGGTGCTGTTAGCTGGGCTGAAGTCAAGCAGCCAAGGTCACAGGAAAGCTAATTCTGGCCCTCAGGGATGTGGGTGTGACACCTGGGGATGTGGTTTAGTGGTGAACACCCTGTGCTGGGTGTTGAGTTGGGAGTTGGGCTTGGCAGTGCTGTGCTAGTGGTTGGACTCAGTGATCTTAGGGGTCTTTCCCAACTTAATCGAGTATATGATTCTGTGATTTTTGTTTCAATTGGCAAAGCACAGCTTTTCACTGGCTTTTAGTGTCATATTATTGTGACAAAGGATTAGCAATGTTCTTCAAGTTTCTTTTTGATTTGCTTTTAGGACTGCTCAACAAATAATGCATCTTTTGATAGGGATATTAAACAGTCCAAGCAATCCCCATAATGCAAACAACTTTCATTTCCTACAGTTATACTCCCTTTCTGAAGTTGTGGCTGTTGTACCTGGGAACTGCAGCCTCCAGGCTTGATTATCATATCAATTAGGGTGGTGTAATCCTTCTGCACTGGTAGCACTGCTTCCAAGTCAGAGGAGTTGAAATGAACTCCAGAATGGAGGCTGCTGAAAGATTGCTTTGCTTATTACATTGCATCTCATGCTGTTTTGAGGAAATACGTTTTGCCAACCTGTTGCATGTGAGCTGGCAGGCATCCAGTATAAACACACTGTTATAAGTCAACATAGCAATTAAATCAAATTGCAGTGTTTTCTCTGAGCAGCTAGAGAAGTGAGATGTGCATCCAGTAGCTGCTCTGCTAGGAGCCTTCCAGGATTAGCACTTTGACACTCTGGAATGTGCTGTGTGAAACCCAGCTGAGCAGTCGATGGTCAAAGTACAGCCCAGCCACTGAGGTTTGTCCCTCAGCTGAAGCAGTGTTACTGTGCCAGTCACTGGTTCTGTGCAAGGTGGGTTACTGGAGACCTAAGGTTGAATAAACTGGTTGGAAAGGTTGAAACTGGTGATCCCAGCACTTGGTTTATGTAGGAGTCTTTTAAAATTGCAAGGAATGCTCTCGTTATATCACGAAGAAGAAGGGCTTTCTTTGCTGCTGGAAGGAATAATCAGTAATCAGATATTCTATGGACCTCATCTATGAGATTTGGGGCTTTTTAAGGGCATTCAAATCCTTGCCAACCAAATCTCTGCTGAAATGTTTACCTGAATGAGACTGATAGGCACATTTGATTGTACTTATATCAGGAATAAAGCTGGAGTTAACTGGATGAATTATATCCTTTGATATTTAAAGTGCATGAGATCTGAATGGGGTCCTAAATAAGGACAGTGGAGGATGCTGTGTAGTACTTTAGCTCTTTAACTTTTGGTATATTATGCATGAACATTTTTCTCTTTTATAGCTAATCCTGTTCATCAGATCAGACTTCTTCAGTATTTCAGTGCAAATTGTGTTTCAGGACTCAGCAGGGCCTCTGGTCCAAATCTCATTTATGCAGATTGGAAAATTTGTGGTGACTTCAAGGGGAGCTGGATCAGGATTGAGGCTGGCTGATGGCCCTGGACAGCAGTGAAATCCAGTCTCTGTCTGCCACTGTGCTCTGCATTTCCCCTTGCCACAGCTCAGCAACTGCTGGTTGGAATATTGATCAATCCCATCCAGCTCAGGAGCAATGTGTTCTCGAATTCTGCAAACATGTTTATGGAATGACCCCAGAGTCAAAGTCTGCACGTCCAGGTAGCTCAGAGGTTGTCCATTAGGATCTGCAGGGATCTGGCCAGCAGCCAGGAAGGGGAAAATAAACCTCCTTCCCTCTCTGGGCAGCAGCTCTGTTGTGCTGTCCCAGCCGAGCTGCCCTGGATTATCCCCTCCTGGAGCCAGGCAGGATCTGCTCTTAGCCAGGACTGAACAATGTGAGTCCCAGAGGTGGGAGGGACCAGACCTTCCTCCAGCAAACCAGGGCTGTTTTGCTGGATATCACCATGTCCATGGGGTTCGGCTCCATCCCAGCTTCCCACCACTGGGAAGCTGCCATCCACCACTGCGGGTGAATTATCCCCAAAATCCCTCTCTCCTGACTTCCCCATGGCATCTTCAGCTCCTGACAGAGAAAACTTTGTTCTGCAGCTCACAGAAATGCCAACCCCATGATCTCTGTTACTGGGGTTTTTTGCACGGTCTTCCAGCCGTGCATTTTTCCTCAGCTCATTTGTTGGTTTGTTTTTGGCAGATGATAACAGGATGCTCAATATCTATTTCTGTTCTTGTCTTGCACTGACACAAATGGCCACAGGTGCTGCCTGTACCTGCCCCTTATCACAGTTTGAAGGGAGACCTGGGTTTGCAGTCACACTTTACAGTACAGAATTGTCTCTGCTCGATTAGCTGCCTTCTAGGTGCTTACAGAATCTTGCTAATTAGTCTTAGGGAACAAAGACATGCTTGTGTTTATTTTTTCTTTAAAAGCTGGTTATTGCAGCAGCTAGCTTTTATTTTTTTATTTATTTTACATTACCACAGTATATTAGGAAAGAACCATCTTCAGTGTCTGATTTTAATCAAGCCACTTCTTCACTCTAATTTTCTGCATACCAAGAAGCACAGTCCTGTGGCTTTGTCTTTTAATCAGAGAGGCACTTTAGCTCCTCAGTTCCTTATTTCACACAGTTAACCATGTATCAAGGGTGCAGAAAAGCAGCAAACATTGCTGAGGGAAGAGCTGGCATGAAATGCACAGTCTGTAATTTACTGCTGAGCAACAGGGCTTGGCACACAGGGGACTGGTGGAGCACTGAGGTAAGATGTCCCAGTAAATCTAAGCAAAAAAAATGTGTCCACAATGTTTTCAGTGGGATATGCAGATACTGCTACCCTGAAACATTCCATGGGAATTCGTCTCTGTTTCTCTACAATTTATAATCCTTAAACTAGGCTCCAGAGACTGAAATTCAGGGAGGGAAGGATGATTTGTGCAAGACTTGTGGCATAAACCACAGGCTGAGGCTGTTTTCCCTCTGGAGCAGCACACACGCCTTTGTCCTGAAGATGAGTTGCCCGTACTCATCTCACCCCTTCGGAGGAGTTATTTTTGGATGTTTTATGGAGCTCAATTGCTCTTTCTCTGCCCCTGGTCTTTATCTCACACAGAGATAGCTCTGGGGATCGCCACCGCTTTGGAGGAGGCGGATGGGGATTTGGCCACTTGCACCAAGATTTGTTTGAAGTTTGTCAGCTCATTTAAGCCCTCAGCATCTCTACAGGTTTTTGAGTCAGGGCTGCTGGCCATCCAAAGGGGCAGAAGATAATCAGCAGTGAAATGGATATGATGAAACAGCAAGTGTAGGACTGAGGACCCGTGTCCAGCTTCTCCAGAGGTCACCGGTTCAGGCAGCACAGTCCTGTGGTCAGTGACAATGCAAAAATGGTGTGGCCTTTAGGACAGACCCACAGCCAAAGTAAGAGTGTCTTGCAGGTTGAGACAGGAAGGTTTTGGTGAAGCTTAGGAGAGAGGGCACAGCACAAATCCAAATCACGCCCTTGGCATGGTGCTGTGGGTGACTCACTGCTGTAAACCAACAAAAAAAAGTGTGTTTCAAAGAGCCATAATAGCTGTTAATAACAGAGATTTAGGGCACGCTGAAAATTTCTGAGTTTTGGGGTTTTTTTCCTTTTCAGTATCTGGTTCAATAGTCTTAGTACTTTTCTTCTTAATTTATAATTTTCCACCCTGCTGTAGTGTCGTGCATATGGGTAAATAAAAGTGAGAAAGCCTGAAAGACTCATTTGCATGTGAAGAAGTAGCAGAAACAGAGTAAGTAGCATCTGCAAATGTGTGGGAGCTGGAGAGTAGCAGGGGGACAGCAAAACTGTTGTAAATAGAAGCAGCTTAAAGTGCAGGATTATGTGCTATGGATAATAAAACACCCCAAGCCAGCACATAAGCCAGATACTGTTCTCAGCAGCAGCATCCAACTGATCCTGTTAGCACTTCAAGGCCCTTTTGTAAACCTTGCTAATTGGTAGTCCAAATTCTTTGTGCCACGGTGTTCATCTGGCCAGAGGACACATAAAGCCATGGCTGGCCATGGAGACCTGTAAGAGCAGAAATATTGCACACAGACCTCAGCTACACACAGGCTGTACATGGATTTTTAACTGCTTTGATTAGCTAGCAGCAAGCAGCAAAAGAAATGGAGATGTTACATAAATCTCTAGGTTTAATGGGAAATCTGGCAATAATTGGTGTAATTTTCTTTGGTTTCCAGTATGAATGACCTGTATTTAGTTTGAGTCTATCTCATGATACACAGAAGAGAATTTTGACCCAGCATATTTGTGTTTCCCTGTATTCTGGGCCTGTTTGAATCACCACGCTTGGATAACCCAGCCAAAATTTTCAAACAAACCTCTTTTGCATCTGATTCTTTAGGGGGTTTATTAAGCAGAAAATCTGATTCCCTGGGCATAAAACCCAGAGATTTTTCAGCCTTTCATGTTGCAAGCCCAGGTTTTGTGTCAGGGCCCTGAGTGAGCCCCAGCCAGGAGGAGGGAGAGCAGTGCTGTAGTTCCAGCGCCAGCTCTGCCTTCCGGGCTGATGATGGCAGACAGCTGACAGCAAAATCATGATTTTCTCCATAGGATTGAAATGTGGGGCTGGGGGTGGTTGGCAGCAGAAAGATGGGATGCAGCAAGAAGGGCTTCTGCCAGCCCTGGAAAAGCTGGGGACAGCAGCTGTGCCTTCAGCTTGACCCAGTGCCACCAGGAGGGCAGAGTCTGCTTTTCCCATTGCCTGCCTAATTTTCCTATTCCCAGAGCCAGCTCAATTTTTTTTGCATTCTCTCAGGTACAGGAGGTGGGTAACTGGGATTTTAGCCCAAAAAATGCCCTTTTATGCTCTGCCTGACCTACTTGTCACTGCCCGTGGGGAGCCGCAGGGGTTTCTTCTCCGCTTGTGCTTCCCTTCCAAGAGTCAGGTTTTGTGCCCGATGGTATCATGGAGCCTTGAAGTTATCTTGGAGTACCCTGGGTATTTTGGTACAGAAGCTGTGCCTGCTGTGCTTCAGCAGCACTCAGGGCCCTGCTGCTTTGCCTGAAGCATGGCAAGGCTTTCATGCTGCAGCGTGGAGGGGCCGTGGCAGTCCGGAGCGAGCTGCGGCTCCGGGCGCTCTGAGCACAGACAGGCCCTGCTCTGTCAGCAGTCAGCGAGAGGAGATGGATTTTGCAGCATATCCAGGCCACCTATTCAAGTCCAGGTTCTTTTGGCACCCGTGAAATTGTCTGACAACTTGTGAGCGGGCAGCGTGCCATGTGAGCAGATGGGCTGACTGTCCTGGCAGCCAAGAGCCTGGGATGCTCAGCTGGCAGAGGGGAACGGGAGCAGAGCTCCTCGGTGCTGCTGCCCACATGCCTGTCCCTCCTGACGTTACCCTGGGAAGAGCAGGCACATGGGGTGTCTGGCATGGGCACGGGGTGTTTCACAGCAGAGATGATACCCCCACATTCTGCCCCAGGCTCCTGCTACTCCATCATCGAGGATAAGGGAGTTTCTGAGATGCTTTCAGCCCAAGCTCCCCACTGGGGACAGCTGGCACCTGCCACTGTCCTGTGTCCTCCAGAGACTCACCTTGAAGGCAACAGCACAGCAATTATTTTTTAACTACCTCTGCTAGGTAGTTTCCTGTGAGAGGCTGGCTCTTGCCAGAAGTGAATCCTGAGATAAAGGGATTAAAACATCCTCTTCGAGGCTTCAGAAATTGTCACAAGGACTTTCTCCAGGGAAGGCCCTAATGCTTACTACCCTGAGGGGCAGCTTTCCTCACACAGGCATGCACTGCATGATGATTGACACATCATTAATTAACTCTTATTAATTAACCCCATAATCTGAAGGGATGGGGAAGGAATTGCTCGCAGAGCTGGATCCTGTCACTTCTTTGAACACACAAGTCCCCTGTTCTGCTGCATTCCCACACCCATCTGGCTTTGGGACTGAAGAAGCTCATAAAGAAGGCAGGACTAATGAACAGCCTTTTACAGGCCCCCCTCAAATGCCTTCATTTCCTGGCAGCCACAGTTCAAACATGGTTTGCAGGAGACCAACTATTTGTATCTATTACTCGGAGTTTAGGAAGAGGAAAATGAAAAAAAAATGTAACGAATTGATTCCCCTTGTTCCCTGCTGTGTAGGGTGTGATGCTGTGAAGGATAAAGGATCTGTCCCTGATGTAACACAGGTTCCACACGTCCTGTCCCTCCCATTAGGCTGGTTGTGCTACATGAACCCAAAATTAGGACAGAAAACCAGTCCTGCCTCTCCTTCTTTACTCCATCGGGGCTTCCTCCCTCCCCACAGCTCTCCAAGCCCAGACTATGCTGAAGGGTCGAGCTGCACCCACAACAGCAGCACAAGGGACAGTTCTCCTGCTGACTTCAGCTGGACTCTGCTGGTGTCCTTGAAGACTTTATTTTGCTCCCATCATCTGAGCCAGCCCGTATCCTGTGCCAGTTCTGCCTAGCGACCGCTAACAATCTCCTGTGTCAGGCAGCAGCATGATTATAGCTTTATTTCACTCATTTTGTCTGCATTTGTCTTTCAAGGAGCAAAAAGGCAGCGATTCTGTCGTCTAAATGCGGCCTAAGGACAGAAATTGCCCTGTTTGCCCACAAACACCAGATTCTTGGGGTGATGCCAGTCTCAGTAAGACATCAGTGGTGCTGATAAGCCAACAGTCATAATCACTGATAAGTGCTTTGCTGATGTTTTGGCAAGGTTCTGCGTCCAATATTGTTGACCCTACACTTTTCCTATTATGTGCTGCATCCTTTGGCAGGAGAAAGGATTTCTCAGGGATCAGAATGGTACCTGTACTGCAGGAGGTGCCCAGACCCCCACTATGCCTGGCGGGGCTGGCTCCTTTTATTCGGGGTTGTAACTCAGTGCTCATCCCTCCGATGCAATTCCAGGCCCAGCAGCATTAATCCTGCCATTTTGTGTCTCTGCATTTGGGAACAGCCTCCTGTTGCTGACATCTGAATTACATTTTTAACAACAATTTCCTTTGTTATACAGAATGATGCCAAAGCAAACAGTGGTGTTGGAGGCTCACTATCTGGTTTAAATAACACAGACCTTTAAGTGGATGAGGACTACAAAAAAAAAATTATGTAGATTCTGGGTTTGTGTTGTTTACTTGCTTGTTTGTGAAGGATTTTGTTCTTTTTTAATTTTTTTTTTTTTTAATTTTCCCTGGCAATGTGAGTCTGTCACTCTTGCAGTAGGACAGTTTGGAAAAGCTCCCTGATCCCTCTCAGCTAATTGTATTCTTATTATATTATTGGATTCTATCATCTTTCCCTTCCCCTAAAAAGTGTATTGAATTGCCTGATATTGCACCAATTCTTTATTGCAATATCTTCTAGATTTAAAAGCTACATGTACTGAAACTATTCTGGTATTACCAAAGCCATTTAATACCTGTGAACTTAAGGAATGTATTTTCTGGCACTCGGCAGTGACTCCAAAGCCCCAAAGAATTACACTCAACAGCCCTGAATTTCAAAGCCTGACATCACTGCAAGCAAGGAATACAAATCCATCAACAGAAGCAGGATTTTAATTGCTTTTGAATGATTCTATAGAAATCTAAAATTGCTTTGTGGGATGAAAAAAAAACAACCCATTTTTGTCTGTGAAGAGGTTTTAATTCCGACGAATAAAATAAGTGGTTGCTGGAATAATACAAGATTTTTTCCCCTCTGACTGTGGAGCTGTTCCTACAGCCCCTGCCTGCTGGGATTTTATCCTTGAGCAGTGAGACATGAGAGTTCATCAGATATTGTATGTGGCAATTGCCAGGCCAGAAGAGGCTCTTTGGTGGATGGAAGATTTGTGCTTCTATTGCATTCACTGTTAAAAAAGAGACCACCTGCATTCTTTTGCAATGTGACCTTCTCTAGCTGGTCATATGCTGTGTTTTCTTTGTGATCTGATCTGATTTTAAGGGTAATCAAAAGGCCAACAGTGCTTGAAAACCCAATAATACCTTGACTCTTCTTCTATGGTTTTCCTTTTTTTTTTTTCCTCTTTTTTATGAAAGGAATGAAAACCTTTGCAGACGTTTCTGCATCTGGCTTAGCTTCTAGTTAAATGCATCCTCAGGGAGTGCTGGAAAATATTACTTCTGTTTAGAAAAGAAGTAAATGAGTCATATTTTACAAAATAGTTTTCAAGGAAAGGGATATCAGAAGTTGTTTGTATTTTCCTGTTTAATAAACTTAGCGAATACATAAAATCTGGTCTGCATCACGAGAGGAGCAACACCGGGGTGTGAGTGGTTCCATTGCCTTGGCAAATGGCAAAAGCCTGCCCAGCTGGCAGGTGCCAGGGCAGAATCCACCGCTGAGCACCCCAGGGATGGGGCAGCCTGAGGGTCCCTTCCCTGTCCCACCCCTTTGCTGTGTGTGGGGTCAAATGCTGTGGCCTTCCTGGCCTGCAGAGGAAATAAAATCTGGTTTCTCATCTCAGCATTTCCACGTGTGAATCAGCTGGAGGAATCCCCTTCCCCTACCTAAATTATTTAGGATTTCCAAAGGTATCCAGGGCGCCCAAACTGGAGACCACAGTGGAGGTTGGGAGTCTGTCCCAACTTCTGCCTCTCCCAACTTCTGCCTCTCCGTGTGGCTCCTTGGCAGAGAAGCCTTTGCTGAGATCCTGAACAAGCTTCAGCCTAGGCCAGGGCACAAAATCGTTGTCATAATCCCCCATGTCCACCCAAACCAGCATCACTGATGAGCAAAACCTTCTCAAAGGCACTCAAGGACACCCACAGACATGGCTCAAGTGGGGCCATAATAACATCTAATACAGCAATGACATTTCCTTAACCAGGTATGGAAAGTATTGCTGAGCTCATTTCAGGGAAAACAAAACAAGACAATCCAGTATTCTGTATTTTACTTAATGTTACACTTGCAAAAAGGTGTTTGTTTGCAGCATCTGATGTTCCACACTGATATTTTCCTGGCATTTGAAGCATGTTGATACTGAGATGTATTAAAGTACAGAAAACCTTCCTACCAAGGGCTTTTAAATATTTTTAATTATTTTCAGAAACAAAACGAGCCATTATTGTATTTTTGAAAGACAGTCATTTTGTCCTTTCTTGCATAACCACATCTCTTAAAAATACTTTTTAAACAATTATTTTTAAGTCGTTTTTCCTTTAAATTGACCATAACAAACCAGACAGATCTCTTCAGGATTAATTTTCCACCTAGCTGAAGAAATTAGTTCTTGCTTTCTCCCTCCCACCTTGGAGCCATGCTAGGATGGTTACCTGGATACCCTGCCTGTAAAGGATGTATGTGCCGAGGCAATTTAAGTAGCCTGATTTGTCATCTAACTGCAGACATCATTAGCAAAGCATTATTTGGCTGGAACACTGTAGGCTGAATGTGGATAACTCCTCTGTGTTGAGGAAAGATTTAATTTAACCACCTTGTGACCAAACACTGTCTGTCTTTAATGCGGAGCTGCAGCAAGGCTGGTGTGAGGAATACAAGTGGTATCTGGGTGGGAAGTTATTTTCCTGTGGTGTATAACTATTGGGAATTTATTCTGCACCAGGAGGAGGACAGCTGCTTTTAAATGTGTTGGTTTTAATCTACTGGTTGGTATATTTTGGGGCAAATAATTTTTGTGTCAAGGAGGAGAAGGGAAGAAAATATGAGCCTGGCTTTTCCTTTTTTTGCTATGTAACTTTTCTCCTTGTCACAGTCCCCATTTCAGTTTATTTCTCTGGTTATCATCTCTGCTTTTAAAATGGCAATTCCATCAGGATGGAAGGATCCTTATAAGCAGGTTTTTAAAAACAAGCTGGTGGAGTTACAACGATGGTTTGAAATATGTGACAGAATGTAAAGCAGAAAATAGTGGCCTCCTCTGATAGGACCTGCATGTCAAAAGGCAGAAATTGGCATTTCCTTGGAATCTTTGACTGTGGAGCGTGGTCAGGGGCGTAGTCTGGGCATAACAATAAGGAACATATGAAAACAATTCTGAGTTTTAGGAAGAGGGTTTTTTTAGTTCTCAGGCCACTTTTTAGTTTAAGATTGAACATAACATAAACATTTTAAGGAGCTAACCAAAATCGGGTCATTTATTATTGAATCCAGTATGATTTGGACAACTCAGCTGGAGTGTGGGGATCTGTCAGGTTCCACAGACCTGCAGCCTCCCATCGAAGGTAATTCTGCAGCTACAGCTGAATTGCAGAAGCACCACAGTTGCAGAGCTGCCAATTATATATTCCTGAACATTCTTCTTGGCAAATCAACTCCCAAATCATGTTCAGAAATCATAGTCTTAAATGAAGCACGGCTGCAAAATATTCTGCTGATCTATGGTGCAAGTCCTTTTCCTTTAGTCATAATTGATGTTACAAAATATTTTACGGCTTCTGTCATTAGTATTCCCCAATTGGCTTAAACTACAATTTAACTCATGCTGTAAAAATGCAAAGAATTTTCTACTGATTAGCAGCAACAGTACTACATTTATCAACATGGGGTATTTTTGGGTGGGTAAGGAGTCCTTTGTCTTTGACTGTCTAGACATTCTGTTTTTGTTACAAATCTAGCAAAATGAAGATGCTTTTGAGGTAGTAATTAAATTCTTTCAGTGACATATAGTCTACTGTGCACAAGGCTTCAGGATAATGAATATATTTATTTCCAGGAAATCTACAGTATTTTCCTTGCCATTTGTAGGACTCAGCATATAAATAATGCAGGCCATGCTGTGCTGATTTTCAGTTCATCCCAGGAAATTATGCCATTAAAAATGCCACAATTCTTTCAGGCACACACAGACACAGCAGGTAAAGAGAATATTCATGTGATGAACAGCGACAGAAGCAGCATTAGCTAATGCATAACCTTGCAAAGCACCCCTTAGACAATGAAACTGTTTGCAGTAATTATAGTGTGGAATGAGACTGTTGTTTAACTTAACATCATGGCAGCTAAACTGTGATCCATCAAAGTGGCTCTGAATTTGTAACCCAGGGTTAGGACTTGGAAGTGTAAACGAAGGTGAAGGGAAATGAAGAGCTCTGGAGCCTCCCCTGCCACCCCAAACACACACAGTTGATGAGCGTGGTGAAAGTGGAACTTCTTTTAAGCAGTTCTGAAAATGTAAGGTCCCCATAAATTCCTCACAGCCTTGCTTTGGTCTGTGAGCATATGTTGCTTTTTGAAATGTGCAATTCCTGTGTTAAAATCTCCCCTCTACAAAAGCAGCAGTGGCTCTTGCAGTGCTCAGGCAGCAAAGATCACACGGTGTGTGAGCTGTGTAGAAGCAGCATCGTGTGTCTTTGCTCAGTAAGGTGAGAGTGGTTTGTGTGCTTAAGAAGGAAAATTTACTGTCTCCCCTTCGTAGGCATTACTTATGCATAAGCAGAGCTTTAGTACGTGTTGCAAATGGAAATCAAGTACATGATGTGCCTGGAAGGAGTTTATCCGACTATTTATGGGCTGATCACATTTGGAGCTAGAACTGGCTTGGTTATTTTTAGTTGGATAACGTTACAGTAGTAGTTGCATTTACAAAGAAGTGAGAAAATTCTCCTGCAATTCACAGACGTTTCTCGCTGGATCTCAAACCTCAGTGTCCCCACACTCCGTGTCCCAGAGGAGAAGCTGAATGCCACATGCCAGGGGCTGCCTGTCTGACTGCAGGTTAAGGAGTTGCAGCTCAGACACAGATTTAAACTCCCACAAAGCAGCTTTGTGGGTCTTTGTGCCTGTCCTCCTTCCCTCCCAGCTCTGTGCAGCGCACTCAGACGGGCTTTGCCTGCTTGAAGCCACGTGCTCTGCGCTGGAAGCGGACCATGACTGTGTTTTGGCAATGCAGGACAGGTTTTCCCATCCCTCAAAGGTGGTACCTGCATGGAGTGCATGTGTGTGCCCAGTGGTGTTGGAGGAGATCTGTTTTCAGAGCTGGAGTTGGGTGGAACTTGCACAAAGGGGCTTTGTGCAGGAGGGAATTCAGCTGGGCACGAGACTTGTGTGTGGAAAGTTTTGGCTGGATCTCTCAGGATAGTTCAGAAAGAAGGAAAATCTCGCTGTCTTTGGAAAAAAGAAAGGCGTCCATCTTCTTTCTCGTCTTTATTTTCATGATAAAAATCAACAATTTTAAGCTACTGGTCTTTGATACACCTCTGAAAAGAAGTTCCAATATTTTTAAAGATGCAGAGGTAATACATAGGTACATCATTAGCATGAGTCTGTTTCTTCTTTTTTGAATTGTTTCTTCTTTCTTACAAAGAAAAGGAATTGAAAACCATTAAAAATAGTGAAATAATAAGGCAGAAGCATATAATTTAATATGGTCATCTATTAAAAATGCACACTGTGCATAAATAGTCAGACATATCAGCAGGGAATCCACAGCCATCTAACAACTAAGTTGCTTTGCATTTGCCATCTGACCTGTAGATAAGTGGAAACAATGTCTTCATTAAACTTACAGAACTGAATATTAATCATTAGCAAAACCAGCACTGCAAGATGAAGGGGAAGTCTTGCTATGTCCCTGGGAGCTGTGTGCATGTACCTAATGGCAGGGTTTATTAAGGTCATATCAAAAATAGATCTGCTATTTGTCCACGGGGCTTACTGGTCTGCTACAAAGGTAATCAGATTTAGGATGTCGTTCAAAGACTTACTGCATGGTGTGGGAAGAAAAGGTGTATCTGGAAATATGCCCTAAAATCTTGACTTCACTTGACTTGCCCTCTTGTTTTCTCCTCTGGGTGAAAAAGATTAAGAACAACTGAGTGTTTAATTTTTATTCGATTTTATGGAAGAGTGGGGGTTTTTTTGTTGTTTTCAGTGTCCCCACTGCTCTGGCCTCTGCTCCCTGTCAGAGCTGGGTGGTGGGAGCAGGAGGTGGTGATTCCCTGACATTCCTGGAGCACCCCATCTCATGCTCTCAGACTGCACTGTAGGTACGTAGGTGAAATCCCAAATTTGGAGAATGTGATGGTGTGACATCATGGCACCAGCGTGTGCAATGCTGGAAATCAAAGGGTAGAGCTAATATTTTTAAAGAGGTGACTAAAAAGATCTGTATATATATGTATAAAAAATGGACTGTCAAATTTAATCTTCTTTGCACCTTTGGGTCATTTTCCTCATCTTCCTGGAGGCGAGCAAGGAACACACTTTATTTTGTTTCCTTTGGTTTCCTCTTCCACCTGTTTGAACCAGTAAGCTGATTCAGTCAGAAGGTGCTCTGGCTGTCTGTAACTAATCCTGAAATACTTTCCTGGCATTCATATTGCTGGTGAGCAGTTCTGTCAATACAATCACTGCCTGTGAGCTGCATGGAAAACAGCACCCAGGAAAAAAAAAATTTAAAAACCAGGTTTAATTCTTGCCAATATTTGTTATAAAATGAAGATCTTCACTCAACTTTATTGGAATTTACTCAGGCATTTGGTAATAGCAGCCTACAGGAGATTGCTTAAGGAGAGAACTCGAGGGACCTGTAATAAAACACAAGAAGATGACTTGTGTATTCTTTGCTATCTGGTGTCTCGGGTCCTGAAAGTGTCAGACACACAATGTGCTTTAGACGGAGTTGAAATTCCAATATTAATTCAAGATTCTTCAACTCCTGCTCTTGCCTAATCCTGCATTATCCGCCTTGATACTAGCAAGAGCTGTGGAGGATATCATGGACGTATTTAAACTAAATGCTAAAACCAGAGGTTATGTATTCTGTCCCCCTCATCCAGGCATGGACAAGAAAGGGGTGTTTGCTGTCACAGGTGGCTCATTTAGTTATTTGGTTGAGTCTGCATGTGTGCCACAGTCCTCTGGAGTCAACAGGGAGCTTTTCCCATGAATTCACTGCCCTTTAGATTTGAGTACAGGCAGGTCAGGTCCCAGTTTATGAACTGGCTCTGTCTTTCCTGATCCAGTTCACCTTGACCTCATGAGAAACCTTTCACTGAGTAGAAGGAAAGTTGGATCAGACCCAGAGGAAAAACAGTAAGTGCTGCAGGAATGGGACAATGAAGTCCAATGGTTAAATCACACAATCGCTTTGCTCTGCCATATACTTATCCTCACAGTAGGAAAACTGAAATACAAGTGTCCTTGGCTTTGGGAAAAACATCATTCTGTCTCTGAAACCAAACTCTTGTGGGCTGTGCACACACACAGCTATCGCACTGTACATACAGTAGATAAGCTTCACATTTTGTAGACATTTAAACACAGTTAAAAATTCAAGGAGAGGTAACCAGACATTCACTGTTACAGAAAAGCAGTTGCATGTCATAAATCAGCTCCACAAAAAAAAAAAAAACTGGCAACAATATCATTTCACTAAAGCTTTTACTGCATATCTTCTGCAGAATTTTCCTCCCTTCTCTTGTCCTCTACTCTTGCATCTTTTTTCATATGTTGTTTTTTCTAAGCTCTGCTTTTATTTTCAACCCTCACACACTTTGCTGAAATCTCCCCTTATCTTACCAAACATCCTCAACGTAGATAGACTTTAAAGTTTAAATTAGCTGAAACTAATGTCTAAGAGTGGGGCAGGGGAGCACACCTGTGTCACATTGAGCACTGGCTCAGCACAGCCTCACCAGGGGGAAGTGTTCCCTGTGTCTGCCTGTACCCACACACACAGATCCCTTTCTTTATCTCCACTCCAGCTCTGAGTGGGTGCATTTTTGCAACCCACCAAGCGTGAATATTCCTCTGCACCTCGAGCGTGGGAGTTCACCGAGCGATTGCACTTGATGGGAGATGTTTATATAAAACAGTGATTGCCCTGAGCAGCCAGGCCAGCCACAGCCTTCCTTCCCTTGCAGTGCCACGGAGCACTTCCCCTAACATCCTTCTGCTCTTTCTCTTTTCATGTGGAATATTTTTCAGAGATTTCAGTAGGTTTTTTTTTTTTTTTTAATTTATTTAAGAGGAGCAGTTTAGGCCAATACTGAGCCCTTTTGAAATCCTGCATCCTCTGTCATTTTAAGTGATTCTCCTCAAAACCTGCACCTCCATTTCTTTCCCTAAAATGCTGTGTCCATAACTGGGATTAAAGTAGGAGAGAGATGATGCTCTGTGGCAAGCAGGGACTGTATTTGCTGCTCCCCAGCAGCAGGGCCCACATAGAGGCCAGCAGGTTAAAATCCTCCTTCTCAGTGGAGGTGGAGGAGAGGGAAGAGATGCTAATATGGTTTGATTTTCCCCTGGGAATAACCCAGTGACTCCCTGTGGGCTGCAGAGCATTAACCCACCCTTCATGCAGACAGCTGCAAGCTTAAAGGACCCTGATGTGTCATTTCCAGTGTAATTTGTGACTCATGTGGTGCCCTTAATATAAAGCGTGGATTAGCAGGGAAGGCTTCCAGCCTAGAAGAGGAGAAGTTTAGAGGGAAAGTAAAGGGGATTTTTTATAGTTTTGTAAAACAGCATGATTATTCTGTGAAATGGCTACTAATAAAAGCTTCCAACCCAGTATGCTCTTCCTCATGCAATAAGTGAACAACCAAGGCTGAGGAAAATACAGTAAAATAACTCAAATTTAGCCAGGGAGTGAAACATGTGGGTTAATACTAAGATGATCCAGGCCTGTGTTCTACCTGAGAAATTAAGGCATCCTCTGACTGAGGCTGAGGAACGCTGTTCCCAAGTTCTTGAGAGCTTTAGGAGCACCCAGGAGTGCTCGTGGGTGCACGTGTAAGTCACCTTGGCAGCCTCCAGGCAGTAAGTAACTCCCTGAGAAATGTTCAAATCACATTCCCAGACATGTAACCCTCTGCAGATGGAAATAATCCAGGTAGGAGATGTGTCAGTGAGGGGAAATCAGCCTCAGAGGTGTACTGATCCCACAGCAGTGGGATGGGGCCAGTGCCAGAGCTCAGCTGGGGAATGGCGAGCAACAAAGTGCTGCTCCATATTCCTTGTTCAGGCAAAATTCTGTCTGGGAAGAAAACACATGAGAAAATGAGGGGTTACCACGAGCTGCAGAACCATCTGAGGGCAAAGAGTAAGTTGGGCACTCTTCACAGAGATTGTTTGCTGACAGGAGTTAAAATAAACGAGGAGACAGAGAGGTTGCATAGTTTGCTTTATTAGAGCAATGAAATAACCACGAAGCAGTCTGAGGTAATTACACCTCCTTTCCAGCTCAGAGAGGCACATCACCCTTAGCCACAAGTTAAAGAATGTTAACAGCAGCAGGGAGGCGAGTTCAGGGGTGCCTGTGCTTTACTGGGAATCCCACCTCTGACAAATTACAAACACTCAGTCGTGGAGAGCAATTATCTCGCAGTAACCACGTTCCTGCTGTCCTTGGTGGCAAAATTACAGAAGATTCTCAAGATTTGGGATTGAAGAAAGCTTGAAAAGCAAAACTTGTGGTTCTATGGGTGAAAGTCCCCTCTGACAGGCAGAATGACTGGGCACCAGTGCATCCTCTGGCCCCTCTGTGGGACATTTCTGGGGCAAATGATGTGTGGGGGCTGGAGCTGAGCTGTCTGCTGGCACTCAGGAGGTCTGGGGTTTGCAGGAGGAGGTTGCACAAGATGCTCTGACCCCCTATTTCTCATTTTGTACTGAAACTTTGACATGCATAGCTGGTGTAGCAGCTCTACAAATAAGAATTTCATGCTCTTTTTTTAATGTATTGGTCCACACACTATGTAGGCTCTGTCCTGTTTTGATGGTAGTTGTTTATCTGCAAAGTCTTGGACACTTAACTCAGTGCAGTTCAGTATCCAGTAGCTCCTGCATGGTAAACTGGAAATATAAAGCCAAAAGTGTTTGAACTTCTGCATGGGCAGGTGGGAAGGGAGCAGGGAGCATGCCCTAAATTAGCATGGTGACTGCTTTGGGCTCCTTGGGGGAGCACAGCTCCCCTGTACAAATGCAGATATATAGGTCAGCCAAGACACAAAACAGTGAAATCTCAAAGGATTTTTCACTTTTATAGCCAGAGCTTTTTATTTATTCCCCCAAGCCATAGGTTTTATACCTGTTATACGAGCTTAATGTTATAAACGACCCAGATCCGATATGGAAATGAGTTATTAAAATTTATTGAGGACTCAATAAAAACAGCAAAACAAAAGGAGACAGCGCTGGGACTGCGGCTGGGTGCCAGAGGCTCGCCCACAAAATTTATACCCTTGTGGTTGCCTCAGCTGGATGCGTATTTAATTCCTGTTTTGCATAGTTTCGCCCCCTTGTCAATCTTTTGGGAGCCCTGCTTTCCTGGTGCTGTGGCCCTCAGGGTCCTCACTGGTTGGAGTCCCATTCCTTTTGTGAAAAACGAGGTCCACTCTCCTGTGAGAATTTAAGAAGTTTAATAAAAACACAATAAGAGACACAGAAAATAAAGCAAGGAGGTAACGGCCGGGTGCCTTGGCGCTCTGCCAAGAGCACACCTGATGCTCGAGGTGAGTCCTTTTCATACCATTTTTACTGTCTGTTCTTTATGCATATTCAAACTTTTCCCGGAGCTGTTCTGCGAGGCCACTCCTTGGTCCCACCTTTGTAGAGCATGCGTATTCTTCTGCCTTGCGGTTTTATTTCTTTTGATTCTTGGCCTTGGGCTCGCCAGGTGCGAGTTGATAGTTGAGTCGGCCTCTTAATACCCCAGACAGTCAGGGTTGATGGCAGTTTTTGGGCCTCTTTTCCCCCTGGGCAGAGTGGTGATTAGCCACTTTGGGCCCCTTTATTCTCCGGGCAGTGTTGATTAGCTGCTCTTGGGCCTCATCCTCTGTTTGCTTGGAGGTTCTCTTACTCGCTCACACTTGCTAAAGTCTTGCTAAAAAGAAAGAAAACTACATCCACACAGCAAAAGCATTTCTAACATTATATAATATCTACCTTAATACTTGCGAGAAGCCAATATTACAATATATGTTTATAACACTTTTGTGGTGGTGCCTTCCAAGTCTGGCTGGCAACAGCCCGGCCCTTTGCACACCCCACAGAACTGATGTTACAGCACACAGATCATCCAGCCCCTGTAAAAACCAACCCACACCCAGAGCACCCCAGCAGCAGCTCTGACCATGCAATGTTAGAACTCATGATTAATTCATAGTCCATACAATATAAGGCAAAAGCCAACTCTCAATAATTCATCTAGAACATTAAGAACTGTAAGAATTGCAACACTTCATGAGAGAAAGAGAGGGCAGGGGATGCAGAAATTCAAACTCTAAACTGCAAATTTGAAGAGGGAGCCTGGGCCAAATGTGCTGAATACAGAGTGCAAACACTGTGGTGCTTCTAGTGGTGTCCATACAAAGTTCAGACAACTTTTGGCCTGGAGAGGAGAACATTGGGCTTGTACATTGTGCTCATACAAGTTGTTCATACTGCCCTGTGGCCCCTCAGCACATTCCTCTACCTGGCACAGCTCAAAAGGCATTTCAGGAACACAAGAGCTCACAGAAGTTGTTTGAGCCGTTCTAGATCTCTTTGTGTTTGCCTGTGTGGGGCCGGAGACACACTGAAAGCCAGGATTTGAGCCTTAATTCACTTACAAGGAGTCTGGATCTCACCAAGGAAGTGCGTGCAGGCCTCAGTGTCAACCACAAAGGTGACATCTGGGATCTACCAAAGCCCGTGGCCAAACTGACTTGTGCTTTTGGCAGAATGACAAAACGCTTTTTGGGAAATGATCTTTTCCCAAAGAAGTTGTTGTCATGGGTGGAAAGAAGAAGAAGGAGAAAAACCAGCTCTGAGTCTGGCAGTGGCCAGGGTGAGTGGCCAGAGCTGCTGCGGGGATCTGGTGCTGATCACAGGCTTGTTCTTGCAAAGTGCTGAGCACAAAACAGCTCCGAGGAAGGATTAAGTCTGTGCTTGACTGTCAAGGACACACATAGTTCACTGGCTATATGTGTGCCCAAAGTTAAGCATGTGCTTAATGAGGCTCGAGTGCTTCGCTTAGGGCAGAGCTGAATCCGTAATAGCTCCATGTTTTTGCAGCTTTTGCTGAAAAACGGGGCTAATATTTTCCTGCTTCCTGGGAGATTTTGAGGACAAACTTGCTAGTGTTCATGGTTCTCGTAATGATAGCAAGGAAACTCATGAATAAAAAGGAAGAAATTATGTATCAATACATCAGACTCACAGTAATTACTTTTTCCTACAAACCTATTGTGAACCCAGGAATTTCAATAGACACGTACATCACGTACAGTGAGAAGAAAAAATCCAAAAAGCTGAAAGAAATTTGAGCTCTGCTATGCTTCTAATATGTTTAATGTTATTGTTCCATTAAATCCCTACCCTTAATGACCCCAGACATATTAAATAACATTCTCAGGGCTGAAGAAATGCTTCAGACTTCTAATTTTACACATATTTTTTCCTCCTGTGCTCTCAGACCTCTAGAAGTGTTATATATTGAAAAGCCTCTGTAGAAAATACTCTGCAGTCTTTTTCCTGAAGGGAGGCTGCAGGTGACTGGGCTCACATGGAGCTCTGTTTGCTCTTGATGGTTTTTCAAAAATAGTTTTTGCAGCTGTATCATTTTTCTTGTTTGCAATTTGTGGCAAGCAGACAATGTACAGTGGAGCCTCAAAGGGATAAATCAAGGGGAAAGATGACAGATATCATGGGCTTGGCATGGCAAAAATGCTCACACTGCTTGCTTAAGAGCACAAAAGAACCTAGGCCATGCAGGGACAGAAAGTATTCATGGTGATATAATTTCTTAATGAAGATGCCTTAAAAAAGGCACAAAATATCACTGCAACACCTCATTAATGACATCTTCCCGCTTTTTTAATTGCTGTGAGGCTTTTTTCTCCCTGCTGTGACAACAGCATTGACCATATTAACATTGGCACTGGGAACTCTTTTGCTGGGCTGTCAAGTACCTTTTAATCTTTCAACTCCTGTATGTCAAGTCAGGTTTCTATCTCAAGGATGAACCAAACCGTATTTCTGGGTCAAGAATTTTTTTTTTTTTTTATCTGCAAAGTAAATTAGTGACAGGAGCTTCCCAGAGCTTGCCTTTCTTTTCACACTGTGACTCATTTGTTTTTCTGTACAAGCCCTGCTTGTTCTGGATGATGGAAAAACATTTCTACTCAACAAGCACTGCCGCTTAGCCACTGTGGCATCAGTGTTTGTCTGTTCTCTACATTCCCTCTTCCCACCAGCATCTCAAGAGGGGAGACAAAGATGAGTTTGCAGCCAGAGTCCCACCTTTGCACCCCTGTAATTTATGGGTGCTGCCTCCTGTGCAGTCAGCACTCCAGAAAGGATTGTAACCCTCCTGGGCAGGGGGAGGCTTCTCTAAATCAGGGTGTGAAGACCTGAGATTCTGATTTTTGAAATACACACTTCAGTCCCCACTGCTGGCCAAAAAGCAGCCGTGCCTGTCGCTGCTTACAGCAGAAGCAGCCCTGGACAGAGCTCACTACAGCAATTGTGAAAAGCATCTTTATTTCCTTTACCCCAGCATCCAGTGGGGCTGCTTTTGCATGATAACTGAGATCTGCCCCATAACACTGGAAAAACTCATCTTACCTCAAGTGTTTTTTAAACTTGTGTGCTTTCTAACACTGCCTGCCTCTAAAATTTCAAGATTCCTTAAAGAAAGGCATAAAACACCCTTGTAGCACCTCACGGATGTGTGCAGGGGAAATACAGGCAAATGTTACTGAGAATGATCCTACGTGTCGGGTCACATCATGTCCAAACCACAGCAGGCAGTGTTAGCTATTGCTGTGTGTGCTGGGTTACACATTAAATGCCTCTCTGTACACCCACCTGGAGCTGGGTAGCACTGGAGCTCATCTCTCTGGTTTTGTAGGGCTTACCTGCTCCGTAACAGCATTTCATTTGGCTTTCTTTACAGCCACCTCCTAAATAATAGTATAAAACAATTACAAGAATAAGAATAACAACTAGCCTGTGAGTCTCAGCTCTGCCCAGGCTGAGAGCTCAGCACCCAGCACACCCCATGTCCTCAGCCACGTTCCCAGGGGACACGAAGGGGACCGGCGGCTGTCACACCAAAAAGCGCGGGTGGGGAACACATCCTGACAAATGTGCTTACAGTAAGGGATTTTTTTCCCCATTTGCTTTTCCCATGGTGACAGTCAGCTACTTACTGGGCAGAGCTGGAAGTAATATTCTGAACTGCTGGAGGAAATTTTCCCAGTTGATCAAACTCTTATGTGCTTTGTGCTGATCAAAGATTCTCTTCATGTCTTATGCATTTGAAAGCACAAAAGAATGAATGAAAAAAGAGCTATTCTTCTGAGCTGGTAGACAATGAAATGATGATTGGTGAGATTATGCCTTGACTTTACTGTCAGCACAATGTCAGTAAAGGCAACAGTATAGAGAAGGTGCATTTAGAGATATTAATACCACTAAAAGAAACAGAAAATCCCCCAAAAAAGAGGAAAATGTCTGGGTGTATTATTATTTTTATAGTTTAGTGGAGAATAAAATGAATTTTTCATATTCTTGAATCATATATTTGCCCTGATTATTCATCCCTTCATATCATATCTGCTTGTGTAGGCAGGAGTGGTAACTCAATGTTTTGCTCAGGTGAAAATCTGCTTTTATATATATATATATTTATATATGTATGCATCTAGTGCATGGCATGGCAGGAACCTTCCACTGGTGCTGCTCCCAGCAAGGGACTTTGCACAACCTTTTCACAAATGCCCTGACCTGTGTAGAGGAATTAGAGGTTGCTTCTTTGACTTCTAGCAACAGTGTTGGTTTTAATGGCAAAGTCTAAAATAGGCTTTTTTTGATGAATTAAAAATAAATTAATTGTGCTGAGTAAAGAAGGCACTTCTGAGCTGAGGAATCTGCAGTCTCAAGGCATTAAGGCTTCGTTCCCAGGTCTTGGCTTGGGGATGCTCTTTTCAGGAACGGGAGCCAGTTGTTCTGGTGTGTTTGTCACATGTATCACCCCTCAAAAAGGCACACACATCAACTGCAGCAGGTGTCTCTGGGATGGTTTTGTCCTGCTCATGGAGCGAGGAGAAAGAGCAAGACTGGAAATAAGCAGGGGAGGAAGGCAGCACATGTGGACTAGGATGAGAGCCTGTAGCCATGGGATCACAAAAGGACGTTTTGAAGATCACATTAGAGCAATGTCTGTCAAGAATGGTTTAGTTCTAGCTGATCTTGCCCTGGGGCCTGGGAATGGGCTAGGTGACCTCCTGAGCCTCCTTTTGCTTTTACAAAAGTAAACTCAATAACGCTGCTTCCTTGTGGATTTTCTCTCCCTCTTCCCCCCACTGTCCTTCTATGCCAGGTAACAAGATATTTATATACACAAATGTGCTTTCCAAAGCTTATTGTCATTCTCTGCATAAGAAGTTTGTGATTTATATTAAGCTGACTGGTCCTTGAGCATGTGCTGTTGTCAAGCTCTCTCCGTCTGCTCAGGAGAAAAGCACTCCGGGGCTGGCACTCAAGAGCATGATCTGGGTATTTATCCTTTTGGCAGTTTGCTAATTATTCCTGTTGCTATCACATCCCCGTGCGGATTTCTGTCTCTCTGCCACAGTAAATATTCTCTCATTTTTTCGAGCTGTGGAGCTGGTACTTATACTGGAGAAGCCTGAATATCCTGCAGGGGCCCATATTGTCATTTGGTTGATAGCAGTGGAATGGGCCAAACATCCTTTCTGTACCACTCAAATTGCATGTCTTTGCATTCCTGTGTTGGCCACTCATTTTCTGGCCCATATTCTGCTCTTGTAAACAGCTCCTATCGTCCCTGGGAGTGCTCTTTGTAGCAAATGCTTTGATAAAGCCGGAGCCATCAGCTGCCAAGACTCCATAAGGAGTCAGAAATAGGCACCAGATATCTCTGCTACTGTAGATGGAGCTGCATTAGCAGCATCATTTCTCTTCCTGAGGACTTAGTAAGCCATTAAAATGTATTATAAAATTAAATGGCATTTTTTCCACCTGGTCTAACCGGTGCCAAGTGCATTGAAAACCCTCCCAGATGACACAACTCTGCATGCAAAATCTCAGAGTCTGCCCTCCTAAGGACTGCAGCTGCCTCAGAGACACCTTTTTTTCCATGGGCTGCCTCCTTCCCTTAGAATAATAAGCTTTAGATGATCTCGGGGGACTCTAGATCCCCCTGCTGCACAATCCAATTTGACCTAAGTGTTGCATGGAGGGGAGGGAGGGAGGGAGAAAATCTTGCAAGCAGACACCGGACTTTCAGTCTGAGATTCCCATTAGTACAAAGAAGAAGTTCATCAGTGAGGGCTTGGGAGATTTCATGCCTGTCTGTGTTGGAAGAAGGGCTCTCTGGAATTGATGGAGCATCATCTGTGCTTCAGTGGTGTGCTGGATCAAGGGGCTGCCTGTGGAGCTTCCAGATGCAAAAAATCCCCGAGTCCTTTCCAGGCCATAAAATCATTGAAACAGCAGCAATCTGCTGAGTGGACACCTTTTAGTCTTGCATTAACTATCCTTTTAGTCTTGTATTAGCTGTATTTTATCATTTAGGTAACGCTGTATATGAACTGTTGAGCCTGCAGCTCAGCTTCAGGACAGGTATTTAAACACCTTAAGTGCTCCACAGGAAGAGAGGAAAGCTGCTTTCCAAAGGAGAAGAATAGCAACCTATGGCTGTGGGTAGACCCAGTTAATCTTCTGTTATCTGTTCTGATAGCCAAATTATGCTCTTATCAGTGCTAGTCCTGTCCCTGCCAATGCAATTACGAAGCCTCACTGGTTTATATCTCTTAGTGAGTTTGCTGCTGCCCAATTCCCCTGGCTGGGTCAGGCAGGGGCTCTGTCTGCAGAATGGCCTGACCCAAGCAAACCTGCTCCCTGCTGCAGCAAAGCTCATTGTTGTGCTCCCTAATCATCTCTAATCCCAGCGGCTGATTCCCCTGATTATGTGTCAGAACACGAGGCTAACCTGTTTAAAAGGAGCTGTTTTCCAACCAGCAGCACTTCCTCTCCTTAGTTCAGGGACGTGGGTCTGACACAAGAGGTGTCTCAGAGAGGTCTCTGGATGGCAGCATGGGAAGACAGCATGTGTCTGTCAGGATAACACTTAGCTCACATTGGGCTCTTTGCCCTATTTTCTAGCTTTTTGGCTGCTCTACAGATAATAGAACCCCTCCAGAGCAGAGGAAGTCTGGCACTGAGCAGGATTCTTTCGAGTAATGCATGGCCCTGGTGGGTATTAATCCTGGTAGTTTAGGCAGGTGTATGCTAGTGATCCTGGAAACTAAATACAGATTTCAATGGTAAAGGTTTTATTTTTTAGAATATAATGTTTTCTGAAATACCAGAGAGTCTGCAGAGCCTGCAGTCACCCTGTGGTGATTTGGTTCATGAACAGCAAAAAGAAAAGTCCTGAGAAGTTATTAATGTTGAGGCTGGGGGATCAAGTGATTGGCAAAAAAAATGTTTCCAGAAATATTTAAGAGAAGCTTGAGACTTTGCAATTATTTCTGAACCCAAATTACTATGTTGATTTATCCAAATACTACTGAACACCAAACCAGGTCCCAACCATAGCTAGAATGGAGCTGATTTATTCATGACTGTTCATTTATCAGAGCAGCTTTCTCTCTTCTGTTTGTAAGCATGACTCACTTTTATAGCCACCAGATCAGATCACAGTTGCATCTTATCTTGTGTCAACACAAACGTGTCCCTGTCCTGTATAAAATCCTTCTTTGCTTCCTATGTTTTTTCTGAGTTGTGCCATGGTGGGAAAGTCTTCATGGGCTTTGATTTCCCCTTAGTTCTTATTTCTTCCCTACACGTGTTACCGTGCTGATTTGTCTTTTCCTCATGCTGTAATTGGGCTGGTGCCACTGTGTAATTTTTAACTGTGTGCAGTATCAACAGACCTCCATCTGTCTCTCCTCCAGAGCTTCCCAGCCTGCCACTATAAATATCTGCCAAATCCTTCTCCAAAGAGAGGATCACCAGATTCCAACTGTTTGCAAAATACGAGCTGCTGCCAGAAATCCTCTCCCACCGTCTGCAACCTGTGCAGAACCTGTCCCTGCTCGGTGTGGGATGGCACTGCTGGCACTGAGGAGCTCAGACTGGAATTCATTGTCCCTCAGAAGCGTGTGCTGCTGCAGAGGGCCCAGCATGTTGGTCTCTTTGCTCAAATATCTCATTATATGTGTCATTTTATTGGACAATAACCTTCAATAATCACCGGGTGATAAAACCAAACTAACTTGTAGGTAGGGGTTTTTTTTTTTTCCCTTTTAAAATGAAATTCTAATTTAAAACATGCTGTGGGGTGGATCAGTTCCAGTGTTGTTTTATAAGATGCTTTACTTGATCTGGAAGGGTCTGGGAGTTCATCCCCCTGTCCCAGCCTGTCACTTAGGGACTGAGGACCACTTACCATGATATAAAGCTGGAGTAACTGGTTGGACTTGCTCAGAGCAGTTTGATCTCCACCTCTCTATACTTATACATCAGAATGGATCATTAGAAGAATTAAGAATTAGCACCAAACAGGCTTGGTTGGATTGTGCACAGTTTAAAAAAAAAAAAAAAAAAAAGAGGCAAAATAAAATAAAATATACCTTTTTAAAAAACTATATCATAAAAATAAAACTTGGATAAAATATTTTTATGTATCAATGCAGTTGGATAAAGTAAAAATTCTAGATTATGAGGTAGGTGCCCTTTAACACAGTTAAAGCCCTTCTCATATCAGTCTGTTAATGGCATTGATTCAGAGCTCTGTGAGGCTCCCTGTAAGTTCAGTTGTGTACCTTGGGCTATGATCCACACGTGTTAGTGTTTGCTGGTGGTATGGCAGCTTGCTCCGGCTGGGGAATTCCCAAGGAACCTCTTTAGGTACTGCTGCAGACATCATATTAAAAATAAATGTCTGCTTGAATAAAAATCTGTCTGTTTAATGTCAGATCCAAGGAACCAGGTTTCTGTTGTATCTGTGGAAGATTGGAGTAAGTCAGCAGAAAGGATTTTTCAAGGTTATTTCAGGAGAGGGTTTCATGTCTGGACCTGCCACGTCTCAGTTGTGTAGAGCTCTGCAGAGGAGCATAAGGAATGTAAAGTATCTTGGGAGGGTGGTAAATCCTCCTTCCAGTCTACATTCTGAGTAACAGGGCATTTTCAAGAGGCAGAGAAGTGGGTGCCATGCGTTTGGCATGAGCATGGACCATGTGAAAAGTGGCTGGGGAGCACCTGAAGCACAAAGAAACTTGGGAGTTTGTGTCATGATGTGTCATCAGGTTCAAAAAGTACTGGGGTTTCCATTCTAGATTGCACTATGGATTTGGTGTCCGTTTTTGAAGGTTTTAGGGCAACCAATTTCATGGTTTTCGTAGGAGGGTGTGCTGCCACTTAATAATACATTATGACGGCAGAAAGATATGTACAAACAAGTCTGAGCCTGCAGGGCACCTGAACTTGCTCCCAGCCAAAAAATATCCGCAGCCATTCCCGGGGTGGCAGGGAGCACCGGGAAGAGGGAAAGGGAGCACAGGCTGGGCTGGGGCAGGGCTGTGCTTGCAAGGCTGAGATCCAGCCCTCAGTTAAGTCTGATTTTCTGGAGCAAGGTTTTCTCGTAAAGGAACAGCCGTGGTTTCTTTTACGGTCTTTGGGAGATAAAAAGCAGATGGCATTGATTAGCTAATTAGTAATATTTTCTGCAACTTACCAGCTTGATGTGCATAAAGTTTGCAAAATCTTGGGGTGAGGATTTATTGAAGAAATCAACTCTTTTAAAATCGGGGGAGGAGGGAAGGTTTCATGCAAATGTGTAATTTTATGTCCGGCAGAAATAGGTTAATCTTTTTTTTCTTTGAATTCATATTCAGAGCTCATTCCTTCATTTTTTAGGGGAATATGCACAATGAGGTTGCAGCTCTCCTAACTCTTGTCTTGACTGCATAGTGCATTGTGTGAAGTGCCAGAGGTTCTGCTCTCCCCCATTCCTCTTTCTGGGTGTGCTCCTTGCCCTTTTGCATTTCTTATGGAGACAAAGCAAAATACTGGTTTTTATTTCATTCCAGGCTCGCTTTTAGCTTGTGTCCTTGTGAACCCTTTGTGGCCACAGCAGCCCCCTAGCAGGACTTCTGCCAAGTGCTGGCCACCTCCATGACCACTGCTGTGACAGTGGTCAGTGCTGTTTCAGCCAGAGCATCACTGGGGTGTTTAAGGCTGCTCTGACCTTGAGTTCTATTGGACATGAGTCAAATACCTTGATGTTTTTCATCATTTAGGGCAAGATAGAGTACCTTGCCAAGAGGTTAATATAAAAAGGAATGTCTGAGAAAGGGTATCAGGCTTTCAAACCCTGCTGGGTGCACAGCAAACTCTTCATACAGCAGAAAACCACAAGATTTTTCTCTTTTCTCCAGCAGCCTGGAGAGCCCTGCCAGGGCCTGTGGGCAGACACCAGCCCTGGTAGTCACAGTGGTGGGTGGACACAGCTTCAGGTCCCCAGCAAACTCAAAATTAGGACTTCTGCGGAGGTTTGAGCTCTGCACCAGCACCACCCCAAAGCCTCTCATGCACCAAGGTCCCCGTGCAGAAGCTGTATTTTAATTGCCAGCGTGCAGCACGAGTGACGCACGAGCTGTCAGCTGGGCCACCTGTGACAGTGGGCAATGAGAAGGAACTTTGTTTTCCTCTTCTGGAGAGCTGTCCTCCCTTGCAGATGCTCTGCAGGCAGCTTTGCTGTGCTTATCTTCTGCTGAAGACTTCAAAACAGGGCATTACACAGGTTGAGGTGCAGCCCAGACATGGCACTGGTCAGCTGCTTGAGTTGTGCTCCATCCAGAAGGACTGGAAGTTGCCTGAAGTGACAGAAAGATTTGCTCCTGTCTTTGTATTTTCTATGTAGTGTGCTATGGAAGCTTTAGCCTTCCTATTTCCAGCCTTCCTATCAGAATGACATTTTTTATTAGTTCTTAAATTTAAGAAACATCAAATTCTGCATCCTCTCTCAAGCACAGTCTTGTTAATGTTCTTTGAAACGTGACAAGTGTTGTGGCCATCAAACTGCAATGATCCTGTTCCTTCTGAAATGAGAAAAACATGTCACTTTTGGCTCTAAGTAATACAAAGGGAGAGGCATATTCCAAGAGCTGCATGGCTGCCAAAGATGAAAGAAAAATGTTATTACTTTTGGAAATTTCATAATTACAGTTAATGATAATTTAATGAAATGACATTGTCTTCACCGCTATTGCTAATGAAATGTTTGAGAGTGATAAAACAGGTCTTGTTAAATAGAGGAGAGTTTTGAGTGGAACAGCTTTGTGACAGCAGACTGCCTGCACAAGTCTTGAATTCCTATTTTTTGTTAGAGTAGTTTAAAAAAGAAGATAAAATGAAGGCTGTGTGGGAAATAATGCACAAATGAGGTATTTAAAGGTCTTCCATTAAGCAAACAATACTGAACTACTGAACAGCATGCTGATGACTGAGCACTGCTCCTTAGAAATGCTAGCCCTTCATTAAAACTCTTCCCTTGTTTTCCTTTGCAGGCAAACCAGAGAACAAGAAACCCCGCCTGACTTTTTTTACTTCTCAGACTATGAGAGACATAATGCAGAAATAGCAGCATTTCATCTGGACAGGCAAGTAGAGTGAATTTGCATTAAAAGAAAAGGGGAAATATTGTGATAAGTTGCTGCACTTGGCCATTCCTGAATTACTTTTTAAAAGGGGAAAGTGGAACAAAGTGGGCAAACGTCATAAATAAATGAAATGGCAGATGATGAAAGAGTAGGTTAATAATTAGGAAATGCGACTTGCTCTGGGAATGAGAAACCTGGCAATAAGTAATTCTCAAAAAGAAAGAGAAGTTATATTGAAGAGAAACTGAGGAATTAAGTTCCCTTGTGATCTTGAAGTACATATGGTGAGGACCCATCTCCCAGGGAACGTGTCACGTAAGTGTGACGGGAGTCTGGCTCACCCCAATTAGCTCCAGAGCACGGAGATCCAAGCGACACGTGGGGAATGGCGTGAGTATTCAGAGAGGAGTAATGGAGATGGGGAGGGAGTTCTGGTTCCACAGCAAAAAGCTGGGACTGTCCCACATCAGGAGCATATTTAGGCCCCAAGTTAGTGGGAAGGAGAGGGCAGTGGTGGTCATCTCATGCTCCTGTTGCTGAAAATGTCCCCCCTCCAGAGTTAGTGCAGGGGATGGTGGATGCCCTAGGACTGCAGCCCTCCCTGCCTGCCCAGGTTAGGGGTGGGAATTACTAATTAGTGATTAACAGTATGTCTGGAAACAATGGCATTTCACTGAAGCATCTTTCGCACTGTGAAAGGCCAAGAAACATCCTTTGGAAAGCTCAAAGCTTTGAGGCCACAAGTTATTTGGGGGTTTGTGTAGTGTTGCTGCCTTCTAGGATGATGCCTGGGATATGGGAACATATCAGCGGGTGGCACAGGGTAGGTTTGCCAGTAAGAGCCAATCCTGATCAGATCCTTCAAGGATCTTCTCTATTTTATTGTTGTTGACCTTGGTGTTGATCCCTTCTGCTTTATATTTTATAGTGCTGTTTTAAGCAGATGGTGCTGTAGAAAAAAACATTAGTGGAGTTCCTATGGGGGGTGTGTTAAATATCCACACACTAAGCAGGAAAAGCAGTTGCTATGCGGTGTAGAAAATGTGAACAGCAGACAGTGGGTATAAAAATCGTGCCTCTGGGGACACTTTGTATGGGGTCTTTGCTCTTTTACTGTATCTAATAGCAATGCTTCGTAGGGAGGTTTTTATGATCTACGAGGGCGGGGGAGTTTGGAGTGGAGAGAGGCTCTTCTCCCAGCCTTTGCCTGTGGGAAAATTTTTGGTCTCAGGGAGATTGTTTAGGTTGGTGTAAGGGTATTAAAACAGAGAGGAGCAGAAGGAAATAAACACATACTAAGACTGTCTGCAAAAGAATTACATGGTGTTTGTGGGAGAAAGAGGCTGAAATCCCATTCACCAGATCACTTAAAAGGCTGGTGAGCAAAATGCATGTCACAACAATCATACAGTAGCATGAAGTAGAAAAAAATAAATTCTTGCTGTCTCTGGTTTTTGGAATCATATGTATCTTCATTTTTATCATGGAACAATGCCCTCCATACTTTTCTTGTATTTTACTGCATACTATGTGGGCAACTCAGAGCTCATCATATTCAGGACATATTTTGTAATATATTGTGTGAGGGATTAGCCAGTTTAAAGTTGATGGGCTTTATACTCCTTAAAGACCACGGATAAATGTGCCTTCAGAGTGTAATGAAGCTTCCTAAAACCTCTAACTATCATTACATCTTAATCCTTTACATAAACGATGTCTTTTCTCCCTCTTGCAGGATCCTGGATTTCCGGCGCGTGCCCCCGGTTGCAGGTAGACTGGTTAACATGACAAGGGAAATACGAGATGTTACTCGTGACAAGAAGCTGTGGAGAACATTTTTCATCTCACCAGGTAGTCCTGGAAATAACACTCTATTCTTTCTATCCTGCTGAACACATACTTAAGGAAACGATGTGTAGATTGCTTAATTGCTCAGATATTTCTAATAAAACTGTCTTCTAGACCTTTGAATAAAAATAGATGTGGAGACATAGCTTACAAAGAAGACTTTATTGTTTTGAGTTGAGTGCCTTTTCCCCTTGACAAATTATCCGCAGAGAGAGGCTTTTATGTTTGCCAAAGCAATGTATTCAACAAATGTTTTATGTAGAACAATTTCTAAGGCAATTTTTTCTGGTGCTCTCCATTTACCCAAAACCTTATTACCCAGCCCATTAGTTATTTAGGGCTTTTTTCCTACTGCAGTGTGATCTGTCACTTCTGTTGGTCAGATGCCTTTATTTCTGGGTTTGACCGGAGGACCAAACCTAATTTCTCAGAGTCATTCAGGTTTTATTACAACAGGAGTTTGGAAAAAAAAATCAGGAAATAGATATGTAATATATCGTGCTTCCAGCTCAAATTCTCTGTTGGGCTAGAAGTGACCTGAATTTTTCCCAGTCCTCACTCTTGCTTTGAGGGCTGACCCAGGAGCTGATACCACTCACTCTTCACTCTTTCACAACATTTTATGGACCCAGTCAAGGATGGAGCTCCACAAGGTGGGAATTTTACAGACACAGGATAAAACCCTATCCTGCTCACCAAAGTATACAACTGGAATAGGGAAAAATGGGCAAAGGGTGGGAAGAAGTGACAGCATCTCTGTTCAGCTTCTGGGATGCCAAGATGGAGAAATTAAGGCTCTGAGTTAAGGCACAGAAATAATGTTTAAGTTTGTTCTTACATATAGAATTTATAGGTTATAGGTTCAATTTAAAGCACAGTGCCATGTTCCAGTAGCTTAACTCATATTGTTTCAGCTGTGTGCAAATGTGCTTTGCTGAACTGAGGCTGTGACTTGTGTAAGAGGCAATCTGGAGCAGAAACCTCTGGAGATCTCTCCCTTGCTCTGTGTGTGATTGGCCAGAAGCTGTTTATCCCAGATCCCTAAAGTCGAGATCCAAAGACTTAATTACAGTTTCTCCCAATGTAACTGTAATTTATTGCTGTTAGCTAGAAACCAGAGCCCTGTCGTTGCAGAGCTTTTGCTCTTAAAATGTTTATCACACTTTTCTGATCCCCAGTAAAGTCATTATTACAGCTGTTATTTTTAGCTTTGTATTTATGTTCAGCTCTGCAGGACACAGTTGAGCAGACAGTTATTTATTCCAGGAACTTCACTTGTAAAATACATTACATAATTGCAGAAGGTTTCCTTTTACCCTGTGTTCTGAGCACTCCAATTTTACATGCATGGTTATGGTGACAGTACGTGTTCCCCAAACCTGGTGGGCAGACATTCTGCATTTGCCTCAATTGCTTTCCCTCCCTCTTTGTCTCTCTATACTTTTTTTTGCCTTGCTTTTTGTAGGCAAATATGCGCAAAAAAAGGGCAAAAAAATCTTTTGATGCACAAAGTGCTTTGGCTCACGTGAAATATAAGCCATTTTTTTCCTATTTTGGCAAGTAAGGTGTGGATTAGTAGGTTTGCTTGATTTTTAGTCTTCTCAGGTTATATTTCAAGGCTTAGGGGTGAACTTGAATGATTTCTGAGAATTACAAAACTGTTCTCAAGTACTGAGCAGCTTACAGCAGCCAGAGCAGGGCAACACAGAGTTAAGGCTGCCAGTTCAGATGAAGATCTTTATCTTGTCATTATGAAATTCTGGACATCCAAGGGATGATCCAAGCATAATCCTTTACTCAAATTTATTTAGAGGTCTCAGATAAATTCAATTAAAATATTTGATTAACTATGAATCAGGCTTTTCTGGAGAACAAAATGCTTAAGCAATTAATTTTTCTTTCCATTTTACATTTCCTGAATCAATACACTTTGGTTAAATCACGTTGGTTACTTGTCAGAGTTCTTCCCTACAAGTCCCCAGATTAATTAGTCAGGTTCTCATTAACATGTGCCCAACCTCTGTCTTGTATTTCATACTGACCTTAAAAGGCAGACATTAATTAATGCTTAATGAAAAAATAATAAAGATCCTAAATTAAGCTTTTAGAAGCAACTTTCACAAGCCCAGCAGGCAGCTCAGGCAGCAGATTGAGGGCAGAGAAGGAAGAGGGAGGTACTGGGGTGAGATTTGTGGTCTGGGGACTGAGGATGAAGAGGGAGCAGGGAGCCTGGGGAAGGCTGAGGGGCTGACCTGGCCCTCTGGCAGATGGAGGGCAGCTGAGTCAGTCGGTTTTGAGGGAGAGCTTCCTCCAAAGGTGAGAAATTGAGGTGTGACCTCTTGGTACATGCACAAACCAGGCTGTGCACCAGCATAAAGCTGCCAAGGACCCTCTGGAACTCCCTTTCAGGTAGCTCTGTCACTGCATCTCCATCCCCAGCAGTGCTCAGTGACAATTAGTAGTCATGGGGACACGTGGTGCCTGCTGGCAAAATATCCCTCTCCATACACGTGTACCCAGCTCTTAAAATTAAACGAGCACTAAATGAAATGGATTTTATAGGAAGATGTTCCCCTCAGGCTGGGAGGGGGACCTTTGAGGGTGGTTATTGATGATGCTCACCAATCACAGGATCATGGAATCAGCTGCATTGGAAGGGGCCCATCAGGCTCATCCAGTCCTGTTCCTGGCCCTGCACAGGACACCCCAAGGATCCCACCAAGAGCATTGTCCAAGCATGTGTTATCTCCCAAACTGGTGTTGGAAGAAACCTCACTGCATTTCCACTCCTGGGCCACTCCCTTGTCCCATCAGGCATGGAAATCAGGGCCAGGGAGCCACAGGCAGCCGTGGCTTCAGAGCACGGTGCCGAGCAGCATCCCTGCTTCCGTGGAAAAGTGACAATGGCTGTGAGCAGGCAGATCACTGGATGCATTAGGCTGCAGTCAGAGAGAAAGCAGATTGCAGAAAAGTGCACTTCCAGGCAGTTTGGATTTAAACATGAGAAATGGAATTAGGTCAGTAATTATTTAAATTAATTTTATGTCCTTTGCAGCAGGGCAGACTGCAGTAGTCCTGCTACTCTTACAAATGAATGGTAATTTGCTAGGAAAAAAGAGACATACTAATGATGTCAGCCTTCATTTTGGAAGTAATTGAGGCAGCAGCTTAAAGAAATCAATGTTACACAGCGAGTAAGCACTATGTTTTTGTTCATATTAACCAATTCCAAGGGATTATGGATTTTTTTCTCTTTCAGCGTACAATAGCGGTTCTGAATTACCTATTATTTTGAGCAGGTAAATGAAAGATCTTTTGATGCATTGCTGTAGTAAATATTCAGGATTATTTCCAGTACTCCAATTGCACAGGCTTGCTAAATGTCCTCTATTAACAGTCATGCAAAGCTGAATAAAAGAATTGCTCTGCCAAGCAATTTGCTTTAAGGTATCCCACCTTGTTCCTGTTCTTCCTGAGAAGAATTACTGTTCAGCTATCAGGAGGATGCACAGAGAATGTGCAGATGAGTACACAGACACTCTGGTTCTTAATTGTTGTAATTAGTTAGAGTTTCAATCACCAGACCATGATTTTTGCCTGCATTTCGTTACGAATCGCATCCGTTCCTCCTCGGATAATGAAAATCAGACACCGCAACATGGGGTTCTCTTCCCTTTCTGCTGCTTTGGGGAAACAATTTTCATTTCTAGTGAAGAAGGATTTTGCGTGTTGCAAATGCACAGCATTTGAACATTCCAGCAGGTATAAACATCCCTCCCTGCCTGGTTTGCCAGCACTGCTGCTGTTGCCATTCCTGCCCACTCTGCAGGAGCACAAATTCCTGGCTGTTGCTCCCTTTGCAGGTGTACTTATGCAGAAACACCTTCATCTGGTGAGAGGAACACATGGTTTGGGCAATTTTAATGAGAGAAGAAGGACTGTGCTCCAGTAGGGAGCTCATCTTCCCTTTCCCTCTTATTTTTGCTTCGGAAAGCCAAACCCTGCTCTCCGCGTGGGATTGCCATGAAGCGCTGGGCTTGTGTCTCTAGCTGGAATTTCACCCTCAGCCTGCTGTGCAGAATGTGGGTCACCTACTTAGGTTTCAAAGAGCCTTGCTACAGCACCTTGAAGTCTTAAATGAGAACTGTGGTTTTCTATATTTGGTGCCTCTTTTTTTTCCCTACATTTTTAAGAAGCCTTAAAAATGAATGTTTCCCCAGATAATTCAGGCTGCTGCATCTTACTGCTGGTATGTAAGGACTAGGGTAGACATAATAAGACGTCTATTCCGTGTCAATCAAAGCAGTTAATTTCTTTAGCAGCAGCTTGAGATAAAGCATCCTTTCACCTCCACTATCCCCAGAAATTGGACAGGAGCTGTGGGGAGTAGGTACCACAGGTCTGAGCCCATGGGGGGAATAACTGCTGGCAGAAAAGGATTCGCCATTGAAAGTAACTTCTCACTGAGAAACATACTCATGGTTTTACTGCAAGTTCTCTGTCTTAATGCCAGTAAACACCTTGCTGCTGCTCAGGGGATTGGATGCCTGGAGCTGGTGATGGGGCTCCGTGGAGGATCGATAGCTGGAAGATCGTGGCAGGGATGAGTGGGATGAGTGGCTGGCATGGTGCAGGCAGCACACGTGCTCCCTGCACAGCTCTGCAGCAGCAAACACCAGCACTGCCACAGCCCTCAGCTCTCCTCAAGATTTACCTGGATACCAGTGTGTGATTACTGTCAAGTGATTAGCCCCAGTTACTTTCATTGACAATACAGAGCAGGGTTTCATTGTTCCCAAAGTTAAATTCAGAAGCAAACTATTAAACAGAGTATTTATCTTCCCACTGAGCAAAATGCTGTGTTTAATACAACTTCTTTTTCTTGAAAGGTCAGATTTACATAGTGAGCAGCAGAGGCTGTAATGGCATGGGGGGCATTTGCTGGGCCTTTTGCTCTTTACAAAACTGTTTGGCAGGAGATAAACGAGCACTGGCTTCCTGCTGCCCAGTGCAAGTCAGGTCATAGAAACCTTGGAAGATAAGTTATCTCAGGCAGTCAAGATAAATCCGAATGGTTCCCTCCCTCCACAGATGAGGGGGTGATGCTGAGACAGCTGAATTGAAGCACAAGCCCCACTGCAGCTGCAAATCAGTGGAAACACAGTTTTTAAGAGAGGATATTCTGCTTGGTAAAACACCTAAATTGCAAACTTAGAAGTATAGATATGTCGAGTGATCCCTTCCTTCCTTTTGTAATTTCTGCTCTTCGTTTTCTCTTCCCTCAAGTGCTTTTCTTTTCCTTGAGTAATTGTCAACAAGCTTTTTGGCCACAGAGTAAATATTTCTGGCCTTGGCTGGGATATATTTAACTGCTATGATCCAACCCTGTGAATATAAATAACACAGTTTGGGTCAGCTGGTCCTGAGCACGGATGGATGAGTGGCCCTTGTGAGTCAGGCACGGCAGAGTGATGCAAAAAGGCTGTCTTAGAGTAAAGTAATCACAACTTCATGGACAGATCAGGTGGCCATCAACAGGAAAAGCTGGGACATCAGTGGGAAGCTGGGACAGATTGTCAAGGAGCGACACATCAGCCTTATAGTGTGGTTATTTGGTGTAATTCCGTGGTTAACAGCCAGTCCCAGCTAATGTAGCTAATTACTCAAAAGCATCACAAGACCTTATTGCTACTCCATGTTCCCCTACTTCTCCTTCCTCAAACACAGCTGCTTGCTCTGTTCCTCCCTCTCTCCTGTCATCCCCAGAGTTGTCCCCTGTCCTCCTGACTCACCATCTCCTGCTGGCAGTGCCCCATCTCCACTGGGCTGCCGGTTTGGACTGGGGGGTGTCACAGTGACGTGCAGGGCCGTGTGCTGCAGGGCATCACTGCCATGCAAACCCACCCCTTACCTTCCTGTGGCAGGCAGAAAATCACCTCCTGCTACTCCCAGCTCTTCCTGCCCCATTTACACTGAGCCTGCCCAGAGGGAGAGGAGCTCAGAAACAATATTTGAATTTAGAGGCCTTGTGGGGAATTAGGAAGCAATGTGACTTCTCAGCTTCATGCCTTACCATGAGGAAAGGGCATAGTCTTCCTCTAATGACATTTTATGTGCATAAAGCAGTGTCAAAAAGAGCTGTAGCACACTGACAGGAGCAGCAGTGTGCTCCTATTCCTGTTCCCAGTGCGGCGTTGGTGGGCTTTGGGATGAGCTGCTCTCTCTCACCCTCAGTGAATTCCCGTGGGCAGGGTGTTCCTGTAAAGAGGTGGGTGTTCCTGCTGGTACAGAAGTATGTGGTGGCAGTTTTAGGGAGGTTTTAAGGTAACACACGGTCCAAAACCTGCTGCGGATTCTTTTTCTGTGGTTGTTGGAGTAACGTGAGGTGTGGAGGAAGGAATTTGTGTTTGGGATGTGTGCTGACAGCGTTACGACCGTGCTATTTCCACCTTCCACGCACACCCCCACGGGACTCTTGATGGTAAATAATTCTCCTTGCAAAAACTGCCAGTTCTTCTCATACCAGCAAGGAAATGAATGAAATGTTCTCTGTTCTTAAAGAAACGAGCCAAGATTTTGAGAAGTGACTTAATTTTGGGCACATGCCACTTGTTCAGCTGTGGGATTTGGGGTTCCAGGCTGGGGTAACAAATAGCTCCCAAGGAATGTATCAGTCTGGGAAAACAAAAGAAGGACAGGATTTAAAAAAAATGGGCTTGGGGAATATAAATAGAGTGCAAATAGTCACAAAGAGCTTAGCACAGGGCGTGATCCCAGCCACTGAAATGAATGTCTTTCTAGTGGTTTCAGCAGAGGAAAACTATGTGTGGTAACAGGGGTTTGGATTTATTTCTGCTCCTACATACACCAGTGCTTTTATGAATTCTCAATACTGATTTAAGAATAGGCTTTAAAGCTCTTTCCCTTTCTTTGCCAGCCAACAACATCTGCTTCTATGGGGAATGCTCCTACTACTGCTCAACAGAGCATGCCCTGTGTGGAAAACCAGACCAGATTGAAGGGTCTCTGGCTGCTTTCCTGCCCGATTTGTCACTAGCAAAAAGGAAAACCTGGAGAAACCCTTGGAGACGCTCCTACCACAAGCGCAAGAAAGCAGAGTGAGTAGTGGTGAGCAAAGCTGCACAGGGTGACAGGGAAATAACCCAGCTCCTGGCCTCAGGAGAGCAGCTGGGTTTCCCCAGCCCTGGGAAGGGACAGGTCACTTCACGTGCCAGGAGCTCCAGCTTATGGTCCTGAACCCAAAAGGACCTTCAGTGGCATAATTCCCTCATGGGACAGACACCTCCAGTGGCATTGACAGGATGCAACAGGACCTGTCTAAGTCCTGTCAGAGGGGAAGATTGACTGCTCTCAGCAGCCCTAAACAAGTCTCAGATGTTGCCACCATATGACTGATGGTGCAGCTCATCTCCTAAATCCTGAAGCTACTGGCCAGATAGTTTTCAGTCTTGTGATTTTCTTCCTTTTCCATCAGTCACAGTCTTCCTTGCTTGCCTGCATTGCTGGAAGCAGCCTGAGGAATGTGCTGCCTCTACCTGACCCTGCCCTCAATCGAACATGATACAAGTAGATCTTTGCAAAATAACAACGTTTTTTTTGTAGTTTTCAGTAAGCTTTGTATGTCACATAAAATATCAAAATACTGCCTTTTCCAGATGGGAAGTTGATCCAGATTACTGTGAAGAGGTTAAACAAACACCCCCATATGACAGTGGGACCAGAATTCTGGATATAATGGATATGACAGTTTTTGATTTCCTAATGGGTATGTTTCATCTCTTTCAAAAATTAAATGCAACATTTAATTAGAATAAGAACCATTTCTTTCTGCACTGCTCTGCAGAGCTCAGCAGTTTGCTAAAGCATGGCTGAAACTGCATTTACTGTATGTGCTGTTCTAGATGATTATGAGAAAATGCAGATTTACGTGGTTATGTATTCCCATCAGTGCAGATTAAAGGAACAAAGATGTTCAGAAATGTAGAGTGATGATGAACGCAGGTCAGGCCAGTCTCCTTCACAACAGTGAAGGGCTTCACACTTTGCTTTAGTGAGTGCTTTACCCCTGTAATACATGGCTCCTGGATGCACATGCAAGGACTGCTCATTATTGGTGCTTTGTTTTCATCCTGCAGGAGTGTTCTCTGCTGCTTCTCTACGAAATGTCAGGGTGGGGGGGAAGAAGCATTGCTTTGTCACCAAGGCAGCTGTGGATTCTATCAGGATTTTTTCTCTTTATGTAACCTGATCTCAATAAAATAATTATTTACAACCAGGTAATATTGACCCATTCCAAGCCTAATTCTCCTTCTCATATGAAACCTTTCGTGCTGCAGCAAATACACCTCTAAGGTGCCAACCTACATCCTTGATCTTTGGGCACATGCCAGCATGGACACATCCTGTGCCATTGCCCCCACTGAGATTTCTGCAATAGGCTGCAGCAGGGGAGGCCAAGTGACAGCTCAGGAGCCATAGGTGGCATCTATAAGTAGCTCAAGACCCCTGCCATGGAGACAAAATTCATAGCTTGGCAGCAGTCCTCTGCACATTGACCTTAAAAAACAGATCGCACAGGGAGAGCTGTGCAGCTGTGCAGATCAGCACCATCCTCATCCATATCTACTGTTCTGGCTTCCCAGGCAGTCAGCAATTGGTGCAAAGTTCTCGTTAGAGGAAAACCAGGGTGTGTGTGGTTCAGAAAGTTGAATGTAGTATTAACAAAGTGATCAGGATTAACACCCCTGCTCGAAGCAGGCATTATCTCCTCCCTGAACTAAGCCTTGCACATGCTGTGTGTACCATGTCTGCTTCAGACACCCTACTGACCCCAGGCTGCAGCAGCAGGGCTTACTGTCACCAGGGCAGGAAGCTCTGGTGGCTCAGGACGCAGCTACCCTACAGGTGACCAGGCTCCCCACACAGCTGATGCCCTTGTGCTGGAGAGGGATTTCCCTGGTGTACCCCAGGAGGGGTTGCTGGAGGCTGGGAAGGTTGGCTTTGTCTTCTGATGGGCCTGTTAGAGCTTAAGTATAAAAGCCACAGAGAGCTTGAAAAGCTGCGAGAGGCTTAACAACCCTTCCAGCATCACACACTTTGGGGTATCCATGGTAGGAGCAAAGGAGCTCAGCAGATCTGTTGTTTGCTCTGCTCTACCCAGCTATGGTTTCTGGGCAGCGCTAGGCTTTTACATTGCCCTGACCTGCAGGCTCAAGGCAGAGTGAGAATGGCCTTTTTCTTCCTTTGTTCCATAGGTAACATGGATCGCCATCACTACGAAACCTTTGAGAAGTTTGGAAACGAAACTTTTATTATCCACTTAGATAATGGAAGAGGGTAAATACCTTTAATAATCTTTCTGGGGTTAAAGGAAAAAGAAAAAAGTCACTCTTTAAAACAGCCTTTGTTACATTCTTGCCCTTATCTTTAAATAGGTTTGGAAAATATTCCCACGATGAACTTTCCATATTGGTGCCTTTAAACCAGTGCTGCAGGTACGTTTTCCCTCTGGAGGTGTTTCCTGGTTTACAGTTGTTTCCACTAACAGGACTGAAAATGTTCAAGTGAATCTTGCATTGCACACCATGGAGAGGAGGAGATGTTGTGATCCTGCCCAGCTAGCCCTGAGCATTGGCACTGCCATATTAAATGCCCCGTTGGGTCCAGGACCTTGCAGGAACACAGCCGTGAGCTGTTGGGGGAGAGGCTTTAAGACAAAATACACATCCCATGGAAGTCAAGTGACAAAATCCCAGAAAGTGCTTCTCAACAGCTTTCCTTGGTGCCCGTGGCCAGGGTTTTCAGAGGGGTCAGGTGACATTTGGAGTTTCAGCTCTGCAGGGTGAGCTCTGTGTCTGCGGGGGCTCTGGGCAGCCCTGCAGGGTGAGCCTGAGGAGCCTCTGCTGCTGTCACACATGTCCCTGCTCACGTGTGTCACACGTGTCATTGCCAAGATGGGCATGGCCCTGTGAATGCTGCAGCAGCTCCAGTTGGTGCCCTTCCCAGAGAGGGGCACGAGGGCTGCCTGCACTGCCCCATGGATCTGTGCTCCAGAACCTCTGCCCCTCTAAGGGCCCCCAGAGATCAGTGGCCAGGTAACAATGCCAGCTGCTCATTAGGACTGTGGCAGTGCCTGAGTCTCATCATTTCAGATCCCAGAATAAGGCTCTTAGACTATTATTGTAATGCTGGCTATAAGCCTTTTAGCTTTGTCAAAGTCAACAGTGATGGAAATACCAAATTGCTTTTTTTTCTCCTTTTTTCTCTTAGAATCAGGAAGTCTACCTATCTGCGATTACAGTTGCTAGCCAAGGAGGAATACAAACTCAGTCTCCTGATGAAAGAATCTTTGCTAAAAGATAAAATAGCTCCAATCCTCTACCAGCCTCACTTGGAGGCAATGGACAGGCGGCTGCGGATTGTCCTCAAGGCCATCAGTGACTGCATAGAGAAGGATGGGTATGACAACGTGGTTGAAAATGACTTTAACACGGATGTTAACACTGTTACGACCGAGAGGTAGTGAAATGGCAAGACTACGTTTTTACCAGCTGAGTCAAGAAGATTCAAAGAGGAAAAAGAAAAAAACGAAAAAAATAAAAATAAGTCTTGCAAAAGACTGTGTATGCCACTTTGTGAATTCAGTGAATTCAGAAATGAGATATAATTGTTCCCAAAGTAGGTAAAGTGTAGACTCTGCAAAGGATTAGTTCATTAAGAAAAATAAGTCTAATGTGATGCTTTTCATTAGTTCCTGAAGAGAGATTATGAAAAGATTCAGAAAATACTCAATCATTGACAGACAACAGTCTGATAGCAAAACACCTCCTGTCCTTTTTGTATAGAAAGGAGGCCTTTACTTAATATTTTGTATTTATATATGGTATATCTATGAAACCCCAGACCTACCTTCCAAATTTAACTGAGAGGGACAGCATAGTTTTGTGACTCACACTTTATTTGTGGTGACAGTCCACTTGGTATTTTGTGTTAACCCTTTAAGTGCTCTAATCCACTGTATCTTATTTAAATTGAATGCTTATTTTCCCCCCAGCTACTCAGCATTTAAAGGGTTAAGGCAGTATGAACTTTTAAAGGCAAAAAATAATAATAATAATTATAATAATAATGATAATAAATACAGGGGTTACCAGAAGGGAATTTCACTAATTGTGCTTTGACAGGAATACTTGAATGTTGGTTTTACAAAGTGATGTAAAATGACAAGTTGTACTATTTGTCCATAAGGAGGTGGCAGCTCTTATCTTTCTAGACTGTCATAGCTGAGCTGCTACTTTTCAATTTTGCTTTTGATAGTTTTGTGTAAATATATACATATATGGGTAAAAAGCTGCTTTCAGCAGCTCTAGGCTTACTTTTGCAGCATTTTTGTGGAATTGTTTGCAACGTGGTAAAAGTGCAATAAAGATATGCAAAATGTGTAGCCATCTTGTCTAAATGGATTCATTCATCTTGTTCAGAGCAAAGCTCTGTGCACCAGCCAAGTGTCCCAGAAGTGGTTGTTTAAATTGTCATCCCCTTTTGTAGCAGCAGCAAGTGGAGCTGGAGCAGGGAATTGGTGATTAATACTCAGCGAAATGCTGATAAGGGCCGGGGTGGTGGAGAAGGCTAATCTTTCCTATGGAAGCATTGTTTTGACTGTCATTTCAGCATCCCTTCCTCTTGCAATGATAGCTGTAGAGCAACACCTCTCAAAGATTATGGCTTGACTTGCTGCCCAGAGGGTTTAGAAACACCAGTGCCTCTCACTTGGGCTGCAAAAGCCCTTACACAACCTAGGAAATCTCAGCCTAAATTAGCTGGAAACATGGTATTCTTATCCAAATAGTTTTGAATCATGCTCAGCTGCATTCATTGATGTGTAGAGACTTTCAGCCCAAAAGCAAGCTATAAATTGAACACGTGGCTGTATTTGACTTGTGGAAACATGGTGTGGTACAGCAGGAATCCCTCATCGCTCCTCTGGGTGAGGGAAGAATTTATTATGACAGTGTTCATCACAACTATAATTCAAAGCTGCCATTTGTTTCATTTGATGTCTTTTTTCACAGGGATTCATAACCATATACTTTAAAAGCCAGGTAGACTAAAATGTAGGCATTTCAGCATATTAAAATTTTGAATGAGAGAAAAAGCTGCTATATGGGCTCATTCACTTCTTAGGTTGGTATATTATCCCTAAAAAACACGTCTTTTATATTTTATGGCCCATTTTGAATTCCCATAGCTCTCACAGACATGGCATATAAAGACAACAGAATATCTCAAATTGTTCAACTGTGCATGAACTTGGAAAATTTCTGTTTTATCCCATGGCTTTTTTTCACTTTTGAAGACCCACCTATCATAACAAGGATTCCTCTGCAACACAGCACTGGAACTGCAATGCTCTCTGCCCAGTAGCCAAAAAAAACCCCAAAACACGACATTATAAACAGGTGAAATGGGTGATATTATCCTTGGTCTATCTTCAATGCCTGGCTGTGGTTTTCCTGCAGGTGCAGGTTTTTCTCACTATGAAATTGTGCCAGGATGGCAGAGGAGCTCTAAAATCACCTTCCCAGGGCAGCTCTGCTTTCTGCTTCCAGGGCCAGCTCAGCAAACCTGGTTTGCTTCTGGAAAGTAGCACTTGGCAGCCTCTTAGCTCAGAGGGGATCAGATCAGTGAAGGCCTTGGCTCTTAAGAGGCTGGGTGTAGGTCAGGAGCTCCTGGCAGGGTGGTTCAAGCTGAAGGTGTCTGCAGAAGGCTGCCTGGTGCTGTCAGGGATATGAACTTACTGTTACGGATCTGATTCTGAATTCCTGTAAGCAAAATTAGTAGTGTTTCTATAGAATAAGTGTTGTTTAGGATGGAATAAGTAGTGTTTGTATAAAGAGCTAAAGGTTGTTAATCCTTGCCACACTGTAAAGAGTTCTGACGGTCTCCAGTTTCCTTCTCCTGGACTTTGATTCTTCCCCTCATAAACTTTGTGCTACAGCTTTCTAGACTTGTAAAAATTCTTCCCATTTCCAGTCTTAAATTAAGCATACAGAAAAGCTGAAGGGGAGGCTTTTCTTTGGCATGAGACCTGCACGTACCTTGGAAGAAGGGAAACACTGGCTCACATGCTGGAGAGGTTTCCCCTCCTCGGTACCTCTGATGAGAAACTGGGGTGAATTAGCCCCACGTGGGCAATGCAAGTCTAAACCCACTGCGGGGTGCTCAGGAGATGGATGGCAAGAGCTGAGTCTAGACCCCACCTGTGGTCAAGGGTAGCTGAGGACACAGCTGATCTGGAGGGTATTGCAGGGGTGGAAGGGATGATTAATTAAACATGCTGTGGAGTTCTTGGTATCTACCAGGAAGCTCTGGCGTGTTTGCATTCCCGCTGCCAGGCAGCTGGAGCTTTGACTCATGTTCATTTTCTGGGTTTTCAGGAAGGGAAAAGAATTATTGCCTTGTTCCACTATTTTTTTTTTTATGCGGGTGGGGGTGAGTGGGCACGAGAGACGAGAAATTGGAGCCAGGGAGTGAACTTGTGGCTCTGCCTCTCAGTTCTTGGGGTAACACAGCCCTGAGGATGGCTCTGTACAGCCCAGGTAGGGGCAAACCCCCACTTTTGGGGTGCATCTGCATTGCCCCAAGACATAGCTGGTCTGAATTCCTTCTGGAAACCTCGTGGGTTTGCCTTTAGGCAGAGGGTGTTGCCATGTGAGCCCGTGGCTCTGAAAAGGCTGTCACTGTGTGTTCGGTCAGCAATCCAGGAACTGATGAGGATGGTGTAACACCTCTTTAGGAGTCCCACATATTTACCAGACAAAAAGATTTGCTCTAGGAAGATAAATAAATGTTAGAATTCAATTGGTTTGTGTCTGAATCTCAAAAGTGGGTGTAGCAGCAGGGCCCAGACAATTAACACACCTAGAAATCTGTGGCAGCCTGTCAGGGGCATAATGTGTTCAGCACGATGAATACAGTATGCACAATAAATAACAGATAAAAATGGATAATATATTTCTAAAAGCACCTAATTACAACAGTATCTGACAGTGTAGAATAGCTTACCGTATTCTCCTGAGTAATTCAGAGGAGAGCCTCATTTGTTTTTGTGGTTTTCCTGTTATTTAGGCATCAAAGGGAAATTGAAGGCAAAAAGCTCTCATTGTTTGAAGTAGGTATCACTGTTGTGATCAGCAGAGCCCGTGATGTATATACAAGCTGGAAGCCTGAAGCAGATTGCAGTGTAAGCAGCAGCAAGATGTGTTGTGTAGGAGGAGGGAAACTGGGATTTCAGCCTGACGGTTGCCCTTGAGCACTGAACTGAAAATGAACTTGTCTATGTCGGCGTTACAGGGAGGAGCATCCAAAGGGTGTTCTGGTTCCATCGATGGACCTGTACGTGGTGATGATAAGGGGGATGTCCTGCTGTCTTCCACTGCAGCAATGGCATTGTGCCCTTCGTCCCCTTGGCACAGCCAGGCTCCACCTAATGACTGTCAGCAAGGCTCTTGTGACCCCTGCCTGAAAGTGCTCATTTCCAGCTTGGAGCGGGACACACACTAGAGCGTCAATAATTTGCATCCTGAGGGAGCAAACTTTTCTTCTAGTACTGAATGTAAAGGTTCATTTTCCAGAAATTATTCCAGCTACCAGTTGTTTCTATGGAGTCTCTTGCCAATGGTTGTTTACTGAAGTATCCGGGGCTCAATACGCAGAAATAAGCGCGCACAAGGACAATTCTTTTGAAAGTAAATTGAGCGTTTGGAGGAAATTTTGAGTGTTGGGGGATGAGTTTTCACATGGAATTTCAAGTTATTACCAGTTGGAAGCTGCTGGATTTCTTGAGAATAATATTTTTATGCTCAAAGTCATTCATAGGTAGCCTCCAGCCATAACTCTGTCTGACCAGATCAAACTCAATTATCTGCTCCCTTCTACATTTGCATCAGTAAAGTACCACTTCAATGCTTTTGGGGGCTGGCTAGAAAAAAAAATGAAAAGCAATTCAATTTGGTGGGTCAAAAGACTTGAGAATTGAGGTCAGACCAGTTCTGGCCATGGTTAGAAATGAAGCATCAGCAAAAAGGAGGCTGTTGATTTGGCAGTAGCTATTCCTCTTCCTCCAATGCAAGGGCAGAGCAAATACTTGTGACTAGGAAAGGGCTGCTGGAATACCTGCTGCTCCACCTTTTTAAACACTTTCCAAGGTTTTCCATTTATGCAACTCTGATGTAATTATGATGACCAGCTGAGGGGATTTTGAGCAAGATGGGGGGAATGCTCACATTTGTATCCAGTCTCCTCTGTGAGGATTTAGGTGCTGGGAGATCAGCTCCTCTCTTTCAAATGACCTTACTGCACAATCAGCCCTGTCCCCTGTCACAAGTAACTCGTGTTATGCCTTGAGCCTTGCTCAGGTATGGGCCCAAACCCAGCAGCTTGCAGATGGAATTGGCAGCTGGAACCAAAGGAGAACATCTCAAAATTGGAGATGTCAGATCAGAGCACTCTCCACTCCTATGAATGTGGGAATCTGGGTCACGTTGTGCCTTGGCCACAGTAATGAATAGCATTAGGGTCTCATCATAAATTCTTCTGTTGCTTCTTCTGGAAAGGTGCTGGCTGACAGACACATGCACAAAACCACCTGTGACATGTGCTAGTTGACATAACTTAAAAATACATCCCAGGGTGACTTATGACAGACAAAATCTCAGCCCCCCAGCTGCTGGGGCTGCACTAACACCAGCCATGTGTCACTGCAGAGGTGGTGCTGGATTCTGCTGGAGCACGATGATCCCCGTACACCCGCCGTGCTCGCTGGAGCACCTGGGTGCCTGCAGAAGGTGCCGTAAATCAAGGCAGGACAACGATCTGCCTGCATCTCCTGAACCCCCATGCACACATAAATGAGAAATGAGAGCTAAAGCTGTCTGCAAAATGCAGGCAATACAGCTGAGGAAGACCAAGCTGGGGGAAAGGAACAACCCAAAATGATGGAGGCAAGTTGATGGTCAAATCTATTCTTGTGAACACCAATACCTAAGCCAGGAGCAGCACCTATTGCTCTGATCACAGGCTGAGCTTTAGAGATGGAGGACAAATCTGATTTGTAAACTAAGCAATCAGGCTATCCAAAACTGCAAACAGCTTTCCTCATAGCTTTTCGTGATAGTCCTCCACCATAACAATTTATGCACCAGGAATCTCTGCCACAGGCAGCATTTATAAATAGCAGTGATAAAAGGCATTTCGAATGAAGTCTGCATTGTTTTCTAGACCAAATCAGAACCCTTTCTGCTGATTTTTGAGCACCTCCTTCCTAACCAGTGAAGTCAGTGAGAGTTTCACAGATGCAGAATTTAGGTGCATTATCTTCTTTCACTGCCCCATTCACAGATGAATGGTCTCTCTGACGTTCCCATGGCTTTCTTAATTATAAGCTTTAATAATTTATTATTATTGTTTATCTTTTCTCTCTATTTCTTTTCTAGATGTTTGCTTCACTGATTTGCAGTGGATTTCCATTTTTAATGGTTGTGGGTTTTGCCTGAATAAACACCAACATTCATTATTTATAACCTGAGGCATCTATAGCCAACTCTTTGCACAGTAATTAGAGATTTTTTAAAACACTGGTAGTGAACTTTAGTCTCTGCTGTTTGCAGCAAGTTTCCTTGCATTGGTTGTGCCTTCAGAGCCCTCACTTTGTGACATGCCTGATAGACTAAAATAGGAGCTTGTGTGATAATCTCTGGCAATGTTCAAGGCCAGGTTGGATGGGACTTTAGGAACCTGGTCTAGGGGAAGGTGGTCTAGAGATGTTGGAATGAGATTATCTTGGACATTCTTTCCAACCCAAACGATTCTAGGATTCTGTACTTCCTGTGAAATCACTTATTCCATCTTAAATTTATCAGGAGGGACTGTAAACGTTGCTGGCACAAGAGACCCCCTTGTCTGGTGTAAGAAAAAACCCAATCTCATTGATTCAGTACCTACAGATCCTCCTGACTCCAGCTGTTTTCTTGGCACTTGGTGTTTTGAACTTCCAGCACTGCTAAAACACCAGAGTGCCTGTGTGGGGTGCTCCCCCTGATTCCTTGCTGTCCTGAAGGCTCTAACAGCTGTTCAGAGCAGGGTGAGCAAGAGGAGCCTGCTGGCAGTCTTCAGGTTGGATGCAGGAAGTGGAAGGAAGCTCTTCTTTCTGGAGAAGCTCAGATAAGGTTAGAAAATGTGTCATGACTCATGTTTCAGTGATAGCCACGCGCTGGAACAGCCTGTCCAGGCCAGTGGCTGAGTCACCATCCCTGGAGGGATTTATGATGTGGCTCTGAGGGACATGATTTAGTGGTGGAGTGGAGTTGGCAGTGCTGGGTTAATGGTTGGGCTCAATGATCTAAGAGGTCTTTTCTAACCTAAAATTTCCTGTGATTCTATGGCTCTCATGGAAAAATTGGTTTTGTAGTGTTCAGGATGTGTGGTGCCCACAGTGCATTTTTTCACCTCTTAAAGAGGCAGTGGCAGAGCCATCCCATGAAGCCTGAAACTAGGAATATTTTCCTGTTACAGGACCCAGTCTAGTGAAGTTAATGGAAACCTTCCTAGCTGTTTCAACTTCCTTTGGATCCAGCCTAGAGCAGCTGCAGAGATACAGTGCTGCTCACATGAACTTCTGAGAAACACCCTGGAAATAGGAATGTTAAAAATTAAGTGTTGTACAAGTGTTTTATTTGACCTGGTGGTGGTATAGCTGATTAAAGAGTAACGCCTTTGCTGCTTACCTGGGTCAGTTTTGCAACAGAAGAAAATGGATGAGAAGGAAGGCTAAGAAGTCAGAGCTATAATGTAAGGACTACACCATCCTGTGCAGCCTGCAAACCAGCTGGCAAGGCTGCTGCATATTTGTGAGAGCATCTCACGCATCCTTACTCTTATTAGAGCATCCTACCTCAAGCCTGTGATGGCTGATTGGCATTTTGAGAGGTTCAGACACTTTTTTACCAGGTCTCCACAGTTTGCACCCCAGACTGAATGATTCCAACATGGAGTGCTGGCAATTTGCAAGGATGTTGCCTGACAGCAACCCAGAGCAGCCTGAGAGTGCTTTCCAGTCCCCTCTGTTGCTAGAAATGATGGTGAACTGACTGGTTAGACACTGCTTCAGCCAGACAATAAGCTTCTTATTTGTTCATCAGCCTTCAAGCCCCTTTGCAGCCATTCAACAAAACCAGCACACGGTTTAGGTTGTCTGTGCTACTTGGCCATCTGAGGCACCTTCAGTGCAAAGCTGTAGGGACACCAGGAACAGTGGTCTCCCGCTGCCACAAAGGCTATGGCACTTCCCAGGATAATTCAGAAGCCAAACAAGTTTCAAAAGTTTTGTAAAACAAGGAAACATGCTTCAATAAAACCACTGTTTAAATAAAGTCAGCAATGCACCAATATTGGTGATTTTTAAGGAGCAGCTCCTACTTCCACAGCTTCTGTGCTGCATCAGCACACCTGGCACACCCTGCTCCCCTATTCCCAGGCACACGTGGGTGTCCAGCTTTGGCTGGAAGTGAAGTCAGTAGAAGGACTACAGCAATTATTCTGGTTATGAACCACACCTTTTTACGAACGTCATTTGGAGGAAAATATCGTCTCTGTCAACCTGTTAGCAAGACTGGTGGTGCAAGCACATCAAACCCCAAGAGCTGGTGATATTTTTTCTGGAAACCTCTTAATGACAGCGTTTGGAGGTGTTGGTGCACACCCTGCAGCTGTGGAGCAGGTCTGTGGGAGTTACATGGGTCACTTACCATGGACCTAAGCCCTGCTGCAGGAATACCCTGTAGGTGCTCTCCTGCTGGGTTTCTAGCATCTGAATTACTCTGGGAAATAATATACTTTTAGATCTATCCTCTGAGTCATTAAAGGGAGAAATAAAAGCTCATTATTTGGTTCAGTTGAGCAATAAAAGTTGCTTTCCTTTGAGGGAAGGGTCATGCCTGAGCTCCAGATACATCCTGGAGTGGAGGCTGATGTAGGTTGTCCATGTCTTCCACTGTGCTTTGGACTTTGCCCTGTCTATGAAACCATGACATGGCAAAACATGTTTGGAAGAACAGCTAATGGCCCCTTCCCTTGCTGCAGCATGGATCTGGGGGTGACTGGATAAGCTCCCTCCTCTGCATTTCTCAAGGCATCTGTCCAAAAGCATTTTTCTCTCTCTCTCTTTCTTTCAGGGAATGTACTGTGGGGAGTTGCATTTCCTTCTTTCTCTGCAACATGTTCTAATTTACGGGATGAGATTTGTGATAATTGAGTTTGGAGCTGAATGCTGAGCCTTCTCCATATCCCCTGGGGTTTTCCTGGGAACAAGATGGATTGCCCAGTACGCTTCACACAAAAAAAATAATGAATGAATAAATAAATACATGAATAACAGCATGCCTCGTTTTGCCTATATCTTAGCGAGAGGGAAAGCTAATTCTTTAAGTATCAGGAATGTGCTCATTATGCAAAAATGATAGAGCAGATGCATATATTCAAAATAAGTATAATAAAAATCCCATTTTAGCTCCTGGAGGACAAGTGCAAGTGCAAAATTGGGTGCAATTATATTTCTCTTCCCACCTATGGTGTGTTCTCATTTGAATATGTATTTGAGCTGGTTGCATCTAGAAGCGTGGCGTTTCCTGTGATTGAAAAAGCAAATTATTATCACTACCAGCTTGTGATACTTTACATCAGAGGCTGGCTCCAAGGTTGTCTGAAGTCACTACAAAGGCTCTTTTTGAGTCCAGCTGGCTTTGTATGCAGGCAAGGGCTGGTCTCTTGAGCAGCCAGTGCTAGGCATGTGTTAACAGCCACACAAAAGAGCAGAGGACACAATCCAAGTGAGGCTGTTCATCATAACTATCATTTAATCAAAATAAAATGATGAACTGATAATTGGATGTCCTTGCAATGACCGCCCACAGCCAGAGCCCGGGGTAGGGTCCCTTTCATACCCACAAATAAATCAGACAAAGAGTCTGCTGTGGGCAAAGAGATTAATCTTTGGCATGAGCATGAACAATAGTGGAAATAAGTGTTGCTCATGAGACCATCGCTCTGTGTCTGACTGCAGAAATATGCTTGGTGCTTGCCAATGAAAGGAGCTGCTCTTTCCTACCCCTACAGTAGCATTAAAGATTGTTGAAGTTGTGCATGCCCAGATTTATGAAAAGGCTCTGATGGGGAAGACCTGACTGGGTCTAAGGCAGCTGCTTTAATAAAGTACACGCTTCCACTTCAGCAACTTAAAACAGAGGTGGAGATATAAGACCAAACCCAGAAGAGGACAGGGACATTGGGAAGAGCCCTGGAGAATGGACCCACCCAGGCAAGGAAGACGGACAAAGTTTTCCATGGAAATGTAGCCTCAGGAGTTATCCTATAGTTTGATTTTTTTCAATTAACAGTAACAGTAGGACTTTTCTCCCTAAATCCCAATCCCTACACTGTCTGGAAAAGCCCAACCATTTTTTTTTAAACTTAACATAGTTACAAAAAACAGGGTTCCAAAGACCAAAACTCAAATGAACAGTAAGGAAAAGAACTTTTCTTTCACAGGAGAAAAATTAATAAGAACAAGAAGATGGTGCTGAAAATGCTCATTAACAGAACCGTTTCCTAACACGTGGCTTTACAATATTTTAACTGAAAATTCTCTTCATTGCTGCCCCGCCTGCTCAGCTGTGGTGCCCTGGTGGTGATGCTGCTGCCACTGCTGGGGTGTTTGGGCTCCCTCTGGTACCACCCTGTGTGACTGACATCTGATCTGGTACCCAGCCCTGCACTCTGCGCTGAGCGAAGTGGGGATTTTGTCTGTGGGTTATCTTTCCTCCTCTTTTAACTGATCCCGTTACCCCGATCCCCCTGGAGCAGGCAGAGCCTCAGAAGCAGCCCTGCCCTGTCAGGATCAAAGCCACAAACAGCCTGGCTTCCCACAGCCCCTTCCTTCGGCGGGAGCCCACCGTGACCCCGGAGAGCCCTGTCTCCTGCACAGATCAATTCTGCTCTCACAGACAACTGTTTTGCCAGAGGAATGGAGCTGCTGCCTGCCTAGTCAAGGTGCTGTGTAATGCATATCAGCTGAAAATCTGCTTTTCAAGCTTTGGTGAGCCAGGATTAACTGCAGTTTGGTGTTGCAGGCTCCCGCTTGGCTCCATTTTTTCAGTCACATATTATGTGTAATCTGAAGCCAGCGATTTTTTCTCCAATTTCTTTTGCTGTACCAACAATAATTCTCTTACCTTTTCTCTCTCTCCCTCAAGCAAACAAGTTAATAACTACATTTGCTGTTAATTATCCCTAAAATAAGTGCAGCTCCATAATTTGAGAGTCGGGATGCCTTTAATTTAATAAGAAGTGCAAAGTGAAACGATAAAAGCAGACACAAAAAATGTAACATTTTGAATAGTACAATATCCATCATCTGTGTCTCTAATTTTATACCTAAATGAGTGTTGAAACCAGGGTGGTGGGTACCAGTGAGACACTACAGCAAGAATGCTGATTAGTTATATGAAGAGAAGAATCTCTGTTAGATTATTCTGGGGTTATCGTAAACATATCCAGAAATAACAGAAGACAAAATTAGCTGCAATTATTAACTGAGAAACCTGTGTGGAATAGGAAAAAGAAAAAGAAAAAAAAAGCTGTGCTTCTGGGACTATTTTTATTTCTATAAAGAAGTCTTTTACAAAGATCTTTCATCCTCACCATCATACAAGAGGAAGGTTGTCTGCTTTCCAAGGTTTAATGAGCAACACTTCTGAATACTGCTGCAGACTTAGAGACCTTTTAATGAATATGGTGCCAGTGGAAAGCCACCGTCGTCCAAACTGAAAGAAAATATGGCTTAAATAACAGAAAATCTAATGTTCAGGACTGTGCCCGGGAAATACAAAAGCCAAGGCCTGTCACAGGACCATGAGGCTGACACAGACTGCAGCTTCAAGGTGTTTAATTGGGGCTAGCTCTACCCCATAAGGTGCCTGATGATTTGGGCCAGATCCTGTATTTAGTTCCTGCTGGGGCTGCTGGGCCAAATCCTGCTCTGTCTTGATTTGCATCTGGGCATAAATCCAGAGGGGATTTGTCACAGGAGAGAGATCAGGGTGACAGAAATCTGAAACAGTCTGCTCTCCTTATGAAAGGGTGAAAGGAGGAGACAAAAGTGCAGCTGAAATCAGTTTTCTAAAAGAAACTAAAAAAAAATTTGTTTCTTTGCAATCTAATCTTGATTTCCTTAATTAGCCGGGATCAACGGCAGCAACACAAATAGAGAGTGTGGCATTTATCTGGACAAAAAGCAAGATGGACTAAACTTCTAATTAGACCTCCTGTATGACGACAAAAGACATTTTCCAAAATAGCTAAATATTGTACTTTTATCCATAATTAGGGCATGATATTGCCCCAGAGGATCATGAAGGTAAGAAGACACAGACAGGGAGAGAGGTTTTTTATAGATAGGTTTTTTTAAGAGATCGTTAAAATTGTCACTAGAAATTTACTGAAAAAGACAAGTTTGTGGGCAGAAGAACCACAGAATGAGGAAAAAATGCCACAGGAAGGAAGAAGAGTAATTCTAGGAGTAAACAGCTACTTTTAGAAAATACCATCTGTCCTGAATATGAATTTGCCATATATTATGACTCAAAAGATTTTTCCATTGAATTCCCAGCTTGGCCTTTGTTCAAAGTCAGAACCCCTCATCCCAACTTAGATAAGGTCACATCCCATCATTAATGCATCCCTTCATCTGGAGCCAAGGGTTACTGGGGAGGGAAATCTCCATTTCCAGAATTCACCTCAATTGTTCCTGTGATCTCATGATGCCACTGGGTTTTTTCACCTCCATTTGTCCACCTGCATCCCCTGGCAGGACCTGTATCCCTTGGGAAGAGTGTGGGTCAGCCTGGTCCCACTTGCTAAAGCACACGGAAGATACAGCAGCACGTAAACAGCAGCAGTCATCTCACAGCAGATGCTAAAAATATGATATTGCTAAAAGTCACAGCTGGCAGAACATGGACAACAGGCAGAGAGGGAGTGACCTTTGCCTTTTGCATGGAAAAGATCCTGAGATGTCCAAAATGCACAGAGAAATGGACTATTTTAGGTGATGGTAAGAAAAATATGTTAATAAGCAGCTTTGCAAGCCATTTATATTCAATCTTCTAATTATCCACAAACACTGGAGGTGGGAAGTTGTCTTCTGAAATATGTTATTCTCCATCAAAGATTGTTTTCTTCGGGGTTTTCTGTGATATCAGTAGGAAATCAGAAAATGAGAGGGAAAACAATTAATAGATATAAACATCAATCAAGTTGGAAAACGGGCCTAATGGATTTGATCCTTTGAGGGAACGAGGCAGGCTTTCATCCCTAAGTCCTAGGCAACTCTTAAAGGATGAAGAAGAGAGCAGTGAAGAAAAAAAGCCAGAGCCAGTTGAGGGTTACAAGGGAACAAGCTTAGACAGAGACTGTCCCCAAATGGCCTTGTTAGGGACAGAGGCTTTTCCCCCACATTTTCCCTGGAAAGACTTCTCTTCAAATAATAAGGTTGAGATAGGGACAAAACCAGGCAGGAACACAGAATAGTCTTGGGTCCAGGCAGTGATAGTTCCCCACACCCTTCCAGAGGCAACCAGGAGACTGCCACTGTCCCACCCACCACGTATGGAGGGGCCCAAACCACTGATGCCTCTCGTCCCCCACGTGAGCCAGCACCAAGGAGAAGGGCAAGAGTGCCTGAGAGGGGTGTGTCCCACCCAAAGTCCTTTGTAGTTAATCCTGACTTAATGTGGTTTTCAATAGCACCCTTTGCATGTGATCGTGATGGGGGACAGGATGAACATGATGGAATGGATCCATCGGCAGAAAATGAGAATGAGGGTGAAAATGCTGATTTTGGCCAGAAAATAAAGCAGCAGGTGCTGTTCCACAGCGTTTGAGGTAGAAGTGACCTTGTCTGGAGATTGCTGAGTGTGGTGTAGCACATCTGGGACATGGAGTCTGGCTGATTCCTTTTACTCTGGTTTCACTGTGCTGGAACTTCAGTGTTTTCCACGAATTTACCATTTAATTTACCCAGACAGACTTGTGATTACAGATTTTTCTTCATTTCTTTGTGTTGGCTCAGCAAGTCCTGCTCTGGTGCTCTGCTGCTGGGCAGCACTTTCCCCCACCAGTGGCTCTCTGGCTTTAAGAGGATTATTAGTGCAAAAAAATATCTTCCTTACATTGATGTAATGGGCATTCCAACACAGCCTTGCTGAGTTTTCCGACACCAGCTGCAAACCCTTTTTATGCTGGTGGCCACCCATTTGGACATTCAAAGTCAGATGTCCATGGAAATTCTCCAGTTGCTTCCTATCAGCCACCCAGTGTTCCCTCTTCCTGCAGAACTGGAATAGAAACGCCCAGGACTCACTCTGTGGTGTGGCTGTGGGCAGGGGCACTCAGCGCACACACACACACACACACGGGCTGTATTTTGTATAAACACTGTCCCTCCTCCAAACCCCTGCTCAGCAGAAGAATCCAACCACAACCTGCTCAACACCAGCACAGAGAACAAACGGTGTCTTTCAGCACGGATAGAAAGAGGGAGGGAACTTCGGGGAGCCACGCTGCTCTCAATTAGCAGTTATCTCCAGCAGCTTGTCTGATTAATGGCTGCACCTCACACTGTGCCTGTATAAAAGGTGCAGGGAAGGTGCTTGAAAAGTGCTTTGCCCCCCATAATTACTGTGGAGACTGGAACAGTGGGGATCTCTTGTCAGAGTAAACACCTCAGTCCTTCGCCCAGCTCAGCTCTGTGCAAGCACCGCGTATATCAACAGGTCTTGGGAGCTGGTTTGGGTATCGGGACATGCTGGTGCAACTTCCAGGCCAGACCAGTCTGCTGAACTGGTCTCAGCAATGTGGGGCTCTGGCACGTCAGGGAGACAGGAGTTGAAAATTGTGTCCACTCTGCCACGGATCTTCAGGCATAAAGGTGAAGGTAATAATAGTCACCAGCCATAAATTTGGAGATCTTGTCAGAAAAGGTGCTCCACCAGCCCCAAACATGGCATTACTATGAACAGGAATGTAGCAACATTTCCCAATCAAAGCTGAATTACAGGAAAATTACAATCATTTCATGGCTATCGGGGCAGCTCTATTCTAAACCTTGCTTCCCTCTCCTTTTCAGTAAGTTCACTTAATTGCACATTCACTGCAAAGTAAAGAAAGGTTTTAAAGTACATTTACCTTGTAAAAATATCAAATCTTCTTTAGAAACGAGCACTGGTGAATTATGAATGAAGGCATGCAGTGCTGAAAGTCCCTGCTTATACATTTTTAAATGTAGCCTTTCACTTCTGATAATACTTCTAAAAACGCACTGGACTGGAGCTTACATTCTATTGCAAAAAAGCAGCCGCATTCTTTGCCACCACATTCCCTGATCTGAAGGAGTCACAGCTGCTCCAGTCCTGCTGTCCCCCTCACAACCTGGAGGAGAGGCCAGCATGTCTGAGCCAAGGTCACTTCAAAGGGCAGGAGAGGGAGAACTCATTGGAAATAGCAATTGCACACTGAGAAGAAAATGTAAAGATTTCAAAATAAAAAAATTAAAAACCCACAAAAATTAATTCAGACAAATTTTCAGCTTTCCATTTTGTTTCATCGCTGGGCAGGATGGTTGCGGGTGAGGACATGCACAAACCCTACCGAGCTCAAGATAAGAAGCAAGTAAATTCAGGTTACATGAACAAGGGAAAGAAGAAAACTTCCAGCTTTTCCTTTCCTCTCATGCACTGTCTCCATCAATCTTTCTTCAGAGACGATTTTCATCACTCCAGAGTGAAAGGCCAGGAGGAGGCCGTAGACCAGATCTAAACCTGATCTTCCTTCTGTCAACATTTCACCCAGTATCCCCAGACTGACCCAGTAATTATATGACCAAAGCAGTTACACTTGGTTTGAAGCCACAAGGAAATGACTGTGATTTGCTCCCCTTGGCAGTTCTCCTAATGCTCTCCATTCAACATCAGTGCCTCCTTTCCAGCCTGAGTGGGTCACTCTTTTGCTGTGCCCCTTTTCCCCACATTATATGTATATCCAGCACTCACGTCCCCTTGCAACTTTCCATCCAGCTCAGCTTTTTCGATTTGGCGGTGCCAGTCTCTCCTGACCTCCTGCCAGCCCTCCCAAACTGAACAGTCCCATCACAGGTCCTTATCAAAAGCAAACCTTCTTCCTGTCTACCTCCTCTCCAGTCAGATCCCACCTAGGAAATTACCAGCTTCATAAATTTAGACCTTATCTAGAAAATTAGTTTTCTAATTGACTGCCATTAATTATCGTCCTGTCCATGCATTTTATCTTCACCTCTTGGATGACAAAAAGTCCCACAAGCAGGAATGGCTGGCCCCATTCCAATACTGATGTAGCAGTAGCATCCTTGTAGTCCTGTGTTCAAGCTACCCAAAAATTATTCCTCACGGGCCAGAGCTTTCCTTGGCCACTTCCTCTGAGATGCTTAGTGGTGAGAATAATTAAATCTCATTTTTCCTCTAGCAGATGATGCCTAATGTTTTCCTAGCTGGACAGACCAGGAGGTAGCAGCCAAGCTCATGTGAGAAGAGAGCAGCTTTCCAAATACAGAAAGTATCTTTTGGATACTTCTCCCTTTCTCACGGCTGCATCAGCTTCAGTATCTCCACCTAATATTAGGCTAGTGATGTTGCTAGGATATGTTTTTGCTTGAAAACAAGTATCTTTCTTGTTTGCCTTAACCCTCCCTGCCCTGGGTTTTTGGAGATACATCTCCACCTCACATTCATTTTCTGTACCAAATGGCACCCAATTTGAGCTGGCTGCTGCCCACCCCTACACACACACTTTCCCATGTGGTGTATGTTGCTTTTTTCACTCCAGCTGGTGAAAGTATTTCATCAGTGAATCGAAAGCAGGCTTTCACCTCAAATTGCTGTCTTCTCTCTTAGGTGCAGTTTTTGCATTTTAAGAATTGTCATATTCCTATTCCCATTTTCTTTCCTTTTTTTTTTTGGTCTTCCAATCAGTTCCACTTGACAGTGATCAGCTTAGTGAAATATCTCCTTTGCAGCACAACATATACACTACTGGGTTTGTTCACTAAAAATCTGCAGCCAGCAGCCTGTGCTTCTGAGCTACAAATACCCAAAACAATTGCACCAGGTTTTGTACTCAGGTCTGTTATTATTTCACAGCCTGACCTCCAAAGCACGGTGCATTTCCTGACACAGACTCCTGGTTTAAAGGAAAAAAATATAATTACCAAAAAAAATCACAAAGAACGATATAGGTAGAAACTTAACGTGCAAAATATCTCAGAGTACAATACAGTACAGTGCACCAGGTTTCACAAAATATGCATAAACCAGGTGGATCAGGCTCCCATCCTTGCACTTAAGGGAATTACCAGCAGTGCGGTGTTCCAGTTCCCAGCCATTGGCAAAATGCCCTCCTGTAAATGCAATTAAAAAATCTCTGCCCAGCAAAAAAAAAAAAAAAAAAAAAAGAAGAAAAAAGAAGAAAAAAGAAGAAAAAAAGTCAAAGCAAATTACCGTCTTTTCTCAAATTTTTTATCAGACTGCACCATCTAGAGGGCGGCGGCAGCAGCATCACCCAGCTCAGGAGGGTACCAGGGATGGAGGCATTGCTCTGTCCCACTGCACAGAAAATACTCCCATACCCCGGCTATAATCGGGGCGGCTCTGCAGAAACACGTGCTGCTGACAAGATTTTCCTGTCTTTGTGGGAATTGCTGTCAAGGCGAGCAAACGACATGACCCTGACCTGCTGCCCACCACCTGGAGCCAGCAGCTGTGTGTGTGCTCTTACTAAATTCACATTAAGCTTGGTAGTGACCTCTTACTTTCTGAGGGAAGTATTTCCTGGTTTGCAGTGTGACAACTGATGTATCAAACCATTAATCAGGTGATTATTAGGTAATTAGCACATACGAGCATGGCTCAGTACCAGGTCCTGCATTTGGGCCACAACCACCTCCTGCAGTGCTACAGGACTGGAGCAGAGGGGTTGGGAAGCTGCCCCGTGGGAAAGGACCTGGGGGTGCTGGTCCACAGTGAACAAACATGAGCCAGGTGTGCTCAGGTGGCCAAGAAGGCCCATGGCACCTGGCCTGGACCAACAGTGTGGCCAGTAGGACCAGGGCAGTGACTGTGCCTCTGTGCTGGGCACTGGTGAGGCCACACCTCAAATCCTGGATTCAGTTTGGGGCCCCTCATGACAAGAAGGAGGCTGAAGTGCTGGAGTGTGTCCAGGGAGCAACGAAGCTTAGCAAATCCACCAATCTCTGCCTCCAAAATGCAGTTCTGTGTGATGTCTCAGGCACCCAGGAAGTGATATGTCCAAATTCAGCCTTCCCATCAGCTAATAAAGAAATCATTAATAATATTAATTCAATAACAGTCTCAACTACTACAAGGACTGTTTGAAATAAGCCTAGAGACTGAGGCAAGAAGCTGCCTGATGCACAGATAGACCATGTCTTCATTTAACTCTCATTTCTAATGCAACCAGGCCAACAGCGAAGGGTTGGGAGAGAAAAAACAAAATGCAAAAATAAATGGCTAGAACAGTGCTGGTTACCTTCATTTTGCAGTTCAATAATTTTTAGCATCATTCCCATCCTTGCAAGACCTTGATCCTTCTCTCCTCAGGGAGTACAGCACAGAGACTGAGTTAAATCTTTCAATGGGTTTTACACAAAAAGTTGTTGCTTCTTGGCTGTCCAAAGAGAGAAAAGTTGTGAATAAGCACTGTGAGGTTTTTTAGGCAGCTGTGCTTGGAAAAGGGCTCTCTAATGGTTTCAGATCTGCTCCTGTGTAATGAAACCAAGCAAGCAACATCTGGGGTCTTTCCCTCCAAGGGATTAAGAGGGATTTGATCCTGAGCAGTGAACAGCAGCTGATCTGAAGGAATATGCACTGCAGGACCCTCTGCTCTTGCTCAGCATGATAAGCACAGGGTGGGACAAAGCTGGAAGGGAGCCCTGCCTGCACAGGGCAGGGAGGGGCAGTGGGCTCTGCACTCCCTCACCAGCCCCCCACACCCTGCCAGATCCCAGTGCTCCACTGGGAGCATCCTGATACCACAGCCTGGGACACAGCTGAACCCTTTCTGGGGATATTTTTGTGGGGACAACCTGTTCCAGTGTCACAGTGCTGCCAGTTCCTGGATGCTGTCTGATGTTACAATTTGAAAACAAATTGCCTCTGATGACCTCACACAAAGCAGGTTTTTAGGATGATTTCATTAGCTCTACTGGATTAGCTTGCTCAGAATGGACAAGCTAGTTATTTCTTCTGAACAGTGAGCATTTACAGCCATTCGACCCCTTCGAATCATATTAAATAACCCCCAAATGGATAATAAGGAGTTATTAATTGGAGTTATTAATTGGAGCACCATTCCCTTTCCAACATGTCCCCATTTCCTCTTCCATCACTTCTCCCACCATAGCACAGCTTGTGCCATGTGAGCACCACGGCATGGGGGAGCTGATGCCAGAGTAGGGGAACAGGATGAGAAAAGGAGTACTCTTCCACAGCAGTGTTGACTTTTCCTTAGGAAAAAAAAAAAAAAAAAAAAAAACTTCAGGAAATTCAGAGGTTTCCCAATCTACCTCTCATCTGGAAGCAAAATACCCTGACAAGCTGCAGCATAGATGTTTGTGAGCCTCAGATTGCTGTGGGATGGAGATGTTTGTAAGATTCAGATGGCTCAAACAGCTTTACACTCTCCTGAGGAAAACTGGGGGCATCCCTTCAAATTGGGGAATGACTGCCTTTCTTTGCTTCCAAATAAAGATTAAGTTCTAAACTGCCCAAATCAGATATGAATGCAGTGGGGTTGGAGCCAGGCAACGAGCTTGAGATCTAGACTGCAGCAACCAAAAATAACCTTGGGAAACAATCTTCTAAACTCCAAGATTTAATTAAGAACATGTCCATCCCCACCCGTGTTCCAGGGGAATGAATCTAAATACATCTCTGGCTCTATGCTCAATGCTCTCCAGCCTTGTACCAAACAAACATAAAGAGTCTGCCCTTTTTTTTAGAAGAAGCTTTACCCACAAAAGATAGAGATATATAGGCCATTAACCACAAAAAGTGAGATGAATTCTGCATGCTCCCAGTTTAGAGGTTTTTGGGATCCAAGATTTCTGCTGAGTTCTATTTCAAAATGCAAATAAGAGTTCATGATTCAGATAGCCCTTCTACAATCTTCTCACCCTGGTGCCTGATTTTTACTTCTTGGATAAAATGAACAAAAAGATGTGTTCCCTCCCCAGCTCAGTTAGTGCAGAATAGTTCAATGTTCATTGTCTGACCCAAAAAACTCCCGTGCTCCTGTTTTCCCAACTACCAGGGCACAGTGATGCACCAGCAGATCTCTCTGCAGCACATGCCAGAATAGGATTGTCTGCTTATTTTAAGTTAAAATTTGGCTGCTTTGCATCCTGCTTCCTAGAAACCCTTTTCCCACCCCAGTGTCCTTTGTCAGCACTAATGGATCTGAGCAACTTTCAATATAGTTTCTGTTAGTAGGCTGCTGCCACAGGATAATTGTCCTTCAGCAGCCCTGAGTCCCATCTCAGGTAGCAAAGAGGCTGCTTCGAGTCTTTCCCAAACTTGCTGAGTAATTCACCCGGGAGCCACCGAGCCCAGGTAAGTCAGCCAAGGGCTCTGCTGTTGGATACTGTTGGAAAAGGCAGCTTGCAGAGCAGGGTCACTTGTCCTGCAGATCACTGCTTATCATTTTAGCATGGGCAGTGCTGTTTGGGTGGGATAAAACCAGAGACATGAAGCAAAATAACCAGGTCTGTCTTGCACTATTGCTTCCTCTCCTGGGTGCTGGGCAGTGGCAATACATGATTTGGAGGGTCATGACATTCCTCATTAGTGTCTGAGCATTTAAAATCCCTTTTTGTGATTTTGACTATCTTTTTTCTTTCCAAATTTACTGGCACTGAAGAACAAACAAACAAACAAACAAACCAAAAAAAGGTCAATCTGTCAAGACTCCCAAGCAGCTTTAAAGAAACAATGTTTGAAATAGTCCCTGTGTCTCACCTCCACCCGCTGATCACCCTGCTAAGGACCAACCTACAAAGGGTAACCCTGATGTTCGTCCTTCAGGCCATCGTTAACAACGGCATCTGCAATTAAAGATAGATACATTCCTTGCTGTTTCCTGGGTTGTGTCGCTACCTTTGTCACCACCCACACAACTCCTCCTGCTCCCAGCAGCTGCCATGGTGCCAATTCATCCAAGGCCTTTGTGGCTCTATTTTCCAAGTGCAGCTTTGGGCTGTTTGGGTGCCCTTGGAGTGATGGCTGCAGACTGTGCTGTGGGCAGCAGAAGGGGCACAAAATAGCTCTGTTTCTGGTGGAGCTTCATGCTGCAAAATACCTCATCAAATACCAATGTCACCACGCAGCTGGGTTGCAGCTGTAAGAAGAGATGTTGGGCTTTCTTCACTTTGGGGGCTACTCACCCCTGTTGGGGCAGGTGAGCACAGAAGCTGTTGGATTTAGGAATATCTTTCCCATGGTAAAAGTGCTGACCTGGATACCCTGTGATTCCCCAGATCCTATTTTTTAACTTTTAATTGTACTCAGAGTCCCTGAATCCTTGAAATTTCATAAATTGCTGTTTGCCTGGAAATTCACGCCAGCGGTAAAATACTTTTAAATCATCTTCTATTATTTCCCTAAAAGTCTTCTATCCAGAGCTCAAGAATTAGGACCATAATTTCTAAATTCAGAAGTCCTAAGAATTATTCACAGGAATCGAGGAACAACTTGGGAAATAAGGAAGCTACTAAAGAAAAATAAACTACTCTCACAAATACTCATTAACAGGGAGATGTGCTTGTGAATAACCTCCTTTGCTTGCATACAGCCAAAGGAGCTGCTGCAGAAACAGGTTAGCCAGAAAATACACAGGATTTGACTCTCAAATAAGGAAATCTACTCTTAATCAAGACATGTGGTTTACTGAGAACTTCCCTGTATGTTCCTAAAAGCGCCGTACACCAAATTAATGGGAAGGAGCTGAGCTTCCATTAAAATACTCAGCTTATTGAAGATCCCATTTTGTTATTCAGCTGCCTAAAAGACACTGAAAATAAGAAACTTTTATTGCCACAAGTTGGTTTCAGCCACTTTTAAATCCCAAAGACATTTAAAACTGAAAAGGTGATGAAGAAAAATAATCTAAAGTCAAAACTTAATGAGAAGAAGCAGAAACAAAGCTGGTTTATATTTACATGGAGAGTCTTTTTATTACACTTACCCAGCTCAAACACAAACCATGACTTCACAAATAGACACACAGCAAAGCTCCCAGCCTTGCCAGAGACAGCAGCACTGAGGACCAGCATTACCCTACAAACATTTTCACCTGAAACTACCAATGGTGAGGATGCACTTGAGGTGGCAGAGATCAAAGCTTATTTCTCTTTAGACTCTGCTGTGTGCATCAGAAAGCCTCTCACAAGATGAAAAGGATGGGAAAAGCAAGAAGGGAGCTTACACCTCTTTAAGGAGCTATCAGCAGTAACCTCAGAATACAATGTTAGCTCTGGCTCTCTGCTACAAGTGCCTTTCATGTGATGGAAAGCCAAATACTTGAAGGATGATAAATGATGAACTGTGAATGATTATTCTAATTCAGAGGAAGAGAAGGCAGTTTATGTCTGGCATTGAGGAAAATGTAATCACATGTCCCTGACACATTAACCACCAAGTGTTTATCCTGAAAGGAAGTCAAGTAGTTTAGCTGGTATTATCAAAACAAACTATTTTTTTTTTCAGCATGAAGAAAACCTTTGATAATTGAATTTACTTCCAGGGAGAAATACATCAAATCAGAATTATGAGTGAGGAGGGGTGAGTTATGCAAGAAAAGAAATCATATTGGTAATGGTGAAATATTATCATCACTTTGTAATTAAGACTTGGGAGACAGATTACAAAGTGTGATCCTGTTATAAAGATGGGTATTGTGAAAAACTGGACTGTCCTAGGAGGTTTGTGCAGCCACAGGTTGCAATTTATTGAGAAATTTGAAGGGATTATGCATGAAGAGAAACCAGTAGATTGAGAACCTGGGGAGATGTAAACCTGCAGCTCAGTTCTGAGGGAAGGTGGTGTTCCTGCCTGCCATCCCCTTCCTCTAAACAAATAACACCACTTGCTTAGGGGCCAATTTCCAGTTGCTTTTACCCTGCCAGTTTGATGTGCATTGTTTTGGGATTGTTCATGCAGCTCCCAGAAAACTTCTGCGTGGGAGAGCGCTGTGAGTAAGTGAACTGGAATGAATTACTACTTTCAAACGAAAATAAAATCAGCAAAACATAAGAACGCTGCCTCTCCCTATCCCTCCTGTTCCCTGAGGTGCAGGGTTTGTGAATAGTGAAGGTGGCAGCAGGGCATAGGAAGAGGCAGTGAGTTACCACCCCCTGCCCAGGCTGCCCTGCTGCAGCCGGGGGTGCCGGGCCAACACACACCACTGAACGTCCCAGGCTTGGCCAAGGGGATCCTTGATTCAAACAGTCCCTGCAGGGTCACAGCTGTTCCCAGGGACCATCTCTGGTGGCTGGAGACACAGACAAGCTGTGCATGTGCTCCAGCTGCTCAGAGCCCCCTCCCCATCCATCCAGAAGCTGGTAAACTGTGTCACCATGGGGCAGCTACCTTTGTGCTTGCAGGACCATGTGTGTCCAGTCAGCTCAGGCAAAGCTTGTGCTCCTTGCATTTGTTTGCCTTGTATTTGTCCATTTTTTCCATCTCAGATAATAAAAGCTCCCAGATTCTCTGAAATGTGTGCAAGGCAGATGCGAGGGACAGTTTTGAGTTGGTTCAAATTTGCTGTTTTGTGGATCTGTCAAGTGCTTGTGTGAGCCCCAGAAAAATCTCTAAAACCAACAAACGTGTGGTAGAGAGCTGACAAAGCACCACAGACACTGGTCTGGCCCTCCAGCCCCCAAGTAGCTACCTAAATATTGCAATTTGTGTCTGGGCAGCACAAGGCTGCTCATCACTGGGCTTAATGGCCCTAGGAGAGACACACTGCCTGTGGGATGGCCGACAGGAATCTCTAAGGGATGGTGCTACCAAAACAGTTGACCTTTGCTCAGCTGGGAATCCGTTCCTTTGCTCCAGTGTTGCTCCTCCACGCCTGGCTGACTCTTGCCCTTTCTCCTCTGGAATAATTATGATGGCTGAAAATAAATGTGTGGGACAACTCGTGCCAGTTTCCACAATTTAACAGCACATGGACTTTTGTGTGAAAGTGTGAGCCAGGATGTTTCTAATTCTCCTAATTCTCTTGACAAAATGGTTTTACAAATAATCAGGCCTTAATTGTGTGATTCCAGTTAATGCAGAGGGAGTTAATTAACATCTGGAACAAGTTTCCTGGCCCGAGTTATTAGCTGTGTCTGGTGCAGAATTCAAACAATGTATGAAGGGAGGCCTATCGCCAAATGGTTCTGGACAGCTGGAATGAGAAATGACCAAAGAAGGACGAGGTGAGGCAGCTGTGCCAGGGTCGTGTCCATTTCTGGCAAACAAGTGTGCCCTGAGTCGGGGTGTGGTGTTGTGCCAGCCCAAGAGGTGCTCTATGTGGCAAAGAATGGGCATCATCTCTCAACTTACCCTCATTTCAAACCCTCCAGCTCTTCCTTCTTGACTCCAAAAAGCCTCATGGATCAGGATTTTGGAGGCTTTCACAGCTGAGGCAGGAAAAGTCCCACTAACATGAAGGATAGACTACATATAAAGAAGAAATTCTCCCCTGTGAGGGTGGGGAGGCCCTGGCACACGTTGCCCAGAGAAGCTGTGGCTGCCCCACCCCTGGCAGTGTCCAAGGGCAGGGTGGACGGGGCTTGGAGCAACCTGGGATAGTGGAAGGTGTCCCTGCCCAGGGCAGGAGGGTGGAATGAGATGAGCTTTAAGGTCCTTTTCAACCCGAACTATTCTGTGGTTCCATGGCAGGTCTCTGGTGCAAGCTTGCACATCCCTCCTGTGTCTCTGTCTGCAAACTCAGAGAGAGGGATTTAATTTTGTGCTGAAGGAGAAGAATGCCAAATCACAATGACACAAACTCTGAACCTCTGCCTCATGTATCCATGTCAAAGAGAGAAATGAGGACGTGTCCTTTTAACCACCAACATCCCTCTAGCAGAAAGGTGCTGGGCAAACCAAGGACAGGATATAAAATTTTTGTTGTCCTTTTGGGTCAGCCCAAACAATTTTGTCCAACCAAAAGTGATTATTTATTTATTTTCCAATTGTTTATAAAGCTTTTAAAATATCTTTTTGTTACATTTGGGTTTAAGTAGAAAATGTGTTTAAAAAAATTCAGAATTTCAGTTAATAAGTGTCTAAAAGCTAGACGCTCGTCCACATTCTCCCTCCAGTCTTTGGAGCCATGAATTCGTGAGAGCAAATGAGTCACAACACAAGAGTAGGTAGGAGAACTGACTTTTCACCCTGGAAATCCTCCTTTTCCTATTTTTCACTGCCAAAACACAACTGAGAATCTCCAGAAATGGATTTTCACATATGCCTTGTGAATCTCCTTATCCAGCTAGGGCAGGGATGATAGGTCTGAGCTACTTTCTATAGTTGCTCGCTTGTTTACCACCTCTGATGTGATGAATTGTCATTGAAGGTTTCTTGTCCACATTCCTGTTTTGGTAGAAACCCGTGCTCTGTTTCATGCATGAGTTTTACACTGCTGCAGCTAGAAGGCATGCAGATGAGGAATGCTTCTCCAAATAACCCCCTAGCTAGGAAATATCAACAATTCTCACTGAACTCCAGCAGAAAACCACAAATTGTGGTGCAAATTTTATTTCCATGAAGTTCTACATGTGAACACAAAAGAGATGCAGAAGGGAAAGCAATTCAGCTGATGGATGTGGGTGAAGCAGAGAGAAATTTAGGGTGAAATTCAGTGTGGCAAGCCTCATCCCTTTCCTAGGAATAAGGGTCACTGAGCTGAACACCATGAGATGTCTTACAGGGAGAGCCAAATACCCATCCAAGTTTGGGGAAGTCTCCTTCTCTTCATCCCATATCAAAATAACTAAGAGTGCATAAGAACCTGCATTTCCCCGTTCTCTTCTTTGTCAGTGACAGATCTTGTACTAAAAAGTGCTAAAAAGAAAGCAGTTTACTGGTGGTGTAGGTTGTTGTTGAGGGATTCAAAGCCTGCTGAAGGACACCACTGGTTTCCACTGATTTAAACTGAATGAGAGTAGATTTGGGTTGAATGTAAGAAAGAAATTCTTCCCTGTGAAGGTGGTGAGGCCCTGGCACAGGGTGCCCAGAGAAGCTGTGGCTGCCCCATCCCTGGAAGTGTCCATGGGCAGGTTGGATGGGGCTTGGAGCAGCCTGGGATAAGGGAAGGTGTCCCTGCCCACGTTAAAGGGGTTGGAACAAGATGAACTTAAAAAGTCTCCTCCATTCCAAATAATTCTATGGTTACGTGATAAATTTAAAAGGTTTGGAATAAAGTCCTAAAATGCAACCAAGTCTGAGAGACAGCAGGAGGAGTTGTGCTGCTGGGAGACACCAGTCTACACCAGTAGAAGACTGGAATGCCAGCATTCAGTCCTAAACACTGAGGCGCTCACTGTTATTCTGTTATCCCATAATGAGCAGTATTTCAGCCCAGTTTGAATTTATGGCTTGTCTGGATTTCATGTACAACTTTCATAATCTCTGTCATAATTACAAAAATTGCAAATAACTTTTTAATATCAGTGTTTAAAAAATTAGTCAAATCTTTCACGGCGTTTTTATTGCCTATTTACAATCTCAAATCAAATGGTTTACAACTTCGTGTTCTGAAAATATACAACGTAAGAAAACACTAGCCTGGCAAAATTATGCTTTTATGATAATGACAGGGGTGAGTTACAGTTGCTCTAGTTAAACTGTAATGGCTGCACAGATGCTGGGAAAAAACTATTGTACAACATGTTCTGCCACCATAAGCATGGCACCTGCTCGCTCCACCATGGCACATACAAGAGCATGCTAACAGTTCTTCATGAATATTATTTTCAGGGATTATAATTGGACCATAAACGTTCACTTGGGGATAAAATATCAGCATGAAGGCTTTAAAAATTACCTTGAGAAATATTCTGCCAGTTTTACGTATATGGGTTTCAGAAGCAAGTTTATGAGAGACCGTATATAACTTGTTTCTGATCTTGTAGCACTCAGAAATGTTTGTGTTCTTCTTACGGTCTGTATGAATTTGCAGCAGGTGAGTGCAGTGGTATTTACAGAGCCAGAAACCAAATCCTCCAGCTCTCAGAAGAGATTGTGTCTACCCACAGATGATGTGCGACACAAATGGCAATGGCAGGAGTTTCCTGTCTCCTGCCAAGCTGCCCCTGCACCACTCACCATGGCCCCACTCGCTCCTGAGGTGCTGCCCAAGGACACCAACACAGGTTGTTATGATCTGACTCCTTTTGCTCAATTTAGCCTCACAAACCAACTGCCGAGGTGGAAATTTATTCCAAGTGTATTTCCCACTGGAATGGGTGAGGAGTACGGTGGCCATGAGCTGTAATGCACATTGCAGAAGTGCTTGACCTGGACAAGTGGGTTACACTCACCCCTGCAAAAAAATACAGGAATAGAGATAATTAACATTACTACACACATGACACTACAGTCATTTGCTCTAATTCCCACTACAGAAAACTTCACCAATTGAATACTGTCAGTAAATACGTGAGGATTTTGTCAAAGTGTGTTGTCTGACTTTCTTAGCAAGCCAATTTTCATAAATGGAACACGATGAACTAAAAAAGGGTGCTTACAGATTGGGTAAAATCAGTCAACCAATCCAGTTGGTTGCTTTTTGAAATTGGTATAAATCAGAAGCAAGACCTTTTTTAGCCTTTAGTTTGAGTTACTGGAATTTCAGTGAGGTAAAACACCTCCAAAGAAACGAACCACTGCTAAAAATCAATGTGGACATCTACTTGTGTCTCAAATATCATGGGTTTTAGTGGGGGAGAATCTTCCCAAATATGTGACACATCTTCTTTACTTTAAACCTTCTAGTCCAGCTGGACAGAGTATGAGTGGAGATCAGACATTATATATTTAATTTTCCTCCACTGAATCTGCTCTATCTTCCTCAATATTAAAGCCCTGCTAATGCCTTAGGCAGCAGTAGCTGACCCTTTGAATTAACACCTCCTCTGCAGTGGATGCCTCATGCATATGCCTATTGATGTATTTTAGAGTGGAAATAATTTTTATTTTGGCTATCTGCTCTGGCTTCGTATTCCCAAGAAAACACCTCATGTATATGGTTTTTCTCATGCCATGTATTTCCCCCTGTGCCCTGCTATCATGTTGTGTTATAGTCCACAGCAAAAGCCTTCTCATGTCCATCTTTGTCAGAACTCTAGGAGCCACTAAAGCATCATTTTAAAGGGCTCTTTATCACTCAGATGAGTTTTCCCCTAATTGTATCCTTTAACTCCAAAAGGGGTTTGGGGACATACTTTGCATGAAAGATGCTACAGAAAACAAAAGTTGCATTGCTAGTGGTTCTGCTTTTGTGTTTCCATCCAGGGAAACTCTCAGCACAACAATTTGCTTTCTCTTTTCCAAAACTCATTTCCTCCTGGGGGTATTTCCTGGGAAAGAGCTGTCTTCAAATAATTTAATTATCATGTGGCACACACCTTTTAAGTCCCCCCTGAAATGGTGCGTGATGCCTTTGGTTTACATCACTTGTTGGAAAACACTCCAAAGCATTGAAAAACTATTAAATTGTTACAGTATTGGATGCCAACACACAGGGCTATTAGTCTAATTCATCCTTCAGATCAAAGCCCACACAGGCAGCTCTCCTGCCTACAGCTATTTTCCTTTTACTTTCCTGCTTGACAGTAGTCCCTCATATCCCTCTGTTCTACTTTCTTTGAACATAGAGATTTTCCTTTAGTCATGGAAATATAATTTATGTCTATTATACTGTATTATAGATTGCAGATCAGGACGAGCATGCATTACTGCCCGGGACGTCTGTTTATTGTACGTCGGTTTTCTAAAAATAAATAAATAAGAAAGCCACCCTGCTCCGCTGGGGAGAGAAAAATACGGAGGGGGAGCACTCGGGGGCTGTGGGGAGCTGCACTCCGTTCTCAAAGTTTAATTTCCAAGTGGAGACCTTGAAGCATGATTTATTAACATCATGCTGTTTGCTTTTGTCACGTTGTGGATGCGGCGGGGGGAGCGCTGGCCCCTCTCCAGCCTGGACCACCCAGCGAGCCGAGCGCAGCTACCGGCACCGCTCACCCCGGTTCAAAGGTTCACCCCCAATTCACCAGCTCCACCAGCCCCCAGCAGCCTGCCTGTGCCACCCCACTGGGGGCAACAGCAAGAACAGCAATAACAACACCCCACCCCACCCCCACCCCCCAAAAAAAAAAAAAAATATCCGAACAGACAGGCTGTCTGGGATGCGAGAATTGCAAAAACAATCCCCACCCCATCACGGAGAGTGTGTGTGCACGGAGGAGAGGGAGTGTGAGGAGGGGGGAGAGAGGGAACGAGACAGACAGAGGGGAGGGAAGAAGGGAGGAGGGAGTCCAAGCTCTGAGAAACATCACTCCATCTCTCTCACTCCACAGGAGCTGAGCAAGGAGCAGGACGATGTTTGACAACACGCAGTACCCCTATAACTGCTTCAATTATGATGGGGATGATTATCCTACCTGTAGTTCTGACGAAGAGAAAAAATTCACCAGACCAGCGTACAGGTAAGATGAAGTTTTTCCAAGTCCCCCTATCTCTGGTGAGGTTTCTGAGCTCTGGGCTGGTGGGATCACAGCTCTCAGGGGAGCGTGGGGCCAGCTGTGTGCGATGGGTGCAGGCACTGCAGTGGGCAGATTTCCCCCCTTTCTGTGTGTGAAGCGTTCATGATTTGTTTCCTCCCATGACGGGTCACAGCAACTCTGGCATGCCCTTAAGCCTCCAGATCTCAGTCAGTCTCCAACCTCCAGGACCCTTGGGAGAAGGGAATGAAATGTTAAATGTGCCAACGGGTGAATGGGATGCAGAAAATCCCGGTGTGGTGGGAAGAGGCACGGTGTAGATGTTCACAGGGACATCCAAGGTCCTTTCCACGAGCAGGGTTGGTCCCCAGTGACGGTGACTCTGAGCCTGGTCTGTCTCACTGCAACCGTCCTGCTCAGGGAAACTTTTCAGATGGAGTTGGAGAGGTGTGTGATCCTTCTGCAACCCTCCTGTGCTCTGCCCTGAGTGCCAGGGCAGGCAGCCCTGGGGACTCAATGCCTGGCAGTGCCCCCTCCGTGTCACCTGGGGCTCGTGGAGGACAGGCAGTGACCACACTCAGGACTTCTCCCCGGGACACCTCGGATCAGGGAGCAGACCCACTGGGGGAGTTTTGGAAGCAGGATATAGGAACACATGTACCCATGTGGTCCTGAAAACTGAGTCTGTGAGTAGGGCGATGGTGTAACAGCAAGTTTTCCTTTTTCCAGCTACATTGCCTTAATTGCAATGGCCATCCAGCAAAGCCCTTCAAATAAAGTCACCCTCTCTGGCATTTATGACTTTATAATGAAGAAATTTCCTTACTACAGATCAAATCAAAGAGCCTGGCAGAACTCCATCCGACATAACTTATCGCTTAACAGTTGTTTTGTGAAGGTAAGATCAGTTACTGTGTATTTACATACACACTGTGCATGGCTAAAAAAATATATGCAGCAATAATCTCATCACTGGGAAAGAAGGGAAACAAACAGCTGAGCTGCAAATCACTTAAAATCTCTCTGAGTTGTCAATTCCAGAGATAAGGAGTATATCCTTGTCTGATGTGTGCTAATAGATAACAAATTGAAGAGGATGGGGCTTACATCTTACTCATATAATGACAGAGAATAGGCTTAAACGTCCTGTCATATGTGTTTACACCATTCTTGAATGTAACGAATGCAGATGCTGAACAGCAGCATCTGTAACACATACAAATACTGAACTGCCTTTAAATAAATACAGGTTCCCAGAACAGAAGGGAATGAGAAGGGGAAAGGAAACTATTGGAGCTTTGCAACAGGATGCGAATCCATGCTGGATCTCTTTGAAAATGGGAATTACAGGAGAAGACGGAGGAGGAGGAATGTGAAAAGGGAACACAAGGAGCAGAGACCAAGCAGAGCGAAAAGTCCTTCATCCCCCAATATCTCTTCTGTGGACTCAGCTTTGAACAACATTTCCTCTTCTGAAAGTAAACATGAAAGAATTGAACCGGGCCCAAAACTTCTGGAGCCTTGTGGGTTTGCTCCAAACAGCGTGACCAACAGGCAGAGCCTAAGCAATTCCTCCTTAGCAAAATCGGATTCTGAAATCAAATTTAGCATCGACTACATCCTTTCAGCCCCTGACCCTTTGCCTGTCCTGAGATCTCAGTATAACATGCAAGAAAATAAATATCACCTACTGGAGGCCCCGCATATTAATCTCCAGTTCTGGACAATGTGATGTTATTTATTCGTGGTAACAAAGTCTGAGTCACAGTGTGTTCAGCAGCCTCGTGTCACTGAAAATCAGCCTCCTGCCTCCTTGTTTTCCTCCCAAGCAGTGCTCAGAAAGGGTTACGGACTCACCAGCTGATGCTCTGTCTGTGCCCAAAGTACTTTGCTAAGATTAAAGCATAAATAACAGTTACCAATATCGGTTTTCACCACGCTGAAATTTATGAAATTCGAGCTTTATTTTCTAAACTGCCTCGGACGTCATTTAGCACCACAAAGAATTTCCTTTCTCAAGCAGAATCCGACAGAGAAGAGACTTGCTTATCATCCACTGCTTTATTAAAGACAAAGTGAATTTGATCCCACTTTCAGTGGTGGAAATTAGGATTAACTCCACTGGAGTATATAGGTCAGAACTTAAGCTGATCTAAAACAGTGTAATTCTGTCGACTTACACTGGCTGGGAATGTGGGGGGGTGGAGGGTGGAAATTTGTTTCTTAAAGGAATTACAGAAAATCACCCTGTCTTCCTTATTTTTCCTTTTAACATCATGTTTCAAACTATTTTGCAGCTTTAATTAATTGTTCATTAGAAAACATAGCTATTGATAAGTATTTCAAGTATATTTATGTTTATATTCGGGGCAGAATTGTTTAAATTGTTGAAGTGAAGTTGTGTTCAAAATAATTCCAAGAGACCTAATTGCAAGGATGCTGAACTCTGGTAGACTTTGATAGGTAATGTGACAGTCAAAGAGTCTCTTAATGCCTTGTATAAAAAAAACCCCAACACTTCTTCCCTTGTACTACCAGAAATCTTCCTGAGATGCTGCAGGAAAGTCCTTGGCCATATTTCATTTAGCAAGTGTGAAAGGAAACCTGGCACTGCAAAAAGCCCTGTTGAGTGTTGAGCAAAGCTAAAATTCCACCTACCTGCTCTGAGACAAGTTGTATATTCCCATTAAATAGATTTTTATTGATCCTTCTTGCAAGCAATTACCAAAGTGGTGCTTGATATGATTTCAGCTAAACTGGTGAGATTTATAATTTTCAGATATCAATGTTAGCTCATGAGCTCCATTTCTGAGAAAGCCACTCCATTACCATTTACATGCAGTGGGAGACTTTGGAACAGAACCTGATGGACAGTGATGAACTCTAATGAGCTTTTAAGAAGTTGCTTTTATACAACTTGCTCACAATGAATTGCTTCCCAGAAGATAAACAACATTAGTAAAGGCTCCACAAAATCCTGGCCTTGACTTGGCTACTACAGTCTTCACCTACTGCAGATAAAAGGAAAAAAGACAAGAATTCTGATAGTTTTAAGCAATTAAATACAGAGATAAAATTACCTTTGCAACAGGAACTAAAGATAAATGAAGGTGTATGGGATAAGATTCAGCATAGAGGTATGCTGAGGCATGACTTGAATTTTTATGCAGAAGCTTTGACATTTCACTAAGTTATTTTACATTGTGTCTAATATATACTGTACATTTATACTATATATTCTTATATATTGTTATTGAGAAAGGGAGCAATATCACTGCACTTATATGTTGTAAAAATGCATGATGTATGTTGTCATGATGCTGAAACTCCTGCCATATACTTAAAATTTACCATCAGTGGTATTTCACACTGATTGGTAATAAATGCTCATTTTTTGGAAAACTATAAAACTTGTTATCTTCAGGCATTTCTACAGCATGCAAAAGTCTTTGCTTCTTCTTCAGAAAAGAGAAAATGGAAAATCATGTCAATTACATCACTGCATGTCTTCCAAACTTTGAAAGGATGATTTCTTGAGACCAAATTCTGCCTTCAAATGGGAGCTTTCAATTCTCTGTGACTCAATGGTTATTCTGGGCGATTATTAGACCTGACTGATCTGCCGTTATTAGACCTGATTGATCTGCTGTTTACACTGATAGTAGAGAAAGAAGAAAACCTCTGGGGGGGACTGGACAGCTGGATTCTCATTTGAAGAGGGACGAGAATTTGCTCCTTTAGTGTTCATGCTCAGTAGTGAATAGGTGTGGGAAGAGCATGTCCTCATTTAGTGCTTCAGTGTTTGCATGCACTCGCTGTGGGTCGGTACTTGTGCACCTCTGGGATCCTGCCTACAGATAAATAGTCGTGTTTTATACACAGATCTTCTTCCTGATTGTTTTAAACATGGCACTGCTGCTGTTGAGCTGGTAGTTATAGTACACACCTGCAGTATATTTGAAATACATATTTTCTGCTGTGAAACATGCAAATATGATTGTTGAGATGTGTTCTTGGTTGCTGCTGTTAGCAAAAGACAACTCAGTGACAGCAAAAGTTCCTCCTGGGTAAGGTGAACACTGTGGGCTGCTGAGACGAGTGGAAATACAGTTTATGGCTACTAATCAATGTAGAATTAATGCATTAGGAAAGGCAGAAATACACCCAAGTGGATTTACAGCAGAGATCCAAAGCCATTTTCTGTAAGATGAATTAATATTCACAAATAGCCGTGTCCTTTGCTCACACTAAAGTGCCTGCTAGGAGAGACTGTCATACTTTAGTTTCCCTAACATATAATCAAAGAAATTTGTGTACAAATAGGTGTTAACATTTGTTTTGCAAAGGGTATCAATCATATTTTGAAAAATGAAGGGACATATTTCAATTTACCCAGTATATTATATTCTGACGACTCCAGAAAGGTTTCCAGCAGTTAAAGTGAATGGCATTTAATATAGAACAACATAACAGGGGTGAGGGCTAGACGTGACCTTATTCAAATGTCGTAGCCATTACAAAGCCATTCCCAATGTAATTATAATTAAATACTTTATGCCTTTCTTGCAAATCCTCTGATCGATCATTGATATTAACATTAATATTGTATTACCCCTGAGCAAATGTCTCCCACACAAGTGTTATGGATCACCAGGTTTCCATTAACAAAGTTGTGAGCTATTGCCGTGTGCTGGTCGTGGATAAATTTACGTAAATTACTTTTTCTCAGGCAAGGGGGGAAAAAGTCCGGGTTTCTTTCTTCTCTGAATCCAGAGCTATTTCTTCATCTCCATCACAGCCTGCCAGCCACTTGCATAAAGCTGTAATGAAAGGAAAAAAGAAAATCTCACAGGAAAGTCCCTCCTTGCCCTGTGTTGAAGCAGGTGAATATTCTCCCGTTTGGCACTGGGGTTCAAAGCTGAGCTGAAGCCAGGGCTGAGCAGTGCAGGGCAAGGCTCTGCACCCTCCAAGACAATCAGTGGGCTGGCCAGGCTGGGAAAAGGTGTTTGGCTCAGTTCCTCATCTCGTGGCACCTTCCTGACTGCAGAGAGAGACCCAGAGTGAGCCATGGATTTCTTTAGCCCAGCAGAGGTGCCTCACTTGGAGGCTGACACTGTCCCAAGGCTGGGGTGGGGCAGGAGGAGGGTGTGGGACAGCAGCTCCTGCCTGCTGGGCTGGGGGCACAGAGAGGAGGAACAAGCCTTTAGACCTCTCCCTTTAGGATCATAAATACCTTTGCAAAGCAAAGATGAAAGGTTTCTTTCTGGGGAGAGGCAAGGCTTGGCCTCAGTGAGGGACCCTGCAGGGGGGTTGTTTATTTATCCTTCTAAAGGAAGGCTTCCCATGATGAAACAGAGATTTCAATGGAGCCACTCCAGGTTATTATGCAGCGATTTCACTTCTACTGATTTAATTTCTTAGGCTTTTGCCACTGGTGTCACAGAAGTGGTTTTTGAACAGCAAAATGATGATCAGCCTCAGAATGAAGTTCAAAGTACTTGGGCAAGGATGCAGCACTCTCTTCTCCCCCAGTGAAGAGAGGCCAGATAACACCCAAGGCAGGCCAGTAGCTGACCTCACTTACAGGGACCTCTCCCTCAGCAGAACCTCCTGCACATTATGGGAGCATTAATGCAGACTAGGACAGCTGAAAACAAACCTTTTCTTTGCCAGTAAAGCCAAGTTCCCCTATTTTTCTGCCAGTCAGGAAGATCTTATTAGCTGAGACCCATTAACTGCTCATATAAAGAGAAGCTGTGCTCAAGGAGCATCTGAAGGTCAACCCGCACTGGAGAGCTGCTTCTCCCCATGCCTTTGCTTTGCTGTGCTCCATCCTATGGCCTGAGCTGCCACAACGTTCCTCAGCCACTCAGCAGGTTGGTTTCTCCCTCAAAACCAAATCAAGATTTCTGCACTGTTTTCTGGTCACAGAGGGTTTCTCTTTTGGTTACCACTTGCCTGTTCAGGTCCAAATCTTGTGAGTCCTTCCTACTCTCTACCAACAGAGAGGACACACTGAGAGGGGAAGGGGTTTGGAGGGATGAGCCTCGGGGAAAAAAAGCTCTGCTACAGATCTTCCAGTAGTACAGAGCTGATGGTGCATCTCAAGGGCTCTTGGGGTTGTGCGTCAAGTCTCTGCTGTAAATGGAGGGCTGCAATACCCCAAGTCCAACTGCACTCAAGCTCAGGGAAAAGAGGGAACCTCCACCACATGTCCCTGAGCACATGGGGACCTGAACCTTTAGCTCTGGCAGCGTAACACAAATCCCTGTCTGTGATCTGCACTTCAGATCCCAGAGTCAAGACATGGAAATCCTGTGCTGCTCATTCCAGGCCCTCTCTGTCTCTTCTGGGCCATGTTCTCCTCCCTGCTGTGAGGGTGTAAATCCTTGCAAGTCCATTAACTTTGGTATAATTACCTTTGGAATTGAAATAGCACATGTGAAACCGACCTTTGCACATTATACCCAACACCTCTCCTCACACAGTCTGCAAAACTGTGCCAGCAGCTCCTCTCCTAGATGGAATTCTCAGAGCAACAAATGGTCCTACCTCTTTATTTCGCCTCAGCATCGGCTTCTAATTGCTTTGTCCAGAACATGGGTACCATCTGCACTGCTCTGCACAAAGAACCTAGTCTCTGTCTCTGTTTTACTGGGAATGTCTTTCTTCTTGCACTTGGGGTCATTAAATTAAAGAGCAGGGTAGGTCCAAGTCCTATGGAACTTGCACTGGAATCTTTTTTACCCGGAGAGCTAACAGAAAATAACAAAGTAAGTTGTGCTCCCTCCCACCCTTGCTACAGTTGTTGGAGGCAAATCCAACTGTGAGAATTTTGCCTGAGAAAGAACTGCCGGATTTCTCCCACTGTGAAATCCAGCTGTTAATTCAAACAGAAGGGATGGACCTGACCAGATAGGCCAGCTGGCTTGCTTCCATCCTAAAGTCCATTGTGTTCCGCAAGTTCCCAAATTTATGGTCATGAAGGTCTTCCAAGCCCTGTAATGAAGTATGGCATGCAATGTTTTTGTTATGGAATGTGGGCTGCAAAGGAAAAAAGAAGGTTTGAATTTATCTTTCAAATGAAGATCCTGGAATCTCTCAGGATAAACAAGCTAAATTAGGAATCAAAATACACCATGTTTCTCACCATAACTATGGAACTGAAAATAGCCCTTGCAGGGCACTGACAGAAGAAGAAAAGTAGAAGTTGCAGTAAGCCCAAACCAAACTTTTCTTTGTCGTGTTTCTCTGTGTGTTCTTTGCCCTTTGTTGCAGGGAATGAACCCTGCTATGCCAGCAACAGGAGCCCCCTTTCATCTTTTGGGAGTGGTTCTTCTGACAGAATTTTTCAGGAAAAAAATTTTGCACTGCAAAATTGAGCTGCTGGTCCTCATCATCAGCATTTACACTGGGCACACACCACCTTGTCTTGCTCTGAGCAGGCTGAAGATAAGGTTCAGAAATGCTCTTTGGCTTGTCAGCCTGCGTGGTGCAGCTCGGTGCAGCTCTCTCAGTGCTACAGCTCCACAGACTAAATGTTCTGCACAAAAGCTGCTCCCTCTTAGGTCTCTATTGGAGACATGATAAAGCATTAATGGGCCTGGAAGTTTGTTCAGTTTCCATGCTGATACCAGTGGTTCTAATTAAAACAACAACCGAAACCAAACTGGGCTTCCTGAAATTTGCACAGTGAAGAACACTGCTCTGTCCTGCAGTCATTAAACCCTTTTGTCAGCCCTAGCACTGGCCCCAGCAGCCCCATCTCTGGATCCAAGTGCCCCCCAAAGCTGTGCTTTCCACAGCTGCTGGTGGGGAAACGCTGTCATGTTCTCCTTGTGCGGGGAAACAAGCTAGGATAGAACCAGCTTCCCTCTTGGGCTCAAAGGCTCTGCTGACCATTAGCCATCTGTCTCAAGCAACATCTGCTCTAGCTGAAAATGCTTTTGGAGGATTCATGCCACAGATATTTAACCCCACGACAAAACTGCTCCCCATCTTCCCCTCTTTGCTTGAGGCATTACACTGTGCTGGTATTGACTGCATCCAGCATCCTCTGCTATCATCCTCTCCTTCCAGCACGGCCTCTCTGAGACCAGGGAAAAGAAGCAGCACTTCCCATAAAAGTGAATGTGGAAAATAACAGGTGCAATGAGCTGTGTTTCATGATTAATCTGTCTCAGGCTTTTCCGAGGCTGAGAGCTATATGAGCAATTATCAAACCCTGGGAGGCACTTCAGCACTAATCAGCCCATAACATTTTTCTGCATTGGAGCATCTGGGACTGGCTACATGGCTTGAATCCTGACTCTCATGAAATGAATGAGAGTTTTGCCATTGGGTTCAAGGGATCAAAACTTCATCTTCTATTGCCGGGCCAGAGATTAATCAGATTAAAGGCCATGTGGACTGCAGAGAAAATTAAATACCTTCTAGCAGTTACTTGGTGTCTTCTCAAGACAAAATAGCAGCTTGCTTCCACAGGTTCCTTTGGCTCTGTGTTTCAGCCAGACAAAATACTTCCTGAATTCAGTGGGAAATGTGTCCAAATCAGGAATAAGTTCCCCAAAGCCCAAGGGCTGAACACAGCAGAACCAGATGCTGGCATCTGGGGTGAGATCCCTGGTGCAAAGATGTTTGTATGTTCTTTGAGAGCACCTCTGTTCTGGGGCTGGTGTAAATAAATAAATAAATAGACTCAACTAAACAAGTCACTCCAAGCCAATATCCAGACTCGGGATCTCAAATTTTCTTTCAACAGGAAACTGTCCCAAAATCTGCTGCAGTTTGGCAAAGGGATGACATTGTATTACTTTCCATTTTGTTTTGCTGCTGTTGAAATTACAGGAAAATAAATATTTTCAAGATGATACATTGTGTATCCCTAATAAATACCAAGGGCATTTAATATAAACCATGGACACATGGTTTGCTTTGTTGTTCTAAGTAACCATTTCCTTTTAGCCAAATGAAAAGCCAGTTGTGCTGTGATGCTGCAGATTATAAATTAGCAGCTCTCATATGGTTTTGTGCAATTGTTTCTTGAAGAGCTTTAGGCTACTTCAGACAAAAATTTGAAATAAAATGTGAATTCATTGAACTGTAACTTGTGGTATTAGTTTTATAATAAACAAAGGTAGGTCACATAATCATGTCATGAAAAACAACGTTTTAAAATTCAAGCAGCAACATTTTAATCTGTTTTAGGTTCTGATCCTGAAATCAAGAGGAAGCTTGGCTCTTTCTGCTTCCCAGTGCATGAAACCAAGTCAAGCCTGTCCTGGCAGGAAAGCACACAGCCAGGCGTGCACTGCCAGACAGGTTAGCTGGGGTGGGAGAAGAGGAGGCAGATTTCTTGTCGGCAAGAGAAGAAACGGCCCAAAGGCAGCAGCAGCAGCAGCCTGTTCCCACGCCAGACCAGGATGGTGGGTCAGGCCAAGAGAGGAGGGGGGCCCTGGTTAGGTCCTGCTCCCACTGCTTCCCACCCCTGCTGGGGGCAGCAGCTGGGGAACAGCTGGAATCCAGGCTGGCTGCTGCAGGAAGGCAAGGAGACCTCAGGGGCAGCATGGGGGGGACCTGCCTGACTTCCAGCCTCAGCCACACCAAGGACTGGTGTCAAAGAGTCTGTCCTCTGCCAATGCACACTTACCTTGGCATGGCAGAGCTGAAGCTGTTCTCTAGAAAAGCTCCCACTTGCCTTTAAGGGAACCTCACTTTGGGGTGGGAAACACATATTTTCCACAGGCATGGTCTCCTGTGTTGTTTTACAAAGACCCTTGGGACAATCTCTGCCACGTGGGACGTGCACCTCAAGGACCATCCCTGGTCTCACCTGAATTATCTCCCAGCGGTGGATGGCTGGGACAAGCCACATCAATTGCTCCTCTGAAATCTCAGCTCCCAGCACCTTGTTCTCTCCCCTGTCCCTTCCCATGAGGTGACAGCTAAAGGAACACAGGGCTGCTGGGGGTGATGTGAAGGAGCAGACCACCCCGAGCGCTGGGGACAGACACCAGGGTACCACCAGCAGGTCCACCAGCACTCACTGGCTGAGGAGGTTCTGTAACAAAGCACTCTCACCTGAAACATTCCTTGTTTGACAGATGTTTATTTGAGAGGAGGCTCAGTTTTTATTTAGTGGGTGTTTTCCAAAATAAAAATGAAGAATCATGTCAAGTCTGTGCTACAGCATCATAAAGCTGTAGCCTGTTGCTTAACAACAGACAGGGAGAAAAAATAATATACCTGAATGTATATGAATTTTTTCTTTGTTTCCAAGCCTGCCTGAATTTGAACCATTTATACCATGACAACAGCATAAGCTGAACTTGGAGAGGGAAGACAATACTTGAGCTTAAAATACACTGAATTTTTTTCCCTGTAAGGAATATTCGTACCAGCACAAGTGAGTTTTCTGTGTCCTGGCTCTATGGCCACATGGGCATGTGCACAGCACATATGAAATTGATATCTCTGTCTTAATTCAGGGTTGCAATTACTGGAGCTGAGGTCTAAATTTTTCCAACCACCAAACTCCCGAGCTAAATGACTGTACAGCTACTGAAATTGATTATCAGGCTTCCTGTTTCCTCGCTTGTGACCCAGCAATATTGACATAAGGTACAAGGAAATTGCAATCAGAACTACTAGTAGCAATAGCTGGAGGCAATTGCAAAAGAAGTATTGCTGGTGGTGGCACATTGACTCCTGTATTAGATTTAGCCATACTCTGATTATAATGGACTTACTCCAGACTGCAGGAAATTCTACTTTTCTTTTTTCAAATTACAGCCAAGAAAACATTTCTGTTTGATTCTGTATTTCATCCTTTTCTCTGGAATAGCCTGAAACCTTCTGGCCTCAGAGATCCAGTCTGTTTTGTCTCCAACATGGGCAGTGCCTTGGGGCAAGTCATTTTATGTCTCTGTGTCTCCTCCAGGCAGCAGAGAGAGTTAACCTTTGCAGAGAATTGTGTTAGAAACCTGCTGTATCAGCAGGCTGATGTTATGGACCTTCCACATTCTCTCCACTTGCTGTCACCTTTCCTGTCTCTGCTTTAATCTTCCCTAATGCTTGAACATCTTGTCCGCCCTGCCACTGACCAGTTGCCCCAGATCAGTTTTGTAAAGGGCTGAGTGGTGCCTAAATGTGTAAGAGCAGCGCTCTGATTCCATGTGACTCAGGGAGAAGGGCATTTAAGAAATACACAAAAGTATAAAGAGACCTGGGATTGAGTTGCAAGGTTTGGAAATGTTTTTACTTCTAGAAAATAATCTTCTTTTTCTTGGTTTTTAAGCTGAGGTAAAGCAAACCCATGTCCCCAGCTAAATGCAAGAGACTTTTTATCACGTATTAACTCACACTGCCACCTGCTCCAGCAAACACTGTGCTGTTGGAGCAAGTGGAAGCATTTTACAGCTGTTTCTTTCAAGAAAATGCCCACAAAAACCCCTTCCACTGGCAGTAAAAATGAGCAGACAGCACCTGTAATTTCAAGAGGAGTCCCTGGCACTGGCAATAATGGTATTGCAGAGAGTTATTGAACCACTCTCTTCACAGGATCTCTGTAGTGGCAGGATTTTTGTTCAAATCCAAGGAATCCATGCAGAAACTTAGAATAATTTTGCCATAGTGAATGCTTCCCGGATGCAAAATCTCCTGGAGAATCCAGCTTGGCTCTTGTGATATTCCCCACGCTGTTCCAAGCAGGAGTAGGATACAATATCACAAATACACAGACTCTACAAGCAGACAGCTTTGACTTTGCCTTCAGAGGAGTTTCCCAGGCCAAAGGGGGCTCATTCCATTTGCTGCAGACGTGGCCTTGGTGCCATCCTGGAGTAATGATCCGTGGCCATCCGCTGTGCAGAGGCTGAGGAGAAGTGGATTGTCATGGATCGTGGCTCCCCAACAGGCCAACCTTTTCAGAGGAAAAGTTCACCAGAAGTGGGAAAGTTGTCTGGGTTGCTGGGGTTTTATTTTTCCTACTTTCATGTGTGACCTGTGAGAAAAAAACCCTTTTATTAATGAGCTCTGCCCTCCTCTGTCCTTCAGAAGTCGCTGGGGCTTTGCGTGTAGGACTAAGCCACAGCAGAATTTAGCTGTGAGTGGGGATAAAACAGATAAATCCACCTTGTAATTACAGAGATTTTCCACCTGCAGCCACTGCTGAAGGTGCAAGGCAGCATCTGCTGGGGCCACTGTGAGCTGTAACAAGGATGCAGCGTAGCATTTTCTATCTCTTTGCACTGCCAGATGTTTGCAATTCAAACAAAAGCTTAGCTCTAATGAACCCTGACTTTTAAGGCTTGGAAACCTTCTGTGAACCTTAAGGAAAAGGAATATTTAAGAGCATGAGGAAGCAGATGTGCCAAAATGCTGTGAAAGTGACTTTTATTACTGAACTTTCTCTTCCTCCAAATGGGAGAGAGTGGAAATTTCACTGCTACTCTGAGGTATCCAGGAAAAATAAGTTCAGAGGAGTTGTACAGATGTAACCAAACCTGTCGATTTTCTCCAAGCTCTTAGTCTTGGTCTATCTTTGATCACGATAGAGTGGAGGATGAGCATATCTGGAGATTGGACAAGCCTGTTCTGTCTTCTCCATGGTTGTGTGAAGCCAGGCTGTGTTACCCTTAACCAGGTGCTAATCTCCTTTTGCTTGCAATGCAAAAGTTGGTGGCAATTTCACGTTGATTAAAAGTGTGCAAAATGATGCTTGAAATGAAAAGTCCCCAGTTAACTGACTTGTCATCACTAACATCAGTTCAAGTTGCATAATGCTTTTCTTGCTAGGATAATTAGTCCTCAATCAGAGTAATTTGGAGGGATATCTGGGTTCTTTTAAGGCAGTGTTATTCTTTATTCAAGAAAACTCTTTTGTATGTGAATTATTTCCACAAAATGATGCAGATAATTGCTTAATGCTTTGTCATTCTAGTACATAATCCCTCAGCATCTGAACAGCATTAATGGGAGCAGAACTTGGCAAAGCTACCTGTACATTTTTCCCCCCAATATTTTCCATGCCAAAGAGAGAATATCTCAGACAATGAGGAATGCAAACTTTCTGGTTTTTGCCTGCAAATTGATCCTGAAATAAAATGTATTCCCCTGGCTGCCACATTGGGACTGCTTTCATGTCACTTTGGGTTTAATATATTACATTTTAGCCAGGCTCAACCCCAGTCAGTAGGTGCACCTTGGTTTCCTGAGATAAATAACTTGACTGGCAGAATCAGGACCCAAGACTCATTTGTCCTTCATTTATGAAGGTTTGTTTTGTTTGCTTAAATATTAGCATCCACCAGCTGTGCAAAATAGACCTTTTTCATTAGCTGGTTGATCATGGTGGGAAAAGCTATTAATTCAGTCAATTCCCAGCAATGCACTGTGGGGTTGCTACCAAACCACAAACTGATGAAAACAATAAATGCTAGACTGTATTAACTGTAAAGGTTAATCCATAAATCAAAGGGAAATGTCAGATGCCTTTTAACATTGATTGAGATGTAATTTGGTGTTGGTAGTGATATGTTTGTTACATAAATTCACAAATGCACTCAATTCCTGTTAGGAGTCCAGGTCTTTCTAACTTATAACAAGTTAAGTAGTTTGCTTTATTTATGTAACCATGTAAAGATTGATTACCTCTTCAAGTTACAATATAGCACCAGTTTTAAAATAAGTGAACATTAACACCCAGATCTTCTTCCAGGGTACATTTAACTTGGTATAAAAATGAATACATTCTTGTTTTTCCTGAAAGTATGCCATTACCTTAAGTATGTTTATGGCAGTTTTTCCTCTTAATTTTTGGGTTTGATTCATGTTTTTCAAATTACAGCATAAGAATTAGCCTTTGTGTAAATGTGCTCAGAAATATAGAACATATTTTCTATATTATGGATACATCATATTTCAATATATAGTATAAAACAACAAATATGAGGAGGAAATGCCACAAATTAGATCAGAATGGAATACAGTTACTGATGGCAAAACAACAAGAAAAGGATCATTCCAGTCACTCATGGAAACGTTTCTTTCCACTTCTCTTCAAATGTGAGGCCAGAGAATTCTTCACTTGGTGAAACTGAGAATCAGGTCACCAGACCTCAGAGTATAAAAAAATAAACCCAACCTTTGAGCTTTATCTGTCCAAGGAAATTGTCAAAGAAGGTCCTGAAGAACAGGAGCATCACTCCCAGGTCACTATTAGCCAAAAAAATGGGACCTACTGAGCTTTATTTCCAGCTGCCACTTGGGTGGGCAGGGTGCTGAGCCTGCTAAAGCTGGGAGCACTCTGCTCTTCCAAACGCTGCAAACTCCTTGGCTCAATCTTCATGTCCTATTTCTATCTTGGAGAGAACCACAAACAATGCGGTGTAGCAGGTAATCGCTGCAAGAAGTCCATGGGAATTTTATTTTAAAGGCAGTCAGGTAGATCACTGCTTAATTTAGCAGAGCAACAGTGGGAAGGTTTTCCCTCAAATTCCTCAAGGGCATTGATCCAAGCAGGTATCCAGAATGGTTCTAGCGAGATTAAGATGTGTAAGGACACAAGACCCAGCCCTTTTAAAAGTGTCCCAAAGGTTTTTCATTCTGCAGTAACGGGACTTTTTGAAGCTCAGCAGTGGCAGAGTGTGTCAGCAATGGAGATGGGCCAGGCAGCACCTTGGCATGTGGATAAACCAGTTAAATCTTTATGGCTTTAACCTCTGAGCCACTGCCTGGGCAACATTTAAAAGGACCTTTTATTGTCTGTCTGTCTCTGCACATATATTATGGTGAGAGAAAGTGCAGTCCCTACCTACCTAGTTTTAATATTTGATTGCAAACACCTCATGACTGTGATGGGGCATTTCAGAAATGTTTCAGATCTGACAGATCTTGGCCTATATATGAAATTTTAGGAGGGGCCTTCCAGGACACATGTGAATCACAAAATCATGGACTCATTGAATTACTTGGACTGGATGGGACCTTAAAGATCATCTTGTTCCCACCCCCCTGCCACAGGCAGGGAACATTCCACTAGGCAAGGCTGCCCAATGCCCCATCCAGGCTGGCCTTGAACACTTCCAGGGATGGTCCATCCACAGCTTCTCAGGGCCACCCATGCCAGGGCCTCAGCACCCTCACAGTAAGGCATTTCTTCCTGGTATCCAGTCTAAATCTACCATCTTTCATTTGAAAGTCGTTCTCTCTTGCACTCTCCCTCTGTGCCCTTGTAGAATGTTCCTCTCCAGCTCTCCTGTGCCCCTTTAGGCACTGGAAGGCTGAATCCCCCTCCACAGCCCCTGCTGCACAGTTCAGACACCCACATCAGGGGGAAGCAAGGAAAGGCAGCATCCTCAGGCTCAGCTGGCTGCATCTTCTGCTCCTGCCCTCCCATTCCAGCTCCTTCCATGGAGCTCGTGGAGGCTGGCAGGGCAGGGGCAGGGAGCAGGGCACAGAGAGTGCTGTGCTCTGGTGTGAGCCCTGGAGACAGGCTGCTGTGCCTGCCTAAATTAGGTCTCCAGAGCAAGGCAGGGAAGGAAAGATGCAGAAGGATATTAAGACCACCCTGACCTCCAGCCAAGTCCCACGGCCCTGCATTTTGTCCTTGGAAGGAAGCAGAAAAACATCTTTGTAATCCGAAGCAATGCAGTCAAACATGAGGCCCAGGTCCTCTGCAGGAGGGCATCTGATACACACTGCAATGTGTTTGGCTGAGAAGAGCCAACCTCTGGGCTAATATAAGTCTGTCTCTCTGTCCGTGCACTCTCTGGGGCTTTTTTCATTATTGGCTTTTTCCCTTAATGTGATTTACCGATTCACAGATTCTTCAGATACATTTGCTTTTATTTATAACAGCACTCCAATCAAATGTTCAGTGCTCCTCACCTTCAAAGATGGAATCATAACGAGTGTATAATGACCTGCTCCACAGCCACGAGTTCCCATGCCTTTTAAACCAGCTTCAACCACTCTGAAATCTTCAGCGTAGATCAGTGGAGCCCTGCTGATTCACATGGATATTGTCTCTGGAAATAAATGAAACTCATATTAATATTCACAATGTCATTCACTTGTGTGCTAATTGGAAGGGTTGCAAAATGAACTACAAAGACAAGCACAAAAAGTCGTGTGGCTAGAGTAAATCTCAAGGACATGAATAATAATAAAGTGTGGGATGGAGGGGAACCTCTGAAACCACCAGCTTTTGGGAATTCTTCCTACAGTCCTACAGTTCAAACAGAGAGGGCAGCTATCTTACCAGTGATCAAGGTCATGCACTTGTCCCGTGGGCCAGAACAAATGGCAAGGATGACACAAACAGAGCTAGAAAATCTGCAGAGGTCGAGGTCCCCTTGTAGGTGGGGAGAGGAGTGCCCTGCTGGGCATCTGCCCCATGGTGATGGGTTTGACTGGCCACAGGCAGGTGTTATCAGACTTCCATAGCAGTCAGCTCAAGGTGAGAATTCCTCCCTGCTCCACCTTCACCCCTGCACCACCTCAGATAAAACATTCTGATCACTGCAGTGATATTTTTCAAGTTAAATGTCACTGGATTTTCTATTTTCTTTATTTAATTTGTTTGTTTGTTTGTTTTTGTTTAATTTTTGGAGAATTGTTTCCTTGGTTTTCCTGGCATGGATTCAAACCCTGGGCTTTGCAGCTCAGGACTAGAAAGCAAAGATTCTTTCTGTGAGGATCCTGTTCATTGCTTACATCTGGCCTCTTGTAGAGAAAAGGGACAATACAATAAACTGTACAAGCAGATACAGTCATCCATGAGCTAGTGCTCCTCTCAGTCTCACACTAGACACCAGGAGTGACATCTCCTGCTTCACTGGGCCTGCTCTGCTGTGATCCCATTTAATCATGTGCAGACCTCCCCATCTGAAGTTGTCTATGGTTTGGCAATACCAGCATGAGCAATGTGGGAAGATAAGAGTAACACTGGGCTTTGCCCTCCTGCTGCCATCCTAGGGTGCTTGAACACAAATATCCAGAATATTTTCCCTTTAGAATAAACCATGAATTCCTCTGTCCAGCTAAATTAATTTCATATATTAAATAAATCAATTAGCAACGAAATGGAAACCACAAAAAAAAATGAAAGAAAGAGAACAGAGCACACAGACAGAGAAGCCGTAGTGGGAGGACCACTAATTCCCAGTTTCTCTCTCATACCCTGATCACAGAAGAGTGCAACTGGATCTAAATTATTAATTAGGAATTAAAAGTTACTTGGATGTTTTTTCTTTCTGTTTTCTAATTCTTTTCTCTGAGCTGTTGTTTCCCTTCCATTGCTGATGGCATCTACAGCACCAAAACCAGACTGACACTGGGGTCCAGTCCCTTTCTCCGTGGCTGGATTTAGTGTAGGGAGCAAGGTCCATAACTAGTTTTAAATGCCAGAGCTACCACATGAAAACCAAGGAATACACAATAAATAAAAGCAGGGGGCAGGGTGGCTATGCGTTTATGTATTTATTTATTTATTTAGCGCTATAAATTCCTTAGTTTCCATTTTAATCTAATTCCCACATACTGGTAGGGTCACACCCTGGCAGAGGAGATTGTTCTTGCTGTGAGCAGAGTTTGCTGGAGCCTTCCAGTTCCTGAGGCTCTTTCTTTCCCCACATGCAAGCCTGAAGTGCTGGAGACCTTCCTTTCCTTGGCAGCTGAGAAGCCTCCCAGCAGCTCCTGGGGTGAAATGCAGTTTCCCAGCTAAGGGAAGCTTATATGAATTGAGATAATTAAGATACAATTCAGTCAGATGGGTTCTAAAAGCTCTTGAGTTCATCTGTATCCTAACCAGTCCAGGGTCAATATCCCTTAAACCCTGTCTAACCTCTCAGAGGATTTCCAAAATCTGCTAGGCTGTGGGGAAAGAATTTCGACTCAGTCTGGTTTTGGCCCTCTCCTTGTCGGTATACACATCCAGTCTCACCTGCTGTGATGTGCTCAGCACTTGCCAGGCGCTGCAACCTGGCCAAGGCAGCAGACCTGAAGTCCCCGAGCTGTGCTGAGGGGTGGAAATAAAAGACAATGTCACATTTGCTTACAGGAGGGCAGCCCAGAGGAAGGCTGCCTGCAGGAAGAGCAGCCAGGCTCAGACAAACTCTCCCGTTGTTTGGGGTCATCTGGTCTACAAACTGTTTCACATGAGAGAATTAGATTATGCCAAACCGACTTCTTTGGAGGGTTGGTTTTTGTTTTTTTTTAATTCAGCATTAAAAGGATGGAAATAATCGTAAATCTGGAAGCAATCACACACACATCACTTAGAAATGCTCTGCCTCAGTGCAAGGGAAACAGAATACATCAGTGCTGATTGGCCTGGGGTATCTCCCCCCCACCAAGCCCATGTCCCAGACAAGTTAAATGTCTCATTAATTAGGCACTAACTATGGTTAAAATTAGGAGAGCTGCAAGGATGTCTCCTCCTCCTTCAAACTAACCCTCTAATTAAAAGCAGGGCCCCCAGTTTGGGCTCTGCTTGTTGGCTTGCAGTTACTGAGTTTGGGGGCTGAGCCAGCCTGGTGGGGTCTGAGGGGCAGGAAGGGATTTGGGGATTTGGGTGTGGTGCCAGAGCAGGGGACACACGGTGGGAGCAGGCTGGGGATGCCTCTCATCCCACTGTGCGTGATGGATGCGCACACTCCCAGCTGCTCTCACGAGCCTGTGGGAAATCCCAGCTGAGGGTGAACAGAAATGGGGCAAACCATGGTCCTCGAAGGAAAGTATCTGCAGAGAGGGACACTTAGGAAATCCACGTCCTTTACTCACACACAGGAGTGGCAGAAGCCACAGCCCCCACCTCAAGTCCCCACAGAGTGAGGGACACCTCACAGGCACTCATCTGGGACATCTCCAGCTCCTCCACAGCTCTGCATGCAAAATGCAAAGAAAGACAGTGGTAGAGCTGGGAAAAACTTAGATTTGAGGATACATCTTTTTTCTCTTGGAGAGTCTGAAAGCTCCTTATTCCTCCCAGGCTCTCTGTTTTAAATTTGTCTCTGTGCAAAGGTGGCTGTTTTGCAGCACCATTCTCGTAAAAGACATCAGCATGAGGAGAAATCCCATTCCCTTTTCAAGAAGCAGGAGAAGATCTCCTCCATCTATGCATCCCAAGTGCTGTCAGACTGTGATTTGAATCAGAAAACAGTGGTTTTGGCGAGGCATTCTAAGAAGAAACGAAAGCAAACCTGGCCATTGAAGGCAAGCAGCGAGGGAAGAGCACCAGAAAAGAAAACAATGGGGACATTCTGTAGTAACCACAAAACCCTAAGTTTTCTGCCATATTCTGTTTTCCATAAATATTGGCCTTGCTTTATTGTAGAGCAGCCAAGAGCTGCTTGTATGAATGCAGCCTCCCCAACCAAGAGCTTTAATCAACTATAAATAAAGTTGCCATGACAGACAATAACAAATATAAATTAGCAGTGCTAAGGTACATCCTAGCACCTTCCAGCCAACTGGAAAACCAGGAAAGGCTGCTAAAAGGCAGATGCTCCCAGATAAGAAACCAGCATCTCTTTAGGGGTAGTCTGCAACATTTGGGGCACAGCCAGGGGAAGGATGGGGAGTTGCTTGCCTTAGTGCACCAGCGCTTCAAGAAAAAAACACCTAAACTGGTTAAAATACCTGCAGTTTTGCTCAAACCCTTCCTCCCAGGTCAACACCTTCTCTGCATTTTGGGTTTTCTCCATTTGCAGTTTATCTTTGAGAATGAGGAGTGACTTGGGACACATTAAGCAAGTTTCATTCCCCATAAATCCAGAGTGTTGAAGTTCTCCTCATGAAAAGCTGAAATTGTCACATGAGGAATCAGCTCCAGGAGATGAGGCATTTTATACATCAGGTACAGTGAGATTTGCATGGAAACCCAAAGATCTGGAAGGTCTGAGGATGTCACAGGCAACACTGGTCCTTGGTTAGCAAATGTGCTCTCTCAAGAAGGACCAGGGGGTGAAGATCTCCAAGCAAAGAGCACCTCACTGTTAGCTTTGAACAGCAATTATCAGGGAGTTCCACCTGATTTTTTTTAAACATACACAATCTGAGACTGGAAAAAACCACCTTAAATTTCACTCAAACAAAACATCCAAGCAAAAAAATCAACCATTAAATATTTAATTTCTATTAGTCCTCTCTCCTTGAAGCGCAAACGCGTTTAGTTCCATCTCTAAACAAAAGTTCCAACAAAAATGTTGGAATCAAAGGAAAGCAAAGCAAAGCTTCATCTTGAGAACATTGCAAGATTAGAGCATTATGAATTATTATTCTGAATTACTCTTAGTTATCATCTTCTCTTGGCTCAAGCACCTGAGAAACATGATTTAATTTGCAAGCCTGTCAGGAGGACTCGCATCCACATTTTTTCCTTTTCTTCTAATGAAATATTTGGCCACAAACATTCACCCAGTTCCCATCCCAACGCCCCACCAACTCTGACCCTGTTTACTTCGTGAGAGCTGATTCCTTCCTAGTCTGAAGTGGGGAATGACTGGAGGCAGGAAAGATACCAAATAAACAATGTTTGTAAGATTTCCCCACAGCAAAAGGAACTACAATACAGTATTTTAACTCTCCCACTGTGCCAGGGAATTTCATCAAAGTGTGTGACCTTGGCGATCATGTGCCTTGGAACCCTGCCAGAGCCAAACATGGAATTTTAAGTCAAGTAATCATTTCAATGCTTTTTTTCTTTCATTTGCTGGCATTGAACTCCTAATGGGAGTTTATCATACCTTCTGTCTCTAACGTTAACGTGTGCAGATATTTACAGAAAAAACAGGCTGAATTACACTGGGAGAGAAAGATGCTGGAGTCACACTGCAGAAGTTCAGCTCCTAAAGAGGAAGAAAGAGAGCCCTGATGTTATTTCAGCTGGAATAGCTGCTAAATTCACTACTAGCAGCTTTCCTTGCTGAGAACAGTATCTTTAGCCTGGTCAATGCTTCTGAGATTTTGGGATAAATTTGACATTAATTGCAATGAACTTTTTTCTAGCTGAGAACCTGGACCTGAGTTTCCATCGCAAACCTCAATGACTGTCATTACAACCTACCTAAAATCCAGCCTAAAGAAGACTAACCCTGGAGAAAGCCACAGTTCTTTCACAGCCATTTATAGAAAGGGAAATAAATATGTTTTTTCACTGTCAGTTCAAGGAGATCATACACAGTTTGGTATCTGGCAACTAGAGATCCTCTCTCTCCCAACAACAGAGCAACCAAAAAAAAAAGTAGTAAAAATCCCATCTGACTGACAGAGCAAGAGCTCAGACTCCCTCTCAGGAGGCCAAGCCGAGGAGCACTGTGAAGTTTTTCCATGTTGATGTGCCAAAGGCTGTGTTTGCCTCATGTACTTTTTTGCTCAAGAGCACAGTTCAAAAGGGTGAGTCTTGCTGTGATTAAAGCCCCATTATCTTCTGACGAGGCTCGGGGCAGGCTCTCGCAGAAAGTGGATGGGGCTGTGTGGTTGTTAGGAGCACTCAGAGGGTTCCATGGATACATTTGATAATATAAAAGGAAAAACACTCAACCCCCAGCCCAAGCTTTGGGCTTGAGGGTCAGGTTTGGGCAGAAGCACAACCGCTGCTTGGCAGTAGCAGCAGCGTAAGACGAGCCGTGGAAAGAGGCACTGCTGGTGCCACAGGACACGGGGAAGGTGAGGGCAGCAAAGCAACTTTTTGGCCAAATGGCTGCTTGTTAGAATGTGGGTTTATCATACCCACATTCAGCCATCTGCTGTGGCTGAGAAATGAGCAGCAGCTCCAGAATATGAGTCAGCCAGAAACAGAAAAAGGGTGTTCTGTAGCAATGCTGCAGAGATGATGGCACACATCAACAGACAGGTAAATACAGGATAGAGGGAGGCTTTATTTCCCCTGAGCCCATCCTTTTGCTCCATTTGCACCTATAACCAGCTATAACACACATGTCTGCCTTTTAAATGGGATGGGAGTGTTTAGACAAAGCCAATCTGGGCATTTTTTAAACACTATTTTTTGAATGAGTGAAAAACAAAATACAGCAGAAAACTTGTTCTGAAATCTTTCCAGTCATAAACCCCCCCCCCCCCCCCCAACTAAGAATAAAGGCAAAGGAATAATTTTCATGAATTTCAAAATAGATTGTTTCAGTGATCCTTACAGGAAATATCTTAGCCTGAAAAAACTTCACAGTTCATATTCTGATGCTTCCCAAAGTTCAACTCTTTGAATTGTTTTGAAAACACCGGTTTTCTTTTCATAAAAAATCACTTCACAAGCTTCAAGAAGGATAATTAGCCTGAAAATTAAAGACAACACTGAGTTTTCAGTCAAACAAAACCATGCCTGGAACCACAATGAAAAACTGGGGGGCAAGAGGGTGTGTATCTTACTTCACTTCATTCAAAAACTTCCACAAGCCTCTTTGACTTCAACCAACTTTTCTCCCAGATTGGCACGGGGTTTTTTTCCAGTCTGGCTTTAGAACCACCTCAGGTCTTCCATGCCCACGTCAATCAATCAGGGGGTCCTTTCCCACACTCCTGACGAGCATGGAGGGCAGCCAGAGGAGCTGTGAGGGGACAGACTGTTCCCATGGTGGGCAGGAACGGGGCAGCCCAGGAGCCACCCCTGGCTGATGCCCGGAGGAGCTCTTTGTTCAGGAGGGCCAGAGGCAGCTTCAGCCTGGTTTGGTCTGGTCTGAGTTAAGCCAAAGTTGAAGCAGCCAAGATTTCCAGTGACATCCCTTGCCAAGGAGGGGAGGAGAAGGCTGCCTGGAGATTCACTGCAGTGAATTTCATGTAAATATATAGATGCCTATGGTGATCTAGGTGATACATGCACCTCTCTGGTGTCTGCGTATGGATTGCCCATTGTGTCCTTCACTGCCATCCCAGACCCTGTCAAGACACTCCTAAGCATGACTTGTGTCTGTTGCTGCAGCTTTCTCAGTCAGGCCAGCTGAATTCAGTGCCATAAGTACTCATTTCTGTAAGTGCACTGGGACAGGGGATTTAGGGTGGCTGCTGCAGTTACTAAACTGGGTGAACTCGGCTCACACACAACAAAAAAGGAACCATTAAACAGCCTGAATTGGAAACAGGCTTCAATAAATCTGACTTGTGAATGAGGCAAGCAGTAGAGGCCTTAGACCACCTGTTGGGATGGGGCGTTGGACGTGTTGGATGATTGTTGTGCTCTCAGACCTAACCCATAGCACAGAAAAATCCTGGCACAGCCACAGTCCCTGCTCTTATCCTTGCCATCAGCACAGACCCTCAGCCACACAAAGGGACAAAGGCAAAACTGGTGCTATGGTTTAAATGTTTGAAACCAAGCTGGCTCCAATGACTAAGAAAAAAAAAAGGGCAGGGCAGAGGACAGGATTAAATGGAAAGAAAAATGGCATTGGATAGGTATGGATCAAATGCTTGGTAAATGTTTTATCTGCTAAAATGTGATTATTAGCAGTGGAGGAATCAGATCTGAGGGTTGACAGACATGATAGTCCAACTGGAACATACATTGTAGGAGGATTCCTTAATTCACTGGTTAAAATACTGGGTGAGCTGCTGAAATTACCAAAATACAGGTTTTGTGACTTTAAAAAAAAAAAAAAGGTTTGCATCAGTAAAAGGCATCTTGCCAGTCTTCTTTCTAAAAAATCTCTAGTAGACATATTTCAGGGGAAACAAATTAGAGCTGCAAAGGCAGCTGCCAGAACTGCCCCACATTTTGGTCCTGTCGGGTCACCTCTCATCCAACCACTTTTCATCCAAGCAGCACAAAAGGTGTTGCTTATGAGGAGGGGTCTCCCAGCAGCTGAAAATCTCCAGCCTGGTTACAAGTGCCGGTGCCAGGTGCCAGGGGTGGGCAGAGGAAGGGCTGCTCGCTGGGTCCATCTGCATCTGCACGGAAAGTGGGTTAGGGGAGTTCTCCTGTGTGGAAATGCATTTTATTGTAGCAGTGCCCGTGCCATGGGTGGTTAGAGGGGGATTATCGACAGCCTGAGACAAATGGGAGGAGTCTGTGAAAGCTGCAGGAGAGCTGGAGGGTCCCTCGTGCCCTGAGCTTGAGTCCAGCTGGAAATGCCAGCTCATTTTGGGAACTCCACTACAGAAGCTGTGACTTGAAACATGGCAGAACTTTCTGCATCATTTCTCTGAGAAGGCAGGATAAAGACTTTAACTCCTGTCATTATTAAAAATGTAGTGGCCTCTAAATCTCTCCAAATACATTGATATGAAATAAATCATAATGAACAAATAAATTTTGTGGCAGCTAATGGTGCCGTTTGTCGAATTTCACCACATGGTGGCAATAGTAGTAAAGGTTTGATGCAAAAGATTTTTCTGGAAGCTCCCAAGCCATTTAAACTATAAACTGGGCTGCTGTTCAGTCTACCTTGTGGTATAATATAGCTCTATTTTTTTGTGTGTGGAGAAATCAACTGTCACAGCTCCCTTATTCAAAACTATGTGCACCTCTCACTCACACGTCTGGTGAGGACTACAGACAATTTATGGGATTTTTTTGAATGTCTTCTTCCCTTCTTTCTTTCCCTCCTATCTTTTCCTCCTCCAAAACACATAAGTGCAGCTTCTGTGAAATGTTAATTCACAGAAGGATGTATTCTCAGAATCAGGAAAATTGCGACATTCATTTCTTTAGCAAGTGAAGGAGACTTCATAACACATAAGTTGCCCAAATGTTCCAGTAAGGTCAGATATTTGTATACCAGATTAGTTGCCAGCAGAAGAAAAAAAAATAGAAAAAAACCCCTCACAAACCAAAACAAATAATAATAAAAAACCCCAAGCACCAAACAGAATTAAAAAGCAGTACTTTGGGGCTGAATGACTTCATTACAACTTCAGTTGCTAGTGGTGACTGACCAATATTGCAACATCATTTCTAGAGGTAATAATAAACCCCTATCATCCCTCATTCTGCAGAAATACAAATTCAGGGCTGATGTTCACTCACCTCCAGGGTGGAGCAGGGTTTTCTGGCTTGTACCAGGCACAGTGTACACCTTTTAGTAGGAGAGGAGACAAGCCACAAGCAGCAACAGGATGCAGGTTGTATTTTAGGTAGCCAAATAAATATGCATATTGTGGTTTGTCTGATTGACCTGTGCCCCTTAAAAGCACCCTACAGTGATGGTGAAGGCCTTTAGGGTGTTCATCACAGTCACAGTGATGTGTTGCTTGGTGCATGAGAAGAAGCACAGAGCAGGAGCTCTCTCCCATGCAGAATTTCAACACGACAGCACACACACAAGAGTTACCACCCCATTCCCCTGAGAAGTCCCAGGGATTTATGGCTCTCCCAGGGGGCTGCTGCTGTTTCAGCCATGCTCCAGAAGCCCCATGCAGCATTGTCTGCAGTGCTGGATCAGCAGCGGCATTTCCTGGAGCACCTGTGTTTTTCTTGGAGGTCTCTCATCTCCATGCTGACCAGACCTGAGGTTGCTTATCATCAGTGATTAGGTCAGCTCATATCTCCAGGACTGGAAGGAATGATATAAAAACACACCATCCTACACCATCTCGGGTGACCTGCCAGGAAGCAGTTTATTTATATGTCCCAGGCACTTGGGTAGATATGTGCAGGCAGACAGGTGCAGAGTGAGCAGGAAAGCTGCCACAAAAGTGCTTTAAGCCTGTTGTCACCCATTCACATTGCCAGGGAGGGTCCAGTGCACACACTCCACTGCATCACTTGGGACAACCAGGCAGCTGCCTAGACTTTTGGCACTGCTTCAGTGGTGGCCACATCCACCCTGGAATGCAGAATATGGTTTTCACACCTTCGAGAGGTGACCAAGCTGCTTGGGTGAAATCAGATGTCACCTGAGCCAGGCTTTTAAAAATGGCCCTTGAATAAAACCCAGGACCACTTACCAGATGGTGCAGGATGATTCATCAGTGCTAACACCAAATCCTACCTTTGCTTGGAACCACCAGCCCAAACTGCATCATCTGGGACAGCTCCCCACACACCACTCCCCTGTGACCATCCACCACTTCTCTCCCACATCTCATGCTCTGCCCTTTCTCCCCAGGGCAGTGCTGAAGAAGTCAAACAGCCACTGGAAATTGCAACAGCATCACTGGAACAAGTGGGTTCTTTGCCAGTTTACCTCAGCAGAGCACTTATTCCAAGCATCCAGGGCTGACAGGAAGCTTTCCCTGTGGTAGCTGTGCCACTGGTGTGAGGCCATCCCACGGTTCTGCTTCAGGAACAAAGCTGTTTGCAGTTCAGATGTTCGATGGAACAGGATTCCAAGAAGGGAGCCATCAGTAAAATTGATCTCTATGTCTGAGGAGAAATCTTGGATGAAATCTTTCCCTGCGAGTCCAACAAAAACAGCACATCAGTTACTCCAGTGGATTTAATTTCACATGTAATTCCTGGACAGATGCCTTAAACTGAAAGAGTAAAATACTCTGCTCCTGGACACTTGGATTGCATAAGAGTGCATGCCCAGTGCTAAACCATACACAACTCGCTATTTGTACTCTGCCTCAGACTGCCACAAAGCCCAGGCTCTCAAGGGACCGGTATTTTTATGCTGGTTTTCCGAAACAATTAACATAAACCGCTCAGAAAGGACCAGAAAGAAACAGTGCTGGGATCTCGTCCTGAAACTGCCTCATGTAACCAGGTTAACAATTATCACACATGAAAATAATGTGTAGTAGCTGAAAGTCTGGGGTATGCCCCCAGGATTTCAGGGTGGTTTTTTGGATTAGGAGAGGCAAGGTACTAGTGGACTTGGACATCCCTGGAGACATCCTTTGCTTTGCAGGCTTTTGTCCTTGCTCAGGACAGAACACATCCCTCAGACACATTTTTTCTTGGTCTAGTTTTGGTGCTTTTAAATAAATTCTTTATTTCTCAAGGGCTGTGAATATCCTGGAGAGCCTAAATGGGAGGTGTTCAAACAGCAGAAGAAATCAGTAAGGCAGTTTAGTGGGCTATTGACTTATATCAAAATTTAACAGGTGTCTGAAGGTCTGTTTGTCATTTAGCTAACTGAACAACACATTCAAGGAAGATACAGACCTTATCCTAATTTTCTGCTTAGGCACACTAATCATTACTGTAGGAGCCCATATAAATCAATCAGAGAGAGAACCAGTCAGCAGCTGCAATCCTGTTCATAGACAGAGTGGCTCAGCAGGCACACATAGCAGGACCTGCCTTGCCCTTTCTCAGGGAGGGCTGGGTAAAATTCAAACCCCAAAATTTGATAGCAAGAAGGAAATTACAGTGAAGTTTCTGTACCTACTTCTTTTTTTTTTTTTTTTTTTTTTTTGGTGCATTGAGGTGTACTATGCCTTGAACTGATGCTTGTAGGAACAGCCTGGAATATTTGCTGTACAGTCCGTCCAGCACCCACCAGGGCACCAAGTTTCTGCATCCTGAGGGAAGGATGATGAGGATCACACAGTCTCACACTACCCACATCTGGGCTGTCCTCAGCAGCACCATTTAATTGAGTGCCATTTAAAATCAGGCCCATGTTATGATTTACTGGTGAATATACATCATTAGCTGTGCTGTCAGTTCACTTTACAAATGTAATTGCTGTTCTTTCAATAGACAGAAGTGACCCTTTGCAAAAGATTCCCCTTTTCACACATCAAACAGCGTTAAGCAATATCCAGTAGTCAGTGTTACATCCCTTCCCAGTATGCAAGACCCTACTGAACACCTTATCTGACTGGCTATCATTCAGGCCATTAGAAATTCCTGATTTCTTCGGGCATTTCATTTTAGTTTTACACTTGCCCCAGCTGTATTTGACAGAAAGTATTTCAGGCAGCAGGAAGTGTTTAGATGTATTAGAACTTCCTTACAGTAAATATGTTTAGTTAACACAGTGATAAAGAGCAAAGGAGGGTCAGGCTGACACCTGGAGCACACGGTGCCCCGTTATTCCCTTTGTTAGCAGGTGGTGCCTCAGCCAGTTCCTGCAGGGACAAGGGACACGGCTGTGAAACCCAGCCAGGGACAGTGTGCAGATAAACCTGAGTCCCATGTTTGCCCTGAACAACATCCCCTTGCTAACACAGTTGTAGCTGAGTGCACGCCAGTGCACGCCAGCACACGCTATCCTCTGCCATGCAGTGATTTCTTCTCCCCCTTGCCCTGCTCAGCTGCAGAACCCAGATTCTCCAGCCATTCCTCCTTCCTTCAAAGAAGGGAGGTGGAAGCTGCTGAACAGAGCCAAGCACAGCCTATAGTTCTGGTTTTTATCTTGCTTTTGAAGATGCTGCTTAATCTCTCTCTGAACGAGAGCCAGTTCCAAGAGAGCAAGAGAGAGCAAGGTCCTTAGGACGAGATGATGGATGGAGCCATGGAGTTCAGAGCACTTTGTTCAGCCACTCAAGTTCTTTCTTTAGATAATGATAAAGTTAACTGGATCAGTTTTAGAGGTTTATAACAGCAGAATGATTATGGATTGATGAGTCACGAAATGCATAACCCACTTAGAAGTCATCAGGCTGACACAGCGCAGACTGTACCTGGAATATCCAGTCCTCTTATATTTTTAATAGACTAATTGTCTTATAGATGGCATGTCTTAAATAACGCTAAAATCATGGGTTCCCTGTTCAATGTTACCCTGGTTTTATTTTTAATATCACCACCTACTAACCAGGACAATACCCAGGCTTTCCTAAATCCATGCCAAAGCACCCATTAACTACTGTGAGCTGATACTTCTGAGAACAGGAGCAAATCCTCATGGACATAAATTAGTGTAACTCCATTAACTTAAATGGAGCTTTATTTTCTCACAGCAAACAAGGAGCTCCCTGCCTTGGATTCTGAATTGTCCCACACTTCAAGCAGCACCTCTTCAATGAGTTAAATCAACTCATTTCCTTCTGATGCAAAATTGACCATAGAGAAATGGTAGAGTTATGTCAGCTTACGTTGGACCATGGACTCCAGAGACATTTTCTCTTTGCCATGCTTGTCTCTTGCTCTTCCAGTGAATGCGAAATTAGGAAATAATGAAGGAAGCTGCCATGGGAATGTATTGTCCTTGCAACTTGACCAACATTTTACCTGCCCAACTGGAAATGCAGGTGGTCTTCTAAAAGCAGACAGTAAGCCAACATTTTACAGACTAATGGTATTTTCAGCCCTGACCAAAACAGACAGGCTTAGATTGCCCTGTCCTTTGCACTATTTTTTGTAATGGTTTGATTTCAATGAATAGAGGGTCATGCTCTCAGCAATGTAAACCAGACCAGATTTGTGTCCACATCACTTGTGCAGCTCAAGGTACCCTTGTTAACTTAAGCTGCAAAGGGGCTGTGGTATTCTTTGAGGAGGGCAGTGCTGTATGAAGGGCAGGGAGTGAGCCAAAGCTCTTCTTCAGATGTGCACTGTGGTTCTATCCAGACTCATCCACTTTTACCCTTTTCCTTGGGTTTGAAATCTCTTGAAAGCATCCACCAAAGATGACCATGAAACACAAATGCGCATTTCAACAGAGCAGTTTGGGAATGTGAGATGTCAAGAAATATGCAGAAATAATTTTAAAAAAGCAATCTTGTGAGCCATCAATTGAACCTGTTGAAAATTCCTCACCATTGTTGTGAGGAATTCCTTGAAATTGCCAAGGATATGGTGCAGGGGAGGGATACAGAAGAAGCCCTGGTGGAAGTCAGAGGAGAAATCCATTGTTTGAACAAAAGCTTTGCAAATTGTGCTGCAAATTGTGTGTAGGTACAAGTTTGTACAACTTCTCCTCTTTGAGTAGTCGGTTCATTGCTTCCGGAAGGAGAAGCAATGGAGTGAAACTTTGATATTGTTTAACAAAGCAACCTGTGGGGAGAGTCAGGGTGGGGTCTTGGCTTTCACCTTGGCTCCTGGCATGCAGGGAAACCCAAGAAAAAGCCACCTTTCCCAAACCAAGAGACTGCTGCTGAATTTCCAGCCCAGATTTCAAAAGAGAGATGACTGCCCCAGGGTTATTTTAGGTAGCTACCCTGATTACAGCAGTTGTGTTGCAGTACTGACACAATCCCGCTCGCTGCTGAAATGAAGCGACACAGCAGATTCGGAGCAACTTCCACAAGCTGAAAATCAATACATTGAAATAACACGGGCGAATTCTGATCCCAGTCACATCTGGGGCATTCTGGAAGCTGCAGCAGCGTTGTTAAGCCAGCCTATTGCTGAAGCTCTTCTTCAGACCAGCTGCTCCCATGTTCCCACCATCCCACTTGCACACAGGGTTTGGAGTGGTGTAAGTCAACACCTCCACTCAGTTCACTCATTCGTGCTCTTTCCAGCTTTCCATGCAGGGCCAGATGAGATCACTGTTTGTTTGTTTGTTATTTCTTGGTCAGTGCCTCTGACAAGTTCATAAAACAGTATTAATGGATCAACGCAGAAAACAAAAGATTTACATATTTTAGCAAGCCGAAAAGCAAATAGATTTACAGTTAGCACTGAGACCAACAGAATAGCTTGTTTGGGACAAAATTTTATGTTTGCATTCAAGTTTGAAAAATTTCATTAAATTTAATTTTTTTAACTGGCATTAAGGATGGTGGCAAGTGTTAAGATATTTGTTCTCATTGGAAAATCAAAACATTCTGTTTTGAAGGGTGCTTTTTCTGAATGTTTGTTTGTTTGCCTCAGCGGGAACAATTCTGCAGAAATGAGGCAAGTTCTCAAAGAGCTTTCATGTTGCTGAATCCCTGTTTAAAAAAAAAAGGGAAAAAAAAAAAAGCAGCTAGAGTTGTTCCCAGCATTTCTTCCAAACTTTTACAGAAATTAGAGTGAAATGGTACTGATTAACATGGGGTGGGGGGGGCATCACCCTTGCAGTAACTCTATCCAAGGCACTGGATTTACTCAAGATGACTTTTGGGTCGTGGTATTTCTAAAGCCTGTAGTCTTCAGCAGTTCATTTACAGAACATTCTTCTTCAATGACATGAGGGCAAAATATTGCAGATAATGGCCCCAATGTTTACACAAGACAAAAGAAGCAGGATTTACTCAGACAAAAACAGGCAGGTGCTGAGGTGTGGATGCAGATGGGCAGTAGGTTCACTGCATGGTGCAGCCAACTCATCAGGACAGCAATGGCAGCACATCTGAAAGGGAGCTGCCTTTGACCTCCTCTTCCTCCTCACTTCTTGGTTTTATTTGGTTGTTTTCATTTGCTATGTCAGGTCCTTCAACCATTAATCTTCAATGTGTCATTAACCCACATTTTAGAGGCTCCACCCTCCCATTTTGCCAGCCTGTGGCAGCTCCACTTGTGCAGCCCATTTAGGTTACCCAGGAGCCAGACTTCATCCATGGGTATGAGAGAGAGGACACCCACATGAAAAGCCCATGAGTCTTTCAGACAGGGACAAGTGTCCTTCCAAAGAGAAGGTTCCGAAGGGAAGGCAGAGGAATTTGCATTAAAATAAAGTGTTGGTTATGGGAGTTAAAAAAATACACATAACTGGGAAACACTCTCCCCCATAAACTGGAAAAATACCAGCTATTGTGGGCTATTTGCCAAGGATTCAAATTCTCATGAGCAAGCTTCTCTGAGCTCATTTGAAAATCCTCATGAACTCTGTTGCCATTCACTCATTAGGTTCAGGATGAAGACAAACCCTGGAAGCTGCTGAGAATCCAGAGGGCTGCCAGTCCTCCCAAATCCGAGCGTGGGACTCAGCCGAGCTTTCCCCACCCCACAGAAAGCAGATGAAATAATGTTTGGGCTCGTTCTGTCCATCCCCCATGTGGTGGAAGCAGAGGCAGGGAGCAGCTCGCTTTTGTTTGCAAGCTTTCACAATAGCAAAGAGGTTGGCAGAAAATCAGGTATCTGCATGTGTATTTGCAAGGAAACCCAAGGCTGCTGTCCAGCTCCAACTTGACAACTGCCCACTCTGTGGCACACAAACACAGAGCCCCTCTGGATGCCCTGCTCATATGATGGGCTCAGTCCACCTTCAGGTCACTGGGCCCTGGTGTCCGGCCGTGGGCATCCCTAGGGACATTAAGAACATGCCTTGGGGTTTACCTGTTTTACACTTTGCCTGGCTATTTGTCCACGAGTCTGCCAGCAGCCATATCTGTCCTTGTCCGTACCCAGGGGCTGGGGAGCCTGCTCAGGGGTAAAGCTTTAAGCACGAATAATGCATGCTAGCAGCCACACGGGCACGTGGCATTACCTGTAGGTAGATGTGTGTGTGTGTCAGCTCTGGGGAGCTGATCCAAGCATGCAGCAGGGAGGCAAATGCTGCACATTGCACAAGCTCCCCGAAGTGAGGAGGGAGTGTAGGACCCCCTGCCACAAAGTGCTTATTTGATTTCATTTTAGATAAGGACATTCCAAAGTTAAAATCCAAGCCTTGATAATGGTGATGAAAAATGAAACTAGTGTTGAATGCTCACTGCCATTCCCTATTTTTTTTCTTTTCACAAAGACATGAGCAAGTTCTTTCTAAATTATAAATAAAATATGATACCTGGAAAAGAATGAAAATTCAGAGGTAAGGCTCGGCTCAGTCTCTTGACCTCTTTGCTGTGCAGCTGAGCAGTCAACACTGGGACACGATTCCAAGACAGACTGTGGGCATGTCCATAGCTGTGCACAGCTGAGAAAATAAAAGACCCTCAGCTAGGGCAATAACCCAGATAAAGCATCACTTTTCCCCGCCACCCCAGCAGCTGGGGGTGTCACTGATTTCCCCAAAGCCACAGACTAGAGTCCAGTGTCACCCCCCCAGCCATGGCAGTGGGACACGTGGGTGGCAGTAGCATGTGCCTCTGAGATGAGCTCATAAAGTCAGTCACCTCCTGATTTTCTTCTTGAGTAGATTTTCACAATTCCAGCTGCACAAGTTGAACGTACTGTGTGTTTTCCCTTGGTGCAGGGTGATCCTGGAGACCTGGAGGCACAGCTGAGGATGTGTGGGCAACCTGGGCTGGGCTGTTGCTGTTTCCAGGGGAAAGCTGCTGAGGGAGGATTTGGAACATCCAGCATTGATTTTTGGATGTCAGTGTCCAGGAAGATAGAGATTGTTTGGGGAATTTGGGGTGTTCTTTTTTTGTTTAACAGAAACATTCTTCTAAGACATTTTTGGAAGCACTGCTGATAAACCTCAACACTGAAATCCAGGTTAATGGAGCAGGGGAGGTTTGCATGGCACAGCCTCAGATTTGGAAGAAAACCAACAAAGATCAACCTGGTTTAGCCCCAAATCTCACAAGGGCTCACAGAGAGCCATTTCAGGCTGCTGTCTGCACAGAGGAGGCTTGGTCTTTCAAAACTTTTTGTATCTAAATCTCTTTTGCAGTTTGCAAGGGACAAGCAGTGATTAGCTTTGATGCAGATGGCTGGGGAGGCCGCAAACATCTGCCACTGCTTTCCTCCCACCATCCCAATGCACAGGGGGAGGTAACTCAGGGAGAGGGTTATGCATGTTTTCTTTGCTGCTATTTCAGAATATGGTTTGTAAATTTTAATTCTAGTGATGGCCTGATGATGTTATCTGATGAAATGCAACCAGAATTGTGACCTGCAGCAGGCAGAGAAGAGCCACTTGTGGGGTAGCTCTCGAGATGTCCCACATTAGGTCCACAAAGTCATGGTGCCTTTCTGAAGATGAAAAACTTTAAAAGGGTGATTTAAAGGTAAGAGCACACACTGGCTCGTTCAGGCAGAACCACTCTTCCCCCTCCCTGAGCCTACCTTTAATATCTAATTATCAGGACTAATGACTGATTATGTGTCTCCAGTGTTCTCGACTTTTAATAATTCCTGTCCCAATATGCTTTACCGCTTTCCGGGGGAAATGTTATCTGAAGTGTGAAATTAACCATTCTTTTGTTATGAACTCACCACTTGGCCATAGCTGCTACATAGTTTCAAACCTGAAACATATTTGAACTGTTTCCAAGTTCATCTAGAGCGTGACCTTGTGTGTTTTAATAATTATAATTTCCTCAGTAAAGTACAGCTCTAGAACCAGAGAAAAAATGTACAGACAGCTGCAGGGGTGGGGATGGCTGACCTTAACGATGAGCTTTACAAATATAGCAAGAGGAAAGCGATAAATCTCTGAAACCAAAGTGCTTTCTCATTTTAACCCCTAGCATGCAGCAACGCTCTGATGGTAGAGGGGAGCAGACCTTCCTGCAGGCTGCCGCAGTGGCAGTGGAGATGGGAATGTGGAAGGACAATACAGAGGAGGTATCAGGTTGATCTTTCTTTTCCCATTGAGCTGCTCACATGTCAGATTTTTCATCTCCAGAGTGGTGGTGTAAATCAGCTGAAGGCAGCAGGATTTGCCCCTGCTCTGCAGAGCCCTGGCTATGCGTGCACATGTGAGTAATCCCGTTGGAATCAAGGACTTGAAAGAGGAGCGCGCACGAGAGTCGTGTTTTGTAGATATAAGGGCTGGAATCTGGGCCACATGGCTCAGGACAAAGAGACGTGTCAGTTCTGCACAAATAACATAGGCATTCGCCTTCCAAACTCCAACCTACTTAGCAAGTGCCAGAGTCACTCTTTCCATCCCACGTCTTGGGGAGCGGGGACCAGGACAGCGGGGTGACCTTCGCAGGAGCTCGGATGAGCCCAGGGACTGGGTGCTCCTGGCAGCCAGGGAGAGGTGGGTGCACTGCAGCCTGCATGCTCTGATGGGGCAGCGAATGGGATCTCGCTGTGCAAGCAGGGAAGAGCTGTGCTTTGAGCCGTGATCTTGCTGGAACAAAAGTCTGCTGCAGCCTGCTGTAGGTACCATCTCTGCTGCAGGGCAGTTCTGACCATAGCAGGAGGAAATAGCCTCTGTTTCTCCTCCAAACACTTTGCCTCTGTACAGCAATCAACTCCTAAAGCCTCAATGAAAGAGGGTTACAAAACAATCAAAGGAGAGAGGGAGTGTGAGAGACCACCCAGGTCAGGGTGCGTCTGCAGGCATGCATCACTCCATGCAGTGTAAGACTTCTCTGAGCCACTTCTGGGAGATTTTACCGTAGGAATATGACTAACACAACACTTGGCAAAGCAAAGACTAATAGTGTGATTGTTCTGTCGGCTTCTTCCCTTCTTGAGTAATATCGTGCTGAGCAGTGTTTGAGTGAGCGATCTGAAAGGCCTTTTCATTATTGTATCGAAAACTCCTCTGACTGCAGATCTCTTAATCAAAGGACTTTTATGTAAAGTCACATTTTTTCCAAAACCAGAAAAGTTCAGGCTCAGAGCATAAACATTAGACTCATTATTTAGAAATAGCAAGTAAGTCCTTTGGGTTCTGGTATCAGATCAAAGCTAAAAAATTAAATTGCTTCAGAAAAAAAATTAGTTCATTTTGGGAATCAGCATATTTCTTGTTTGCTTTTTCATTATGGAGCTAAAAAAAGGAATAGTGAGATTCTGCCGGTGGTTTTCAAGTGTTTTCCAAAACTGGATGGATGCTGCATGCTAAGAACTGCCACAGTCTGTGGAGGCAGAAAATATTTTGTTGACATGACAATAAAAACATTCTGCAGATTTATCGAATTATTTTCTCCATCACCATCCACAGCCACAAGAAAGCAGCATGATCCCCACCCTGCCGTGGAACAGAAACCTGCTCTCAGCTGGCACTGCCTTTGAACTGAAGTGCTGGAATTTGCCCCAACACGTGGAGGAAGAGATTTCCCTCCATGTTGTGGGTGAGACTTGGGAAGAGGCCTCAGGTCAGCAGTGTCCCCCACCAACACATGGCCTGACCATGTTGTCCCAAAGAAATCACTCCTTTTGGGACTGCCCAGTGGTAGCCACTTTACCAATGGTGGTTTGGGCTGAGATAATTAGTTTATTATTGCTAATGGGTGTAGCACCACTATTCTGGTCACCAGTGCTGTCCATCTTCCTCCAGCCCTACCTGTCACACTTCTGTCTCCTCCTTGTTTGTGGCCCTTGCCTGATTTTTAGGTTGTGGATGCACAGGTGATGGAATTGGCTCTTGGCACAGGTGGAGGATGGAGATGTGGGGGTGGTGGAGGGCCATGTCCCACAGATCAGACACTGCCAAGACAGACACTTTCTCCATCCAAGACAAATCCCACCCTGGAAACAGCTGCTGCTGACAGCAGCTCCCACCCTTCTGGTGGTGCTGGATGCTGAGTCCACGGTGCTGACTGCCATGTTGGGGTATCTCAGGAGAGAGGGAGCGAGGGGAGAGGCCAGACTAATATTTGGGATTGCTTTTTTTTTACCATTGCCTTCCTGATATTTTTCCCCAGCATCCATTATCTGTTGTGCTCACAAGGCAAACATGACCAACCTTAATTCCTGCTGATTTTTGTGAACTCTGCAAGTGCCTCAGAGAGAGGTGGGACTCTCGAGAAGTACCAGGGAGAGCAGGATGCTGAGGGCTGAGGAATGGCAGAAATGCCGCATGTTTTCTGTTTGTGACACCGTGGCTGATGGGCATCATTTAATCACACAGCAAGACCGGTTCACTCTACCTTTACACCAGTCCTTAAGATGTTTCCCTTATCTCTGGCTTTCTGTGGAGGGCTGGGGTTTTCCCTGTCTGGTTCCTCTGTCACCTACAGGTGGCTTTCAGTGCTTAATCCCTGGGAAATGTGAGTTGTCTCCATGACTCAGCCGCAGTTTCCCTGCTCGGCTGTCACACGGTGTTTCATCTTTTCACTTCTCAGTCCCCATCTGTACAAAGAGGTCAGTAATGAGAGGAAAACAAGCATAGCAGGGTCAGCTACACACAGATCCCCAAGTGTTGAGGGGCCATACAATTTCTTAAATGAATTGGTCACATGATACTCATGATACTCTTTTTTTTTTTCTTTTTCTCCTTTACTGGGTAATTGGAACTTCATAGACATTAAGAATCTGAAACATGCGTAACAGTTCTTTATGTACAAACAGCTTTTTCTCTGCAAACTGAGGGGCTTGTGGGGAAGAGAGTCTTTCTGTGAACACTGGAGAGAGCAAGCACCTGTTTCCCACAAGTGTTATGATTCCCACAACTGGCACGAACAGTTGATATTCAGGGTATAAATGCAACATTTCCATCTCTGCATCTCAGGATTAGCTGCGTTGTCCCCAGTTAAACCTCCTCACTGAATATATATAACTAAATCTTTCCAAATGACCATGCCCTGCTCCCTCTCATAAGTTCTGCCTTCATCTGGCCTAACTTCTGCCCAAGTCTTTGCATTTCCTATAGGCTCAGCACTTGAAGACCTCAATTAATTTCTTAGATTTGGAGGCCTCCAGCTAGAAGAGACAGGAGGCCCAAGAACTTGGGTGGATGAGTTGCTCCTCTGGGTCTCATAGAATGGGAGACACGTAGCCATCAGATTGGCACTGTGCCGATGGAAAGGCCCCTGCTGAAGCCAGAGTATGTAATTTGAACTTGTAAATTCAGTAACATGGGAACCAATTACACAGAAACCCAAGCTTCAGCAGGCAAGGCTGCACTCTGCTGCTGCTCCTCGGCGAACGACACGCAGTGAAGGTCGGGATTGAGCTGATGCTGGGCTGGCAGCAATACTGAATCCTCTGGAATTTGTGTGCTGTCTTCAGAAAGGAGGAATAATGTAGAAAAAACACTTCTGGCCACCCAATTCCATGCTGCCACTCAGCCCTGACCCATTATTTGGGAAATTTCTACTTGAGGAAGGAAAGGATAAATCAGAGTACATTAAAAAAAAAGCTTGAAATTCTGGCTCAAGGCAGGGAATCAGAGGAGAGCAGAGTCCAAACTTTTCTGCTAGTTTAGTAAAACGGTGTGATATGATCTATTAAGCAGGGGAAAGGAAAAAAGACAAGCTCTTCTGCAGGCATTGCTGGGCAATGTGAAGAGACACCTGGGAAGAGACTTTCTAGCAGAAAGAAGTGGGCTCAAGGAGGTAGAAGTGGCTCTTTCTTAGATGTTATTTTTCTTAACTACCTTCAGCACCATCTGATGGAGCTCACTGATCACACCATCACGCTTCCCGGTGCGGGGAGATCGTGTGTTACACACGCTTGAACACGGAGAGCTGGTGCTGGACGCCAAGAAAGCAGCTGGGAAAACACACCACAGCCAAGGGACCTCTGCACAGGCACCACCAGATGGGGTCTGGACATGGAGGCCCAGCTCCAACAACCCTGCACCCCACTCCAGTGTCAGCACAGCATCACACCATGGCAGGAAAGCTGCTTTTTGGGAAATGGGAATAACACCAGCACAAATCGCTCCCAACTGAATTGTTCATGGACCTTCAGACACCATCAAAGTCAGGAGCACAGCATGTTCGTGGCCAAAATCAATCACTCCATTCTCACACTGGGAGGGGGAAGGGGCAGCAGTAAAGGGATGTTATTCTGTGTTTGAAGGAAACATTCGACCAGAGACCTATTTTTCTTTCTGTAAGAGAGTAAATTGGCCATAACTGCAAATGAACTGCAGGGATTCACTACAGACCAGGATAAAAAATTCATTTTATTTCATTGCAATTTCAGAATTTAAGGAGTAGAAAGTATTGATTTAAATAATTAAACCATTTTGTAATCTTATACTTAAAAGTGTCTGTCTGTAAACATGGACAAAAAGGACATTATAAGCTTTTGAGGAGAACATAAGAGTCTAAGACTCAGGGAGACTTCTGGTTCTCTAAAACTCTTAAGTGGTCATCTAAACATGTTTTAAACTCTGGCCTGCCTGCATTTTTGCAAGTGACAGAGATGTTCCACTTGTTTCTCATGCCCAGACTTCACCCTTCAGTGCTCCACTTGTTCTCTGCACGCCTTGAGTCCTGGCTGTCACTCTTTGCCTCTGTGTCCTGAGCCCCTCTGAGCAGTTTTCATGTCTCTGGGCTGCAGTCTCTCTCTTTGTTTCATATCTGAACCTATCCCTACACTTCCATATCTGCACTTATAAAGTATCTCTTTTCTGGTATTACTTACTCGTAATCACTCTATAATTACATTGTGGAGCCCTGTCGAGCTCCCAGGAACAAATCTCATATGAAGGATGCAAAAATGGACCTCTATCTCAGGGAAAATTGTGGCATGTCAGAGATGAGGAAGTTGTTTGATCATTAGTCTTATCTAGAACAAATTGCGCATAATAACCTTTAATATTTTCTATCAGATTTGGTTCCTCAGAGAGACACAGGTTTTAATTAATCTGTATTTAACGGAATCATTTAAGTATATCTGAGCCCCCAAAATAAGATACTTAAATGTGCATTAAAAAATAAATAAATCACTAGTTCACTGAATGTGGCCCTTGTCTCACTGCCCTTGACATAGGCTTTAGAACTCAAAACTTTTGTATTGACTTAAGATAAATGCTGCAAGACCATAAGCAATCCATTGTTCTTATGGTACCCAATAATCTAGTCCTTTTATTTAAATATGATATAAGTAATCCCAGAGCCAATGAAAGCACGGAGTGACTAGGTGCTACGTTCCACAAATACTGTATTGCATAGAAGAGTTTAACTCCTTATCAGAAGAACAGTTGGCTGTGACCGTATTAACAATTATATTATCAGTTTTCCTTGGCAACATTTATGTGTCAAAACGTATCATGGGTTTCACAGCTTAGCTCCAGAAATAGGCTGTGATCCGGGTGACATCATACCTCTCTCCGTAAACCCCTTCTTTTTTTGGTTTTCATCCTTCCATAAACACTTGTACTCCCAGACCTACACTGGACCCACTCAGGCCACTGAGGCATAATGAGCTCTTCCCACCTTTCAGCATCACAGCCTGGAAGGAGGGTTGAAAATTTTACCAAAAAAGCTTTTTTTGTGCTGGAGAACAGGAGACTTTGTGGCTCTGCTGTGGCAGCGCGGGAGAAGTGCAGAGGCCGTGTTAAAACCGTGACCACTGTGGGGTGGACAGGCACCAGAGGCTGTGGGTGACTGAACAGGGCTGTGGGCTCGCTGTGGGATGTCAAAGGATAAGAACGTGTCAGGGCTGGGAGGTGCAACTCCCTCTCTCCATCCGCGTCCCGGGATGAGCCGCGCCATCACTCTGCCCGCGGCACAGAGCAGGGGAAGGCTGTGAAAAGCCAGGCAGAGCTGAAAGCCTCCTCTCCAAAGCCTAACTGGGGTTTTTAAACACTAGGGAACACGATTCTTACAAAGGAAGCCTTAGAAAGTGGCATTGTGAAACTGCATTGCAAAACTCAATTAAGTGAAGTTGCAAGCAGCTACGCAACAGTGCTGTGTTGGAGGCTGGGTGCCACTGGGGTGATTCACGAGCAAACATTGCACTGGCTTTTCAATTTTATTATTTTGTTGGTGTCTTTTCAATTTTTTCACAGGTGTATATTAAGGAAAACTTCTAGAATATGTTTATAGCATTCAAAGGCATTCTGTCAAGCCTTTCCTTTTAAAAGTCATGAAGGATGAGGTAGTAACTAAAAACATGTAATACGTCATCACGATCAGTTCCATGTCTTCATGAATGAAGCCACAGTCCAAAACATTTTCCTTTATTTTGGAGGACCAGTTTCCCGGATCTCAACATAATTGGCTTTTACCTTCAAAATCTAGGAAGTTATAAGATGGGGTAAAAAAAGAAACCAACCAACCAAAAAAAATCCACCACTGAATTGAAAAGTTGTCTTAGGAATCACTCAGGAAAACTAAAACTAAGCTAAACTTTGAAATTGAGTGTTTGGATCACATTAAACTCTGGGACAGGGTTACTCAAGTTTTAGCCATTCCAGTTTTGATTTCATTTACTTTGGAAAAGAGTTCAGCAGCAGTGAACTTAAGGCACTACTGTCAGTAACTGAAGAGAAGCTTTATAATGGACTTTAAGATCTTTTGGGTTTTTTTGGAAGCTTCTGTGTAATTCTTCATGCAAACAGCTCTTCACTGGACAGATAGCATTTGAATATTGGGATGTTCCTATCAATCCCTGCAGAAGTTTGGAAGTGACACACAGCCCAAAATAAAGATATACTTAAAAATTTCTTGGTTGTTTTTTTTTTTCTTTTCCATTTCCTTTTATTTTTCCCTCCAAAAGCCAGAGGCATAATTAAAAAAAAAAAAAAAAAAAAAGAGAGAGGGAGAAGAGAGAGAGGGGAAAAATACAGTGGAATTGCAGAACAAACAAGATGGCAAAATAACAGAACTATTTTTTAATAAGCTGGGAATTTGCCTCAGTATGCAGTTCTTGGAGGAGAGGAAGTTTCTGTGAGCTGGCCAGACTGCCTGTTGCAGACATATGGACACCTGGAAGAAAAGACAGAAGAAAGTTTTATTCTTGTATAATCCTAAGGTTTTGTGACAAGGATAAGTAGTCCTTGTTAAGGAAATCTTGAAAGATTGTAGAACCTGTAAATTGCAGCTTTCACTGGTTAAATGATAAAGAAGCATAAACCTGGGATCTTTACTCTTCCTGTGAATGCAGGATAACTCCTTTAACATTGATGGAGGAAAGTTGTTTTTGAAAGGATAGTCCAGCTGGTGAAAATAAAATACACTGAGAAAAGTGGAGATGGGGAGGGAGAGGAAGGGGAAATTCTATAAATAAAACCTATATTTGAGTTAAGCCCTTCTTGAGCTTTAATGACTTATGTTTCCTAAGGGAAGAGAGGAATAAGAACTGTGATGAGGGAGACAAATACTTGTTGAAAATTCAGAAGATATTTTCCAGGGTCCCAGCCTTGAGGCTGAATGGGAACAGAGCTGGACTCGCACGAGGAAAAATACAAGATTAATGAGGAGAACTGTAAAATCCAGAAGAGAAGAGAGATGCAGAGATGTGTTCCTCTCACTGAGACTGAGCACGGGATAGAGGAGGATTAGAACCTAAACATTGCTCATGTGTCAACTTTTCTTCAAACCTAAGCTATGGAAAGCTTCTTAGCTCTGGGATGATTTTGCTGGTCTTTCTAAACCTTAATTAGCTAGCTATTAATTCCCTCTCATCATTATTTATTCTAATCTATTACATGGAGGCTGGGACCAGCTGTGAAGCTGAAGGGAGGGATCTCTGGAGCACCACAGTCTCTGTTCCAGTGACACTTTGCTGTGGGTGTCCAGGACAGGAAAAGGTTGCAGTTTATGCGGTTTATTCTGAGCTCTTTTGTAGTATGAGATGACCTGAATTATGCCTAAATATTGGCATTGGCTTCAGCTGCTTTACAGGGTTCTCTGGTAGCTCTGGGCACTCTTGCTGGGGACATCTTTGGTGAAAAAGCAACAGCAAAAGAGCTGTCCTGCTTCATCAAATGTTCCCTGAGCTATGTGTGTTATAAAACACACTTAATGTGTCGGTCATCTTTTGTTCTTGGGATGCAATGGGTTGTGATACAGAACCCTCCCTTGACACAAGAGTTCTGGAAATGGGCATTCAATGCTACCTCTGACCTTAAAGTGAGATGAATTTCAAGAAACAATTAGGAATGGAGAAATCAAACCTTCTTAACGCACCAAAAAGGAAGGAGGGTATCCCCTTCCCTTCCCTTGCAGAGATCTTCCTTAAAATGAAGTCCTTCTATTTGCAGCAAAGCATGTGCTAATGTGTGTGGAAGTGTGTCACTCAGTTAGATGTCATCCAACAGTTGTGACACTCCATTTTTAAAGGAAATGTGTTTTGCCATCAGGACTTACAGCACTAATATTACCAGTACTCATTTTCATACTCCGTGATCTGCAAGTACATCAACCCAAACAGCAAGGTTGCTGTTACAAGGGAGCATGAGATTATCTGAAGGCAATACAGAAGTCACACAGGCTGCAAGTGTTTTACTGGAGTGCTTCAGAGGCACTTTCTCCTTAGGGGTTGACACAGATGTGTCTCTATATTTCAGAATTCACATTGGGTTACCAGAGCTCTTAACATGTGCTTACTGGAGGCGTTAAAAATATTCCCATCCCCCTTGTGAAGTGCTTGGATAGGCTATGTGTATGTCTCAGTGCAAGCACAGCTCCTCAGGTGCTGTTTGTGTGTCCTTGTGACCAGATTTAGACTGTTTGTAGATAGCCCATCCTCTGGCACAGGTAAGGATGAGGAATGCAACCACCTAAATGACATCTTTTAGCATTGGAATTTGTTTCTCTCACAGGGCCTGAGAAACAGAGAATCTACCAGTAAAAGGCATCTCCCTTTGCAGTTAGAAATAAATATTTTCATGATATCTCCCAAATATTTGATGAAGGCAGAAATACTGAAAAATCTACAACACTGAAGGCACCTTTTTCCCTCTGGCACACTGGAAACAGATCTTGTGGGAACCAGTGGGAGTTTAGGTCCACAGCACTTGTATTCACTTGTCCACAAGATAAGGTGGAGGTGAATCTCTTCATATTCTGAGTATTGAGAAAAAGGAGGAGGTGGAGCAAAGTGTCACCTCTCAGCTGAACTTGAGACAAGACACAGCCTCACTAAATCATTGTTTGAACAGAAACATCAGATGTCCACCACCCTGGAATGGTGGACGTTGGTGCAGAGGAGCAGAAAATGAGGTTTCTGCTCATTTAGCCCCCAAGGTTTTCTTCTCTCTGTGCCAGTAGTCTTCCAGGGTACTTCTGCCCACAGATCATTCCCGTGCTTGATGGCTTTTTTTCACACCAGAAGTGGGGCTGTTGGGAACAGGTAACAGCACTCGTGCTCTGTCTGGAACATGGGATATTTGCGGTCACGCACATCCTATCCTTGAGTGTCTCAAGTCAACTTGTGTCAAGAAAATGCATTTGTCAAACACATCTGTTGACTTTTCTGAGCAAGTTGCACAAGATGCTTACCTCTCCTTTCTAAAAAACGGGTTGTGTTGCAGCCAACATTGCTATCAGAGCTCAGGAACAAATAAATGTGTGGCTCATCTCCAAGGGGCTTTCCCCCTCATTTCCTCACAACTGACAAAGAAGCCAATGTTGTTTAAGAGTAAGACAGGATGACAAATCCATGCATGTGCTCTACTTTGTAGCTGTCTGAGCCTGCTGCAGAGTTGTCTTAAGAATGACGGCATTATTATATATTTCCTGGCACAGACGACCTAAACTGATGCCCATTTTCTTACATCTGCCCTGGGAACTGCAAGGAAAAGAACACACAATTGTACCCCGGATGGATTAAAGCAGGAAATATCATCTAAAATGATGGAAAAGCTTGTTGTTAAGCAAAAAAAAAAAAAAAAAAAAGGTTAAAATAATAATTGAAAATATTAAGAGTGGACAGATTTCTGTTGCGGTTCATAAGTGGATGTAAAAGTGGAACAATCTCAGTAGAGCAATTGTGCTGTGTTATGTCACATTGTGGCCCCAATTACTGCAGTGACATTCTCTGGGATGCCTACAAGCATGAAATACTTGGGTAGGGGATTGATTTATTGTAGCTGTTTGAAACACATATCCAGCAGAGGAAATTTGGCCAATTAGAAAACAAACGCACCCATCAGAGAACCACAGCACAGTCTTAATGTTTGTCAGGATTCACCCAATAAGAAATAACAAATTAACCTAATCCATCTCGGGGAGACTGTCAGGCTTGTAGGCAAAGGAAACCAAGCTGTGCCATGGAAGGATCCCACACAGTTTGCTGCAGCCAGAAAGATCTGCTCCTCTTCCTCGTTAGCTGCTCTCCTGTGTCTGAAATTTCCCGTCTCTAGGGAGTCAGGCTGGAAAGGAGTTTGCTGTGGAAGCTGCTACTGCGAAGTTAAGATCTGATAAGAGGGGGAGACAAACCAGAGCCAGCTAACAGCTCTCTTCCTCCTCCTGATTCTGCCATTTGCCTCTGGCTGCTCTTCTCCCACGTTGTGCATGAGGACGGAGAAATATGGATTTGCAATTGTTCGGAAACTCCTTGTAACCTCTGACATTACTGCCAGCTCCTCATCTCTTAGAAGCCTACTTAAATTACAATAAAACAGCCCAAAAGTCCTCCCCTCTTCCTCCTGTTTCCTGTAACTAGAATTAAGCTCTACCCTGACTCTCATAACAACTGTGGGTTTATGAGCTACCTACATGTCAAGAAATTCCTCCTGGGAGATCCATTAATGAATGAGAAAGAGCAGTAATGAGTGAGCTGGGGAAGAGTTTGCACCTGGCAGAAAGGTCTGATGGAATCATCACTGAATTGTGATGGTGAAGACTGGAGAGTGTCCTTGGATGTCCCTGTGAAGTGGAACCATCTGGACACAGCCCTGGGCAGCCTACTTTAGCTTGAGATTGGGTTGGACATGGTGACCTCTAGAGCTCCCTTCCAACCTCAGCCTTTCTGTGATTTTGTGAGCCCACTGATGAACTTCGTTTTGCCCAATCTGTGCAATTTCTCACTGCTTTTGTAGCTCATGGATGTAGTACCCATTTCCTACACTTAGTTTTCCATTTTATGTATTAGAAAAAAAAAAGACCTCCCTGCCTCACGCATGTCTTCTGCTGAGACTTGCCCCGAACACCTCTTACCTTGACAGACCTGTAAATCTGATGGCACTCTCCATTTGGCTCATAGCTTTGGCTTGGGGGGGGGTGGGGTTTCTGGGGAGATGAGGGACTAGGGACTGGAATATCTTTTCTATTTTGCTTTCTGGGGTTAAATATATTGCTTTCTCTTGGTTTAGACTGACAATTTTCCCACTGACACCCTGGGTGGTAACATGGCCATGCTAAATTCAAACTCCCTCTCAGGCTCACTGGAGACAGAATTTCAGCCAGTGTCTTCTGTCACATTGCCCTAGGTCAGCTCTAACATTTAGGACTTTTGAAAATGACATGTAGGTCCCCTGAAGCTCCCTCTTCTCACTGAGAGAGGGACATGAAGGTCCCTCTTCCCACTGAAATAACTGATTTTAAAAGATCTGGTCTTTGACTCCTGGAAAATTATAATCTGTGTTCAGAGAGATGCATATTCTAACAACTGAAGATTTCGTTAGATGATCTGATCTCCTCTATGACTCACTCAATGTCATTTAACTGCAGAGTTCTCTAACTCCTTGATTAAGAAATGTCTTATCTGTAGGCATCTAGTCACCATCTGAAGACTTCAGGAGACAGGCAGATAAAAAGCACTCCTTCATCTCTTTGCTGTATTTCCTTCTCAGACTTCAGTCTGTTACATCCTCTTTACATCCTGTCAATGAATACAGTAACGGGAGAATATGAAATACAGGGAGAGCTTAGTGATTTACAATCAGAATGAATGGTATCCCTCAAAGTTAGGGGCATGTGAAACTTGTCAATATGTATTGGAGTGTTTTTAATTTGGGGAGAGTTTCCATGGGGTCAGTTGGGAATATAAACAAACTTGCTTTCACATTGCTGAGATTTTGACTTTGTTTTTCAGTTATCAAAACACTCCAGCCAGCTCAGAGACTAATGAGAATTCCACCCACCAGAACCAAATTATGTTTATGATGGGTAGAAATGGCTGAAAATTCTGACTTTTGAGTGCTTGATGAAAGTGTGTCGATCATTTTTCAAACAGGAAAGAATACATTCTGATGTAAATATGGTCAAAGACTCTTTTCCATACCAATTTTCTGTGTAATTAATAACATGTTGGGTTGGGTTTGTTCGTTTTTCAAGTACAGAGATCTTCACAAAAGCTGTGGTTGATTCTGAAGTAGGATATGGTTAGTATAAAAGTAACCCAGAGAAAGAAAGCCATAAATCAGACAGTCAAGTTTATGATCATAAAAAACTTATTACCTTTGCAATAATGATTTTTCTTCACTAGAAGGGGGAAAAAAAAGGAGCTAATTTATAAAATACAACCAAAAAATTAATTTCAAAATAAGTTGATTGCAACCCATGCACCTATCCAAACTGCACTGGCTATGTTGGTATAAAAATAAATAATTTTTTTCCTCCTGTCAAGTCATATGCTAAGATCAGGAGGAAGATATGGAAAAGGTCAATAAGGATCAGCCTTTGAGAGGGACAGATTGCTCATTAATGAGTGCAATAGACTGATCACCACAGAAAGAATAAAATTTAGTGATTGTATCTAAGAAGTATGAATGTTTTTCTTGTCAAATGTCATTCTCTTTAGAACTTGGCAATAGTAACTTACTGCAATTTTCTTTCAAGTGAATTTCAGCTGGGCTGTGACTCTGTGTGTAATCTTTTTCTCATGATGGTAGTAAAATTTGACATATCAACTGTATATTTACAATGGAAATAAACTTCATTATGAGTCCCCAAAGGGATCTGATCTAAATCTTACTGAATGAAAAATGGAAACACTCCCATTGACTTCTCTGATCTTTGGTCAAACTATTGTAGCTGTAGAATTCTCTCACTTTCCCCCTTTATGCTTTGCTTTTGGAAACCACAGTATTTTAAATCTCTGTATCTGAGTCATCTCTTCTTTTGTTCCCATTGTCTCACAGAGCATTGGAGGCACACTTGCAATGTAAAACTGAAAAATTATCATCTTGTTTCAGTGCTGTTTTCTTGGCAGCAGAGTGTACGAGTACAACAGGGCTGAAATCCCAAGTTTACATTAGGCTGCACAGAGCAGATTTCACAGGAAGGTAACTGCTGACTTCTGTAGCATCATGACTGGTTTCAGGGGAGTAGAATTTGGCCCCATTTCTGCAAAATAACTGTGGCTTTCCTTAGCAGTCTGATCACGTCATAATTCACTTTAATACTCATGTATACTGGCCCAAGGGCTTATATAATTATTGTGCCTGTCTCATCATGAAAGATGTATAACTCACACCTGAATACAAGAGTAGGAACTTGTTGTTTTGTTTAGATTTTAAACATTTTAAAATCATTATTAAATGAGCAAATTACATATGCCCTGCAGAAGAGGGTACAAGTCAAAGCTCTCTGGGTACTTCTTACAACTCCTGCCACAGATTTTGAAGAGTAGTATTTCATTAGAAGGAAACATTGATTAATAGGACTGTGATGAATTTATCTGAATATAATGCAAGGAGTAAAAAACAAAGAGAAACTCATTGGACATAAACTGCATTCCAGTGGGATTTCAGAATATTTCATAGATCAATTAATACTTTACCCTAAGCCACAGGATGTCATATTCACGAGGGACTCTAATTACGCAGTTATGTGTCAGGAGCGTTATTTACGTAAAGGTTTCTGAACAACCCAGATGATCTTTTCTAGTTAGGATAAAGTCCCAGAAGGTAGGACTGGGGAAGCAGAGATTCCCACATTAGCCACACGTGAAAGCAACAAAAAAATCAAATACTCTATGAAAACAAGTGTCAGGGAGAAGATGATATATAAACCCTAGGGAAGTGGGTAAAAAGGATCTTTTTCACTTCCACAGCCTTATACCAAGGTCTTTGGAGGTTTGCAAGTGGAAGTATTAAAACCCTGGACTGTGGTAAAGTGAAGAAGATGCTGCAGACATGGGATAATCCAAGATTCTTCATGAAGGAAATGTGCCATGCTGATGGAAAAGCACTCAAGGGCACTGAGAAAGCTGTTTCCAGTCACTCCACATAAATTGCAGTTCCCTTCCTACCTCACGGGGTACATTCAGACCTTCACTGTTAACAGGTATGTATTTAACTTTGTGGGGGTTTTTTCTGATTAATTTAATACTTGAGCAGATAACTATTATAAACACCATGAGTATTGGTTGTTGTAGGAATTGAAAGGAGTATGGGGCTGTAAAAGGCAGTTTCTTCCTTTTATTTTCCCTATAATTTATGTTAATGCTCTTAATTTTCTTTCTTCTCCAGCCAAATCAGCAGAATTTGTGTTAAGATAGGTACTAAATGACTGCATTATTCAAGGCCAGCTCCACTCCTGGGGTCACTGTTACAGCTGACTGTCTGTAGAGTTATAACATCCTCCCTCCTCACAATGAGCAGGTGACAATTAGATCAGCTTTACCTCCTGTGAGGAAGAGGATGGGACAAGGGCTGAGTATTCACATCCTGCCTTCTCTGACTCAGGAAAAACCAAGTTTTGAGCTGCCACTCAGGCAGCTTCTGCTCCTCTGCTGCTTTGGCACGGTCAGTTAACACTGAAGTCGACAGCTTTTCTTTCTCTGTCACCCTGATGGGAGATGTCATGTCCAAAAGACCTTGGGGAAATTACAGATATTATAAAATCCAAAGTCTTCCTTTGTGGCAAAGCAAAACAGATAAAAGCTAAGGAGGCCAGAAGGGCTCCACTACTGACTGTGCTGGTTCAGTTATTCCTGTCAGCCACAGTCTTGTACTTGTCTTTTCCCATGCAAAGGAAGGTTTTAGCTGGAGGATACTTGGGTTGGTGCTAATTGACCCATCCTGGCTGCAAGAGCTTTTATCTTGGTGGCAAAGCTAATCCTAAATCAGTATCATCCATTTGACATTTACTTTCAACCCAGCCCAAAGTGAAACCTCAGATTTAGGTGAAGTTGTGCTCTGCTTTACACTCTAATGGTGCTCAGAGAGGCTACAGTCCTGAAACCAGCCCTCCATAAACCCTTGTGACCTGCTGAAATCCAAGTCAAAGTGACACCTCTAGCATCTTCTACAGTATTTGATAAGTAAAACTCAATAAACTGAGTTTATATCTGTTATTCCCTACAACTTTCCTCATAACAGTGGTCTTGCATTTTGTCTGAATGATACCCCAACCTCCATCATACTCCAAAGGGAACAAAACCCAGCTCAGTCCTGTCATCTGCTTAATCTTTTTCTACTGTTACAATCACCTGCCATGGCTGACCGACCTGAATCCTTACCTTCTGTCAGATGTTTGTTCTCTTGGTGAAATATCTCGGTGCATCTTATGAAACAAGTCCAAGGATTTGCAGGAAAGCAAAGGGAAATTTCAGACTGAAAGCAGTGGAGGCTCTGGCTGTAAACTCATGAGGATGGCAGGGAGCAAACAGGGTGATTTGTCCCACTGAAATGCTTCAACCCAGTCTGCAAAATCATGGTTGGCAACTGTGGAGCATGCAAGTATCAAAAGGAAGCACGGGTTAAAGGGAGAAACGCAGTAAAAGAATGTATCCTTTGTGCAGGGAGGTTATGCATCTAACAGATCTCTGCTGAGTTACTTCATAACACACCAGATGCCAGCGACCTTATGGAAAAATGGAATTACTTAGGACTTCCATGTCAGAACGCTCGCAGGCATTCCTCCTGGCTGACCGTGCTTCTGCCGCAGCAGCTCGAGTTTTGGGTTCTCTCCGCATTTCTGTTGTGGATGTGTGTGACTGTAGTGGCTCTGTTTGCCATGGAGCAAAGGGACATTCACATGCCATGAGATCTCGAGCTGGGGACAGAGCCCTGCCTTTTCATCACTGCTGTAAAAGGGGGAGCTTTTAGTGCACCCTCTCCTCTCGACCATCAGGTCTTGCCCTTTACCAGGCGCTGTGAGTAAAGCTGAGCAGGATGAAAATCGTTTCCCCGGCACTAATCACATTAAGAATTTCAAGCCTGGCTGCCAGGAGGGTGATAAATAAGAGCTAAACCACCTTGATGGATCTTGAAGTTTCACCGGAATTTCCCTTGCCTTGAAAATGGAGTCCAGCCATGATAAGAATTGCCACGGCTTTCTTCACTGATGGACCTTCAAAGAGATTCCTCCTTCAAGGTGTATCAGACAGGAGATTCCGAGGAGAAGGGGGGTATTGGGGCTTTACTGAGGTAGAAGTTAGAATTTTAATTTTATCTCCCATCATGAAGACAGCAGAGCTGCCCCTCTCGTACAGCTCTGTCAGACCATTTCAGAGACCGACTGGCTGAAGCCACCCACTCCATCTCCTGCAATCCTCCCTCTAAAACACTCTGTATCCAAATGGTTTGTGAAGCAGCTGCCCCAAATTCTCCATCAGCATCTGGCCATTTTTTTTTTTCCCTTAGCCCAGAACTTTTAGGAGTCTTTACAAATATTAATGCGGGACTAAATATCTGCTGTGACCTTACTGGGAAACTGAAATTCTGGGAAAGATGGAATGTGTTTGCAATTTTTAAATCTTTTGTAATTTTTTTTTTATTTCTTTATAGCAACAGGGCATTAAACTTTAACTAATTAGGTGTTTTCTTTATTAACTTCATTGACTCACAATTGGGATTTATCCACAGGAACCACCTCTGTTCCTCCATCAAGTCCAGCAGCATTAGCTCTGTCCCTGCTCTCAGCTAGAAAGAGTTTTTACCTTCACTCAGGTCCTTTCTCAGGACTTTGCTGAAATAAATTCCCCTCCAGTTATTGTTTGACCTGCACAGGACTTGATATGTATCAATTTTTTATTTTACAACCTGCAGACCACTTTGGCTTTCTGGTTTAAATATGATCTAGATGTAGGGCTAGTCTTATTCCTGCATGGTTTTGCCAGCAGATTATGAAAGCTACCAATGGAATGCAAAAGGTGTTAAATGAAAATTGAAGACTCATCTAATCCCAAGGCAACACAACACTTTAAAGAGGGCCTAAGAAAACACAGTTGGGTTTTATATGGCATAGGTAGGCGCATTTGCTAACAAATGAGCTACACAAAATATGTGTGCACTTCAAAACAACTGACCCTTGGGCACATCAGCCTGTGGTCACATACATGAAAGCAGGGAAAGCTGTGTTATTTCTCTGAACTGGCAGACGTGTTAGGAGGCACCTGGGTAACGAGCCAGCACTTTCACTGCTGCTCCAAGCTCATCTTGGCTGCATCTGCTCAGTAAACAGAGGTCTGTGGGAACAGAAATATTCCCAAACTTGTCTAGCTTTTTCCAAGTGCATTCATTTTTCTCTCTAAATTCCTGAGTCCTCTTCTGAGAGATTGTCAGAAAGAACAAATGGAAACAATATTTTTTCACAGACGGGAGGAAATCTGAACTAGGCAGATCCCACCCACTCTACATGCTTTACCTTTTTCCTACCAGTCAAGTCACAACTCTGTTTTAAGCAGATCCTTTGCTGGTACTGCATTTGTGTTGTAGGTGAAACCTCGTTGCTAAGGAAGCGCAAGACTCCCCTGAGTCATCAGATTAAGTACCTTGGTAGTTTAACACTTCCAGGATGCTTTGGAGCAAAGGTGTGAGGATCTAAATAGGTCTTAAATTTCAGTATCTGATTCTATGGGCTCTTGTCTCCTGAGCAGTCAACAGGAGTGGAACAATAGGAGTGGTGATAAGCTTTCCTCAGGAACTCTGGCAGGGATATTATCTACCTGATGGGATTAGTATGGTAAATACCTTTATAGTGCAAAGCTAAATAGGAAGATGTTATTTTTAAAAGAGTCAATGTGGTTGAAATCCGAATCTCCCTGTCTGCCTGCACTTGTGATCTTACTGCCAAGTGGTCCATGGTCCTGTGTAAAAGAAGGGTTTTTATTAGCTTACCCATCCTGTACATTCATTTTACCTCCTCCCCAGCTCCTCACCTCAGCTGACTTATGACAGGCACCATCTACCCTATCTGGAAGAAAAACAAACAGTCCTTGTGCCCTCATTGTATAAAAGCAAGTTTAGCTGGTGCTCCAAAGCCCTGAACTGGGAGAATTTGATTGATTTACAGTATGAGCAATCTCATGAGAAGTCCCTTATATCATCAGGTTGTAGATTTAATTCTATTGAAAATAACTTTCTCATTCCCCAAGCATAAATTAATGGCTCAGTAATTTACTGAGTCAGTAAATGCTAAATCTTTCAATAGAAGAGGTGAAAAACTATTCTTCAGAGGAGCATTAATGTGTTGTCCTTTTTATTTGGTTCAATAATCACATTAATTAAGGCAATTTTAATTAAATTATTTTCACCTAGACTGACTCCCAAAATTGAAGTTATTAACGATAAGAACACTAATGGCTCATCTATGCCACAGTGGGTTTTAATAACAGCTGTGTTAACTACGAGAGCTTGCACCCCACAAGATTTTCAGATTAAGCAAGTGGGTGTGTTGCACCCACTGCACTGACAGAAATGTCACTATTGTCCACATTGTTTTTATTCCTGCTCTTTCTCCATAATAGCCCAACTCACTGTATACTTGCCTTCTTTGTCCAGCTTGACATTTGGTCCCACACAACCAAATAGGGTCTGGTTTGAGGTAACCAAGTAGGAGTTGGTTGCACTTCAGGTTCTTTTTTCTTTCTTTTCTAAACAGGTCTGCTCGATAACAGAGCAGTGAGGTATTTCTGAACGCCACAGGGGCACCCACTGTGGAAAAGAAGCCCCTACCTACATTTTTATGGTCTGTCCACACATGAAAAGGTGCCTTTACAAGATGTCCTTCTTCATACTCTAAACATGAAACCTGTAATTAAACAGGAAAAGCGAAGTTACCGAGCAGTAAGCACTAAAAAAGCTCGTGCTTCAATAGTGTTCTGTTTCTGGGAGCTCAGGTTTAGCCTGAAAGGATGGAAATGGTGCAAAAAAGCAGGTCACAGCTATTTCTAGAAATTGTGGAAGTGATTGGAGCCCCTTGACGCCAGGAACTGGAATTTCCAGACAGTAAAGTAGCACTAGGGTAGACTGTATCCGATGCCAAGGAGCTCGCAATTATTATGAATTCAACCACAAATAAGTGCATTTCAGGTGGGATTAAAAGGCTGAATTAAGACTACAATAGCGTGGACAGTCAGCTAAGGATGGAAGTCCAGGCCGGCAAACCAAGCTCTGCCCATAGGAATGTCTCATGGAAAACAGGCAAATTGGCATAATCAGAGACCAAAATGCTTTAGCTCTTGAAAGTCTTATTCTCCCTCTGTTTTGCAAATGAAGGCACTGCATAATACAGAAATTCTTGTGATTAGACTAGATGAAATTTTTAATTACTTGTAGGATCTTTCTTGAAAGGAGCCCTGAAACAGAACAGTAACTATTACTTACATATAATACACACTTTACAGTCTTCCTAATTACATACGTTTCACCAATAGCTATTAAGACCAATTAAACGTGCAGTTAGAACACTTTAAATTGCATACCATGGACAATACCGAGTAAATAAATAATTAGGGACTTATTAAAATGCAAATTCATAACATAAAGGAGCAATTGTGGAAGAAGAAAGTATTTCAGTTCATGACTTATTGACTGTATCAGCTCTTCTGGTGGGTCCTTCTGCATTAATGTGAATGCTGCTGACACAAAAGACACAGCAGCAAAATGGTTTGTTTTGGTCAATGCCTAATTACATACAGCTTTTAGATCCTGAGGTCTTGACTTAGTGGATTTTAATGGCTCTAATTTTAAATGGATTTTAATGGCTTTAATTTTAAAGGAAAAAGGAAGAATTCTGCACACCCAAAGTCTTCATAACATTCTGGAAAACAAACGTTTATTTTCTATATACTATATACTACTCTATTACTGTATATTTTCTCTGTATCTGTCTTTGCCTATCATTCAAAATTAGTACATTTTTCCCTTTTTTTCAAGTTTAGCTCACAGAAAAGGAGCCATCCTGTTTGCCAGACTTGTGACAGTGAAGTCTGAGATCAAATGGAGCTTGGAGAGCAGAAACTGGCGTAGATCCCATCAGGGCTGTGATTTTTCAAGCTTCAGCTGGGTCCTACCTGAGGCGTGGACTCCTGCTTTGGATTCATGGAGCTGCATTTCAACTCCAGCTTCTGCTGTGCCTCATGGTTTTTGAACACAAAGCTCAACAATGTGACCAGCCTGCCCAAGAGCTCATCCAAAGCAACATCAGAGATCATCTTTTATGGTCAAACACATTTAAATCTCTTCAAACATAAGTCATTGGATGTTCACAGATGAAGATGCCTTGGAAATGCTGTCCAGGGAAGTCTTTGCAGTGCTTTGGGTTGTTTCAGGGCCTCTTTTGTCCTGTTTAAATCACGAAGAGACAATTTACAGCTCATGCAGTAAGGCATGCTGTGTGCACTGAATAAATTTTATTCATATAAGGAATTGACTCAGATTTCTGAAGCTGAGAGTATTACCTTAAAAGTCCTCTATAAAATGTTTTAAAAAAAGTTGAAACCTAAATTTCTTATATTTTTCAAGATGGAGGAGGGAATTTCTATGTGATTCTCTCCTACAAACGATATTGGCATTATTTTATTGACATTGATTCCAGCTTTGTTGCAATAGCTTTCTTCTGATGCTGTGTTCTTTGCTATGACTTGGCTAGACTTGCCTAGAAAACCAAAATTAGAAGAAGAGTTGCAGTTCAGAAAATATTTACTGCTATACTAATTACATATAAAAGTAACTTTTACAAATCATATATTGCAAAATTCCTCCAGGAAAAATAAAAAATCCCCCACACAGTAGTTGGAATAAAGCAGCTGGTTACCTTTCAGTTTTATTGGCATGTACAATGTGATTGCATCAAGCCAACTCCTCAGCTAATGAAAACTAGCAAAGCTCTATTGCCTCCAGTACCCACTGCTTCAAGAAGAAATAAATCTTTGGCTCTTTCATTGTATGTGCAAGGCAAATGAATTTAGGGATTTTTTTAAAGATCATTGCTTAATGAGGGGAGAAAAAGACAAAAACTACTGGCTGAAAGTTTTCCCATGCAGGGAAGTAACACACTCCAGGGCAGGCACCTCCTCGAGGTGTGGTGTGGAGGTTGAACTAAAGATGGGGGGTCTGGGATGTGGGCAGTGAGCAGGAGATGATCCCATACTTGTGCAAAGTGTCCTGCCGATTATTTATTCAGTGTAATGATTGTTACTATAAAGATTTTATTTTTTAATTGCTCATGGCTATACCAGAATGCAAATATATATATATACACATACATACATATATATATATATATATATATATATCTTTAGTCAGCAGAGCTTCCCCTAAATAAAACTAGAGTTGCTTCTTAAAGCCCCTGGAAGTTTGGAGGTTCAGGCTTAAACGAGGCAAAGCAAGAGGAAAATTAATGAAAAAGGGGAAAACACGACAGTGTACATGTACTGTTATCTCTCCAATAACTTCAGCCTAACAAGGTTAGAGAGGAAACTCAGCTAATCATTGTACATTTTTCTTATTTAAAAAAAAGTTCCTCACAAAACCATGGGAATTAATGTGACTGGTTGCAGTAAATTAAGGAAATCATGTGTGGCATTCTTTTGTGGAAAAAAAAAAATCCCTTTTCCTTAGCTCTCCATTTTCAGCTCTATACTCTGAAAAACCATGTGAGTCATATCTAATTAAATGTGGACTTCTCTGATCAAGCATTTTTGTGTGGTTTTCGATGGCAGCAATCTGTAACTGATGTGATCAGTTCTTCCAGATCTACAACAGACATAATGTGCTCTGCAAGGCACAAAGGGCTGGGGCCGTGACAACTGCATTTCAGCTCCCAGCTGGGCAGCATTCACCCACAATGGTTCTTGTCTGCCCAGTTTGGATTTTCCCCAACTATGGAACAACATCTCCAGCTCCAGCTACTACTGGCTGGCTGAAATATGTTAATGAAGGTAAGGTGCTTAGATGAGTCTGAGGACAGATAAGTGAAAAGAGAATTAAAAGTCTTCATTTCATTGGTGTCTCAGTCTTTAACTGCCTCTCCACACTAATAAAATGTTGGAAACATATCATGTACTCACATTATGTTATCTTACAGGCAAATGTTAAAAGAACCACAGTAACCAATTTAAAATATGCATGAATACATATAGTATGTTTACATTGGTAAACCCAGTCTGTTTGTACTAGGAAGCATTTTTAGCAAATAATTTTATTTATAACTCCTGTGCAAGCATTCCAGACAGAGGTGGTCTGTAAATTGCAGGAGACTCTATTTAAAAGAGAATTCTTTAACTAAAAAATGAAACTAATAATAACTCCTTGAGGTGCTAGATACTGCTGCAGCTGATACCAAGTGTTAATCTTTGGAGAAATGAACTCAATTTTGTTTTGACACTAAGATAACGCTCTATGATTTCACTGTGAAAGCATTATCTATCCCTGCTCTCTCTACCTCCAATAAAATTTTACAAGCAATAAAAAGGCCTCGAGATCAGCTATTTTCCTGTTGGTGCTGTTGGAGGTTTCCTTTTGATGCCTACCGACAGAAACCTCCCTGGTGAGTTATTGCAAGGAACACTTTAGTGCCCCTACTCAACGGAGATATTTGGTCTGAGCTGCAGGGTCTGGGGATGGACAGGCACTGGGAATGGCACACTCGTTAAAGGGAAGAATGTTCCCACACAGAAGGAAATCCAGGTTAAATCTACATTAAAAACAACTCTTGTTTTCTGAGTGTTGTTGTCTCCTCGGCTTCTCCTGACTCATTACCTTCAGAGGGTGGCAACGTGCCCTGTCCCCATGGCCAAGTGCTGGTGTCTTCCCCAGGTGGCAAAGCAAGAGCTTGTAACAGGCTTCTCTACGTTTATAATGACACTGGAGGCAGGGGAACTCCCACTTCCTACCCTAAAAAACTCCCTTGGGGATGATCCAGTTCGTTCCAAGCCAAGCACCGAGTCTTTTCTAAATGGTGTAGCTCTCCTGCTAAAGTAGCAATTAGGAGAAACACTGCCAATTAGCTAATTGTGTTTCTCACAGCTGCCTCAGTACAGATTGCCTTATATGTCATAAACTTCTCTACAGTTTATAAATGACTTATCTCGGAAGTACTTTTTACAAGCAATGTGTTCATTTATATTTTAATTCCAGGAAAGTTGTTGGCTTTCCTGTTCCAGCCCGTGTAGAACAATGCACCCATCCAGGTTTCCTCAAGGGGGTTGTTAGCCCTGTGCTCACAGAGACCTGAGTAAGACCCACAGCACCTTCCAGCTCAGGAAATAAATCCCAGTTCCTGCTGCACACCAGGAATTACCCACAGAGACACATGTCCACAAAGCCATGTTGCCTCTACCCTCCTTGAGTATCCACCTCTACCCACTGCCAGGAACAGGATATGCCTCCATATGGCCTGTGAGAGCTGGAACTACCCAAAATGGCAATTTTTTGCTCGTTATGGTTTAAGATTTTAGCTGGAGCACACCAGCCATGTTACTCACTTCCTGCCCTTCCTCCTGGAGCCAGTCACAGGAAAAGAGGAACAATGCACCCTTGGGCACTTCAGTCCTCACCTGGCAGGCAACACAGGGCAGTGGTGGCACATGGCACTGGGACACTCTCCCAAGCCCAGGACGGAGCAGGAGCAGTGGTGGGAGAGCCTGGTCTGAGGGGATGTTCAAGATGATGCTCTTCAGGCTTCCTAAGATTAACTCAAATTCCCAGGCATCCTCATACCTGTTTGATCCAGTGCAACAAGAGCTGTGGTTGGACTGTGGCAATGTTCACAGCCTGGAGCTGCAAGAATCTGGCATATTTTAAGCTGTTATCTGTCCTGCTTTTGCCCATGTTTGTTTACACCATTGCACAGAAAGGCTCTTCCTCAGAGACATCTCCCATCCCGTGACTCCCCATGGGCACAAAGCAGACCTCTGCCATTCCCATCGGCTCGAGCCAGTGAGAAAAGCAGAGGGATTGAATTCAACTGCAAAAAAAAAAAAAAGATAAAAATGCTTCCACTAGAATAGTACAGCCTAAACTTTGTGCACAGTAAGGTCCAGTCTGTGGTGCGGTCTTATTCCATCCAAAGCAGAGCATAAATGGTCTTCCTTTGCTAAATCATTCACAGATATACTCTTTAATTCCAGGAAGAATTCTCATGTTTTCCAGAATTGCACTGCCTAACCTTTTTTACCTCCTTGCACTGTATCTTTTAAAATTGCTTTTTATTGGCAAAGACCTTTTTGTTATTTTGTGTGAGCTCAGGTCTTGCCAGTGTTTCAGTGCAACTGCTACGTCCTGCACGTATTTAAAATGATAGGCTTGAGCTATCTTTGCTCTGAAGCCAAAGGGGTTTTAATACAGTTATCTCTTTAAAAGCAGTGTTCCCCCTCCTTCTTTGCTGCTTCGCCAAAACAGAGCAGGAAGGAAATTCTTCATCCAGGTTTCATTTATGGTTCATAGTAGCTGTTGCAGACAACCAGATCCAAATCCTACTGAAAGCAATATGAAAAGTTCCCATTGGCTTAAACGGGCTTGCATCAGGCCCAAATTGCTTTCTGGACCTTTATCTAAGTTTTGGGAATTTCCAAAATATTTGTGAGGTAACACCACTCCTTGGCTGGCTGAAATTTAACGTTTCACGTTTGAGGAGATGGTTCCTTAAGCAGCTGGATAAAAAGTACTGGAGACCATACTGAGGTTCCTAAAAGCTGAATGGAAGACCTTAATTTTAAACCTGCTCATTACCAGGCAGGGTTTGGCATGTTCCTATGCCCCTTGGAGGAGGATCTGGGGCTTGGCACAGGAGAACCAGGGCTGGGCACTGTGTGTTCCCACCCATTGTCCTCCTCCATCTGAACTGGAGGGAAGGAAGAGAAGGCACAAGTGATGGTGATGGGGTTGAGAAACTCTCCTGTTTACTGAAGAAAAACTACTCACTGAGAGAAAAACTATTCACTGAGAGAAAAACTACTCACTTCTCACATTAGCCAGGTCATAAAGGGACCCTGTGTTAGTGCAGAGCCTCAGCAGCACAGGGCGACCACTCCCCCAGAGGAGAGGGCCGAAGCACTGAAAAACAAGAAGACTCTCCTGCATTTGGGTTTTTCACTAAATTGGGAGAGGTTTTAAATGTCATTTGCAGGAATCCGGGGACACCAATGATCTGCTCATAGGATGAAAAGGATGCCAAAGGAATGGTTTGCAGAATGGGAAGAGAAATGTCCTTAAAACCACAGTGCGAGCCCATGGTGCTGTCTGCACTCCCTCACCCCTTCAGAGTCCAAACTCTTCTCCTTGCTCAAGCATGTCCAGCTTTCCAGGCTTGCAAAGGCTGGAATTACTCACATTTTGATTTTGGGTTCAGATGACAAATTCCCCTTTATTCCCAGGGTATGTTACTAAATCACTTTGTGCCACATTCAGAGTGAGTTGGCCTTTTCAGACACCCTGCACTCCAAGGAGAGACATTTGTATGGGAGTCTGTGCAGTGCATGCAGGCATTTAGTGGGAGATTAATATTAAAATACTCGGCTATCCAATCAACTTATGAGGTTTTAATGCAATGACTTGAGTCTAGATGTTAGAGTTCACTTAAAGTTCACTGACTATTATGGGACTGATGGTATATAGAATAGCTTAATCTTACCGTGGGAAAACTAAAATCATGTAGGGGAAAATTAGGCAAGACATGGAGGATAAAGTCCCATTCCTACGAGAGATACCACGGGACATGCCAAAAAAGGCAGGAAAGGAACCATTTACTTCCAGTGCAGTGGGAAGGATGAGCAGTTACCAACACTTACAGTAGCTGTTTGCCATCCTGATCGGTTTTGTAGAGATTTTGCAAAAGCAGGGAGGGGGAAAAGAGCTGCTTTATGTGTCTTTTACAGACACACACAATGCAGAGGAGAAACCAGAGAGTCAAAAGACAGCTCTGTTTTGCAGGGTAAAGATTCTTGCTTCATTTACTGACAGGACCTTTCTATGCATAAGAGGAGACCTCCCACACCTTAAATTACTGCACTGAATGGATTTACATTCTGCTTTATCCTCTGCATTCCAGCTCCTGCCCTTAGCCTTGTGATTGTGTGCATGAAACTCTGCTGGCTGCACATCCCAGAGAGCTCAGGTCACCCCCCAGCAATAAAAAAAAAAACAGACCCAAGTCCACAGGAAAAAGAGGATCCTCCTTTAGATATATCCTTCCCAAGGGCCACGATTTCCCTAAGTAAATTAAACATGCAGAAGAAAATATTTGAGAGAAAGTTGGAGCTAATGAAAACTGCGCAATGTTCTTTGGCTTCACTCATCTGGATAAGAAAAGTATAGCTCTAGGCAAGCAGGAGCTTGTTGAGCTTGAAGAAATGTTACCTCCTTAAAGGCAGGTAAAATCTGGCATAAGCTGTTAATCCATCATTCAGGTTTTTACATGCCAAACTCCTGTAAATGTTTTTCTACCACATCCTGTCTCTTCCTTCCCTAGCTGAAAAATAATAATAATTTTGGAAGAGCATGAATTGGGCCTGTCATTCTTTTTTTTTTTTCCCTTTATCCTTGAACTGCATCATACAAACTCCCTGTATCTCTGAGGACTTGATCCTGCACTCCTAATCAGGGGGCAAAATTCACCATGACTTCAACTTTGAGACTCTGCACTTTCATTTAGAGAAAACTAAGCCTTCCTCCCTCCCATCACATATTCCTGGCCATCATTAGGATGTGCTTTGGCCAGCTACCAGTGACCCAGACCAGGATTTCCAGCAAGAGATCCTGAACATGTTCACCCAGGCAGAGGCAGGTGGGAAGGACAAGGGAGAATGAGGTTGATGTTGGTATGAAAAATGGGGCAAGGCCAGATTTGAGTAACCTCAGCCTCTGCACAGCCAAGTGTTGACGAGGCAGGGAGCCCATGCCAAGGCATTATTCTGGATGAACAGCCCTTGACAGCAGGTTTCAGCATGGCCCACAGCACCACGGATCCCTTGCTGTGCCCATGCTCACTTGGGCAGCACTGATGTTGCATCCCCTGGACCTTCACATCTCCTGCATGTGTACATACAAATGCATTCAGTCTCCTCTGAGCAAGAGGGAAAACTACTTTTTTTTTTTACTATGAATAATACAAATTCTGTGAAGGATTTAGCACCCTGTGTTTGCATAGAGATGAGTGGGGATGGGCTCCACTGCTCATTGCTTTAAACCTGCACATTATTTCAGGGCCAGTCTCACCTTCTAATGACAGTTTCCACGTTGAGACCAGCAGCAGTGACTCTGCAGACATGCCCATCTGATCTCTCTGGCACTACAGAAGCTGAATCTTACAGCAGAGATACACCAAGCTCAGTGGCAGCCCCCTCCCTGCCAAGCTCCCCTCCCTGTGGTTATCATCCCTCCACAGGTCCTGCAGACGCCTTGGTTCCCAGCCCACCTCTCCAGATGCAGGCAACAGCTGAAGCACGTAACACCTGGACTTTGCAACACAATTCTGCTGCAAGCCAGACACTAAAAGAAATATGCAGATCTAACAAAACATCCAAACTCTTCAGAGCACCTGCAGGTTTCTTGATTGTTCCTTATCATTCCTTGGTCAGAGTCCTCAAGGGGGCTTGCAGCGTCTCCAGCTGCACAGGGCTTTCCCAGCAATGCACCCCTCCCTCAGCCTCATTTCTCTTTGTTTAAGGTCTCCTCGGTAAGACAACTCTGAAGATAATGTTCATTTCTGCTCCCATCCTAAGGAATGCCACTAATTTTTCCCAGTTTCCAAGGGTGTGACCAGATATTTAGTGGGACACTTGCCAGGCAGGCTGGTTTCACTGGGGAGCTCCCCAGGAAATAGCACTTCCACGTGCTCACATCATCACCCATGTGAGGACCTTCTGCCACTGTGAGGAGGAAAAGACTGCAGAGAAAGTTGAAGATTCCCTCATGGAAAGCACAGTTGGCAGAGTGGTGCAATATACTGAACCTCTGTGTAGGTTCTTTGGCTTGTCAAGCTGTTCTTCTTTTCCATGAATTTCATTTTCCCCAGAAGTAACAAAGTTATGTATAGCACCTTTTAAGTGGCATTTGACATTTGCCATATCTATGGAAACAAGAGCTGCCTCCCTGATTTCCTGTTTACTGTGCCACATCTCTGTGGGACACATAATCTCACAGAGGCACTGGTCAGTCGCAGAATATTTTCCTTTTAAGATTTGCATGCACAGAAGAGATCATTGACATATTCTAACTTTAGGTCTAACTCAGGACCAAGCTCCCTGTAGTGTCAGTGCAGCCTCCAGAGAGCAATTCAGGATACCTAAGCCAGAAGTCCTAAATTAAACCATGTGAATGCTTCCCAAAGTGCCAAGAACTCCACACTCAGAGTAAGGAGAGACCCCAGTATGAATGAACCAAGAGGAACCATTGACCTTAAGACCAGGATTTTCATTCACAAATTTAATGATATTTTGTTAAAGTCAGTTCTGGGGTTTTTTTAAGCCACTTATGAACTTGCTTCAGAGCTTTATGAAGCAGCATGGAATAATTAAGCAAACAAATCTAGTCCTATGCTAAGTTAATTACATGCCTTGTGGTTTCATATATATTTTTCTCCCTTTCATAGTTACTTTTTAATATGTCCCCATATTTCTTTCTGACTTTTCTGTGTTACTCTCTTTAGTCTTCAGGAAACCCATTATTACTCAGGGGACCAAGTAATCAAATAAGTCTCACTGAGTGCAATTAATCTCTCCAGCTTGGAGGCTGGCTGTGAGATGGCGTTCACCTTTATATTTTCCAGTTGCTATGGATCAGCACAGGTTCCCCTAAATTCACTTGCCTGTGGCACTCTGGTCCCTGTGACATGTAGGACCTCCAGCCAGGAAGAGTTTCCAGAGCTCCTGGGCAACCATGAATTGACCCCTCACGTTTGACTGTGCTGAGGAAGGAGGGAAGAGAGGGTTTATTTCAGTATTTCAGTGACACCCTTAATGAGGCAAAAGATTTATTTCAGGATGGGTGGATTAATGACAGCTCTATTAAATGTGTGGATTTAAAATGTTAATATTGCAGCAGAGTTACAGCTAAGTGCACTTTCATGCATCTTGGCAGAGTCATGATTTTGGGGACGGGGCTTTAGGTCTGAGCTCAGAAGACCAGTTCTGGGACCAAAAATGATCATGTGTCCTACAGAAACATGAGAAATATGAGATTTAAATCTTCCAGACTATATACCTTGACTTCAGTGAAATTCTGACAGTGCCTTGTGGTATTCTTATCAGCAAATCTGAGAAACAGATTGAAATAAACTTATGCAAGATGGGAACACAAAGTGTGAAAAACTGTTCTCAGGAAGACCTATCTACAGCTTACTCTTAGAAGAGAAGTGTAAGGGTTAGGAAATTCTAAAAGCCTGTTACTGATCCTTAAATACATTACATAATAACTGGTACAATTGACTAGATAATATGCTTATTAAATTTGGAGATGGCATCAAGCTAGAAAGTCTGCTGGAAGTTCATAAAGATCATATAGATTGGGGAAATGGGCAAGAAAGGATGAAAGTCAGTAAAAACAAATAGAATTCTCTGCAATTAATACAATTAATTGATTGCGCTAATGCAGGAAGTGCCTGACCATCAACACACCAGTCCTGACTGCAAGAGCCTGAGGTTTACAGGGCATCACAAGCCAAGTGTCAGGAATGTCCATATTTTGCAACAATTCACAAATGCACTGGAGATGCAATACCCAGGAGTCCTGTCTCTAACACGTACAACCACACAAAATCACTTCCATCCACATCATGCTGGGAAAGCCTCAGCAGGGAGACTTCATTCTATTTTAATACTACAGTTTAAGAAAGATGTGGGCCATTGGCCAGAGTCCAGAGGACAGCAGGGATGACCAAAGGTCTCGAAAACAAGGACCTCTGGAGTCTGAGGCCTGTTTAGTCTGGAGGAGACAAAGGGTCTCCAAGTATGTAAGAGCTAGAGGGGTGGAAGTCAAAAATTCTTGCTTTTCCATCACAGATGGGACCAGAAGAAATGTTCATGAGGGGCAGCAAGGGACATCCTGCTCAGGCATTAGGAAAACCTTCCAGTGACAAGGGGAGCTGACACTGGAAATGATTGTCTAGGGAAGCTGTGAAGTTCCATTTATTAGAGGTTTTTAAACTGCTAGCAGAGCACAGAGGGCAAGTGATCCTTCCCTGGGGCAGAGGGATGAAGTAGATGACCCCCTGAGGTCCCTTCCAGCCTGTTTTCTGTGCCTCTATGTAAGTAAGACAAGAACCAAATGAGCATGGGAAAATATCCTGCAGCAAAACACTATTGATCCAGTTCACCCAGCTTTAAAGGACGAGTCAGAAGTTAATTGATCTTTGGGGAATTTCAAGCAAACGTTGTGCTCTTGCTCTCCTAAAGGTGTTACATAGCTTTTCCATAGCTGTGTAGTACTTCTAAATTATTCCACTATACTGTTGAAGCATGTGGGAGGACAGTGGGACTATGGAGCTACTCTGTGGTGTGGCTACAGCCTGGGAATTTTAGCATAAAGAGAAGAATCAAATCCTTCCCTGCTTAATTTCACAGAGCAAAACTGGCCCTTGCATTTACAGAGGGGACACCGGGTACGAGGCACTTCCAGATGGCCCTGCCTGAGCCCCAAGCACAGCAGATGTTGGCAGAGGGTACAATCATCTCCAGGGTAGCTTGTTTCCCTTTCTTGAGGGATGTTGAGCCCTACTCAGCAGGCAGGGCTCAGCTGAGGCTGCAGGACAGGAAAACCACTGCCCTGTGCTGGCTTTAACCCTGTGGAAGAAGCTGTATAAAGTCTGGTCTGCTGCTGGAGCAGAGAATAAATTGCAGTCTTTACTTGGGGTAGTACCTCTTCGTGCTTGTTGGTGTATGTACTACCAGTATTTGAGCCAGTATTGAGCATCTGACAATTATTAGACAATTCTTCAAAAGTACTTAGCCTGGCAGACATTTATGAGCAGAACCAGCAGTAAAACTGGTCAGGCAAACAGCAAACTGAGAGGTTTACAAGCTGCTATGTCTGACCAAAAGTAGGTTAGTACCAAGGACGCAACCTTTTTCTACATTTCCCTTTAGTCACACAAAAATGGAACAAAACATGAATATTTCTGATGGCACCTTACCCATTGGGAAGGTTGGGCTTGGAACCCACTCTGAGTGGAGCTCCTGCTGCCCAGCTTGCCATGAAGATTAATATTAAAGTAACAACTGAAAGAAAAAGATCATCTAGGCTGTTTAGAGATGGCAGCACAGTGACCACTCAATATTTGTAATGTTCTCAGCACTCCAGTGGGGCTCTGGACAGCTCTTGTTCATGCAAACCTGTGCAGTTTACAGAACTTTCTTGATTTAATGACATGTACATTCTGGTAGCCATACAGGAAAGTGTAGCACAAGACAGGAGGAAAGAGAATGTTATACAAATACAGGGACATTCTGAAACCAAAAAAAAAAAAGTGGAATAGGGGAGGGGGAAAAAAAATCACCCTTCAGAATTACCCACTGCAAAAATGGTGCTCCTTATGTAAGTGAAGAGCTTGCTGCATTTCAGGCATCTAATTTTTATTTTGGTTTCTTTCTGCAGCGAATATTTATAGCACTCTCTTTCACTTGCAAGAACATCCAGTGGTATTTTAAAAGAATTTCAGTAAGCAGTGTGTCCCTGTTAATATCCACTTTGCAATCGGTTTTGCCTCATTTTTCTGGGAGTTATTTTTTCTCAGAGATGGCAAATGAAAACTTCTGCCAGACCGAGATGGATCTGTCAGATGGGGGCAAACAGAGAGTTGTGTTGACAAGCTAAATGCATTTATCTGTATTTTAATAAATTTTTAGTTCAGGTCAAATGAATACACAAGGAGGGGAGCAGGAATTGTTTTAGGTGCATTTTGCATTTCTTAACCATGGACCTACAGTCATGTTTTGAGCTGTTCTTCCTTATCCTGCAGCTGAGGGTACATGGAGACAATAGAATGCCACAGTTTCCCACTCAGGGTGTTCCCTGAACGTGCACCAGGCATCACCCGAAAATCAGAGAAGTGCAGCCTGGGCTGCAGGAGAGCAGCTCTCAGATCTGAAGCTGATGTATTTTTGTGCACCTGATGAGTCCCTGCCAGCCCACAGTGGGGTTTTTTACATCTGCTGGAGCTCAGGGCTCTGGGAAGCACTCGGGGGCTCCAGGTTACCGGGTGATTTTGAGCACAGGTGTCTGTGTGAGTGGCCACGGTGATGGGCAAAGCGGGAGGTGAAAACCAGAGCTCTGTGCCACTGCCCCCATCAATCAGTGCCCATGGAAAGCACTGCTGGCATAATGCAGCCCCTGTCTGAAGCTCACTCAAAACCTGAGAGGGCTGGATGTGCTAACCCAGACCTTTCCACAACCCATTTACATCCCTGTGCTGGGCCAAGTGTCCATTCCAGACCTGACAAATGGTGCTGGTAGGTCAGGTTTCCTCTCAGAACGAGGCAAGTTAAGTAGCATCAAGCTATTATAACTGTTATAGGAAGGTTGTTCTGTTTTGGAAATACAGTAAAACATTTGCAGCGTTTTAGGCAGGCTCAGTTCCTCTGAGTTTTACCACATTGAACGGGATAAATAATTTAAACAAACATTTTGAACAGTTTTGCAAAATGCATTTAATGAATTATTCAATGAGCTCTATTTGATCCTCTTCAGACACAATAGTGCTGTCAACAGCAATGCAGAACTCTCTAAGTAGGTCTTAAATATTCATTTTTCCCCATTTGAGAAATAATGTGTACTCTGTCCTATCACCCGTGTTAGCATGTCTTAGAGAGAAATAGTTTCACAAGTTGTCATCTCTTCCTGTATTTGTGTTAAACTTTAAATTTAAGATTAGATTATCTTTTACATATATTTTTTTTAAAAGATAAGTGTAGGGAAATGTTTGCTGTGCCAGTTAAAACCATGTCTACAATGTAAAAGTGAGTGCATCTCTGGATTCGAATAGTTACATAAAAACACAAGAGAAACAATGGAGAAGGAATGGCATTCCTGGAATGCAGTCCAGATGTATATGGGCTGGGTAAGGCCAGATAAAGTTTTAGAATAAACTCTGCAGTAATAATCACTTAAGACAAAAGGTCTCTAAAGCTCTAATTGCTGATGAAATCCTAGGGTCTTAAGAGGAGATGTCTGAAATTTAGATCAAGAATGAGTGCTGTGTGATTTTGCTGACAGATAGTGAAAAGAATTGTGGCTATTGAAAGGGGAAGCATGAAAATGAATATTCCCCAAATTTCGCATAAGGGGTGAGAAGCTGCTGGAAAGGAAGCAAAATTCCCACTGGGTTCCCTGGGGATCAGGGTTGCTCCAGATTTACATTTAATATCAGTCTGATGGGGACAGTTGGATGCAGAATCCTGGAGAAAGAAGAGAGAAAGGCCCAGAGTGGAACGAAATTGTAGCACTGGATTTTACCATTCTTTTTTTTCTTTTACCACCCTTTTACCAATCCTTTTTTCTTTACCTATACAATAAAGCTCAAGCCAAGGTAGTTTCCCCTCACAATCCACTGCTGGCAGGGGGAAGGCAGAAAAAGAGGGAGCACACCCCACATGCCAGCTCTGATCCTGTGGTTCCTGGGCTGGTTTTATGCTGGACCTGTCTTTTTCTGGCTCTGCAGCAGCACAACAGCTCCTCTGGGGTGGAACAACTTGGAAGGCAACACGGCACCACTGACTGAGGCTGTGGCTTGTAGGAATGAGGGGCCTGTCCCTTGAAAGCCAGAATGTGCCCCTGGCCAGCCAACAGCCCCAGGCCATTGGTGTTTGGGAGCCTGAAAGGCCTCCAGTTCTGTTGCAATAAAATAATGCTGCTCTACAACACGGTGAATTCAGGTAAAATGAGCCCTGACACCTCTGCACGCCTCCGGAAACAACTGACATCCCTTTAACACGGTCCTGTTGGCCCTGACTGCACCATATCCCATTTTCAATATTTCCTTCCCCTGTAACATCCCATGAATATCAGATGGAGAGGTCTGCTGGATATTTGGCTCCTACCTGCTGCTTGAAAGCCAGAAAGGAACTGGAGCAGGCAAGAGAAATCTGACTCAGAGTCTTGTAAGGAGAACGCATCCTTACAGGAACAGTAACACTCTCTATACCCTTAAAGAGGTATTACAGCACTGGAGATCTTCGGAGAAAAAAAAGTGTATTGTATAAATTCATATAGAAAAATGAATTTTTACATCAAGCAACAGGCACGTTGGATGTTATAGGAAAAACAAACTTTCTCATGGCAGGGCCCATATGCACTTTTTCAACTTGTATTTTTCTAACTCACACCCCGACACCTGTTAGCTTTTCTTTCTTTACAAGTATCCCTTCTTCCAAATACAACTGAGTTTAAAAAAAAAAAAAAAAAGAAGAAGGAAAACATTGCAGCTTTTACCAAAAACTCTCAAGTCTGTATGTGATGTGTTTTTCTTTTAAGACAAGGTGAAACTTTAAAGCTTCTGAAAGGAAGTTAGTTTAACCTCAGCATCAAAAAGCTTTGTTTGCACGTTAATGTACTGGTGTTATTTGAATTGCAAGAGCACTACAGCTCCTGCAGTCTAATGGCTCAAAAGAGCCCGAGGATGCCAGACTCCTGAGGGCTTCTGCTCTCCATCTCAGCTGTTTTGTTTTGAAGTCACCCAAGACTGCTATAGAGCCACAAAGGACCCCAAATCTCCCACACCACCTTTGTCTTGCTACCAGATGAAATATTATGCCTGGTGGTGTAACACTTTCTGGATTTAACTAATGCATGACCCTGCAGCAGCCAGAGAAACTGAAGATATCCCCCTTCCCATGCAGCAATTTTCCTGACTAGGTAAACAGCTGCTCATTTTTTATTCTTGAATTTTACTAGAACTTGGATTAATAGCATCCGGGCCATGTAAAGACCATCATCTGCACAAATTTTTTGTGGTTTGTTTGTTTTTTAATTGGTGTTTTCAGGCAGCAAGTGGACAAAGCAACAGTGTTTGTTTGCAATGCATGTTAACTCTGAATTTAAATTCATGTGTCTATAAGGTAAAGGCTGGAATGCTTTTCCAGTTTCCACATTAACAATCTCATTATAAGGCTCATAGGGGTGATTATATATTAATTTTCAACCCAGCCCCTTAGCAATGAATACAAAGTAGGCTGGTGCAGATGTAGCAGTGATTTCTTCGTGCTTCAGCAGTTTGCTAGTTAATCCAGAGAGGTTTATTTGCCCCCAGAAGTAATGATGTTTCTTGCTACTTTTGCACGTTTCTCTTTACTGTACGTGATTGTCAATTCTTCATCCTTACAGAAATGTGTCAGACAAGCCCTTGCTGATGGGAGACACTGGCTGCATTGTGGATGCGATGTCCTAATCGAGTTTTTGTGCATGAATGAACACCTGTAGGAGCTACACGTTACATTAAGTGCCCTCTTAATATTTTCACTGGAATGCTCTGTAGCAGCTCCTTTACCCTGCTCAAAGACAAAATGTCTGGCTCAACAATTTACTCGTAACAGGCATGCTTGACATCCCCCAGCACTTAACCCCGAATCACAGGAACCACAGTCTAAGGTAAGAGGGCAATTCAGTCCTAGTCCTCAACAAGCCTTAATAGTTCCTTTCTGCAGCAGCGCTGCCAAATGTGGTCAGATATATTCCTGGGCGGCGGCTTAGAAGTGCAGTTGGCTGCTTGCAAAGCACTACACTGGCATCACTGAACCTTTGGAATGTTTCAAATGCTGCAAGAAGAGCTCAGGGGACAAATAAATTAAAAAAAAAAAAAAGAAGAAGGAAGAAGGAAGAAGGAAGAGGGAAGAAGGAAGAGGGAAGAAGGAAGAAGAAGATGGAGAGAGAGGAAGAAAGCCAAAAGAGAAAGCTAATATATGTCTGTAGACGATCTGGGCGAATCCTGGTGAATAGGGTTGGTAGTGAGATGTTGGCGAGCTCTCGCCCATGTACCTTGCCTGAGGAAGAACCCCAGGACTTTGGGCCTGTTAGATTATATTTCCAAGAAATATTTATAGCAAGCATGAAATGAGAAATTTAACATCTGGTGCAGGACTAGGGAGTATTTTAAAGAAATGTAATGTCAAAATAAGTGGCTTTGTATCTCTATCTTCCTTAAGCATAAACTACTGAAAAGCTCTGTCTTATTAGCTCACACAGCACAAGTTACAGCTCGGTAAATTTATAGCTCTGCTGCCTTTTCTGTCTTTATACACTATCAGTCCAACTCCAGCTGATTCTGGACTGAGATTAGATACAGCCCTGCTTTCCATCTGTGCTGATAAAACGAGAGAAAATGCAATGATTGCTACAATCCTGTAAATACGTTTCACTTGCTGTTTGTTGAGAGGTGGTGAGGGCAATGACAGAGGCAAAATCTCCAAGGTCACTCCATCACACACTGTGCCTCCTTCTTTTAAGGGCTTCTCTTGCTCTCTCCTGAATGAGTTTTCATGTGGAAAAAGCACGACAGTGAAAGCAAAATGAAAAAGGGAGCACAGACATATCCAATGTTGCAGAAGTAAAAAACAAACCACACCGGACTGCTTTGTGTTCCCTTCTGGAGGAACATGCATGTTCAAACAGGCTCTGCAGAGGTATTTGCCTTGCTCACTCTGAACAATGGGGAAGGAGCTCCTGTGTGTGAGGGGAAGCTTCACTCGGATTGAGATCACAGACTTCTCTTTTAAACCAGGAGGAATTCTGAGGCGGTTAAGGCCTACAGGAATTGTAAGAGGTCATACCTAATGCTTACATCAAACTCTATCTCCTAGGGAGAACTACTGTGTAAGACCTGGATCCACTAGAGCATATGCCCTGTTATACTTCTATGTGGAAGTTATTATAGCCTTCCTGCAAAGCAGATTGCTTTCCAGGTATCTCAACCTCCATGGAAATTGGATAATCCAGGATACTGAAATGCAATTATCCCAACCTCTACTGATACAGACTGCCGTCTATTTAAAAGTCTGCTTCATATTCCATGAGATTTGTTTTCAGTTCCCGGTGACAACAAACTTTCTTGTGAAGTCTATCTGGGTCAAGCTTTCAATCTGTTTTTATGAAAAAAATTTACTTGGGAACGCTGAGATGTGATGAATGTGAGCTTAAGTATCTGTCAGTAAAAGCCAATTCATCCTTCAGTATCAATATGGATTCAGTTTTGCTTGCAAGTTGTACTAAAAGCTGAAACAAACTGATTCTCCAAGTTGTACACTCAGGGGGAAAAAAAGCAAGTTTGCAGAAACCTGGCACTAAAGCACTTAAATCTAAAGAGTTTGTGGAGTCAGAGAGGCAAAGACAGAGCTGGAGTTCTATAATCTCTGAAGAAAATCAATACAAAAGATAAGCACATAAGACGTGCACAGATAAATGAGAAAGTGAAATGGAGGTGCCCAGGTCTTCCTCCTTGAAAACCAGCATGAATAATACAATAGACTTCGATCGCTTCCTTGGTCACATGCTCTGCTAAAGCAGATGCCTGCAGGGCCAGGAATGCAGTCAATAAATAGGTTGGAAAGTGTGAACTTCTACTGTAACAGCCTGCAGGGCTTGCTGGCCAATGCTGAGTAAGCAAAACGCTGCAGACAACATGTTTTGCTGTCTTGCTCCCCAGAAGGGAGGGCTGTGGCAGCAGCACCTCTCCTGCCTGCCGGGGCTCTGCGGTGTTTGCTCACTCCTAGCCCTGGAGGAGGCACATGCACCTCCTAACCTGGCCCCACAGAACAGGGAGATCAGCAGTGTCTAGAGAAATCATCTCTGCTCAGTGTTCTCTGCATGTAGACATTAAAGGTTTTACCAGGATAAGGACAATAACGAGGATACGAGGACAGCTCGCTCCGTGTGTGGCTGAAGAGCATCCCAGAGAAACGCGAGGTGTTCCATGTGCAGGCAGAGAAACTGCAGCTGCAAACCCTGCAGACACCACTGCAGATGGAGGTTAGCAACGTACGGGTGTCTCTTTCAGTTCTGCAAGAGAAGAAGAAGAAAAAGATCTGTAAACTGGAGGGATCACAGTGAAAAAGGAGAAAATAAACACCGAGGGTGGAGAGACAATTGCAGAAGTATGTCACACGCATTCACAGCAGTGAAGCTTTCTCATCTGTTAAAGAACACAAAGTAAATGTTCACTTCAGAAAACCACCTGGGAAATGCCAACAAAGGCTGGTATAATACCATGTCCTTCCTTTACTTGCAGGAGCATAAAGATCTTTTTATCAGGCATTCTAATCTTGCTTAGCATTTAATAGGACAGTGTGCTGGGATATCCACTCTGCTATTTACTCTTTAATTAATTTGACAGAAGTCCAAAAATACTGAAGGCAAAACAGTGTATCAATATTTACTGTACTGATTCACTGGAATTAAAATACTGTAAAAACAGAACTGTGCACAGACACCGTTTGTCTTGGCCAATGAAATATTTTGAAGGTTCATGTTCAAAACACAGATTTGGAGTAAAATTATCACTGAAAGGTATTGATCAGACTGTTATATTCCTAGCTTTGTCTGATACCACAAAATATTTTGAACTTCATTAGCTATGGGACCTTAATGATCAAGCCAAGGTTACAAAAACAAAGGGTTACATTGATGGTTAAATAAATATTGCCATTAACACACTTGAATCTGCAGTCTCTGTTGACCAAAGCTGGACATAGAAATATGAAGTGAAAGGTGGAAATGCAACACTGGTTTTTAATGTAGCAGAATCTTACCAAATTGCTTCTGTGCCATCCCTTCTTTTCTCTAAACATGTGGAAAATCCAGGACCTGGACAGTGAAAAACCACATTGGGGTCCTGCAAAAGCCAAGTGGTGCATCCAAATGATAGGGGATTTGGTCTGGATGATGCAGAGAATGTGAACAAAGTGTGTTGAGAATCTCCATACTAAAGACTTTTGCTTAAAAGCCACTGAAAAACTCATCCTCTAATTCAGGTTTTCATCAAGAGTACTGCAGTCTGGGTTTCATTCTCAAGCAAGTATTACTCATTAACTGCATAACAGGAGTTCTTAGTGGACAACCTGTCCCCAAACTGAAGTGCCAGAGTCTCAAAAAACCTGAAATTGAATGCTGTGTAATAATACAAGAGAGCATAGCTCCATTAACAGCTTGGGGGGTGGATGATGGGCTTTAAGGAAACAGTGAAATCCAACAGAAACAGGTTGGGTTATGGGTGACCCTTACATAAAAGATTCCTGGAAGAATCCAGCACAAGAAGTCCTCAGCTAAAGTTCCAGGAACAAAAATGGCCACGACCCTTCTCTAGCTTGGTGTAAGTCCATCCAGTCACCACTTTATCACTGAAGGCGTGGTAACTCCATCTGCACAGCACACCATTGCTGTCTCTCTTTGCCATGTGTAAATGGACATGAGCAGCCCCAATGCCTGAGCAGAGGAGCCTCCAGCACAGTGGGAACGGGTCCTTAGCCAGGATGGCCAAAGCTCAGGAGGGCTTGGGAGAAACACCAACAACTCAAGCTGGTGAGTGCTAGAAGACAATTCCACGAGCTTGAGAAGTAAATGTGTGAAGAAAGGAGTTGACCAGCACAGTGTATAATTGCTAATCCACCTTTCTCAGGAAGGCAGGTATCAGGAGTGTATCTCAGACCTGTGGGGTTTTTTTTTTTTAAAAAAAAGGAAAAAAATATAAGGAAGAGATACGGTATTTTTTAAAAAAGAGATCCCAAGGTTTTGGGCTGCCCACAGCAGGGGTGAGCCATTAGACATCAGTCCGCACCTCTGTGATGGCCTGATTTTGCCTGTCAGTCCCTGCCTCTGTGGTGAGTGCACGTCAGTGTTTTTCTTGGTTCATGTCTGTAAGTTTGGGCAGTTAAGTAGAATCTAAATCAGGTCAAGGGAACTACAGTTCCCCACTGCCCTGGCTGGAAACCAGGATCTGCAGACAGGCAGCTGCAGAGCGCAGGGGAGTGCGCTTGTTTAGCACATTCCTGAAGGGCACTGACTATCTACAGCCATTTTCAAGTGGTTCTCCTCAAGTCCAGCCAGGAATGTGCTGATGGGCTGTACAGGTATGGCCAACCTGGCTGAGAGGATGCAGGACCTTCAGGGCACTGCAGGGAATGGAACGTGACCCTCCCACCCCTTGGAGAGCTGAAGGGAGGAACGTCTGCAATGGGAAGCATTGCAGAGCAGTGTTTCCCCTGAAAAGAATTAGCTATTAGCTCCTAAATGAATCACTTGATTTCTCAGCCTCCTTGTACTTCATGTCAGGAACAAACCTTGTGCGTTCACATGAAATAAAAGGAGGTGACAGAGGAAGAGAGGGGTGCAGGAGTGCCATGGAGAAGCCAGCATTGACACCAGGTGGGGAGGGTGTGCTTTTATTCCTCCAGAGCCTCTGGCCTGAGCTTCAGCAAACAGTGTTTCTCTCTCGTGCCAGATCACTGCATCTGAAGGAGGAAATAGGTTGGTTGAGAAATTGCTTTTCAGAGAAGAGCCAACATCCTCCAGTACGAAGCACTTGGAAAAACTTTGCATGAATTAGCAAGTAAATGTGAGGCTGGAACAAGTAAAGAGGGACAAAACTTGTCAGTTTGTCATTTATGTAATAATCCTGTCAAACATGAAATTTCCTGAATAGGTGAATTTTGGCTTTGTTTTTAGAAGGGAGAAAGGAAGAGGGGTATTTTACCCATTTTTTGTGTTGCATTTGTATTTTTTTTCAAACTGGAGAACCAACCCTATTGTTTCTGATCATTTTTCACATTTAGAATGTCACATGGCCATTTTAGATCCTCTGTGTCACTCCGATGTGCAGCATCTGAACATCCCCATTTGTTTCACTAAAGGGGACAACAGATAAATTCAATATTTGTTGCATATTCAGAACAGCTTCCAGTTTCAAGTCTTCATGAATTTAAAATCTGGCTGGAATATAAATCAAATAATAATCCTATCTTTTATGAAACAGTTCATATTTTTTGCCATCAATCTCCAACCTGTTCTAGTCCTGGGTCTTGTACAAGAAACTTCATTCCAAAAAGTCCATTAGAGTCTCGAGACCTAATGTTATGAAAAGATAAAGAACTGCTCAAATTACCAATATGCCCTAAAAAGGCTTGTCCATTTTCTGATTCACCTCAGTTTCATATGTTACTACAAGAAACACTGAAAAACATGCACCAGATTGGTCTAGGTGCCAGTCATCTAATAGCCCTACTAGCAAAATGCAAGCAGTTAAAAGCATAAGTTTTTGCAATTATGGTGATGGAATGGGGACCCAAACCAAGAAATGGACCTCTACAGAGCATAAGAAATGGCACCTTGACTCTCTCCCAAAAAACCATCTTTGTCTGAGGGTTAGTGATGTCACTGGCAGGGCTCAGAAATGTGTCCAAGTTTTCAGGTTTAAAACTGGCACAGGAAAGCACATATTTTCTGATCTGTGAAGTCAGATGGAGGAGCTGTTATCTGAAATACTGCACAGCATCTGAATGATCTGCCAGACTTAACACATCCTGCCTCAGGAGTCCAGGTGGGAAACTTTACTATAAGAATCAAAACAAAATGCAAAAATACCTGCTGATAGCTCACCTTATGCGTCATCAACACCCCCCAAATAAAGCTGTGTAACTACACCAATCTCCACCAGTGTAACTGCTGTGCCAACTGGGAAAGTCTGTAAGGACAGGTTAAGGGGCACAGGACGTCCATCACCTGCCCTAATTTGGGCTAGATCAAAAAGTGGAATGATTTTTCTTCGTTAAATAAAACAAGGAGGTAGAGTGGGTCGTTGGATGCAGTTATGGAAGAAATCCTGGGTGCAATGCACGAAGACCATCCTGTGCAGGAGGAGTAACCGGCCTCCAGGCACTGATCAGGATAGATAAGCAAGCAATTTGTGGAGAAAAACACATCCCATCTCCCCAGGAGGACTGGGTTCCAAGATCAGAAGGATCCAAGTTCTCTCTTCTTTAGACACTCTAAAGCTTTTCTGGCAGATTCTCCCTCCCATCAGCTGTGCCAGGTTCAACCACTTACACAAGCTGCAGGGGAAAGTTTCCCCACATTTATATCTGGCTTGGGATTTTTCAGCTCAAAATGATGGAGCTGTTACAGGGGTAGTGCTTATGAGAGCAACATCCTCCCAGATGGCCTCATAAAACAGGGAGAGGATGAACTTGTCTCACTGGCTTGGAATTGCCAAGTCGGCAGAGCTAAAGATCAAGTTCTAAAAAGGAAAGGTCACGTTGCATCGCAGAAGTGCCGCCCTCCCCAGCACAATAGACAGCCTTAATCCTGCCTCCCTCAAATCAACAAGGGTTTTTCCAATGACCTGAACAGCAGCAAGATCAAAATTTGATGACATCATCTAAAGCCAGGCGAGATAATAGGAAACTTTCTAATTACTGGGATGGGCTTTACATCAGTCCCTAAATGACTAAGACATGGATCTGTGACTGGAGAGAATAAATCATAAAGGGGATAAGAGCACAGAGTTGCTGGTAGATTATTTGATATTAGTTTAATATTCCAGTTCCTGAGGTGTGCAAGCAGTGATGTCTTCTGCAAAAATTTTGAAAGCAACCAGCACTGGGGTGAAGTTTTGTGTTGCACAGATGCCTCTTTTCAAAGGTTTATGAATGACAAAGGCAGCTCAAAACTGCCAGCAACAGAACCTGATAGTGAACCACACAAGTTTCCCAGCAGGATGAGTGTTAATGGCCTGTCTTGCAGCAGAGAGACAGAGCTGAGCTCCTGTCAGAGTGCTGACCAGGAAAACTGGCACATGTCCTCTTTGAGGGGCAGGTTGAAAGGATGGGTAATGCACAGTGTGGGCACTGCTCTCCCACCAGATGCCATTCAGTCAAATCAGGTACCTCTTGTGAACAGCTCTTTGTGCTATGCAGTTGTACAAATCTTTGCTGTTTAGAGACAAGGCTGTGGGAGTTTTTTACCTAAATAAAATAAAAGAAAAAACAAACATCCAGACAGAACCCACTTCCTCTCTGCTTGCTTCCCTTCCCTACTGAAAAGTGTGATCCACTGGTGTGTGATGAGGGTTCAGCTCCCACACAGTCAAAAATTGTCAGTTGGATATCAAATCCAGATAAATCCAATGGAAAAATAAGAATCTTCTTTTAAACAGTGCTGGTTAACGATTGGAACATCTTAGTTTGGGCTCAGTATATATCCATAGAATTGTAATACATATTCCTCTGACAACCTGCTAATATCCACCTTGGGAAGGGTCTAGGATAAAGTTAAAAAGGAATAAAAGAATCATTGATGGTAGTCCCAGATTCAGAGAAATGTGTTTTCAGTAATGAATCTGGTCCTCCAGACAGGGCTGGATTTTTCCTTCAGCTGTTTCCTGTGGTCCTTGTGGCAAAATGCTTAATCCACTAAACCGAGCCTGATTTTCTTTTGGGAAAAGACACCCTGAAATCACAAGCCATACCCTTGTGGCTGACATTTCATATTGTAGTGGGGTGTTTTAAACCACAAGGATGACAAGGCCAGTGTCACTAGATTCATACATGTGTCCTACTAACAGCCTCTGACGAAAGATTTGTGGCTTGACTTTGTGCTTTCTGTTCTGGTGAGGTTATTTGGAATATTTTAACAAATAGGGCATTCATTGGAACATTCTATATCAGCCACCAGCTACTTCAAAACTGAAATGCCTGTTGCAAAGGCAGGGTTATCTCAGCTGCACTTTATACACAGGAGTTACAGCTTGCACTGACACGGGAACCTCCCTACACTGAGGCAGATGCAACATGACTAATGGGCTCATCATGAGTAATAAGTTCACCCCAGTTGCAGCACATCAGTCAAATCAAGTATTGCTTTTCACCAGACATGACACACCATGATGTGTAAGGCTGGGAATTTTGAAAGATAACGTTAGTGATAGACAGCACCCTGATGCAACAGCTCAAAATGCAATTTTGACTATCTCCGGGGTAACCACGTGGAATTTCTGCTGGGAAGCCTTGGGCCAGGATCTCTGCTGAGCCCCCTGTGTAAGCATCAGGTGTTCATAAGGATGTTGGTCTGCAGTGTCCGTGTCATCTTGTTACACGGGGGATGTTTTCAGAAGGTCAGTCAGACAGGTTGGTTTCCAAGATTATTGGGATTAAGGTTTAAGATGGAATCGTGCCTTAGGCAAAATGCTTGCAAAGATCAAACCTTTGAATAGCTTTTAACTAGGATTAAGAGGTGAATAAAACAGGAAAGAGCAAAAGTAAGCAGTGAGTAAGAGGGTCGGCCAACGTGGCTCTGGAGCAGGAAGTTCCTTGGTGGCTGTCCCAGCAAGGTGGGCCAGTGAGCACTGGGAACGGAGGGTCCACCTCTCATGTCATGGGAAATGAGTGCACCTGACTGAACTTTACAGCAATAGTTCAATTACTGCCTTAAAAAGGGGTGTTGGAAGAAACAGGGGGGATTAAAAACTAAAATCAGATGTCTGGTAATTTTCTGCCATCACCGTGATCCCATTCTACCACTTGTTTCACCTTCCACCCCAAAATCTGTCATTCCAGGTAGAGAAATACCACCTTTCCTTTCATCTTCATAGCCCAAGCAGTGGGAATTATGGTCTCACCCTTGAGTTCTAATACACAGAGCCCTGCAAATGAGCTGTAGAGTGAGGAGCTGAAGCTTTATCACAAGAGCAATGTCTCTTAGACCGCTTCAGAACTCCTGAGTTTTATGTGGAAACCTCAACTCTTTGGCATTTGCAGACACAAAGGCCCAAAGAGGAGCATTCGGACTGGCACTGGTAGGCAGTCACTGGTTTGCTGCTAATTACAACCTTGAGGTGTCTGTGAAGATCACTCTAGCTTGTGGTATTCATGAAATGTGCAGAGTGAGAAATATGCAGGCTGAAGGGAACATTTTCTTCTGACCTTTACAAATTTAAATGGTGATGTGGTGGTCACAGAGATGGTCAATTTGTTTTGGGGATCCTTTCTTCATTTTTACTGCTTCTTGATGCTGTAAGGCTAACTGGTATAGAAGTTAATGGGAAAAACTCTCCTAAGCTGCAGTTAAGTATGACATAATGAGGACATCAATTAACTTAGGGCAAGCGTTTATGATTAACTATGAAAATCAGTAGCATTCGGTGGTGCATAAAAGCAGAGGGAAGACAGTCTTCCAGACCATTATTCCACTACAAGGTCATAATGTCACAGCAATTTCTTAAGTGTTCTGACTGAGAAAATATAAATTTTCGGTACAGCTTTTATTTTGGGTGTTACTGCACTCATAATGTCAGAAAAGGCAATTAACTTCTCATAGAACTCTATAGATGTGGCTCTGCCTTCTCAGCCTTTACTGGAGCAGCAGATATAGACCACAACTGCCAGCTGACATTATTGCCTAGTCTGGGGGTAAATATGCACTCTATTCTGGTATTTACCAAGAGGAGTGGAAAAATTATCTACGGATTCATGTATTTATAAACCATCTCACAATCTTAGAAAGGGAGTCAGCGAGAAATCTTGATAGCAAGAAGAGATTTATGGATGTTTCACCCTGGCTAAGAATGTGCAAGATGATGAGGGAGCAGAAAAGGCGATTGTGTTGAGAGAGATTTTCCTTCAGAGAGACCTTGTAGGCACAAAGCAGAGAAAATCCAAGCTGGTTGTGTGATCTGGCCTCACCTGGCCAAGAGGCCAAGCCACAACTGGGAGAGGCTGGCAGACCTTCAGTATCCAGCCCACTCTGTGCTCTGGGTAACTAATGGTGAGAAAGACAGTGACAGGCTGGAGGGGGTTCAGCAGAGAGCAGCAAAAGTGTTGCAAGGTGAGAGGTATTGAATCACAGGCAAAGATTATAACACAAATGAAATATTGCTCTGGACCAGGTCTGTGCCTAGAGCAAAGCTTTATACATACAGAGTTGAATTGATTTATATTAGCAAATGTTTAACTTCTAATGTCCTCGTTCACTTTGCACGGAACATTTTGGTCCTGGGATGATTATAAGGAAATCAAAATGAAGGTTCTGCCTCTTATCAGAACAGGTTCTTCACGGATTATCAGCAGGAGGAAGTCAGTTTCTCATAGTACAAAAAGCTGTTTTCAGTAGCAGAGATTTCAGAGACATTAAGAGGGGAAAAAATCATGCAAAATGTCAGTTAAGGTCTCAAACACTGGGATTTAATTAAGTCTAAAACCAAGGAATGTTGTTTGTCTACCAAAAGGTTCACTGACCTGCAGGAGACCTGGTCATGCCAAAGGCTGAGCAACGTATCCCAGTTATACCTAATTTGTGTAATATAATGTGAACCCCGCAGCAGAAAAACAGCTAAACACCTTGATAATGATAAAAGCAAGAAAAACCACAACAGAATAGAAAATAACATCAAAGAGAGAGGGGAAATGAGGTCTGCAGCACTCACAGGTACAGATATTCATAGTTCCCCCCTCCAACCCTGAGCAGACAAGGTGTTGTGGGGCAACAGGTCACTGGACTGGGTATAACAATAGCTTATCTCTGTAACCCACTGCTGAGCTTCTGCTCAAGCACTGCTCACGCAGTTCTTAATAGCCATCTCAGAGCTCATTTCTAAACCAGATCATTTTATAAATGGAAGTGTACCACAACATGCAATTGCAGGTGTCTCAGTTGCTCTGAAAAAACGTCCACCGTAAAGGAAACAAGTGTAACTCAATGTCTAAATAGCCCAGACAAGAAGTAACAGCCAGAAAAATGCATAAAATTCCACTTGCAGCAGCTGCCAAAAAAATAAAATAAATAAAAGCAGGCTCACTTCACCCATTAAATCCATCAACCCCTAGGAGACCCATTAAAAAACCTGCTCTCAACACCCCAAGGGTCCCACTCCCCAGGATGCTATGCACTGTGGCCAGAACTGCCCTACCCAGAGAATATGCAGAGGTGTCTCCTCTTCCTCCTTCTGTGGGAACTGAGCCTCTTCACCATGAATTTTTCTCTTTTCCTTCCCTGTACTCTGGCCAAACGTCCTGCAGGCTGCATCTTCTCCACACACCTCATCAGAGGGGGAGGTGGCCATGGCTGTGCCACCCCTCCCTGTGCGCTCACATCCAGACCCCGTGAGCTGGGAGCTGGAGCTGGAGGTGTCAGACCTGGCGGGGAGCAGGGCTGGCAGCCTGCTCTGCTCCTCTTGGCTCACAGGAGAGAAAAGCTCCGTGGGTTTGGAGCCCTTTTACAGGAATCCTATGGGCTGCAGCCCCCCAGGAGACAGGAGCGTTAGAAGTACCTGGGAAATGAGACCCATGAGTGGGACGGGTGTAGGACTTGCTGTGAGCATAATTTTCCACAGTTCTGGAACGTTTTGGGGTGGGATAATCTTTAATGAGCTGATGCTGACACACGAGGTGCCAGACACCCTTGCACCCAGGCAAAGTCACAATCGGTCACTATCCAAGGACAGTGTTGTGTGTGACAGCTCCAGTCTGAGGTAGCACCACTGCCAACTGAACTTCCTCAAGCCTGTGCCATGTAGAGGTCTCCAGTTCCTAGAGAATACCTTCTCTTTGTGCACACAAACTCCTGTGCTCATCCAAATAGGCACTGCAGGACATTCGGAAATGGTTATGAGCCTGACTCTTGATGTTTTCATTATGTTCTGTATAAGAGGTGGATTCCTGGTTGCTGTCATATTTTCATTAGGTACCTAGAGATACACACATAAATCAAAGCAATGTTTCCCGTGGTACAGGCAAATCAAACCAGCGATTATTTTCCCATTTCATTCTAAACCACTGAACTCCTGTTTTATCTCCAGATAATGATGAATGTGGTTCTGACACCAGAGGTCCACACGCTCCTGCTCTATTTCTTCACCACGGAGCACAAATACGTTACTTGTTAATATATGAACTGTCATGTAAGAAGCCACAATTATGCATGATTCACCCCTACAAGCTATGTAAATCTGTGGTGTGTATATATGATAACAAATGAGTGTTACTTGATGGGAAAACACAGGTGCCAAGAACTAGGACTCTCTGTACTGCAGATGTCAGATATGGCATCGGTGTTAACACCTCCACTAACCCTCACCTTCAGGTAGACTCATTCCCAAAGGCTTATCAAGCATCCTCTATCACTCCAGTCTGTCAAAGCCCTGGCAGCGAGCCAGACCTGATCCCAACCACACAGCATTGTTTAGTGGGGAGTTAGGAGAGCAGAGACAGCACGTGCCTCATTCCAGAGACCAAAAATTACCCCACATGCAGCCTCACTGCTCTCAGGGTTATATGGTCAAAATTTGGCCCCACGCCTGTTCTTGCCATAGCATTCAGTGGTGGTGACAGGCCACAAGGGACTTGCACCACGTACCCATGGAGCAGCAGGTCTGTGAGGATGTCAGATGAAGGCACATGTGGGGAATGATTATTTTTCCTTAGCAGTTCTTCCAGCATACAAATAGATCATTATATCTTTTAGTGCTTACTCTTGTTCATTTTCAGCAGAAATTATCCTTCTGTCTTTGGCTAAGGAAACTGAGGGGTGGAAGTCTCCTCTATCCCCTTCCACTTCAACCAGTCCTCAAGTTCTATGCCAGCCAAGTCCTCAAGCACATTTTCAGCATCACCCTGCAGCCCTGGGAGAAGTTAACTGGGAGAAGTCAATGCCTTGAGCAGCTCCATTCCCACACGTGCCCAGCCTGCTTTTGGTCTCATGATGCCACTCAAAGGCCACATAGGTGAGTCTGAGTTATGGACAGAGCAGGAATAAGAAATTACATGTTTAGTTCCAGAGGATAAATATACAAACCCACCAGTTTCAGGACACATCCTGACCATTTCAAAGTAAAATTAAAGGTTACAGTGGTGGAAAGCTTCATATCAGCACAATTTTTCACATTTCAGATCCTTGATGAAGCAACCGTTAAAAGGAGTGTTTTGTACTATTTGATTTATTAAAGTTATAAATTACAGTGTAGACTACCCTGTAATCAAGTGCTTGTGAACCCTGTGTGTAACACCTTGAAAATTAGCAAGTTGGTGGTCAACAGACACAGTTTCCTTCTTTAGATAAAAAAAAGTAGATATTTGAAATACCAACCTGAGCAGTCCGAGGGTCAGAGAGGAAAAAGCCACTTGTGCTCACAGGTTTTGCATTCTTCTTCATTCTGTTGGTTATGGTATTGGATAACACCTTTGGTGTTTTCTTAGCCCCCAGTGGACAGCAACACACAAATCCAAGCCCCACACACAACTGGAATAATCTGTGTGTTTGGGAACAAAGGAACATCGAGTCACCATCCACAACGTGTCAGCAGGAACGGGCAGAGCGCCACTCCAACAGGGGAGATGTTCTGATGCATGCCCTTGATTGTCACCCACACAAAATGAAAAAGAACATTTTCCCTGCTCCTTGCTACAACGCTTCATGCTGTGAAGGCTTAAAAAAAAAAAAAAAAAAATTCACTGATTTCTTTCCTTTGAAAAAGGAATAAAATGATTCTAATTGGTGCTCCCTGTAGGGGAAGAAACCGGTGGGCAGCAGGAGTGAGGCACTGATTAGGATGACAGTGCAAAGGTAGAGTGAGGAACTGGGTATAATTAGGCCAGACACACCGTGTTTGTTGTAAGGTGCTACTCACAGGAGTTCTCATCTTCTGAAAACTTTGTCTGAAAATGACTTGAGTGTGCCCAGGTGATACCCTGACAGGTCTGGCATCTCTCAGGTGTTTCTGCATTGTCAATCACTGTGGTGTGCAGACACCATAACTTGCCTTAACTCAGCTGGATCTTCTTTTTCTCCCTCCCTCTCACCCTGCATGACCAGGTGTGCAGGGTTGCTAAAGCAGTTCTCCCTCTGACAGTTCCTGCTGCACTTCCTTGGCACTCGATTTACAGCTGAAAGATGAATATATATGGCCACATTCACCAAAAGGAAGAGCAGATCTTTTGCTTTTTTTGCTGGGAATCTCTTGTCAATCACACTCCATTCCTGTTCATGTCCCTGAGGTGCAGTTTTGATACAGGGAAACACAATGTACTTTGCTCCACACCCCGGGGAACAGCATGTGCATCAACTATCTCTCCATCTCTGTACTCAGAGTGCCTCCACTTACAGTTTCAGAGCTGCTCACAGATTCTTTAAGCTGCTTCTCCCAGCAGTACGTGCTTAGTTATTACCAGCATCTTAGATTTACAGATTTGCAACTAAGGCTCAAAAAATGAATGGAGTTTCAAGGGTTTCCAGCTTTCTACACTGCATTATCCAGTTTACTTTGGGAAACACTGCAGACCCAGGTCTCAGTGACCGGCTCTAGGTCACACTAGGAGTCAGAGGTAGATCTGAGACCTGAATTGCAACTTCTGAAAAATTTGGAGGAGAGGACAGTCAATCCTTCCACAATATGTGCATGAGATGTCCGACCAAATGGGCTGAGGAATGCCCAACTCTCCAGACTGCAGAAAACAGAGCACCAAGGACGAGGTAAACCCTTCCCAAAGTGGCTTTGGAGAGTCCCTCCCGTGGTTAGCACATGTGTGCTGTATGTTTGCTCTTACACAGAATGTTCCCTAAATTATGTCTGGTTTTTCCAACAGTTTTGGATGATTTTAGAGGTATTTTTCAACCTTCTCCAGAAGAGAGACAGCTGTCAGAAACACAGAGAGCAATCAAACCAAGGGTACCAGACAAAAAGAGAGCTGAAAGAGGTCCAAAGTCCTGATCTCCTTTCTGAGCTGATGAAGATGTTTTTCTAAATATTTGTCATGGCAGGGGTGGGAGCATGGTAGAAAACTTCCTGGGGTTAATGCTTCTTCCTTGCCTGTTTTTCCTCTCAAGCCAGGGTTAATGTTTTTGTTTGGAGGCCTTGCTAAGAAGCTCAGGTTTTCATCTTCGTAGGTTTGCTAATAGTACAGGACGTTCTCCTGGATTTGTGATTTCAATGCAGGGTTTTCTTTAGAGAGTGAGGAATTTTTCTTATTAGAACCAGCCAGTCTAGAGAACTGAACTGTATCTAAAAATAGAAGGGATTGCTTTTTTTAACATGTTAAAAATAGAAATGTGTGGAAAGGGTCATGTATAGCCTGATTTTTACAAGAAGACAGAGGTGCTCTGAATGGAAATATTAGATATCAGCCATCTAGTCGAGAAACATCACATTTATAGTTCCATGAGCGGCTGCTTGTGAAGCATAAAGAATTACAGAGTAAGCCTGGATGGTCTGAAAATGGAATGATACCATGCTGGAATACACACACTTTTCCAGGGAAAATGTGAGACTTTTGGTCTTGTGAAGCACTTCAAAGCTGGGGAGGTGCAGTGGGATGGACGAAGCAGAATCCTCCCGTGTTGCCACTGAGCTTGTCTAATTCTCCTGTTGGTGGAACTTACCTTGGCCCTTGCTCCAAGTACTGTGGAAAGGTGGATTCTTTCCACCTCTGCTGAAAAAAATGCCAAAATCCCTTTTTTATCCCTGTAGAATCCCTCAGTGTCCACCCACAAGACACAGGCCAAGCACTGAGCAGAAAGCACCGGTCATAGTGGGGAGAAGGGCACCCAGAGAGGCTTTCAGAGGCAATCAAATCCCACACTGATTTAGAAAGCAACATCCTCAGCTAAGCCCCGTCTTTTGGGGTGATCTATTGGGGTAAGAGTCATATAAAGACAGGTGAATTTTGCTTGCTGTGCTCTTCTCATTCCATGTTTCTCCCAGTTAAATCATGGTCATATTAATCTGCCTTATTATAGCCGAGATAGTCAAAGCTGTTAAAACAATTTGGATAAAAAGTTACCAATAACTGGAATTGGAATTTGGCATCCAGATCTGGGGGAAAAATCCCAGCCCTGAGGACTATATGCCATTTGAAATCTGCCACATTACTAGTCCTGTTAAAGAGTAATGGATTAAATTTAAATTTTTAAGTTTTAAATTTAAATTTAAATTTAATTTAAAACCCCACCTTTGTTTTAAATGGGTATTTGCACCAACTGACTGCCCCATGAAGACTCAAGGTAGATTTCACTTGACATGGCTCAGACAGCACAAGACACTGTAATGTGCCACCCCAGCTCATCTAAATGAGTAAATGCTTATTTTATTTTTTTCACCTTGAATATTCCAGATGGTTCACCAAGTTCTTAAGATACATTAACCATCACCTCCCCACCTCCCACCAGCACATAAATCCCACCCCGGAGGGCCAGCTGTGTCCCCACAGTCTCAGGTCAAGCATTCATGACATTTTACAAGTCATCAGCACCATGTGTGTCAAATCCAGTCCTCGATTACCTCCAGTTTAGACACACTCCTATTTCCATCAAAGGATCTGATACTCCTTCATTTAATGGCTGGGGCTGTTAAGTTTTTATTGCCGTGTAGAAGTCCTTTCAGCTACAGTTATGTGAAGCAGCCACAGCCCAGTTCAGTCCTTTCTGAGACCAGGAAAAGAAAGTGGCCAACATCAGCTTGGTGTCAGTGGTCCTGGGGAGCTCAGCGTGCTGCTTGACCTCCTGGTCCATGAGGACTGAGAGGTAGAATAAGAGCTCCCTTCCAAGAGAGAGCAGGAAAGGAGCTTACAAAAGCACTGTGGGATTAAGGAAACAGGGAGTGCCTCATGTCTGGTTGGGGTATTTTTCCCTTGCAAGACTATTCCCCGTAGAGATAGAAGGAGGGATGGATGTACAAAGCAAATAGACTTGGATTGAAAATATAGCCAAATGTAGCAGTTTTTTCATATGTTCATCAATTATTCAGAGGAAAGATTTTGACTAGGACCTCTGAGGTTTAAGTCAGCACAGGTCCCAGGAGCTGGGCAGAACAGCTGTGGATGGATTTGCTGAAGGTGGAGGTCCCATCACTTGGGTTACTACTCTCATATCTAAATGTGAGTTATTTTAGCAGTCGTGCCAAAATGCACATCTGAACAAGTGCTTGTTGTGTCCATGCTATGTGGAGCTAAAGTCCTCTTGCTATTTTGGAGTTAAAGGTAAAACTCATGTTGACTTCCAGGTTAAAAAAAAAATAGTTCATTACGCCGTTTATGCGTAGATGTACCATATTTTTATAGACTTATATGTGTTCCAAAAGAAAAGCTGAGGTTTTAAATAACTTTAGATAGATTTGGGAGTGGATTTGGTTGATGATGTTCCTTTTGAAATGGCAGTGGTGCACTGAACAGAGAAAACAATGAATACTGAACAGCACTTTTATGAAGGAAAGTGGCCACTGAATGAGCAGCAGGTCGTGAGTAGCAGAGGATGAAGCACTGTTAGAGGGGAGATGGGAACTCTGAGTCTGAGTTCTCTGATACGACATGTTTGCCTCTGAAAACTTAGAAGTGGAAGGAGAAGCTTCCCCTGTCCCCTAAACAATCCCTTTGTGCCTACCACATGCATAATTGATTGCAAGCAAACCATCCCTGCCCAACTCAAAGCTGCTTTGCACACACGACCACATCAGAGGAGCTGCAGACCATGGGAAGACCAGAGCTGATTTAGTCATCAATTATGGATGGGAAACTTCTTCAGTATAAATAAACTTGCTGGTTCACCACTGTACACAGAAACCTCTGAATAAAATAATTGATTATTCAGAGTCAGAAATCTTGCTGTTTGTGCCAAGGACATATTTTCTGCTTGAGCACATGAGGGCACATGTGTGACCATGAACACACTTGGTGAAACTCCCAAACCTCAACCAAACAGAAACCAGACCTTAATCTACTGATAGACTCCTCTTTCTTGAGCATCTCTAGTCCAGGAAAGCACTTCCTCTGGGGTCCCTCCCTTCCCTGGTTTCATCCTCCTGCCACATTTACAACCCTGGATGCCCCACTAAATCCCTGCAGAGATTTTCGTGAAGGGCAAAACTGGAGTTCTCCCTTGACTGTAACTATGCCACTCATTTGTTCAGCTTCAGGGCATATCCACACACATATGTGTGCATAAATACATAGCTTTCAAGGTGACCTGTTTTCCAGCTGCAAAACACTGTTGCTGTCAGAGGGCTTTTCCAGCTAGGAAAGGATATGAACCAGGAGGTGCAGAGGTAACTGCTGTGTCTGCGTTATTCCAGGCTCAGCATGCCAGGTTCACAGGTGTTCAAACTACCCGGGAACCATTTGGCCCACTGTTATGGAAAACATGGTTTTGGAGATTGAAATCATCCAGCAAGAAAAGGTGTTTAACCAACTAGCTACTGCAGGACAAAGCAAAACCTCAAGGTTTTCTTTAAGTTTCTTTTCATTATTTTTGTTATGTTTTTCTCCCCAGCACCTGCAATACTGCTTGCCTGATGCCCTTGGGAACTGCTAGCAGTGGAGGAAATTATTAGCTAGAAAATTCCCAAAGTATCTCTAGGAATTATTCAGAGTTGCAACATTTTGGACAGAAAAGAACTTGCAGGAGAGAAAGAGACTGAAAACCAAGTTCTGAGCCTCCATTCTGTATGGAGACACCATGTATGTAACACAACAGAGAACATTTTATCTGTGCAGCTGTGCCAAGGCAGCCCCAGTCCAGTATTGCTGGGGAAGCCAGGCAGGAGAAAACAGGCAGAAGGTCTTGTTCCTCTCCAATCTCCTGCTTGAAAACTGTGGATCAGATTGCTGGAGTAGCAGCATCTGCTCAAAGCAGTTTTCCACCATTTTTCCATGCTGGACTGGGCGTAGGGGGAGAGCAGAATTTTCTTCAGCAGAGACTGAAGCCCGCAGAGCATCAGTGCACAAGATTACACCTGCAGTTGGGTGGCCAGAGAACCTGCAAGTACAAAGCAGAATTTCTTGCCTAAATGCATGGGACCTGTCTGACCTGCCTGGGAAGCACCAGGACTGTTTAAACCCAACACACTCTCTGCCTTCATCACTGCTTCCAAGCAGCCAAAAATAAAGAAGTAGCTCTCCTGAGTTAGATGTCAGAGGCACCATGCAAAACTGCACCCAGCTACCTCCTTCTGCCCTTACAAGTCTGTTATTATCAAGCAGAAAGAGAAATATTATTGTAAATATCTTTCTGATTATGCAGAGACATCTAAAAAAATCTCTTCTCGCTCTCTGTTCCTTCAGTTCCAACTCGCTGCTAAATATACACCAGAAGTATAGGACAAAAGTGCATAAGATTGCCTCACTGATTGATTTCCAAATCCAATTTCTAAAGGATTTTGGGACCTGACTGACAATAAAATTTAAATACCTGAAGTTGCAGATAAGAAAATTCACAAATATTCAGACATTTTCAAGTCTTATAATCCACTGATTTAAAAAAACCTTTGGGCTCCCCAACCACCTTTGAGAATTGCAAGTCTGTTTCTGCATTACTTAGACACAGGAAAATACAACCATATATTTTTGCCCACAGACCCTACTTTGCAAAAACCGAGTTATTTTCTTTCCTCTAAATATATATTTATAAATACATATGCACACACTGTAGTTCTGCACTAATTGGTATTTGCAGTGTAAGCATTGGCCTTTCCTTCCTTTTCCTCGATGAAGGTAAACATGATCAAAGTCTGCCAGTATTTAATGATGAAAATGTACCATGTCTCTACAGTCTTAATGTCATTGAAATGAACTTGAAGATAGGTTTACAACAAAAATAATTTTAAAAGGTTTTCATAACAAATTCAGAGGTTAAAAAAAAAGCACTGTATTTAGCTTTTCTTTCCTTAGCATTTTTATTTTGTCTGAAGGAAAAAAGGAATAAACAAAGATGTTTTAAAATGACCTGTGAGGGGCAAAATAAATGCATAGAGATTTTATCCAGCACTTCTAAGGATCTTGGAAGTGCTACAACTGCACTGTAGTTTCTTTGTTACAGCTCTGTATACATTTATACAAAAGAAAGATGAAAGCGGGGAGAGAGTGGTTGATATGGGTTGTGAGAAGTTGGTGGAATTAGATGGCAAGGGGTCAGGTTACAGACAATGTAAGCTAAAATGCATCAAAGGATATGAAGCAAAGGACTAGATCAAAGTCTAAGAAGCCAAGTACAAGAATAAAGGAGTGATAATTGTAGGCAGCGAGAGAAAGCACTGGAATAGAAATGTGATAATGGTATGACCTCATGACTCAGTCTCCTTTTTTTTTCCCCCAAGTCACCAGTTTCCCTGCACAAGGCACATGGGCAGGAGTGTGTGTGGCAGGAGGGAGCAGCAAGGGGTAGAAGGGAGGGGAGTTCTGGGGCTGATAACCTTCCCGGGCTTAAAGGAAAAATTCACTTTGTTTTTCGCAGTGTGCTTCATTTTCAGGTTTTCCACAGGACTACAGGGCTGTCCTCACAGGCACTGGTGTGAAACAGGGAGCCTGGGAGGCTGAAAAGTTGCAGCCAAACAGAACATAGCAGACACCAGTGGGAGCGGGTCTATTTTAAAATGGCAATTGGGCCCTATTTTAGAGAAATTATTGGGTACTGATTCCTCTCTGCTCTGTGGCTGAGACCTCATGGCTGGGACAGCTGCCATCATCCAGAGTGCTCCTGTATTATACTCGTCTTCAGCTGTAGGTTTGTTCTCAGGATGATTTTGCATTAGATATCCACTTTTTCAGGAACCAAATGCATTTTCTTGCCAAGGAGAATCTTCCTTTTCATATCTAATGAGGTCACTCAGTCCTCACCCTTGTACAAGTCCCTGTACATCCAAAGGAGTCTGGCAGATCAGGGGATTTCTCACCCTGGCTTCCTGGACTGATGATGCAGAATGTCCTCTGGTCTCACCATGCCCCAGTAAGAACCAGTGACATCACTTCAGGTGACTGCATCAGTCAAGGCTGGGCTTTGTTCCATGATCCCTGACATAGGTGTTAATTTGGGACAGGGCAATGGCCCTCATCATCCCTCATGACCAGCCCAGACTGATGTTTCCTGGTGTCTTTGAAGGTTGAGGCCAAGGCTGCACAGGGTAAAAGCTCTTCCTGTGAACTTTGCTGCACTTCGCTCCGTGGTTTTTGGGAGTGGATGACAAATGGGGACAGTCATCACATGCAAGTCTCCTTCCACTGTCCACAGGGCTGAACTGGTGCCAAGATCCTCCCCTGCTCCAGCAGCTTTGAAAAATCAAACTGTTGATGCCAGAGAATAGCAGCTTCTCTGCTGCCTCCTCAGCAATGCAGACACCTATTTCTGTTTTATCTGGAATGCTAAGGAGGCACCACTGTCTTGCCTCCCTCCAGCCTTTTTTCCTTGCAGGCTGCCATCCCTTCTCCAGTGAAACCTCAAGACATCCATTCTCTCTGAAGTGGGTGAACAAATCAAAGTAAACCACTTACTGGTCTCTCAGACATCCATTTGTTGCCTGAGATATGTGCACCATTTATCTCTTCACCTCCTTCCCCACTCAGAGTCATTTGGTGATGTGTTTATTTATTTTTCAGATTTAGTGGTTGAGCTCCATCTCTGGACATTGTTACAGGGTGGAGGAATCTATCAGAGAGTCCTGAAATAGATTTTGAAGGAGCAGAAAATCTTCAGGAAATTCAGTGTATGTAAAAGTCTCTCCTTGCTGGGCCACAGGTTCATGTTCAAGTCTTCCTTCCTCAAAAAATAAGCTATTGAGACAGAAAAGTGGCAAAAAGGCAGACAATCCTTTCTCTGCCTCACTGCCCTGTCTCTGTGCCAGGGCAGACTCTTCATCCCACCTTCATGTACCATTGCTTTGCTGATGAGTGCTCAGGTAACTACCAGCTCTTCATTGGAATCTCTACATCAGCCATAGGGACATGCTTAACCAGAATCACTCTGGAATCTGTTGAACTGTGCTTTAGTTTATACCTGAGTGAAAGAGCCTGCCAGACCTGCCAGACAAACATCTATACACAAAAATCTTTGGCTGCACTCTTGAGGTGCTGAAGGCCATTAGTGCATTGACTGACCTGAATCAGAAATGCCCTTTCTTTCCAAAGTAATTTTGCTTCTCTGTGTGTTTCATTTCTCGCATTTTCAGCTTACATGGAATACAAACACTGAGACACATCTGTTAAGTGTTGCTTTTGAGCTCAGATGCCCACCAATATTTCCGATGTTTATAGGCCCTGGCACATCATCCCCAAGAGCTGAATTACTGGAGGGAAAACTCAGGAATTTTGAGGACAAGGGAGGGGGTGGGAGAAGAAATAGGAGTGTGACAGTTTCAGAAGTGACATGTTTGTCACAAAGCATATGAGAAATTTACAGGAGAGTGGGAATTCTCAGAGTTGCATCTTCTCTGGCTCCCTACAGGCTTTGTTGTTCAGGTGGGCAGCTGATGCTCCTGGACAGCAGGTCATATTTGGAGCCTGGTTGTGCCATTGCTTGAGCCCAGCACACCTGTGGGGCAGCAGCAGCAGGTCTTTAGCCAGAACTGCAGTGACTGGAGCTGCTGAGTAGTGCTGTGGCTGAATGCCAAGCTCCCTTGCAGATATGCTGACGCTGACAAGGACCAGAGGGATCTGTGAAGTGTGGCTATGCACTGCTCTCTGCCCTCACTAAACCCTCCTGCCCTGCACTGATAAAACAGCTCAGAAAACACTGCCAGGTCTGATCATGGTTCAGCTGTGCCAGGCCTGGTACCACTGATGTGAGTCATGGAAGATAAAGAGAGTAAACATGTAGGAACTTTTGCCTTGAAACTTGCTTAATGCCATCAACTGCTCAAAATGACTACGGAGAAGCTGTAACCACAAGGTCTAAAATGTCTTCTAAAGCTTGAAAGGGACACTGGCCACTGCTCTACCCACTCTTGGGTACTCACATTGGCATCATTAACACCCAGATCTGTCAAAAAATCATCCCATTGTGACTGAACCACTTATGGTCCCACTCTGAAGCCTTGGGGCCATGCAAGAGTCTAGAGGAAGCCACACAGAGATTAGAAGGAAGTGTGGCCTGGACTATGATCTGGAAATTGTCTTGCACATCAAGGAAGAACCAGCCATCAGGAAGATCAGAGTAAAACCCATTTACATTATTTTTGACTTAGGTCGATTCATGACTTGTGAATTCTGACCCTTACAGATGTATTACAAACACAAAACTTTGTTCCCAATGATCATCATAAACCATTATTTTGATGCTGTGTATGTGATCCAAAGGGTGTAGAGGGATTAAGGAATAGTGGTTCAAAGATATTTAAAGAACTCTGAAGGTATGGATGAGAAGCTTGTCTGAATGGTTCCATTTTATTGGGCAACAATTTGTTTTTAGACACCTGTAGAGGTCCTACACCCAAAATTGAGGTCATACAGTGTCTTGTGGTTGTCTGCTCCGGAAATGTGGGTAAAAGAAACTTCCCTAGAGCCAGTTCCTGTTTTCCTTCTCCATTTCCATTCTTCTTAGAGTTCTGCAAAACATGTGACTTTCATTGACTCACATCATGATGAAACAGCAAATTCAGACACGCATTTCCCAGAGCGCTGTTAACGTCACTCACTTGGCTTGGATTTGACCCCAACAATTACACTACAAAATATCAATAGTTGTCAATGCCTGAGCTTAGAGCACAACAGAGGGCACAGGATGACCCAGCAGCCACTGTGCAACCACCACCCTACACATGGCCAAGGAACATGACACACACACTCCTCGTTACTCAGAAAGAGAAGGCAACAAAGCTCACAGCTCTGACAGTGGGGTCAAGAGGACAAGGAAACCTTATGGTTTTGACACAAAAGCCGTGGGCTTTCCAACGAAGCAGAAAGGGAAGGTTCCTCTGATCCAAACCAGCCTGGCCAGTGTCCTCAGCCAGGAAGTCCCCGTATGTTGTTCCATCCCTTGGTTTTGACGTAAATCTGGAAATTTTGTACTCCTTTTTGCCCAGTTGTTTCCTATGGACACATTTGGGCATGTATGAGAAACCTCTAAGGGAGGAGAGCAGGCAGTGATGGGTGTTGGGTGGGCACAGGAGCCTGAAGCATTTGTAAGGTCTTCCAAGGACACTGAAAAGAAAAAGTATCTTATATATAAATCACATCACATGTTGTCTCTTTAAAGGGTGATCACAAGGAGTTCTGGTTTGCTCACCATTGGCTCTCTAAGCAAGAGTGTCTGAACTCCTGAGACACTACAGCCAAAGTCTCCAAGAAAATCTCTGCTGTGAGAAAATTGCCGGGGAGTTACGATCAATCCAGAAAGACAAATCAAACTGTGATGGGGAAAGTTTCCTCGACTGAATAGAGCTGGAAGGTCAAACAGCTCCTTAAATTCCTGCTTGTCCAAGTTGATTTCTCTTTTTCACGTTTTCAGTTATTTAAGTAATCTTATGGTTTGATTTTGCTTCAGTGTTTTTGTTTATTTGAATTTTTTTACCCTAGTTAGAAAGCAGAACCATGTTTACCTGGCTTTGACATTAGTGTAGCCCTCTCAGCACCAAGACTCTTAAGGTCAGACCTGCATACGGTTTCCTCCCAGGCATCTTGTCAGTTCCACACAGCTTTTGGGCAGCCCAGCAATAAATAATTTATCTAGCAAGATATCCTCAAAATACTCTAAGCTCTCTTAAAAAAAGGCATTTTCTTCAGTTGACAAAAATCAACAAAAATGGCCATCTCTCCTGCAATTTCACTGAGTTAGAGATAATTCAGAGTCATGGGGAAAATTAATAAAATCAGGAAAGACTCAGATGTTTTAACCTCACTGACCTCTGTTAAGTGACATTATAGTTTTGGGTTTTTTTTTTCTTTTGAGCCTTATGCAACAGTTTTGTCCAGAAAAAAAATCTGCAGCCCACAGCTAGTTCAGGTTTTCCAACAGGAAAGGCAAGCCAGAGAGGGCACCTGCTGTGGGGACAGTCCTCCTGCAAAGGAACTGGCAGGTGGTGAGAGATGAGGCAAAAACACTTCCCGGGCAGTCTTTGGAGGAGGGATGTCAGCAAACTCCTGACAGCCCCAGACATCCACCAGCAACGCCTTGGGGTCTGTGACCCAGAGTTTTATATCCTTCCCTTTTACACATTCCTCCTTTCTGTTGCATCCCCCTGGTGATACATCCCCTGTGCTTGGAGACACCCTCTCCTCCCTACAAGCAGCTGTGCTTTCATCACACACCCTGTACAGCTTTCCAGTTGTCACTCTCCTTTTAGGGTCTCCTCCCTCCCCACTCACTCCCCTTTGCACCTGAGCATCCCCTTCAGCTCGGAACCCCCTCACAGCACAGAGACCCCGCTGGGAATCAGCAATCACAAACTTTGCTGATTGATTCAAGGTGTTCTTCACCTCCTCCTCGTTTCTCCCTCTGTCTTTCAGTCCTGGGGAGATTCATTCCCTTGAAGGCTGGTTTGCTGTCACAGCCTACTCTCCCACTCCAGCTGCGATGGTGGCTCACCCTGGTGACACTGAATTTCAGGCCTGAGCTTAGTCCAAGGTCACAGTTTCTACCATTTTGCAAAATGGTAGAAAACACAAATTCCATAATGGCTTGTGACTGTGAGTTAAGTTCAATATAGCTGGCAGCTTCGCTTAGGCAGATCTGCAGCAGGACTGACCTCACTGACTGAATGAATCACTTGTCCCCCAGGGGCAGGAATGTTTCTTCCAGGACAGGATTGAAGCTGCTTTCTTACAAAGGCACTATCAGTCCCAAGCAGGGAGTTGGAAGCTGCCTGAGCCACACACCTGTCTTGTAGATAGTTCCTAGGCCTGCCAGGCATTTACCATTCAAAAAATACACATTCTTCATCAACTTGAGCTGAACTTTGGTGAAGGGTGTAGGGGGGAGAAAGGAGAGGGAAGGAGGAGGGGAGGGACTCAGGGGTTCAAGTGGAAGTTTTTGTTCAATCCTTGACAGAAATAAATAACCAAATCTACCTGGTTTGGCTCTAGTGCACTTGTTAAATATGCCAAGGCTAGAACTGTTACCCCATACCAGTTTTCCAATGATTGGATTAAAAAAATAATAATTGGTTTCTTGTTAAATGAGAGTATCACAGCAGCTTCAAGTGGAAGAAATACCCTGAAGGGAGAAAAAAGTGACATGAACCCGGTGTGGTCCCAAAAGCAGATAGTCACCATCCTGTCCCAACTTGTGTTTGCAGTGGGGCACAGGCCACCATTGTCCCAGAAGGATTTGCCCACTGCACCAGGTCAGGAGTACTCAGGGAATGAGTTGGACATTTAGAACAAACAGCAAAGCAAACGTGCATGAGACACAGCATACTCAATATATTGTCCTGTTAAAGGCCAAGGCTACACTCCAAAGTGAGGCTGTGACACACTCCCCAGACTGGCACTGGACACATCAGAGCAGACACATGGTGGGGCCCTTGGTCTGTGCTGATCACCACAACATCACTGGGGTTAGGGGTGGGGGAGAAGCACGGAGAGCTGAGAGCTCGGGAGGGCTCAGTGCATCCCAGCGCTGCAGCATGTTTTTAGCTGCAGACATAGAAAGGATCTCTTCAAGTATTTCTAGCTAGAAATGGGCTTCATTTGGATATTTATGCCTTCATTATGGTGAATAAAGACATAAAGAGTCACCTATCTCTGTGGCTATGGTTAAGAGACGCTGCATCCAAGACTAAAATATTTTTGCATGCCTGATCCATACCTCCCGTGTGCTAAGAAGCCTTTAAGCTCTTTTTAGCTGATGAGACATGAGCAGGTGGTCCAATTGTGAACAAAATGTCAGAATCCCTTCCCAGGTACAAAACCCCACTTAGAGAGACAGTCAAGCTATGCTGATAAACGCCAACTAGCCCCAGGCACCACCAACCCCCAAATCTCTGCTTTCAGTGCTAACATTAACTCTAATTATGTTCATCCTAAATCTGCTTCCAGTCTGTTTTCATTACCTTCATTCACGTTACTTTGCTATCACTTGTCCCTGCTTGCTGGCCTGATCTGTGATCAGATCTATTAGCAGACCTGGTGCAGAGTGTTTGTGCTCCTCGTCAGCCTGCATGTGGCACTTCTTGCTTTCCTTGGCCTGCAGTGCTGCTGGTAAACTGTGGGTGCAAATTTCTGACACTGGACAGCAGCTTCATGACAGCTTTCCAGGGTATCACCAAGGGCCTCTCCCTCTTTCACCCAGGTCAACAATGAGAATCAGCATAAACCCTGGTGTGTCACAGTGGGAAGCTGCTCTTTACACCCCACAAACGCGCGGCAGGTGTGTTAGACAAGGCATGGAGTAAGGTATTGTGTTGGACTTCCAGCAGCACTGATGGCTTGGCTGCATGAAAACAGTTTGTTTTTCCCAAGATGCTCCCTCTCCAGCTAACTGAGCTGAGACCTAGAGAAAGCACTGATGTGAACGTGCTGTGGAGGGCAGCTTTGTGTACCGTGGTCACACACAAAGCAATGGGATGGCCTGGAGAAGAGAGGGCTCCAGGAATACTTCTAGCACCTTCCAGTGCCTGAAGGGGCTACAGGAGAGCTAGACAGGGACTTCAGACAAGGGTCTGGAGTGACAGGACAAGGGGGAATGGCTTAAAACTGACAGAGGGCAGAGTTAGATTGGATATTGGGAAGAAATTCTCCCCTGTGAGGGTGGTGAGGCCCTGGCACAGGTTTCCCAGAGAAGCTATGGCTGCCCCATCCCTGGAAGTGTCCAAGGGCAGGTTGGATGGAACTCTGAGCAGCCTGGGATAGTGAAAGGTGTCCCTTTCCCTGCTTCAGTTGTTGTATTCTGGAAGGTAGTGCAGCCTGCAGGTTGCATCAGGGAATGCTGCGTGCCAAGGGCCTGGGTTTTCAGATGTACTGAGCATCCAAGGCTCCAGCTGTTCACAGTGGGATGTGTAGGTGCTCTGTGTTTCTGAAAACAGCATTTACAATTTATATCAACATTTTATATCTGCATGAATAAAATCCCTGAAGATTATCTCAGTGCTTCTGGAAGGGGTCCAGGCACTTACAGCTTCCCTTGTGCCCACTGAGTGTGGCAGGCTCAGCTCTGAAAGCAGACAAAAGTCCAATGACATCCTTAGGGTAAGTGCACTGTTCCCATTGTAGCTGCCAAAAGGACATATCTAGATCAGAAAAATGTTCTCTCTTCTTCAGGGAGTTGTTAAGATTCTGCAAATTATTGTAATGAATTGTGAGACCTTGAATGAAGGGTGCTACTGAACAGTAGATCATTGTGTCTGGGTGGATTTCATAGGCATTTCTATAGTGCTCATGAAAAAGATAAGGAAAATTGTATTTTGAACACATTCTCAAATGTATGTGTCATTTCTGTGTGCTTTCACCCAGCTGGCAAAAGATACAGAATTTTACAGGATACTCAGTGAGGTGTTACTATCCCATCATAGCATACACGTTTGTTCATGGAATTTTAAAGTAGAATATTTACTGATTCACAATAATTCCCAAGCATTTTTATATTTAAGAAATTATTTTCTAGTATTTACCATTCATTCTCATCCTTTTAATGCTTTTAGTCAATAAACCAAGCATTAACCACCCTTCACAAGGGTTCCTTTTCTTCCATTATCAACTTTGATACTGTCATTTAAGTATGATATTACTATACCCACTCAGGAAAAAGGCTGCTACCCACAGTGATGGGTAATGAGACAGGCTTTCACCACATTCTTTGCTTTGTAACATCAGTAGGATTACCAGCATCATTGGAAAAAGAATATTTCAACTGACAAAGCAGAAAAGTGGAAAGTCCCTGAAAAACTAAGGAAGACTCAGTAAGTCCTTTCCTCTGCATGAGAACAGGCATTCATTCAATCAAGGGCCTCCTCGATCTGTGCAGCTGAAAGAAAAGGGAAAAGCATTGCACTTTGGGTTCCTTCAGACCAGCGAGGAAGTGGAATAATTGCAAAACACCCTTTAGAACATGACGTAGTAGGATGTTCCTCACGGAAGCGTTTCCTGAGACAAACTGCCTCCTTTCCAGCCAAGGACACGAGACATGTGAGGAGCAGTAATTTGGAGAGGTGCATAATATAAGCAGCATTTTTAATGACCTGCTGGCATGCCAGGGTTTCTCCTTCCGTGTCTGAACCCTTAACAGAGATTAATAACCTTTGGATGTTTGAGCAGAAGGTCAAATAACTGCTGTATTTTAACTCTTGTTCTGCATGGCTTTTTTGTGGTGTGTATTGCCTATCCATCTAAATTATGGAGTTTGGGGTTTGGGGTATTTTTAAAGCTTTTCTATAGGAATAGGAACATGTCCTTCACTAATGCGAAGTCAAGTCAATGCTTGTTGGGAAAAGGGAGGCAGCCTTTTAGGAGAGAGAATTATTTTAAATTCCTGCCTTCCTCAGTCACTTTCTGAGCTTCACACAAGCATTCTGCTCCTGCTGGTTTACTGTTTCACTCTTGGGCAAGAAGTGAATGAAGGAATAAGTCTCAGGCCCAACCCTGAATGGCCGCACGTTGCCACTGATGTGCGGATTCCCCCATTCTACAAAACTCATCGCTTCCCTGGGCTGGACCCTTGGAAAGTCAGTAAAGAGGAGTGTCATTCGGGCTTACTTTTGTGAGAGGATTAACCCTTAACCAAATGACTTGCTTGGAAGAAAAATGAGCAGATGCTGCAGCATTTCAAGTGTCCTTCGAAACACCAGTAAAAAATTCCTTGTGTTCCCTAAGATCAGATACGTGTGTGACGGTCCCTATTCAGCCCGTGTTTGCAGTTTGCATATTTCTGTGTAAATGTGTGTCTCACAATTAGCTTGAGGATGTGCTTACAGTTGCTTTTACAAGTCCTCATTCTTGACAGTTTTACGGATGTTTGCACTAAGTAGCTTTTAGCGGCATACTGGTGAAACTAGGCACCTTGTTTTCCTTTCTTAAAGGCCCTTGGTTCTAATACCTACAAAGACTAATCCATTTGCCTCAGCTAATCCAGTCTAAAAGTACTCCAGTGCACTTGAAAGGATGTCCTGTGAGCAAAACATCTCACCTTGAGAATGGGGAAAAACTTGTTTTGGAGGTTGCTTGCCTCTGAAGGAGCAACTCCAATTGGCTAATCTATTTAGCAAAATTAATGAGAGGGCCATGGATTGAGTTTCATGGCAGACTAAAGCCCAGCTTTCTCAAAGAAAGGAATTCATTGTTGAACCTTTGATGGTTTAAAGGAGGAGAGATGCATTCATATGTTTTGGGTAACTCCCTCATCATTACTAAGATAAAATAAAAAGGCTTTAAGGTTTCTTTCACCAATCACCCCACAAGTTGGCAATTATATAGGATTACTAGTATCCCATAGACCTGAGCTACCAACAGCTATTTTATTCCCTTGTGTAATGCATTTTATGGTAATAACAAAAGAGCCCTTCAGGCTATTTTGTGGTCCATACAGATTTTGAAGGAGGGGGAACTCTTATTTTTGTTTTTGTTTTGAGTGGGGGCGATGGGCAAAAAGGGGTTTTTTCTGCCAAGAGATTAGTGCGAAAGAATGAAATGAAATGTTTCGGTCTTGTTCAGTTCTAGTCTAATCAAGCCTACTCTCAAATTAATGAGCTCTTACCGGGGGGAACATCCCTCGATGCTGGAAGGCAGCAGTAAAGCTATGCACTTCTATTTCGAAAAAATGTAAAGCAATATCCTTTTTGGCTTCAGATAAAACAGTGAAAGAAGCATTTTTCATCTTTTAAGGTTTGATTTAATGCTACACTGACTTGCAGGGTTTGTGTTTATTGGAGGCATTTTTCTAGAGAGCTGAACAAATTGCCAATAATTTGAGGGTTAGTATTCTGGTCTCTTTTGGCTCATGGTGAATGAAAAGTCTGGGACAAGGAAGTCTAGCATGAGAAAATAAATTGCATTTATTTTGTGAAAAGGTCTTCCTAAACCCTCTTCAGGCCATACCAACCCATCTTTAGTCCCATCTTCTAAAAGCCCTTCCTTGTCCTTGCCTGAATTTGTTCTGCACTGCCCTGGGTAGCTACGGAGGAGTCCCTCAGCTTTGCAGGGATGTTTCTTGCACAAAGGGAGGAAACTTCCTTTAAAATGTATCATGCCTCAATGGCTCACAAGACCACAGCTGACGGGCTCCTCTGGGGCTGGAATATAGCACAGGCACAGGCCTGTAGTGCCTGAGGGCTGTAGATCCTGGGTTGTGGAACAGCATCACATGGGAGTCCTCTGTGTGCCAACAGATTCAGGTCACCTTGAGGTACTCCACGGTGCTTGCAGCAAAATCCCTACATTTTCTGCAATAACCACTCCCCACAGTTTTACACCACCAAAATCCAAGGCTGGCACAGTAGCAAATGCCCATTGGAGTCTCATGTGCAATTCTTATTTGCCCTTCTGTGTGCCCATTATAGGACTTTTATGAATTATCTCAACACGTGCTATTTTTCTCACTATGTTTATCACAGAGTGGCTGGGTCTCACTGAATCCGTGTGTGGTTTGTAGTCTCTTGTAATCTTGTGGTTTCAACTGTGTTTTCAGGTCTTATCTACTGTTCCCCATATCCAAGCATTGTGCTGAACCAAGGTGTGTTCTCATATTCTTTGAGTTTCCTATTATATTGCTACTGTAGTTTGACAATATTCCACAACCATCAGTTAATTTTTACAACAGCCCTGGGAGATAAGGCCTAGAAGGATTAAGCCCAAACTTGTCGTATTTTCTAATGTGAATCATGTAGGGGCTGATTAAATATCCTGTACTTTGATAGGACTAAAGTAGAAAAGTACAAATACAATCCTTTGTATTTCCAGGTCTAAGTGAGATTGTAGCACGGTTTTTCTGGTTGGTTTTGTTGTGTTTTGTGGGGGTTCTTTTGACAGGATGGATCCTTCTGTGTGTCAGGGTTGTTTAGTAAAGGAGGGATTTACCACGAGTGAAGTAATATGGAAAGGTTCCTCTAAATCATTTTTCTAGCATCACATTAGAGGTCCCTGCCACACTCCAGGACAAAGTCAATGATTCTCGTCAGTCAGGGATTAAGGTCCCGCAACCTCACCATCCTCTGTGTTCTTCACCAAGGTCCCTGCCTCATTCACTGTCTGTATTCCATCTCCCAGGACGTATGAGGCAATGGTCTGGCTAACAGCAGCCTCCTTCAGCACAAACCATGATTCATTTCCTCAATATCATTCTCAAATAGTGCTAGAGGCCAAAATGCCAGACACTACAATTCAGTTCTTCTATCGTCTGCTAACAAAATACCATTGGTTTTGTTTTGTTATTTTGATTTTAAGAACAAAAATTTTAAAAACAGGGGTTCCCACTGGTGGAAACCTACTGAGTTCCACCTACCCAACCCGTAAGACTGGACTTTGAGAGAAATAAGGTATACTTCTACCTTTTGAGCTAAGAGAGCAGCTGATATCAGAATATAGACAGCATTTTCCTCTCTGGGCAAGTACCGATGGGGGATGAGGAGAATGAGCTGTTGGCAGCCTGCAAGGTGGCAGACACCAGTGGAGAAAATTCAGAAAGGGATATAGTGGCATCTCAAAAGCCTATTAACCCATCCAATCTTTATGCTCTGCTGCTGCTGCTGCTGCTGTACCCCAGCCTGCCTTTTTCTTCTCCTGGTTTCCCACCAGCACCTCCATTTTTCCTCCAGTAGGGTCTGTTGAGTAGTGAAAGACTCCTTGTTCCTTACCCAGTATTGAATGGTCTTGGTCAGCCTCAAAGAGCACTTCCAAATGCTGAAGCCACTGTCTTCAAAAGCGTTTAACAGCTTGAGAATGTGCAGGCAGCAATGCTCAGGGATTTCAAAAGTTCTCCTTTGGAAAGCCATAACCTGGTCCCCAGGTGACATACCCAGCTCATTTGCAAGCTCCTGCTCCAAAGGAAAACAGCATCGCAAGCTTATGGATGAAATAGCTGCAAGAACTGTTTTAAAGTTGTTCACATTATCTTTTCATCATGTTTTAGGCCTTCAAAATAAAGGAGCTATTTTTGCTAGAACATTCCTCAAAATATTTAGGCAAAGGAATACGCCCAGCATGGAAAATTCCAGAGGAGACCATTATAATGGCTGGTTACCAATTCCTTATAGTTTTGCCAAATGCAAAGAGGAAGCCACAGGCTGCTGCAGTGATCACTGCTGGTGCCAGCTCCACATGGAATGACACTGGGAGCTGATATTGTGGAGAGGTGCCACACTCCATGTAACTTCTGCTAGTGCTCAGAAAATAGAATTTTTCTCAGTAAATGGCAATGCAACAGGCCACAGTTGTATTTTAAATAAGTGGTTTTGCACTTGTAATGAGCTGTGAAGATGGGGCTAAACAAGGAAATCTGTGTGACACAGTCACAGACAGTTATTTCCCAGAAAGGATTGCTATGCTCCAGCAATCCTTGCCTCCTGCAGACCAAGGTCAACAAACAGAGCCTGAAAGCTCAAGGTGAGCTCTCTTCATCGTGGGCTACAAGCAGGGACTGATCACAGGCAAGGCATGTTGGTGAGAAGCAGAATTTAAGCTTATAAAATGTAAACAGGAGTGCAGCAAGACAGATCCTGTGTCAGAAATGACTGGGAACAGGGAGCAGTACAACCTGTATGCAGGCCAGCACGGAGGTGCAAACATTTGTGGGATGTGGTAAATCAAAATGTCTTTCAGGTAAAAGCCTCACCAAAATGCAGCAAGTGTTCTCTTCAAATAAAACCTCCCCTTATTTATCTACCTCAGCCACATAAGCTTTTAATTAGACCATATGCATGGCTTCATAGGAAGCTCCTTGAAAGTGGAAAGCTCCAAGAAAGCATTTCCAAAGTGAAAGCCATATCAAGTTGCCCTTGTTCACAGCATGTCCTTCTCTAGAGAAAGAAGCAAAACTAAGAGTTCAAAGCAGATAACAAACACCAACACACCTGAAATGGCTTAAGGGATTATTATTATTATTATTACTATTATTATTATTATTACTATGTCACACAGAAGTCAAATGGATTTCAGCTTAGACACTCCAAAGTCCAAGAAAGAAAATCCAGCTGGTAGTACTGTCACATCTCTCTCCTTATCTACCTTCTCTTCACATTTAGTGCTTGTTTTCACGACAGATGTTAATCATTCATACGTAACAGTGCCACTCAGACCTCTCTGGCTCAGCTCACCCTGTGGCCTTTTTATGAGGCTGTCTATCACTCCACAGAGTTGGCAGTGACATGTGGACTGCCACCACTGATCTGGTTCTGATCATATCTTCCAGTGATTCTGCAAATGAGAACTCCTAATATGGGGCTATCAGCAGACAAATTGCTTAAGCCTAACAATGCCACAAGAAGAAGTGTAAACAACGGGAATCTGCTCCATTTAAGCAATGCACAATGCTTGCATTGTCTGCCCAAAAACAACAACTGGAAGGATCAGTTCTCGGTTTTTAAGCCGGTCTGCTGCCAAAGGAGAATGGGAAAGCACACAAAAAAGGGAATGTTTTAATGCATCCACTGACACCACTTCAAACTGGAGCGGGATCACAGAAAACTCTGGTACTTGGAAAAATCAAATGCTTTGCCCTTGAAATTCTGCCTGTGAAGTAGTTTGGGGAAGACTGGGAGGACTGAGAACAAACAGTAAACAGAAAAACAAGTCACCCTTCAGAGCCTGGGTTTATTGGCACAACCTGAAGAAGGTGCAGTATCCTCCTGTGAAGGTTGCCTTTCCCCCAGCTGCCACAGCTAAGAGGAGCAGAGAGGGCAGCAGTGCAGACTGGCAGTCCCAGCCTCAGCATCTTTGCTCTTGGCTCTCTCTCCCACAGCACTGACTCTTCCCTGGCTGTAGTATTTTTCCTAGATTAAGTGTGTAGCCTTCTCCATTTTTTTTCTTCTGTCTCTGTTGTTCTCAAAACATGGGCAAAGAAAATTTGCTGACTCTCAGGTGACAAGCTGTGAAGTTCCATCCTCTCTCAACTTATTTATGTGAGTACTGGGGTCAGAAGAAGGGGACCTGCATGGAAGGAATCTGTTGGAAGCTGCTGATATCCAGCTCCAAGGACTGAGAAAGGCATATTAACATTGTCACTTAGATGGCACTAGCAGAAGCTTCATTTGATGCAAGCTGGCCATGATACCTGGACTTGTCTTTCACCACAGATCTCTCATTTGTGTGCTGTCTTTCCCTGTAGTGTTGGTCTCTACTAGAAACGAGGGGGAAAGCGAAGGTCTGGAGAGAACTATTCCACACCTACCCACAGCTGAGATACTTTCAAACAAGCTCCTTTTTTGGCTCCAGAAAGAGGCTGCCTATTTCTTTACATTTGAGGAAGACTGATATTTTTCAGTAAGTACAGCACTCTAAAACAGGGAGAGACATCCACAGTCACAGGATGTGGAGCTTGAAGGACCTGTCAAGGGACACAAGAAAAGCACCTCAAGGCTTTTTGTGCCTTTCTTATTTTGGTTTGGCGCTTCATTCATTTTGGTTTTTTTCTTTATGACAGGGTGAAAGTCTTGTCACATCAATTAGACACTGACCTTTATCTCCTGTTTATAAACCCTTCCTGTTGCTGTGTAGTTTGAGCAATCTCAGCTTTGAAACAAAGTATTGCAGCTTTCTCCTGAAAGTCATTTGCCATTCTTGGATGAACATGTCCCACTTTTTCCCCCTCCAAGAGATCACTCCCCCAGAAAGCACAAAATGCTGTAACCCTGTGCACTGGCAATCTCTTCTTGCTAGTGGAGGAACCGTTGGGGATCCACACTTGTGTGGTCACACCACTCTTCTGTAGATGGAAGAAAGCTACTGGCTCGGAACCATCAGTTATTTATTCCCCATATCCACCCAAAACTAGCATAAGGGTGTCCTCAGGAAATGAACTGGTAGTTTAATGAGAATGGTGATCAACCAGGTGACACTGGTCTGCTGTCCTCCACATTTTCTCCTGCAGTGGCTCTCCACAAGTACATTGTTTTTGACAGGATTTACGTGGGGATATTTTGCTTATGACCCACCATTCCTTACTTGTTACACAGCACAGAGCAAATTCCTGCAAAGTATCGTGAACAAAAACATTCTTAATTGTGGTTGAGAACCACAGGTTGTGACCGCGGGAGGAAATGTCACACGTCCAATGAGTATTTTTATTTTTGTAAAATTTAGAAAATCTTGTGGATTTATCTATCACCGGGGCAATTTCTTGCTGATTAACTGCACACACAACTTTCATACAGCAAACCTCAAGAGAAAACATGTTGAGGTCAAGAGAAGGAAATGGACTGGTGCATTCTCTGAAATTTCAGCCACCAGACCTTGAATCTGGAAGAGGAAAGCGTTCCATAAAATACTGACTGAGGTATTTAAATTAAAACAAAACAAGTGAAATCAGAACCCGAAAGACAGCAGGACTCCAGGGGAAGAAAATTGGTTGCTTGATGAATCAATACATTGTTTTCTTTTTGGGAGTCTTTTTCACACCAATAATTTTGCTCAAGAACAAAATGAAACAGTGAATTTCATTGCACAGAGATTGAGGGATTCCAGAAATTATATCATTCCCATTCAGAGCAAAATTTGTTTTCCTTCACATGGAAAATTTTTGATTTGGTAGAAATTAAAAGTTGTGTTTCCCTCATGGATGTGTTATACTTTAATATATAATATAGTATTAATTTTTAAGAACAAATGACAGAAGTTCAAAAGAAAATAGTATATCTGACTTTTTTTTCAGGTATGGAGCTAATTTAGGATGTTTCAACATTATTGGAACTTTTTCATTACTTTTTTTGAAATTAAATTCCCCCAAAAGCAACATGAGCTCACAAACTTCATTTTTTATTATTATTTTAGCACTACCACATTTTACTGATGGGGGAAAAAAACTCTTTCCATCAAAGTTTTTTTCCAATAAACGCTACTCCTGAGTCAAGTAGGAGCGTGTCTGAAAATCCCTCAGATGGAAGATTTATTATGTATCATTGGGGGGAAAAAAAAGCTTTTCAGGGCCAAATTCTGATACAAGCTGGTTTGTGCAAATATACACTGAGCTCCAGCCAGTGAAAATGAGGCCCTTTCAATATACTTTGTGCTCCTAAAAGAGAAGGGTACCCAGTAAAAAGGGTCAGAAACATTAGTGGGTACATATGTGTACGAACAGACACTCTGCTGCTGCTCTTGGCACTCAAGAACAGCTTTCTGGATCATTTAAATTATATATATCTTCAATATAAAGGCCCATAGCCATATGATTTTCAGGTATTTTTATTGTCTTCCACTTCTTTAATTTTTTTTTTTAAACAACTGCTTTTTTTTAATCTTATGAGAAATAACTTTACAATCTATGACCAGATAGATCAACTAAATTTTGATACCAATTAGCAAGGCCCCATTTGTCAAAAAAATCAACATACGCAGCTTGCCCGTCACTCAGAACTTCCTCACAGATCTGTTTTTAAAAAATACTCACTTTATAGAAACACAAGAATTTGTGGGTTGCAGAAGTGCCCAAACCAGCAAAAGGGTTAAGGAAGTTGTAGTAAAACCAGTGTGTTTCTTGAGTATGATCAATTATCCTCGCTACAACAACCCATACTTTTAGGAAGGTGGTAAACAGAAAGATGCCTGAGCTGCCAAGCTCCAGAAACCCACTCAGCCCAGAGGTTTTCTGAGAATGTCAGTCTGATAACATGGCTTTGCAGACAAAAACATTGTGATGTGTATCAAAATATTGCAAAGGGCTGACTGCTCTGCCAAAATGAAATCCAGCCCTGAGAGATGTGAAGCACAACAAGCAGGGGTGATTCAGTCCATTCCTATAAACAAGATGCAATGGAAAGAGGTTGCATAATTAACCCACTGCCCTAAGAAACGGTATTTAATACGCCATCTATTTAAAATTAAACTGCTGTCAAAAGCAGCGTTTTTATTTCTCATTTTAATTCTGTTCAAAGCAAATAAAGTTGTGTCTGCGGTGTTGCCCCAGGCAATGACATTAGCTGCTCCAAACGTGGGGGGTTGCAGCCTGATTTACAGCGTTATGGAATGGCCAACGTTCTATTGCTGCTTGAGTGACCTGGCGAGAAACACCCGGCGCTCATCTGGAGTGGGGAGCGACGACGACTCAGCGCTCTCCTTGGGCCACCTGGATCCTGTTAAGTGCAGGCATAAATCAAAGCAACCTTCACATGACAGAGGCTTGTCCAGGCTGAGACTGGGTCAGACCTACTCCTTCCAGCAAAGTAAAACTGAGCTGCAAAAAGTTGTGGTGTTATTGTTCGCTTTGTAGTAGCACTCGGCGTCATTTCACCGCAAAAGTGGAGGAAGTCACAGTCCAGAAGAGTCAAACTTGTCTTCTTTCCTGCGCTTTGGACTCATCTGCACCCGCACCCAAATCTCATGGACAAGTTTGGCCTTGAGCAAAGGCTTGGCTGGCACTTCACAGGTAATGTTGGCACTACCACAGAGGGCAAACTGTTCCCCTGTTTTCATCCCACAAACTGGTGGCAAAGGCAAGGACAGGACTTAGGGTTCCTCAGTTATTAGGGCATGCCCTGGAGCCCAGTGCCTGCAGGGAGAGCAACGTCACCAGTTAGACAATCTTCAGCTTTTCCGATGAGACTGAGATGAGGACTTCTGCAGGCAGTAGAATTTTAAAATAGCACCTGTCTGCACAGAAGAAAGTTTCTAGTTCAAGGACCACTTGATAATTACACAATTTTTACTCTTCTTTTACTCTAGACAGACTGCAGCAAACACTTAAATGACATATAGATTTCATTTGGAGTGGTAAATATTTATCCTTCTAGAGGTCCAGACTCAGCAGCACTGGATAATTGAAGTTATTCCTGTATATACTGGTGGTCTTCACCTACCCCAATGCTACCACATGTTTACTTCAGCTCTGACATGCAAGACCACCCTTCCATATTTACCTTCCATTGTGGCCAGCATGTGAGTGCAGAATGCCAACCACTATGATCCATGTGGAGCTTCTGGCAGGGCTTGTGTTGTGCTGTCCTAAAAGGTAGATTTTTTGTGGTAGGTGGAAGCATGCTTGGCATTTTTTGTATTCAAATGGACAGAAATGGGCAGAATTTGTGTCTAAAAATGGCAAAGTGAAAGGTAGGAGCACCAGGTAAAACTACTGAAAATAAAGCACTGTAAGTGCCCATTAACACATTATGTATCTTCACTGTTGGTGGAAAAGGCTAAGAATTATCTGTAGAAATCCATTTAAAAATCCATCTCCTGCTGTGGAATTCTGCTTTGTGTTTTATTGGCTCCTATGAAGTCCTTATCACCAGAGTACAAACCATTTCACTTCTGAGACATCATAAAATTGCTGCCATTGAAGCCCTGGTAATTAAAGCCTGTTTGAGACCACAGAGCTTGTAAGCTGCATGAGAAAATTCCTAAAGCCATTTTTTACAGAGTTCTGATTAGAAACTCTTTCCAGATATGGGCAGATGAAATGTTCTAGAGACAATCTCAAGGCAATCTTAATTCATGTTACATTGATTTACTGGGGAGCTCGCAGCTCAGAATAGGCTTTGATGGCAATATCTTATCTCCTTGAATCTGATAAACTCTGAGGACAGATGTATTGCTCCAATTAACATAAATATATGCTGCAGATAGAAAGGAGGAAAATAACAAGTCTAAGAAAACAGGCCCTCCTTAATGCCACCTCCTGTACACTGAGCACTGCAGAGCCAGGCTCCATGCTAATTGTAGGACCAACAAGTAAGTTCCAAGGGAATAAATGTATACTGGGAGGCTCCACGACATGTCTGAGCTCTTTCCAGAGGTGATTTTTACACTTCAATTAACATCTGTCACCAGTCTCTTCGATCATCTCTTCTTGGGGAAACTTCGCTGTGGCCTTGCATTTGGTGAGGCCTGCGGCAAACTGGAATCATTAGATTGGATTTCTGAATTGCTGGATTGGAGTGGTTTTGCTGTGTATTTGTGTTGAAGGTCCAGGCATTTGAAGAAGAAACTGAAGATATCTGTGAACTTCTTTACTGTGCAGGTGACTGAGCACAGAACAGCTCTCAGAGAGGTTGTGGGGTCTCTTTCCCTGAGCTATCCAAAAGGTGTTCCAGACACAGTCCTGAGCAGCGTGCTCTGGGGACTCTTGTTTGAGCAGGGAGGCTGGACTAGATGACCCCCAGTGGTCCTTCCACCCTGACCCACTCTGTGGTGAGACTGCATTCCTGCAGAGGTCCGTGCTGTCCTTTCAGACCGTCCTGAAGAAAACTGTTACCCTGCAGGGGCTGCTCTGGCAGAGCAGGTGTCCCATGGTGTGGGAGCTGTCACTCTTGATTTTCATATCTTGAGTATCCCAAGCACAGGTTATTGGTCTAGGTCTTGGACTTGGGGGGAAGGTGACAGAAAAGGGAGGGTGGGAACTTCACTGAGAGCACAACAACCATCTGACCAAGGCAACATAGGCAAGGCTGTCCAGTCTCTGCAAGTGTCTAGTAAAATAGCTGAAACACTACCTGAAAAATGATTGCTGATGCCTCCTCCAACACCAAAACCCTTTAAAAAGTCTTTTTAGGGCAGTCAGCAATGGTCAGATGTTGCTTCTTGGAGCTATCACTCAGAACCATGCAAACACAATCAAGCTGGGAGTTGCTCTGTCCAACTCGCTTGACAACAATAACACGAGGGTGAAAAGCAGAGCATGTCCAGGTGACTGGTCAAAGGTTGCTTCTGCCATGCTGTGTCATGGGGCAGGACACAGAGAAGAGGTGCTGCTTCTCACGTGTCTTTCTATCGCCTGACAATGGGTGTTCTTTGTGAGGAAGCATCTGCTCAAAGTAAAAAGGAGGGAAAAGGGATGATGAAATAATGTGGTAATTTCATAAAACTTCTCAGGCACCTAGCTTGGCACAGGCCCAGTGCCAGTCAAGAGTAGAGGGAGGTTTAGCAAAGCTGGTTGAAACCTGGGATTTCCCTTTGAAGACAGGGATATTGCAATCTTCTGACTATTTCTTTTTTCGTACCTTACCGGAAAAAGAAGAAGAAAGATTGAAATTTCCTCTGAAACTGAAATCCTGAGTGATTTTGCCCTGATATCATCAGAATATCCTATTTGCAAAGATTTGTTTCAAGGTGCCTGCAGTCCTCACGAGGTGGCAATGCTTCATGTCTGTGGAATTGTTTAGAGTTTTATAAAAACACAAATTCAACGGGAATCTTTTGTTTCCATCAAAATGGTGGTTCTCGGTAACTTCACCCTGAAAAAACCAGTCTGTTTCCTTTTCAAACCTAGCTTTCCTTCATTGAGGGAGTACACTCTGCTGGAAAATCCCAAGTCCATTTCCAGTTAAGCCTGTGCAGAGAAGCCTTGCAAGCACTCACATGTTTGCAGGAGCCTCGCCATGGACATGGCATGGCAGTTCCAAGTTGTTTTATCTTTTGTCTAAATATAAATAGATGAGTGAATATCAGTAATTTCCTCTGTCCCTCTCACTGTAGGGGGTTTATCTGTGTGAGGGAAGGCTTTAGGATTAGGGCCAGTCATCGGGGCTGTTTCCAGGCTATCTGCTCAGGAAAGCTCATGAGCTGTTCAGAGATAACACCGTGTTCATACTTGGCCTGATCAGCCCTGCTCCAAAGGGCATCCCACACCAAACCACACTGCTTTAAAGAAACAACAGCTCAGCTGTTCGCTGCCTGCTGCTTCTGGGGCAAAATGTGAGTTTTCCCACAAGGCTGAACTGACTGCAAGGGCCTTTTCCTTCCGTTTGGCTGTTTGGGCCAACTTTCCATGTCTTTCATTCCCTGCTGATTTGGGACCTGCAGGTGAGCAGAAAGCTCCTTTTCCCCAGAGACCTGACTAGCCCAGTAAAACTGGAAGTTGTGGGTGGTTTCTTCAAGAGAGATCTCCTCAATTTTCATTCCAGTTTACAGGAGTTTTCGCTCTTGTTGGCCATGGTCACTGCCATTATCTTTTCCCATAAGTTTTATCAGTGTTTTCCTTTTCATCAGAAATGTCTTCTTTTTCTCCCTCTTGATCTATGGTGGGTCACTCACCTACCAAATATTCAGCAAAAAGGGGTGAGCATTTACCCTGATGAACTTGGATCCACATTTCTTCCCAGTTCCTCTCCTCATATGACCCCAGTTTCTTCTTTCCCTGTCCAAGTCCTATAGCTAAAAAAAACAACTCCATCAGAGGGGCTGGCTGACACAACCAGATAAAGACGACACAGCTCATAAGGGAAACTTGGAAGGGAAGCCCTAAAGTTTGATTGCACTACACAGGGAGCTAAACTTTATCAAAATAAAATGCACCCCGCCAAAAAAAAGGGATCCCATAACCCCACAAGGATTAAAACCTACACTTAAGCTGGGCAGTTCTCTGGCTTGGTAATGCCGTGATTTAGAAGTTTGCTGAGCTGCAGCTATTTGCAGTTGTTAGACTGAACCATCCTTTCACCTCTGCAATCTCATGCAGTCCCTCAGCATTGTGGGGATGCAGGCAAACCGCGATAAATAACTGAGCCTATATTTACAAATACCAGCCAGTTCGAACAATCTGACCTTTCTTGGGGATTCTGACCAATCTGCAGTGGAAGACAGCTGATACCTTCCAGGATTTTCCATGGTTAAGGTATATATATAAAAATTTCTGGCTGTTTGTATGTGCTCCAAATGCTTTCTGGCTTGTTTTATCTGGCTGTGACACTTTGTTCTGTGGTTAAAAAATGAAAGTAATGTCCCAGTTAATGATTTTAGATGAAGCCCATTATTCTCGCAGCTATTTTTAAACACCATGGAAGGCAAATCAATCTAACACACCTACAAGACTAATATTTTAATAAACTAATAGAGACAGTGGGCCAAAGCCATGGTATTTTTCCTCTGAACTCTTGTTTTTAAATGAAACCCTGTGAGGTTACCTTGGCATTCCTTTGCATGAAGAAAGCAAAACCTAAAAATAAATTGCTGTGGCTGTCTCCTGAATTTTGTCTTTGACTTTAAATAGGAAACAAAACAGAAAATGGCTTCATCTTCCTAATTAGCAAAAGCTGAGGAAGGATGTTCCTGCAGAAGGTATTAAATGATTATGAGGTTTCCCCTTCTTCCACACACCTGTTAAATGGAATCTGATAATGCCTCTCTCTTATTAATATCTTACGAGAAAAGTCAGAGGGGATGCCTCCTTGATCAAGAGATATGCTTACTGCTATAGTTCATTCTGGAACACAGAGTGAACCCTGCCTCTGTGAGAACCTGAAGACATTGACCCCAGGTTCAGCCACTGTAACCAGAAAAATAATGAGAAAAGGTAATAAAATGGGGGAAATGATTTAGACTGTGGCTTGGTTCCTAGCTTTGCTGGAAGTTGCACTGAAATTTCAAGAGGATTTTCAAGACAAAAAAATTCCAAAATATATTCAGAGAGCAGAAACATATCTTGGTCTAAAATACATTTTAGACTTTCACCTGACTAAAATGCCCTGTCTTGGGGTTTGTTCTCCTCTTTATTTTGCCTTTTTGCAGCTATAGACAAGTTTCCTGCTGCTTTAGTTAGTGGAGAGATGCTCAAGAGCACTAATCCTCATTCTCTAGGATCAATATGTCCGGTCTGAGCCTGCAAGATGGATTTCCTGTCATGTCCTTATATCAACTCTTAAGTTGCCCAGAAGTAAGCAAAGCAGTCTGATGGTGAAAGAGTATTTGGTGATTTGCTGTTTTAGAGTAAAGCTGGAGTACATGAAATTATTGCCACATTAGCAAGTGTCCCCAAAAGTGTGTTGTCTTCAAACAAGGAGATGCTGATGTGAAGTTTGAAAAGTCTTTCACAAGTTAAAAATGCAATAGGTTTGAAGGACATCAATGAGGAAAGGTGAGGAAGCACTCAAGGGAAAGGGGATCAGCCGGAATACCTCCCCACCTCCCTGCATGGCTTTCCCTTCTCCCCAGTACAAGCAGGCAAACTCTTCCTCATCTTCCAGGGAAAACTCACAGAGAGCCTCAAGTCACCCCGGAGCTGAGCAGTCCACAGCCAACATGGACACTTATTTCTTATTTCTTATTTCTTAACCTGGCTCTTCCCATCCGAGCTGCACTTGCTCACAGCATGTGTTGTGTTGAGCACGTGAGTGGCTGTGTTCTTACACTTTGCAGTGAATAAATGATATTTTCAGGTGCGTTTCTCAGGCACAGAGCTGTCCCTGCAGCTCAAGCAGGAGCTGTGGCAGGGAGCACAGAGCAGACCCATGACTGGCATTAGTGGTGCTCACCCCATTAAAGGCAGCTGTTAGAAAAGGAGAGTTACTGAATGTCAATTAAAATGCTTCCGTGATTTAAGTGGGCGACTTCCATGCACAGCTCTGTAACGCTACACCCTCCGTGTCCAGTTAACAGCACTGCTCTCACAGAAGCCCCTAGTAGGTCAATTTATGCAACAGCATTGACAGTGACCTTAAGGAGGGATCATTAAACTATTCTCCTCTCCTGGGATCCGTAACTCTATCTGCCCTCTCTGCAGGAGAGGATGGGACAAGGTGGGGAGGGAAGGAGCAGCTCATTGACCACCCAGAAATTACTTTGTAAGCCCTGATTCTTCTCGGTGCTCGTCCTAAGAAGAAAAGTGAGAAGACGTTAAATAAAGCAGGTGCTGTGGTACCTGCAGGGGGTAAGAGTTTCCCAGTCTCTAGCAGCAGAGCCAGAGGGATCTCGTTCCTGGTGGAGCAGGCAGCGCTCTGCACACTGGGCTGGGGCTGGGTGCAAGGGATGCTCCTCCACTGCCACTGCCACTGCCAGGGGGACAGCAGGGCCCTTGCTCTCACAGAGCCACTGTTGCCACAGGGCTGAGGCTCTCCTGGCCCCAGCAGCCAAGGCCAGCACCAGCACCCGGCAGGGAAACACGGCAAAGGGCTGGGAGAGGACGTGCCCGGAGCCAGCCCCGCGCCAGCTGCGCCTGTTAACTTACGGGAAAGGAGGACTTTTGTCACTTGTCTCATCTCAGGCACACCGCGAAGCTGAGCTGAAAGCTTTTAATGGTCCCTTGACTCCGAGCCTGCAGATACAGAGAGATAGAGAGCATAATAAACTTTCAAAATATGATCTAACTGCATAACACATCAAATGTGTATCTTAACTGTATCCAGTGGAGCTGAATGGAAACAAACACACCATTTCAAACCAGACCACACACAGCAAGATAGTGCACATGACTAATTTTGATGACTGATTTCATATAAATAATGTACCAAGATTAGTAGATGCACTATAATATCTCTTCATTCCACTCCTTTAATTAACTTTTCATTGAGAATCCAATTGAGAGCGGCTAATAAAACATTTGCTTTTTGCTCCTTAGATTAAAAATACATCCTGTCCTTACCAAAAAACACGGAGAGATTGCATGAAACTTGGGAAAATGGCCTGCTTGATGCCATTCAAAATAGTGCCAGTGTTACAGCTCTTAGCTGTGTGGGAAAGGAAGACATAACAGGTGTAGATAAGGAGTGGAAAGAGTACAGTATTATGGTCGCTGCACGTTGTAAATTGCTATGGGAACCAAATAGTTTTGTTCTAGATCAGTTTTGCCACCTACACAAAAGGGGAATAAGACACAGATAACCCTACAGCTGAGTTCTGTTCTTCTGATGCCTAGCAATGTTTAAATGAACTCATGAAGGAAGTGTTGAGTAGTGAAAGACAAATGACCTTTTCCATCTGGGAAAGGTCTTAAAATCTTAAAGCTGCAATGCCTATGTTTGTCAAAAGAGAAAGAAGGGAAAATGCAGGTGAGGGAGAGAGAAGCCAAATCCCCACTGTCTGAATTCAAAGAGGATGGCAGGATTTAAAAGAGCTAGTGACCTTCAGGAAATTGATCCTGGTGTTGATGGATCACTATATGTAGGATGCAAACTAATAGGTCAGCTGCTGCCTCTTCACTGTATAAAAGGTGAGATTTCCTATGCCTCCAAAGACAGAAACTTTAAACGGCTTTAAGTGAAGTAATTTTAACACTTATTACACCCTCTCCAGGGATTTTCAAACTATTTTGCAAATAAGGCAGGCAGGTAGGGCAGAAAAATTCTCCCATCCTGTCATTACTGATGATAAACCCGATACAGAAGGATGTGACATGACTTGTCCCAAAAAACCTCTCTAAGAGGGACCCTCATTGCTTGCACCTCAGGTATGTGATTAACCACCAACCACCTTTCCCTTTTAACAAGTTTTGTCAGCTTTCACATTGGAACTCCACAGAACCACAGATTTCACATATTTTTTTAATACTAAGCCACCAGTAAGTCTAGGTTTACTTAAAACAGTGCCCAGGGTCTCTTTATAGGTCTATAAACCTGTGAGGAACCTATTTGTGACCTTGGGCTGAGATTCAAGTTTTAAAGGAACAGTGAAGCTGAGGCAATTTTTTTCATTACTTTGATTTTTGCACTTAGCCCTCATATTCTGCATTTGAATGTGCCTGAAGGGCTTGCATGGAAAGCAACTTGCAGATTTCCAAAGCCTTTTTCTGTTTCAACCTTGGTCCCAAATTTTGACTCTTCTAAGTCTGGCAGCCTTTCCATGCAGAATTTGCAATATTCTCATCTTGGATATTGTTTGGATTGGACCTTCCAAGATACATTAGCGCTCAAAGTCAGGTTTACAGGCTCCATCTCACACAGGTACAGCCCCTCTGTCACACCATGGTGTGGGACAGCAAAATCCTACAACAAAGCTGGGTAGAGAAAGTTAATAACAGCAAACAGGAAAAGAAAAAATAAATAATAAAAGGATTACCTGCTGCATGGAAAGCTTCCCAAGGTTCAGTACAACGTGGGAAAGAATTCATAATGCCGGGTTTCATTCAGACCATTTCTGGGAACAAAGGCACCTGTATTAAAATCAGTGGTGTTGATTTTGGCAAACCATGATCAAATAGAACAGAAAAGAATAGAAAAAAGTTGGTACAAATCTGATTGTCCCTGGGCATATAATTCTTGGTGCTTCTTTCTACCCTTCCCACATACATCTTGGCACAACCTGGTACCTTTTGTTTTGCACCACATCTTTTTTGATTGAGTGAAATGTCTTTAAGGTGGCAACAGGGTGAGTGTTAAAGTGAGAGAGAGCACTCTAGCTGGAGCAAGCAGGCTTCACAGGGGCAGCCCTCCTACCTGCCAAGTCTCACCACAGTCTCCTGCCCCTTGGATCCTTTTGGAACCCACTCTGAGAAAAATTCAATCATATGCTTAGTTAATTTTAAACTAAGAACCAACCAGAAGACAACCAGAGTTAATGGTACTCATTTAAATTAGAAGCTCTCCTGGATGCGGGAAAAGCCCTCGGCTGGGTTTCTCTCAGCTGGAAGCGCACAGGACTCTGAGCTCTCTGTCCATGGGCTGTTTCACAGCAGCTGAGCACCTTCCCCAGCACCTCTTTCAAAAGGCCGCCAGAAAAGAAAGATGGGAAACAGAATAAATACTGGAATCATTCCATAAAATGTTATTAAGATAAGAATAGCTAGAGATAATAATAGCTAGTAAGGAGAAATGGGGAATTGGCACAGGATCCTTCCACAGCAAGGCATGGAACAACTGGGGACCATTCCTGGAAATCAAACTGTAGCACCTCCACATGCCTCCAGGACCCAGCACATTTTACCAGCAGAAAAAAGTGCTACCAGCCTAAAGTGCCATTTACTGCTGAACTGTAGCAGGGAGTGAAAAACAACATCTATTCAGTGGCTTCTTGGGACAAAAAGTGAAAAACAACATGACCATTGAAAGGGCAGGAGGAATTTCTGGTAGGCAGATTGCAAATAGCCAGGTTGGCCTGTGGCCAGGCCATGGAGGTTAGTCCTCTCCTTTTGTCAAAAGTGCCATCAGATCTTCAGTGACTAGGAGCATTCAGGGCCTTGAGTTTGTGTCTAAGCCAGAAGATGGATAACAATGCTAAAAAGGAAACATCAGAGGAGGGTATGATCGTAAACAGGGAGGATATGCAAGATATCTTCCAGACAGAAGGGGGAAAATGGAGCTCTAGGCACTGTCCAAAACAAACAGGAGTCACCACGAGTGGATGGGGGTCATTCCAGGCTATTATGTGCATTACATCACAGCCAGCATCGCCCTCCACATGGCTTCACAAAGTTTGGCTTTAACCCTTGAATGTCACTGGCAGAAGAACACAAAAATGCTGCACCCACAAAGAAATCCGAGAAGGAAACTCAAGGAGATAGAAGTTAGGAGCCCAATTTCACCTGAGGGAACAATTAAGAATTTTTATCAAGGATGAACTAATGGATCTTTATTTTTAGAGGAGAGCGTTGGGGAATTTTAAGAGGTTCCCGCTCTTAGCTTGTATTTAAATATTAAATAACTATGTGAGTTCTGGGGAATGTTCAAGACAGAAGTTCAGGCAGTTGCAGGCAGGCCACAAGAAATAGTTCTCAAAATCAAAATAATAAGCAGCATTCCTGGATCCAATTTAGATTTTCTGACATCTCTTTAGAAAACACCCAAGTGAATAATTTCACCTCTTGTTGCTAATGGAGTCTGTCCAGTTAAGTTAGGGGACTTTTCTGAAACTACAGGATTGATCTGTAATGCATCATTCAGCAAGAAAATCTGCAACTGTGAAAAATAAATCCTGCAAAAATAATCCTGATGGATTTTCAGCCATCGACAGACTGAAGAAGCCTGGATATAAATGCACCTGTATTTAAGTTTCTCTATGGCTGAAAGAAGGGTTCAAAATCAAATCCCATGCCTTTCATCTGCTTGAAACTCTAAGTAAAATGCAGATCCACAAAGCCAGCCCTAATTATTTACTTTAAAAACAACACGCACTTTGTATTGAGCACAGCCTTTAACTCTGTCTGTGAGCTATTTCTGGGGACTGTGTCTTTGGCTCTGCACTCCACACACAAACAGCAGCAAAAGGTCAGTCATGAGTTAACATCAGAGCTGGAAGACAGTGAAGAGCCCTGCTAATCAGACTTGCTCCTGACCACTGGCTGTTCAAAGAGCAGAGTGGGGCTAGATGTTAATGCATTTGACCCTTCAAAAGCTTAGTAGCCAATTAGCTTCCTGAAGGCTGTGGTGAGCTGGACTCATTTACTCTGCATCCCCACACTCCTCTGTGGTGTTTAAAAGGCAGTAGGACCACCGACAGTTGCCCAACAGGGCCCTCTGCACACTCTGCACTGAGGCCACATATGTGGTCACTGGAGGGGAAAGAGATGTAAAAAGCACAGCTTGGGGTCACTTCCACAAGCAAAGCAATGTCATCTGCAACACTGTACGATCCCAGTGGGTTTCATAATTCTCCAAAGTCATCCTCGAGTTCTCAGGAACAGCTCCGGAACTTCCTTTTGCTTTGCAGCATGAAAGGCAGGCCTTACGTTCTCTTCCAGAGCATCAAAGTCATAAACACCTGGAAAACTCACAGTGATCCTTGTTATCTTCCTTGGACAGGTGTTTACTGAAATGCCAGACCTCGTCTGAAGATGTTCACACCTTTGTTTGACACGTCCAGCTCATGTTTCTCTCTGCCTCACCACAGCATTCGTGACATCGTGACAGAACACTCCATTCCCATCCATAACTCACAAATTGGCAGAGCTGCTGATTTTCTTTTCAGATATCAAAGCAAGTTTGCCAGGGCTCACGAAAAGAAATCTAGGCAGATAAATGCAGAGACACACTATCAGAGACTCCTTCTATCCCTCAGCATCCTTCAGTCAATGCCACCCTTGAAGATCAGCAGGGCTGATAGCACAGCAACCAAACCGTGCAGTTGTGAACGCCCTTTTATCTGAGAAATAACTGCACACAGTCAGCTACTTGGGAAGGACATTTATTGGTCTGGTACCAAATCACTGAAACACTTAGCATATTCTTAAGTCACATATGTCCTGCAAGTGAAGTGTGTCCTTGGCAGGAAGCTGAATCTGAACAGACTTAAACACTTGCTTAAGTATAAGCACATACGTAAGTGTCTCACTGAATTGTGGCTGCGTTGACATTTGTATTACTAGCCCAGGTGTCAAACAGAATCATTTATTAGTTCCTTCTCTCTCCCCATTTACCTTTTCTTTTGCATTGGTGCCTTCATAAAGAGAAGTTGTGCTTCATACCAAATAGGCACAACTAATAACTCTATTTTAATAAAGAGAGAGATCAGGTGATGAGGACAATGGTGAGTGTAAAATTGGAGAGAGATGTCGGTGTGCTATTTTCAAAGCCCCTAATTTTTTTCAAAGTGCTATATTTTAGCACTTGGCACCAATGATTATGTAAAAATAAGGCACTGAGCTCAGCAGCTTTGAGTTAGAATTGTGTTTTAAAATTTCCAGTAAGTTAAACTTAACGGAAAGTCAGGGATATTTATTCCATGAATTAAAAGGAAAGTTTCCCCTTTTCAGTAACAAAGCCAGAGATGAGGAATGTTCCTTTTTTTTCCTCAATATACACCAGTGATGCTGTTGTACTCTCAAAACTCCATAGGCTTTTTCCTCTTGGTTGAGCTGCCACAATCCACCAAATGACACTTCAGCCCTGTGTCAGTTTGAGGGCTTCAGCTACAGCTAAGGCTCAGCCACAATTCATCAGGATCAGATGGCAGCCTGTCCCTGTGAATGCACCTCCTGAGACTGGACACTGCTCACCCATCATGGAGCAAAAACAATCATCTGAAGCTCCCCACCTGCTCCAGGGCCGCTCTGTCAAATATGATACTTCAGGGGGTGACACCTCCCTGTCATACTGATTTTTTGGATGTTTGAGTGAACATCTGTTGCTGCTACTCCACTGTGATCCCATTCAGACTCTCCAGAAGCAAAGATGAAAACATGTTTTGGTGCCTCCCTCCTGCCTGCTCCACCTGAGCTTCCTCTGGGCTGCTGAACAGCTGTGACCAAATGACACCTCATCCCCTTCCCTCTTTGAAACACCAATTTAACTCCCAGCTCCTCTCTCTCTGAATCCCTACCACTAGTGGCATTCCTCTGGGTACCTAGCTGTGCATACAGCCATTTCCCCATCCTTTCATATAAATATCCCAGAAATATCCTCAGTTTAGAGGCATAGAAAGGCACAAAACTTAATTTCTGGGCATAGGCAGCGATATGGGATACACATCGTAACGTTCACCCCAAGACACCAAACCAAGGGGAAATTACACTATTTGCTTTGCAGCTGATGGAAATGGTGAAGAAGCAATCAAACCAAAAAATTAATCTGGCTGTGGATCACAGAGAGAAGCTCCAAGGTTGGGTGCTGTCACTGGACAGGAGTGTTCTGAGATAGACAGGGCAAGGGTCCTGGTCAGTTAGAGCAACATATTGGAAGCAGTGGCTTGCAGCCTCCTGTCCTCCCTGTTATGGCTCTGTGCCTCCTGCAAACCCTTTAGAGCCATGAACAGTGTTTCACATCTCCAGCATTTTCTCATTCTGATTTTGGGGCTTTTGGGTGGGTTTTGTACTTTTCCTATCTTGATCCAGTTCTGCAAGCAAAAAAACCAGTTCCTTTTCTAAACAGCTTCAGTGTACCTGGGTGAGCTGAAAAATGACACAGAAGGCTCCACCACCATGTGAGGCTACAGTGGAAGGGAAATGGGGAGGGTCAGAAAGAAGAGTTAGGCTGGGTAATATAGAAAGGACAGTCTGTTTGTGCTCCTGCTCACAGCTAACCCGGGGGAAGTTGCCAGGGTCAGTTCTCACTCTGGATCTCAGCCTTTTTGGGCTGCAGAAGTGAAAACTCAAAACAAAACTACAGTCCTCTAGGGCTTCAGGCTTAGATATGGTATCAGCCCCACCTTTCCAAAGATGACAGCAATTAGAGGACGATGGCTGATGCCTTCTCCCAACATCCTCTTGCTTTAATGAGCACCTTCTCTGCATCTGAGATGCAGCTGCCCCTCTAGACTGGCGACACTCAGGCTCCTGCACAAAGTTTACACACAGTGTCATTCTAAGCAATGGCAGCAATACAATCACAGCTACCTGCAGGATAGATGTTTCCTCAGTACGACAGCTTCCAGAAGTTCAAAGCTTTGCATGAGCAGAGTACATGAAGGCTCTGTGTGTTAACTAATCAGCTTTCCATCTCTATGGGATCATTTGCTAAATTGCCCTAAAAGTGGCACCACCAGCACTGAAGATGACACTCTTCTGTCTGGGTGCTGTAATCACGCTGGATGCCTCTGAGCAGACTGCATACATAGCACATGGGCACTGGAGATTTTAAATATCTCAGTTTTCATCATCAAACATCAAGAGCCAGTTCCTGTTTCCTTCTCAGTCACCTCTCCTGACTCCATCAGGCTATTGATGCAATGCTGAGTGATATGTGGCAGCATGTTACTCTCAGTGGAGATTAATTATTTCTTTTTTAAGACTCCTACCTCCCCCATCCCCTCTGGGTCTCTCTGTTGGTAAAGCAGCATGTCAAAAACTAATGGGAAGGTGTGAGATGTGACATGACTTTATGAGAAAATAAAATTTGGGACAAGGGAGATGGAATTTGGATTTTGACAATGGACTTTGTTTTTCTGTTTGTTTCTTCCCGTGAAGAATATGTTTCTATTTTTATAACTGAATTCATTCTGTGATTCATTCTGTAATTACTACAGGAAATCGGGAGGGACTGCACCTGTGTTGGACCATGAGGGAGCCCAAAGTGTCACTTGTTCCACCCAACACTGAGCAATCCACTTTGTCTGCTGTGCACAAACACCAGTACCTGCCTGAAACCCCTTCAGCCCTCAGACTTCCACTCACAGCTGTCTCCAGAGTGTCACAAGGAAAGATGATGGATGGGCAGAGTTTTATTTCCATTAGAATGGAGCCAACTGAATATTTCCAACAGCTTTATTAAAAATACTAGTTCTTGCTTTGCTTAATCTTGAAAAATGTGACATGTTCCTGCAGCTGAGTTTGCATTTTGTCTGGGAAATGAATGCCTGAGGTGGAATGATTTTCTGGAGGAGCAGAGCATGGCGCAATTTAGTGTCTTCCCTTCCACAGGCAGAGAGGGTCCAGCTTGGGAGAGAGAGGCTGATAGCCCACAACTGCCATCTCCCCAAGGGGCTGTACTTCAGGTTTTTGGGAACATGACCCCTGAAATTCAACAACAAAGGCAGTCAGGCTGATCAAACTGGAGACCTCCCTCTCATCTCAGCCTCACTGCTCCACTCGCTGACTACCCCTGAGCCCTGAAGAGCATTGCCCTCCCTCCTCAGTGGGTTTCTGCCATCTCTGCTGTTGACATGCTGCTCGTGACCCATAGCTGGCATCACTTACAGAAGACTTTGGGAACAGAGCACTGAAGTGTTTGGGTTCAATGGGATGGGCTGGCAAGGAGGGAAAAAACCCAGAAGCACAGGAGGGTGTCAGGTTTGGGTGAACAACTGCTGCATCATCACAGTGTCTGCATAACTAAAACTCTGTCCAAAGAATAGAGTTTGTCCAAGGTTTTTCTTTTCTTTTTTCCTATTTCCCTCTGGTTTTCCCAGAAATAGAACATGACATTTATTTTTATGGACAGCAGGATCTTATAGCTATTCCCCTGTGACGGAGTAATCTGAACACAATTATGTTCTGTTGACAAAAAGTGATAAAAGTGTATTGTGTCAACACTCTGAACAAACAGATTTGTCATCTGCTTTACTCGCAAATAATAGAAACAGAATCAGAAAATTCTCTGACAGACTCTACCTTTTTCTATGGTTAAAGAAGTGCCAGCTCTGTGCTTGGTTACTGTACTCACAGTTCTCCCTCTTCCAGAAAAATCTGCCTGGCTGTGTTTTAAATTCAAGTGTAAATTTTGCTTTGATGGACTTCTTTTGGCAGCTTATAGCTTATATGCTCTGAAGTAATTTGACCTAAGTTCTCCATTTCATTTCAGTCCTACTACTCCCATTTCTTTCCATGACTTTGAAAAATCCAAGCTTTTTTTGAGTGGTTTTTTTTTTCCATGCAAATTTCCTTCTAGAAAATGTACTTGACAATAGTACCTGCACTATATCCTCCCTCCAGCTGACTTCTTCTTGAGCTCATGGACAGAAATCTACCTGGACTGTTGTTTTCCTGAGATAGAGACCCACATCTTGCCCAACTTGTAGGGCCAGCCCTAAACACATGCAAATTTTGAGTGGAAAGGTGCCCATCTCATAACATAAAACAGCATCCCCTGCCAGGTTTGAAGACAAGTCTGCACTTTCAACTCTTGGTTAATTGCATGACAATTACTCCTTAAGAGCTAAAAGAATGATATCATTTTAGATAGATAGAAAAACTTTTTCATGGCTAAACAAAAACCAATTTCCAAAATTTCTGTAAAACATTTTCTTTTCCAGCTGTGACTCTTTCACTGTTAAACACCATTGAACAGCATTTCCATTCAAAAGGGACATGTGCAATGTATATTAAGGCTTTCCAAAATTAGGAACCAGTAGCCACCAGGTGCAAGTGTGGAATGAGTCAAGCATGAGAGAATTTGGGTGCCTGAATAATGCCTGCCTAACAAGACCACGAGCATTTACCTCCTCATCAGAACAGGAGAGCTGATAATGCCCTGAAGGTGCTTTTAGCTCACACAACTGATCCCTCCACAGCTCATTCCACCAGCTTCCAGGTTAAGCACGCTGTCAGGCTGCATCTCCCAAAAATCAGCTCTTTTAGGAACCACAAGCCCCAGAGCAATTGAAACTCTCCTCTAATCCGAGGCACATTCTGGACTCTCCCTTCCTCCAGCCTGCCCACTGCAGCCCACTTTGCTCCCCAGCTCCTGCAGTGCCCCAGCACAGCCAGCCACAAGGAGCTTGTCCCCATGCAAGCAGCATTTTTCACAGGCTCTTCCTCTGGTTTGATACATTTGTTGTTTGAACAGGAGAATGCAATCGGTTTTGACAGCAGAGTGAAATGAACTGAGTGTGTGCACATGGAGAGCGATTGTTTATTCCCCTGATCCAGTTCCTGCCAGTGGGATTTTTAGTGTGGGGGTGGAATCAAGGCATTTACATCCTGAACTGATAATAATTGTCTGGAATAGTGTTTTAGGGTATTTTGGCACCATATTCTGATACCCATAGCAACCTTTACAGAAAATTGAGCTGGACATTGCAATGGAAACATAACACCATCTACAACTTAATTCACAGCCCAAATTTCCCAGAAGAAGCCACAGCTCATTACCACACCTACAGAACCACTCTTGAAAGGGAGCACAGATCTGACTCTTGTTCTTCCTCCTCCTCTCTCACTGACAGCCAGACTTGCTGCTCAACAAAAGGATGCTGCTGTGAGAAAACAGCTAAGGGAAAAAAAAGGTGCTAAAGTTCTTTTCAGAATTGACTTAAAGCTGTAAATACATTATGTAACAAACAAGTTTGGATAACATGAAGCAATATCACTGCAGACAAGATTTTTCCTTACCCACCAGGTTAATGCTCTCTATGTCACTCAAGGCTTATCAAATCAATCTCATTTAATAAATTAATATTCACCTTGTTTTATCAGTAACTGTCTTTTTATCCTAATGTTGTCTCCTAGTATCAAAACAAGATGCAGATACTTAATGTGATTTATTCTACCAAAAACACTTGGTCCTAACTATAATAATTTTGTGAGGTTACGTTCAAGATTAATTTTTGGTACAATTTGGTCAAGATTTTAACACTAATCCAAAGTATTTTAGAATCCAACACACTGGCTTGTATCACTTGAATTTACCACTGGAGTCAACGAGGCCATTATTCACATGCTTAAAATTGGGCATATGCTCAAGTGCTTTGCCTTTGGGATAAAGAGCCCATTTGGGACTCTTCAGTACTTAGCTCTGATAAAATCCATCAGTCTTGCTTAAATGATTAAAACAAAAGCATCTTTCTCAGAACTTCCAACAGATGTTTTCATAAATTTTAACATACTTCTTTTCCCTGTCTCATTCATTTCCAGTACAAGTATTCCCTTAAAAGCTGCATGAGGAAATCTGTAAACTTAATGGGGGAAATTTATTTGGATAGAAAGACATCTAAAGAAGCAGAACAGCACTTGCAATGATCTCTGGCCAAACTCTGCACCCGTTAACTTTCATTATGCCTTTCCCCACTGCCAGATGTATCTGGGCAAATGAGATTTTCCAAAGTAACTATTGTCTTGTCTGAATCGCACAAAATTCTTTCTGATAGACTCTGAGCAGGGTTTTTAACAAACCCAGTGAGTGTGTAACTGCTCACTCCATATGTCTGAAGTATATTCTTTCCTCCTCCCGCCCCATTTCATTCTGTCGACAACATGCATTTTGTCAAACCTCTTACTGCAAATCATTCAGTCAATGAAACCGAAAGACATTTCAGCACATTTTTATCAACAGAATGTAATTTTGTGCAAATCATGCTGTCAACAGGAAGGAATGCCAAAAGAAAAGCGAAAGAACCCAAACTCATTTTGTCCACAAAAAATAAATTACAGTTTGCTTTTATTTTGTAGACAAAATGGAAACAGCAAAATTTCCCCATCTGGGGACAAAATTGAGATTGATCTCTTAATTTAGGAGACCAAATGGTAATTGATAGAAAAATACCAACACTATGGAGGACGGCTGAGATGCTGAGTCAGAAGAATTTTTCCAGCACTGGGTACCTCTCACTGTTTTTGTCTCATCAGTGAAATGCCACCTGAGATATTTAATCCATTGCAGCCAAATACTCAGTGATGGGCTCGAATACAAGCAGGCAGTCTGAGCTGAAGAAAAGCACAGATGCTGTTCCATTTTGCAGCTGATGAGTGGCTCGGGTTGCTCTGCAGGTGCGTGTCCAACGCTGTGTGGTCACTGAGGCTCCTCACAGCTTTGTGCCATAGCTGCGGCCACCTTCTATTTTTCACCGCTGTGATGCTTTCCTCCCTTCTGTTGCTTCGAGTTTTGCTGTTGCTATTACAAATCTTGCTCTTTCAGCAATTGTCTCTGCCCCTGAGGTCCTAGACTGCCTGGCAGGCTGAGGGCTGGCACCCTGTGGCACAGCCTGGTGGGCACTAAAGCTCTGCAGGACAAAGCAAAGTCTGGTTCACTGCCTTGCAATCGCTCTCCATCACAGCACTGGAACCAGTTTCTACCTCCCAATTACTAAAGGGCCTTTTTTGCTGGTCCACACTGGATTCCTGCCTGGACCTCTGTCAATGCCCAGCAAAGCCCAGCTAGGCAAAACGCCTGGCTTCTCTAAAGATGGAGTGAAAATTGGCACCTGGAAGAAGGAGGTTACAGAAGGACATTAAAACATTTGTTTTCCTACACCTACTCAGGTTTTAATTCAAGGTGTGCTCAGCTGATTATGATTATAAGGTTATTTTTTATAAGGATGGCTGTTCAATTCTCTTTAATGCTTTGATACTGTTTTTCTATGGACTGGAGCTTTTGCTTAATGTGGTAAAAAAAAACCAATAACCTTCCTGGGGTTTTCAGAGAATTTCACTGTGTTTTTAGATCACCTTATCCCTTCCAGCTCTTCAGTGAATTGTTCAAATAAGGGCTTGGAGTGCTGACAGTCCCGAAGAGTTTGTATGGGGCTGGAGGAGCAGAGACGCTGGCTGTTATCCAGCATTTTGGAAATCAGAATGAGACTTACCACATGCCATTTTGGTACACACTGTGGGGGACCACAGATCATTTTCTCCATCAGTCCCCAGTGTTTACTGGGGAAAACGATGCTCCAGCCAAATTCCCCGAGTCCCGCTCATCCACTGGAGAGGGATGCACAGAGAGAAGGTAACGCATTGTGCAGCATTAAAAATGTAACCGCTTTGAGCCACGGGCCAACACACTGACACCAAAAGCTGGCAGCAAATATGTCAGAGGGATCACGAAGTTGGCATGAGAGGGTTTCAGCTAATACAAGAGATTATTTTCAGGGCCTCATTGCGTGCCAAGCACAACACAAAGCTGGCCTCAGAGAGAGCACTTCTGCTGGAGCCGTGGGGGGTGGCAGCGGAGCAGAGCGGGCGTGCGGGGAGAAACCTGGCCCAGGTTTCTATCTGGGACAGCACTGGGGCTCAGCAGGGAACAGCTACTTTTTGGCTGTGTGTCCCTGCTGTGTGTCCAAGCCAATGTCTATTTGCAGTGGTCTGCCTAAAGTGCCTCTGGGATGGGTCAACTTTCTGAGCCCTCTGCTTGCCCTCACACAGCATTAGGAGTGGCACCTGGTGCAGCCCCTCTGGCTGCGCCAGGCTGCTCAAGTGGATTTCAGGTTTAGAAGCCATCATTTTTATCAACATCAAGGACCTTCTCCTGTTTAATCCTGTACCTGCCCTTCTACCCAAAGAAGCCCCAAAGGCAAGAAAGCATTCATTAAAATCATAGTGTCACGTTAAAGGTGACAGATAGCTCCAGTGGGAAGAAGTATCCTGAGGAATGAAAAAATAATTTCATGCCATTTTGCTGTGCACTTCTCACAATATCTTCTTGACATTGTGGTTGTACTGACAGTGCTGCGCACTGAAGGAAGGGTTCTTATCTGTGAGCAAGCACTGCAAAATATTTACTTGGTCTGGGTGGACAGAAATTTTCCTTCTTTTAAAAGCTGTTACATCGAACATTTCTGGCATGAAATGGCCTCACCCTGATCAGTTCTGCTGGTGTGTGGCACAGGGTTTTTGCATAAGCATGAAGAACAGAAAGAGACTGAAAATTGTGCATCTTCCTTCCCCCAGGACTTTGTACTGTGGCACTCAGAATCAAAGTCTTGCCAATTAACCTGTTTTTTCTTTGCACATTGGCTTCAGCTTGCACAAATCCACGTTGGACATATTGTCCCAGCTGTACTTAACCAACCCCACCTTTCCAATAGAACTTTGAACAAAAGAGAGGAAATGAAGACCTGGGAATTTCCATGTTTTCATGGCTGATTTCTTGTTTGCATGTTACACAATTAACTTCCAAGGAAAGATGGAAATCTTACATCAATGTGAAGTGAGAGCATTCAGCTGCAGGACACCTGGAAATCAAATCAGCAATTACTAACACAGAGGTAGACTGTAAACTCCCTGCTGGAATTCACCCACATCTTCATTCCACAGCAACAATAAGGTGATGGCAGTGGTGACCAGAATCAAATATTTAGATCGCAACCGGTTGCTTGCCTATTATTCTGCCAAATGCAGCATGTTTAATTCAGAGTGAAAAACTGAGCAGAGACCAGCAAAGAAAATAGGGAGAGGACTTGAGTGGTTACTCCGTGGCTCAGCAGCAGCTGCTGCAAAAGCCTTGTGCATGTTGAAGGGAGTCAGAGCAGCACCTGCACTGGTTCCCCCTCCATTTCAGGGGAGTGGAGGCTGCAAATGGGTGGTGGAGAGCAAGCTGCCTGCTCAATCTCCTGACCTCTCCACCCAAGCAGCTTGTTGAGGTTCACCCTGGTCCACCTACTGTCCATGGAGTCAAGGAGGTGGTTGCAAGGCCTCACAGACTCCTGGGATAAACCTGGGCATGGGATAAACACACACAGCTCCAGGTTAACCTACTACATGCACCAAAAATTTTGAGCTCAAAAGGAGTGAGAGAGCAGTGGAGAGGTGTGTAGGAGTACAGTGAGGGTCACCTGGTGAAGATTGCCTCTCACCCCTTCTGCCAAAAATGGTGATTTGTTTGGAAAAGCTGAGCTCCTGCTAATAGAAATCTGGGAACCTGGCCATTTGTTTTAAAATGGCAAAAGCCAGCTGATGGCAAATTCTCACAGAAGGACAGAGCAGTTTAGATTGAAGGGACATCAGGAGATTTCTGGTCCAGCCTCCTGCTCAGAGCAGGAAAAACATTGAATTCAGCCCAGGTTGCCCAAGGCTTTGTCCAGCCCAATACTCCAAATGCAGCCTCTCTGTGAAACTTCTGATACGGACAGATCTTATGGTGAACCGTTATCTTTTTTTTTAATCTCTTTTGTCAGTTAGAACCTTCCCTCTTTCAATTTATCACTGTTATCTCTCATGCTCCCCCCTTAACCTCTCTCTCACTTAGGGCTGATTTTCTGGCATATATGTTGTGTGATAGAAGCTTTCAGTAAAAGGAGTCACTCAATATGCCTCAGTAATTCCAAGTGTATTTCAGGGAAGCAAAAATACAACTTTCAGACAGAGGTATTGCTTATGCATCCAATTAATTTATAGTGGCATTATGGGGGAGTGCTGTCCTATGAATCCAAAGCAATTCACTGTGTTCTGCTCTATATCAAGAATCTGCAAACCCTTTAAATGTCTAACATTTAAAAATATATATAACTTCCAGCATGCAAAAGTAGAAAATGTTCACAGGCTTTGATGTTGGCACTTCGCATTGCTGTGTTTTGGGGGTTTTTTTGCCATAACAAAATCAGTTCTGCTAATCACCATTCTCGATGCAGAACTTTCTCCATTTGAACTGCAGTTCAGAGGAAAACAGTTTTTGGTTTAATTCCTGTCCCAAAATACCTTCCACTGAATTCAGAGGTGAACTTCATACCTTTTTGCTTGAAGAGGAGTTCAGCTCCCTCATGCTCACTGGATCCGGACCTGACGTCACATCAGTCTTGGCAATCTACAAAAAAAACCCAGTGACTTTCAACCCAAAAACCACCTGTATGTTAAATTATTTCTTCAAAAAACAAATCTGGAGCAGGTATCTGCAAGGCCAGGGAAATCGGTGGAGCCTGGCCTCTCTGCTTCGCTGAAACAGCTGGCATTCCAGGAAAGATGCCAGCAAAGGACTCTGGGGTGATTTCTGCCAAGCTGAGTTTTTAATTTGTGTAGCTACATGACTGAATGCAATGTAAATCTTTACGGTTCAAAAAACGAGTAAAGAAAACTAAATTTTACCAAAATCCCATAAGATTTAGATTGGGTGCTTCGGCTCCTATCTCCCCTTGCTCAAACACCTTCAAGCCAAGCTGGAGGGCAGTGGAAGTGAATTGGAAACCGAGGTGGTTTACCCTGAAGAGTATTAACAGGGACTGATAATGTTCCCACATCATTTGTAGCCAGGATAAAACCCTGGGACTCTGCTCTCCCAGGTGAGAAGTCCTGAGAAACTGGAGTGAGGGCTGTGGAAAAGGAGGGGGCCTTCCAGCTCAGCAGCAACAATGGGATATTCCTCAGACCAGAGCCCGTGAAAGATATTCTGACAACAAAGAGCTGCCCAATTTTCTCATCACCTCCATTTCATGTTTTCCTCATAGTCCTTTTACACCATGATGCTGATCAGTGCCAGTGCCCAGGATGCCTTGTGCAAATTTGGGGAGTGTGTCTGAGCTTTATACCTGCTTTCAGAAGATGGTGCCCACCTTTCCTTGCAGAAAGCACTGCCAGTTCTCCTACAAAGCCAAGCATCTCCCAGGCACAGCTGTTTTAATGAGCAGGAGTCAGGCTCTCCTCCAGCCCAGGCTGTCTCCTCCAGGACTCCTCAAAGGCTCTCACTCTGCATCTGAACTGCACTGGCTTTTAATGCATCCAGCAGATTTACACCTGCTTGTGGAGCCTGCCAAGAACATTTTGGAAGTACCTGGCCTATGATTTTGGCCACCCTTTGCCCGCTGTGCATTTCCCTGGTACATAGAATGAACTCATTCACTTCAGCTATTTGGGTACACACCTCTTTTTTCCAAAACTGCTTGCTCTATTTTAGCATAACTTTCAAGAACATCCCCTAGCACAGAGAGTCATTGAGAGCACAGCACCAGCAAAGCACCTGACAACCAGCTGCACTGCTCCAAAACTGATTGACTGCAAGGGGATTTGTGGAAAAAGGCATTTAACATGCCCACCCTTCCAGTATAAATGGCAGTGCTGCTTTCCAGTTTGTTTGACTTACATGTTCTATATGGCATGTGTCCCTGCAGGAATTTATTAAAACACACCAACAATTACAGTATGGAAAGAGATATTGTGGCCTGCTGCCTTCAGCCAGGCTTTGGTTGCCCTCCAGTGCCACGCACTTGGTGTGTGGCCTCTGGAAGTCATTTGGCTTCCAGGAATGGAGTTGCCCAGGTGAAAGGTGGCCTCAGCCCCCTCTCCTGTCCCCAGCAGCCCAGGACTGCCAGCACACTCAGCTAGGTTGAGAACAACCCTTGTCCCAGGGGCACAGGATTAATTAATTTGCACGGACAATGGCATTTTGGAGATGCTGCACTCAGTCTAATTGCCAGGGACTGTAATAGGTCCCAAGTGCATCTTATTCTCGACAAGAGCGATGCTGCACAGACAAAACCATCTCTGGGCTCTCAGACTGCTGCATTATTACTGTGGCAGAAGCTTGTGTGATGGCAAGAGCCCTTTGAAGGCAGCAGTTGGATCAGCCCTCAGGTATCAAAGGTTTGTCCTGGTTGCTGCAACGTGCAAAGCTTTCTGCTGCAGCACCTCTGGGTTAACCTCTGCCTTACAGTAAAGGTGGCAGCAGAAAAGTCAAGGCCCTAATGGTGAAAGGGAATTTTTGAGAATCCATCACCACGTGTAGAGAAATACTCCAGGCAGGATCCTGATCCTCAGGAAAATCTGAGGATGGAGATGTGAGACTGATTCTTTCTGGGGCTGTTCCTCCAACTCAGCCTGTATTATCATTTTAGAAACTGTATGAAAGAGACTGGAGAGCAGACACCTCAGAGCAAAACTGAAATTCAAAAGTGAGGCAAGAAAGAGGGGGGTGGAGGTCCGTGTTTCTTTGAGGAGCAGGCAGAAAGCAGCAGGCACTACCTGCTGCAGCTGATTTGAGACACAAGCTTGTCTCCCCCACACTGTGTGCCTCAAATGTGAGTCTCAAATGGAGGCCGAAAAAATCCCCCTGTCAAATCTCTGGGAGCACCACTGTCACCTTTTCAGTGCTCCAGCCATCCAGCTCACACCCTCTGCTTGTCTCTGGGCAGAAGTCCAGGGGTGCAAAACTCAATAACCCCCCAGAGCAGCAGCAGCACAGCGGAAACGGCAAGGGGCTTGCTGAAACTAGCAGGGAATGTCTGCTGTAGGAGGGGAAGGATGAAAATATGGGGAAAAGGGAATTGCAGTAGCATATGGAGAGCTGTGACAGCGTGGGAAATGGGGCTTAGGAAAGGCTGCTGAAGTAGCAGGGTGGTGGAAGGGTGTGCAGGGGGAAGTGTTTCAGGACAGGCTGTGGAGAAGCAGAGCCATGGAGGTCTGTAAGAGAAGGGCCATTGCTGGAGCCACAGCAATGAAAAGTGTCACCTGAATCCTCCTGCAGGACCTGAGGACCAGAGCAAAGCCCAGAGCAGCACCTGAGCCTGCCTGGAGGCAGTGAGTGACATCCCCTCCCTCAGTCAGGCTGATTTGTCACGTACAGGCAAGTTTCCTGTGTGCTCTGAAGGGTTTGGTGACACAGGCGACATGTGCAGCCTGAGAGAGCTGCGCAGGTGGCCACCCAGTCCTCACCCAAACGTGCCCCACCTCTCTGGCAAGCACCCACAGGTGCCTTAGCTGGGGACTTGTGCTAAGCTCCCCTTGGATGTCTGACATCCCTGGTCCCCACCCCACTGTCCCCATCCACCCAACTCATCCCACTGCTCCTGTGGTGAACAAGCCATGGGGTTTTGCACGCAGGAAGTCCCTGGAGAAACACAGGTGTGGGACTGGAGTCTTAGATGCAATGTAGAGACATGAAATAAAAAAATAAAGAGAAGTCTGCAGTGCTTTCTCCATTCTTTCTGTCGTTCTCATTTCCTGTTGCTATGCCATTCTCCAGGCAAGTACAAAAGGAACAGCTTCCTCAGCCACAAAAATGAGATTATTCAAAGAGCCCCTCTGTCTTCTCATATTTATTGTGATAGGCAGTGTTAGAAGTGTTTGACAACAACTCAATTATTCGCAATGAATAGAGGCAGGATAGGCAGGCAATTATCCACTTTACCCGTGTGAGAGACACCCATATTCAAAATCCACATTCAGAGGGATTCACATGATTTCCAAACCCTTTTGCATATTTTTAATTACCAGCTTCCATTTAGCTGGATGGTTATGACTCCAATCAGTGAGCTTTGGAAAGGCTGAGCACTTGGGATGAAGCCAGGCTTGCTTTGTCTCATTCACATCAGCACTCTAATGTGAGCATTTTGGGTTAGATTTTAAGAAGCAGCCTCCAGAATGGTGCACATCAGTAGAAAAACATGATTAAAAATTTTAATCAAAATGCAAGAAATGAGAAGCATTTCCTTAAATACAGATTTCAACAAGGTGAAAAGATGATACCAAAAAGTTAAATTACATGGAAAATTTCCATTATATGAGATTTTCTTGAATATTTAGATTCTTTCAGAGCTTGCTTTCTAATCAAATGTTTTTATGTAAATGTTTTTTACCTAATATTTGAAATATTTCTCTTCATATTTGGAGAAACCTGAACTGTTCCTTCTGAAGGAAATATTTCTCTGGGTTTGATTTTATTTACAGCGTGGGAGCATTTCACAACTGCTGCAAATCCAGTTTCTACCCCTTTGGAGTACATACATGTCCTTCTGTATTATTTGCTCCCAAACATGATGGCAGCAAAAAAAATTGTGAAACGCATCTTAGGTCATGGGACTGCTCACTTTTGAAATTTGAAATTGGACTTTTACATCCACTGTTTTGTGTATTACCAGAGTGTTCTGGCCATAGGAATCCATATTTCTCTGTGTGAAGGTTTCCAAGTTTCACAGTATCAGGATTATTCTTAACTCTTCAGCTGCTGGAAGCATGGGATTAGATAGGATTCACACTTCTTTTAAGGAAAACCTTAAGTCATTGAATTAAGCATAATTTAGACTATTCTTTAAGTGCTCTTGTACCTTTGCTCATCATTTTTAATGTACAACTTTTCAATGCCAGTGCCATCATTTTAATAAAGTTATTCCTGAGGAATAACAAGGACCTGTGGTATTTTTTACAGCTTCTTTAAGTTTTTACTGTATCCAATTCAAACTCAAAGCACTTCCAAGTGCTGACACATCCCAGAGCAGCCAGGCCCCCAGCACACAGGTTGATCCTGAATGCATCAACCCAACTGCAGCTTCTGCCAGCTGAGAAGACCGGGACAAGGGAGAAAAAGGACGAAGAGCAAAGGCTTCCCATGGCTACCTCTCCAGAGTGTTGTTTGAGGCTCTCCACAAACTGATCAATTCAGTGAATTCTCAGTTTCCATCCTTCCTATGTACTTCTCCTCCTTCTCAATTTTCATTGCACGCTCAACAATATTTCTCATCATGCTGGCTATGAGCTGGACTAAGAGTTCATCACACCTGGACCTCACCAAAGCACCAGAACAAGGACATTTCCCACATCCTTGTAGGATCCCCCATATTTCTCATCACCACCAGCTGTCCAAGGTGCAAACCCCCCAGCCAATTCCAGGCTCCAGAGCCTGCCTGGCTGAGCCGAGCTGCAGCCAGGATTGCTGCAGAAATTGGAGCCTGCAGTAAAACTATGGAGGAGAATGTCAGTAAAAAAATGAGCAGAACTGCTCCAAACTTTCCTTTTTCATTCCTACAGCAATATGTCCTCAAGGACATATCCACTGTCAATGTGACGTTGCCTTGTCTGTGTGGCATCACATTGTGATTGCCCTGGGTGTGCTTCAGGTTCTGCAGCACTTCAGCTCTTTCAGGTAGAGGCAAAGCTCCCTTGAGCCAAGGAACCTTGGATCAGCTCTTAAAAGTTTCAGGGCTGTGACTATTATTTAATTTTTATATTTTCCTTCTCATTCTCCCAGAACGTCAATAAGAAAACTTGTTCAGGGAAGTCGGGGTCTGTATTTGCATATTTGTGCAGTAACATTGAGGGTAACGTTGGCTCGTGTTTTACAGTGTGTTTGCTTTCATTGTGCAGATTTCATCTGCTCAGGGGGATCAGTTATTTGACCTATATTAATATTTAATGGTACAAATACTTAAAATAAAAGTCCAGGCACAGCCAAGGCTTTTGGCAACTCTGTTCTAAACAGCCACCCTTCGTTAAAATCTGGCTCTGCTTGAAAGGTTTTGATTTCTTGCAGGGATTGAAACAAGGAGAAGTACTTTTGATGACTGTTTCATGACTGTTGGAATATTTTCTTGCTTAATATTGCTGCACATCAAGTCTGCATTGTAAAGGACTTTTGTACAGTTCCTTATTTACTGAGGAGATCTGCAGAAAAATGAAAGAGAAAAATCTCAGCTGGAATAATAAAATCGATCATTGTATCAAAGGAATGTCTGTTTTTGCTTTGCAGTCAGGCTAGACCAGTTTTCAGCACGGGCAGTTACTGACAATATAATCAAATGTCGTTTCCCTCTTCCTTATTTCCCCAAACTAGTATCTTCTTAAGTTTTTCAGTAAAGACTGTAAAAAAATATTATTCCACTAAATCTATCCTCTTCCAAAACAAAGTTCTCCTGGGTTACCATAATCTCCTCAATTTCAACCAAAAAGCAATCTTCCCTGGCATGCCTGTAAAAGAAGATTTAGCCTATGGAAAGGATAGCAGGCTCTTGGTATTATGATAAATTATCTGTCTAGTACAGTCCAGTCTATAGGTTTTATTTTTGTTGCTATAAAGCAGCATGAAAGCAAGTGAATGGCTCACTATGGATCAACCAGCTGCTTTTCAGTACCTCTTTCAGTAATCCAGCATATCTCAGCTTGCCTTTCACTCCATGCACGGGGAAGAATATCCCTGTGTCTACCTTTCATGAACAAAATGCACACTTTTGCCTCGGGCTAGGGATGTGTCAAGAAGTGGAGGAAAAAAACATAAACCAAGCCTCTCAAGAAAGAAAAACAATCTTTAGAAACACACTCAGCACAACTATATAAGAATCCTGAAAGCTGACGATATAAAGGAAGAAAAAAACCAAACTCAGAGCAAATGTGCAATCAACTTGGACATGATGCAGTTAAAAAGCAGACAAAGGCTTTATACAAACTAATGAATTGATTTAAGGCTCCACTGGGTGATATACAATGACATATTATTTATGTAACCTGTAGTTTACTGTTCACATAGTAATTTCCACCTCCCACCCTGTCAAATAGAAGAAACTTTTTCACCTTAAATCTTAGATGATGATGAGCCCAAATAGCAGGAGAGGATGTATAAATGAAAGTAATTTAGTGAAGAAGGCTTGACTGACATGAAAACACAATAAAAGTTATGATAATGTTAGGGATATCAAAGTGAAAGCCAGGTGGGCAGACGAGAATAGGCAAGTTCCCAAGTCAATCTGAAAGGAGTTCTTCAACACTGGGGAAAATCCAGCCATTTATTTTCCAGCTTATCACTCCATGGGTCAAAAACTATGTATTAAATTTGGAGCACAAAGACCTGCCTTGTCTAACAATTGTACTTATTGTAGAGACGGGCAGGGAGGAGGGGGAAGGAGAAGACTTTCAAAAGCTCAACACATACTTTAGAGAAGATGATTTGGGGTTTTCTCTCTAAAAAGCAGACCAGTTGAATCTCACCTGTCCTACTTTTCAGGAAGTTGTATATTAAAATGCCTTTTTAAAGTGTTTGTGATTACTTCTTGTTGGAGCAAGGTTTCCACTGTTTCTCGGTAGTCACAACCTCTGCTGAGGAAACAGCCTGGCTCCCTGGAAGTGTTCCCACGTGGGATTGTTAGACCTGGACTTTCAGCATAACTGAAGGTGTGAAAATTATCTCTGAAATTATCAGGCTGCCTACCCAACGCTTGGACAGTGCATGGCTGAGCCCAGCAGCCCAGTCTGTCTTCAGCTGCAGGGATGCAGTTTGGATAAGGCCCTTGCAGACAGCAAGTGACTAAAATCCAGCAGATCAGTTCCCAAAATCAGGATGCTGCCAGCTCGCAGAGGAGCCAGGCTGCATGAGTGTTTTGTGCCAGGAGCAGAGGGCTGACAGGTTGGGGTCCCACTGCCAGTGTTGTTCCCTGAGGATTTCCTTGCAGCCCAACAGCGACCACCAGCAGCTGCCAACCCACAGAGATTTGGCTGCTGGGTTTGTAAAGTGACACACAGTTATACATAGAAGGGTCTTGCTCTTTCTCAGATGGGCTTGGCAGATGTTTAGGCATTTTTAAAATAATAACAGAAAATAAGCAAACACTCCAAAATCTCTTGGGCACTTCAGTTGTTTCAAGGATCCAACACGTCATTAACATTCCTTGTCCTTCCTGTTGGATTCATTCATGGTTCTGTCTGATTTCTGCCCTGCAAAAAAGATAAAAAACCTAGACTGTGGAGAGGTGTTTGCTTGAATGTCTTTCCATTTTAAGTCTCCATCCCCCCAGAAAAAAACAGAAAGGCCTGATGAGAATGAAATAAATAATATCCCTGCTGAGAATTAAGTAAATAACAGTCCCAGTGGTTAACTCCTCTGCTTGAGAGCACAGTCAGGTGCTCTGAGCACTGGACGAAGCCCTTCCAGCTTAACCCTGCCAAGCTGGAAGCACAAAGGGGATTTATTTCATACTTAGGGAGGAAAAAAAAGTGGGATACATTGTTCTCTGGGGCAGAAAGGGCACGAAGGTTTCTATTCTGAACCTGCTATTTTTGGGAGCAGTCCAGTGAGTCAGCGGAGAGCCCCTCCATGTGCTGACACAGAGGAAATCCCAGCTCTGAGTGCTGCTTCCGAGCTGCTCTGAGCTCAGCTGAGAACAATGCAACAAACCAGGGCTACGGTGGGTGGGTGGGAGGATGGAGGGGTGGATGGATGGATGGATGGATGGATGGATGGATGGATGGATGGATGGATGAATGGATGGATGGAGGGATGGATGGATGGACAGCAAGGCAGTGCAGCTGATGGAGCAGCAAGGCATATGGCAGGACCAGAGGGGACATCACCCTCTGAATCATCTGACACTACAACCAATGTGTTAATCCACTGGATTTCCTGCCGGCTACCAGTAAGAAGGGGAAATATCTTCGTAACCGGGAGAAGGGTTTCACTTTCCAGCATCCACTTCCTCAAGAGGGTACTGGGTAAGTGAAGATAAGGCCAAGTTTGCCTGGCAGCATTCAGAGTCTCTAGCTTTGGACATCTAATTTTGTCTCTCAGAACGAGCTCCTGAAGCAACCACCTCTGAGGATGTCCATTTAGATATTCTGAATTGCCCCCCAAAAAATGCTATTACCTGATGAACAGACCTGTGGCTCTATTCACATTTATTTATACTACTTTCTTCAGTCCTATTTTGAATATTTTTAATGCATTCTGGCTCTTGGGCAATATTCTGTGTTGTGCTGATGAATGGGTCCATTTTTTCATGTGGTTCATTTTCAGCACCTTGATCAGCTGATCTTCATCTTGAATAAAGAAACACAAGCTCTGGGGGCCAGACTGGTCTGTGGAGCAGCAGGTTCTGAGACCACTGGCTTCTCATCTGCAGCTAAACAAGGCAGAGATCAATAACTAATTAACAATCCTCTTTATGGGCAAGTGTTTAGACTGAGAAAAAGAGCCATGGCATGTAAACACCAGCAATTCCCCAGTCCCATGAAAGGAGGCACACACACAACTCCTTCTCATGTTTGTGTTCTATGTTTGTCAATACAAAACTATCCGACCAATGTCCATGGCAAAAGAAGTGCAAAAATAGAAGTGATTCATTTTCAGACGCAAATAAATATTTCTGGGCGGAAAAAACACCCCAACATTATCTGTCCATCCAGCTCAGATTGAATCCCTAAAATCAAAATAAGGTTATGGGAATGTTGAGGGGAAATAGGACACAGTAAAAAAGAGATACCTTGTTGTGGCTATTTAATTGAAAAGCAGGTTCCACCTGCATCCTTATAGCTAAAGCGAGTTTATTCCTGCTTTTTCACCAACTGATGGAGCTCTTTACTGAGTGGTGTCTAGCAGGGATCAAGGTGATACTATACCTCTTTAGAGAGGCAGCCCTCTCCAAGGATCTGTTAGTGTCATGACTTGCCAATGATGTATTGCTCTAAAAATGGTGTCATCTACAAAAGAACAGGTCCTGAAGCAGATTTACCCCTAATTACAGGAAGGAAGGAACAGGAGAGGTATGCAGATACCAGAAGATTCATCTTGCCAAAATAGAAAGTGTGTTGCTGCAAGCTGGAGAATTTAAATGGTGATGCTTTGGGAAGAGTCCCATGCTAAACAAATACCTCCTCTGCAATAATCAAGAATTAGGCTGGAAAAATGCAGATATCCGAAACCATAATGTATGTGGTTTTGTAGATAAGACATTTACTTCCAGCCAGAGAGACTCAAAATACCTTTTTACTTCATCTTCTAATATAGCACAGCGTCTCACACTGAATCTATGACTCAGTATCGTACAATCACATCCTGCCTTTATTAGGTAATTAGTCCTAAGGAGCAACTGGAGAAGTCCCACTACCCTCTAGTACTTCTCAGGTTTCCTGCATTTGTCACCTGAAGATGCTTATTTGCCATCCTGTGCTACTGCTAATTATCATGATTTTTTATACCAGGCATTTGCACTGGGTTGTTGTGGCAGTCTAATAACCATGGTGCTCCCATGCAATGATACACAAGGGTGCACAGCTGAGAGGGTTTTATGCATTTTCTCCATTTCAGAGCAGAAGACTTATAAAATGGTTGAAATTACTCTACAGCCTTAGACAAGTCATTTAAATTAGTAGCAAGCCCAGGGAAAAAAAAAACAAAAAGACAAACAAGCAGTCTAAATCTCAGCTCCCACTCTAACCAGAGAACAACACAAATGTACCTCTGTACTGGTTCATTATCGTGTATCACATAACCACCAGTACATTGTCTTTGAGAGCTGAGCATAGTAGGCATTAAGTTACTAAATGCTCTTATCATAAAACAGATATTGCAGTCCTCAGGTTTCCTCTGTTAATCTGTTTGTTTTGCTGTATCTGGAGGATAAAAAATGTGGGAGTATGAAACATTTATCTGTTAATTAGCAATTATAAAACAGTAATGGAGCTTATGTGTTTTAAAATATGTAAGACAATGTTTGCTTTTATGCTTTCTTTGGAAATATCATAAGGATTGAGGTATATTCTGTAAATAATTTAAAACACTATCTGAAGAGATAGGTGTAATCAAATGAAAGACAAAAGTCTATGCTGAAAGTTGACCTTTTTAGCAAAGCTGGCTGTGTTTGTATAAGCACAAATGTCTTCGTGCCAGCTTCAGCATTAGGACTTGCCTAATTCATTTAAACATATGCAAATGAATACAAGGTGTCAGGCTATGCCAGTTAATCGCTCAATGAGTTGCATTTGTCAGCAAAATTTCCTTTCAATACCCTTTCCCTGCTCCACTGATAAGAGAAGTTTTTGTTCTTTCTGTACACAGAGGGATGGAACATTTAGAGTATCTCCGTGCTTACTTGATGGGGTGCAACCATCGTCATCATGGGGGAAAAATGCAGAATAAATCAGCCTGCAGAGTGATTTTGGTTGACACGTGGTGGGATCATACATCTGAAGTTTAACCTGGCAGAGTTTCTGTCCCTTCTGAGCCACAAACCCCTGTCAGCTTCATGCTGCAAAGCAACACCAGACAGAAATCCCCACGCTGAAAAATTTACACTGAGCCAGCAGGAAACTGAGCCATTTGCAAGTGTGTTCACCAGGGAGAAGCTAAAAGGGGAGGCCACGTTCAGAGGAGGATTTCTGTGTCCTGATTTCATTGAGAGCAGGATTGCACTGGTAGGGGAAAGGCAAGTCCTGCGAGGCTTCCAACTGCAGCTGGAGCTTGAGGAGACAGAGCTGCAGAGGGACAGGGATGCAACAGCAACATAAAACCCCTTTCTTGCTAAAGGGATATCCCCTGGCCTTTATCACCAAGGTGTATCTGTGGTTTTATTTATTACTGTCAGCTGATAGACCATGTCTGAGAAGTCGCCTTTAAGATTCTCTTCCCAAACACTCAAAGAGGATGAGTAAATGTGGAATAGAACTTTAAGAGTACATTTTCTAAATCTGAGTAGAGGAGTGCCCAGGTCGAACTGGGCTCGTCAGCTTGGAAAAGGAAAAGCTGGGGACACAAAGGGGATTCAAGAAAGCCATGGGTGGACTAGGCCTCCAAAGTGACTGCAAGCTCTCTTAATCTCAATCAGTTGGCCTCACAGCAAGATATGGGCTCACTGACGTGGGCAGCTCTGCTCTGAGGTTCCTGTTTCTTTGTAATCTCATCATTATTTATGGTGAGATAGGACTTCTGCAATGATTTTTTGTCTCTCTTCCACATTTGGGGGGGGGCTGTGAAGCACCAAGGTCTTTGTGTCTAGGAAGGGCTCCAGTGAATTGCTTTGAACTGCAGAAAAACTCCCTCATGGAAGGCTAGAAAAGATGCGGGTGATCTCTGAGATGATGAGCTTACTCAGGAGGTTAAAGTTTATGGTGAAGATGTTGAGCTGGCACAAGCAGCGACCTTGGGAGGGAACAGAAAGACACTGAGGAAGTGAGGTGCCAACCCCCATTATTTCTGAAGCTTCCTTCTTTGCCATTTCCTTCATTTCCAGATCCAGCTATCAGCGTAAGGGTAGCTTTGATGAATTTTCAAAGCACACGGGCAGATACTCTCCTACAGAGAAACAGCAGGCTTTAATGGCAAGCCAGAAGGAGCTGCCTTCCTTGCCATTAATGCCACCTGAGGATTGAAAACCCTCAGAGTAAGTCTAGAGGGATGCCAGCCAAAGCTTCCTATTGTTTCAGAAAAAATGTGCCTGTCATTAAAGCATGGCAGGGAAGTGCTTCCATTATCTCCTGGAGATATTCCTCCCTTCCCATTGCCACTTCCTTCCCATCACCACCCTGCCAAGTTCCTGCCAAAGCAGACACTCCTATAACACCCACTGTTCTCTCAGCCTTGGTGCTATTTGTATTAATCCCAATATTAATTGTCACTATTAACCCCAGGGGAGTTGGGAGGGCAGTTTTCAAGCCAAAGCAATGCCAATGCCATCTCACTTCTGCAGGGAATTTCATGTCCATCCATCAAAGGCAACACAAAGAGAGAGACTTTAGGAGGTCAGATGTTGAAAAACCACGAAAAGCTTGCATTTCCCTGCAGTACTCTGAGCTCTATTCACCTCCATACTCTGCACCTTCTCTCAACTGCCCTGTATCATGGCAACCAGCTAATGGGACTGTGCCTTAATAAAAATAAGCTCTGCAACCAGAAATAAGTGAATATTAGATATTTTCCCTCATTTGTGACTCTCAACCTTGTGGGGGTTTTAGGTGGTTTTTTTTTTCCTGTTCCTGCTGCTTTTCTCCTGAGGCTCTACCAGGGGTTCAGACCTGAGCAAGCTGGACACAATTTTCAAATAAAAATAGCCAGCTTATCTCTCAAACAGATTCAAACAAATTTTTTTTCTAAATTGGAGGTTTGGGGGAGTCCTTTGCATGTTGGATCTGAAGACCAGATTTCCCATTTCATGAACCTTGTGTCACAATGACATCCCAAGTGTCCTGGGTGCTCCACCTTGGAGGAGTTTCTGAGGAGAAGCACTTCTGCTTGCTCATTTGAGAGACCTCCCAGGGCACACGGGACACCACTCATACTTCACTGCAACACACAACGCTCTGCTGTCAACAAAACTGTGTGTTGCTAGAAACAAAACAAAAAGAGAGACTAGAAAAATAAAGTTAGCTTTGTGGAAGGAAGTTGCTAGTTAAGAACGTGGCTGTTGGAAACAGGTGTTAATCTTTACTGGCTTGGTCCCTGCAGGAGTCACACAAGGTGCCAAAATGTCCCTCAGCTTCTTGTAATGTCATTGCCAGCCGCACAGAGAGTGCAGTGACTTCTCCTCCCTCCCCTGCCCTGAGAGACACAGAAGAAATAAAGGGGGAATATATTTGGCATGGAAGTCCTGCCTCGGGAAGTGCTGGCTCTATCTGCCATTGCCCGTTGCAAACAAGAACAGCAGGGGCTGCAGCTCAGCTGCCAGATTAACCCAACAGCAAACTGCTAACACCAGTTCTAGCCCATGTAGGATTTTCTGAGGCCTGACCACATTACCTGTCCCAAAGGAAGGCCTTCTCCTTCCTCTGCTCTAACACACCCCACAAATTTGGCAGCGCTGCCTCATGGTCCTGCAATCCTGTGGGAAGTTCCTGCTGGTGGAAGAGCTTCAGTGAGCTGAAATGCACTCCAGGCTAGGTGCAGAGCCCCAGCCCCCAGACAGACCAACCAAAGATTTGTGGAGAAGTGGTGGGATTGGAGTGGTTGGGATTGTTCTGCTTCATGCACTGGGGCCATTGCATTGTACTGTACAGGGGGAACCTTTGGCATCATACCAGACTTACTCCCACTCTTTCTGTGCAGGTATTAATAATAAAAATGGCAAGAATTGCAGTCCCTTCCCTGCTCTCCCACTGTAACAAGTGAGTCTGATTTTCAGACAATATGACAGCACTCCCAGTTACCTTGTGAACAGACCCAGCCCGCAGCTGTGGCTGTGACACAGCAGCTTGAGCACGCAGCACACGCAGCTGTAACAGGTACAGCAGCCATGTGTTATCCTGCTTCTGGTCTTGGGCAATTAAACATCTGCTTTCCACAGGGAAATAATCTTTTTTGTGTAAGCCTAAGGGAAAGGAAGCTGGCTTCTTTCATTTTTCACACCGTGCATTTACTCTTCATTAAGATAGATTACAATTAAGGCAGCCCAGCATCACTCAAGCCATTCCTTTCCACCAATAATGACAGGCAGCAACTTTTGATCACTGGCCACTTCGATTGCCAAACCATCAACCTTTTTGCCTGTTCATTCAAAGAGCCTTTGGGGAGCTACCAACTCATGTGCAAGCTCCAAACACTCCCATGGTACAAATTCACATCCCAGCTTCTTTGACCCACTTCTAATTGTTGCATTCAAATCATTATTTTTAGATTATGCACTTTAGAAAAATAGCCTCTATGCAAGGCAGAAAAGCCAAACTGAAGACAACTTGCAAATTCCAACCACCTCACACTACAGCAATGTCCAAGAGAGAGGCCATAGAATCAGAGAATAGCTGAGTTTGGATGGCATCCCTGGGTATCAGCCAGTCCAATCTGAATGCCTACGAGCACCTTGGCTAACAGATACCATAAATATAAATCTGCAAGGACAGAGCAGAGAGTTGTTGCTCAGAATTTGCAGGGGGATTTTAAAGCTGAAATGTGATGTGCACTTAGCTACAGACTTCCAGAAAAAACAGGGGTATCCTTGTAATAGTTTGTCCATTCAATTTGTTTGGGGTATGCACATATGAGGCCCAGTCATTCAGGACACGGGAGCCAAGTGCACACAGATTTTTATGCCCTGTTCTAATACCCATTCCCTGTTTACTGCTGCAGCAAACCAAATGCAATTTCTCATGTGTTTGTCCAATGTGAACACAAATCTGGCCTCTGAACTTCCCTGGTCCATTTTGAGCCTTCTTTAAACTTCAGTGGCTGTCTCAGACAGGTTCCCCCACTCTCCCCAGGTTTTCCACTTTTTGCACATTTAGCACATTTCCACTTGCAGTTTTGCCTTTTTGCCAGTGCAGTCAAGTGTGTTTTCAAGCAGCTGGGGGTTCACTGGTACACACGTGCATTTTACACATTTTGAGACTTCTAAGCCAAATGAAGAGAAGCAGCAGTTTGGCTCCCCCTGAGCCATCACGCGGGGCTGGAGCAGACCCAAGAGGGTGTGTGTGCATGTGTGAAAGGAAGGGAGAGCACTAACGAGCTCAGGTTGCATCCAAGACAAAACAGTTACTCATTGCCAGAAGCCAGTGGCTTTGCCTACTTGAGGAATTCCCATCTCTAACCTTTGCAGATAAAAAAACCCCTGTTGCATTTAGCCAGCCCCTCATCATCCTCTCATTTATCAAACACAAACAACTGTCTCTAACAAGTCAACCAAAGCATACAGGGAAATGCAGCATTCCCAGCTCTTAAACCTATCGGTTACAAGCAAAGAGACAGTGGCTAAACAAATAGAGGAGTAATCTTTCAGAGGAATTGGCTTCCTATCTATTCTGAGAGTGCCTGCAAACGCAGCAGTGATTTATTAACCTCTATTGAAGGACAGAGCTGTTAATAAAAGTTCACCTACAAAAAACATGCAAAATGTGGATATCCACAAATGACAAGTTCCTGAGATTCCCATTTAGCCCAAATCAGCACAGCACAGGGCATAAGCAATTGCATCTATTCAAATAACCTGCTTAAGTCCCATTGGTTTCTTTTATTTGAAATAAAGACCTAGATCCAGAATAAAACAAGAGCACTTTTCATGACCTAAGTTCTTAGAGCCGGCAGCTTCATACAGTTAAAGTCATGTTCAATGTTACTGCATTAGGAACCAAGTCAAAAAGAAGAGGTCAAGAAGTAGTACCCACACTTGCAAAGATCTCTCATGTATTATGGCTTATTTGCATTTGCATAAAAACCCAGGTTTGGGATATTTTTCATGTCCACTGGCCTAAATTTGATGTAGTTCAAATGAGAGCAGAATCTGGCTTTGTTTTAGTGAATGTGTTGAGTGTATGATCTCTTAGGACTCAATATTCTGGGTAATTATGCTTTTGTGGAGAGCAGGATGTTGCATGAAGGGCTCTCTTCATTAGTTTACAGACTTACTTTTTAATGCTTGAAACATTTTAATAGCACTGAGGACCATAAAGCTGTTGTGGCAATTAAAAGAAAATAGATTATATTTTTAAGTAAGGTACCAAAAATCATACTGTTCATGCCTGCCAAAAATAGCAGCTTTGGATTTCTCATAAGAATTTCAGCACTGAAAGGAGGGGAAAAATGTCAGAGCAATCATTCCTCACTCTGGGAATCAGTGAAAAAGCTTAGTGGTCCAGACTGTGCAAGATCCACAGTCCAGATTCCCACCACTGTGTCCCTCCTGTGCTCATTTAGACATGTGCAAAGTAGATATAAATTTCTATTGCAGCAGAGAAATATTCCTGCTTTCCCAGTTTCCAAAAGTTTAAATGACAAAACCTATTACAGGCCAGGGGAGAATCAGCCCCAGAACAGTACTTGTTTAACTGAAACGCCTCAGATATTTTGCTTTTTCCCAGGAAGGAAAGATCTCTGAGAATAGATTTTTCTTGTATTATTTCTAATAAATTCTGGTCCCAACACAATGAAAATATGCTGAAAAAAAAGACTGTTAGACTTGTCCATAAGATTAAGAAAAAGGATCCAGCTAGAAAAATTAAAGGAAATTTTAAGGACTTGTTATCAAAAATTATTTCAGGTGAATGAAGGAGCTTAAATTAGGGGTAAAGCTTTGCAGAGATTTTTTGTTAGGTTTTCTGGTTGCAACATACAGATCCACAAGTATTCCCATTGTATTTGTCCCATGTGAGAGTTCATTAGATTGTTAAATCTATTTGCAAAAAGACACGGGGCTTTAGCTGTGCATAGACTAACAAATGTCTGGGCAATAATGATATGAACTCTATCCAATATTTGTGCTGTTTGCAGCATATTAGTAAATATCAGGCAGAATATAAGTCATTTGTCCTAAAGAAGCCGATAATTTAAGACACCTAAGGAATTCCAGTGCTTTGCAAGGCAGTACATGAAGTAACATGCAACTCATGCTGTCATTATGGCTTATTTGAGGGGTTTAGATAAAGGGGAAAAATGCCAAAAGCAAACTAACACTTCAGAGGCACAGCTAAGAAATGACATGCTTTATGTGCGGGGAGGGGGCGGTAACTTTTCCCTTGCTGATTTTATTTATTTTTTCCCCAAATCTGAGTAATTATGGCATTCCATTTCTTGCACAGCCTAATGCCTGGATGTATTGCCCAAACTGTGCTGCTCAAACACATTGTCAGGACACAAACTTCTCTGTCCTAGGGCACAGACTGAGTGATCCGATCCTCCACTGTCGAATTACCCTGCTTGTGTCTGGGGCAGGTCCCACTGGAGAATACACAGGAATCCTGCAGATCAGCCAGGAAGCACTCCAGCCCAGGAGAGACTTTCCTAATTCCCTTCTGAGGCACCAGTGCCAACATAATGTTCTTGGCTTAGAGAAGTGTGAGCTCCTGATTAATTTTTATTTTTAAATTAACCACTTCATGGTGGAAACCCCAAGTCTTTCCACTCCAAGGATTGCCATTATTATTAGTGACATTTAGTTGAGTATCACATAAAGAACAGCGTTTCCTGGGGGTCAAAATGCTGTCTCAGATCCAAGCTAGAACTGCTGTTGTGTTCTGTGGGGCTGACCAGCTGGAGATATGGAGAGATCTTTCTGCCCAGGACGAGCAGGGCGAAGAGCATCCTCCCTTGATTCACGATGCCACCACTGCTCACAAAATGAAGAAGGACTTCTGCTTGGAGGATAGATGCGGGAAGTGAATACAAAGAACAGAGGCACACAGATGGGAGGGAATGAGTAAAGGAAAGGGGAAGACAAACTAAAAAATTTGGTGAACTCCAGTGACAGAATCTTTGCACACAGGACATGCCTAGCACAGAAGCTGCCATGCAGCAAGGGCTCCTCCTCCGTGCCTGTGTCAGACAGGTTTGGATTTGGATTTGGCCCTTCCCAGCACAGCTGAAAAGACCTGGCTTTGGTTGTATGATCCCTGGTGATAGCCCAGGGATTCATAGTCCTGCCCAAAGGTGAGCTGGTGAGCTGGTGAGCAGCCCCAGATGAAGGAAATGTCCACATCACGGGAAGATTAATAAGATGTGTCATTCCTCAGAGAATAACTCAGCAGAATAATGGGAATATCTTCAGAAATGTCTCTTTCTTTACACCAGAATTAGCCCCCTGTGCTCATGGTCAAGCAGACCATGCTAGGCAAAATTAGGACTTGGTAATCAAGGCTTGGGCTACAATAAATCTCCCAAGGCAAATGATATCAAAATCAAAGAAGTGTGTCTACTCAGGTAGGGAAGCACACATCATGTCTTGGTTTGAGTTTGGTTTTGGTTTTTTGGGGTTTTTTTTTCCCTTTGATTTCATGTCAGGGGCAAAAAGAAGAAGCAGACATCAATTCAGCAGCCTCATGAGTGTAGTGTGTCATCCTACAGCCAGCGAGGGCAGACCTGGACACATCCTTTCCATCAGCTACTCCAGACCCTCAGTGTGGGCTTCGAGGTGCAAACCTTGGTCACTGTGAAGCCATGCTGTTCCACACAGGGACATTTTAGTATGCAGCTGACAGCTCTCACTTGCACTTTACACTACAGACGTGGCAAGTCTGCAGGCACATGAGCATTTACAACGCTCTTGGGTTACTGAGTACGCAATGGCTCATGTGTTCGTGCCATTGGCAGGCCTGGCAGAAACCCAATATCACTCCTGACTATGTGGCAACCCCGAGTTTAATGATCAAAACTGAAACAAAAAGCCCAGATAACATTAAAGTCACGTTTCAGCTCAATCTCTGTAACTTTGAACCATTAGGTCAAGGCTGAAGGTTTCCTGGGGAATTTTTCAGCAGGACAGCCACGTAGCTCACTTCAAAGCGCACGGACTTCAAAATCTCATCTTTGACAAGGGATCATTTAAAACCTGCCCAGTTGTTGTTGCAGGGCAGAATTCAGGTCTGAGGATGAAACAAACCATTACCTTTCCAACCTGCTGCACCTGGGTGCTGCTTTGCTGGAGGCAGAGACCCAGAAATTCCCTCCCCATCGCCTTTTGGGCCCATCCCCAATTTTGGTTCTCATTAACTGCCTCTCAGTAGAATGGAGGGCCCCCAGCAGAGATCAGTGCCTGACACCACAGATAGGTACAGAGGGTGGGATTCCTCTCACCTCATTTTAGCTGTCTAAAGATTAGCTATCTAGTTTACACTAGTCATCTAGTCTCCCTTTATAGTCCATGGGGAGAGATAGGCACCTTTGTGGCAAAATTTGTCAAGGGTCCTAGCTGATGAATTTAATGTGTGTGTTTAGGCCTGAATTCAGCACAGTACTTAAGCAAATGCTTATCTTTAAGCACATGAGTGATCTGATCTCTGTTAAGTGGAGCACTTCAGCATGTTCTGAGTTTAAAGATTACCATGGGCCTAAGTGCTTTGCAGAACTGCTGAGCGTGGAGTTGGGCTTGACACATGAATCATGGCAGAGCATGAACCCAAAGCACAGCATTGAGCCTGGAAGAAAGAGGGATTTGGGGAAGGGTGATGGGAGGGAACACAATGCTCAAAGGAAAACAATGTTTGAGGGATGGCTGAAAATCCCAGGTGAATAAAAGAGACTGGAAGGCTTAGAGACAGCCCTGGGTGAGTGTCTCTGGTAGCTGTAAAATTCCCAGTGGTCACAGCAGGTGCTCTGCCCTCCTTGCTGCTGCCACAGAACAAGGTGACATTCAGTGCAATGGAAATGCAACAAATCCAAAACCAATATAGAGAACATGGATTCAATGCAGGTGCAATGAATTTATGGACATCACCACCACAGGAAGTCACAGAGGGTTTAACAGTACCAAACAAGAGGCTGAATATTTCTGAGGATATCCAGAGAGTGACAAAAATAATACCAAAAGGGAAAATTATGGTGTGATTCCCCAGCACCCTTCTCTGGGGCTTGAGCCAGTTTCTAATGGCTAGAAACCAAGGTGCAACCCACAAGAAAATGATGAGGGAGTGCAGATAACCTCACAGCAGCCTCTGTTTGGATCTCTCACATCACTCTGAAGCTTTTTGTACCAACCACTGTCAGATTCACACTGAACTGATGTGAGCATCCGTCCCTGGGCTCTTCTTTTGAACCTCTGTATGCAAAAAAATCCTATAACAGTCTCAGCACTTAAACAAACCCCTGAATTTAAATTTTAAACTCCAGTTTCTCCTGTAATTAATGGGTGCTGGTTGGAGCACAGGGCTGCATTTAGAAAAGGTTGACTTGATAAGGTAAAATTAGCCCAGTGAGACAACATCCATGTCTATAACATACTCTGAACTATATCCCATGCTTTCTAAATACCCTGTTCCACTTCATGCTGACAAAAGTGAGATCTTAACTATGTCCTGAACTACAGAGGGAAAACATCAGCTCAGGGAGGGTCTGTATATTTATGTATGGTCCAGGTTTTCACATATCTCTATCTGTACCCAAACCTGGATCTGTTAAAATGAGAGATCTTTCAGTTCTTTTTCTAATCTTGGTGTCATTCTGCCTACAAATTGCTGACAGACAGATGTCATGTAGGTCCCATGGAAGAGGCCGGGAGAGAGGATGCTGCAGGTACCAAACTCATTTTAGGGAGAAAAATACCAAAGAGGCAACAAGACAAGCAGGAAACCCAAAGTAAAAAGCAGAAATTCAAATGCCACGGCAAGAAATCCCTTTCAATTGCACTGTACAGCCTTAGAATCTTTGTGCAAGAATGATGTTTTACCAGTTTGAGTTTGGGACGTTGTTTTATAGCCATGTTCTCAGCACAGAGCCCTGCCCTGGGAGACATCTCTCTTCCCCTTCCAGGAGGGACAAGTGATGCAAACATCTGACAGGTGACCCTGCCTACAGCCCACATTGCAAAACATCACAAGAGAAGCACAAAAAATTACTGCTGCACTTCAAATCAGGTGTCTCCCATGCCAGTGGTTGGAACAGAACAAAGGGTGGAGAAATCTGAATTCTGAGGAATAAATTCCCTTATTTTCTTACAGGAGATCTTTGCATGACAGAGTAATTTGCCCATGAGGCTCCAAGTGGGAAACAAGCCTGAAAAACATCAGCATCTGCAGATTTTAGCTGTCTTGGTCTAAGTAGGAAAGCAGGCAGGGAAGCAAAGATGATTTACCTTTTTTCATGGGAAAAAAAAGGACATCCAAGCAGAAAGTCAGAGGAATCACCTTCCAATATTTTTTTCTCTTCTTATACTATATTCCTTTTCTTTTCCTACGTGGGTGATAGTTACAGGAAGCCGATTGAAGATGTTTCATAGTGCATGTCAGGAAATATTAATATCACCTTTTAATTACCATACAACACCCTGAGTGCTTTTACAGGATGTGTTGAGGGGGAGAGCTTTATAGCTAAAATGAGTAATAGAGCACCTTTCAGTACCTCCGGCCTTTGGAGTGCTGAGCAGAAAATTAAATTTTAAAAAAACCCCAATCAATATTTCTAACACAAATACATTGCTTCTAACTATTCTGAATTGTCCCTCATCTCTTAGTATTTTGTTTTTCTTAAATGGTCTCCCTGGAGACAAGTGATTGCATGAGGTTATGGGCTTTTCCTTAAAATAGAAGAAATTGTAAGTTTTTAACTCCTGGTGCCTATGAAGAAAAACCTGAACAATGTTCCTAACAACCCAGAAGCTGATTAAAAGAAGCCCCATGTTTTGTTTTCTGTATTTATTGTCTCCATTCTCCAAGCTCATCTCATGTATTTGGATACCTGCCAGACGACTTATGAATATTCATCGCAAATTACCAAAATACAAAGTAAAATAAGTGTTTGGGCATTAGACTGGCAGAATCTGGATGAGTATTCGTGGGGCTTGTTGAGTACCTGGGCAGGAACCCTGGTGCTGGGGCTGCAGGGAGCAGCCACACACACCAGCACACAGGTCAACCCATGGTCACTGATTTCCAAGGGCTTTGTGTCAGCCACAGCTACCAAACTCCTTGGTGCTGACTGTGCCTTTAAACTTTATTCCTTCTGCAGAAGGTATTGCCATTGATTGATTAAAATCTTGGCTCGCTGGCCCAGGCTGACTGCAGTGCCCCACGGCACTGGCTGTGATGATGACTGCTTCAGTTCCCCACAAAGAAATGTGTGTTTGCCTCTGTGTGGAGGGGAAAAAATAACGTATTTTCCCCAGTGATCAGCAATCCACATGGATTTCTAATAATCAGAGGGCTTCCTCTGGTCCAGCAGCATGTTGTAAAGCAAAGTTTATGATGTTGAAACAGCGATTGCTGGCGGCTGTCTTCCTAATTTCTTGCCTAAGTGAAGTGCAGAGACCAATTTCCCATTTTACTGTTACCTTCAATAAAAATTAGCATTTAACTTGTCAGAAGGAGCTATCTCTCATGCCAAGCAGTGTCACAATGTTGAAAACTCTGCACTAGTATGTTTCTGTTAGCTTTTTTCCAGCAGCAGGGCAGTTCCCAGAATAAAGGAGCCAAGATTCAATTCCTTGTAATTATTGACAGACGAAACACATGTGCTTAACAAAAAGGCAGGCGTGGAAGTACAGCCCAGGGCCAAGTTTAATGGTCTATTGGTGATAGCCTGCAACAAATGGACATTTGAGAGATTTGTGCACTGCCTGTGAAATGAATGAAAATGGATTTTTAATTATGCATCAGCTGTAGAAGTTGTTTGCAGCCAAGCCACTTTTAAGCCGGATGTTGGGAAGATCAAGATGAGAGTTTTCATCCTGAGAGCTCTTGGCTTTGGTTGAAACTCTCTTGCCGCTTAGGCAAAGCCAAAGCCTTTTCTGGTGTTTACAGCTGAGGGGTTTGGATCTGCTGCCACTGTCACCTCCATGGAGATGAGCTTTTTGCTCCTGACCTCACCCCTGGCTGTCCCTCTCCTCCGTGGCTGTGAGGAATGGTCCCCCCAAGGCCCCTGCAGCTCCACAAGCTGCACAGCTCCTGGTCAGCTCATTGTGTTGACTTTGAGGAAAGTCAGCTGGACATTCCCACTGTGGCCCACAACAACAACAACTGCTGGATTCAGGCCAGGTGCCCAAACCTCCCCCCCACATCATGGTGCCCACCCTGCAGTGCCTGGGCTGGCTATTTTAAATATGCATATTTTCAAATATACACAATCTTCTGACACTGCAATTAGCGGTGTGCGAGCAACGTGGGTGGGATCCATCTCACTCAATTTCAGCTTCCTAACACAGAGGTGTCACCCATCTGGGCTTTCCCTGTCATCAACAGACAGAGGGAAGCACAGCCAGAGGGTGATTCATCGCACAGTTGCAGGTTGGGTACGGTGAGCTGGCTCCTGGAAGCAGGGATAACTCCACAGGTTGTGATGGAAGTCTAGACACCCACCTGCAGCCAGACAGCCAATTCTGAGACAGTGAAGGGAGAGCAAACCCACCCTGTGTACCTGACCTCAGGCAGGCACTGATTTCAGTGAGGGGGCCTTCAATTAGCAAGATTCACAAATGTTGACAGGCACAACTGTCTGAGACAATTCTTTTGGTTCCTTGATGTCTCAGAACTGCACCCCCTTGCATCCCATCCCACTGCTGACTCCATAGCACCTGAACCAAATCAAACCAAGGGTAAGAAACTTCTGAATTGGAAGGTACTGTGCTTCTGGACATGCCTGACCATGTCAGAAGGATGGGCTTGCTAAAATATGAACTTTGATATCATCAACGCTGGTTTAACATATAAAGAGTTTCCTCCTTCATTTTCAACCCTTTCCCTTTTTACAATCCTTAATATTAAACAGGTCTGAAAGTGTGATTTTGTTTGTCTTCAATAGGGTCAGGAATCAGAAATAGGTCATATCCTGGGACCATTACTCAGGAAAAAGCTTTCTTTGACTGACCCAACTGAATTAAGGACCTCAAGATTTGGTTCTTGTGGAAACAACTGTGCTTGAACCAATGAGATAAAGATCGCCCCCTCAGAGAGCCTTAAATCAAAAAGATCATCTTAGTTTCTGTACAAATGGGGCTTCCTCATATAAGCCCATTGACTTTTTGAGTAATTTTAAGGGATTCTGTAGGTTTCTGAAGGATTTTCTCATGCAAAAAAAAACCCCAAGTCTCTGACAGCAGACTGTGTTGAAGCTTAATCACTTCTCATCCAAAATGCTCACTAAACCTCTATTTTAGGGGGAAAAAATGCAGGGAAAAAACACAAACCACCAACCAAACAGGGATATAACTACATCTTCTCCTAAATGAAGTGACACCATGCGTAGACTTTTCTCTAAAGTTGCTTGAAAAATTTGTCAAAACTGTAAGGTTTTGAGAAGTGTTCAGGTTTGACTGAGATCCACACCACTGAAGGAAGGGTAAAACTCTAATCGACTTTAAGAGGAAAAGGATTTGGCCATAACTGAGTACTTCTGAAAATCCCACACCACTCTTCTTATCAGTAATGTCTGAAGGGAATGTGGCAGATGCTCACAATTAAGATTCACTTCAGATGTAGATCCCAAACTTAACATAATGAACTTGATTAATTCCAGGAAAATATAATTAGGACATGTTTATAGGCATTAAGCCATTCTGATGAAAGAAATATTTTTCAGCCTTATGAAGAACAAGTCATAACAGACTAGTGCAGGTTTAAAAATCTCAATATGATTAATGAATTGGATTGTACTTCTATCCGTGAGCAGAACAGTAAATTAATTCACTGATGAATAGTAAGAGGACAAAAATTACCCAAACATCTTCAACCTCCAAGTGCAGTAAAACTTAGCAGCCCTACAGCACTGGAAGCAGTTTTCCATTTAAACCATGTTTAAATGTATATACATTAAAAACGGAAGACATCCCTTTAAGCTGAATTAATTACATTGATAGAACTGTATTTATAGCCTTCAAACCTCAAGGACGAAAATACTATTTCTATATTAGAGAATAATCTGGGCTTTCCAGATGTTATTTTCCAAGTTTTAGCCTTACCTCTGATAGTCTTAAGAAACAGACAGGCTGCTTAAGGCATTCTTCCTTGAAATCAGAGACAGCACAGCAGCCCATCCAACACGGCGAGTGAAAAGCTCTGTAAAGTCATTCCTGGGTTTAAAGCATTGCTTTGCATCTGGCCATTCAAAGGAAGCAATGGGACTTAGGGGTTTTAAAGCTGGTGACTACAAAACCCAGTGAACGTAGCTTTCTGTAGTTGGCAGTGGGGAACAAAAGAAGAGCTACACTCCAACTGGTTTCAGGAATTCAGCCCAGACTTTGACAGACTTTCAAGGGCTTAAAAGAGAGGAATGGGAAGGGAGAGCAGTTGGATGTGAGACATCCAAAGGACTTTCTGACCCGGAAGGATTTCTTTAAGCTGGAATAACTGTTCTGCGGTAGGCTTTGACAAATGTGCTTAAATAAACAAGATGGGTAAAAGAAGTTACACTTTATACCATTTTCTGGAGACAAAAGGACAGCCCAACTGGAAGAAAGACTATCTGTTAGTTTGTCATGGCTGATTCTCTTCAACTCACAAAGTCTTTGGTAATTGGGAGGGATTAAGAGAAGTTCAGTACATTTCTGATTTTCATGAGGTACTTGGAAACTCTCACCATTTCACATGTTCAAAGCATTGTATAAACATCACTTAATTAATACTTGCTAAACAGGGCTTTATTCAGGTGCTTCTGATACGCCTTTGAAGGGTACAAAAGTACTTAGATTTTATACTGTGAAACAATTTGATACATTTGTTCATTTTAATTAAGCTTTTCCATGTTTACATACGTGATACAAGGTCACAAAACATGATTGCACAGGTGCTGAGATGGAGAGGAACCACGGGGGCCCAAGGGGATACAGAGAGCTGGAATGGGATGAAGCTAGAAAGGAAAATTAGACAGGTATCAGTGTTTGCCGCTGAGAGCTGGAGAAGTCCTGAGTGTGCTCCGGGCTGTATTTATGGCAGGAGATGTGTTAGCCAGAATGATGCATGAGAAAGCGTGAGGGAAGCAAGTGAATTTCAGACACACGTCCCAGAAATGCCATGGAAATTTAAGTTCTAGTCCAAAGGACATCAAAGTCAATGGAAAGATTCCTACTGAATGCAGAGAGCTCTGGATCCCAGGTTTCCCAAGGGAAATCATGAAGGTGTCATTTCTGGCTCATATTAAACTTAAAAAAAAAAAAAGTAGAAGAGTAGTCTGCACTTAGAGGGGTCACATCCAGTGTCTGAATTCTGCTCTTGCACAGCCCAGTGGTCAAATAGCTGGTCCATCTCAGCCTTCCTCCTTTATTTTCTGTTTTCACTAAAACTGAGTTAGATGCACTGAAGTCCAACCAGAGCTGCTAACCTAGTAACAACCTAGTAACAGCTGATAAAATCAGTTACTTCCAAAAATTGGTCATAAAAGGCTATTACAGCAGACAGAGCAAATGGCCTGAGAACAATGAGTATTGCCTGTAAGTGTAGTCCTTAAATAATGATACCATGGTCCCATCTGTCACAAAAAGGACAATTCTACTGCTGTCTTTTGTCTGCCATTGTCTTCTGCATTTGGTTCACTGAACAAGAGAGGGAAGTTTACATGGTTGTTAGAAATGACTGGAAATGCCCAGGGACTGTGGTCTTTACTCTAGATTTTAATTCTTCCCATAACATATTTTTCAGAGATAATCTGATCTGGGGAGGAGACATAGTTTTGTCTCCAGTGTTTCCCCAGAGGTTTTGACCCCTTCGGCTCCTGGATTCCACCCCTCTGACCACCACAGATATGAAGACTATCCACTGAGTGTAGTGGTGTATTCAGCCACACTCAATTACAAAGCTTTTTTCCACTCTGTTCCCATTTTCCAGCATTCCCTCTGATCTTTTTCCTACACTGAAATATCTTCCCGAGTTATTTTTTTTCCTCCTGTCTGTCCAGCAATCCCCCAAAGTCTGCACTCATACATTTACCATGGGAGTTTCTGTAGGACATCAACTTACTAAAATGCGTGGAATTTCTTGGTCCTGCTAGTTAGAACATGATTTGGTCTTCATTCAAAGTGAAAGGCAAATATTTGTCTGGCAAGGTGACTCTAAGCATTTACTACGTGTTACTTATCCAGTTGAGTCTTGGCAGTTCTCCCTACCTCGCATAGACTCTCCTCTCCTCTAGTTTTTTATGCTCAAGTAAAGCTCCTCCTGCCTCGCTCTGCTGCTGAGACAAGCAGTGCTAATTTCTATTCTCTCAGTGTGGGGTGGAACACTGCATTGCCATTCATGCCTTCCCCAGCTGAAGCACAAATATCAGCCCTTGCTGTACCCGCAAAAATAAATGTGTTAAAGACCACGACTGGCCCAGGCAGGACAGTATGGGGCCCATATAAGTACTTTACTGGATAGGCAAAACCAAGTCCTAAAATGGGATAAACTTTCATCTCGCTCTTCACGAGGGTAGTGCAGCCATTTCTCTCTGTGGGATCTCACATGAAGAAATTACTTCTTGTGAACGTTTCACTCCCTCCACCCTGGTGAAGGACACTTGCTGGCATGTTTCCAACCATGCTAGAAGATTACTGAAGCCTCCTGGAGGTGAGCCAAGCCATGTCACATCCATGGGGCCCACTTTGCATTTTTGGCTTGTATGTGATTTTTGTTTTCAGCTATGGTGGATAAAGTTTTCAAGTATATGATTCATTGGTGCTCTGCGTCAAGCCTACAAATCTTTGCTTCTGAAAGCCTTCCCTTGCTCCTAAATCATATGCCAGGCTAGGCTGGAAAGGCAGAATTGTCATTCAGAGGCTTGCATATGGCTCAAGCGAAAATTGCTTAGTAGGGGGTGATGTGACTTTATGATACCTATGCTGTCAGCTGAGGAGGGCTTTTTATAGTTAAATGTGATGACAACTGCACCCTATTTATACCAATGAACTTAGGCATATCAAAATAGTAACATCAAGAGGAATATCCTGGGCAAAGAAATCCACACTGCTCGGTTTACGCTTTAAAATAAATATTTCTTTAGCTTACAATTGATCACTGGCTACAAACGTTGCAGAAGTATTTTGTGGCTTTGACTCCACCCTGAAAACAAGAGGAGGTGTGGGGCTTGGCTCATTCAGGATTATGGGAGTGACCAGGCACACGTGGATGTAGGTTGCCATCCCTACAACCAAACATCCACAGTCCCTCTGGACATTTCACTCTGTCTCCAGGGCAATTTGAGCAGCAAACAACCAGTAAGGGAAGAAAACTTGTAATTTCATGGTTTGCATTGCTCTTACCTTTTTTTTTTTTAATTATCATTATTATTACTATTATTATTATTATTATTACTATTCTAAGCCAGGACCAGCACATTTTCACCAGCTGAGTGCAGGGTGGAAGGAGTGTATCTGGAAGCCAGGCATCCCTTTGTACTATGGAATTTTTGGGGGTGTCTTTAGGCCACGCTGAAAGAAGAAGCAGCATTCCCCAGCTCTCAGCTTTCACCCTCCTCCTGAGAGGCTCCTGAGCAGCTGAGCACAGCAGAGCAGTGCTGGGTTTTTAGACACAACTCATTTAATGGAGTGGGCAGGCTGGTAGGACCAGCACGCTGCTGCCCATGGTCCCAGAGGAGTCATCCACTGCTCAGCCCACTTAGCTCCATGCTGTGGGAAGATTCACCTTCAGAGGGTAGGCAAGGCTTGCCTGCATTGCTGAAACAAAATTCAAATTTAATAGTCACATTTGCTCTTTTGCACCCTGTGGTATGATTACCAGAATTCAGTCTGGTCCCAAATCCCCCTTGCCACCAGTTCCCACAGCTTTGGAACGGTTTAGAGGTCACTCTGCATTTTGCTCTATAGCCCTAATTACTACTCAGCACTATAATTGATACGTTAAAGCCTATTAAAGTATGGAGCCAAGCCACTGCTTTACAGTCACTGCACTTGTAATGCCAAAAATCACTTACAGTTTGTTTCTGTGCTTCATTTCAGCTACTTTTAAATAAATGTCTCTCCCCAGGACCTGGACGATGCGAAAGGGATTTAGACTCAGAGTGTGAAAGTTGCAGCCTGCAGCACCAGAAAAATAAAGCGTTCTTACAAAGCTATTCAAATGGATTTCCCTCACTGATTGCTTCAGCCAAAAGTAAATTATAAGCCAGACATTATCAAAGAAAATCACTGCAGCACATTCCAGTTCATTTCACTGTACAGCAAGGATTTGCATGCAGAGGTGCAGGCCCTGGGTCACATTTTCATATTCACCAGGCGAACTCACACACCAGAGCAGACTTTATTTATACATGTATACTTTAACTATCACTTCTGTTATTTATTATGGCAGAGGATGCCTTCAGGACATTCTTGAGGGGATGAGCTGTCTGGCATGCATATAAAAATGAAGCAGCAAAATCGAGTACAATTAAACTTAGCAGAACTATTAAAAGCCTTAGACACCCAGCAGTCAGGCAGGGCTACTGCAGGACATTTCTAAAAGCTCATGAATACAAGATAAGAGGGGAAGGGGCTGCCAAATGTCAAGGTGGAATGTGTGCTCTTGCATATAATTTCAAAAGAAATACTGGGAAACAGAGGGAAAGCAAGAGAGCTCAAACTGTGCCTTGTGTCAGGACAACTTGTGTCAGAGAAAAGAATAACAAGGAGAAAATACAAATGCTGAGATAAATATAGCTGCAGTTTATTAGAGAACAGCATTCTCAAAATCTAGGAAATAGATGGGTTTCCTCAGGAAAATTCTGCAAATACAGAAGGACTTAAACAAACTCTACCTGTTTCAAGAGAATTAAATGCTCTGTAGCTCAGATCATGCTGGGAAAACTAAGTCAAACTGAACTCTTTATAAAGCCTTTTAAGAAATGTTTGGCCAAAATTTCAAAGGGATCTCAAAAGTCACTGGGCACTTCTATTCAGGCATAGAAATAGGCACACACAGTCTCACAGGGTTTGTTCTGCCATTAGGTTTGTTTTTTCCATCTGAGTCCTGTAAGGAGGCATTACAGACATGGAAATAAAACTTCATCTGTGTGGCATTTGCCCCACAACAAGAGTGTCAGGTGCACCAGGTAACGTGTGGACTTGTCTTCCCAGCCTCAGGACAAACCTGGACTGACACCCCACGAGACCCAGAGCTTCAGAGGAGCTCAGCTACCTGCCTTGCAACAGCACCTGCTTGGATTTCTCCAGTGCCACACTCGAGAGAGACAGAGACAGAGGGGACAGAGAGAAATTAATATCTAAAATCAGTGGGGGACTAATGGGTCTGATACCTGAGACAGCAGGAGGCTGGACTTCCCAGCACTGTGTTTCTCAATCCCTGTGGCCCTGCAGCTCCCACAGGGTTCAGCACATGGGAATCTGCTTCATCTTTCAACCATGACCTGGATTTGGCAGTCACAGAGGAGAACCTGGGATGTGCAAAAGTTCTGCATCAGCTGCACCTTGCACAGCCCAGGGAACTGCCCCCCTTAGAGCCAGCAGAGACACCAAAGTGGCAGCCACCGAGGGACAACCACTTTTAAAAAGAGAAGCACATTTTTAAAAAGAGGAGGGCATGTGAGGGATGTGTGGAGCCAGGCTGGTCGTGTCCTGTTTAGGGGGTCACTTGAGTGAGGACAAGGCAGCTGGACACCACCCTCCTCCATGCCCAGCCCTCAGCAGACTTCCCCCTCTTCCCACGTCTCTCCTCGGTGTTTGCACATGCAATGTGGGACCACAGGCCTGGATTTAACCTGACAGGAAATTCCCAGTGGAAAAATGATGCCCAAACAACCTCAGCCTCTTCAGATCTGACTACATTCCAGATGTGGTCCTCTACAGCTGTATTACATATCCAAACTCTGCATATCACACTCACGTCTCTGATAAGGAACCAGCTGCTTCTGCAACTCTTGCCTTTGGCTGGAACCAGGACATTATGACAGTTTGACTCTCACTAAATTCTCCCTACTCCTGGCATACTTGGGACAGGCTCTGACTGCTCTCCAGTCTCCTGAAAGAAGAGCATTTTATCCTGGATCCATGTGAAAAAGAGGCAGATCTCAGCTGGTGGGATATGGCTCAGCTTCCTGAGATGAACATTAATAGAGTTTGAATACCCAACTCTCAGCTTACTGGGAGGTGCCATCATAGCTCTGAGACAGCACTGGACTGACAAACTGCAGTACATGTCTCATCCATCACCCTGATACACAGGAGCTCTGAGCCAGCCTCAGCCAAAGTCAATAGAGTGCCACGAAGACTCAGGATAAACTTCAACTGGAACAGCAGTAATTGTGTCTGTCACCCTCTGGAGATGTAGAGAAAGCAAAACCCTCTGACACTGTTCGAGGACCTTTAAGCTGCCGGGCAGACTGGCCATGGAAAATCCTCGAGCTGGAGGAGGCTGTCCCAAGGAGCTACTGCAGAGCCAGTGGGCAGGAGCTCCAAACAATTTGTTCCATTTGAGATATACTAAGAGACTTTTCCATGATTACTTCCAAGCCGGACAAGAACAAGTCTTTTCCTGCCATCTGAAATACATCCTACTAGTGTAATACTGGTTTAAGGAAAGAAAGGGAAAAAAGAAACCTATTTAAAAATTACTGCAGTTAAGCCATGCCCAGGAAACATTGTAGAAAACAAATTTTGTCATGTGGGCACTGGAGCATAGATGAGTGCTTTTAACCAAGAAGATGATTGTTGTGCTAAGCTGGCTCTCTTTGTGCTCCTCAAATGGGATTGCAAAAATTAGTAGTTAATAATGAAATGTCAAAGGGTGAAGGAAGTGCAGGTTCCCCCACATAGCTAGGTCCCTGTTTGGGAGTTTCCGAGCAGTTTTCCACATCCATTTGCTATTCAGCCATGCTGCCAAAACTGCCAATAAATGGAGTAGTCATAGCTGTGCTTTTTGTGCTATTCATCCCCGGGGCCTCCACGTTGGACAGACGCAGCTCATTCATTTCATAAGGCCAACAAACAGAGGCCGGGTGCTGGAGGCATCCGGCCCCCGCTGAGTTGGCTCAGGTCTTCCTCACCATGAGGGTCTCCACACACCACTGCTGGCCCTTGGAGCTGCTCACTCGATGAAATTTGTGCTCCTTTCTTCCGATTAATGAAACAGAACCACAATTGTCAAGGCAATGCTCACAGTGATCTAATAGGTCATTCCTATCTTTAACTTCTATCATTCAAAATAGAAGGAAATAATTTTCCAATCGTTTGAAAGTTCGCATTGTGAGCAAAATAAAGCAAAGTTCACCAACCTTTAATTTGCTTTGTGAGTTTTTCCTCTTATGGGTATTTAAAGAAATTAGATGTGACAATTCTGGATAATTAAATTCTTTAAGGAAGGTCAAAAAGCTCCCCAAAATAGAGAAAATATAATGTTTCCAAAAGGCTGTTAAATCCTTTCCAGTAGATTTTGAAATAATAATAATAATAATAATAATTTTATTTTTTTTTAAAAGCCCTCTGTTTCTCTGCCAAGTGCCACCAAACAAATCCATATCAAAGCCAGAATCCTCTCACACAGGCTAGTGCTGCACACTAGAAAGATAAGTTTCCTGATCTGAAAATTAATCTGAGTCATGTCTGCATTTTAGCATTTGTGAGGAGCACTTTTGTAATACTGCTAATTCCCTGATTAGTCTGACAGGACTTTTTTTCGCCCAGATAAAGGGATTCTGTAACGCAGCAGACATTACCACATTGTCTTTGTGCTGTTGTAACTGCAGAGGGGAGGAATTGCAGGCTGGGATTTTCAAGGGCACATCAGCCATTCGGTTCCAGCTGAAACTCCACAGAACTGGGCACCTACCCCGGCCTGTAACCATCAGGCTCCAGCTCTCCAAAACGTACAGCAGGGATTTCAGCCCCTCCTGGCACGGATTCCTGAGCTAACCTCACCTCTTACGTTAATAATATCAAGATTTTCCTTCTCCAGCAGAGAGTGGGACTGGACGAAATTCAGCTCTGGCTTGCTAAATCCTATTTTGAGAGCTCACATGAGACTCTCCTCCTAGAAGAACGAAGAGAGTGTTTTCAGCCTCTGGCTATTGTGCACATCACAGCAGGTGAAAGCATTGTCTACAGCTCCTTCCTCGTTTTCTGTGCAAACTTTCACTGCATCATTTCTCTGGAGGCTTAAGGAGTGGTGAGGGGTGGGAGAAGGGAGGAGGACAAAAGCACTGTCTATCTACAGATGCTTTGGAGAAATTTCAATATTGGCACCTCGAAACTTAACGTTCTTGTGTGTGTGAGCACCTCCACGAGGAATAGACAAAGCCTTCTTGAAGAACCTACTGGGAATGCACTGCACCAGTGACATGACTTTGCTTCATGCTAACTTCTTACAGTGTCAGTCCTGGAAAAAATAAAATAAAAGCAGAAATGTTCAGCCCTGGGTCAAAGGCAGCTCTGTCCTTAGGGCTACACCATCGTGTTGTGTCCTGGTCATCCAAATGTGGCTGATATTACTGGAGAAAAATGGAAAATTAGAACAAAAGACACAGGCAGGCCTATCCCCACACATGGGAAGAGTAAATCAGCTCTCAGCCCAGCTGCCTCCAAACCCTGATTATTGCTACAGCTTTCTGAAAGCCAGTGGTCACTAAGGACATTGAGCAACGCGGTGCCTCCTTTGCAACACAGCATCTCTGATGCAAGGGCTGTATTTTGGGCTGCAACCATTTGAATCTGCTCACTGCTCTCACTATTACCCACTCACTGCTCTCACCTTTACCCACTCACTGCTCTTACTAGTGGCTGCTCGTGTCAGGGCAGCTCACAGCCACAAAAGGCAGGGACCCACAGTGCCTTGGAGGTGACAGCTCTTCACCCTAATAACAGTCCTGAATGACATGTGCGAGAGAGAGAATTTACCAGTGTCCTAACCTTACACTGCAATGGAAAATTGATGCTTATTCCCCATCTAGGCATTTTCTAAGGTTTTTTCCCCAACTCCCTCTAATCCCACTCTGGTTATCAGTAACAAACCAGCTTGGCAGCACCTACAGCTGTACAGTTAATAGCCACTGAAGGCAAATTTTGTCTCTGAGTACCCTCCCACGAGGAATTCAGTTATGGCAATCTGCTTAATGGCAAACTGGTTTAGACCAACATCTGCATGGCCCACATCAGCTCCTGTCTGCCCTGACGAGGCCAAAGGGGACGTACTTGAACAGTGACTCAGCAATAATTCCATCACAGATATTCATTAACTGCATGCTTGGGAGTGACTGGTGATGTCTGAAGCCCTCACAGGGATTGTCATTTTCGGCACAGCACAGCACCGCTGCTCTTTGATTTCCTGCTCCTCCACCTGCCTCTCCCAGGAGGTTTCTGTGTGTGATTTGTGCTCTCTGCCCCAGATATGGCAGGAGAACAATTGCATAGGTTTCAGCATCTTTTTTCTTAACTTTTTTTTTCAAATGTTACGAAATTTCCTACTGTGAGTGGATCATAAAAATACAGACAAGCTCTCACTTAGTAGGACACCTACGGATTCACCCTCTGCCTAAGTATTTTTGGAAATATTATTGGCTCAGCAGGGAATTAGAAATGAATAGAGGAAACGTATTGAAACATTCACAATACTTGACAGATAAATAGGCCACACAAACCCAGTTCAGTTGGTTAATTGTCTTTCCGTTACACAAAAATCTTATGTAATAATCCATTCTTTTCATATTCCTATAAATACATTTTTTCTTGATATAACTTATTTTTATTGGATCTACAGGAATTTAGCCATGGATTTTAAGTAAGGAACAATTAGACCTAAGTACAATAAAGTCCTAGGAAATGTAGTAATATCTTGCTTTAAAGATGCCAGTTTTATAGAAAACAAAATTTTTAAAGTTTATGTCCAATAAGATGATCTCAGCACAAAAATGCAAAGAAGAAAAAAACAAAAGAAAATATTTTAAAGGAAGTAGACCCCTGGGAAGACAAAATTGCAGTATATTAAGAGAATGATAAAAGCATTGGCACAAAATAGGAAATTTTAAATATAGACCAGTGGTTCTCAGCCTCTTCTCTACCATGATCCCATACTTCAAGGCAGAAAAATTTGGGACCTTATCCATATAGCCATCAAGAAAAGATGGGTGGTTGCCTGTTCCCTGAGGATGGAGAACCACAGATCCCACACAGAGGATAAGGAACCAAAACCCCTTGGAAATCCAGAGGTAGTTTCAAACAGCCTTTTGGAGGATTTACTTCAGTAATTTCTTAATCATTAACAGTAATCTGTCATCCAAGCTACAACTGCTGTTGCTGAAATATGTTAGTACCAGAAAATAGGCCTCTAAACCATTTAGGTATCTTGGGAAATGTTAAACTTGGATCTCAAGACCTATTTTCAAAAGAGGGCTAGAAATCAGGCCTGCCTTGCTGAAAAGATGATCAGCAGCTGAGAACAGCCCAAGTCTTTGTGCCGTGGCTCAGGTTTCAAAGTCCATGAGAACCTGGCTGATAACTCCCTGTGCCTCTCCAAATCATGTCATCATCCACCTAAAGCAATGAGGTCCCTACACGCCAGTTAATCACCAAAGCAACCTCATCAACCAAGATTTACCTCGGCAGCATCTCTCACTTCCTTGCCTTGGTCTCATCCTGGCTGCAACAGCAGAGGCAGCTGTTGGCCTGCACCGTCTGGGGAACTGTTTCCTTCCGTTCTGGAAAGCAGCTCTGAAAACATCTCAAGGTGGTGGTGGCTCTATTGTTACTGATCTCTGATGAAAAGGAGGCTGACTTAGCCACCAGTGTAAGTACAGGTATGTTTGTAGGAGCTCAGATCCCCCAAGCAAATGCTGAACTCACTGGGAATCTTGCCTGCTGTGCTCTGTTTAAAATGGGAACCGAGCACTTGATGCCAGGTCATGTTCTTCTTTGTCCCTCACATCTGGTCTCCTACCTGTGCCCAGCTCATGCCTATGGCAGGGCTCTGGCGTTGATGGCTTCTTGGTTGTCTCCTTCTGGTTTTGGCTTTGGTCCCAAAAAAGGAGCAGAGGTCAGCTGGAGAGTGCCACTGACAGTAACATCCTCCCCTGACCATCCCAGCCAAGGGGAAGGTGATCATGAAACCACTCTGTACCTTAGTTCAGATTTCACTTCACTTATCCCTGTTTTGTTTCAGCAGACAGGGTGGGGTTTCAGTTAAAAGTTAGAAGATGCCATAGGCTTGTTAACTTGAAAACATTTTATGGCAGCATCCTCACCTAAAATATCAGCCATGTTCTCCTCAGTGATCTTGTCCAACTAACTGAAGTGTCCAGTGAATACAAAAAAAAAGCTTGGAAGGCACTCTACATTCAGAGAAAGTAGATCTGCATTTCGATCTTTATGACCAACAAATAATATATTTATCACTCAAATGTCATAGCTGTCCTCCTACATGGGGAATAACCATGGACATGCACCTTTTCCCCCTGTGGAGCTCTGTGAGCCAGTGCTACCTTTTCTCTCTCTTTTTCTTTGGGAGAGGTGTTGGTGGTTTTAGCTGGACTGGGAACTAAATCCCTTATAAGCAAGAGATCTTCTGCAAAGATTTTCCTTGTGCCTGGCCATGCTGTAGGAAGTGGATGTGACTGTCTCCATGTGAGGCTTCTCAGAAGTGTCCCAGCTTATCAATAGGGCATGGCACAGAAATGAGAACTTCAGCAAGAAAACAGAAAAGATCATTGAAATGTCAGGAAGGCCCCACACAAACACACACACAAGACAAAAAGGACTTTCATGCACACAATGATTTTTTTCTTGTCTCTGACTCAGATGGCCAAACACAGAGCAAATTTTCACTGTCTGGCTAGACTTGGGTGGGCTCTGCCTCCTCCCAAAGAGCGAAATGTTAACTGAGGAACAGACCGTAATGGGGTCTCTAAGTGCTGTTTGAATGAATGTGACTTAGGGACAGCTGGGGAGAGATTCAACAACTTACCAGGTAGTGTTGGTGAGGCCCAGGACTGCTTCTTTCTCCACAAACTGTTTCAGGCAGATGGCAGAAACCAGGTGTTTCTGATACTTGGCTCATCACTGCACCGAGGAACATTCCTGGCATTTCTCCTGCAGGCTGGGTGTGCAGGGAGCACCAGCTGTACCCTGTCCAAACACCTGCCTGGGATGAGGCTTCCTTCCACCACTGCTTGTGAAAGTCTTCCCAGGCTGCCCGGTGCTGCCAGGGGATCTGGGCCCTGACCTCTAGGCTTCAAGCAGTCCAGGACATGCCATATGAGGGTCTTCCCCTCTCCATCTTTTCTTCCTCACTCCACTGTTCCACTGTGTCCAAGCCATACCAGGATGAACAAGGTGATAAAGGAGGCCACTGGAGCTCTGAGAACTACCTGACCTTGGGTTTTACCTTCTGCTACCACAGAGGTGGTGATGTCTTACACCACTTGGATATGATTCACCAAAAGATGCCCTCCTGAAGACAGAGAGGATTGATGAAAAGAAGGCACTTCTGTCATCAGTTTTTAAGTTGTGCTTCTCCCTGAGATCATGATACGGCTGAACAGGTTTTCTGATTCATGTCTAGTCAGAATCAGAAGAGAAATCTAAGCAAATACAAATAAATTATGGTCAGCACACTTAGCTGGCCCATGAACTGTTAATGATTTTCTGTTGTTCTGTTATATTCATTCATCCATGAGGTGCTTTTGTGGTGTTACAATAGAGCCTCCCTGTTCTGTGCTACTGCAGAGGAGCCTCTCCAGTGCATTTATATAATTCGTACCAGTAAAATTTTCATGTGTGCTAATACATGAGACAGCCAGAGATAAGAAAGAAAGTTTGCTCAGGGGGAGGAAAAATACCATCAGCACCAGACTTGGATGTTTGACTTAATAGCTTTCCTGGAATATACCCATCTTGCCAATAGCAGATAGTAGCTTCAGTAAAGCCATCTCCTTCACACAACATATGGGACTGCAGAGTGGGGGGAAGATGAATTCTTAGAGCTACCTTTTGAAATGTAATAGGATCACCTGGCTCGCTCAGCCTGTTACACATTTAATAGCAGAGGAATGAAATGCATCTGTGTGTATCTATTTCCACTGGAATAAATGCTTTTTCTGCAGCTACCAGTTTAATCACACCACACACTGGGCTCTGCTCCCCACCAAGAGCTCCCAACCACCCCATGGCTGACCTGTCACTGGGGCAAAAGTCCTGGGATCAACCCTGTCCCAGCAGCAGATGGGGAGAGGGAAAAGCCACAGAATCACAGAATGGTTTGGGTTGGAAGGGACCTTAAAGCTCATCTCATTCCAACACCCTGCCATGGGCAGGGACACCTTCCACTAGACCAGCTTGCTCAGAGCCCCATCCAGCCTGGCCTTGGACACCTCTAGACATCCACAACTCCTTTGGGTAACCTGTGCCATGGTCTCACCACCCTCACAGAGAAGAATTTCTTCCTGACATCTAATCTGCCCTCTGTCAGTTTAAAGCCATCGGTCCTTGTACAGCCTTCTGGTTCCTACCTTCCCTTCTTTCCCAGGGAAATCTGGCCAGGACACAGAACTGGGTGACCCCCCCACAGAAAAGCAGCAGCCATGGGGAGACATGGCCCTGCCCCCTCCTCAGCTCTGAAACTCCTTTGCTCTCCTTGCTTGCAATGACCCTGGATGTGGGGTCCTCTCTGTCCTGCTCCTTCCTCTCTGTTCAAGCCCCCCACCAACCATCACTCTCCTCTCTTGTGGGTTTCCCCCCCCCCCCTTTTCTGATCTCTTCTGTGTCTCTATCAGTTTTCTCCCCCTTCACACATTTCCTTCTCTCCTTTCCACTATTATTTTTCCATCATTCTTCCCTCCTACCTCACCCGTCAGATCCCCTTCCAAACTTCACCCCAAGGTATTTTTTCTCACTGGAACTCTTCTGCAGGAAAGAATGACTGGGCTCATAAAGCACAGCTAAATCTCTGCTTAGGCACATCTTTCCGCTTTCCCTTTCCTCTCCCTCTCTTCCCTGCACACTGCAAGCTGTGGGGGCAGAGACATGATTTTCCTGCATATCTGCTGGCACACACTGCACACTGTTGTTCTGCTGAGCTGTGAGCCTCCCCAGTGCTGTAGTAAAATCAAGTGGCTTAGACAAGGGATACGGTGGATATACTCGCCTTGTTTCTTGGAAACCTGAAAGGCAAAAACCTGCTTAGTAGAAAATGGTTGGACATTTTTGCACTGGGAGCTGGAGGAGGGAAGAACTTTCAGCCAAAAAAATATCAGTTTTCTACTTGAAAATGGAAATGTAACTAAAGCAAATACTAATAAAAATGTTCAACTCACAATACAGTTTCCATCTAGATGGAAGAATTTCCAGCAGCCTTAGAACAGTATTTTCTATAAGTTATCATGTATCATGCTTATTCTGCGTGGATTATTTATGTACAAAAAACCAAATCTTTTGTGGCTTTCTCTTGGTACAAAAGATTTTTTCAAGATTAGTCACCATAGTCAGCCTTCCTGATTGAAAATATTTATCAGAAATCAGTAAAAGATCAAAACATGAAATGCGAGGTCTTTATACTTCATTAGATTTCTAGTAATTAATTCTTCCAGAATGCATGATTTTTACTAAGTAAGAAAGCTTCATATAGTTGTTTTAAATTCTTTAGGTCCCACACTCAACCCCCCAAAAATCTTGAGAAAATCTCATTTCACAGTTTCCCATAAAACCAGGTGCAAAACAGCTGCTTTGGGCATGGAAGGATTCCTGAAGCACTTCACTGGTGTCAGTAGCCAGTGAAAACCCATGAAATTGAAGGGATTTTGATAGGTACATTCCCAATCCTTCAAGAAGGTGCCATGGAGGATAGTATGGCTGAGAGTTTCCAACATTTGCAGGAGGCACATTCATGCAGTCTGGTTTTCCAAACTCTGTGGAATATTGCAGTCATGGCTTCATTTGCCTGTGCTTCATTGCTGAAAACACCCTCAGCTTGCTCTGCAGTGCTGATGTGGGTCACTGATATCCCAAAGCTCACTGAGGGCATCCATGGAGAAAGGAACTTTCCAGCCTTCCTAAATGGAGGGAAAAAGGCTTTGGCTATTTTGTGTGGCTTTCCTGGGTTGCTGCTGCCTTCCCCACCCACCTGCCCCTGGATCACTTGTTCATATAGGTCCACTAAGGCCTTAGGTAAAAGAGAGATTTTACCTATAACTGTGTCCAAAGCCAATTAAAAACAAAATCTCTCCACAATTCATCTTCATCAGCACTACTTCGATTGATCATCAGGTTTCCTTCTGCTGAGTACCTGTCTTACTATAAGCCTTGCTTTAAAATGGTTCTCTCCAGACAGGTTCTGTAGGAGCTGTAATTTAATTTAGGTGATTCAGCCCCAGAAATATTTACCACCTATGTCCCATTCTTCCTCCACCAAACTGAGCTCTGCAGCTCCACAGGAATATCATTTCTATGACCATGTTTTCATCCACGTGGAGAATGAAAAGGGTGAGATCACGTAATGTAATAAAGCCTGTAAAATTAAACTTAAATCACTGAGGAAGCAAAAGAAGCAGCTGCAGGTTCCAGGTTGCTCGATGTTGGGGGTTTTGTTTTGGGGTTTGGTTTTTTATTAGAAATCCATTGAACTACTTCCTGTTCATCATTGATTTAAAAACATGCCGTTCTTAACTACAGGTTAGGCATTTTATTCACTGTGTATGGCATTTGAGGACGACATAATGATATCTGCTTAGAGGAGTCAAAACAGTGAATCAAACATTGATACTGGAAGAATGACAGTTCTTTTTTCCACCATAAAATGATTATTTTAAAGAAGAACACTGCAAATTGCAACAGCTTGAGCAAGACAAGTCACCTACTGGGACAAACTCTGACTCCACAGTATTGTGAAGGATGTTTTCTAGGGCCAGGGGGTTGATGGTCATTCTGGCTCTAAGACTGATGCCAGTGATATTCCTACTGTGAAGAAAGTATTCAATTTTCATCATTTGCTTAAAAAAGTACCGTTTTGTTTTAACAAATGGGAACATAAATGAAAGATATTTCTGTGTGCTCCGCTTACATGAATATTTCCCAGTGTTTTTATATCTCAGTTCTCCAAGGAATAATGTTTTCAATTTCCTTCTGAAATGTAAAATAAGACCTCTGGGCTTAAGGACTCCATAAACGATAGTTCTTACTTGCTTTCTATTTAATTAGCATGAAACAGATCATGTAATCATTCAAGGATAAATCCTGACCTCTCTGGAGAGAGAAGAGAGAAAAGAATAAAGGAATTTTCTTCTTTTGTCAATTGCAAACAAACAAATACATAAAATATATGAGGGTGAACTGGTGCTTACTGTTCTTTTGAAAGTCACCCTCTAATCAGAGGGGCAGGCTGGCTGGTGACAGAACTGATCAGCAGTTGAAGAAGGCAATTAAAATGCTGCTCCATGTGCTTTATGTCATTGCAAATTGTAGAATCATTAAATGGTTTGGGTTGGAAGGGACCTGAAAGATCACCTAGTTCAATCTTACTGCAAGTAAACCACTTTTCAACTGCTAAACCAGAGGCATTTACTTTCCACTGTCTGTATTACCTACATATTCCAGGTCAACTTTTGGTTAAGAAGAGTCCACAGATGGTGAAGAGCCATTATATAACTGTGTGTCAAAGGGCAAGGCGAAACCTTGGCCCAGTGCTCTCAAAACTGTCACTATTTATTGACACTTCTCACATTTTCCCACTGCCTCTGGAAAAGCAAGCTGCAGCGCTAACACAGCCCATAATTGGTTAGAGACGCACAGCTGAGCCTTCAAGCTCACAGACTCTGGAGACCAGAGCACAGGGACTAAACCCAGGACCATTTTCCATGAGCAATTCTCACAGCCAAAGCTACGACCCCTTCTTTTCCAAGGAGACAACAAATTTGATGACACAAGAGGCTTCCTTCATAGCCTGGGTTAGCCCTGAGCAGGTGAGGTTGGAAAGCAGCTCTGAGGTGCTGTTGTGAGTGGAAGGGAATACTTTAAATCCCATTATTACCCTGCCTGGACATCTTTTGCTTTAACACTGGGCAGCCAGAGCGCTCCGGATACGGAACAGGTTTAGCACTGACCACAAATAGGAGGCTGCTCCTCAGTCCCTGCCTTTGCAAGAGCTGCATACTGTTTTTGGCCCAGGGATTCTGGATGTTATAACCCTGACCTGCTGTTTTCCTGACTCCAAATATCTGTTTGTGCCCGTGAAGTGGAAGGCAGGTACAGAGCCAGCCCTGTCTGCTAGCAGGCTGCATTTATTTCTCCCTGGAAAGGCTTCCACAGACTATAGATGCAGCAATAAACATCTGAAATGCCAGGAGAGATGGTCTACTAAATGCATGAGAGTAAGGACATAAATGAGTGGAGCAAGCAGGTACTGGAGAAGCAAATTAGACACTTGGCTTCCTGTAGATAATTTAAATGGGAAATGGGAGTTGTTCCAGGTATTCAGTAAACAGGCTTGCAAATTAGCTTCCCACAGTTTCCTTATGCTGCTGTACATGTATAAAAAAAACATGTACTGTGGTTCATTGCTTTAGCTCACTTTGTTTCCCAAATCAGTGAATTTTTCCCATTATTTTTGGTTTTTTAGCATGAATGTTTTCATACCTGGTTGTGAGCAAATAGAGTAGGAGATAACTGTAAGTAAGCACTGGGCTGTTAATAACCAGGTAGACAGATTCCTTATTTGTGAAATCTTCCTTGAGCCTGGTGTTACCAGGGGATACAAAACTGCTTTTCAGTAGCTGGTATCTCCCTGTATGAGAGAGAGAGAGAGGCTCAGAACAGCTTCATATCTTCATCCCTTTTTCAATTCCATATGAATTAACTGGAGGCCAGTTCAGGCTCCAGAGGAGAAGCACAGAGGGAAGGAATCTGCTTCCCAGAACCAGATCAGCTCCTGCTCATGGGGGGAAAGCGGTCTGGAAGGACACCTATTATTTAATAAGGGACAAAATGGTGTAAACCAAGCAGTTACTTCAGACTCCAATTTTAGCTCCAGATTAGCTTCAAACCTTACCCCAAGATTAATCTATATGACAACAGATCTAACTGCCTGTACTTGCCCTCAGAATATCCCTTCTGTGGCTAAAGACAGCAGTGAAGATGGTGTTGCTGAGCTCATGACAGTTCCTGGGGAGCACATGAGCTCTTACAAGCAGTCCTTTCCTGTGGGCTCCCTACCCCTACACAGGATGGAACACAAAAGTAGGGGAGCCCCGCGTCCCTTCCTTTCAAACTGGTCAGAGACCATTGTGCTTTGGGAATACAACGTCAAGCTCCTGATTTGTGGCTGTTGAATCATCAGCAAAGGGGCCCACAAAGCTCAGAGCAGGACACTAGAACTACCCACAAACCTTTTTCGCTGGGAATATTCAGTTTGCTGCATTGTCCATTTCATTTGAATGCTAAAGGCAAAAAAGAAATCAGCATTTCCACTTCTGCTCATTCCTTATATGGTGAAATGTTAGATAACTTGTGTTATTTATAACTTGCACATTTGGTATTTTTTTCATAAAGGGGGGAGGAGGAGGACATAGTGGGCAAGAAGACTCTGGATCTTTTCCTGTCTGACTGAAGAGTTAAGAATTAAACTGTGTCATAAGAGCAGTCAACTTTATACCTATGCCTTGTAGAAGAGCAAATCTTGACCTGGACAATTAAAACTGATGTGGTTTATGACTTTAAAAAAGGGATCCACACACATACCACATACAGCATGGTAAGAAGTGATGAACATCAATCCTAAAGCTTTGGGCTATAAGGTAGAATTTACATGTCTGTATTTCAAGACCTCTATACTTCCCAACTTAATAGCACTTCTAAGAATAAGACTCTGGAAATAAGGTTTTGGACTCACAGAGGTAGAAGATGTCTCATATAAGCTGCTGGCCTTCTCCCTGCCACGGCTGAGTTGCATTTTCAATTGTGATGAGCTGCCCAACATGGCTGTGCCACTGCTCATTCCCAGGTAAAGGGCTCTCCATCCCTCTTGTCACTGCCATCCAGCTGTGTTGTCTCATCTGGTCATTTTGTTTTTCATCAGTGTCATTGTTCTGAAGGTAAATCCTGCCAAACCTCACTAAAATGACTGTTCTCCCTCCATGGTGCTCATGCCATGTGTAGTGTGGAGCCTTCCCACTCCCCAGCCCAGGCTTTCACAGACATCACTCAACAACCCCTCTTCCACACCCCAGCAGATTTATTTCACATGTGAAGGGAAGGTCACACCATTACCCTGCCACTCACCCCAGCCTCTTGATCAGCATGTAGTGACATTTCTCTGCCATATTCATGGACCAGACTTCTTTTGAAAATTGTCAAACAGGCAATTTTATTTCATGGAAATCACTTTTGGAAAAATGGCCTTTACCTGAATGTGTGTGGCAGCTCCATCAGGCTTTCTGCAGGGCTACAGCACAGAACTCCAAAGCACATAATGCTGCCCCATGCTATCTTCCCAAAATGTCAGTTATTTTCTGCCTAGTGGCATTTAACTAGGGGGAAACCTCTCTGCATGCAACAGTCTTTGTCCTAACTCTCCACTCAGCAATAGCAATGATATAAAGAAGATCACAGGTTATTTCTAAACTAAGCCTAAAGCAAAGGTAAGAAGGGCATGACATGTGTGAATTTAAAAGCAGCCTTTAGCTGTGGTTAAAGATTGCTTGCAGATGCTGACTACTGATTTTTTTTTCTTTTGCCTTGCTCTGCCTCTCAAAATATTGTTTTCAATGTCCTCATTGTCTTATTAGCCTTCCCTTCCCCCTGGATCCAGCGACATGCAAAAGGAATGACGGTAGATGTTACTTTTTCCTGCTCCGTGGCCGAGAGGAGTGTAGGGTTTCAGAGATTGTAAACTATTTCTTCTGCACTGAGAGATTGACTGCATGGGTAGAGCCCATTAAATATAGCCATGCTGACAGTATCGCTTCAGAGAGTTCTGTGGGAAAAAATCTGTCTGCACTATGTTGGTACCTCCAGCCAGGCAGAGAGCTGTCTTGATAACTCATTCAGATAATGAATAAAATGTGGAATGAATTCCATGCAGGATCAGCACTCTGCTGATGTGAGAACCGGTTGCAAAACGTACGAGAGGATCCTCCTGTGGCTGTTGTTTTAAGCCTGGCAAATACCATGGATTGTATATGCTAAAGTCAGGATATTATTAAAATAAACCTCTCAAAACTCCAGAGAGTTGAGATATGATGCGGCTTCCTTTGAGCTCAGGTCCCCTTATCGCAGAGATATGTTGTGTGTGAATGCAATTTATATGAGGCTCCTTAGGACCAGGACAGCCTGTTATTTCTGCCATGTCCAGGAAAATCAGGGAAGGTATGTAGCAGTAATAAATCAATTATTTCTTGCAAATTAGACCAAGATAGCATTGCCTAACAGCAGTCTTCCAGATGGTCAGGATGAAAGGCGGACCAGGCTGGAGGGGAAGAGAGGATTTCCAGATAACCAGAATAAATGGGATACACTTCAGCAGTAGAACTGGAAAGATCCAGAGGAATGACACCTGTGTATGAGGAAAGAGATATCTGGCAGCTTGGGTTATGTCACTGGGTTGGCAGAGCAGGCTTAAACAAAGACTTTTTCTTAACATCATCAAGGAGGCAAAGCCTTTATGGTGTTGAATTAGGAGTAACCATGGGGAAAGGAAATGACAGATTTAAATAATTGTGGCATGTTTGTACTCACCCAGTAACCTTCCTTCAAGTGACACAGGACACATTCCAGTTCTGCCAGGAGAGATCAGTCCAATACTCTTCAGATTGGGATGTTGAAACCAACAGTAATTACAGTAAAAAACATTTAAAGAAGCTTTGATCTTGCAAGTCTTTATCACACGTAACTTCCAGAAGCTGTACAGTGGTCAACTAAGCAAAGACCATAACCAAAGAAACTTGATGTTAATTAGCTAAAAATTAACATTAGCTCACTGATATTCATATCTTGCAATAATAAAATATGACATCTACTAATACAATACATTAATATTAATTATTTTAATGTTGCTCTGTTACAAATCAGAGGTAAAACCCTGAATGTTATTGAAGAATATCTATGCCTTGGTTCCCAAGAGGCAGCAGATTTGCTGAACAACCTTGACTGTCAGCAAAATGGGTGATTACATGAGTCCTTCAAGGAGCCAGCGGTTCAAAACCCAAAACAGTCCCTGACTGCCCACCAGGGATGGCCAAGTAGGAGCCCAAGTAACTGAATCCAGCCTGTGAGGCTTGTGACAAGCCAAACCAAAGTGATTAAAGCATTTTTGCAGGTATTTGTCAGTGAGGATCCAGAGGGTCTGGTGAGGCACCGCCCAGATGCTGGGCCCACCTCTGAACATCTGGCTGGGAATAAGAGTGGCTCTGGAGTGTAGGAAAGCTGATGGTGATAAACCAAATAATCCCTGCTAAGTCTGCATAACAGCCCAACGTGTCTCTCCCTGCTAACTCCGAGAGGGAATTAGTCACTCAGAGGATTTGGGATGAACCTAAAGGAACAGTTTTGCACTTTGTGGGAAGCAAGAAACGCTCAACATCATTTTGTGCCTACGCCTAAAATACCGGTGAAGAAGTACATGTTTCACCAGAGGCATTTTTCCCAGTGTCTCTCAGATTGCTGCCACTTTCACAGCACTCTTAAGACAATCCTTCAGCATAATTCTTTCCCCCATCGCTGAGTTTGCTCAGGTCTAATTGCACTTGGGCAGCTGGTGAGAGCACGTGGTGCAAAGGCTGTGTAAATCACGGGGGGCACACTCTGAAAGAACAGAGCAAAGGCAGATCTATGTCCCTCCTACCTCATGCAGATTCTGGGCGGAACTTGAACATGGAATAGCCCCATGCTCTGCTATAAATTAGTTACAGACTCCCCACTGCTGCCCCCATGACAATGTGAAGATCAAAATCAGCTGAGGGCTCTCACCAGGCACTGGGTCTCACTCTGCATTTTGCATCAGTCCCACTGTCTTCATCAAAATGACTATTTTTCTGTTTTCAGAGACAGAAAACATCCACATCTGCTATATTTGGATGCTGGACATCTGAAAAAAGAATCACCCATGAAAACAGCCTGAATGAACCTGCTGAATGGCAAAGCACTGCCAACGAGACGATTTTTCTAGCAGAGATGTTTTTGCTGTTTTTTCCTCTGAAAAAAATAGAAAAGGATGGGGGAAGAGCTGGTTTCTTTTCTCATGCATGCACCCATCATCAACAGCTTTGTTAAGCCAGGAAAATGATTTCTGGGTTGTTTTTCTTGTTCTTAAAACTTGTAAATTCAACAAAAGTGTTTTGGCTGTTATTGCTGTTATTGCAAGGTAATAAATACAGAACCTCAGAGTACAGAAATTCCAGGGACAGAAGTATTTAAACGAGACACGGTGAAACAGAAACATGAATCTCTTTGAGAATGAGGCAAGGGAAAACCAAAAAGCAAGGGAAGAGGATGAGGGTTTGTTCCAAGGTCTCTTTTGTAAGTGAAGAGGGTGGGTGGTTCGAGATAAAATCAGGAATTTGACTGCTCAGGACAGATGGATTTGAAAAAGGAAAAAAAAAAAAAAAATCTACAGGCCAAACTAAAAATGGTTATCATGGTGGAGTTATGGGCTGCTTCAGGCTGCCAAGACAAATAGCTTGCATCCCAAAGCAGTAAAGGTTACATGCATGGAAAATGGAGCTATCCCTGAGGATTAACTAATATACTACAATTATTATTATAATTTTATCAAAGAGTTTTGAGAGAACCAGGGCATGCTGAGCTACCTAGTCTGACTGTGTCTACAAGAGTCTTAAGAAGACATGCTCCAGCCTAAAATTTTTCATCTTCTGATCTTCATATTCTGGATAAAATCAGCTAATGCTGTTTGAGAGGTGAAGGCAGTGTCACTTCAGCAATTAACCAGAGCTGTTTGAGGTCAACAAATGTACTGAAAATGCTTTGAATTTCACTGAGTTTGAAATTATTTACTAATAGGCCTCATGCCACTGCTGCAGGAGGTATACCCAAGTGAAATGCAATCACTTGTAGAATTTCAGCTAAGTGCAGGTACTACAGGGGAAAAAACTATCCACACTTCTGACAAGGTTGTATCAATCTCCGCTTATCTGCTGTTTTAGTAAAACTGCCAAGGTATTCTGAAAGGCACTGTGTCCAGCCTGGCACTTACTGTGATGCACTGATAATACACATTATTATGCAATTATTGTAGATTTATGTTTGCTATTATATAAGAACATTGCTGCTTTTTGGAGCAACCTTCATGGTTGTAGGAGAGTGTAAATTCCCCCATGTCCCATATTTCTCCAAGAAGTGTAGCCTAATGCCTAGAGGAAAGGACAGGACACTGGGATCTTCTTTCCCAGCTGCACAAACTGTGAGGGTCAGCTTCTCTTCCACACAAATCAATGAAACTCTGCACTGAACTTTCGTGGGATCACGGTAAAATCCTTAATCTCCTGCTGCCTTCCTACCCTATCCTGCAAGACATCAAGCACACCAGCCCAGCAAAGCCCTTCAGCAAATGCCTGAAGCTCTGCAGCCAAATCCAGGGCTTGTGGTGAGCAGAGCTCTGGGTGTGCTGCTGCTTCCAGAGCCAGGAATGAGTGGGGGGTGACTACATCCATCCATCCTCCAAAGGATGTTTCAAACATTAAGTAACAGGATTCCTGGAGACTGGGCACAGGGGAGATTATCATTTCTATCCCTATTCTTAATAGCTATTAATGGAAATGGGTGATAAAGTATCTCTATCTACAGACATACAACATCTCTCTCATCCTGTCAAGGTAGAGCATTATCCTGCAAAAAAACAGGGGTTCAGGCTGGGGAAGGGGCAAAAGAAAAAGGAAAAGCTGTTTATAACACGTTAAGCACAGTTTGGAAGTTTGTACTCTGATTCTCCCCCGGGAAGCCAGAACCTACCTACAGGGTGTGTTGAGTTAGTTCCTCATTCCTTCTTTGCTTTTTTTTTTTTTTTTCCCCCAACTTCTTTTGAAATCACGGTGTGTGGAGCATACCTTGCCCCGGGGGAACATATTGCTGAGCCATTACTCACACTATAAAAGGGTGCTACCTCTCACTCCTCCCTTTCCTTTGAGGCCCCGTTTTGAGGTGAGGAAAGGGCTGACTGGCCAAGCTACCAGAGCCCAGGGTGAACCAGCCCTGGGGCACTGAGCAGGGTGGTTGTGGGGTGCTCAGCCATGGTGCCTGGCTCTGGGGAGCTCCAGCTTGGGGTCAAGGTAGGCTTCAAAAGCACAGCCTGAAGCTTTGGTGTCTTTCCTAAAGCTGTTCTAGCGTGGGAGCTGGGATCGGCTTAAGAGCTTTCTTTGAGGGGCAAGAGTTCCCTATGAAAGACTAGTTTCTGTCTTCTGAATGAGTGGGGATTTGGAGGGAGTGGAAAAAGGGGGTGTGCTCTGAAATTTAAAGGTAAAATCCCTCACTCCCAGTTTCAGTGGACTCTGCTCCTTTTCTGTTTGCTTTTCCCTCGGCATGTGCCGGCAGTTGGCCCCAGCTGAGGCTCATGTGGGGTCACGTTGATGCTCAAGTCCCAGCAAGGCTCCAGAGCTTTCTCCTTCCCCTCAGCACAGTGCACAGCCAGGGCTCCTCACAGGTGTCAGGGCTGGGAGGAAAAAGGAGAAATTTTTTATGCTTTATAAACTCCTCTGACTTCATACACCCCTGTGAACCTGCAGCCTTCCAGCTCCCTAACACACCGCAATGAATGAGGAGAAAATCATCAATGTAGTTAGCAATGTACCATAAAATTCGCTGATTAAATTACTGGATAAATATTTGACTGGATCTAGCTGACAGGTATGTCATGCATGCAGTCTTAAAATAGGAAGGCAAAGGGAAATGAGGGAGAAATGAGCCAAGGAACAGGAACGGGAATGTGATTTCTGGTAACACAGCTCATGTTCATCAGTGCCTTTTTGGCAATTCAGAGGATGTGTGTGGTGAAGCTGAGAGCAAGGCACCACGTTAAAATAAACTGAGAGAAATTGCAGCTATGAAGAAACAGAGCATTAAGCAGCAGTTCTCTGGGAATAAGGCTGGTGAACGAATTTATGGGGATTTACATCAGCTGAACCTGGCAGGTAGTTTTTAACATGCTTGCAAGAAAAAGAGGTAACTATTTCCAGCAAAATCTTGGGAAGCTGGGGCGAATGTGGGCTCACTGGAGAGGCACGATGCTCTCACCAGCCTCTGATGGTGCTGGGCTGTGCCTCCACACTGGCTCCTCCACCTGCCATCTCCAGGAGGGGCTGGCTGCTCCTTCTGCAGCCCAAGGATCTTGTGTCTAATTTAAAAAGATGAAAGGAAGAGTTTGTCCTGCTGTACAAATGCATCAGGGCAGTGTGTGGCAGCCAGCAGGACTCTGCTGATGAGCTGTCGAGGCACGCACAGCACAACTCCAGGCAGCAGCATCAGGGCAGGATTAAGCATCACCACATCCATCAGGTCAAGCCTGAGAAGGTCTCTAAGGACAGGCTGATCATATTTGTGCCATTCCAAGTAAACAGTCTGCACAGGAATCACTTTTAAACACATTTAATTCATTTTTGACCGATTCTGCAAATGTTTTCCCTTTCCTCAATGCAACATTGACTGGCCCTGCAAACCATTTGGCAGTGGCCTGGGTGGTGTGTGCAGTCGCTCTGCTCCTTGATGTTACCTCATCAAAGAGCAGCTGAAAATGATATTTCCAGCCAGACAGTTTTTGCGAGTGGCCGGTGAACTCGCTCTGCCCTGTGCCCTCCAACCAGCCATTAGAGAGGCTTCCTGTGTGCCAGTTCAGTGATAAATTTAAAACTGCAATGTGCTGACCAAAAAAAAAAAAAAAAAGCAAAATCATGACAGGCTATTTTTGGTTTCAAAAGAAACTCCTCTCGCTGGGTCTTTTTGAGCCTCACCTCCACGTACAGCTGCAGAGGAGAAGGAAAACAGGATGCAGGGTTGTAGAGCTGGAGGAATGGAGAGTAAATCAAAGGAGACAAGCTGGTCCCTGTGTGGTGCCTGGGTTAGACCCCAACCTTTGAGCCAGGTGAGCATTTGTCGCTTGCTGGGGACTCTCCCAGTGCCCAGCTGCCTGAACGTTTATACTGGGCCATAGCCCCGTCTCACTCTTTCCTCCTACTGTGTCACCTCCTTCCCTTGTGCTGACAAGTGATTTAGACAGCCTGCCCTGCTGGCCCTGCATTTGAAATGTAAATCAAACATGGGACATAAAGCTGGGTTTCAAAGTTGACTATTAACTAGGGCGGAAGGGGTGGCGTAGCAAAAACAAACAGTTCCAAGTTCAAGTCTAAACCATGAGAGGAGGCTGAAAACCCTTCCTGCTCTCCCATCGCCAGCCAGCGTGAGGGTGAGAACTCTCCCTGGGGCAGAACGTGCTTAGTGGCTGCCTGAGCTCCTATCCCAGGTGCCTGGACTCCAAATCAAGTCTGACAACAGACTTCAAAGGGAGGAGGGTGCTGGGATGCTCTGGCTGGCATTGCACAGGAGTATGCAGTGGCTTTAGTCATAGAATCACAGAACGATTTGGGTCAAAAGGAACCTTGGAATGTCACCTAGTCCAGAGCTCCTTGCACCTCCTGATGTCCTGGAAGCCTTTGACATTGAGCTCTGCAGCATGCTTGGTCCATTAGCTAACACCCCAGAACACCTCACCAGGCCCTGCCAGGGAAAAGCTTGTGTTTGAAAGCAGCATCTCCTCAGCCTCCACCAGGAGAGTTAATGGCCCACTGTACCTCACGAGATATGGGGGTCCCCTGAACCTGAAGGCACCTCTGCTGTCCTAATGCTTTCAAAACAGTGGAAGTTTTGCCCCAAAACTATTGGAGGCCCAAAGCAAATCAGTGTGAACGTGGTTTTTATCAAGTAGAGTGTACCTGTACCATTACAGAATGTAGTTTAATATTTACTTACCTGTCACCCCAAAAAATTCTAGGGGGAGAAAAAACCCAGCAACAACCCTTATTTTCTCTGAGGTGATATCTACTATGACTTAGAAATTTGTCTCTGATAAGGTACATAACAGTTTCCTGGACCTGGCGTGGTCAGCATCAAATCCTGCCTGGATAGGAAGTGAGATTTCTTCGCTCTCAAGGGCAATCTCACAGGAAAGAACATCCTCACCTTTTTCTGAATTCCTTAAAGCAGTATTTTTAGTGCAAATTTTCTGCCTGTGAGAGATGGTGAGAAGAGCAGCTGTGAAAAGTGCTGTTCTCCAGTGAGCAGTGATGGTCCCAGCAGTGCTGGGCACCAAGCTGGCGGAGCAGGGGACAGCTTCAGCCTTCAAACACACCCTACTCTGATAGATGGGTCACGGCCCCTGGTAGACAGGATGGTGTCCTGGACTCCAGGGAGCACCTCTGGCTGTCAGCCGGGGCAACCTCGGGCACATCATTGCACCTTTCTTCCCCTCCGTGAGCCTATTAGTGGAGTGACAGCACTAAACTGCTGTTGAAGACTTATTTTGGGGAGGGAAGCAGTGCTGTGGCACTGCTGAGCGATGTTTCCCCGAGTCAGTTCTGCGTTTCTGCCCCCAGGGCTGTGCTGGCACCTCTGTGTGCACAGGAGGCTGTTCCATCCCGGGGAGCAGCTGCACCCCGGAGCTCTCTGAAGGCAGAGAGCACCAAGCACAGCCTCACATGAGCTGCTAACCAACATCCCTGTTAATAACACTCCTTTGCTGATAGCTTGGGCTCTTTTCAAACAGGCTCTGTCATCTCCTCCACTATGGGAAGGCATTGTCTGAAGCCATATAGGATTATAACTGTGTCCTAGTCTTCCTGTAACTGATGTGTCACTGCAGTGAAGTGCTCTGCTCCTCATTAGGCAGCATTGCAGAGCAAGTCGAAGCCAATTTACCAGAGCAGCAGTGAGGATATCATTGCACGATCTCCATTTCCATTAAACAACTGGATCTAACTGTCTTTTATTTTTAGGCTAACCATGCTGAGCTTTCAAATTGCCTTGATGATAATGTGGCTTTTAACTGATTTGTCGAGGCTGGTCGTTTTGCACATGAAAGTTGCTACTAGCTGATTAGGAGGAAAAAAATCCACCATTGCTTCTTCTATTGCTCAGGAAATTGCAATCCTCAATCTGCAGCTTGAAAAGCACGTTGCCATGGAAATGATGCTTATGCTGTCGTAAATAAAAGTATTCCAGGGTCACCAGGGTCTGCGGCATAAACAGGGGCACAAACACTGCCTGGAAAAGTGCCAGAGTGGTTTAAACATATTGGAAGATAATTTTAATGGTATTTCACTTTCAGTGTTATCATCAGAAGGACTGATGAAGGTTAACACGTAGCTATAACCTCGGCACAAAAATGAAGCAGAAGAAGTCTTGGCTCTTGGTATTAATAAGAGTAGAGAAAACCATATCACAGCCCTCCTGACTGGTGTTCCCCAGCTCAATCAGAGCAGTGTTCTTTTCCCACTGCATCTCTCACACATTCAGCAGTGAAATCTCACTGTACGTTCACTCAGGTGCAGTTTTATTGGATTCATTAACACAGCACACGAGGGCTCAGGAAGCCAGTTGATGCTGTGAAATGCTGTGTCATGGACTACTACTGATGCAGTGAATATTCCCCGATTCTCTGGCTACATCCCACCTACAGGCCAGGAAACCATGGGAAATTGGTCTTTTCCTTGGAGGGGAGACAGTTTTGAGGAAGATCCCAGCTGAGGGAAGGCGCCCGTGTGCCTTTCACTGCTCCTGTGTGAGGGCAGTGGGAAATGACTCCCTGCAGGACCAAGAGCCAGCACGGACAGAGTTCCAAAGGAGAAATCCAGAGGCCAGCAACAGAGAGGGTTTGGGATATGTTGGTTCATGTGAGTGTTCAGGAGGAAAGCAGGCAGTTACTGTTTCTGGTGGGTTCTTAACTGTTCAATGGACTGCTCAATGGCATTAAATGGGCCATACCCTGAAGCTGCCTTGGGCAGTATCAGATCAAGGATACACTGCTTTTCTCTTTGTGTTTTTAATACCCACACAAGCATTTCGAGCACAGGCAGTCACTTTAAATAAAACTACAGAGATTGCAAATGCCACAGCTTGCTTATTTACTTACTGTCTCTTAGTCTGCCCAAAATGTGGAAATAATGTTTCCAGAGATGCTGGAATTCATGTGCCTGTTGAGAATCCTGGCTCCTGTCCTGGATGATATTGCATATTCAAGGGATGATTCACTCACTCCTGAGAGGGAGGAAGGACTGTACCAGCTGTACCACCTCTCCGTGGCTGACTGACAGCCTGGTGATGTTTCCACAAGGAAGCCTCATGCCTCCAGGTTAAGCCAGCAATTATGGAACAAACAAAAGAGAAGTGAAATGGAGAGATGAATCACTGAGAGACCAAACAAAAGAGAATTGGAAAGGTGATGCCCAAGCCAGACTGACAACAAAATCTTCATTTGTCTCAGCCCAAAAGGTGCAGAGAGGATTCTGCATTTCTTTTTTGTGTAAATCAACAATGTACTTTGCCGTCTGCAAGGGAGGATTTGGGAGGGACCAGCTCAGCTTTTAGGGCTTTGTCACCTCACTCCTGTGAGAGGCTGGTAAAACCTACAGCCAGCAGCCCTCGGATAAAGCCAAGTAAGACCCAACCTTAACACTCTTGACTGCTCCATAAACTGACTTAAAAGTTCAAGAAATAGGTTTTCCCCTTTTGTACTCCAGTTTTTAAAAAAGCTTTCATCCCTGTTGGGACAGGAACTGTGTGGGATATGGGGCTGATACCATGTGCATTACACACCTCGCCATAGATTTATCACAGGAGGGCTGGCCAGGGCTTTGAAGGCAGCTGACGGCTCCCAGCTGGCCAGGAACTCACTCGTGTGGCCTCTGCAGCTTCCTAATGGGAACAGGGTGGAAAACCTGGGCTCAAAGGTTGCCCAGAATGACTAAGAGAGGAAAAATCCCTCCTGCCACTCCTGTGCTAATCAAAGGGGTGTGGAGAAGAGATTTCAATTCCTCACTCCCAAAGAGGAAAATAAGATAAATATGTATATATATAGAGAAATTACACAGCCAATTCCTGTATTAAGGAAGAAGCCTTCATGCCATCAAAATCAGTCCTGAAATTAATCTTGCTTGTGGTATAGGGAAACTGAGCCAGATAGCCCAAGCTGCCTTGAAATGTCTTTCAAACACATCTAATCTGTTTACTCCCAGGTTTTACTGCTGGCGGTACCTGGGACTTCGCCTCTGAGATTTCCTACAGTTTGTGATCCCAGCAGGTCAAAGTTTCCAAAGGTGGGGAGAAGAGGCAATCCCTTCCCTGCCTGTACGAAAGGTGTGTGCCTTGGGGCTACTAATTTAGAACCAATGAATCAGGAATAAGTCACATAAAAACCATCCAGCACTGGTGTTTACAGAGCACCTCCTCTGAGCAGACAAAGGCGTGTGTCAACAGGGAAAGTGCCGTGTAGTTTGCGTGGCTCGGCGTATTTAAACAGCTTTTGCAGAGATGGGAACATGTTGCCAGGGAAGCAGGAGCCCGCACGGGTAGAGGTGCCCTCCTGCTCCGTCCAATGGGAAAATGGAGCTGCCCCTGCACTCCCTGCTTTTTGTTTTCATCTTTGCAGCATAAAAGAAGACAGAAAAGGCAGTTCTTCCAGAGGCTGATTAATGGCCCCTCTGCACAAACTGCATTTTGCACATATTTAAAAATCTTGAGCTAGATAACTCTTTGACCTAAAATATAATAGGTTCTTTTTTATTTTTTTCTGATAGTGTCCGACATTTGTACATTTTAATACTTTGTTTTTGAAGCAAGTCCTTTCTAACTTGAAGAACAAAGTGGCCAGGCTGTGGCTGTGTGTGGCCAGGGGATGTGTGGATGTGTGGGCACCCCCTGCACGTGTGTGGCTGGTGGCTGCTCTGAGACATCTCTAGTCCAGCTCTGGGGCTCACCAACATATCTCAGACCACCGGGAGGCACGTCCCAGTCTGGTATCAAGAGGCCCAGGAAATGTGCCCAGCACAGCTCCCATTCCCATGGTGTGTGGTCCCTGGGGTGATCAATGTCATGCCCTGCCTGTGAACCATTCCCCAAATTTTCTCTTCCCCAGAGCTCTGTGTGTGTGTGATATGAGACCAGGTTATATTAAGCCCACTGCTCAAAGGACCAGGGACGATGGCTCCCATGGGCACATAGCAACTATGCTACAGAAAGAGTGAAAAATTCAGGGAACAAGTGGCACTGTAATCCATCTTACCTACCCGGAATAGATGTACCCATGTACTGATCTCTATAAACACACCCTTTTCTCCATATGGGTGGGAATATATTTATATGCACCAGCCTCAAAATACCAGTAAGTTTTTATTAGCCCCATTTGCAGATGGGGCGACGATGACAGACAAAAGTGCCTTGATCCCTCTAGGCTGCTCCTCCTCGGGAGGGGAGAGCTGGAGTCTGCTCTCCCTAGGAGAGGTAGGAGAGGGAGGTGAGTTTTCCCAAACCCCAAGGAGCTCCTTGGTGTGGAGATCTTGCTCAGCTCTCACTTGGAATCATGCTGGCAAATAAACATGAAAGTGAAATCGGCATTGTGAGATAGTTATGCAAGAGCGGGCGGATCCCAGGACTCAGCCATTGTTCCAAACGTTTAATTAACATTATGAAAGCTGATTAAAGGAAAATCTTTAACCTCCAGGGAAATCCCATTTTCTCTCACTTCCCATACTGCTGTAATTTTCACAATGTAAGAAGGAAAGTGTTATTTCAAGGCATGATTCATATCAGCTACGACCTGATCTTTGCCACAGTCATGTCCTGCATCTTAAATAATCGCCAGCAGTGACACCAGATGGGGACACTTCTGAGACAGCATTTTTCCCCCTTTATCCCATGACCTGAATTGCCATCATAATTTCTAGACTTTGTGTCATCCTGGCATGATGACAAGTGTTCACCCACGCTCCAGAACTAAAAGCTGGTTCACAAGGACAGTGATACCTACCCAGACACAGCATCTCAGATACAAAGTGCGAATGACACGCCACAGTCCGGCGTGGTAACAGCAGGGGCTGTTTGCTTTGGTCACTGCAGCAAATTCCTTTGAAGGCAGGAGAGTGGAGCACCATCTCCAGTGACTCCCAGCTAACCCTGAGCGAACCACTTACTCTTTCTGCTCTTTTGGAACTGAGGGCAAAGGCAGTGTTACCTCTGAGGCACTGCAAACTCATGAATGTAACCAGGCACTGGAGATGTTTAGGTGGAAACTGCTATTGTAAATCATGTTAGTGGAGAGATTTGCTTTCAGCTGCAGCGGGTCTGTGAGCAAGCACAGCCCCCCAGTACTCAGCTGTGTATAGGTGGCACATTGCCTCTCTGCTCTCCCCGGACTATTTTAATTATATGGCATGGCCCATCAGAGACCTAATCCCAGGATCTAATCCTGGAGGCAACAGACAGCTGACTGTCTGGACTGTGTACTCAGAGAAGCGCCCTTGGGGCTGCAGTGAGGGCGATGCAGATGATGGGACAGGAGGACAAGCCCTCACCCCACACACAGAGCAGGCACCCACCCAGGGACAGCCAGGCCCTGGTCACCCCCTGGCCAGGGCACCACCAGCACCTCGACCTCTCTGACATGTGACTGCCCTTGGGTCCTCCCCTGGTTAACAGAATCTGGGTGGATGCTGCATCTACAGACTTCCAAATCTAATTAAGAACACGCACGGCTCCAGTCCTTTCCGAGCATCAGGCTTATATAAATACATACACATATAAATACATGGTACAAATACAGCCTCTGGCAGCAGGAGCAGTCTCGTACTCAGATCTTCAACAGTTCTTCCCATCTGTAGATCCTGCAGGTCAAAGACATTGCAGAGCTTCAGGAACCATTCTGAAAAGGGGAATGATTATTTTTTCCCACTGTTGTCTACATGTACGTGGTGCAAAATCCATTTTAATTACGATACAGCAGGGTCATCCTCACTACTCTGAAGAACAGGCACCACTTTTGTGCACACAGAGACATTAGTAAAGCAGAAGCTCTATTTGTAGGATGAAATTCCTCCTTCAAAAAGCACTAGAGGTAAACCAAATTCATACTGTGAATACCAAGTGTATGAAATTCTGACTCAGTAAAAGGCAGACAGCTGGGTATTCTGATAAAAACGTTTCTTTATTTTTTAACTTTTCTTTTCATTACCTGGATTCTGTGTTTGTCAGAGCAACAAAACCAAAACACAGTTTCTTTGATACGCAGCAAATCTGAAAACAATCCTGCAAGTAGCACAACACAAAAACTCCCACAAAAAGGGAAAGCTATAAAATTTGAGAGGCGACGAGGCTTTCAGAAGTGCCAGTTTCCCAGTGCAATGGCTGGAAGGGTGGCCTGGCCTGGCGGCAGTTCAATCATTTTGTAACGAAGGACAAATACTTTCAACATCCTGAGAAAGAGGGCGGGGGGACGGGGGCACGACTCCCTTGCTTTCCCTCCTCCTGCTATTCTTTCTCCTCCCTCCCCCCACCCCTCGGATTTTCAATAGCTCTTTAGTGTTTCCATCAAAGGCTTTTACCATTCATCCTCCCTTCTGGTGCCTGCCTTCCACCTGTCTATCCATCACAGCCCTAACCCAGGTCCCTTTTTTTTCCCCCCTTTGCTATTTTTCACGCGCTGGGATTTGTTTATAAGCTTCTGCATTACCTAAACTGCAGGGGAAGAGGCTGCTGGGAGGAAAGTGAGAAAGCAGGATTAAGGAGGAATAATTCAGCTCCATTGCATTTCCATCTGAACGGTCATAAAATGTGCAAATCCTGTTCCTGGGAATTTCATGTCAGGGGCCTTCCCTGCCACTGCCCTTTCCGTACCCCTTCTCTCTTTCCCTCTCATGGAAAAACAAGTGTTGGGAGGGATGCCTGTAACTCCAAGGACCCCAAAAGCCATGATGTGTGTGCCAGCAGGGAGGAGGCTCCTACCAGCACGTGTGCAGGGAGACACTCCAGATGTGGCCATAAACTGTAGACAAGGGGGTGGGAGGCTGCAGGGATTGAATCCAGCAGGACAACAGGAGTGAGCAGGGAAAGGCCACTCAATATGACAGCTCCCAACACCCCCAGCTAATTAATGAGCCTGGGTAAAATACAAAAATAACCTTTCAGGCTTGTTGGCTCTGTAAGCAAATCATACAGAAATATATGATTCAGACCCCAGCAGCCTGAAGAGTTTCTACTCTCTCATTTTTAGATCATCACCATCACAAGGCACCAAAACAGGCACAGGCCAGCCTTCCAGAGCCCAGAGATCCACCAACAATCCACCTGTCAGCAAACTGTGAGACAGAAGAAGCGCCACTGCTCTGTACAGGTCAATGGAGATTGTTCCCTGATTCAAGCAGAAGTCACTGTGGTCTCTGGGCACTGTTGCTACCTGACCAAACACTCTCAGAACAGCAAGCAGTGCTAAAAAAGGAGCTGGCCCTCAACCTGTCCTCAACCCTAGTGAGCCCACAAACCTTTTTTTGGGGGAACTTCATGTCATATCTGCTGGACCTGGCAACAGCTAGCAGCTATCTTCCACTTACAGACACATCCCGGAGATACTGAGGATCACCCAGCAGGTAGCACATGTTAAAATAAGTTCCTTCGATTGGCAGTTATTTATTATTTTTAAATAAAATGAGAATAGGTTGAATGGGTTGCTCAGCAGCAGCTCAGTTTTTTGTTTGGCAACATCTCGGACAGTTTGACCATACGTATGACAACACAAAATAAACTTCACTTGCTTGCAGTAGCAGTTGGCTATAAATTCAGTCCATCGATGATTTATAGCTCTAGCAGCAGTGGGATATATGAAATGAGAAGCCCTTTCATCCTTAAACTGCTCTGCAGTCTGGTAGAGACGATGAAAGCCATTGTTCCTAAGGCCAGAGGAGAGCAAGAGTTCATTCAGCTGTGGTAGGAGGAGGTGTGCAAATTGGGTCCAAAGGTGAGAGGAGGCCTGGAGAAACAGCAGCCCTTGGTTTCACAGAGCAGCCAGAAAGAAATCCTTAATGATGCTTCACCTTGCCTTGCAGGCTGGAGGGGAGCAGTATTTCCATCGACTAAATGATCTCAACTCTTTGGCTTCCCCGAGGGCACTGCACCAGGACAGACTGGGATCGCTCACCAGAGTCACTCTCAGATGTTTGTGTTCTTCCCACCCACCAGCAGCCCCAACCTGAGCATGTCTTTGGCACAGCAGGTGGGATCCTTAATCCTGCGGAGGGCCAGCCCCAAGCAAAGATTAGCAGAAGAATCTGTTTTCGTTAAAATCCAACCTACCCTTACCGTCCTCTCTGATGGTTCGGTTTAAAATGCGCATGTCCAGCTCTTGCAGCAGCTCTGCTTCTGCAGGGAAAGGGCAGTTCAGCAACCTGCCCCCTCACTCTCTAATGTCTTCCTTTCTGTTAATCAACAAGTAACTAAGACAGACACAGTGAGGAATGTTAAATGCACCTCCTCCTGGAGAATTTTGCCAGCAAGATCACTGGAATTGGGATTTTGCCTTTATTATGTTTCTTTTGACCGTGGAACTGGTCTGGTTTTCCTCCCAGTGAAATTTTTTTTTTTTGGTGGAAAAAAAAACCCCACAAAACAACAAAACAGGAAAAGACATACGAATAAACACTAATACGTACAGGAAAAATACAAAACTTAGCACCATGCACTCCCCTCATTATCAGACAAAGGTTGGGAAGGGTTCACAAGTGTAAAACTCTCATGTGAATTATGAGATTACTGCTCAGTTTTCTTTCAAGTCGTGGGCTGGAAACAGATGGTGGCTGTAGCATTTATGACGGCACAACATGTTACTGCAAGCCTAGCCATCTCTGCCTCTCTCCTCTCAAAAATGCAGCTGCAAGGAAAGTTGTGGAAAATCACATTAATAGTCTCTTCCACCACAGTTTTCCAGCCCTTCATCCCTGGCCAGCACATGGACAGAGCCATCTTGTATGCCAGCAAGAATACTCTCCTAATCCCTGTCCTGAATAGTTACCACTGACTGGCTTATTTAACAGCTAGTTAAAATGTGAGGTTTGTTAGCATTGTAAAAAAGCCTCCAGAAAGCACGTCCTTAAGGTCAGGGCAGATGCCATGTGATCCCAAGGGCTCCCTAAGGGAAACACTCAGAAAGAAGCCATCAGACTGTCTTTCAGCTGTTTATTATTTAAACATTCAGTTCAGGCCAAGCAGGTTGATTTATAAAGAAGCAGAAAGACAGATATAACAATTGCAAAAGCATCTCTGTAACTCTGGAGTCCAAATACCACTTCCAAGCAAGAGTAGAAACTTTCACAAGGGCAAAGGCTTCTGGATTTTCAGTCAGACTCCCTTACCATGACCACAGGTTTAAAAGGATCTGGGTCCCTGCAGATACAAAGACCAACTAACACCATATTTAAATATCTTACCAGTACACAAGAAAAAAATGTCCATGTGCTTCAGTCCTGATGGAAATGCCTTGCTGCCTAAAGTATGCTCATACCTGGACTTGAACCCTTGAGCCAAGCCTGGGGCACAACCCCTCCACTCTCAAGGCACCAGAGAGGGCTCTGCTGACACCAGGGACCTCTTCAAACAGTACAAAACTGTGACCTGTTATCCCTAGGGTTTCTGTGTGCTTTACAAATGTGAAGCAATCCTGTACCACATCGTTTCTGAGAGCATTAACTCTCTGGGATTCCAAAATCAGGATTTTAGAATTACTTCTCCACTTGAGTTAATTAAGACTCTGTCAAATAATATTTTTTCCAGACAAGTGTCACTGGAGTGTCTGAGCATCCACGTTGCTACTTTCACTTTGCTGGTCTCACTACCTGGTTGGGAACATCAGCACCAGCTTTATGTGTTCATCCTTCACCACTCCAATGTGCTCCTGCCTTGCTTCCTGCAGCCAGCTATACACAGGGCAGCATTTCTGCCCTCTGGGGTGTAGAACAGGGCAACTGAAAGCAAGATAGACTTTTACCATTCCCTTTATCACTTTTCACAGCTAGACCAGGAAGTTGCTACAGAAATTCAATAGTGTACACACTTGAAACTCTAAATAGCCTTTTGCCAGAGGTAGACTCTCTCCAGGTGATATGACCATACATATCCAGTGCATATCTGTCATAATTGCAAAAGCCCTCAGACCTTTTCTCTAAGATAGAGAAGGTGCCATTTCATTTTTCTTTTGGAAACCTTCTCCTGCAGAATTCATTAGTATCCTATGCAACAATGTACTTCCTGTAAGTACTGAAATATAAAGTGTATTAGAAGTTTCCACTTCTGGTTTTATCTTTTCCTGATCTAGCCTGAAAATTCTTTTGAAGTTCCTCAAAGTGTTCTTCATATATGCTTGTTTTAGGAAATACCAGATCACTATTGGCAAACTTCTCCTTAATTAAGTGAGATAAAGAAATCAAGATGATATGATCTGATTAATTTCCCACCTTTTAAGGCACCATTTTAAGATTTTTTTTTCCCACTTGCCTTTGAAAAGAAACATGCTGAAGAAACTAAGGAAGGAGAAGGCCCAGAGAGGGCAAGCACAGCTCTGGGCTCTCCAGTGTAGAGACCAGTGAATAGTTAAAGCTTTCCCTCATTCCTGTGGAATGGTTTATTGAAAGGTTTCAGACCCTTCTGAAACTCACATCACTCCAGACAATGAGGAAAAGACTAAACTGTGCTGATTTAGCACAGTGCGCTCTTCAGGGCCTCAGCTCAGCAAGTCAACTCAGATCATGCCTAACTTTAAACACAATTAACTTCAAAGAAACATCTCACACGCCTCAAGTTCAGCTTTGCACTGCCTCCCTTGATGAATCACAACTTGGGGTATGCAGGGAGCTAACGGGAAACATTTGCACTCGCTGACCCCAGCTGCAAGGTCCCAAACCCCCTGTAAGCTACACAGGCATAGCCCAACCACGCTGGATGGGCCAAATGGATACAAGCTGTTAGGCAAGCTCTTCTGAAGCACCTCTACAAGAAACATATCCCAGAACAGCTAAAATTTGATTTAAAAGAGGTACTTGGGACAATCAGTGAAGTACACAAGCTGAGCATTAACCTGCCCAACTCCTACATGGCCTGTTGAGGAAACCACTCTGTCTGGGATAAATTGCTTCTGTCACTTTTGCTGTGCTAACCCCCTGCAGTCAAGGGGAATTCGGATCTTGAGCAGGTTTTTGAGTAGCTTCCTGGCTCCAAGGAGACCTCTGAGCAGAATACTTTACAGTGGGTGAGTTTGGGCCAAGAAATATCCTCACTTCCAAGTGTGTGAGCACAGACCCCTCAGCCCACACCCACACTGGAAGTGCTGGAGCATCTCTCCCTCTGCCTCTGGCCCCACACAGACTCAACAGCAGCTGAGCAGGGCCCAGAGGTGAAATCTGGCCTCTTGAAACTTCCCTGGTCTTCAGCTTAAACCAGCAGCACCTTTATACAGAAAACACATGAAAAGCCAAAGTGCTCAGGAAAGCTGAAGCGTGGCTGGAGTGAAGGGGACTCCCCATCTGAAATGTCTGAAACCTAAGGTTTGAGTGCTGCTGCCTCGAGATGGAAGGCAGAAGTCTGGCAGCATCGTTGGGTCAAAATTAGTCTCTCTTCAGAACAAAGACAGAGATGTTCTGATGCCAACAAAGGTTTCTTGAAAGTCACGTAGAAATGAATTAAAAGTGGATGCCCAAATCCCATAGACTGCTGAAAAAATTCCAGCTGGGGATGTCCAGCACGTCTGGAGGGGCTCTTCATACTTCAGTGAGGTCTAAAGGTTTGAGTTCATCCCCAAAGGGAGCTGAGGCCACCCAGCACTTCACCCATAGGCCCTCTGTGAACAGAGTCTTTCTTGTGGTCAAAGAGGGGCTATCTTGAATTTATGTCTTACTTCTCCCCTTGCGAGCAAACAAAACAATTTCTATGAGTAATTCTACCCACTAATTGCCAAGGAAAAGTCTGGTAAGAAATGCTCTGCATTCTTGACAGGTCAGAGGCTTCCCTAAACAAAGTTGCTGTTTTATGTTTTCTATCAGCACATGTTCACATCCGGGGTCCTTGGTGAATTCCAGTGTGGATGAGTCTCTGTGGGAAATTGCTTTTCCCTATTTTCTTGTTCTAACTGCTCCAGGAAATGAGTCTATTTTTACAACAACGCTAAACAGCAAAATATGAAACCATTATCTGCTTCGTGGCAAGAGTTTCGGGTCAGTTCTCAGGTGACTGTCACCTCCAGAGAAGTCAATGGAGTTGTATCTGCTCATGCAAGGTAGAGACCTGACCAATTATGTAACTGGCTGATCAGTTACCAGAACACAGAGCTACCACAGGCCTAAGGAGTGTCTCGTTTTCATGCGTCTCAAAGTTCATCCAAGCCCTGATGCATTGATAAGTGAAGTATTCCAGTATTATGGTCTGTAAAGATGATAATTAACTGCTGAAAGATTTAGGCATGAGCATTCTCTACAAACATCTACTTTGTCACTATCCTTATAAGTAGTATCTCTTCTGGATCCTTTTTTCACCTGCCAAATAAACCAGGGTGGGATTTTCAGAAGTGTTTAAAATTATTTTCTCCTACTTACTTGTGATTGCTTTCAAGAATACAGATATCTTCAAAATCCCCAGGAGACTTCAAGCATTATGGACTCAATTGTATCTCTAGATGCTTCTGCTTTTTGCACACCTGACTTAACAGCTACTCTGAATTTCAAAGCTGGACAGTAAACACAGTTGCCTTCATTATGCAGGATCAAAGACAGTACATAGAGGCCAGAACACCAGGTCTGATCTGAAGATGAGTGTGCAACACTTGTTACAAAACTTGGCTCCTTGTTTCCTGGTTTGAGGGACTACTTCAGCCTTGACACGTGAACTTCTTTTCTGTTGAAGCACTCAAGCGAGCCTTTCTTTGTGCATTTTATCTAAGAACTTGGGAGACATCTGGCATGCACAAGTATCAGCCCAAACAGAAATGCTGAGTTGCTCAGAACTCAAACCAAGTCAGATTTGGCGGCCTGCTAGTAAGTCAAACATAAAAACGATTGGATTCCCCTCTTTTCCCTCTTCCCTCTTACAGGGAAGAAGTAACCCTGGAAAAATGTGACATGAAACTTTCAAGTGACAGAAATGCTATCACCAGGATGCTCCCAGGATTTCATCCATTGATTATGAACAAGACTAAGAGCTAGCACTGCCTTACCTCTGGGCTGGGAACGAGGAATTCGTGACTTTCCACCTAATTGGAAAGCTCACTAAACGTCACTTGAGACCAGCATACAGAAAACAAACTTAGAGACAATATCTAAGGAAAACAGAACCTAACCTATGACTTGTTCTTTGATTTACAACTGCGATTGTGGGCCCCACCTCACAGTCATATGCCATGGTAATAGGCAGCAGTTCAACAAGAACCAGTCCCAACTTTTCACATGTTGTAGTGATTCTGAGCTACTTCAGCACATACTTTAGCCTGATGCAGCAAGTAATTGGAATGACTAAAGGGACAGGTGGCATGCCACAACTGAAAAAAAAAAAGAATAATCGAGCCTTTGGTCTTGTTTATTCTACCTTCTAATTCCTTTTCTTTTCCCTGAACCAAAAGTTGCCAAATTTCACAGGAAATTTGCTCTCATTAATTTCTCCCATCTCAAATTTGTCTGTTATCAGTACGGCTGCGAGTTTTCAATTTGGGTACCCAAACAGATGATCTGAAATTGGGCTCATTGGCATTAGTGACTGCAGTCCTGAATCCACCCATGCCAAGGAAATATTTTCCCCCAAAATGAAGAAACATGTAGTTCAAAATGGAAACCTCCACAGGAGCTGCTCTCCTAGTCGTATATACAAGTCTCGTTACTTCATCTTTGGGGTTGCTTACAAAATCCTTCAACACTCTGAGAGCACAAAGACCCCCAGCCCACAACTGGGATCCTGTGCCAGGAAGGCACACCCTAATTAAAAAATAAAGCATCAACTCTGCTCCATTTGCCTGAGGTCAATGGCATGTTTGTCCAAAGCTAGGAGCATGCTCAGGCACCAGTTTGAAGAAGAGCAAACACAGGCATCTCTTAAAGTGTTTTTCCATATTAGGGCCTGGGAAAAAAAATTTAGGATTGGGCACATGATAAAAACCGTTCCCCTAGGAAATGTTACCCACACCATAAAAGGAAGGAACGGCACTGAACCAAAGGAGAATGAAAATTGTCTACTAAATTTTTGTAAATACCCATAAAATCTGAGTCTTGTTCTATGTGCATAACTGTAAGTCATGAAAGGCTGATTCCTTACAGAAGCAGGAAATGACTGGCCCATCACGATAGGATAAAAGGCTGCATAATTGCCTGGGCAGAAAGATGGATTTCCATCAATCACTACGTTCTCTGACAATATGGCAGTGGCTTTTGATCATGTATCTGATGCACAGTAATTAGGCAAAATGACTTACCCTCAATCTTTTCAGTATTTAGCTCTAAGGGTGCAAGGATTCATTCTTGGAAAGGGAAGATGGTCGTGTGATTTAGGGCACTGGATGAGCACTCAGATCTGAGTCCTCTCCCTGGTTCTGCCACAGCCTTGCTGTATGACCTTGCACAGGCTTTTCTCCATGCCTCGGTCTCGCCTAAAATGGGATAACAATAGTTCTTTATTTCAGAGGAGATAGGAACACAAACCAGCTCAAGGCTGTGCCACAGAAATGCTACAGCAAAGAGCAGCACAGAAAAGCTCAGACACGGAATAATGCCTCGCGAATAAAATGTGGGAAGACAGGCAGTAATTAAATTGACTAATAAACACAAAACGTAGGCTGATTTTTAAGGAATGCAACACTGATAGGCTTTGTTACCCAAAATTAAAGGAAATTTAAGTGGGATTCTTATGAGTTTACCTGACTCTGAGATCTGCTAGTAGTACACACTGTGCATTAGAAACACCAAGGAAATTACTTCATTCAAAACCTCCAAATGGTGTCTGCTCTACAGCAAGCACCATTTCCAGCCCAAGTGAGGGTCACATAACTATCCAGAACAACATTTTCAAAGCCGTGGGAGGGGCCTACAAACATGATTTCCTTCTATTTACAGTAATACATGAGCATGCAAACCTGAGGTAGTTTTGAAACTTCAAAATAAAATCTGAAACTTTCAAATTGAAACATTAAATGGGGCCACTGATCCTAATTAAACTGTCAGATGTCTGGAACAGCTTCAATGCCACTATTAGAGTCACACTGCTGCTGGAATTGGACAGGGCTTTAGCAAAGAGTCTTCAGTAGTGAGTATTTCTCCAAATGCAAAGATAAATCTTTTTCTCTAAAGCATTTGCCTTTCACATGTATATAATTTCATAATTTCAGTTATGGGCCTATGGGTCTGGGACAGAGGATCTCAGGGCACATGCCTACATAAACCATCTGATTTGGAGACCAACAGATCAAAGGCTGTTCTGTCAGGCAGGAGGAGAGTAAACAGATATGAGACACATCTTAGGAAGGGAAAATCATTTCTGAGAAACAGAAACAAGAGGGATGGGAAAGTCAGGCAGAGAATAGCTGGCAAACAGCCCACAGAAAGGTAACGTGGACCTGAGGAGAACAGGCAAGAGAATCTCCTAAGTGGAGTGCTGAAGCCCATTGGAACGAGGACACCCAAATATGCTGTTTTAAGCAAGAGTAAAAAGCCTAAACCCAAAGTGCTGGAGCTTCCTGGGAACCTGGGAGAGGAGCAACTGCCTGCAGTCATCGTGCACTGCTTAACACAGCAGATGCCAGGCAGGACAGAGGACAGGAGAAAAGGAAAGAAAACTGGCACATAGTCCTTGGTTTCACTCAATAAAATCTACTGAAAGACAGGTCTGGAAAGATGAAGCACAGAATTAAATGTAATGAATTGACTAAAGAACCAGTGAGCATGCACATATTGTAACGCTGACATTGGGTTTGGGCAGTCCTCCCTGCACGTCTTTTCTGATCAGACAAGATCTCAGAAAAAGATACAATCAGACCAAGAAGTTCTGGATCCCTGGACAGAGGAAATGAGTGCAGAATGTAGAACAGAAAAACATTTCATCCTCAAACTGCTGCCTACAATGTGGAAGGACAAAACCAACAAGGTGTTGAAGCATTGCATGGAAGTGCAACTTTTGACAACCACCATCCTTCACTCCATTAAATCCCCTACTCACCCCCCACCCCACAAATAACAGAGGTGTCCATCAGATATCTTGTGGCTCCAACTGCTCACACCCTTCCCTGTAACACTCCAAACGCAGCACATTAGAAGTCCAGAGGGAGTCCACCTCCAGCAGACAGCAGAAGAAGATATGACACGGCATTCACAAATGCACAGAGAACTGTTTAATTTACAGCCACAATGGTGAAACAAACCATTTCAGAGCTTGGACATTCAAAGTTAAGTCTGACACTCATTCTTATATTCACTTATTGTGCTTAAGTATTAGAGAACACAGGATTACATTAACCGTACACGACAATCTGAGATCCCTGCGGGACCGAGGAGTGGAAGGGATGAGCAAGAATGAGGGACCAGCCCCTCAAGTGGTGTAAGCTGGTACAGCTCCATTGCAGGCAATGGAGATCCGGTGATTTACACCAGCTGAGGATATGGCCCTTGAAATGTCCAACTTAACTTTGAATTAACGACTCCCATGTCACAACCTTCCATGTCACTGCTCCTCCTGGTTGTATCTGCCACTTTGAAGGAGGACTAATCCCACAGCCCGCCACGGTCCCAAGGCTGGTGGGTGAGAGCTCAGCTGGACTACAGGAAGTGAGCTCATGTCGTGACACTACTCCTCGCAGTTTAACAGCCACGGACTGCATCCTCATCTGATGTAAACTAGCTTGGGGGCAGCTGAAGTCAGAAACATTTGCCAATTTATAGTAGCTGAGAACATAGCCCTGAGATTTTTGTGTTTTCTGCCGCATGCTGTATGAACACTGTGCTTGACAACAACGACTCGTGTGCGTTTCATTCCTCGTAACAAAATTAACTCAAGACTGCAAGTCTCAAACAAATGGCTACTGGAAAAGTCCCCATTCAGTCTTCACTCTCTCCTGGTGCGCTGAATTTGGCATAACACGTTTATTTGCTGGCACCAACAAAACCTCTCGGGTTGCTTTGTTTTCAAGACTCTGCTACAAGGCCAGACTCCCTCGGGATGTAAATCAGAGCTCCAGGATACCCAGGGGAGTCACTCCCAAGGAGTTGGCCCACAAACCCAAACACAACCTTCTCATGACAGTGCAACCACAGGACTCTTTCCAAGAGTTGTTTTGCAAACTATTCCACTTAAGTGACTTTGACATCCTTTCATACCTGCACAGTGTCTGAGTGGGTCACATAATGCTTTTTCATCTACATGATTTTAATGGATATATGTTTGGTTTTTTTTCTTTCATTAGATATCTTTTAGACAAAAAAAAAAAGGAACGGAGCAACATTATTGGCATCCCACTGAAACATAAATATATAAATTACATTTTATACACTTTTTTAAACGCAGACACATACATTCATGTGCATAACATTGTGAACAGTACACTTAGTGGAAAACAAGCACAGACAATCTTAGTTAAATGTATTTCCAGTTTTGGTGCTCAACAAATACACTGGGAAAATGATCACAAAATAGAACGGTGACTAACTCTATCTCTGCATTAGCATCTGAAGCCAATAATGCCTGTTAGCTAACATTGCTTTGTTTGGTTGAATTTGGACATAGCTACAGGAACAGGAGGGGAATGTTTGAACTATATTTAGAGAAATGGAAAGGTTAAACATCTCGCTCTCTTTTGTTGTTTTAAGGTTCTGCAGTTCATTCACATTTGAAGATATTTTTATTTGAGTGGAAACACTGTCTTCAAGACAAACTTTTCTGTTGTTCCAAACTAAGAAAACTCTTTCATCTCTTTGTAGATGTTTCACAAATAAAAGAATCCAGTAGTTCACTTTACATATCCAATGTCATAATCCAAGTAAAACAAAGGGTACATAATCCAAACTACTGGGGTGGGGCAGTGATTTTGGCCAAGTGAGTAGCCATGTCATATCTGGCACAGCCCTAAATTTCCAAAGCAGCACAGAAGGATTTATCCATGTGGCTCCCACTGCAATCTGTGGGGAACTGAACATTTAATCCCTTGGCACTTTGAAAATACAGGAGCTGGTGCCAGAGTATTTTATCTGCCCTGCTATAGTTAAAATAGATTTTGATGTTATTTGGGCTATTCTACTACAAAAATATGACCACAAAATGCTTTTTTTTTTCTTTTTTTCTTTTTTTTTTTTTTTGGTTCAAGAAAACATAGCAGGCTTTCTCAGGTATATAAAACTGTTAATTTTTAGATAAAAATACAAACTTCACCTTTACAAAAACACATATTTCTGTTGAATACACATAAAGCATAACATTTTACCAAAAATAAAGAATTTTAGGTTTTGTTCAAATATTTGCAGCAAGGTAGTTCCCATGCCACCATGACATTATACAATGCAGATACAAGAATTTGTACATTTCACACAGCTCCAACATGTGAAATAAAAGTATCTGTATACTGATAAGAATGACAATTGCTAACACAATATCACTAGTAGGCAACTGGCATAAGTCTTAAAGAAAAAAAAAGGATTTTTGCATGGATATCCAATGATTTGTTTACGCACATCTCTCTTTTTTTTTCTCTTTTTCTTTTATGTAATGCTTTAACTTACGGGGGAGGTTGGGGAACATAAACCAAGAAACGTCTAGAAAATTATGCATAGGTATACCATTTTTATTTTAATACATCTCATTAGTTTGCATCCCACTAGGAGAAATACCATAATGTTTTGTGTTCTGCTTATTGTTATACCAGTCTTTTATATGTGTTATTGGCAAATGTAGTCCAAGAGATAATAAAAAGCTAGGCAAAGAGTAAAAAGAAAACTTAATAATCACTTTATGGTGTAAAAAAAAAAATCCACTTAAGGCTCCCCAGAAGGTTTTTTTGTATAGACTTTTAAAACACCACCAAGCAAGGACGTATTGTTCTATAGTGTTTGCGTGGCATTTGATCATTTCATACATTCCTGCTTTTTTTGTGCCTGAAGTCCACCAGTGTCCATCCATCTTCATCAAGAACGCAGGCACATTTCTTGACGTAAAGCACCGTTGACTGCTCTGACAGAAATCCACTATTCACTTAGATTTTTGTCATGTTTTTGAGTACTTTTGGTATCCTCCATTCATTCAACTGTCTTTTTTTCTTTTCTGTTTTTCTTTCTTTCGTTTTTTTTCTTTTTTGGACAGGGAAGCTTCCTATTGTTTCACAGAGTGCTACAATACTTGCTTTGATGTCACATTAAACAAATGTACATTGTCTCTTTGTTCTCATTAAGTGTTCTTTTGAGCCAGTTTTTTCACACAGGAGAACAAATAAAGTATACAGTCAATAAGCACCATACATAGTAGGTTCAGGAATGTAACAAACCATGTACATCCATGTCCCAGAGAGAAGTTTTTTTTCTAGCTTATTTTCACCTTACATCTGCAGGAGAGAAAAAAGATACAATAACTCTATGATTAGAATCAAAGGTCCTGTCCTTGAAGTAGATGACTTAAAAAAAAAAAAACTGTTCTGCATGAAGAGTCACTAACCTGGGACAAGAAGTTCTAAATGCTGTTTTGATTGAGTTTACATGCTCACTTTTAAAGTTGAATTTTAGAAAATCTTTGCTTCTATCATACTACTCCCAATAAATACCTGTTAATCTGAAACAGGATATCAAGTTTAGCATTGTTTAGAAATGATACATTGGTATAAATGAAAAACTGCCACTGGGAGTTTATGTGCAAAAACAGGGGCTTGAAATTAAATTCACCATCATCCAGGCATTAGGCACAGACACTGCAAAATCCAAATCATTCCCACTCCAAATACCAGAACCAATTGCAAGTGCTGCAGTTTACATACTTTCAAGTCATTAAGAAATGGAAATTCCATATTTAATTTGGAATGTGTGTCGCCATCATCATACATTGCTAATATGTTGGCCAAAGGATTTCAGTCATTTTTTGCACTGAGGGTGTTAGTTTTTCACTACACTGAAAACCTCATGAATTTTGATGACTGACTATCATCATCCTACTGAGACTGAACAGACCAAAAAAAGATCTTAATTTTCTGGTGAAAGTAACACAGGGCTCTGCAACACAAAATAAAAAAATGGCATTTCTTAGCATCTTTCTTGTCAAGTAAGCAGATCATCAGATTGTGTCAGGTGCATGTGCAATCAACCCCAGCTCACGCCAGAACGTGAGTTTGATGGTCACACAAATAATAGGATTTGCTGTATGTACACTCAATGTTTCACAGCCAGGGACTGGGAACACAACAATTTGTAACCTGAAAATTCATTCATGCATTATCATGTGATGCTTTGACCTCAGAAATCAATAATGAAACACAAGCAGAAGCAATGGAACTTGAGATTTCAGAAGCTGAAGTATTAGCACCCTCCAATAAAAAAGAAATAAAAAAGGCAAGAAAAGGAAGTAGCTCAAGAATGTAAGATGCTGATGGTGATGTGGAGCTTAAAGGGAAAATACCAGTAGGTAGAATTATCAAAGCCAATCAAATCTAATCTCTTTGCAGCCTTGAGGTAGCAAGTGTCAAGATTTTGAACAGTGATTAAGTCGAAGTGATGATATTTGATTAAGTTTTCCAGTTCTTGTGCTATTAGGGTGTTCAGCATATAGGTCCTACCTGAATATCAAATAGTTCCAGTAGGTTTTATGTTGGTTTTAACTTTTTTCGTTTCCGTTTTTTACCTGATTCCCTAGGCCTTCCTGTTAACATAAGGGCAGGGCTGGTGAAAAGCCCTAAGGTAATGCATTTCGTGTAACACTGAAGTCATAAATACTCAAACCGTTTACATTTCAAAGAAATCTCATTATCCTTCGCATTAAAGTAATAACTTTACAACGTCTGATTTGACATTGAGTTTACAAAGTAATTACACAAAAGTAAAGAAATAATAAACGAAGTTGGCATTGCACACGTCATTCCCAAGATCCATCTATAATTACTGTTACCATGCAGTACTCAACATTTGCCTTCAGCTCTGGAGTTGAGCTATTTTCAGCTCACCATGCACTTGCTGGGTGCAAGTTTTGTTCCTACCAGTAATTAACTCCTAGGAACACTTATTTCTCCGTGAGAATTCTGCCCCATTTTTTACGCACATCAAAACCAATTGCTTAGTCTTTGGCAATTAAAGACAATTTGGAAAACTGAAACTGATCTAATGAAACTTTTTTCCCAAATGGGAGACACAGAAAATGTATCAAACCATATGCACATTAAAAATAGCCACTTTATGTGTGGTTTTGTCTAATAACTCCACCTAGTTTCAGCTAAACACTCAGCTCAGATTATAAATTGATGTCCAGTAAAATCGCAGCAGAGGTTTAACTTCATTTTTATAGAAATTCTAATTCCTCTGCTCTGTACATAGCAACTGATGTTTACATCTGCTTGGAACCAGGTTTATGTCTCCATCCTGGATGGAGCCAGGACAGAAAACCTTCCTTACCCGACCACCTACAAAATCTATCACCTTGGGGCAGCTTTCCTCCCATGTTTACCTGCTCTTCACTGACTCTTTTAATTTTGGGCTGGTTCTACTGCACTCTTAGATTCCCTGCAGAGGTGCAAAACAAACTTTGGAGGCTTCCTTCAAGAGTATCAGGAGAAAGGGAAATGTCCTTTCTACCATAGCGGGTTTCCTGTGTAAGTGTGTCAAGCTCTGCATTGACTGCACTGCAGTAAGTAGATCTGAGTAATGATTTTAGATCATTCAGAATGATTTTATGAAAGCCAGATTTAAAGTAAGAATTTTTCCCCATAAATCTTTCCCCATTGTAACTCAAGGGTTGTCTTGATAAGGCATGTTTAGGTTTAAGGCAACAACTGACAAATTCTTGAGAAAACATGCGTAAGGAAACAACAGGAATGAGGAGTGTTGTTTCCAAACTAACTCCTTAGCCTTGAATACTGAATTTATTCCAAAGTGCTTTACATTAATTTCATTCATATTTTCCCCAAGGTCAAGTAAATCTCGGTGTTAGCCCTGTCTCCATAATTCTAAAGAAATTAGGCAACAGAGTTCACCCAGGAGCTGCAACATGACAACCTTTAATTTAGTAAAGCAAGACCTGATCACTACCGGGCATTTACATTTATTTAAAGGCCAGCCTAATGACAAGTGATACACTTCAAATTTGAAATCCAAACTCCTTATACAGCACAAACTGGCCCTCATTTTGCATCTTCAACACAGAGAAGCAGCTGGGAGCTTCTCTACTGAGTACACTGTAAGCAATGTTTGCTTTATATGCTTTACTAATATAAAAATAAGGTCCATATTAAATCAGCATTAATGCAAAAATAAAAGGAAAACATACCAGTTTCTTCTTCTCTATAATCTGAATTAGTATTTGATGATGTACAGGTGCATTCCATATGCTCTTCTAATCTCACCAGAACTTCTTTTAATTTTGGCTTTTTTCTAACATATTCCACTTTTGCCACCTATAAAATACGATGAGGTATGTACTGAGACACATCAACATGGTTACAGTTCAGAACTGAAGACAGATAACTATAAACCTCTATTTTTAATGTAGCCAAACCCATATAAAATGTTAGCATACTAATCATCTTTTATCTTAATTGTGCATCATGTAACTATTTATTGCACAGACTATTTGTTTATTCAGGTTCAGCAGTTTGAAACAATTTTCCCCCAAGAGATAAAACAATTTCCCATTCATTTTGGTTTGATGTTTTAAGCAACTCAGTTTCCACATGTATCACAATAAACTTCTTTACAGATTCAGATCAGTGGTTGTTCTTGTAAACTGCCACTTTTAGCACAATCTTCTGTACATGTTGTTAAAGGCTGACAGTGAAGGCATTACAATGGTTTGTAAGACATTTTATTATCTACAAATTGGTGTCTCCAGAGCCCTCTGGATGTAAAGTGCTCAACCTTACACAACCAGCATCTGAACATCACCTCAGAAAGCACAGTCTCATTCCTACTCCCTCCCTGCAGTAACCTGGGGCTTGATCACAAGAGCTCTCAAGTTTTTAGGTCCAAGGGAATGACCACTCCTACACGGGGTCCAGCCTTTGGCTTTATTGTGGGTAGCTGGCAGACTGAGTATTTCTCCCCAGTCCTTCCAACTGTTCACAACTGCACTGCTCCACTTATGGCTTCCTTAAAATAAAAAAGTCTGGAGGGCAAGCTGAGGTTGGAGGAAGGATCATGCTGGAGCAGCTCTGGCTACGTGCAGATCTCTCATCTGAAGGAAACCAAGGCAGAACAGAAGGATGTTGGGGTGGGGGATACTGAACACGAGGACATCCTGACCCACAGGCTGGCAGCTGCGAGAGGAAGAATGGCAGAGAGGGCAGGAGCACTGACGTTCTGGGGTGCAGAAATAGCTCGTGGGATGCTGGGCACTGACTTGTGCTAAGTGTAATGAGCATGATGGTCTGGGCCATGCAAGGGAATATGGCATAATATGGGCAAGGAGAGTGATAGAGAGCTTGTACGGGGTCCAGTGTTTAGTTCTCAGCTGTGCTGAACACTGCAGAACAGGCGGTGATCATTGCTTGAAATGGAAACCACTGCAATTAAATCATGGCTTCTCAGACCTACTCATCATCTGACAAAAGGGCTGCAGTGTGGCTGTCCCAGCAAACAAGACAATTACAAATGCCATGGATGCAGTATAAAGCAGAGAGACGGGGGAACAGAAGGACAGGAGAGGCTGGTTGTCTCTACAGAAGTTCCATGACAAAGCCATAAAGGCTGGTCCAACCGAAAGCTCCAGTCATTACTAAATAAAGCATCCACAATTCACTTCCAGCCATGGTTTCCTTGTGTGGGGATTCAATGCTCCAAATCAATCTTCACACTGTGAAAATCATTCCCTTGACCTTTCAAAACTGGAGCAACAGTGTCACAAAATGAGAGTGGTGGCCGGAAAAAAACATTACATTTCCAGTTCCCAGAAACATTCTTCTGGCTCTGGGGACACAACTATCAAGGGCCTCTGAATGCCAGTGAGAGAAGCTAGAGCAAAATCCTGGCCTTTTTAAAGCCAACGGGAGATCTGCCTTTGCTTCCACAGAGCAAGGAGCTCAGATCCACATTTTAGTCACCACCCTTGTGTCAACAGGATCTGGAGATGATTTTCATTTACCCAGCTAACAAAAGTTACAGAGACACATGCAATAACTAAAGGATCCACATTAAAAGGTATCTTCTGAAATTGTCAGATCTCCATGTGAACAGATTAACAGCTGGCCATGACACACCAGAACACTTTATCTGAAAGACTAACTATGGGTCGAAGCAATATGTTTCAAAACTTCCTATCAGAACCCAGTTTCCTATCAGAACCCAACTCCATCAAGCCTTTGAACACGATGGTTTGAAAATGTATGGTACAACTGAGTCATCTGGCATCAAAGGATGACTAATCCTTAAAATTTATGAAAACAAACAGTAATTAAGACACCTCCATCATCAGAGACAAAGAAAGGGACCCAGCAATCACGAAACAGCTTTCAGATCTGCCATGCTTATTACAGCTGTTAGAGAAAACCAGTCTTATTGAAAATTACATGCAAGAAAAATAAACTGTAATCAAGCTTTTAAAAGCCTGTCCTTGTTTTGCTTGGTTTTACAAACTGAAAGATATATGCAGTTCCTGTGGCTATTTGGTATTAAACAACAGTAAAAAACCACAGAAACAGTAATACTCTGAAGAGGGTCATAATGAATTCATGCAGCAATTTAAAGCTGGCTTTTAGTACTGTAGTTAGAACACAATCCAGCACACGTTCCACTGCCCTACTTCATGCTACACAAGTTTGAAGGAATGTCATTTGGTAAGATGTTGCAAATATTGGAACTGAAGCAGCACAAACCAGATAAGCTGCTGTGTCTGTGTCACCTGTTAACACCTGCTGCCACACACAATGCTGATCTACAACAACAAAGGCTGCAGGTCACATTTTCAGTGGGTATAAACATGGATAGCTGTGCCAACAGCATGGGATTTGGCCTTGTGTACACATCTTTTTTTCTTCTTTGTATTTTTCACCCTTGTGTTCATATTGTGCCGTTACTCTCAAGTGTATTACTTTGAGGTGGTCAGTCCTCAACAAATCAACAAGCTCCTTTTACTTGTCTCTAATGCAACAAAAATAAAAATCCTCAAACACTCCAGATCCAGAAAATACCACTGTATAAAAACCCTTTGAGAGCAAGACAGGGAAATAACTGATTAGCTTAAATGGTTTATAATCAGTGGCACCATACTTGCATCAGTGCAGATTCTAGGTCTACATTCTGCAATACAGTGTGGTGGCTAAGTAAAAATGAAAATAAAATCTGATAAAAATATGTGGCCTAATGGAAACATCATGGGAACACTTCTTCTTAGAGATTCTCCAGGAGAGATGAAATCAGGGCAGGAAAAAAAACAAGACCGTAAGCAGGAAAGTCCAAAACACCTCTAGTACAAAGCTAGAACTTATCATGGACAGGAGCTTGCAAGAGAAGTCTCAGCACAGAAAGTTCCTCGTAACAGCAAAACTCATGAGGCTGATACCTAAATACTGGATGGAAACAAGCCCAAAAAGCAACTGAATGAGGATACTTTTTGGAATCTACTGCTTCCATATTAAAATAAATGCACACAGATACAATGGAGGGAAAACCTGCCTGTGAGGAAGATGTGAGTCAACAGAGACTAAAGGACTGAGGAGGGATCCTGCAGGGCCTGACAAGGCACTGCTCCAGGGACAGGAGGGCAGGAATGGCTGTGTGGGGTCCGTGTGTCCCTGAGCAGAGCAGCCAGACCCTGCTCTCTGTCAGGCTCCCCACGCTCCGAGGGCACCTCGCTGCTTTTCCACCTTCACCTCTATCAGGGTTTCCTTTGTTTCTCTCATTCCTAAACTGACCTTTGATACCTGGTCCTGCCTGCCAGTCCCACTGAGTGCTGGCTGCAATCTCAGTTAAGCCACAGCTCAAAGTGCTGCTTATCCCAATGGCAGAAACAGTCACTGAAGAAAAAGGTTCTTAAACCTGCAAACATGACACAGCCATTTCTCCTACACATCCCATGTGCTCTGTATGGCCTTTTCACTGCCCTGCTCTGAGGCTGGGTAGCTCTGCTGAACAACTCATCCTGAACTCCAGCACTTTTTTCCAACCTCTGAACAACTCCCCAGTGACAGCTGAGGAGCTGTTCCTGCATTCCCTCATGTCCAGCTCCCTTTCTCTGCACCTCACCCTCATATTAATGTACTCTAACAATATACTAGGTTAAGATTCCCCAGATCAGCTCAACATGGAACATGCAGAAATGGCTGAAGCTGGCACGGCTTCTGCTCAAGGCCAACCTGAGGCAAAGCTGAGGTAGATGGCATCATTTGGCTCGTTTCTCAGTGTGTAAATAAGCACTGCTGCAAACAATCATAATGTTCAGCTTGGCTATTCAAAATGAGCAGTATAGGCAGGATTTTCTCTATATTATTAATTACCTTCTGCTTCTGTGACCAAACTCACCAAGAACACCACCACGCTGAACATTACAAAAAGCCTCTTGGGAAGACTCTTGTTCAGACCCCCCCAAATAAATTATGGTCTGGTACTTGGTAAATACTTGAACTCACTGGACAGAAGCAACAGGATCTGCAGATGCTACCGAATGCTTCTGCACACAGAGGAGGAAATCTCTCTGTAACAGACACCAACACCCCTAACTCACCCATCCTTGTCATCATTCCCCTATCATGAGAGCAATACAAGCCCTTCCTTCCCTATCAAAGAGCAGCTCCCAACCAGCCTCTTCATCTCAGTCTGAGTTCTGCAGGGCTGTGCAGGTGCAGTTTGCTGAACAGAGATGTCTTTGGAGCCAGGAGGCTGTGCTCTCATGGGCTCACTCTGCCACCATGCAAGGCAAACCCACCTTTCACTAATGAAACCCACCCCATGAAAGGGAAACCTCACACGACCCATTTCAGGGAAGCTGTTCCACCAACCCCCCTGGCTTGGAGCCTCCCTACAGCTTCAATTCCACAAGCCCATTAAGGGTATTTCACTGATGAGAACTCAGTGGAAATGAAAAAAAGGACATCCCCGAACCCTCCAGCCTTTGAATCATGTCCCAGGAATGAAATGCCCCAAGACAAGCACCTCCACTGCTCCTCCCACACTGCCCCAGCCGTCTCTGAACCTTGACTACAGCAGCCCTCAGTGAGACAAAGAAAACACCCTTTGCTTTCGCCTGTTGGATGATGCAAACCCACTTGCTGACCTTTCTGGATGAACATTTTTCTAGTGTGAATGGGCCAGCTATGATCTCACTACCTTGTCAATGAGGAGGAAGCGGGGAAAGCCTTTTCAATGTTCCATCAAAAGAGAGCTTTTATGCAGTCTGACATCAGGGGAAAACACAAGCCGGCTTTCCAACTGCACTGCAGAGCAGCTGAGAAGGCTCTCCAAAACCGCTCCCACCTTTCCAGGGACCCTCGCTCTGAGCCAGCTACTTAATGGCATGAGCAGACATTCAGCTCTAAACTTAGGATTGGCAAAAGGCTCAGAAAACCATCAATTACATCAAAGCTACAAGGGGATCTGACTCTGGAGGGCATAAATATGGATTCTGTTCTAAGAGTTCTGGTGTGACAGTGGGGTCAGCCTACAACCTTTACAATGAACATCCTGTTCCTGCTTGACCTCTTGTCCTTTTTTTCCCCTGCTACTTAATGACTGTTTGGAGCAGTCTTGGAGCTTGGAAAAAAAAAAAAAATGTCCTCCAAAGCTGGCTGACGTATATTGATATTGCTGGTGGCAATATATTTACACAGCCACGAAAAGCAGCTGCTCCACTGAGCCTACTTTTAGCTTGTGCCCTACTAAAATGAATGCAAATCTCAAAGCACTACAACGGGCTGACTGAGAGACTAAGATTCCTTCAACGTGGTGCTGTGCTGGGGAAGCAGCCCCAGCAGTGACATCCTGCAAAGCTGCTGCCAGGAGTTTGCAGCTCTCAGGGAACGCTCGGTGTCCCAGCAGCAAGGGGACAGCCAAGACCCTCTCTCTTACCTGCATCTGCCCCATCCCTGCAAGGGTAGGAGAGAAGCACAAGATTCCATTATCACACACAGGTACCAACAGCAAGTTCATAACACAAGTCTCAGCTCTTTGCTGAGCACATCCAGCTGCTCTGTACGTGTTTGCTGCTGCACGAAATCAACTGGAAGCTGCATCAAACCCAAAGGCAACAGAACTAATATCACAACCCTGAGGCACTTTGCTGTTTAGCTCCTGTTCAGAAAGGCTCACAATTGCAGTCCTTCAATCTCCCCAGATTGTTCTCAACCCTCAAGTAATTATTGATCCAAATTTTTACCTCATTTTTAATTGTTGCTGCAAAGCATACCCCACAAAGGCAAGGCAGTTAAGCAAGTGTAAAGTATGATTATTTTTGGGAACAGTGAGGGAATCTCAGATGTTTCTCCAGCTTATTTGGATGCAAAAACATTTTTCAGATGTTCAGAAACAGAAAAGAAAAAGAAATCCTGCCCAGACACATGTCTGCAGTATGGAAAACAGTGTATGAAAAACAATGAAATAGCTTAGGTGCCTTATTTTTGTTCTAGGATGTATAGCACTAAGTGAACAGCACTTTCCTCAAGAAATCCATTGCAAGTGCAGCAATCAGTGTGTTGTGCTGAGCAATTTTATCTTCAAGAATGTGGTGCGGTTTATAGAATTCTTTTCTTAAGAAATTCAGGGCAACAAGAACTCAAGAGTCTTCACAATATGAATGCTAAGTGTAAGTCTAATCTCCTACACACAGATGTAGATCAACAGCACTTGTTTAAATACTGATAAAAATTAGAACACAGTGAAGCCAAACGAACATAAATATTTCACGTAGTATTTACTGGAAAGTTGCAATAGGGATTTTGTCTAATGAGTAAATACAGCATGAAGCTGTTGAGTCTTCTATCCCTGGGGTAAGATAATTTGAAACACATTTTTTCAGATCAAAAGTGTTATGTTGTCAAATATAAAAGCCCAATTTAGGCTGCATAATATTTAATTAAGAAAACAGCATTCCATACTGTGATTTATTTATTTTTTTAAGTCCAATGCCCCTTGAGTCATTTTATCTTCTTAACTTTAAGATCTGTACTGTGCAAGATCATGGGAAAGGCACAATCAACTTTATTTTCATTGCAAAAAAAAAAAAAAAAAAAAAAGAGAGAAAACCTAAAGGGAATCCAGTGAAAATCAAATCCAAACCCAAGATTTTCCAATGACCACGTAACTTGAAAAGGCCATCTGTTCACTCCAAATGGAGAAGGGCGTTCTACCCGAGGATGGAGAGTAAAGATTTGGGTCACACAGGCACAGGGCTGAGTGGAGTTCCCAGGCTGAAGAGGACCCCGTCAGGGCCCTGCAGCCCCCTGCTCACCTTGACACTCCTGTGGTGTATCCGGGAGGGCTGGCACTTGACGCTGCTGGTGTTGCAGCAGCCGGTGCAGCGCTTCACCTCCACGCAGGGCGGCCATATCAGGAAGTTGGCTGAGGTGGGGTCGATCTGGCTCCGAGGTATCTCGTAGATCACCGTCCGCGTCTTGCACACCGCCGGGATGGCCTCCTCTGCGGGCACAGGAGAGTCACAGCCCCAGCTGAGCAGCTGCTCCCACCCCAGAGCACCCACAGGCACCAGGTACGCGTGGGACCAGTGCTCCCAGTCCCCACTGGTCACTGGCAAGCCAGTGCTGAGCGCTGTTTGCTGACAACTGAGCTGTGGTGTTAGCCTGGGGACAAGCTTGACTCGCTCCCAAAGCCCAGCCCTAAAATGAGGGTTTCCAGTGGCCTGGCTCCTGACACAGCTCAGGGCACACACCATGAGATAAGACAATCCTGGCTCTGGAAGTGACAGCAAGCCAGGAGCTCCTCCACATTTGATAACCCCCTAGTACAGCCTCAGAGTGACTGTGCAACAGCAGCTGTTGTTTTCCAGCACTGGGATCATCACTGCACACAAATACCATCACACAAACACCTGGCAAACAGCACCTCAGAAGTGAAACCGAGAATTATCTGTATCACATCCCATTTGCCCAGCTGGGAAATAACCTGCACCAGCTTGAAACTTTCAAGACTTGGGTTTCCACTTCCAGAACTTTAAGACTCCCACAGATCAAGGAGTCTGGTTCATCCACCCTTCCAAAGGGCAACTGCCGTTTTTTCTGAAGTTATCAAAGCTTTGTACATGGTGAGTTTTACTTAATTTGTTATTTCCTGAATGAGGCAAAACCACCAGAGTAGCATGACCGAAAAACCTGCAGCTGAACCAAGATCCTGGCGGGCTCAGGTAAGGTGAGCTTGTTTAGGATTATAATGAGTAGCTCTGTAGCACTGCCTGATGCTGCCATGATCCAAACCATGTATCATCATCAACCTAGGGACTGTTTAAGAAGCCAAGCTGGTATTTCAAAACAGTCCAGAAAAAAATAGCAATTGCAGGGACAAGTTGTTTGCTGGTAAGTTCTCCAAAGACAGCTGGGAGATTTTTTTTTCCTTGCCTTACAGTGGAAGCTTGTGATAGCTTTGGGTTAGATGTGTCAGGGAACTGGAACACTGCCTGCCCTTCTTCACTTAGTTCTTAAGTACAAGAAGCTCAGGCCTAGCCTGTGCCTGCATCATGGAAATCTAGGCTTAGTTTTGAAAGAGATGCATTTCAGTAGACTAAACAGAGTGAAAATTCTTAACTCTCAACCCCCAGTGCCATGAACTCAAAAAAATTAACACATCCAATACTGCAAGGTAGCTGGCAACTCCTGCAAGTTATTGAGCACACCCAGTTCCCAGTGCCTGCTGTGGGGACGCATTCAGCACCTTGCAGGGTGAGGTGCCAACGTCGCAGGCTGCTTCAGAACCGCTGCTCTCCCGAGGCAGCCAATGCGCCAGGCACGCCTGCCAATTCCCACTGCAAATCCCTGCTGACAGCAGGCTGGGCTATCTCTGCGTACCACCACAGCCCCAAGCACAAACAGGCTGAGTTAGCCACCATGGGTAAGATCATGGATGTTTTCCACGGTCAGATGGAACGGTGGAACACTCACACCTAACCAGGTGAACAAGCAGTGCCTATAAACCCTCTTCATCATGCCTTTTTTAAATTTATATTTGGGCTTTGTTGGATCACCATCGTTATTAATAAGGATAAAATCCCCTGTAAACATGCCTGGTGCCCTACACAGTGATGGAAATCAATGCCCTGGAGTTTCTATCAATGGCTTTCAATTTTCGGGATAAACTGTATTTTTCTTGTGAATAAAGAGTCAAGCTGTTTCCTTTTGTGGAGCTTCTGTACTGAAAACTCTACCAACTGTTGATGTTTTTTAAAGCACACTGCTGTAGTTGTTCCCCACACTATGAATTATACATTGAATATCACAGCATTTTCTAACCGAGGTCTAGCTTTCCAACATGCTGCAACAAGAAAGTGAATGTAAAGAATTTGTGCATGTCTGTCTCCTATGGACATCCTCCAGAAGACAGCTTCTCAGGCAACGGCTCGTTTTGTGCAAAAAGAAAGGCAGAAGCTAGAAATGCCCCTTTTTTTCCTTTGTGCATGTCACATTTTTCCAGTGAAATGTCCTGCTTGGCTGACCAAAAACACCCCCTCTGCTTTCACTCCCAAAGTACAAATAGCTTGTTTCTTACCAATGCTTCTTTTTCTGCGAATGGGCACAGGACGGTTCTCTTGCACATGTTTAGCAGAATGAACACTGTAAGATCTCAAGTTTGTTTCTGAAACATCATCGTATCCTGGAACAGGAAACAAAATGTTAAACTTCAGGTATGTTGTTTGCACCAGTGTCACTACAGTGCTGCTCCATAGGTACAAATCTGTGCTGTTCACAGGCACAAGACCAAATCCTGCTACAATTAGTCCAATGTAACCCCTGTTAATGCAAGTGCAAGGGCATAAGGCAGGGAAGAAAGACATAGACATTGAATGTCATGTATAAGCATGCACAATTTAATTCCAATATCCCTTTTACCGAAAGCCCCCAGAAACAGTGCACACACCGTGGCACAGAACCATATCTAAAGTAAAACAGTTGCATTTTTATGTGAAAGGCATAATACAGCTTTTCTTACTGCAAAGGTGTAGCAATAGGAACAATAATCCTGCATGTGAAATGTTTCTTACGAGCATTTTGAAGTTCTGGTATGAGGCTACAGTAGAAAATATGGTATTAGTCTCAAGAGTAACAATGCTGCCTCTGTAAATTTTCTGTTGCTTGGTTTTCAGGGCAGTACTAGGACAGAATCAAAAGCAAAAAGTAACTAGCATGGGTTTCCTTTTAGCCTCTCTGTTGCAGAACAAATCCCCTGTGAAGTATCCTAACCTTTGGAGGGGCATCTGAAGCTACTGCAAACTCTGGGACTGCATCCAGGCTTGTCTTGTTCCTTAAATAAGCCTACCACATGGGTTAAAGGGCCATGAGAAAAAGCAAAGATGGAAAACTTGGCATTTCATTTATCATAAAAAACAACAAAATAACTGCTCCAACTATTTGGGTTTGTTAAGTGAAGCAGTTCAGGTCGTGTCCCATGCCATGGGGTCTGAAAACCACAAGCACAATCTGCAAATGGGGAATCAAGAGGATGGAACCAAACAGAGAACTGCACACAGACCCCAGGACACCCAAACTAAGGGGTTTAGCACTCTGCTGCCTGGAGTGTCCTCTGTAACATCACTGCAGAGTTCCAAGTTCTCACTGCTGGCTCCTAAGAAAACTGTGACGTGCTCTAAAAAAGTATAAAAGGGTATTACACAGTACTCAATTACCCTCTCTGCAAGCTACCAACACCCTACACTCCCATGTTCTGCACTGTCACACTCCCTGCTTCCAGTTTGTTCTGTATACACAGCTGTCTCTGGAACTTGTTTTAATCTCAGCTTTATTAGTAACACACATCATAAGGCTCTGCTCCACAAAACAACCAACTCCTTTTCTCCTCCCAAGAAATTGTGCCCTAAGGAATGTGCAGCTTGTCAAATCACCTGCACAGCCAGGTGAGACATGAAGCCAGCAGGATCTTCAGCACCTCAGGAAGAGTTCTGCATCTCAGGGTTTATCATCACTTCTTGGAAAATACTATTTTAAGTAGCTAAGAGAAGATAAAATGGGAGGTCCAAGAGGTAGTGCCAGGATCACCCACTGGTCCTGCCTATTCTCCTTATCAGCTGAACAGACCCTTGTACGAAATTAGTCATTGTGAAATCCACAGTCTCAATTTACCCAAACAAATTGGCTCCTAGTTCCTATGTACAGTGCTTGTTTCCCATAGATTTCAATGGGAAATTTTGGAACCTGACTAATTAGCTGGTACTGGGCCTTATTCGCAGTCCCAGTCCTGTCATGTAACACAGCAATGACTAAAGGGTTTTATTTCTGCTTTTATTGCACCCCATACTCCAGAAAACTCATCAGTGGTATAAATAAAATGGCTTGCCAGAGATCCCACAGGAAGTTTGCAACTGAGCTGGGGAGTGGAGCCAGGTCTCCCACATCCCATTCCAATGGCACCAGGCCATCCACCTGATCCCAAATGGTGTTATGCAAAATGAGGATCCGTTCTGATGTGCCTCCAGCCCTCTTCTGTTTCCTAGCACTCAGCCACCCAACACCTTAATACTGACCTCCTTTTTGGCAGCTTCGAGTTGTCACAACCTCTCCCTCAATTTGAGGCAATGAAGTGATACTCAAAAGAAAGCAGCATGAATTCTGCTCAGCCTAAGATCCAAGCTAGGCTCAGTGCAAGCAGCGTCTCCATCCATAAGCAAACAGTGTTTAAAAGGAGATTAAACACAAAAGTAATGCCTCTAATCCGAACTGCTTGGTGGGCACAGGCGTCAGGCTGGAAAGGGAAGCCGTCCGTGCTGCCAGCGCTACGGCAGGGCTGGGCCACGGCTTCTAATCCCACACTCAGCAGGGCTGGCACAGCTCCCTCTTAGCATGAAGGATCCCTCGCTGCCTCGTTTAAAGAAGCTGGTAAGCACCAAAGGACTGGTATGATCAGCTAACCAATATGTTAAGCCATGTGCTCACATAGAACTGCTCAATTCAGCTGCACTTAGCCATTCTCCATCACCATGTTTATAAAGCAAAATGACACCTCGAGGAGCATGTGTTGCTTGTAAGATGATTTCTAAGGTGAAGGAGGCCTCTGGCTTGTCCTGTACCTCACTGTCTCACTGCATTGTCTCAAGCATGTATAGCAGTTCCTAAGCCCATGTCTCTCTGTGAGGGTTACAAAAAGAGATCTGCACAGCTCGCTCAGCAGACAGCAGAACAAGTTCCAGGCAAACCTCAGTGCATTATCTAACACAAATTGTATTATTTCTATCAACACATCATCCATGTTGGGTCTAATAAACAGAATCATGGGGCACATGGCTGGAGCCAGAAGACACCACAATGCTACAAGCACTTAGTGTCCCCCTGATCCCCACAGGCATTTGGAAGGAATTCCATTTCCCAGTTAAGTCAATGGGAAAATCATCGCGCTTCAAGCAGTGTTTAAGTCAACCGGAGTCTTGCCCAAGCAGGAGTGAAAAATCACCAAGTCAGCTTTGAAACTCACACTCGGCTCTGAATGTGTAGCCAGAAGACCTTCTTTTATTTCATTAAAACCACGATGCTAGAAAAAACATTCCCTAGTTTAACTTTAAGGAAGGCTGATACTTAATTTGTATCAGTTTTTCCCCCAACGTACTGATTAATTGCAGGGTGAGGATAAGCTCTTAGCAAAGGAAATGGGAGTTTATGGGTGCTTAGCACCTCACAAAATGAGGCTCAGAGCAGAAAGCTTAGAAATGGGTGGTTCTTAGTTTAGAACTCGAACACTGCTCGTCACCAAGGGAAGATGGAGGATGCTGCACACAGCCAGATTAGTGCAGCTCTCTTTTAACATTTTAATAACAAAAAAATGTTTTCATGGCAGCTGATCAAGAAATTTCTCCATAATCTTTTATGTAGTGACAACATATCAATGACGGGCATAAAAACTCTTGCAATTAGCCTTGGTCAATCCATTAGTGTAGCTGAAATTGTTCTTTTTTGTCAGATTGGCAATTTTCCACTGGGTCATGGAATATAAATCATGGAGTTCCTGTGACATTCTGCCAATACATGATTACTCTTTTCCCTCAAGAAGCAGGTGGAAAGCATCCTAAGTTTACTGCTACTTTATATTTATCAATTTATACTTTGCATTTCCATCTTCTTCCCAAACTATTTTATGTGAGGTACAACCCTCAACACATGCAGTGTTAATGCAAACCCTTCTAGATGTCACTTTGATGTGCATCCAGAAAGCACAGATCCAAGACTTCTAGTACCAACAGCAGCAGTTTAGGAAATTCTTATAATCTCCGTTTTTTCAGGAATTCAATGTAAGGTACAATAAACTGAAACGGTCTGTCTTACAAATCAGTCCTAGAGCCAAAAAGCCCATGGCAACATCAGTCTGGTTTTTTGATCTTCTTTTTGGCTGATGCAAAATCTGCTCTTCTGACATCCAACTGCAGAGATAGATGTCATTAAGTTTTCGACTTTGATCTGTTAAAGGAAATATAAGTAGCAGCCTGCAAGATCCTGTTTTGTTTAGGTTTTTGGGTTTTTTTCCTTTACCTAGGTGTGATCAACCAACTGTAAAGGAGGAGGAGTACTCCCTCATCTGTCTCAGGAAAAACACAGGCCACACATGGAAGATGCCTCTCACGATGTGTAAGACATGCAAGGGAAGCCAAAACATTGCACTGTAACATTTGAGCACCACACCAAAACCCGCAAAGTCAACACCACATTTTCCAAAAGACTGAGCTCTGCAGCAGCCCAACACTTTTTCCATGGAAGTATACAGTTAATTTAGAACATTTCTCCACTTAACAAAAGCTGCTCTGCTAGTTCTTAATCACAGGCCGTTAAATTCACATGGCCTAAGGTGACCCTGGTGGATGCCCTTAACCCGTGCAAAGAGGCACACTCAGCCCTGCCTTTCCCCATGCAGGCAGATGACTTGGGGAAAATCTGTTCCCAGCGGGAGGCAAACATAATAGGTGATGAAATGAACTCTACCTCCCACAGGACAGATGGGAGAGGTGAAGCACGAGGAGAAAAACCACGCTGCTGAGCCAAAGAGAACTTCACAGGCAGAGCGGAGGAAATGCCCCGTTCTGGGGATTTAGTCTGCTCATAGTAAAACCGTACTCTGCACACTAGAGCTGCCTACTTCCTGGGACTGTGCATGCTTTCTCCTTTAAACAGGGTCACACTCTGCTCTCCATCATGCCAAGGCAATTCTGTCACTGCCTCTGGATCCCAATCGCAGCAAATTCATACAAGACCCTATTTCCTGATAGACAATTTTCATGCTGCCTTTACCCTCCGAGTCAGACATGCAGCACTGGGCTCTGACAAACTGGCCTGGATTTTCTTTTTTGAATACAATGATAAGCTCCATGTTGGGTAGTGTTTTTCTTTAAGTAATATGCCAGATGGTCTGGGGGTGTGGTTTCTAATTTTATGAAGGGGGTTATCAGTCATCTCTGTGCTACAATATAGAGACCAAATCTGTCAGAATAGAAGAAAAACCTGCCCACTCTGACTTACAAAACTTACTTTTCCAATTAAAAATATGTGTTTTGCATTGCAGGAGAGAAAATTACTGTTCTTCCTTCATTTTCCACAGATTCCGCCTTGTTACTCAGGAATATCAGACATTTTCTTCATGCATGCCTGATCCTGCAAACTCTTAGCCTACAAGATCATTCTTAATTCTCAAGTCCACCCACTGAGTTTACACAGGGCTACTCACATGCAGAAGGACTGGCAATACCATGCACTAAAACGAGGGAGAGAACAGTCACTGGAGTGATTTTGTTCTGAGCCTCAGCTGAAAACGAGTACATGCTATAAAAGAGAAATATACACTGTACAAGCCCTCACTGAACTGGCTGTTCCCTAAAGGCAATTGCAGCCCTAAGGAAATACATTTCAGAAATATCATCTTACCAGGGACAACGAGAAAGCACTTGATTTGCTAATTCAAGCTAATACTAAATATAGTAAACAGGCCTGATCCTGTTTACTGAGGAAAGCACGGCAATTTCAATACTCGATTAGTCACTCTGATAAGCCCTTAGTAAGAATTACTCATGACAGTAAAGCCTGCAGGACTGTGCCCAGGAAAAGCAAATATGGGTAGTAAAGATGGGCTACTCCATGAAATCTCAACCCTGCCTGAGCAGCTCAGAGTACAGCTTAGCACACGGGCAAAAGCAGCACTCACACAAGCAAGAACCGGGTGAAGGGCTGAATATTTTGGTTTTATTTTTTAATATTGTTTGAGTTCACGTCTTAAGGAATTACTGTTTCATGGTGAGATAGTAAAATATTTATGTCTCTTATTTCTCTAATGGTTTCTAAACTGACAAATTGCAAGAAAACGGCAAAATGAAATGGGTAAACTTGTGGCTGACCTTTTCTATTTTTGGTCTTGCATCCTCCAGTTAATATTTGCCACGAGGTAAGTAATTATTTTCTGAAATAAATTAATTTCTCTGCTACATTTACCCATTTATTCAGCTCCTGCCGTTGCCTCACTTGTCTGCCTGATTCTCTTGCAATGGAGCCACGTGAACTTTTGCTCTCCTTCTAAGTGGTATTTAAAAATGAAGCATGTGCTTGTTACGCTGAGGTATTTGAAAAAATAATGTATTCTGGTAGCTACAGAACCCTGAATCAAAGGCAGGAGCAGAATGCACTATTTTAAAATGCTAGCGCTCAGATCCAGCCCTTCTGCAACAGCAGCCAACTCCACTGAGTTCACTGGGAAAAAGATTTTAGCAGTAGTGCACTTGTCTGGTCCAAAAGAGCCTTCAGTGGGGAAATAGGAACTGCATACCCCTTCCCTGTTGTGAAAGTTTCTCTAATTGCGGTGATAAACAACAGTGATGAAGCACTGCTCTCCAAAAATATTAAACTGATGCCAATCTGGTAATTAGTAATTAGCCTCTATGGTAAAGTCTTGTGCAAGACAGAAATACTCCCATTTTCAGTATAATGGGAAAACATTTGCTCCCTAATCACATGAAAATTGAAAGCTATGACTGTAAAATAGGTTCCTAGTGCATTCCTGCTCATTAATAAGCACTGTACAAAAAGCAGTGAGTTAAACTCTAGAAGGATCCTGCAACTCTGAATGAAGGTGATTGAACCTGGTACAGACTTTACAAAAATACACAGCATATGGTTTAAAAGGAGATGGCCCAGTACCAATGCAAGCAAGAACTCATTCATTTTTCTCCATGTTTGTGCTTCAGCAAGATGCAGGCTTCCCCTGGGCACATCAAAGGTGCCGGGTTTATTCTCTCTCAACTGAGGGAAAAAATCACCAGGAACAAAGTGCATCAAGTGAAACCAAATGATAAGGAACCCAGCAATACCATGCTTCTAGATCTGATTTACTGCTGCAACGATCTGTTAAACTGCACGTTCTCACTACACCCATTTGCATGCCTAATGATGCAGAAAATAACCCTGCACTATTTTCTTTTGGAAAAAAAAAGAGTGTATTTTTGAGGGTAAGCTTCATATGCAGGTTCCTGTTTAAAATCAGCACGGACGGTTTATTTTCCTTTTAATAAAGCCCAGCGCTTGAAGAGACATTACTTCATTCATAAATATTGTTTCAAATATTTTAAATACCTCTAGGACAGTAGTTTAAAGATAACAGAGCAATGCAAGACCAACAACAAACCTTATGGCAATTCTTCTCCGCTGCGAGACAGAGAGAGCTCTGAAAACACGGGGGTTCACAAGGTCCCTCTCCACCCTGAACCCCAGGAAGTTTTAATTCCCGATCGACCCCTTGGCCGCCGCCTCCCTGTGACACACAGCCCAGGGTCGCCTGGCTCTCGGGGCCGGTCCCCGCACAGGTGTCTCGGGCGAGGTGCGGAGCGGGGAGCGCGGGGAGCGCGGGGCCTCCCCCCGGGGCGGCGGCGGCCGACGGCGCGGAAGGAAGGAGGACGGGACTAATTTACCTACGGAGTCAATCTCCAGGAGGCGCTGCAAGTCGCGGATGCTGTGGATCTCGCTGTGCGCCAGCCGCTCGATGAGCTCCTGCGGGATCTCGGCCTCCTTCAAAGACACACACACCGCGGGTCACCGCGCAGTCCCGCCAAGCGCGCCCGCAGCGCCGGGCATGCGGCGCGCCGCGGCTCTGGGCTTGCCGGAGAGGGTGCGGGGTGTTTGCGGGACATGTTGGGATGAAGCAGGGGGAAAATCCACGTACACGCCCCCCCCCCCCCCCCAGCGCTCCGCGGGGCGCCGGAGCGCTCCCGCCGCCCCCGCCTGCGCGCCCGCGGGGGCTGCGCGCCGCCCGCCCGACTGCGCCACGGCTCAGCGAGGCGGCAGCTCCGCACGGCCCCGCCTGGCAGCGTGTGCCCGGCAGCGTGTGCCCGGCAGCGCCGAGCCCCCGAGCCCCGCTCGGCGCCCGGAACCCACCCCGGGCAGCGGCTGCCGAAGTTCGCCCGGGCGGGCGCCAAGTTCCCCCGCGGGCGCGGGCTCCCCCGACCCGGGCAGGAGGAGGAGGAGGAGGAGGAGGAGAGCCCCGTCCCACGGGGCGCCGCCACCCTACCAGCGCCCACGTCGCGGCTCCCAGTGCCAAGCAGACCGGGTCCCGGGAAAAGTTACAGCCGCTGTGCAGCGCCGAGCACCGCGCTCGCCCCGACCGGGGCCACCTGTAGCAACCCCGGGACGCGGCTCCGCGCCCCCTCCGTCCCCTGCGGGCGGACGGGCGGGAGAGCTCCCGAGTGCTCCGGGAGAGCTTCACAAACCGAGGAGGGGCATTTTGGGGCGCGGGGGATTCACCCAAGTTCTGCCCGCTGCACTAGCGGTGCCCGCGGCCGCGGTGTGCAGCGCTGGGCGCCGCGGGGGCGGCCCGGCTACGCGCACCCTCGGCTTCCGCACAGCCGCAGCCCGCTGGCACCCGCGGGGCGTGGATATTTTATCATATATTTATTATATATACTATATATATTATATACATGTTAATCCTTAAGGGCAGCCAGCAGCCCGGGCGCGGAATGCACGGTCATTCCCCTTCGCTTCTGCCATGCATGAAATGGCAACTTGCTCCCGGGCTCGGCCGCGCAGGGCCCGGGGCAGGGCAGCGCTCCCGGCGGGGCCGGGGCGCGGGGATGCCCACGGAGCCCAGGTGAGCAGCCCGCTCCCTCCCCGCTGCCCTCCACCGCCGCTCGCCCCGACCCCCGGCTGCAGCGTGCCGCGGGGACCGGCAGCGCAGGAAGCCGCTCTCACCTACCTCGGAGAAGGTAAAGGACAGGTAGCCAAAACCTATCAGCAAAACGCAAGCCCAGGTCCTCATCGCGGTCTAGTGCACTTTAGACACGGAGGGAAGGCAACGCTGATGGAGAGGGGCTGCAGGCCGGCTCCTGCCGCGCAGGAATTCAGTACCATCCCTCAGGGGAAAGGCAGCGGGGTGGCTCGGGGGTCCTCCGCATCCAGGGTGGGTCGGGGCTGCCCGGGGCGGCGGTGGCTTAATGACGGCGCGGCCGCTGTTTGTACGTTCCCCTCGCTACGGGAGCGTGGCTGCTCTCCCTTCTGCAGCTCTCGTTCGCTTCTCTTGGCTCTTAGGACTAGACCAGCCGGTACTTCTGCATATTTGCTTAGATCAGACCAAAGTGAAACCCAAGGAGTCGATCCGGAGCGCAGCCGAAACGCCCATCACCTGTCTGGGGCGGCTGCCCCCCTCGCGCGGGCGGCGCTGGGGCCGCCTCCCCCCGCCGCGGCCGCCGCTCCGCGCCGCGCCGGGACCGCGGGGCTGCGCTCTCCGCCGAGGGCCGGCCCCCCCCGCCGTGCCTGCCCTCCACCCGGCCCCTCCTTGGAGAGGGGAAAAATCAAAAATCTTTATTGATACGGAGCGAAATGTTTCTCTTGCCGAGAATGGTCCCGCTTCCCTCCCCGGCTGGGGCGAGGTCAAAAATAATAATTAATTAGGAATAATAGCAGGGATAAATCGGAGCAGTATTGCAGGATCTCGCGGGCTGCCTTGGTGCAGTTCCTGCTCCACTTTGCACGGGAGAAAAAGACAGGAGAAGGAGGAGGAGGAGGAGGAGGAAGGGGGGGGAAAAAAATATATATATATATATGCAAGAAGCTTTAAATCCCAAGGGGATCGGAGACGAACTGCAACTCCAGGCAGAGGGAGGCTCAGGACTCGCTCCGGAGCGGTGGCCGGTCTGGAGCGTGGCCCCGGCGAGGAGCAGCATATACCGCTCCCGCCCCGCCGTGCACCGCCCCCGCCCCTCCTCCCGGGTACTCCCGGCACCAGACCCACCAACAACAAGTCGTGGGGGTGCCGGCAGCTGCGGCGCCTGCTCCGGGGCCAGGGGCTCTGCCCACTGAGAGGGGAAAACAAGGAGCCGGCGGCGGGCAGGGGCCGGGGGGAGCGGGGCAGCCCCCGCCGCCGGCCCTCTGCGGCACCGGGCGGGGGGCGGGCGCTGCTGCGCAGCAGCCGCCGTGTAACCTGGCGGGCTCGGCCGTGTGCTCTGCCTTTACATAAGGCAGAGCGGATCGCCATGGCCACGGAGCGATCGTGTGTGCGCGTGTCTGTGCTTTCTTATCGTTGTTATTCTATTTTAGCGGGGGGGGCCTTGCCTTTTGCAGAAGGGGAGGGGCAGAGCGGCGGAGGGTTGTGGTGTGCGGGTTTTAACGTTGCTGTTGCAGCGCAGCCTTCATTGCGAAGGACAACACACACGCACAGCCTTAAGGAATACAAAAGCACCCCCAAACTGCACGAGAGGCAGCGGGGGGCAGCGGGGGCGGTGCGAGCGGGGGGCAGCGGAGCCCTCCGCCCTGCGGCACCCGGCTGCGGCATGCGCGGGCGCGGGGCTCCCCGCCGCGGCCGCGGGGACGCCGCGCCCCGGGGCTCCGCCGCAGTCGGACCCAGCCTTCGCAACTGCCCCGGCCCCCCCGCACCTGCTCCGGCTCCCTGCAATTGCCCTAGACCCCCGCTCTGGACCCCCGCAACTGGCCTGGCCCCGCACCCCGCACGGACCCTCCGCAACCGCACCCGGACTCCGCAGCCGGCCCGGGTCCCCCCGCAGCCGCTCCCGAACCCCGCAGCCGCTCCCGAACCCCGCAGCCGCTCCCGAACCCTGCAGGCGGCCCCGACCCGGCCCCGCCGCTCCTCGGGGGCAGCTCGCGTTCTCTTCGCATCCTCCCTCCTCGCCGCCCCGGCGAGAAATTGCCCCCGTTCCCCCGTCGCGGATTGGCACAAGGTGCCTGCTGCACCCTGACATCTCCCTGAACTCATTGTGATTTAAATAACAGCCCTTTCTCATCTAAACAAAGGTTCTTAATAGCAGATGCAAAGAATTCAGCTCATCTGAAAATCCAATAGCATTTAAGTGGATTAACTGCAATAACACAACTGAGGAGTGATACTATCCTTCATGGAAGACAATAGACTGTAAATGCACAGCCAGGGAGACTTATCCTTTCATCTCTGAATTTCCTTCAGCATTTCAAAAGCGAATGCTTTCTAGAAGCCCTGAAGGGGTTTGCACGCTACTGGCTTGGACATGCTTCTAGGAAACAACCTGTGCTTTAATGGGCACTTTGCAATTGCATAGAAGTTCCCACCAAAACAGAAGTGGCCTTTCAAGTACGTTTAATTCTCTCTCATGATGTCATGTAGGCTTACAGGGTGGTCTCCAGGACCACAAGGGGGGAAAAAAAAAGGTGGGGGTTGAAAAGAGAGAAAAGGAAAAGAGATGTAAAAGATTTGGAAGCACTTTAAAAAGGAGAATGCTGCTTTTTTTTCTTTTTTTTTTTTTAAGACAGAAAATGCTGAGCCAGTGTGGAGCCATTCTCAAATGCCTCCTGATATTAAAAAAATGACCCAAGTGCCACACTGCAGCAGAGCCATCCATGCAGGGCAGGAGGAGGCAGAGCAGGGCAGGACACTCTGGTAGTGCCATCACTTTTTTACATGGCAGAAGTAAAAAGTGATTACTTCGGTTTTTAAGTCTCATCTGCACTTATCATTTGCTGGGGTTAAAGAAGCAATTCTTATGGTCTGTGTTGTCATAGTAATAAAAAAAATAATTACTAAACAGTGAAAAAGATTCTGACAGTACCGGCTGGCTGAGCATTTACTCCTCTCCTTCCTTCCTTGGCTGGCTAGTGCATTTGGTATCAGAAGTGCAGTATATTTGTAGCTCTTGCTAGTGGTATTTCACTGCAAAAGCCATCAGAGATAACTCCTGCTTTATCTTATGGTAAAAGAAAAAAAAATCTATGCAGTTTTGATTTTTCTTATATTTCCCTCATTTCACAAGAGATGTACTGCATCAGCATCTTTTTTTAATCTGTCATTGTGGAGCTCAGATAAGCATCTTTCCTCTGGGTCAAGTTACACTTGGAGTAGCTTTTAACATTAGGCTGTTTATAGGGATCGTTACAAATATTTGATAATAATGCAAAATATGTAAGATCCCAGAGGAGAGCAAAGACCAGGGAACATAAATAAAATTCACACAGATTCTGCAAACAACTTTATACTTAGGTTGTCTGTCTGGTTACAAAACACATTTTGTCCTTGTCTATTGTTTGATCTAAAAGTCCCTACATACAGCTGTGTGAAAAACAAAATACCAGTGCATGTTTGCTTCAGCATGGCACCTTCCTGCAGTCTGCACAGCTATTGCACGTGTGTACACCAGACATGAAATATCACCTTTTATGTAATACCCACAAGCCACACATGAGGAAAGAGCGACAGCATGGTATTTGCAGGTTTAAAAGGAAATCAGTACACAGAACAGAGCATCAGAAAATTAGGTTTTGCACTTTTTTATTTATCTGAGAGCAGCAAGCAAGATATTGCTTGTCTAATTTAAAGCACGCACTAAGTCTCTCAAATGTCAGGAATTATAATAGAATTACACCATGACAGAGTGTTGAGAGAGAGGATTCCCAGGGTTTGCACAGCACTTGGCATAGGGGAAGGGATGTGGAAGCTCTTTGACACAGAATGAGACCACTTCAGTGTCACCAGTGCTGCTTTCTGCGGGTGGAGTCGCCTGAAGCCAGGGTGCCCCAAGTCAGGCTTATAGCACCCACTACAGAACTTGTTGAAATCTCTCCTGGCTCAGTTCTTAGAAGCACAGGCCAGGCAGTGTAACAGGACCAACTCACGTTTCACAGATGCGTGCTGGGCTGCGGGAAGGTCGCTGGGAGAAGTGCAGTCAGGGATGGCCAGCAAGGTGAGCACTGTGGTGCTCGGAGGGGGTTGAAGCCTCAGGGGGCACTGGGCTGGCTCCAAAATGGTACCTGAAGCCCAGGGCATCTATTCAGAGCTCAGGTTGGAACGACACTTGTTTGATCCTCCTGACAAGTCTTGAGGTTGCAAGAGGAATAATTTCATTGCAATGACATTCCTGCTGAGGGAGTCTCAGGAAACCTGAGTTTTTTCCAAGGTGATTTTAGCGGGGATTTTCCCTCATAGATAATCCAGTTAAAATTAACAAAACAATGAGTTTGGATAAGGGTTTTTGTTGGAAGGATGGCCTGCTTTTATTGCAGTGTGGTTTTGGGGCTGGCCAAAGCTGCTCAGCATGTTCTGCAGGGTACATCCTGCCACCACAGCTGTCCTGGCTCTGGAAAGGGACCATAGGAAATACTCTCAGCAATTTGGACCTGCACCATTCTGTCAGTGCCCCACAGCATATAACAAAGGATAGAAGTGCAAAACATAAAATCCAGAAAGCTGGACAGGAAGTTCACCCACTTTGGGTGGTTCCTCTCTGGTTTTGAACATTTTTTTGGCCTGTAGCTTCTGAGGGGCATGTGGCCATGGGGGGGGAGGTAATTTTCCTGCTCTGCAGCTCGGTTGCTGCCTGCCTGTGGAAAGGCATGAGGCTGGCACAGGTGCAGGTGCAGTGCAGGCAAGGATTACAAATGCAGAAGGCACTGATGGCAGACACGCCGTTCCCTTTGTTGAATCCCAGCCCATAAAGAGCAGCAAGGAAAGCTGCAAGGAGAACAAGCAAGGCTGTTATTATTCCAGCTGGTACACCTACAGATATGATTTCCTTCTTTTCCAGCTCTTCCTTTTGGATCCTTGCACTGGCTCCATCCTTCTGGCTGAGCTTTGTTGTCTTTGAAACTTTTGTTGGTGTAGCTTTCCAGATGCTTTCACGGTTGATAATTTTCTTAAATAGTCATGAGATGCAAATCTGCTACAAGGTTTTGGCTAAGTGGAGTGATCAAAAGTGGTGTGGAAAAGTGTTATGATGTCCCTGCCCCAAACACAGAGGGTGGCCATGGCCAGCATCCACTTATGTGGGTTGACACTTAAAGCTACAATATTTCTGGAGGTGTTTTGCCCTCCTATGAATTGCGCAGGGTTCCTGTAGGGCTGATCCTCCGCCCAAAGGACCCTTTTGACTTCAGTGGGGGTTAGACCCAGTTGTCCCTGGAGACATTGCTTGCTGTAATAGCTACAAAAGACAGTTAGTAACGCTCTTGTTAATGTGCTCCTCTCTCCCCCAGTGCCCAGCTGCTCCTTACCCGGGAGGTTCAGCAGCACAGCTGACAGTGAGGGGCTGTTTGACCTTCCCTGCTGCCGGAGCCACTGGTGAGTGACACGCAGTTCACCTTCAGGGCTGGAGCACGAACTGGCAGCCCTGCCAGCCTGGGTGGCAAGATACCATGTTTAGGCATTAAACTAGGGCACTTGCATACCAGCACTGGCCGCTATTTTAGTGGGTATATGAAGCTGATCCCTGCTCCCCACCCCTGTGGGACGAGGGAGCTGCTGTGAGTGTGGGATATCCTCTGCCTGGTGGATAAAGCTATTACAAATGGGCTGTGTTTAGTCAGGAATACGTAGTTCATCCAGCTGAATGACTGTAAAAGTACCAGCCCAGCTTAAGGTATGCTGATACACGCTGTAAATGAGAGCAATGCACACAGGGCTCAGCCCCTGGGGTCCTGTGCGTGGTGTGCTCATGTCTCCTCAGCACTGGGGGTGTAAAGCTCTTCTCCTCTGACTCAAATCAATGCCAGTTGCAGTGATTCTGTGGAGACCATCCAGGATGTAACTCAGCCATGCTAAGTACCATAAAACTGTGATATTATTCTTCATTGTTTGTAGCTTGGAGGCCTGTAGAGGCCTAGCTTGGAGCAGTCAGTTTTATTAAGCTCCATCCAAGCACAGTGAGATAGTTGCTCTTCCCGAAGAATTTGTATTCTCAAAGTGCGAGCCGCCCCGTTTGTGTTCTTGTATCCATGCAACCTTGTTGCTCTTACAACATTACACATTTGTCCTGTGAGATTCCCTCCCTTACAATAAAAACTCACGAGAATGATACACACATTTTCAACTCCAAGCGCACCAGAGACTGCAGGATCCAGCAGTACCTAAAGGACATGGGAGATTTGGAGGCTGCTCTAGTGGAATTGCTAACTTTGAACTGCAAATGTTTGTAATGGCTGTGAAGCTTCCTAATTGAATTTCTGACCCTTTTTGTCACAGAAACCTAGTTACTATAAGGGAAGGAGAAGAGCAAGTAAAGGATTGGTGATTGGTTTGCTTTTTCTGTTGTTTTTTTGTTTTTGTTTTTGTTTTTAACAGAAACTCCAGTGTAGAGTTCTGTGCATTTTTCTTTTCATTTTCTTACACCTACAGCAGCCTGGTCCTCAGAGGCTGCACATCATTCAAGGATCATGCCTGAAGTCCCCAGCCCAGTGCAGCATCTCTCCAGAAGGGTTTCATGGAGCCTGCACTGAGTCTCCAAACCCACCGTCCCTCCCTGAGCACTTCTATCCTTTTGAGACACACTGGTACCCGCAGACCTGCTGGCAGTGGTGGTCGGACCAGAGCAGGCAACCCATGAGATGGCATCTGCTCCTCGACAGAAATTCCTGGGGAATTCAGTGCTTTCCAGCTGAAAATTCTCAACACTGTGTACTTAGGCGATTTCTTCCTGAGAGCTGATAAAGATCCTCCATAGGCACAGGGCTCATCAGTAATCAGAAATGCAGAGAGGATGTAGAGAACCTGCCATGGGGCTGTGGCCAAACTGCAGGTGAGAAGCTGGGAGCAACCATTTCCAAAGCCCTTTTCTCACCACCTCGGGACAAGTGTTACCATTGCCCTGCTACATTCCAGGTCCAGCAGACCTCTGAGAAGCACCTCTGGTCACATCATTTGGCTGTGTTGCATGGAGATGTCTTAACTTGGTCTGTCACCTGCTAGCCACCATCACGTGGGGCCTGGGAGCATGTCCCTGGTACACTGCTGGGCTAGAGAGGGACCACATACCCATTTACACCAGAATGAAATTTCTTGGTTTTTGCAAAAAGTGAAGTGCAGAACCATAGAATTGTAGAATCATTTAGGTTGGAAAAAACCTCTAAGATCACTGAGTCCAGCCATCTTCTCCATCCTATTGGATGTAGCATTTGTTTACCTTTCAGCAGTGATGCCATTCCCATCAATTGGGATACAGAACTCCTTCTTTCTTGGAAGTCAGTGAGGAGTACAGTGTTAAAGCAGAGAGCAGGCAATGGCCCTTTAAGCACTGTCTGTTTAACTGTAGCACGATCTCTCCTGCACTCGAGTGCTTTCCATAAACAGCGAGTCATCCTGGAAGGGGAGAGAGAGGATGATAAATAATCCTGTTATTCATGCGACTGCGTTCTTTCATGAAACTGAGAAAAGGCAAAATAAAGTGGCGACTGCGAGACTGAGAATGAAATGCGAGGCAGTGGGTTGTGTTGCTGCAGTTATTTGGGGCTGGAAAAAAATCTGGAAAGAGAAAGGTGAGCAGGAAAGATTTAAAATGCCAAGAAGAAAGGCAAGAGACAGGACATAAAAGCAGCTTTCCCTGCATCCTTGCTTTGTGTCTCAGCTCACTGCTGGGGCTGGCTGTCGTGCTGGCTGTCCACCACCAGCTCCCATGGTGCCAGAGGCTTTCCTGGGTGTGCACCTTGTGGAGAGGTGGGAAGTGGGAGACACCAGAGCTCCAGTAAGGACAGCTGGGCAAGGAGAGAGGCAAAAGTGAGCAAACCTTGGGAAAGAAATCTCATGGAACAATGAGGAAGCAGAGAATAAACCTGTTTGCTGAGGGCCCTAGCAAATGAACTGTAATTAGTTTTCATGGGACCGTTGGGGTATTTCCTTCATCACACTTTGCATCTGTGCCAGAGGTGCCTCCCCAGTTCGTGTTGGAGATGCCCACGCTGCAGCCGCTCCAGCTCTCCATCTGTGCTCTCCATGTGTCCCCTGGGCCCTGAGCTGGGACAGCTGAGGCACAGGCATCCCTCCCATTCCGTCAGCCCTGCTCGCAGGCAGCCTCCCACTGAGAGCGGGACACACAGCTGTGGGGGAACATCTTAAACCACTGCAGCTGTCTGCACTCTGCATGTGAGCCAGAGCCCTCCATCCCTGGGATGCTCCTGGAAGCAGCCTGGCACTGTACTGCTGCCTAATTGCCTTGTACCAGCCCCATCTTTGGTTTGTAAGAGAATCTCATCCTGGGACAGTGTGCCAGCCCTTCTAAGACTTCAGTAATGGCACACATCCACTTCAGCAGCATCAGGGATTGGGATAACACAGCCACATTGTTATAATCTTCCCAAAGTGCCTCTTCCCCTTGCATGGCATCAGTGCAATTCCTTCAGGCTTATAAAAGCTTAAGCCTTCGTAAACAAGGCAGCCCTGGAGCCTAGGTATTGTAGAGAGAGAATTCCTCTCCATGTCCTAAATATTTTGGATGGAAAAAAAAAGAGAGAAAAAGAAGAAGAACATTTAATCTCAGCTTCCCTTCTAGTGTAAATGGGACCAGCTCCATCCAGCTTCAGCCTGGAGTCTCTGTCACTGTGCAAAGCTCCCAGTAATGCAAATGGGAATCGCGCATGATGTGATGGGAAAGCAGCAGATACCTTTGTAAATACTGCACCCTCACACGAGCCACAAGTGTCTTTCCTGAGACACCCTGCCAAGCCAGCAGGTGTTTTTTACATCAGGCCTTATATTAACACACTCCTACGTATGTCTGGCTGCATCTGCTGCACTAACGATCCCTCGGTGCATAATGGCTGGGTTAGTTTGTGGAGTTAAATACCACGGGCAAGAGCCCAGCCACAATGCATACAAACCTCAAACTGCTTCTGTTTGTATCTCAGGGGTTACTGCTGCGCTTCTTTTGCTGTGACTTTTTCTTTCTTTCTTCCTCTCGCTGCATTTTTCCGTGTTCCTGCCCATCTTTTCCCCAGTTTGTGGTTTTCAGATTCTCTCCATCTCTTTATTTTCTCTATCTTTTGCCGTGTCTTTCCTGTCTCATTTCAGTTTCTGTAGATGCCAGGGAGAAGGAAAGCTGCAGCCAGCCAACCCCAACTGCTCTAACACACTTCCAACAGCCCCGGAGTGGTTGGATACTCCTCCAGCCAGTGCGTGTCTGGAGTCTGGGGGCAGTGCCATGGGGGCTGCTGGAAGGGGATGCCACCATTTCAACTCTGGATGCTCACAGTAGCTGCTGTGGAAGTGAAAAGGCCAGCTCAGGCCTGCTCAATTTCTACTCTCAGGGCAGACAGCAAGTCCAAGTCCAAAGCCACTGGGGAAAATATGTGCCCTTAGTGTAAAAGCCTGTTTCTACAGAAGCCAGTGGTAGCAGTCTTTGGGGATTAGTCTTCTGTTGTAATTATCAAGTATTTTAAACTATGTTGTGGCCAGGCATAAAAGCTGTTCAGAAACAAGGAAGGGCTGATTCTGAAGCCAGCTATCATAGACTTCTACAAAAATCCCCCGTAGACCTGACACCAAAGCTAGGTTGAAATTTCCAAGGGCACCAAAGATATGTGTGTGTAACTCCCACTGAAAGGGGAGTTCAGAGCATTACTTAATGAGGAGGATTTGAAAAATACTCTTCTATCCTCCTTTGTTTAAAATTAAGATGCCAAATTCAAACATCCATGCCAGCATGGTGTCTGTTTCCATTGCTCATGCTTTTAGTCGTGTAGTTGTTGTCATGGTCCTTCATGGAGGTCTCACCTTTGGTCCCAGGCTCTCTTGGCCCTAGGTTTAGCTTTTTGCAGTAGTTCCATGGTGTATGCACACACACAAAGCACAACAGCTGGTGGATCTCTTATTCATGGCTTAATCACTTCCCTCCGGAGGTGTTCGGTGTGATGTGTGGTCTTGCTCAATCCTGGCTTCCTGAGGGATGGAGCAGGAGGGTCAAACACAGCCCAGATTCAGCCCAGCACTTAGGACATGACTAACCCAGGGCATGGAGTATTCTCTCGACATCATTAGGATAGACCTGCTTCTTTTCCTGGCGTTAAGCAAGCATTTAGTCCTTTGGAGTTTGTCTTACCACACCCTTCCCATCTCACGCTTATCTCGGCATCATACTTTGAGCTGCCCACTGGTTTTCCACACATCTCCTCTGACTTTCCCCAGGCCATCCATCTGATCTCATAACCACAGCTCCTCTGGTGGTTCACCACGTGCTCCCTGTCCCACCCTTTTTAAACGTTTGCTGTATCACTGCTGCTTTCTGTCCATCTGGAATTTCCCCTGAAGGCCCTGAGCCACCTACTCCATAAGTGTCATCAGACACCTTTTGCTGGGAGGGTTTTGTTTCTTTGTTTCATGGTTGCTCAATCCAAATTGGCTGTGGATTCAATTCAAAATGCCATCACACCAGAGCAGGGCCTCTGCATTCGCAGCAGTTGAGAAAAATAAAATAGATAAGGAGCCAGATGGCTCAAGAGATTGATGGAGTCTGTAACCTCGAGATCACTGCTCCAAAATGCAGCTCTGGTCCACAGCGAACTTCATGGGCTCAGTCCAATTTCTAGTGTATGTAGTGTCATGACAGAAAAACTTCCCTTATAAACACCCCCTGCTTTGGCTGGGAGGCCTGAGGAGGTGTGTGAGGGTCCCTTAAAACAGAGGAAATGTCACCTACTGCACATGGATGATGCAGTCCCCAGCAATGCTTGTGCACCATCTGTGGCAAGGGAAATTCTAATTGCAGCATTGCCCACCTGGCCAGCTTCCACAGGGAAGACATTTCCTTCTCTCCTAAATTATCTTTCAAGCCGTTTTTAAAATTGCCTCATGGCTAAGTCTCATGAAAACTGTAATTCTGCAGTCCCAGAGGTCTGACTGATCCTATGTGTACCTGGTGAGGGACTCCTCAGAGGTGAGAGAACTTTGTCAAAATGTCAATAAAAGAATAAGAAGCAAGTAAGAATTTGTGTCTGGAGCATCCCTAAGCTCAAAACAGTGTGAGACCAAAATCTGGCCATGCACACAGGAGCCAAAAGCCTTACTAAACTAAGCTACAATTTCTTGCAGCACAGCCTTCCTTCCTGCTGATGGTTATTTTCTAACCTCGCTGTGCAGGAATTGGAAAGAAGCAGGTGCCAGAGAAGAGGTGACTCTGAAATGGCACTAAGGTCATTGCAGAGCAGGACTAGAGCAATCCAGCCTCCCAGGTTTCATTTACTAAAGCCATAATAGTCTGGTAGGGCATCAGACCCCTTAGCGGTAGTCTTCAACTGTATGTGAAGGCAACAGAGCAAACAACTGTTTTTCCTTGCAAGGCTTCGTGGTGTGGATGTTGTCTGTCCTCAGCCCATGTTCACTCAGCTGCTCTCTCACAGATTCCCCTTGCCCCTGCTGGAAAGCTGCCCAGGAACTCCATCCATAGCTTAAGGGCCAAGACCAAATCAGCTCAGTCAGGCTTGTTAGAATCATAGAGTCATTTAGGTTGGAAAATACCTCTAAGATCATCAGGTCTAACTATTAAATCAGCACTGCCGAGGTCACAGCTGGATGGTGTCCCCAGGGGCCACACCTACATGTCTTTTAAATCCCTCCAGGGACAGTGACTCCACCACTGCCCTGGGCAGCCTGTTCTAATGCTTAACAACCCTTTTGGTGAAGAAATGTATCCTAATATCCAATCTAAACCTCCCCTGGCAGAGCTTGAGGCCATTTCCTCTTGTGCTATGGCTTGCTGGAGAAAAGATTGACCCTCTCTTGGCTATAACCTCCTTTCAAGTAGTTGTATAGAGCGAAAAGGTCCTTTTCTCCAGGCTGAACCCTCCAGCTGCCTCAGAAGCTCCTCCTCAGGCTTGTGCTCCAAAGGGACTCCTTGTTACATGGGTTCCTGTCCTGCCTTGCCACCCTGTGCAGCTCGTTCTCATCCTGTGGTCCTTGTTTTGCCTACCCAGGTATCCCCCAGTGCTCCTGGCTGCGGGATGCCCACAGCCAGCCAGTGCTGCTCTCTGCACCCCTGAGAGCTGGTCCCATCCCATGTGTCCACAGCCCCGTGTCGGCCCTGGGGAGCTGCTTCGTACTATCCACAACTGTTTGGTTTATATTTGCATATCGGGCCGTGACCCTGAACTGGCTTCTCCCTTTAAATTCCTTCCACATGGCTCTGCCCACACTGTCCACAAAGCCTCTCAAAGAAATGCAACTTGGAAAAAAAAAAAATCTGAGAAGAAGAAAAACCCCTTCACAACAAAATGTCCTTCTCTCTCCGGCAGTTCTGCTTGGGTGCGGTTTTCCCAACACTCCCCCGCAACTGAGGCGCAGAGTCTGTTCAGCTCTGTTCCTGCCAGCGCTGCAGGGACAGGGACACCCCAGGCTGGGCACAGAGCACCAGCACTGTAGGGACAGGGACACCCCTCATCTGGGCAGAGAGCACCAGCACTGTAGGGACAGGGACACCCCTCATCTGGGCAGAGAGCACCAGCACTGCAGGGACAGGGTCACCCCTCATCTGGGCAGAGAGCAGCAGCACTGCAGGGACAGGGACACCCCAGGATGGGCACAGAGCACCAGCACTGCAGGGACAGGGACACCCCAGGATGGGCACAGAGCAGCAGCACTGCAGGGACAGGGACACCCCAGGCTGGGCACAGAGTGCCCACACACAGTCCCTGTCCACAGGGGCTGGGCACCTTGCTGGAGTCACTGCACTGCTGTAAAACGGGGCCTTTACCCAGCTTTCATCCCAAGAGCCTTGGTGCCCTTTAGCCTCTGCCATTGCACAGCACTGGGATTGTGCAGCGGGGCCAGGAGCCTTCTCCCCCGGGGTGAGGAGCCCATGACAGCCCCTCTCCATTCTCTCCCTTGCATATAAGCATATATATAGGACTGTCCCCATATAGTGGCAGCTTCACACATGTGCTGGTGGGCGGGTAGCTCTGCATTTGCCCTCATGATTTCATGCCAGAAACATTTGCAAGTTCAGCTCGCTGCTCGGTTTCCCCTCTCTCTCTCCTCCCTTTCAGGGTTACTCCCTGAGTCTACGAAGGCGTCCCACAGTCCCCCCACAAGGCCATGGGCTCCAGCCTGCCTGCATCCCTCCAGCTTCATCATTCCCTCATCCTGCCCTCTTAAAGATTTTCTTAAAGACTTTCAGTAAGATCAAAATAAATTTTGCCATATGCATTGCTGTTATCAAGCCTTCCCTTTTTCTTTTCTCAGCAGCTATTTTGGGGTGATTAATAATTCACAGCGAGGCTTGGCACTGCAGTGGTTAAAGGGATGAAGCTGAGCTGACGCAGGAGCCTTCTGGACAGAAGCAGTTTTTAAAAGTCTTATAAGTGCTATTTTTTTCTTTAGGAAAGGAGTGGATTTTTTTTTAAGTGTTGTGAGAACAGGAATGTTTCTCTTTTAGCCAATTCCACATACTTTTTGTTATAGGAGAAGATGTGGTCTGAGGGTTTTAGCAGCGGCTAAAACAGGGGAGAACTGGATCTGTTTTGGTGGTGTATCAAGTGGATAGGAAATAATCGAAAATGCTGTGTTAAAAAATTAGTTTAGCAGCAGCTCCAGGCGAACCCTGTTCTGCAGTGAGCCCTCCCTCCCCTCACCTGCCCAGCACCCAGCAGACCTGGCAAATGCACAGATTTGATCCATTCCCACCCTTTGGCCAAAAGACATTCCTTTAATCATGCACTCCTGGGAACTGAGGTTGTGAGTGTTTTTCTGTTGGTAAAATGAAGCATGTTGGCTGCCAGAGGCTGTTGCAAGGCTGTGTTCAGGGGGTGTGTTGCATGGTGCACGGACAGGTCTCTCCTGGGGCTTCCCTGGGATGCTCCCACACATCCTGGGTGATGGGCAGCCTGTGGCTTTGCTCAGGCTGCAGCACATCCCTTGCTGGGCACGGTGGTGCAGCAGCCTCCTGCCTTGTATCAACTGTCTTTCCTTCCCCACCTGCTGCCTGGGCTGAAATCAGCTCAGATCCATCCTCTCTCATGCCAGCACTCTGTCTCCATCACACCCTGCTCGGTGGAAAGGTGAGGAGTTTTTCCAGGATCCCACATGACACACATCCTCTTCTGAGGACATTCACTGGTCCCATTGCTTCAGACACACCTCCAGGTCTGCCAGCAGCCTCGCCTGTAATGATGGGCGGGATGTAAAATGGATTAAAAAGCAGAGGCCAGAACTTTTTTAGGTTAATCTCTTAATGCAAAAGGATCATATTTGGCAGCAACATAAGGCAAGCTCTCATCAGTTTATAGTTCTGCTTTTCTTCCCTTTAACAATCTAATTTTGTACATCACTGTGTGGAATCCAGATACAGATAATCCTCCCCCAGTTAACACCACTCTGGTTGTGCCCTGTGGAAATCTGTGTGCTGCCTGCAGGAGCTGGAGACATGAGGGTGCTTCGCTGATCTAGAGACTGTCTGGAGGGGTTTCAGCAGATAATAGATAGCTCAGGGTCAAAAGAAGAGCTCTGGAGACACTTTTCATGAGCACTTTTGGAGAAAGTGGTCTTTTGTGTTTGCATGCCAGCTTACACTTTGGTGCAGGGGACAGTTGGTAGCTATTGAAAACTGAAATATTCTGATTGTCGCAGAGGAGAAACTCACAATTTTCCCTGAAAAACTTTCACACCAAATGGAAATTTTCTGACAAACCATTCAGCCAGAATGACCTTTTGTGCTGCAGAACAAACTGTGATGAACATTTTTTCTACCAGGTTTTTCTCCTGACATTATGAATCTTGATGGGGGATTAGCTAACAGGGCTCGTTATCAGCACATGCAGCATCAGAGAGGAGGACTTGGAGCTATGTGAGATCTCAAAAACAATCATCTGATGCCAACATGCAATTTGAGATGCTGCCTGACCCAAAAAGGAGGATTCATGGGCTAAAGTTGGTGCTAATGTTAATCCCAGCTATGGGTGAAGTTGCCCCAAGGCTGAATTTGCCTCAAGAGAGTCAAGCCTGGGAGTGGATTAACTTCTAAGAAACTCAGAGTGAATGAATTAGGGGAATTACTCGGTAGGGTCAGCAATGAAATCATGAGTCCACTGCAGAGGAAACAGGATGCATTTCTAAAGGGCTAAGAATGGCCCCTTTGCTAGATTTATGGGGCCGAGGTGATGAGCGTGGGGTCAGATAATAACCTTTCAAACCACCAAGGCAGACCAAATATGCTTTACCATGGGCCGCTTGCTTTTCAATGCATGTGTGTCATGTTTGGAAAACAAGGCCCCGTCTGTCCAGGCCGAAACAGCAGCAACAAAATAACGCTGCTTGTTAGGGAAATGCCACCACAGAAAAAGATAATTGAAACATTCAGGCTGGCAATACATGGGGATAAAGGCAATAAATGCTGAAAGCACACTGCCTTATCTCGGGCAGGAGCTGCCGGCGCTACTCCTTGGCCTGCGTTCCGCCGGGCCGGGGAGGCCTCGGCCGTGCCCGGTTATCCCGAGGGCCGGCCTTCAGCCAAGGCCACCGACAGAACAGGGCTGCTGGATCGGGACTGATGCCCGTCCCTCCTCCTGCTGCAGCTGTTCTCCCTCCCAGGCAGAGCGGGAAGCATCTGCAGTGCATTGGGGTGTGTGAACCAACCCCAAAGGCACACGGCCAGCAAAATGCTGCAGAGCAGCACAAAGCTGTGTCGGAGAGGTTTAGGGTGGGTATGAGGAAAAGGTTCTTCTTCACACAGAGGGTGGCTGGACACTGGGACAGGCCCCCCAGGGGAGTGGTCACAGCACCAAGCCTGACGCAGTTCAAGTGTTTGGAGAACGCTCCCAGGCACAGGGTGGAATTTTTGGGTTGTTTCGTGTGGGTTTAGAAGCTGGACTCGGTGATCCTTGTGTGCCCATGAGTCTATGAAAACAGGAGGCAGACGTGGGGCTGGGAGGGGCACACAGCCCCTTATGGAGCCACTCCAGGCTGCCCAGCACAGCCCTGGTGAGTGTCCAGCATGACCCAAAGGGCTCAGTGGGCTGGAGCTGCTGCTCCAGTGCTCACAGCTTCGTACCCCATTGCTGGGGCTTTCATGATGGCTCCACAAGCCACTGCTCCAGGGAATCGGAATTTATTGTAACATTACAGAAAGTGGTCAAGGAACCCCCATAATTCACCTAAAATCTGATATAAAAATGATGCAAATGTTTCTTGTGGATTTAGGTACAGCTGAAACACGAGCAATAGAGGGGGAAAACCTGCAAACAAAACTAGTATCCTCAAGTCTTCTGCTTATTACATGGCAACAAAGGTATGTGATGCTGCAAAGCTCTTGGCTTGTGGCCTCGCCCTGCTCTCACACAAGTCCTGGAGAAGTTACGCAAGTGCAATGGGAATCCATGAATTTTGATGAGGAGTATCCCTGCTTCCCACTATTCATGCCTTTGTGACAGGAGGCAGCACAGAGATATGCTGCAAGGCAGCTGGATGGCAGTGACCACTGCACTGAACCCCCTGGCTTTGTCCACCCAATTTTCCATGCTCAGTGCCCGCTCTCCTGTTGTGGCACTGAGATTCTTCTGGGAGTGGTTTTTCAGCTGGCAGCCTGGGCAGCATCAAGGCCAAGCCCCAGCCAGGCAAAAAGGGTCTGTGATGGGAGATGGACTGCAGGGAGCACATTTGGGCTGCAGGGCAGCTCCCCTTTGAGGTTTTGGAGAGCCCACCCTCTGCCACTTTAGTTGCTTTGATGTTCTTCAGATGGAGACAGGATTTACAAATGCTTGACTGTAGGACAAAAATCGTAGAGGAGAATGCTATTTCTCCCCCTGCTTCTTTCCCCCATCTGCTGAAGGGCTGGATCCTGCAAGTACTGCTGAGACAAACCCACAGCCACGGGGGAAATGATGTTTTCCAAGACCACTCCAAGGTGGGCAGTAGCACAGAGCAATCAGCTCCAGTCTGTGTTGTTTTGTGCTTGACAAGCAGCAGCCAGAGACTCTCCAGGGAGACCTGCTTTTCCTAAGGTGCCAGTACAACTCCTTACACGGAGCACAGCAGTTTGAGGTCCTGAGGCATCACTGTCAGACCCCAGCTCGCTATGGAAATGTTGCTCTGGGAAGGATTACTTCTCTCTGCAAAACACAAACCTTTCTTCTTCTCTGCTGCAGTAATTTTTCTGCAATTATAACTTACACTGAACAGCTCAAACTGCAGGCATTAACACAGCACAGGCTGCAGCCTCCCTTTACCTTCGGGTGGACAGCGTGGATCAGACGGCACCCGGATGGTTTCAGCATGAATCACTCACTGCCTCTGTAACCAACATTCCCATAACCTAAATCTATCAAAAAGAACATAAACCACATCAGAAGCCAGTTCTCAGATAGTCATTTGCTAAAACTTTGGAAATCTCTTATATTAAACAGATATCTCTTTACAGGAGTATGAAGCTGCCCTAATTATACAAAGGGTGGAAAGGGACAATCTTCCATCTGGGAAGGCTGTTTAACTTCTTCTGGCTTCCTAAAAAGCTATTGTCTTGTAAACTGAGCATTCCTTCACTGGCCTGGTAGACACAACATTCCCCATGTCCCAGCCAAGTGCTGTGCGAGGAGCAGCAGTACCCGAGCCAGCCAGCCTGAACAGCCCTGGGCACAGCCCCACAGGGGCTGGTGCTGGCTGCCCCTGCAACACCCCATTCAGAGCACGGTGTGCTGCCAGACACGGTTCTGCCTTGGCTTTTGCCTGTGGTTCTTCAGCAGTGGCCTCTGGCCTGGGTTTTTTTCGGAAGGAAAAGGCGCTCTATGCAGCCCTCTCCTTCACACCAGGAATCACTGTGGTTGTAGGGACCTCACTGGGTGAGCAGCAGCCTCTGCAGCATTGATCTGGTGGCTCTGAGGTTTCTCCACATGGCTGGAGGTACAGTGAAGGAGATATGATGAGAACCCCAGGTTTTCAGGAAGAGGAACAGCTTCATCACAAAGGCTGCCTTGTTTCTCGTGAGCCACCGGGGCAGGTCCACCCCCACTGACCACCTGAGGAGCGTGATGTCTCAGGATGCTAAACAGCATCTCTCAAACCCCCTTTGCTTGCAAACCTTGCACAGCTCTTTTCTGCAGCTGGAAAACCAACGTGAGTAGCAGTGAGGTGTCAGCTACTAACACCAAGTCACATCTTCTAGGGAAGACCTTCCTTCCATGTTATGAAAATCCCAGACATTTTTATTTGGCACCAGTAGCTTTTATTATCCCCTTCCTTCTTCTGTCATCAATACTGTGTTCAGTTTCTGCTTGTGTACATGCTCTGGTAGATGCTATTGTACAGCTGACGGGCCTTAAATTCACACTTTGTGGGAGGCATATTTCTTTCCAAAGGTTTTACATTACTCAAGGTAGCAAGTCACAAAATAAAACCTTTGTTGCAAATATCATTTGAAGTTAATCTTCATATAATCCACAGTAAATATTTATGTGCAGTGCAATAGTGGCTGGATTTGTTTACAGTTTGAAATTGTTAGAGAGGATTCCGTATAGATTAGTCAGCTAATCTGCTGTAATCTACTTAAAAAGTAACTGAAATGGGTTTTCTTTCACCGAATCATGTTAGCCCTGTGTATGCAGTGACTTCAGATAGGGAAAGGATTCAGGCACAAAAGGGCATTTACCTTGTGGGTGCTCACAGCATTGCTTGCATTGCAGGAGAGCCATAAATTTCCTCTTCTGCCTTAGAGAACGGGACAGCTGCAGTGACTGAATTTAAGCTGAGATGAGTGTCAGGCTCTTCTATCCCATTTCCTTGCTGCAGCTTTTGAACTGTATCGCCTGGGGATAAACTGAGCTTTGATGAGGCACCTGCACGGTGTCTGCACAGAAGTCATCCTTTCTGAATTTATTCTGTTTTATTTCACTCCCTTCTAAGGAGCTCTACAGGAGGTGCCTCTACCTAGCATGCTCCTGAGTTAATAAGGAAAGCGTCCCATATCCTTTCCTCACAACTCACCTTTGTTCACAGAAGAGTTGCAGCTCAAGATGCAAAAAGATTTTAGATACTCACCGTACTACACAGAAGGTCTCTGGGTGATGTGGGCATCCGTGGGACAGATGTGTCTCCTCTGGGCCGTAAGGTCCAGGCTTGGACCTCTAATAGCCCAAGGACTGAAGGGCAAAGCCTGGGCAGAAAACTTTGAGATCTTCCTCCAACCAACCGAGCAACAAGCTTGTCTGGGAGGCTCAGCTAACATATGCCAGAGATGGTGTGAATGGTGATAAAATCCCATTCTGTGGCTTTCACCAATATTCAAAGGTTGGTGAGGGATCCCTCCAAGCCCTTGCTCCTGGTGTGGGGATGCTCACACAGAGGTGGCCTCACTAATACAAGGTGCTGGCTGCAGCATGGGTGAGTCCTGAGCCCTCTGTACCCTGTCTCTCTGGGACATAGGCAGGAGCCAGGTGGGTAACTGCTGGGAGAAAAGGGGGCTGAAACAAGCCATCCTGTGGCCACTTTATTTCCCATTTACCCACCACACCTGGGACCAGCCAGGTGGCAGATGGGGTTGCCTGCGGCTCCCTGCTCATCACTTGTTTTAAATCCCATCTCCTGCCCCCTTGCACTGGGAAGGCTGGGTACCCCATGCCTGCAACCTGCTCCTCCATCCAGGTCAGACCAGTGGCTGCAGCCCAGCTCTGCTTCTGGAGGTCGAGACCTGGAACCTCCCCAGAGAAACCTGGGGAAGGCAGAACACACCTTGTGTCCTTCCATAAACAGCAACACTGGCAGGACCGTGGCTCCCAGTCTGGGAGGGGACCTGGCCCATCACCTCTGCTACCCTCTGGCAAACACATCAGCCTTTGGTGTCGGGGCAGTCAATTTTCTCCCCGTTCACACATCCCCAGTGCCGGTAGATCATTGCAGTGTGGGTCCCTCTGAATAATACATTCATCCACAGTCCTTCCCCCACCCTGTCCTCAGCAAGGCCTTCACGAGTTGAATACAGTGGCTCGGCTCCAGCACACACAGCTGCCGTCACTGCTGCAATTCTTTTGCCTTGAGAAAAAGCATATACAATTTAATATGCTCCTGGCACAACAGCTTTTCTGTAGTGGAGGAGGCGGGTTTGTTTATGGCTATTTTGATAGGGCAGCTTTCATCCGGACACAGGTTCTGCTGCATCTCCCCGCCTGCACAAGGACGCCTTTGTTGGGCTGGTTCTTGTGTTCCTCTGCCCGTTTTGGTACTTTCTCCTGCTCCCTGCAAACCCAAGGTTTAAAAAGCCCTCCTTGCTAATCACGTTATTCTTTAAATGCTGGATCCTGGGCTAAGAGCCAGACATGCAAGGCAATGGGAGAGGGTGTGATGCTTTACTGGATATGTGTCAAGGATATGAACCATCCTGCCATCTCATGGGAATTTGGCTCATGGAGCAGAGCTCGTGGTGCTTGTGGTGCTTGTGGTGGCCGTTAGCAGTGACTTACAGGCTTTCCAGGCTGGGGAGCAGCTCTGTTGCTTTCTCAGACACTTTCAGTCTCGCCAAGAGCTGTAGGAACCATGCACAGGGGCACAACTCCTTCCTCCAGGCACAGCCAAGACAGGGCTTTTCCATCCCCGCAGGAGCTGGTGCTGAGAGATGCAGATTCCCTTCCGGCAGCAACTTCCAGAGTCGCCTTTATGCAAGTTAAACTGTGAACAGTGACACATCTCCCTGCTCCGCACTCCCACGGCACCTCAGCTCCCCAGGCAGGGTGGGGTGAGGAGGAGATGCACCTCCGGGCTGGGACGTCTCAATCAAACAACCCAGAGTCTGCAAGCGCAGCCAACTCCTTCTATCTGGCAAGCGGCTTGAGCTGCCCCTGGTTGACGAGGAGAAACAATCTCTTGTGTTTTTCAGCTGCTGAGTCTGTTCCCTCTCGCTGCTGCAGTGGAAATAAATGGTGGGAGGGTTTAGCCAGCACTAATTCATTGCCACGTTCAATCTGAAGTTGCTGCGACTTTGTGCTTGGCCCACAAACACACAGAGAAAATGAAACCGGATAGAAAATACAACGGATCATCCGATCATTGTAAGCACATGGGAACAAAACAGAGTCACTCTGTAGTGCACATGAATTCCACACATGTGGAGGAATGCAAAGCAGCTATTGTACCCCCACTTTGCAGATCCATTTCAATGTTTTCCCAGTTTATCTGGAAAATACATACTGCATGGTACTGTACGTCGTATTTCACTGCTATGCACCATGATGTCTTCTAATGGAACAATCGCCATGCTTGTAGTCTAAGGGCAATACAAAAGTGCTTTCAAATAATAACAATACATTTTCTGTATAAAGAGGATAGGGAGTAGCCACTTCCCAGAAAGGCTTGATTTCCCTGGAGCCAGCAGTATGAACATCCAGAGCGCCAGTAACAGCAGGCAGTGGTGAGAAATTCCCTACCTCATCATCAGTCTATACATCCTGTTTCCAACTGGCAGCTCTGGGAAGAGCGGAGGCTGTCAGCACCCACCAAGGGTAAGGTGAATGCACCCAGTGAGTCTTGGCAGCACGAGGCTCCATTTATCCCGTCGGGGCTTGGGTGGGGGGCACTTCTTTGGCAAAACAACTCTTTCGGCTTTGAACTGAGGCTGTGAGTAGAGGAGCAGCATTCTCACAGCCCAACTCCCAGAGATCACACAGCAGCACAGCATCTGCCAATTCATTCAGCACTGCTGGCCTGTGCAGCAACATGGCACGCCACTGTTCCACGTTTGGAGGCAGTTTATACTGGAATAGGAGCAGTCTTCTTGGGTAAAATGATTATTTTTTTCCTCCATGAGATCTCACGACTTTTTAAAGAGAACTCTGCACACTTCAAATTGCTGAAGCACAAGAGCATGGGACATGTGCTGCAGCTGGTCTGGGCTGTGGAGGCTCTCTGTGGTACTTGTGCAGAGAATGACTTGAAAACAAGGATTAAAGCACAGCTGGGGAGGGGCTGACACACACAGAAGGGAAAAGTTGCCCTTGCACATCTGAGATAGGAGTCAGAGCAGCCCAAGGAGACGCTCATGCTTTGCTTTCCTTGCCCAAAGTGCAGCCTCTTTCCTAAAAACTCAATCCAGATTTTTAGACATCAGAAGAATCACTCTGGTATTGGAGCCCGATCAAGCACAAAAAACATCCTCAGCCTTCAGAAAAATACCAGATGGATGCAGATGCCAACTCCTTTGGCCAGGCAGTGTTTTGAGAGAAAAGGCCAGCTTGTTGTGAGAGTGCTGCATCCCAGATACAACTCTGCAGAGCAGCAAAGAGCCACAGAGAAATCCCTGGAGGAGGAGGAGCATCCAAGCCAACATATTCCCGTAACATCAGATTTTCAAGGCTACACATATGCTCGTATCCAAATATGCTCTCCTTCTCCAGAGGGAAGAGGGACCTACAGAAGTGACTCTGGCTGGAAATGCTCTTCCGAGTTTCTGAGCAGTCATGTGCACTTGAAGCTCCAGTCAGAGCTGCCAAATCATTGGAAACAAGTGAAAAAAACATGCCTGGCAATGTAAGAGGGGATAATTTGGTCTCTACATAGTGAACTGGTGTTTGGAATATCAGCTGTGAGACTTTAAGCTGGTTGGAGCTCAGTTGCCTACTCTTCAAGGAGGTCATCATGGTATTGCCGATGCACAAGATAATATTCTCTCTGCTCTACAGAAATGGGCACAAAGAACAAACACTTCTTCCATAAATAGGTCAGTGAAAGGATTTATGCACCATTTAAGACTTAAAAGTGAATGGGATGCACACACTTCGTGCAACTTTCACAACAGGAGAAATGTTACCCTTTGTGTGGTGGCTCCACTTCTGAAGGCCACTGACCACAAGACAAAAAACCCAGCAGCCAATAAGCTGGGGTTACTTGGTTCTCCAACAGTTCTTGTTTCCCACCAACACCTGAACAGGTAACATGGTGTTAGACTGTGCTTGCTTGATGATCAAGGAAGGATTTACAGCATTCATGTGGCTCATTGACTTTAGCACCACTCTAGTGCCACGAAGCAGTGGGAATGCCTGAGCAAGCCGAAGTAATGTGATACACACACCAAAGCCTGGTCAGCCACATGGCCTTGTAAAAACCTGAGGTGCAATTAGTTTCTATTAAAACAAAAAAAAGTCTTTTCTTTTGTCTCAGGAGTCCTGAAATGGCTGTGACACAATTAAAACCAACCCGAAAAAAGAATGACAATGAGGAGTGGTGAGATGTCCTTTTCTGGAGAGTGTGGGCTGGTAATGTCCTTCTGGAAGGACCTCAGAGAGAGTGGTCACTTTTGATTACTACATAATGTGAGTAATTCTCTGGAAAGACCAGTCCTTCCCTCCTGAATCATAGCAAAGGGGGGAAAAATAACACACTGCAAAAAGGGAAAGCTGGACAGCCCTTGGATGTCGGGAGCCGCCCAAGGTTTCTGTGCGGGGGCTACCACAGAGAAGCAGCAAAGAGTGAGCCACTGGCCCTGCCCTTTGCTCTGGGGCAACAGCTCCAGCTCTGGAGCCAAGCTTGGACCATAACACACCTACTGTTGTGGCTACCCCGAGCTCTGGTAGATAGGATGGCACTAACAGCACACTGAACACCTCCTCACCCAGAAGCCACGCTCTCCAGTTCTTCAACCCATGCCTGCACCCTGACGCATGAGGTACAGGTGGTTGGAGGCTCTGCCTTCTCTGAAGTTTGTCCTCAGTGTAGTTCCTGGCCAGCCCACGGCACGAACACAAGCCATGGAAGCAGCATAGTACATCCCTGGTGCCAAAAATGGGGCTGTGCTTCAGTCCCAGGGCAGCCACGCTTCTAAAAATCCATGTGTGGCCAAAAGTTGAGAAGAATGACTGGGACAGATCCCTGGTGTGGTTGGGACCAGGGGCGTTGCCTGTGATGCTGGGGGAAAAGGAGCAGCACTGGTATTTGAGAAGGAAAGAGCCTGCTTTTCCCCAGGTGTACCCCCTGGATGTATGACAGGCTCAGCATCAGTCCTGAGGGTGTCACAGCTGGCACCTGGACAGCAACAGGAAGGTCTCAGAGACACCTTGGGCCTCTATTTATTTATATAGACATATATGGTTACATTTAAACAGATAAATTTTTTTCCTTCATGCTAATCCTCCACAAAACCAGTTTGGTTTCCATTACTATATATAGCACTGGGAATCTTGGTCTATTTTTTATCCCTTTGCATCTGATTATTTTCAGTAGTGCTCAAAGTCTTGATGATATGCAGATTTTAACTGGAACATGACATCTACTCACACAGACTTCCATTAGCAATAAACCCACAATGGCCACTTATAACATAGAAGAATTTTATTCATACCATAATCCTGTCCCATCATCCACTGCAAATATTACAATTATCTTCAAAATGTCACTGAATATCATTTTGTTCCACTTAAAGCACAGGAATCCTGGTGTTAGACAGTTACATTTCTCTTGAGACTGCTTATAACAGAACCATAATTCAAACGTATTTTCCATGAGCTGTAAAGGTTTAAAGCAAAGAATCTGCAGTGTGTCTGTGTGCTCGAGTAACTTCTAAACAGTGAGGCTAATACTTGGTGTTTGACAAGAGATGTGTCCTGCATAATATGCGAAACACTCACAATTTTTTTACCAACACAACAGAAATGCAACAGGTAAAAGAACATACTTGAGTGACTGGTAACCTTTAAAAAATATTTCTTTTAAAAATTGCACAAGAGAATACAAAAACAGTGCAGCAAATAACCAAGTGCATATACATTGACCTATCTATATAGAATGGGGGTCTGCCTATATAAATGTACGTGATAAAAATTGCAAGGTTGGAAACTGTGAATGGTCATATTTAATAACACATGCAAGAAGCATAACATAATCATCATAAATAGCAGCAACTAATATACACTAACGGGACCACTGAAATTATGCTGAAATAAATTAAGCACCTTTAAGTGATGAGAAGAGCATGAAGCTGAGAAGCTTTTTAGCTCTGTGAGAACCACTGTGGGCAGCTACTGGAATATTGGGCCCTTGGTGGGAGTCAACAGGAAAGTGTCCAATTAGTATCTGTTAATTCCAAAGAAGAAAGCATATTGTGTGTCAGTAGGACTCATTTTAGCCATTTAGCCAAGTTCACCTACACCTCTAGTTTCAAAAAGGAGATTGCTGTCATATTTCACTGCATAACCTTTGGCATGTAAAAGGTACAGAAAGTTTGTATTTACTCAGAAGAATGTCATTGTAAAGAAGAAATGGAGTTTTGGCCCAACTGAAGAGCAGGCAGTGCTGTTGAGGGTGGCTGAGACACAGAGCTTTGCTGGTGCTGGCTAACCTATGACACAAGTTTACCTGCAAAGGTAAAGCTTTGTAAAGCATAATCCAAATGATCCCATCCTTGAGGACTGTGAAGATCCTCAGCCTTGAGGGATCTGCAAAAAGCTCCATTCAGGAGGAGCCCCATGTATGGGCAGGGCAGCAACGACTGCCAGCAAGGCTGTGAAGCACCTGGAGGGACCTGGGCTCCAGGATCCTGGTGCTCTGTTGCACAATACCTGTCTTTTGGAGGAGAAGCAGCATTTTGAAGCACTTATTTGGCTTTCAGAAAATTTTTAAAAATTCTAAAATTTAGTCATATAGTAGAAGAAAGACATTTGAATTTAATTAAGTGGACCTTATTAAAAACAAGCTGCTGTATTTGTCCCTGAAGTGCACCTGGCACCATCTCTTCAGCATTTCATATAATGTTCAGAGAAGTGGCTGAGGACACTCTGCTGAGTTTTGAAGCCAACTTAATTCAGCAGAGAAGCTCCCACTGGACTTCTAAGGACTCTAATGTAAACCCTCATTTGAAAAAAGCTGAGGACAAATAACTTAGGTCCTTAAAGGCTCCATTTGAATTCTTACAAAACACTGTCCCTTGACCTCTTCACCCAGAAGACTGGAGCAGGCTGTTTGCCTGAGCATATCCTACAAAGCAGACTGAAAAGGGTGATACGGAAGAATATGGCCCCTATATCTAAGCCACAAACAAAATCACTCAAAAGCTTTGCTTTTCCCTGGCTTGCTGGAATGATCAAAACCTTCCTCCAACCTTTCCTCTTAAACTGCATCTCATGAATGAGACTGCCACTCATCCCATGGGATTTCAGAACCCTCTCCAGTCTATAACCAGTGAAAAGTCTTTCAGAAGTGACAGGCAGAGAGAGATCACAGAATCACAGACTGGTTTGGGTTGGGAGGGACCTGAAAGGACATCGAGTCCCAACCCCCTTCCATGGGCAGGGACACCTTTCACATCACTTGATCAAAGAACAAAAGGTGAATAAGACCAGCTTTAAAGATAATAAAGGAAACAGAAATTCATATGCATTTTAAATAGTTGAACCCACAGTTTTAAGCAATATGAACCAACAATAGGTAAAAACCTTGTCTGCAAGCCAAGAGCCCAAAAGAGCCCCAATCTGCCCCAAAGCTAGTCTTATCCAAACAGTTATCCTTCCACTTCCATCATACATGAGATTTGTGCTGACGTCCACTACGAGACATAAACAGAAAAAAATACGCATAAAATGCACACTTCTTATTTTTTTTTCTTCATAAAGCTATGGAGCTGCACAGAGCAAATTTTAAGTGCACAAGGTCACACAAAGGCAGCTTTCCAGAGGAATCATTTAGACAGTGAGCGAAATGAAGCTGTTGTATCTCTGAATGTTTCTCTTGAGGATTTCGGAGCAGGGCCCGAGCACTCGTTCGAAGCGGGGCCGGTCCAGCTTCACACACTTGAGGGGTCCACGTGCCACCACCGTGGCCGCCCGGGGCCGGTTGAGCAGCAAGGCTATCTCACCTGGAAACAGGGACAACACGCTGTCACACGCCCTGCTCTCTTTCAGAGGGTGCATATTGCACCATCCAGTCGCTCTGCTTGTAGAACATCTCCCTTTATATATCTCTTGATAGACACTTTACATAATTCTGTTGACAGTACAAATGCATTGCACATGCATAATGCATGCATGTAAAATGCCTTTGAAAACAAATGCTTTCAGACTGTTTTGCTGATTCTGGATCTGTCTCCCATCAGCTACACGGGTGCAAACCAAGGAATGGATTCAGCTTCCCTGAAATCTGTGAGCATCGCTGAGAGCAGCGGCTGACCTACGCATAACCCCTTGCATGTAAGAGTGGAACACTAATTAAGACAATAAGTACTTGACCCAGACATGCTTGTCTTTCTGAACCATGCTTAGCTGAATTTTCTTACCAAAATAATCTGATGGACCAAGTCTTCCAACTTCAACGTACTCCTCGTTGTCGGACCTGCGCTGCAGGACGGAGGCTGTGCCCTGGGAAGAGAGGGGCAGGCAGTCAGCTGGCTTTGCTCAAACCTGTTCTGATTTAAAAAGTACCCAGTCCTCAGTATTTCCTTTTGCACATCACACTCCTTTCTGGTGTATGAATGAAAGGAATTAAAGGATTAAAAAAAAAAGTCCATCAAAAAATTTCTCTGTTATGAATTGCAGACATATTCAGCTCATAAAGAGGAGAGGAACAGGACAGAACGCAGGAACTCCTCTTTAACTAATGCACATCATGCTTTAATGTAAATGTATGCTTTAATATAATTTTAAAATATGTTCTGGGTGGATGCAGAACCTTACAAGAGACACAGAAAAGATATACATTAAAAGGAATAAAAAGGCAATTTTCCCAGTCACGACACTGGAACATGATCTTTTAAGCTGTAACTAGAGCTTATTCCTTGGTAAAAGGAGTTTTAGTGCTTGTTGTAACAAAGGGTGATTTTTTTTTTTTTTAGTGGCTTTGCCCGCTCGTGGCCTGTAGTGATCTGGACACCTGCGAGTCAGTCTCTGGAGAGCTGGAATGTGCCTTGTCTCCACTACCCTTAATAACTGCTGTACCTGACACGTGCTAATACATGTCAAAACTCAGTTACAATCTATTTAAACCTTCAAAGAGGTTTTACATGCAGAAATATTCTGACCTGGAGGAAATTTTAAATTATTGTGGCATAAAGCTTCTGCAGAGGAACAGAGTAGATATCTGCTTTTCTGGAAAAAAATTACAGTAACATATGAGAATATCTTCTGAGTCTAAACCAAAAGCATAGGGAAAGGCCAAATGTTAACCTATTTTGATTTTAACTGAAAAAATAAACCTCCCTGCAGTGCAGAGTATTCAGTGAACATTCACTGGCTGCATATATCCTGCAGCCTCCTTCCACCAAAACAAACTTGTTCACCTCCAGGAGGTAAATCTTATTTCTTCTGTCAAGTTGCCAAAAAAAAAATCCTTATCCTTGATATAACTAAATTGTTCCACCAAAGCTGTGGTTTTCCAAGATCTTCCAGTAAATCTGCAAGGGCATGAAAGTGCAGAGATAGTGTGATGAGCGTTGTTATTCACACTTGCTGCAGCTTTCAGAACAGACCCACATTCACAAGCAGCATTCTCAGAAATACCCCACACAGGGAATAATGCCTGCATTGAGCTCTCTCTTGCCAAACTTTGGATCAGGTGCAGCTCACTAAATTGGTGCTGTACTCATTACCTGTGCAGTGTAGATGGATTCAGCTTCAGAATCACTTCCAGCCCCTGTCCTCCTCTCTATCTCCATCTGGAGCCTGGCAAAAACCTCACCCCTTGACCCAAATAGCTGTCTGCAATCCATGTCTCTCCAGTTCCTTTCCTAAAGCCAATTTTTTAAAAAAATCTTTTATTACAGATGTTTTATTACATAAAACAAAAAAAAGTCCCTGAAGTAATCATAGTGACCACCCAGGTCAAGTGAAGAAAGGACTCAATTCCCCACTGCTCACCTTCAGCACGTTGCTATAAAGGTAATCACAATGTCAAGCAATATTGCTTTCATCTCCCCGAGTGTCAGCTTTTATTGTGGTTAATATTTTTCTGACAGGGTCCATGTGATACAGGACTCCAATAAGTCAGCCTTCTGAAGCAATTTCTTCCACTGTTCCACTACAGTCAGCCTTTTTAATCCAAGAAACACCACATCTGCTGGAGAAGGACAGATGTGTCTGGCCTCCACAATAAACACTTGGCTTGGCAGGATAAAGCAATGCATATTCCAGATCCATATTTTTTCCACTCTTGTTTTAACAGTCACATAGGCTTTTCCCGTTGCCCAGTGAGAGCAGGTCTATCACAGAGCAAAACAAGTTTCCTGAAGCCCTGACAGCGAGCACCCAGATGTCAGCTCTGATTACAGTGCTTGGCCCCTCGTTGCACCAGCCACCAGCTCCACAATACATCCTGGAACATTGTCAGAGTGACCTTCACGGGAAGGCTGTCCACCCCGTGAAACAAAGATGTTTTTATAATTGCCTGTCTGTATCACCTTCACTTTGTGTGTCTTATCTCTGGAATCAGCACTATTCTGACTGTGGTAGAGAAGGAGTCCAACTGTAAGCAAACAGTGTAAATGGGGCAAAAATAATACAGAAATAAAATAATAAAGAATAAAATAAAATATTACAGAACAAAATAATACAGTATAAAATACTACAGAAGCAGGTCTTCATTAGCCATATATCTGATAAAGTTGTCATGAATTCAATTTTGACCTCTACCCTTGCCCTCATCCCAAGTTTTGTGGCTGTTTTAAATTTTATTTTACTTGTCACATCCTTCTGATAGAGTTTCTGAGCTTTCTGTCCTTCTTGTGCTTTAGGAAACCCCACCTCCCACAAAGGATAGGACTGAATAAATCCTCTGGGCCCTGTCCCAGGAGGTAAGGGCATTATCTAGCAAGGATTCAGGGACACATCACTCTCACTCCCAAATGCATTTTGTCTCTGTGGGAAAGACTTCTCCTTAAATGACACACAAAACTTGGCAAGATGAATCTCTGAAACAAGCTGCATGATCCTAGATTTGCAGGATCAGGCTGCTTAGTGCTGCTCAACTTAAAATACTGCCGTGTACACTGATACCCATTTCAGCCTCCTACACCACCAAGCAAACCCTACAGAGCACGAGCTCGAAGACTGTTGAGAAGGTTGACACCATTTAATAAATCAACCCTTTGTGATGATATTAAACTGAAGGCAGACAGGCATGTCTTTCTGCTAGCAGACACTTGGGAGTGAAATTATGGTCTTTGGGGGATCCAGGAATATTCTCTTTCAGTCACTGGGGAGTGCCTGTATTCCCAGAAACTGATAGCATTAACCTTCTCTGCTTTCCTCCAAGTAAATACGAGCATCCTATTGCAAAAACAACAAGAGTAGGAGTTCTCAAAGCACTGTGCCATCAGCACCTCTCTGCCATCCTCACCCCACGCACCTGCCTGCTCCCTTTGGCACTGCTCTGGAGCAGTGCTGGGAGTGTTTATTCAACTCCTTCAAAATGCTTCAGCAGTTTGTTTTGCAAAAATTTATGCCTTAGATATGGCATGATGATTTAAGATATAAAAAATAAATTAGGGTTTATAATCCATGAGCTCCCATCCTCTCCAAAGTAATGAGATTTTGATAGATGTTTCACTTGTAAACTCTCAGACCCTACAGAAAGATGAGGGAGACATTCTACAGCGTGAAGACAATGGCCCATCTGGATCAACACTGGGATTCCCAGGCCTTATCCCACAGAGTCTTAAGGGCACTCATTGCTTCAGGAGCCCTGTTTTTATATTTAGGTATGAATCCTATAGCCAGCAGTTGGCCTAAGGAGCCTGGCTACAAAAGGCAAGTATGATTCATGGTGCTAAAAACTGAAATCCTGTATTTTTTTCCTCTATTCCAGCTCAGTGGATCAGATGGGATCATCCCAGGCAGCACAAGGCAAAATGTGGTAGCCTCTGTTACCCCTTGGTGGGACAGGCAGTGCAGGGTGGGCTTCACCAGGGGCAGGGGGTGCGATGGGAAACCCTGCACTGTTTTAGAAACTTTTTGGTTTAAAAGTCAGTCGTACTGATTGTTTGGTCTTGCTGGTCTAACCACTCATTTTAAAGATATAGCCATCAATAAAACATATAGTGAGGCTCCATTTGGGATAAAGGATAATTATTAAAAAGGAGAAGTTATTAGAATTATAAGAAAATAATTCCAGTTTTCATAATCAGGAAGTTACTACTTTATATTTCCAGTTTAATTTCATACTTTTTTTACTTACTGCTTTTTCTAAAAAAGCACAGGTGACTTTTTTTCCCCATGGCCTTGAAATGTGACATTTTTATCCTAGTTTTGAGCTTAGAAAGTTTTTGTAGCCTATTTTATTTTCCTCTTCACCACCCAGCACAAAGGGCAGTGCAGTGTATGGAATGAGAGATGGAAAGGTCAGGCTGATCCATCTGCAGTTGCCATTAACTCCATCAATGGCAGCTCTGAACATACCTTTGCTCTTTCTCACTTTGTTAATCCGCACACTCCATAATTCACACGTTCAAAAGATAAGTTTCCCCTCACTCCACAGCCACACAAACCCTCATTAATGTGTTGCTATTAAATCTTTGCACAGTTACTACAAAAGGCGAAGGAAGGGGCTGTGCAGTGGCACAAAATGCTGCTGCTCCCACGGCGAAGCAGAGGGACTGGATGGAGCTGCAGCAGATCTGAAATGAATTCAAAGATCTGTCACACAGTGTGATTCTGGGAGGATTTCATTTAATTGCAGGCAAGATGAGGTTTGTGGAAGTAATATATTTTATTAGATCAACAAGCAGAGCTAGAAAAAGAGAGGAGAGCTCTTGGGCACATGTCTGTCTTCCAGGTATATCTAATAAAATCCACCATTCACCTATCTACAAACACTGTCTGGGCCATGTTCTTACACTGTAACAGCTACAACCATATTAAGTTGCACCTTATTTAATCATATCTGCTTCCTAGAGCACCTCCAAATCATTAACTTAATTTAAAGAGAGCCAAAAGCTCAAAATGCTACAAAATTCCTGGAAATTCCCGGGAGCTGGAATTAGCTGATATTTAAGGTCCCTTCCAAGCCATACCATTCTGTGATTCTATGAAATACTGATTTCCTTGTGAATCTGGGAGATCTTTCAGCCAATGCTTCACCCTCCACTTTAAAAAAGGGTCATACAAATCAGCTCAGTTGTCTGATGTGAAACCTCAAACAACTTTGGTCCCGTTTGGAAAACTCTCCTCTCATGGCTATCCCTCCTGATGCGCCAGTTGTGATGGTGGGACCAGGCTGCCAGAGCAGCTCGAGGTTTGCACTGCCTGGAAGAGTGGTGGCTGTTTGCTTTGCTTATCTCCAGCAAGTCAGTTCTTTTCTGCATCCATTAGGATCCACTACAAATACAGCACAAGGCAGTGCCCAAGGTAATGAGCTGCTGAGAGCTTTTGAGAACAAATATGCAACATTTTACACATCCAGCTTTTTTAATTTGGCTGTGACTCAGTACATTTGGAGTTGCACTGATTTCAGGGGACCTTCAGGAAGCCAGCACCTTGGGAATGGGGTTAGGATTAATAATGCAAGGTCAGAGAAGCTCTAAAGGCAATGTTAGAGTAACGAGCTGTGCGCCCTGATACCCATCCAGCCTCCTTAAGAGAGCTGTGCTGCCAAAAGCACCTTTACACTGGCAGTGATCATCACTACATTGTCAATATAACATTAATCTTATTGGCCATCATTCTCAGCAGCACATCACATTTTAGCAAAGATGGAAAGCACCTGTCACTGCCCAGCTGGCAGAGGTCCTGGACATCGTCTCTACAGCCGTGACTGATATCAAACAACCTGCAGTTTGCTGTGTGTTTTATATCACACCTGCATCAGACTGCCCTACATATGCCTGAACTCCCAGCTCTTTGCTATTCAGACATGTTTATATTAGTTTAGGACTACTGGTTTAGGAATAACACCCAGACCCGGGAGAGAGGAACAAAGCTGTCTAGAGCAGTCACCAAAATAGCCACAAACATTAGGGTACTTTTAAAAATGACAATCAATCATAAGCCAAGTGTAGCTTAAAACAGCAGAAAGAACTAAGCCACAGGGCATTTCCTAGGGATATACAGGAGGCCAGGGTTAAGGCCCAGACATGACTACACCCAGCCCATCATTAATCACCAGGAAATGCCTTTGTCTTGATCGTTCAGTATTTAAAATCATAGATGTCTGACACGGGAAGACCTTTTCAGTCATTTTGTTCATCTTCCTATTACAGTACCTTGGACAATCTTTCCATTCAATGTTTCTTTGATACAGCCTGCATTAAACCTGTGCTGTACCTATGTATTCTTCTTGAAGTGAAATAAATGTTGTTATTAAGTGGAAGAAGTCAAGATTCAGACAGACAGAGACCAGTAAATACAGTGAAAAGCCAAAAGAAATTGCACCAAGTGCAATTTGCTTTGTGCATGGAGACCCCTGCAATACTCAGGTGAAATAAAGTGGGTTTTGCACAAAGAAGAAAAAATTGGGGTTTTTTTTTGTTGTTGTTGTTAAGCCTTTCCTGTTGAAAGACTTTACAGGAGCAAAACTTTAAGTTTGATAATATATTGACTTCAACTTGTTGCCCTTGAGCCACAGCAGCAGAGCTAACATCTGGCTAGACCACACAGGTGTCCAGTAGGAGCATATCCACACGTTGGGGGCCTCACAACTTCATCACCACCATCATCATCCCCCATCATCAGACAGAGGGACAGCACAGCCCCAGCACCATGGTAGTCCCACACTTCTTCAAACCACCAGTTGCCAACTGGGAGTGGGAATCCTGGGAGCAAGGGGATGGTGACAGAGGAATAAGGATGCCAGCTCTGAGCCATGGGAGGAACCCCTTGCCTGGGGTGTTATCCTCCTTGGCTGGTTGTCCCGGCTCCATGCCCAGAAAGCTGGGAAGCAGTTGCACCACAGCCTTTGGGGTTCCTCTGCATTTTTATCTTTACCCCATTCTGGGATTTTGGTCGCCCCTTCCATTACACATTCAGTCACCTGTTGCAGGGGTAACAAGAAGCAGAGCTACTCAGTAAAGGTGGGCTCAGATGTTGGTTTTAATGAATCATCTCAGGGATACTTGGCCTTGACTAATCAGTAGCTTCTGTGGGAAAACAACTGAATTAATATTCATCCTGGTGCCAGATTTTAAAGACCGTCTGTGCCAAGCACTGTGGATTATTGGCAACAAGGCCCTGTTTTTCTCCCTCAGACATGTCAGCGTACAAAGCAATAAAAGTCACAAAGGAAAAAAAATGTTGCATTTTAGAGATTCTTTCTTTCTACAAAGCTAGCCATTATCTTGACTCTCTCTGAAGCCAGGAAACGTCCACTGAGTCAACATAAAAGTGACTTTATAATGGGTTATTCATCAACTGTTCATATTTGTGTCTGACCTGACAGGGCTCATCTCCTGGAAGCAGAGAGCTACCACCTACAGCCAGGGCAGGGGTGAATGTATGGCAGAGAAAACACGAAAACAGTGCTGAACCTCCCTCACCCTGCCCGCAAAATCCTTTCTGGTGAAAATCGTTTTTAGCTGTTAATGCTGTTTTATGGCCCAATTACTCCTACCACCATCTGCTTCTTTGTGAAAACATTCTGTAGATGCTGAAGTAACCAGACCAAGCAAAAGGCTGAGACAGACATTGTCATTAAAGTCTCATAACTAATGCTGTGACCAGGGCTGGGAGAGCAGCTGTGGCCAGCGAGGGCAGCAGCTTCTGAGCAAGAAATAAAACTTGGAGTAAACTGGAGGAAGGAGAGCAGAGAGTTTATCACAGAGATCAGGAAAATCCCCCATGGAAAGCTCTCTTTGAGTCCTTTCAGTTGGTGGATCTTATGTGCTCAAAGGACCAAATTCTGAAATTCAGAAGGGAAAAACCTCACAAACTCAAAGTTGCCTCATTCTGGAGCACACTGAGAAGGGTCTTGCATGCTCCAGAAAATCCACACTGCACAGCTAATGAAGGAGCCCCAAGGGCAGCAAAGCTGCAGTCAACTCAATGATATCTTTGCAGAGGAGGGACAAAAGCTATTCCACTAAGGGACAGCTTTAACATGATCCAGAGAAAGGGATGAACTCCAGCAGGGATTGGGAAATTCTCAATTCCCCTTCCTCTAGGTTGAGCACCACCACATTTCAGGTCTTGTTTACACTGCAGTGTTTTTGCTTGAAGACAGAGAAGCTCTCCTCAAGACAGAGCTCCCAGCTCCTGACAGAGCAGATGCCTTTAATTTCAGTTCAGATTTAATGTGCCTGGGGCCATAAAGCTCTTGTTCACATTGACTCAGTGCTTTGAATAAGGGCTTGTGAGCTCAGGCTCCAGTGCCAGAGGAGCTTATGGGGATCCTGAAAACCTTGAGGGGTAAACAGCCTGTGCTGCTCTCCTTACTCCCATGGAGAGGCTTTTCATTACCTGTGAACCTCCAATGCTTTTGCAGACTGCCCTGGTAGGAAGACACTACTGGGAAGGACTAAAGAGCACCAACCATACCCTAAAGCTGGTATTAGCTCAGGAAAAAGCCACAGGATGCTTTCAACATGGAGAAAATCTTGCACACTGATTTTTATGCAAATTCAAATGGGGCATGCATATATTAAGAAGGAAACTGCCGGTTACTAACTTTGGGGTTTACTTCTCCACACACCAAATGAGTTCCCTGATTTCCACATATCCCATAGCGGTACAGGCCCAGGGTGTGTCTGTCATTCCAGCACAAACTCAAATTTTATGGGTTTACAAATCAGATGTTTTAATTTACAGCTGAATGAGACTGGAGACTCCTACACAAGTTGTCATGTCAAAAGTGAACCGGGGATACATTGCTTTTATGCTGGGTATAGCATGTGTGAAAGAGGCTGGGAAAAACTACTTCCAAGCCTTTGGGAGCAGTGTGGCTACACTGCATCCTCCTGGGAGCTGTGCTTCAAGACCTAAGTTTATCAATATCCCAAAGACACAGAGGATCCCAGGAGGTCCTGTGTGTACCTCATGGTGCTGACATAAGCAATGTCCTCATTCCCAGTGTCCTGGAAGACCACCAGCACATCACTCCTCAGCTGCCATTTCAGCCCTCAGGGACTGCTGATAGCATCATTCCTGGGACAGCTTTCATGTTAGAGCTAAGGATCAGCAGTTCTAGGGCTGCTTTCCAAAAGAAGACAAACCCTTTGAACTATGTAGCCAAAGACACTGCAAATATTCCTTTTGCCAGTAAATAATCTTGGATTTTTATTATTTGCCAACCTGTGATTTATGAAAGAGACCTTTCTACAAAAACAAGGGAAGAAATCAACAAATTTCTGCCAGCAATACAAAGTGCAAGTGACTTCCATGTAACCTGCAGTAGAAAATAACACCCATCATTTCTGGGTGGTGACATTTAACCTAAAGGAATAAAGGTGGTCCATTAATGGTGGGATGCTGGCCATAGGCTCCCACTGTTTCTCTGCCTTAGACCTTCCATAAGCAAAATCACCAAGGTTCAGACCTTCAAAGTGTCTAATTCCCATCGATTGTTTTCAGCAGGAATGAAGAACTATCCCAATTCTTGTGCCCTATGCTTCAAATCACACCATGCAACATGGAGGTTGCTTCCCACACCTCATCACAAGGTGTGGTGAGGATAAAAATCCTGTGACCTTCATGAGATGTTCATGGTATGAAGGAATGAGCTGGCTAAAAGGTTACAAGTACTATAGACCACAATAATTACAACTCTTAAAATTATTTATTTATAAAGTTATTTATCTCAAACTATTTGGAGAGCCAATCCAGGTGAAAACTCTTTTCCATCACAAATGATTGGCTGTGTACATTGCTTTTACGCTGTTTTCCTTTCCATCAGACCTCTTTTTCAAAAAGATTCATTTTCCTAATATAAAAGCTATCTGACATTAATGGTCTAGCAGAAGGATGAAGCAAGAGGACTTAATTCTGGTTGTGGACTCAAGACTGAGTCATGACTGGGTTTGACAGTATTTTATTAACTGTACATTTTCAAACGATTATATCTTATTCTCCACTCTCTGGGTTCATAGCAACTCATGGAATTTACATACAGTTGTCCTGGTTTCTGCCACAAATGAGGAACAAAATCTGCAAAGCTCTAAAATAGACTAGAAATAGTGGCTAATCTAAAGTTTCACAAAACTGGTAGGAAAATGCTCCATCGTACATCACTTCTGAGGTTTCAGGTTTTTCAGAATTCACCAGAGGTGACTGCACTGCAGTGGTTGTTAGTGGGGCTGGAGACAGAGCTGGAAGGAAAGGCCAAAAGCTGCAGTCCCTGACAGGTCCTCCGTGGCTGGTGGGAAGAGGAAAGGGAGCAGCCATTTGCTTCCTATGAAACATTATCCCATGGATATGCAGCCTGACCCACTGCCCATGGAAGTCTAAGTTAAACTGAGTTTAACAAGAGCTGGACTTAGCTGACATTTTAGCCCCTTTGACTCAGCAAAATACTTCACCTCCATCCCCAGTCATGATGGGACCCAATCACACACCCAACTTTCCATCTTTGATGTCAGCTGGCCATTAAAAATGGATCCTGAATGCAGAGGAACTCTGTGGCAGAGCCAGTGGAAACGCTGCTGCTCCAGCACAACTGGGTGATATCAAGAAAATCGAACGTCCCCTTCCTGTAAGAGCTCTGTGGGAAACAATGTCTGTGCAGTTAAAAATAAGCAGAGTACAGAGCCCTGGTGCCTGCTGGCTCTGTTTATTCAGGGTATTTTGTTTATTGGGTACATTAGGAGTCGCTGCAGACTGCCTTTGACAAACATTTTCGGTATCAACAAAATCCTGGTAACACTAAGCAGTTCAGATTTGTAGCCTTTGAAACTCCTTTTCTAGACAACATTCATCTTCCTAATTAATAATTAATCGCACAGTGTTTTAAAGAGATTATCAGGTGTGATAGCAGAGTGTGCCTAAGGCAGTGACTTCATTATCCCTACGGAAGGAGTTTACTTTGTAGTTCTCCTGCCTGTCGCAGGGGTAGGTGCCAAAGGGGTCTCTCTTAGGTTAGAATGTCAAAGAGCAACGATTTAGGGCAGGAAACAATTGGGCTATTATTTTTCTTCTTTTTTTTCTTTTCCTTCTTAAGGAGCTTTTAAATCATAAATCTTCAGATGCTTGTTGTGTAATTTAAGACTCAAGTCGAGTTTTCCTACAGAAAGGCCCAATTCTGTGCAGGGCTGGGTGCCCTTCTGAGGCAGGGGCAGGTTACCATGGCAGGAAGAGTTTACAAACACTGTTCCACCTACAGGCTTTGAACTGCATCTGTGCAGAGACGCTCCAGAGCGTGCCAAGAGTGTCAGCGGGGCTGGAAACACTGATTTCACCTACAGGACACTATCTCAAGTACACTCTCGTCAAGAACTCACAGCGGATCCTGCCCAGACCAGAGCCAGTTTGTGGCCCTGACTTGAAATGTCAACAGCAGCATGGAAGGAACAGCCCAACCCCCCCCCCCCCCAGGGATTAATGGGCTGTTTCCAACATGATCAGCCAAGGATAGTGCTGGAAAACTAATCATTACCAATTAATTTCACTCATTTCTGTCCATGAGGCAGCTCTATGCATTAATTCTGAAAGGCCTTCTGCACTATCAATGGGGTTTTTTTTCTCTTATTTGTCAGTTTTGCTATTCCTGTTGCCTGGTTTCAGTAGCGACAGATATTCCTGCCTTTTCCCATTAAGCTTTTGTTCACCTTTAAGAAGTGTTGTTAGGATTGCTCCCACTGATGGGGAAATGGGGAGGGCAATGCTCTGCTGCCCACAGACCAAACAGGTGAGACTGAAAATCAGATGCCCTGACCATGCCTCCTCTCTGACCAGCAGGATAATAAGGAAGAACACAAATCCCCAGATATTTTGAAGTGCTTTTCACAAAGGAGTTGCAGAGGAGGGTGCAACAACCCCCTGTAACTTACCACTAATCTGCAATTAAATATGCTGGGTTTTAAAACTAAAACCAAAAATCTAATGCCAAACTCCTTGACACCATGGGTCCATTTCTCCTTGAATTGTCTCCTGTGAATTATCTTCTATTTTTAGGTCTTTTATTTTTAGGCTGCTGCATGCGATTGCTGGGCAGCTCGACCAGCTATTAATTGGAAATGTTTTACTTCTCATGCAGATTTATTTCTATGCATTCTGCACCACTTCAACCAACCTGTCCTGGGAGCAGATGACAGGCTGCACATTTAAAGGGCAGCTACAAGCTGTGCTCTTCGGGCCCTGTTAGAAACCTTTTGCTGTTCTCTCCTCCTCCACCTGCACACGTTTGTGTCTGTGCACACATTTTTCTTAAACCATGTCAAACTTTATGACTATTAGGGCCATATGGCAGCAGCTCAGCAAGCTCTGAGTGTGCAGCTGAGATTCAAAGAGTCCCTGAGCACAGTGGGTGAGTTCCGTGACAGGGTCGGTGCGCCGGACACGGCGCTCGCTCGTGACAAAGTGATGCCAACGATCTGACAGGGGAGGGGTGGCAGCTGGAAATCCCAGCAGGCTGCAGCTCTCTGCATTCTTGGCAGCTGCCTTGCAGACTTCGAGGTACTGTGCCACCCAGCCAAGCTGGGAGCTGAACTTAAGAGAGTGGTACATGATCATAACCGCTATTTTTAATACTATTGTCACTACCTTTCTCAGTAACCTAGACAACAGCAAAAACCTCTTTTCTTTCCAGTTTCAGAGCACTACTACACTGGTTTGAACTACTGTTTGAGCTGGAGTCAGTGGGAAAGCACGAGTTGGGAATAAAACCAGCCCCTGTTCAACTGGCATTTAATTTAAAGGGACTTTTAACTCCACAAAGCTCACATGCCTTTGCATCCACCACTTTAAAATGCTGGCTAAAAATATTTGCGTTATCTGAAGTCAGATGAATAAATCCTCCCCACTGCTGGGTACACAGTGTGGCAGTGCACAACACAACTGCAAATTTATTTGTTAGAAACTGTACATCTGTTATGATTTACGCTTGCCAAAATATAATTCTTTATGGCAACAATTGTTTCATGGTGCTTAAAGTTTTTCACCTCTGTGCCAGGAATCTCATATGGGATAATTCCATGACCTTGGAATGCAGCAGATACATTCCACATCTGTCTGGTCTGGGAAAGCCCAAGTTTGTTGTGTGAAAACTGTAGTGGGAAAGTAAGACCTGGAAATATCTGAAAATACAGAAACTGCAGGGCTGCTTCTTTTTTTTTAATTTTTTTTTTTAATTACTAGTTTCAAATGCAGTAAATCGATCTCACAGAAGTCGTTACTTTGCTTTTGTAAGCAGACATTCACTTCTGATCCTATCTTCACATTAAGGAATATGGTATAAACATTACAATAATTCTATCTCTGGGGAAAAAATGCACAGCCTTTAAATATTAAAACTAAATCTTGTTGAAGACTGCTTGATATTTAAACAGAAAAGAACCCAAACTACTGCAAGTAAACATCTTACTGGTGCCTGTGAAGATTTAGAATGGCAGAAGAACTGTAGCTGTCCTGGAATCTCAGGGTATACACTTTTCTCATTAGACTTTTTAGCAAAAAATGAACCGCAAACAGCTTTGTGAGCAGTGAACTTAAAAAGCTCTGGTTTCCTGTGGTTCTTCCCTCTGCAAATTTTCTGTTATTCTAATAATTTGGCTGAGCTCCTGCTGCAGCCTCACTCTCCAAGAGGCACTGTAGCATTTCCATGCACACAGCCTGCACCTCAAATAACCTGCACCCCAAATAACCTGCACCCCAAATAAACTGTGCAACACTGGAGATGGAAGGTGGACAGAAGGCCATGAGAAAAATGTTCTAGTAAGAAATACAGGGAAAAGGTGAATGTGCTTTCTTGATAGAAGGGGGAGACTAAATAGTCTTGTCCATACTAACTAGGATGATATCCCAGGTTTTGGGAAGCAGGAATTGCTGTTCTGATCATCACTGGGGTTATCAGTCTCCCTTCCAAAGGTTTCAGTGGTTTCTCTTCAGTCTGCAAATCCTGAAGGTGCCAATTCACTCCCAGGCTGTCTTTGGGCAGAACCAATGTCCGTACACTGTCCCAAAGGGATGGCACAGAGCAAGGCAGCAGGGCAGGCTAACCAGAAATGAATGACTAATTCATGAAGTTCAACAGTTTTAAATCCACATGTGAGTCCTGGGTGTCTTAGAGAAGTTTTTATGCTCAGAGCCACAAGATTCCACTTGGAACCAATATCTGGGATGCACCAAAGCTTTATAAAGTGATAACTGATTTGTCCAAGGCACGATATGAATGATTGTGGTTTATGATAAATCATAGAATGGTTTGGATTGGAAGTGACCTTAAGGATCATCTCGTTCCACCCTCTGCCATGGGCAGGGGCACCTTCCAGTAGTTCAGGTTGTTCCAAGCCCTGTCCAACCTGGCCTTGAACACTTCCCGGGGTGGGGCAGCCACAGCTTCTCTGGGCAACCTGTGCCAGGGCCTCACCACCCTCACAGGGGAGAATTTCTTCCTGATATCTAATCTAAGCCTAATCTCTTTCATTTTGAAGCCAATCCCCCTTGCCCTGTTACTCCAGGCTCTCCATCTTTCTTGCAGGCTCCCTTCAGCTACTGAAAGGCCACAGTGTGGTTACCCTGAAGCCTTCTCTTGTGCAGACTGAGCAATCCCAGTTCTCTCAGACTTTCCTCCCAGGAGAGGGGCTCCATCCCTCTGATCATCTCAGTGGCCTCCCCTGGGGAGGGGACCCCAGAGCTGGACACAGAGAGCAGAGCAGAGGAGCAGCATCCCCTCCCTTGACTTGCTGCCACGCTGCTTTTGACACAGCCCAGGAAACAACTGGGGCTTTCTGGGCTGCATCGAAATGTAAAATGAGTAAAAAAAAAGGTAAATGAGTACCTTGTGCAAAAATCATGTGGCCAAGTTAGCTTTGTAGTACTGGACACTCTGTGCTGCAAAGGAGGCTGCATTTCAGTGATATATGAAATGGTTTGCTGCATATACAGCAGCCAAACAACTTGGCTGCATTTCTAGTGGTTTGGATTAGAAGACCACAAAGATCAAAAAGCATATGAAAGAAGCTAATGGCTTTTCAACATATTGTGACAACAAACCAGCCAAAACTACTTTCAACCAGGTTGTAGAATAATGTGTTCCTGGTGACTTGCAGCAATTTTCCTACAGAAAAGTTTAACATCAAAGATGTAAACTCCTGTAAAAATCAGGTTTAAAATACGAAGCTTAAACTGTGTGGGAGCAGGCAGAAATACTACTGCAGCACAAGAAATAGTTGATATTGGATGTTCATTCTCTAAAATAAAAAAATATAGGCAACTTCCAAAGTGAGAAACTATGTCAGATTTGCAGTGGAAGGGTGAGGTGAGCAGATACTTTCTACAGAATGCAGTGTTAATGCTTTTCTACCCACTCAAGTCTTAACAGCTGTTTCAGCAAGAGGGGGAAAATAAAGGCCCTTGGTAACTTAAGCAAGGTGCCAATTTTCCACATGGGATTCAATGGCTAAGAAAATTAGATTTCCCTAGTCTCCTGCTGGTGCAAGGAATAACAGCACACTCAGTAACACTAGGAGAAATAAAAATTCCGTATTTCTGAAAAAACTTCTACTTCCTAATTTTTCCTTATATACTAAATATCTTCTTAATTAAAAAGATTCCCTATCTAATATCTAGCCTCTTTTATTCTGACACTATTGTTTTGAAGGGACACTGCTTGTCACATATTTAAAGTTCTGAATTGTTTCCCTGTATGATAGACAGGTGCAGTTACTTGCACTGACAATTTTGTGAGCTTTGAAGAGAAGCTATGTTCATAAATAAAATACATATTTCCAACATTCAAGAGGAAAGAAGGATGGAATTTTAAGTGTCAGATTTTGATTACGAACTAAATTCTGGCTGCTTTGCATAGAGGCACCTGTCCAAATATCCACAGACAAAGAGCAAGCACAGCAAAGCCTGGGATGCATTCTGTGCACATACAACTGAATCCCAAGGCCACACAATGACCAGCTTCTTACACCCCTCTGACCCACCTTCTCCCACAGTGAGGGGCTCCAATTCCCTCCCAGTTCCTGTGCCACCACTGGAACTCATTGCTGGCCATGTACCACCTGGCCTGGCAGTGCACTGGAACTGTCACCACAGCCATATGTTGGCTATTTCTGGTCTCTATTTGTACAGGAACACTCACAATCCATAGACACTCACATCCTAATGCTCTCTTGTTATTCAGTCCGAGTCTCTCCAATACCTCTGTGTAACTTGTTGTACATCACAGTGCCTTGGTACTTGTGTGAGATACCAAGGATCCAAATATTTATGGTGGGGGTGGGGGGGAAACCCTGTCAGCATCTGCTTGCAGAAGTGAGGTGGTGCAACTGAAGTGTCAGAAAATCTCCCAAAAAGATGTCAGCATTTTCAGCTGCCTGACAGATCTGTCTGCCTGTGTCAGCGTAAACTAGAAGATGGCTCAACCATTTGGACTGAGTTTAAGGCAAAGAAAGAACAAATTATCTGTCTTCTGATCAGGTCTCCTGCTCCAGTTTACAGATGTCCATTTGTGATATCCCCTGTAAGTCCCTTTGGGAACAACAATCAATGCACTCTGTGGCTGACCAGCCCAGCTGAAGTATTGGAAATTTGGAACTAGAAAAATCTCCTGTACAAAACAAACCTGCAAACAGTAAAGACACCAGACTCACCTCAAAATTCCTCAGCATTTTCAATTTACTGGAAAGAAGATTGTCCAGCTTAAGACAATTCCATGGAACTGGTCTCTGAATTCATTTGAATTTTGAGTAGGTCTTCTGGTTTAAGTGGAGTTAGATTTATGCTGAAGTAAGAGATTGAACTGAACCCAAATATCTTTAATACACAGCCTTGATCTTTACCAGGAAATGACAGAGCTTATCAGGGTGCCAATCTTACCTCTGTAATAATGAAGAAGTCATCACCGGGCTCTCCCTGCACAACAATTTTTTCTCCATCTTCAAACTGGACAGGTTCCAGTGCATCAGCCACTGTCAGCCGCTCCCATTTGTCCAGGGACTCTAAAATATTGAAGATCATAAAGCTATATTATAAAAACACTCCAACTTTGGCTGAAGATTCTTATCTAAACTGACAGCTCTGCCATGCCTGGTTCTGTTATAAAAGAAACATTTCTTTCATCCAGGCACTTTGCACGAACCTCCAGTTGGGAAACATGAATGTATTTATTCATTGTGTCTTAGCCTTCAGTAATCACCCAGATAGCAATCTTAAAAGTTGGACAGGAAAGGTTGGCTCCGGTTCCCTGCGCCTGCGATCTGATCTGCACTGCCCTGGCCTGCCACGGGCTGGAGCAGCTGAGGAGCTGCCTGGAGAGATGGGAACACTGAGATTCCCTTTCCACATCCCACACCAGGTGTCAGGACAAGCCCTACAGTCTTTTCATCAGAGCTGCTCCCAGCTCCTGGTGGGCTGCGGGGTGGGTGATGCAGAGTCCATCTCAAGGGTGGGTGAGACCACCGGAGGCAATGGCCAGACCCTGGTGGCACGAGCAGCAGGAGACCAGAGGTATCCAGGTTTATGGATGATTGAAATGGCACCTCTGCTTCGTTTGCCAGCAGGATGGCTTGCAAAGTGTTTTTCTTCATGACCCCACTTAAGGGAGAAAAGTTATAAAACTTCCCAAAAATGTCTGTAATTAAAAATGGCCGGTCTGTTTTAGGATTATTGGAGTGAATGCAGCCTGTGATAGGGGGTCCTCACCACCCACCTGCACCTACCCCAAACCCCCTGGAGCACAGACATGCCCTGCACAGGGCACATCCAGAGCTGCTCAGTGCCCCACTGCCCTCCCCTGCCTTTGCTGAGGGACGGATTCCACCTGTCCTGCCCTCGGAGAGGAGGGTGCCACCTGTGTCTCTCTCCAACACCCATTTGCATGAGAATTCAAGACAGTGAATTGTACTTGAACTTTTGTACTTTGATCAGATTTGACTGAAAAATTACAGGTTTAAAAGTTATTAAAAGCAACAGATAATACTCTTCACTGCCTCAAACAGCTGGGCTGAAATTCATGTCCCAGAGCTCTGCTGATTCCTACTTACTATGAATTATTGAACTAATGTAAGTCAAGATACAGCTTCTGACATCAGGATTAGATCTGTGCCATTCCATCAGTCTCTGGTTTCCCCATTTTGTCAAAAATATTGCTTAGAAGTATTGTGTGAGGGTGAAAGAGCTGGTTTTTAGAAGCTAAAATGCCTTTTGGCTGAGCTCAGAAGGGCACACTGAGTCTGGTGACAAAACCAGACTGACGGGCTCGAAGCACCAAAGGTAAGGTCTGAGTTGACTGACACATCTGCATGTTTTTATGCCACTTTCTGTTGCTCTTTGGGAAATGAATTGTTTGTAACATTTTCCCCACCTAAAGCACTTCCCTGGTGTGTTTGTGACCTTTGCTGCAGAAGAACTAATGTCAAAGACCAAGCCCATATTGTCAATGCAACATTCAAAAACTGCTCTGTTTCACTAAAAATAAGCATAAAACTCTTTCATACAGACTAGAGAAGACTTTTTCTTTTTTTTTTTTTAAGAACTCAGTAATTAACAATGAAAAGAAAGAGTCTCTTGAAACTTCTTCTTCAGTTGGCTTTATGAAAAATTCAAAGCTAATTCTAGCTCTAGTCATGAAGTGTCTCTCTTTTGTATAAGGGAACTGTACCACTACAAATACATTGGTTTATAATCCTTGCAAACAGATCATTATATAGAATATTCTACAAGTTTTAGTTGCAGAGTTGAAGTACCAGATAGATTAGACCACATGCAATTTTTTTTGCAATGTCTACATTGTACATATCATGTCACAGCTTTATATTTAATTAAACCCAAGAAGAAAAATTTAAAACAATCACTTCTTTCATATCTTGTTTGAGACACTTTAAACAACTACTGATAATCTAAAAGAATCCTTGGATTAAAAACCAAAACGTGACTCTTGCAATTATATGGCTCATTACAGCCACTAGACAGGCCTTGCAAAAAAGAAATATAAGGAGCAGGTAGAGATTTTTCCACCAGGAAATCACTGAGTTCTGACCACATTGAGGGATGAAGAGAAGTTGACTTTTTAGTGCCATGTTGAGATTTCTAAAATATCTTTCTGCTTCGCAGGTGTCATCTACTTTTTAGACATGTCAAAGAGATCCTTGCACATTTCACCTAAATTTCCATGTTCCTGCAATGACGTGTTATTTTGTTCACTGCTTTTCTGTACTTAAAAAAGGTCCAAATCCTTAAGTCCTTCCTCTTTTTTTTACTGAGATTCAAAAGCCACACTACAAATTAGGCTCTAATTACATGGCAAACCGCATGTTTAAGGAAGCACATCTCTGAATAACCTTTCTACTCTGAAATTGTTTTGAGATGTCTCATTGTTGTAATTGCTCCTCATTAGTGCAGGTGCACAGATCCTTTTTTTCTTTAAATACTCATTGTAATTTGGTATAATTTATGCTCTTAATTTAGGAAGATTTAAATTAAGCATAAAAGAAGGTTTTTAAAAGATGAAAACTTCATTAATGAAGTGAACAACATACTTAGCCTTACTTTAAGCATACAAATATAATTGAAAATCTCATGGATTGGACCTGTCAGAAGTTCAAGTATACTCTCACTGAGACACTCTCATATTTCAGGTACCTCAGCTTGAATGGTAGGTGAATATCATATACAAAAAAAACCAGAAAAATTTTAAGTAGTAATATAAATACTCTAATTACATAGCAAATAAATCCTGAACTGTTTTCTTCCAAACAGCCCCAGCAGAAACATGATGTTTCTCCTACAGGATCAACAACTCATTGTACTGTCTAACACTGTCCTCCTTATTAGAGGCTTTTGTTCTCCTAATGGTGATTGATTGGTCAGGCATTATGGGTTTGTTGTTTTTCCTACTGAAGGCCATCAAGAACATGTCCAAATTTCGTGGCTATCACATTAATCAAAGGGAAACAAAATCCAAGGACAAGAAGCTAAACAGATGTTTTAAGAATGTGAGACAGGGGCTGTAAAATGCACAGAAGAAAAAAGATCAGTCTGGTTTGATTTGTAAGGTTGGTTTGTTTAGTGCACACAAACGCTGTATTCTTGCAGGAAAAAGCTTCTCACCTGTTCCCTGGGAGGATGTAACTGGACTTTATGACAAATTCGTATCTCTGCACTGCTTTCTGCTCTATCTACATGATCTTTACTCAGTGGCAGCTACTGAAAGTACCAGTGCATGCCTGCTCCACCTTTAATGTGTGCTCCAAACACATGGGCAGTGCACAGGAAAGAATGGGAAAAACAAAAAGGGCCCTTTACACTTCCATTCCTTCAGAAACAACACAAGTGAGACCTTCTGTGTGAGCACCACTGCTTTCACCGTGCCATCAAAGATCAAAATTCATCCTCCAAGCACAAATAACAGAGGAACCAACAGCCAAGTTCCAAAGGGCAACTGACCCAAAATGGAGACCTTGCTCAGGAATTCTTCGTACATCTTCCGCTTCCTCAGAGTGCTGCCCTGTTATTACAGGAGAGAGAAAAAGGAGGCACAACATTACACAAAGTATTTTTGTGATTTCTTCCTACAGCTGCTCTTTTTTTTTCCCCCTCTCCTTCCAAATCTTAGGCACAGCCAGTGTAAACAGCCTCAGGCAAACATTTCCCCATAAAATGTCTGGGCAAGTTGTGTTGCTGATAAGCAAAGACAGAAGGACTCAAATTCAATCCTGCTGTAATTTCACTGACTTCACTGGTGTTACTGGACACTGCAGATGAATTGTATCCATTTACAGGCATTCATTTTAAAGCCTGAACTTCATCAATTAACTGTTTAGCTAATTCAATATATATCTCGTTGCCAATGAGGCTCTTTGCAATTACGAAGTAGGATAAAATTTAAAATGTCCCCCTCATGAGTCCCATCCTTGTAGGTTAAAAACTCTTCAATGCCAAATGTGTTTATCTGTAAACCTGGCTGATATTCTGTACAGTGTTGTACCTATTGTTATGCTGAGCAATCCATTCATATCATTTTTTTAACAAGATTTAAGCATTTGGGGGCAGACAATCCATCAATGTATGTGCAGCCACCGGCACAGTCATTCCCACTCTACTAAGATTTTGTTGTGTGATAAATTTCCAAGACACCTTCTCCTTACAATGTGTTTGATCAGCAAGACAGAAACCACAAGCTGCTGTTGCAGCACGCGTTTTTGAAAGTGATTCATGTAGGAATAATTATGTTGAAGTTTTACCAGCACAAAAATAATGAATGCATCCTTAATTCCTTCTGCAGTGGCACAAAAGACTCATAAGGAAGTTCTTCCCAGGTACCAAAGAGGAACTCCAGGGCCTGCCTTGGTTCCGTGCAGTTTGTTCCACACTGGTGACACCCCAAATCCCTTCTGCCTGGGCAGATTTCCTGGGGATGTCAAAGGCTGCCTGGTGCCTCCTACTCAGATCTACAAGGCACAACACAAGGATGATACACTGATCTTCTCAAGAAAAGGAAAACAAAGATGCCATTTATTCATAGACTGGGCAGAGAGGTTGGAAGCAAATGTCAGTGTCTGCCATAGAAAAAGCCACTTCTCTATTCCTCCTCCTCCAAGTGGCCACCTGTAAGTGCTGGAAAAATGGGGATAGAGAAGGGAAAAGGAGAAGAAACACTTTGCCCTCCAGTGTGAAAGCATTCAGACGTGGTTTGGGTATGAAAATGGGAATGGCTGGTGTATTCAAGGGCAGTGGTATAACTAAGAATTAAATATCATCCCTCTTCCCACACGTGCTGCGCAGGTGGAGCTGCAACAACCCCCAAAGCACCACGAATCCTTCCAGCAGCATCAACAGGCTTGACTCCAGCTGGGGACCACAGCACCAGCTGGAGCTGCCAGGTGCTGTCCTCTGGGGACAGCTCAAGTTTGTGCCCCTGTCCTGGGGTCACCCCTGCTCCCAAACAGCCACAGCCCCAGCAGGAGCTGCCACTCTTCCCAGGTAGCTGTGGGTCAGCAGCAGCAGCTCCCGAGGTCTCTCCCTGTGCACCCCGGCCATAACTCCGAGCTGGTGATGACAGTTCTCCTCAGCGATAGCATCGCTAACCCTCGTCTGACCTCTGTGTCTGACAAACTTGGTTCTCTACCTCGGGGGGCCCCAGCAGCATTTGAAGTGCCAGAAAGAAAAAAAGTAAAGAACTTCAAACGCAGGAGGCTCTGCAAGCCACGCCAGCTTCTGACAGCTCGCTGGGAGACAGAGAATGGAAAACTGGACACTGCACAGTTGTTGCTTTCCTCCCTGCAATCGAGTGGAAACAAGAGCAGCAAAATTGACAGCTGTGGAAAAGGAGATTGGTGGTTTAGTTTGATGGGCTGGGACACCCAGGGACAGATGTGGAAAATGCTTTTTTAAATGACTTGCGGACACAGATGAATTTTAAGAAGCAGTAATCAGTAGCCATAAGAGATGCCTGACCACAGCTTTGAGTATTTAGAGATGCAGACAAGGCCCAGGAAGGTGGGAATTGCAGCCATCCCACCTGGCCCAGAGAGAAAGAGCCCACCACTTCCTAGAGGAACACAGGTGTGTTATGCTTTGGCTAAACTAAGCCAGGGCAGCAGTACAGAATCCACAGTGAAGCCAAGTGCAAAAGCAACGCTGAAGTGGAAATAATTAATTAAATGTGCTGTTACAATTTTTTGTATTGTCATAGTATCTAGAGCTCCTCTTAATGCATAGCTACACTGACTTAAACATCCCCTGTCTCAGGATGATCCCGCAGAGGTAAGGGAGAACGTGGGCCCAGGGAAGAACTAGTGACTGGGGCTTGGAGCTGCTGTTCCCCAGCACATGCACTGAAGCCCAAGGTGACCCAGCTGATGGCTCCTGACTCATCCTGCAGGATGGCTCCATCCATCCCTCCCTCTCTCTCTCTCCTGGAGGAGACAAACAGCAGCCTCTGGGGTGGCAGGAGCCATCCGACAGCAGAGCTTCACCTCAGGGTGCCACAGGCAGGCACAGGAGCTTCCTCTGCTCTTTCAGAGCATCCGAGGCTGGATCCTGGTTGGCACAACCAGATCCCAATTGCAATTCCAGGTAGGAGAAGCCTGGCTCACCCTTATGCACATTATTTTTACTTGAGTGCATTTTCCTGCTCAAGCTTTCACGAGCAGAGTGAGGGGAAGGATTTTGAGAGAACAGTACTGTAGTGCAAGCTAAAGACAACCCAGCAGTGGAATTACAACCAACCAACCATGTGCTTATTTCCATTGGTATTAACCATCTTTTCTCCCATGAAACAAAGAGGGAACATGGAATCATAGAATCACGGAGTGGCTTGGGTTGGAAGGGACCTTAAAGATCACTTAGTGCCTTCCCTCCTTCTATGACCAGCCTGATATTCCTCACTCGTCCCCTTCCCCAGGTGTAATGTCACCTCTGACTTCTGATGTCCGGTTTTATATTTGTTTTATTTAGTTGCTTTTCCCAAATTGCTGCGGTCAGGAATATGTACACCATCCCAATCTCCTCTTCTACCCTTCAGTACCTTCTGCAGAAGTGCCAACCTGTACATTCCCTGGCACAGAAGTCAAGTCTGTCCTCATGCAGTATTTTGGATCTTCTAGAAGCAGCAGCAAATAAGACAGTACCAACATTTACAGTCTATGAGATGCTGTGAAAGCTCACCAGAGCAGAAAAATAACAAGAAAGGATCTGGAGATGTTAGAAATGGGACTAGAAAAATAATAGAATGAGCATCCATTTGGAAAATACAACTAATAAAAAAAATCCAAAGCAGAGATGTTTGACAAACAGAAGACCTGCAAGTTGTAAAGGTGCAAGAGATTCACAGACAGGAGGTGAGACCTGCATCAGACTGCAACAAGAACGCAGCCAAGGCTATTTTGGTCTGCACAGGCAAAGATATCATCCAGGAATGAAGTTTAGAGGCTCCATCTCCGTGGCTCAGATGTGACGGCGCCTGGTGTGCTACATTCTGTCTCGGTACCTCTTCTCCAGAAATGTGCTCCCAAATCCAACAGAGCTTGAAGAAATGCTAAAACACTCAGGAGAGCTGATAAGGAAGGAGCGAAACAAATCCAGCCTGTATTTGTTGGCTCAGCACTGGGATCACAGGTATGTCACCCTCAAGGCTAGCAGCACTGTAGCAGGGGTTTTAAGTAGACAGTGATAATTATCTACAGATATATGACAGAAAGAGAGGGCAATTCAGTACAGCATAACTTGACATAACTGAAAGTAACAGGAGAAAATTAAGAAAATCTAATTTAAGATCAATATCAAAAAAGTTTTCCAATGAAGGAATTATTCTCCTGCAGAAAAGTTTCCCAGGGGAAGCAGTAGAAATCTTACAGCTTAAGCCAGATAAAAACAATAGTAAATGTACATGAATAATTCTGCACTGGCAGGGTTCTTGATGGCATGTTTTAAAAAGTCTTTATTAATTCTGCTTTTTTCTAACCTATTAATATCTTATTTCAATAGTCACTGCTTCTCCCTCTCCCCCCTCTCCTTTGTTCACTTTCTCCCTGGTTCTGAGCTGTCAGGCACAAGCTCATCTCCTTAAAGGCAGTGGCTCCCATTAACTACAAAGCCTCGTTAATATTCTAAGCTGCAGTGCTCCTCCCTGAGACAGTCCCAAGGAGAAACAAGACCACTCTCGTTCATCAAATCCTCACAGAGAAGGCCTCAAAGCCATTTTTGGACCACTTAATGTAGCAAGTCCTAGGCTTAGCTTAAGCAATACACAGGCTAGGGAAAACGAATGCCCCGGAGATTGGAACAGGTCCTGCTGAGTTCCTACTCAGTATCTCTTTCATCTCATTTCCAACTGCCTTTTCCCTGTTTTCGTCCATTTTTTTCTTCTCACTCCTCCCATCCAATCTTTCCTTGTCTCTCCAGAACTCTGTGTCTTGCTTCTGATTCATTTTTTCAGGTGGAGTTGATTGAGTCCTTCCTAGGAATCCCCACCTTCAGTAAGGAGCCAAACAAATGTCTACTGAGAGGCAAAGCATGACTCGAGTTTCAAAGAAAGAGTTATGCTGGCAGGAGGTGCCGGAATGGACTTCAGGACTGCACAGCCCCATTTAATCCCTGATTAACCTGATCCTGAGTGATGCTTTGGGTGTTCATTCCTGCTGGAGCATGAAAGAAAGAGCCCCTGTGCATTCTGGCCATGAACACCAAGCAGCCCACATGGTCCTGGTGCTCTGTTCCACAGATGTCAGGTGGATTGCAGCCTTTGGAGTTGCTTTATGCTTTGGGCACTAGACAACCTCCAATTTATGGTAACCCAAAATCCTTCTGACCCTATTTTATCTGAGCAGAAATAAAAGCACTCATTAGAGAATTTGTTCTCAGGTTCAAAGCTGTGAAAAGATGGTAGAAGAAACCCAAAATAGCATAAATAAAATGAAGTACAGCATTAGGAACTGGCTAACCTTGATTTGTCACAAGTTACAAACCAATGCCATAACTCACTTTCAGTGAGCAGTTTGCCAAATAGGCCAAATGTATTGAATCCCACACAACTCCACTCCCAGAGCCAGGTATCTTGGACCATGGAAACTAGAGGGTAGTTGAATTATCCTGGATCAAGTCTTCCTAAAGAAGAAATTGCAAGAAATTAATACTTCAAATTTTCTCAGTCTGGGAACTGAATTGTCTAGGGGATCAATCTGATGTTGGGATACAGACATTTGCTTCTCTGGTATTTGTGGCATTTGCTATATTTAGAATGCAAATATTGTACTACCCTGGGATGTTCCCCATTCCGTGATGCTCTTGAATCCAAATTGCAAAGAAGAGAGCAGCAACTGAATTCCATGAGAAGCCTATGGCAAAAAAAAATCCTTTGCTCTCTCCCAGAAGAATATAAGTAAATAAATGTTGAATATATGCACGAGTGTGTGTGTCTGTGCCCGTGTGCACACACACAGAGAACATACACATAAAAGAATTTGCAACAGAGTGAAAAGTATGTAACTTAGAGAGATGATTCTATGAAATAAATGGAACACACAGATGGAAAGATAATTTGTGAGTGTACCACAGAGGGAACACATTGAAGTGGTTTTTTGTACCCCACCTAGCACAATGAATTTCACGGCGTTATACTTTGTCAAGGACTGCAGTGAAAGCCAAGCAATTTCAGTGCACATAATGAAAAAAAAGACCTATCCCAACATTTACAATCATCACAGCTGCTACAACAAACTTGAATGTGACCTTCAAGCCATCAGGGTACCTAAGCTGAGACTATGAAATATAAAGAAATAGATCTGTTTCAACAAACTTCCTTTGGGACAGGCTAAATAATAAATGGATGACAACTGTAACTAAAAGCCAGCAGGAACTCTCTGCATCAGGCTTTGTCCATCCATAGAAAGGAAACCCCAAACTCCAAACCTCCTGAGATACATTTTATTCATGCCATAAACCAGTCAGGATCAATGAGACACATAAGTGGGGGAAATGGCACTAAACAGAAATAAAATACAAAATTATTAAATGCAAAGCAAAGGACCAAAATAGCGCCTGCAAGGAGAAATGAGCTGGAGAGTCAAGTGTCTCATGACAGGATAAAATCTTCTTGGCAAGTGTGGATCTGAAGGCATGATTTGCAAATAAATATTTACAACTCAAATAAAATTTCAACACTTGACTGAGAAAACATGAGGCTGGGCATGGAAGGGAAGGAATGCAGACAAGAGAAAAAACTATCTGGGGTTATGGAGGGGCTTTATCTGACTACAGCAAAAATCTTTGGGAGATAAAGGTCATTTATTCCTTGGACAAAAGGATTTGCAAGCAGAAAATAAGAAAAGGGAAACCTGCTTGCTCCCAGGTTTTAAAACCATCTTAAATTATACATTTCAAAAGGTACCCTAAGAATTACCACTCCTTATTTAAAAGCAGGAGCATTTCTACATTCAAAATACCCACTTAGAGGCCAAATGGCAGGACACCATGTTTCTGGGAGTTGAAAGGCAGCTACTACTGCACTTAAAGTGAGCACAGCAAAAGCAGCCCCATAATGGTGGAGTCAGCTTCAAGTATGAAATGCAGCCACTGAAACATGATGTAATTAATTCTTAGGCTTGAGGAAATGTGCAGAGAGCCACTGTAACCTGCCCTCACATGACTGCACAAAGACAGGTGTTTTATTTCACCTACAGCAATGAAATTATCCACCCTGCACCTACAAATAAATGGAAAGATGACAGGATTCACTCAGTGAGGATGGGTAAATTGCATTCACCATGGACTGCATTTAAAATTGGACATTTTCTATACCTGCAGCAATTAATTCACCATGAAATATTTCCTATCTGAATACTGGGAATACTACAATAATGCAGTCTGGGTATCTAACACAATGCAACAAACACCAATTTTTAGTGGCCCCATCTGTGAAAAAAAACCACAAGAGAGGGACCTCTGTGACCCTGTCCCTTCAGTTCCTCACCAAAAGGTTACAGGCAGCTGCAGAAAGCTCTGCCTAAAGAGCCAAGGAATATGTGCCTTGTCCTGATATTTATTTCCCTCCTACATTCCTTCTCTTTTGTATTTTGGATTCTTCCTTGTAGCTTGCAGGTTCATCACACCAGTTACCCCAGGCACCCCTCCACTGAATCCTTGTAGGGAATGGGATGAATAAGTTGGATGTGCCTCTTATATCTCTTCAGAAATTCTCCTGCTCTGTGTTTAAGAAATAGCTCTGCCTGCTCGCCTGCACTGGGAACCTTTCAAAACTCTTCATCCTGCTTCCCCACAAGAGAGAAGACAAAACACTTCTCATAATTATTCCTCTATTTTGTCTTGGAGCAATCAGGCTGAATATTTTGGGGCAGAGTAAATTTCCATCAGCTGTACTCTCCTAAATGTCAGTGTGATGTTTGTTTATGGGACACTGAACTCAGCCCATGAAATAGGGAGTGAACACCAGCAGTACTCATACAGACACCCAACAGCCATCACACAGGGTAAACAAAGATTACTTTTATACTCTGCTGCTTAAGAATTAATCATTTAAGGGTAAAATCTACTCAGTTCCTTTGCTAGTTTTTCTGCTTTCTATGACACCCACTGGAAATACAGATGATCTCAAAATTGTTAGTCTGAGAGCACAGTGTCATTTCCTTCAGATCAGGATGGAATAATGCTGCAGCTTTTAGAGACAAGCCCTACTGAGAAACAAGCTTTACATAGAGTAATGTCTGTTAATTATCAAAAAGAAAGGAATATTTTATGGAGAAGGAAGATATGCACATGGACATTGGAAACAAACTCATAAAAAAGTTATGTCTTTGCTGAAGTTAATTATCTGTCAAAGTTTCCATTATAAACTCACCACTGAAGAACCAACAGCAAATCCATAAGCTAGCACACGCCCCAGGTGCCACAAAGGCCTGCAGAGCTTTGCTGCGGGGACGAGGGAGTTTGAAAGGAGCAGAATGAATGAATCATTAGCAGCTACCACCCCATGATATGTGTGGCAGGGCGCTGGCTAACAAAGGTGGAAGGCACAGTCCAAGCAAGACTTTTTATTATATTACTGGAGCTGGATTTACTTTCTATCACCTGCCTTGAGGAATGTAATACAAGATCAGACAAAGCCTTCACAGGCAAGGGGTGCTGCTGAGAGATATTTCCAGGCTCACGACAAGGAGAGGATTTGCATAGCTTTGGTGGGTAACGGAGGCCTCCCGAGGTTTTCATTCACAGAACACTTATGCATAATGTTTCTCAATTGCATTTCTGACTCAGCGCCTTTCTGCTCAATCCTGTCCCCTTTTCTCTCAGCTCGCTTCATTCAGTCACTCAGTGATTTTGTCATGTCCGCTCTCTTTCATGTGGAAGCACCAGAGTACTCTGAACACAGAGCTGCAAAAGAAAGTAGAAAATACCAGCTCCACAGAGAAGCCCTTGCCCATAAACTCACCATTAAGATGCGCCTGTAGCTGTCTCTGTCGATGCCCCAGAGCTTCAGGTCTGTCTTGGCCTTGACGGTGGCAGCCCGGGGGGTTCCATAGATCAGCGCCAGCTCCCCGAAGCTGCCTCCTTCTCCAATGCTGGTCACCCACTCTCCGTTGACATAAACCTACCACGGCACAAGACAAAAGAAGCAAAAACAGTTTGGGGACTTAGCTGGAGCTCTCCTCCTGCTGCCAGTTACCCAAAAGGCTGTTAGCAAGTTCCTTTCTAATTGTCAGTGTTGGGGACACAGAAGGAAAACACGAGCGTGACACTTCCGACAGTTGGTCCCCAAAGAGGGGAACAACCTGCTCTGTGGACAGAATTTCAAGTTGTCTTGCTTCAGTACAATGACTTTATTTACTCTCCAGGTTTTCAGCTCCCATGGTTAGCTGGCATCATGTTTTCCCCCTTGTGTTCAAGGCTCAGGCAGTCAAGAAGCAGAACTGTCACAACTTTGGCTTTTTATTAACACTGTCAGACTGGAAAGGAAGGAGGTTTGTTGATATGTGTAATGAGCACTGCTGAAATGTGCCATGGCCATGAAATGAAAAACAGCCAAAACAAGGAAATCTCTTTTGAAAAGGAACTTTTTTTTTTCTTTCCCTAAGCCTAGTGCCTCCAAAACCCATTTAAATTTTACAGATTGTCTCCCTCAGTGAAGATGACTAAGGGCTTTTGACTTGAGAAGCTCTGTGCAGAATTACCCTTTGCTTCTAACACCAGCTCTAGAGAACTCAGGAGGCAGTGTTTGACCCACAACCTATTAAGGAACTATATTTTCTTGGAACATGGTATGGACTGATACCACTATTGCCATATTTTTCCTGGACGATTTTTAATTTGAGAAGAATTCCTACACTCGATGCTATGTGAACCCTTCCCTGGAGGAAGGGGACTCGAGCAGGTGTTTTCTGCTGGGCAGCATTTTCCTCACTATTTATTCACGGACAGTGCAGCTCATGAGCCATAACAGTGCATGCAAAGGCTGCTGTGGACTGGGCATTCTGCAGCTTGCTGTAAACTACACAATAAACCCTTTTAATTCTGTTACTGTGCCTGTGAGTTTGGAGGGCAGGAAAGGCTGGGTGCATTTACCCAGGGCAGAATATATCCCAACCTGTTACAGACCAGTAACAGCTGAAATCAATCAGTGTTAATTTCATTTGCTTGGAAGTTCTGTGAAGAAAAATAATATGAAAAAAAAGGGCAGGTATTCTCATCTTAATCAGAAAAGTATTGCAAAGGCAAAGACCATAACCTGACACCAATTACTGAGAAATAAACTAGCAGGTTTTTAAAAAATGCTTAAATTGGAGCTGTGCTCAAGCTGTGCATGAGAGAAGATGGTGACCAAAATAAATGAACTGGGGTCAAAACTCAACAACCTGTCAGTATTGATTTTAATTCTATCTTCATTTTATGGTGAAAAGGCTTATTACAAAATACAGCTGGAATCAATCCCAATTTGTCTTCACAATATTCAATTAAGATTTTCTCCAGCTCCTACTGAGGTCAGTGAAATGCTGGTTCAGTAGGAGATGGATGAGGCCACGGAGCAGTTCAGCTGATCAAGAGACCTCTTGGGTATCAGCTGAAAAGGAGCAGCTGAACTCCAGGCAATGTGGAGGCTCCTGGTGCTCCTGGAACATCTGAGGATCAAGGGGCTTAAAAATAAAGGGTAAAAATAACCCCAAACAGGCAGGTGGTTGCAGACTGCCAAGAAAAAGCTCGAGCCACTAAAGCTATAGCTTCATTTCATCACCATGACAGAATGAATGTCACCCAGGAGAATATCACACAAGAGAACAGCAACAGCCTTCCCTTTCAAACTTTCACACTCACCACAGAAAGAAAATCTCATAGAACATTAAATCTACTTCTGATTCTCCTCATGGTGAAAAAAATGAAAGCAAAAAAAGAAGTTTAAAAAAGCCAGGCAAACCCAAGCAGTTTCCTGGTGAAACAAGTGGGTAGTTCCATGGCTTCTTTTTTTTTTTTTTGTGAGACGAGCAGGAGAAATGGATGAATAAAATGAAGATTCTGAAAGGCTTGTAACATAGTGAGGATGCATGAACTTTTCTAAACTCTATTAGCTCATTGCAAAATTGTCCAGATGCATATTTGACCATAGGGCTACCATCCTTCTGTGGGAATTTCACTGCATGGTCTCACAGGGTTTGCTACACTACAGTAATTTGTGTGTCCTCAGTAAAAAGTCTCAAGGATGGTGGGGAATATCTAATAATTCCAATGAGTTTGGGGTCACACCCTGAATGTCAACTGACATGGTACCCTTGACTCTTTTTCAGCACCCCAAAAATACATGTGTATGTGTAGAGTACATGCTCTTCTTTTGAACAGCACAGATTTTGTTACTGCAGAAGGGTCTGCATTATAAGCAGGAAATAAACTTATTCCAACACACATTTTTTAAGCAACATGGTGACATTTCTTGTTAAAGCAGTGTGCAGAATGTCACTGCAGCCCAGAGAGGGGAATTATGCTGGTAAAACTCAAGACTGAGCAAGTGAAGGATGGACATTTAATGCTGCAGTTGTTATTTAGAGAGGCTGCTACTGAACTGCTCTAAGAATCCTTTAATTTTGCTGTCTTGCTTGACAAGACTGTACAAAACATGTTTGACACCTCCCCTTAAACAGTTTATGCAAATGGTCATTCTTCCACCCCAAGGGTGTCAGGTTTAAAGTGCTCTGAGGTGAAACCAAATCACTGATCTGACAGTCTTTGGGTCCAGCATTCACTCCTCCAATAAAAATGTCATTGCAAATATCAGTCTCTGAAAGAGAAAATAGTTTGAGAATAAGTTTTTTCTAGAAGCAAAACCATTGGACTTCATTCTCTGCAAAGGCCTAAGTCAACACTCAACTTGTGGGTTCGTGATGAAGTTAAAGTGCACTGATGGCACACTACAAAGCCATCCTGCCCTTTAACAGAGTTCAGCTCCACTAAATCCCTTTAAAATAGATTTTTTAAAAAGAAGTGGAAAGGAAAGAAGTTCTGTTTGTAAGGTGTGGGAAGCAAAGCTATTTTAGGCTCAGAACAGCTTATGAAAGTCAATTTTATATGGCAGCAGCTCAGATGATCTCCCTATTTATCCTAAAAAATGCTGGGCTGAGGTTTTGGCTCAGCCAGTTTTAGGCATTTGTGAGCTCTCACCAAAGTGGTGAGTACATGAATGAATTATTCCTAATTGTCACTTGACCTGCCAGTCACAGATCCATAACAGCTGGAATGTTCTTTCATGCAGCTGAAGAGGAGAAGCAGAAGTGCAGATGCCCAAATATGACCAACACATCAGGACCATCTACTTTCCACAGAGCAAAAGTACTTTCGATTTCTATAGTTTTCCATCATCTAATATGAGCACTGCAACTTCTGGGGGCTTGAGAATCACACAGTTTGGTTCATTTCATTATCTTTTTAGGAGGCAAATGGGCTGTGATATCCATGGGCACTAGCTGTGGGAGAAGATGCAGAGTCACACAACGTTCAGTGCCACAGGAATGAATCTGGGCCTCCCTCATCTCCAGGTTCTTTGGAGATGCAGAAAGGAACCTTGCCATGAGCATTTCACCTTGAAGGCAGGATATGAACATCTATCTCTGAGCTTCATTGGAGTGAATTTATCTTTCCTTTAATTTTGTATTACTGATTTCAAGTTAACTTCTCGTTTGGTTGGGGTTTTTTTGCTGCCACTTTGTGATCTCTGTGGACAATCTAATTTGTTCCAGGCATGACAATTCTTAAGTCTTGAATCCCCTCCCTTGGGTCTGTTTGTAATAATTTGTGCTTCATTCTTGTCAAGGCTTTGTTATCCAAAAATGAAGATGAGTTTTATTTATTCTTGGAAAAACAAAGAAGCCTTAGACATGGAGGGTATTTATATGTGGGTAGTTTCCTCAAATGAAGACAGTGCTTTAAAACCAGTTTGAATTTGAACATATGAGCTTGGAGACTGACTTAAGAATCCTTAAAAGTTCAAGCTGAAAAACTCCAAACTTTAAAATGTTCTGCTTCAAATTTCAAAAGGCAACCTTCCAAATTTAGAAAAATCATTGAAGATGGAAGAATTCAAACCAGAAGCAATCTATGGAATCTAACCATGAAATATAACTAGTTTTAAAATCCAACAGTATTCTCACATAAAACGCTGTGTCATTTTCATCTTTGTATACACAAATTAGACAGTTTGTGTATACACATAAGGGCTTCAGGAAGATTTGACCTACAATCAATAGATAATTTTATTCATTGTCCACAATATTCATGTATATCTTCACATAGAGATTTATACAGTAAATACAGAAATTTAAGAAAAAAACACTGAAAAGCTTTTATTCTGATTTTCACCGTAGTACAGCTTGGCTGCTGTTGTCTTACAAGAAGAAAACCTGAGAATGCCTGTAGAGAAAGTTGCTGTGACATTAAACAGAATAGGAAGTTTCTGGGTCTAAAAAAAAAATACATCTGTTAGAAAAGGGCAGTGGATGGTGCTTTTTAAAGTAAAGAATGTGAGGCTATGAGATTAAAATAACAAACAGGAAGTCACTTTATACTTAGAAATATGGATTAGAGATTTTTGCAAGTCACATTTTAGCAGGTACTTTCAACCTCTTTACTGGAAACTATAATTTAAGCTCTGCCAGCTCCTTTTTGGCACACACTCCCATTTGTCTGAGCAGGAAAGCTTCCAGTAGACAATTGACCTCTAAGACTTCAAAGTTTGTGCCATCATCTACCTCGTGCACACGCACCCATCTGCAGGGATGGGCCATGAGGTAACAATTCTCCTCAACCCCGATGTGCTAAGGAGGAAGACTGTGACTGATAATACAATAATGCCAGCTTTGGCCAAAGTGTACCTGGTGTGTAGGATACAGTACAAGAGAGGGAAACGCCAGGTTTTCAAAGGCCTACCTCTTCCTCATTCTAAAATCCTTCTTTTACATATGAAAGTTGTGCCCTTCCCTTGTCCCACAGAAGGAAAATGTACAGATAACTTTATTCTGTGGTAACGGGGCTCGTTCATTCCCCAGGAAAATGTAAGAGTTGAGAATGAAGTGTTATTATATTAAAAAAATGTTTTATGGCGCTTCTAATTTGACTCAGATTATTTTGTAAGGGAAAATATTAGAAAGTTCTTACTTAGTCTTTGGGGTGCCTGTGCCAAAACTCCTTTTAAATGCTGCAGTTTTTTAAATTCAAAACACCACACACTGTTATTCTCACTTTGTTGGTGGTTTCTGTTTGGTTTTGGTTGCTTGGTTGATAGATCTTATTGGGGTTTTTTTTCAGTTTTGTCATGACTTTCTTCCATGGGTAGGGATTTTATGATGACCCTTGCGACCTCCTTTACGCCTGTCTTTGCCTGTGTATGGGAAATCTGGGTGCTTATCAGAGTAAACTGCTCCTTGAATCCACCATTCCTGGTATTCCTGACACTTCCAAGCAGATCAGGGAATGGCAGCAGAGACCCTGGCCAGGGGTTAAAGCCTCCATGCACATGCCAACACCAGCTGAACCAGGCAGAAAATGGCTCGAGGCTCTAAGTCTCGGGGTCAATTGTCTCCACTCCAAGTCGCTTTTTTTCTTGGAGAAGCATGGAAGCATGCCAAAAAAGTATCTGGCAAGGCTTAAATGAAAGCAGCTCGCTTACTAGTGGCCTGGAGTCTCCTCAGACAACAAGGATTTTAGCAGCTCTGCCCAGAAAGTGGCAGAACTCCTCTGGGGAGCACCACGTACGGGGTGATGGTGCATGCCCAGGAGCTCTGGGAGCTGCTGCCTTACACAGGAGCAGCTCACTCTGCACTGGTGCCCTGGTACAGACTTTCCTCTGAGGGCAAAACTGGGATCACCTCCCTGCAGCTTCCCAGCAGGGCAGTTAATGCGGGGAAGTTCCAGGGTGTAGCTCCTGCATGAGCAAACGCCTTCCACAGCACCTTGCACTGGAATTCAGGGGGTGTTTTGGCTGAAGTTTTAGGAAAAGCTTAGGAAGGAGAAAGAACCAAGCTGAGCAGATGGAGAGAGCAGTGGAAAGGTGCCTCAGGAGGCACCTTAGGGGGTGCTGAAGTGGGGCAGCAGGAGAGCTGGTCACAGAAGAGTTTGGCCGGACACAGATGGTCAGAAGCTGCGCTGGTCTCTGGACAGGCACAGTCCAGATTACATTTTCAAGTCTTGTTAGGAAGTATTTGTCCCACAGGTGATGTCTGTACGTGTCTCTGGGAGGTGTCAGGGTGACACTGTGGTGGATCTGTCCATTTTGATCTGTCCTAGCAGCTATAGGCTGATTTTAGGAGACTAGGGAGTGATAATGCTCATGAAATCAAAGTTGCAATCTACTCTATTTTGTCACTGTTTTTTAAGATGTGCATATAGAATATTAACTCATGCAATTAACTGCAAGGGTTTTGCAGACTGCTTTCTGGTGTCATTCACTCCCTCACTATCCCTGAGCCAAACACTGCAGAAAGCTTTCCTAAAGGTGTTGAGAGAGGACACATTATTTTTAAAGAGGATTAATCTATAACTTCAACATGTGCATTTGCATGTTTGTGGGTCTGATTCAAAGCCAGTGAACTCATTTAGCTCCCTATCGGTCCCAAGTCAATTATTTTAAAACTAAATTTTAACACTGTTCTATAAATATTACCCTTTTATTTTCTGGCCCCGTGGATGTGGCAGTGTTTGCTATTGAGAGGGTTGTCTGATAGGAACAGTGAGTCAGACGGATTTCCTGAGGAGCAACTTCCAGAGGCAGAGGCAGCATGTGAGGTTTCTCAATTCCCAACAATACCAATTAGATGGTCTCCTGACACAAACAGACTGCTAAAAAAAAAATAACTTTCACTAAAATAACTCTGTGCCTCCTGCCTGGATTTAAAATAAATCACCTTCTTCTTTAAATATGCCAAACCGAATTCATGTGGGCATCTGAAGAGCAAAGCTGCTAATGAGCAAGTCTGTCCTACCCAACAACTGTGGGTACATAAGATGTGTGTAGGAACTTGCAGCAAAACTGCAAAAGGGTGAGTGTCATAGAGGAGAGAAATGATAAGAGGTGAATAGTTTATGATTTGGAAGGCAGGTTCAGAAAGAAGCTTCTTTTCAAAGACTTGCTGATTAAACCACTGCATACTCCTGTAAACATTTTGTGGTCTAACAGATCACTTTACTCTTATAATAACCCCTGCTTTATTAATATGCTGCATTGTTCTTATATTTGGACCTAATTTTAAAAGCAAATTAAGGTTTCTAAGATGAAACTCACTGCCTGAGGCTGTATCTCAATTTGTGAAAAAAAACCAAAACAAAACAAAAAAACAAAAACAAACAAAACAAAACCAAACAACACATGAGCTAAGCTAACTGATTAAAGAAAATATTTTCTTTATGGTTGATCTGAACCCTCGGGTGCATTCCAGCATGGTGGCCTGCTCTGCCGAAGACTGCACACCTCCAGGCGTGGTTAGGGCTCTGAAGATAATGTCATTTGCTTGGTTTTGATACCATTTTCCTGCTTGGAATGGACAAATAAGCTAGGATGTAACACATGCCAAATTTAAAATTAAGAACAAATAACACAACAAAAGCAAAGTAATGAAACCAATCCTGTGAAATCTAGTTCAAGAAGAAAAGAGACAGACCCACAGCACATGGCTGGCTCAAGCTCTCTGCCAAAGCACACAATTTTATTCTGTACCTTCAAAATAAATATTACACTGCAAGAGCATACTTACATCCACCTCGCCTTGGTCAATCACATAGAAGTTGTCTCCCTCATCACCTGGACACAAAACACAAAAGGTGATTGTTTCCTGAAGGTCTGCCAAGCTATTCAATAACTTCCTGTCCCTGTATTTAATCCTGTACATATTTGCACAGGTTTGTACACCAGATTACTTACAGAGAGATTAATTTTTTGAAACATCCTTGCCTATTTGCCTTCACAAATCAGTGTCACTATGACTTCTTGCTATTAATACCTTTCAATTGCATTAATTTATCTCTTTTGATTGATTCAATACTTCATTCAGGGTAAACACTCAAGAGGTTTTAATATAGCCTGTGGGTAATGAAGTCCTCCACAACGTGCTGCAGGCATGCAGGTAAATTGCCAAGTGTGATAACTCTGATACAGCACAATGAAGTGTTGAATATTCCCAACAACCATAAAAAATATTTTCCATCTCCAGTTACTCTCAGCTCGCCTGTGCCACCCTTATGCATCCTGAGCTGGGGTTTACTGCCTGGCTATCTTCAGTTAGGGAATGAACATTTTAATTTGAAGTGCTGTTTATCTACATTTAACTGCAGCACTTTGAAACCCTGGAGGTCCACCAGAGTGGAGTCCTCTGCATGTGTATCAAGGGACCTGCATCGATGAATTTATCATATAGCTGCACACTCAGAGGCCTTTGGAATATGGTTATTCTTCCCATTAAGCAAAGAGGGTGAAATCTCAGAGGGAGAGATGCGAATTATAGGACCTTAGCAAACGTACAGGAGAAAAAATGGCAGGAAGAATTACCCTGTTGTATGACTGTTTCTCCTGCGATGTGCGTGACAGGGAACATGGCATCGAATATGTCACTGGATAAAAAAAAGAAACATTTATTAATAAATCAGACCTATTTCTTATCTAGCCAGTAGACCTACCTTCATTGTTTATTTAGCTTTTGTTAACAGATTTTGCAGAAAAAGGAAAGGAAAACATTAGCTGTAACTGGAAAGTGAACCCCTGCTCGGCAAGAAATCAAAATAACTTGTTAGGCACAAGCTGTGGTTTAAAACTAAGTGAGACCATGACTCGGTGTGTGCTATTTTGAAAGAACTCCTGAATTATACGGAGAAAGATGCCTCTTACAGCAGTGCACAAACTGGTCAGCCTGATATTGTGTTGTCTAAGCAGAGAGATTTCAGATTTTCAGCTGTGACGGGTTTGTGGCCCAGCAGTGACTGCCAGATGCCCAAACAGGAGCTCTCCTCTTCTGAACATCTGGCCTTGCATTTACAAGCAAAACCTGTTCCACAGTACAGAGCACATTTGGAAAGGTAGTTGGCTCTAAATTAATGTAGCATAAGAGCTGGCAGGAGATTGCACTCACAGTGCAGAAGAGGCCAAAGTCTGAAAATCTCAGCAAGTTACTCGTGAGAAGGGAATCTGAGCGATGCTACAGAAGGAGGGAAGCTGCAGAGGAGCCTCGTGCTCATTAATCACAGCTGAATTACACACCTTTCCACGTCTCCAGCTCACTGTCACATCGCCTTAAAAGGCCAGGCAGAGCAGTAGGGATGGGAACACACCCTGCACCAACACTTCGGGCAATGTGCCCAAACCCAGTCCTTTGTTTATTGAGGGAGACAGCAGGCTCCGTGGAGCCAGGGCTTCCTTTCCCCACATCAGATTTTGGGGAACTTATTTTCAGAAGCATGAACCACATCAAGACGGGCGCTCCCCACCTCTCTTCCCCTTCCTATGCATCAGTCTCAAGGGCTAAAGGAAATAGCTCCCCAACAAAAACAAAAGGCAGCAAGAGGGGATTGTTAACTGCTCTCTTCCCTGGTCTGGCCTAGGAATGGTCCATCCAGGGACCACTGACGACAGTGGTGAGATGAAACACTTCAGTCTGGAGTGGAGAAAGGACCTCACACACACAACAACACAAACAGGGAAGAAACCAAAAATTTTCATCAAAATAGGCAGAAGATCAGCCACCAAACCCATGAAACCTATGCTACATTTCAATGCCTTATATGGGAAATGCATATTGTAAAATCCCATTATTAGCTTATTTCCTGTTCAACTGTTCCAGACTTTATTCAGGCTCAGTTCTAGGAAATGTTTCACTCCTAAGTTCAAATTGCTCATGTCTTTCCTCTTCATCAGTCTGAATGTTTTTGCTCAGGATCACAGCTCTGCGTCAGCACCACTGGTAGGACAACTGGGAGATTTCAAACCAGGCACCTCCCGCAGCACCTGCAAGGGATGCTCAGCCCATGGCCTATATATAACAAAATGATATATTTTACTCCTGTTGTTTCATCAGGTCCACTCCATGCTATTCCTACTCACACTCAGGAAACACCTCCACCATGGATACAAAGCCTGCTCCAAGGCATCCAGGAGAAGCTTCTTCCTCACCTCATTCTGAGCACCAATGCAAAGATCTACAATAAATTCTTTTGAAAAGCCTATGGACCTTATTCTTAAATCCCCTAAGCTCGTTTTTGTGATCTTACATAGCTTCAGCGTTTCTCCAGTTCAAGGGACTTCTCTGCTGGCAGAAACCATCTGCCTGGTACAGACAAATCTCTGGAGCTGGTCCCTGTGCCAATGCTCCAGCTGGAACTGGGAGCTGAGGTTCCAGTGGGATGGGGAAACTGCCACACTGGTGGGTGTTGAACTGGAACAGCCACCGAGGGACTCTGTGTCCATGAGGGAAGTGCAGTTGTCCTTCAGCAGCTCTGGGACTGGGAATTCAGTGTGACAGGGGCTCGTTTGCCTCCCTCTGGTTTCCCCTTGGCTGTGCTGGGGCACCTCACTGAGCTCTGAGAACAGCTCTGCAGCCTGCAGAACATTTACTGAGGAAAAGGCACCCTGTGAGGCAGCCTTCAATGTGATACATCCAAAAATAGGTACAACACAGTGCATATCAATAACCAAACCAAAATGTGCTGTTTGAGCAAACTGGGAAACTTTTCCCTTTTTTAAATAGAAATACAGAGGACATAACTACCCGCAGATTCACCCTTTCATCCTTGTTTTAATCCTCTATTTTATTTATAACTTAACAATTGACTGTACAAACAGTGCCCAATAAATTATGTATAGCACTGCACCCTTCTCCAAAGTGTTCCTCATTTTATTTCTACATCACCTTTTAGTTTTATCAAAAAAAAAAAAAAACACCTCTTTAAAACTCACAGACTAAAACTTTCAGCTGACAGTGTAATAAACCCAAAGTCTATCAGCAGCAACAGCAGATTTACCCTGATACTCTGCTGTGTAGGGAAATATCAGTATAAATATTCTAGCACCCCATATATGATGGGGTGAAGTCTTAATCTTATTTCTGTGAAAACTTAATCTTATTAGACCAAGACTTGGGTTTTTAAGGAGACCTTTGAAGGACATGTCATCAAAAATTATTCTGAAGTACCTAAGAACACAGAGACATGCAAGGCACCCAAAGTTACAGTGACGCTGATTTACAACTCCAAGGTGAAACCAGGGCATGTCTCTGATATAAATGTAAGCAACCAGTAATATCACAGCTATCACTGAAAACACATCACCATGTTCCTTTCTACTGGAGAATTACTGCTCTTAATTGATAGGCCAAGATGTCTCAAAGTGATTGAGTTGAAGTGTTTCTGCTTTTGGATGCTCAATTTGAGATTCATTAATCAGCAGATCTCCAATGATATGGATCAACAAGAAGCCTCAAAGTTTCTCAGCCCATAGGCTTGGCAGCCAAGAACTGGGCCTTTCAGAATGGCACCAAAGAAAACCACCCTTCTGGAAATTATCACCTCCTAAAGCACCAAATGCTTAAGGTCCATGCAGGAAATCTGCCTTTTGACTCAGTTCAGACTAAGTGTAGAATGGGTTTGGAAATTTTTCTTATTGCCTTTACCTTCAGTGTCTGAAATAAACACAAAAATGTCACAAGGATCAATATACCAAAATAATTCCGAAAGTTGAAGTATTTGTCCCTGAATCAAGCCAAAATCTGAAACTGAAAAAAAAACCAGACCTATTTTCCATCTCCCCAGCAAAGGTCTGATGCTGCATATTCAGTTCAAGCCATGTGTCCTGGGCCTGCACTGTGCAGAGAAAACAAAAGCTTTAAATACTGAATAAGTAAGTGGTGCTTGCTAAAGGCATAAACAATACAGCCAAGGCCAAAAATATGGTCTGCTGTTTCTTCCTGTACCACACACTTGTTTGTAAGGCATCCAAAATCATTGTCTGGCCATTACAGCAAAAAACAGCCCTTACAAATACAGTGCTGCAACCATCCCACCACCAAGCAGAGACCGTAACTACAGCTCTGCAAAAGTAGGTGTATTTCTAGGGTTTGAAGGTTTTATTTAATAATTAGGGCCAAACGCATGCAAACGCGTTCCAAACAACCAAATTTTTTTTTTTCAAGCACATGCAGGTTTTATTCCAGCACAAACAGAAAGCCAGAAAATCAGTAGTTAAGTCTTCAAATGTTGAACTCCCATGATTTCATCTTCTGTCTGAGCTGCAGCACCAAGAACACAGCAGCCTCTGTCTCCTGCCCCTGCACCGTTGACACCGACCACACTCGCAATGCTGTGTGCTCAACTGATATGGAAATGGTTTGATTTTTAGCCAGGATTTTTATGACTGTGCTGTAAATGAGAACTGCTCAGAGGCATTTCTTTATTTTGTTGACAATGTATCGTTTGCCCTCTTTCCAGATGACTTATTCAGGTGACGGATGATGAAAATAGGGCACCGGTTCTGGTATTTAAGCTGTTGTTTCACGAGACTGCAACCAAGAGAGCTGCACTGCACCCAGCGTGTCCCAGGCTCAGCATCAGCACTTGGAGGGCTCTTTCTCACCCTCTCCAAAGCCAAAGACTTTGACAGGCTTTGCAATTTTTTTAAACTTTCCCTACCTCCTCCCAGAGGATCTATATCTCCTGTTCTATCTATTGCTCGTGGCACTTGGGAGTCAAGCATTTGTTCCAGTCAGAAGGTATCAGGGGCAATATTTTGGCTTGGAAGTGTAGCTGCAGGTGGGACTGTGTGTACCTGAATATCCATGTCTAGATCCAAAGGGGGACACTAGCAGGACATCACTCATGTTTTCCAGGGGCATTTCTGCACCTTTAATTCTTTTCAACTTTTCGATAGTATCATTCAAAAATCACAAGAAAAGATTGTGAGCAGCAGAGAACATACAGGGAGCAGTGAACTAATGCAGCAAAGTGAAACCAAGAAACGTGTTTAGACATGAAATCTCTATCTATTCAATCAAAAAATACCAGCTGTCTGCTTAGGGAATATCAAAATTTAGAAGACTATTTTTTAAAAGGTCAAAGATATCAAAGGCTTGCAGCAAGTTTTAACACATGAAGTGTCTTCCATGAGTGTACATGGAATTGCAAACAACTGCAATCAGACCTGGAACTACAGGGGCTGATCCTCTGCTGTCTGGCATCTCTGATGACTCCTGGCCACCTGGCCAGGTTGAGCCAATTCCCTTCTCATGCAAAGAAGGCAAACTGCACTCAAATCAATGAGACTGCAGCTATTTAGACCAGAAAAGGATCTATCACAGTGATTGCAGAATAAATATAATGAAACACTTTGCTGATTTAATTCCAGTAGCATTTTATGGACCCCATTTGCCAAGAAGAAAATGCCTGTGCTAAGAGGGAGCCAGTGGAGAAGGCAGGGCCAAGGGGTTCTCTTTCTCACGAGAAAAAGTGAGTGATAAAAATAAATCATCTCATCTGCTTTTACACCAAGGCCTCTTGGAGTCGACGTAGAATAGGAGATAGAAAAAAAAAATTATGTGCACTGTGGGTAATATAGCACTGGCAATAGGCAACTGAGAAGAAGCTTGTTAAAACAAAACGAGAGAAAGAGAATTCCAAGCACTTTCAGAACCAGACCATGGCAATGGCCAAAATAGGGAAACTATGTAAGACAATTTATCAGTTTCACAATCAGATTTCTTTCCAGCCCTTGCTGTGCTGAATGCATTGCAGGGAAGGAAAAATGGAAGAGACAAAATGTATATGTGTTAGGCAAAAATGGAAAATCCTCACTGTACCTGCAGGTTATAATTTGTCAAGAGTTCAATCAGAACAATTTCATTGTGCAGGCAGCCTCAGAAAGCCTTCAATGTTTGCACTATGCAGTTTTTCCTTCTTTTGCTATCTCTCCAGCAAAACAAAGCCAGCCCTGTGTTGTTGAGGACAGCTTTAAAAGATATGGAGCTGTTCTGGCATAATTCAACAAAAGACACGCAACATTTTCTTGGAATGAGGCTGCCCTAGCAGCAGGATTCAAGTATTCTAAACCTTTCCTACTTACATACCTTTAAAGTTTAGTAAACAGGGCTGGTAGTAACCCCACCTTCCTTTAGCTGTAGCTTTGGGTACTGTCTGGGTACTATTTTCAGATTTCTAAAGTGGGGGGTGGGAGGTGGGGGTGTACGGGGTCTTCTTATGTACTTCTGAGATTCTCTTATGATTCATTTCCTGAAAAGACAACATCTTTCTAGCAATTGTTCTAACAACAGCTCCTCCTGCTCTGTAAGGATGAAGAGCACAAAATTTAAACCAGACTGGCTTCAATAAACATCTGTGTAGTGAGGGAATAAACACAGTACTTTACCACTGAATAAATCGCAAGGGTCTCTGCTAAGTGTAAGTACAAGGCTCCAACCCATACTGCTTGTTCCTAGGAATGCTGCAAGTCCTTGCTAATGTACAATACTGGAACCACCAGGAGCCACTACCATGATTTACTGACTACTGAGAATAAAAGCGTTGCAACCAGGTAAAAAGAAAAGATTCCTTTTTAGAGGTATTTAAAATTAACAGCCCTGAGTTTACAATTGCTATAATCAAATATGTGGTGTGGCAGGCATGTACCTAAGAAAGAGTCAGTACTGAAGCCTTAACAAAAACATTACGCATCTGCTTTTATTAATTTCTCTTCCTGTTAGGACAGCAACAAATTAATTATAGCAGCATCCAAAGCTATTAACAATAGCTTTGTTAATAGAGTATTTAATTACTTCATTGTAATGGCTGATGATTAGTTATTATTACAATTAAGACATGCATTGATTTTACTATAATGATCATATAAATTGGACACGAGAGGACATTGTGAATGGCAGGTTAACACTAAAGCCCATGTCTGATTCCATAACATGTATTAAGTCACAGCTCCACATAACTAACAGACACATGAAACATGAAAGAAAGAAATAAAAATTTATCAACTTCTATTTCTCTGAAGTATTTCCATTTCTACTGTTTTATGAAGTCCCTTTATAGGTTCATTAATTGTTACACCCAATGAACAGAACACAACTTTATGGGCAGAGCATCAATCCATTTTACAGGCTCTGTACGTGCCAATGGGTCACATCATCTTCCACGTGTTAACAGCAGCTTCCAGAGAGGGTTTCTGCAGGGATCTTCATCTGGAAAGCTGTCTGCCATGGACTACTGCACTAAGAGGTAAAAAAGGGGCCAAACAATGTGGCTCAAGAAGGACAGGGCCCAATCCCACACCTCGCTTTGGCCTCTTTTCCTCTCACCACCCCTCAGAAGCATCACTTCATTGACATCATGCTGCCAAGCCTTGCTTGTACCACATGTGTCCAAAGAGGCAGGGCTTGGTGGAAATATAACTCAGGTCCACTTCTTACTATCAGCTCCATCTAACCTTTCCCAAAGCTGAGGGAAGACCCACAGTTCCCTCAGCCAGCCCCAGCTGCAGACCCATCACCACTCGCACAAGAAGCCCTGTGGCAGAGCAGGCACAGAGGAGGAACCTTGCACAATGTGGATGTTCAGCCCCATCCCACCTGGTGCCCAAAGCCAGGCTCAGGCACAGGATACCCCATCGAGCAGCCCCAGCTCCCCAGAGTCTTCCACAGCAGACCAGTTCCATAGGTTTCAACAATCTGCAGTTCAAGAACAACTGCAGGCTGGGCTGTATCACCAGGAGTGTAGCCAGCAGGCTGAAGGAGTTGATTATTTCCCTCTGTTCAGCCCCTCTTGGACAGCCTGGAGTACCAGGGCTAGTTTTGGGCTCCCTAAAACAATGAAGACACTGACAAACTGGAGCAAGTCCACGGTGGCCATCAAAATGGTCCAGGGCCTGGAGCACAGAGCAGATGAAGAGAAGGGGGAGAACTCTGTTTGGTCTCTTCTGAAAATAGGATCAGGGAGATCTCCTTGCTTTTAAGACAACAGGCACAAATGGGAACAGAGGAAATTACCACCTGATCAAGAAGGGAAAAAAAAACCCCAATGAGGGTGGTCAGACCCTGAAGAGGGGCCCAGGGAAGGGGATTGTTTCCAAACTGGGCAAGGCTCTTGGTGAGAGCAGCCAGCTCTGCACAGCCTGGCTTTGAGCAGGAGCTGGGAGCAGGGATGTCTGGAAGCCCCGTCCACCTGCCGGGAGCCCAGGGCTTGGCACAGAGCGGCTCCCAGTGGGAGTGATGAGGTGGTCCCAGGCCCGGCCGCAGACACGGGGGAGGCAGGGGAGCGTGAGTCAGAGGCCAGCTGGAGCAAATCCCACGCATAATGCACGGAAAATATGCTCTCTGTGTGCTGGTGGAGGAATATCTGCCCTTCTGCGTGAATAATTGCAAAGAGGCTGGGTCCCAACTTCCCATCACTAATACCACTGCTCACCAACAAAGTCTGTGCATACCAGGAGGCCTGGAGTAGAAATTGGGTAACATGACTTTTCTCGGGAAAAATACAGTTTGCTGAAACTGAGTATGTCTGTGAAAAATAGCTGATGTCATTTCCCATTTAAAATGTTTTAAAAGTTTTGAAACTAATTGTCCTACTGTGATAACTTCAGAGGTTCTACTTTTGACAACGAAATTACTTCAAAACAACACTTCTTAGTGAAAAGCTAAAATCAAAAGAAGGCATTGTTGAAAGTGCTATTTCAGGTGAACATAATCATGTTTGTTCTCTTGTTTACTGTGTGTGAGCATTCTCAAGATTTTCATCCTGGAACTAAGATTCAAGATGAGGGACGAATTTAAATGCAAAAAGAAAAACAAACAAGCAAAAACAAAAACCCAGAGGAGCTTGGGTCAATAAAATACACTTTCTACTAGCTTAAAATGTACAAATATATATACACAGATCTAGAGAAGCACACATACTAAACAGCACTAAACTGCTTCTTCCTGGCTTAACAGTGCTTAGGAACTCTTTCCTTAGCCTGCAGGTACTGGATCTAATGCAAACACAGACATTTATGGAGATTATACACTGTAAAAACACAGCATTGCTGCAAGCACACTCTGCTGAGGCTTTTACCTCAGGGAAGCCCCAAATGCATCATTGTTTGAAGCAGAAAAGGGCACTGTAACAAAGTCAAAGGTGTTATTTGTATGCATTGGCATCACAGAGGTGACCCAGGGGAAGGCTCAGCACAACAACAAACCATGAACTGCAGACAGTGTGGGCCAAATTCCTGCCTGCTCTCACTGAAATGAGATTGGTGTATTTGAGATGACTAAAAGCCCTTTAAGTCCCACACAAGTTTATGATTTTTCGTTTTCCCACAATTAATTACTTCCTCAGAATTCTGGAAAAGCAATGGAGGATACCATGCTGAAAAAAATAAGTATTTTAACTTAATACTTGAACAAATAAGTGTTTTAACTTAGTAATTGAAAGAAAATTGCTTGTGGCTGGACTGGAACACACTACCACAAAAATAACCATCACCCCTAAAACAAGGCTCTGTTGTTACTAACATGAAGCAAATTCCACCGGTGATAAAGGGTGACCACAACAAAGTCCCCCCATATTTGAGCAATTTATTCCTTCTGGTACTTCTAAATCCCTTCACTCTTTAATTTCAAGCTCCCTCTTCTGGACTATCCCAATGAAGCTGGAGAGTCGCTGTGCACTCCTCATCCTTACTTCAGGAACCAGGTAACACAGCTGAAGAAGCCCTTGGCAAGTGGCCCTGATAGAGGTGACCACTGTGCCCCAGTCTTGTGGTTACTACAGCTGAAGTGCTCTGAAAATATAACAGATTTAAAGAGCTGCCAGAGGGCTGCAATTGGAAATGCACTATTATGTGACCTCTTGGAGTAGATGATGGTGGAGATGTCCCTCAACATGAATGAAATTACATAGATTTATGCTTTCTTGCACTCCTATGATTAAAAATTTTTTACTACAGAAAGTTTTATTCTAATAACTGGCCCAATTTTTCTATTCAGAGCATGTCTACACAAAACCTGTTGCGATTGTGGAACTTGGACATGAACGTGATATTAATCTATTTACTTTTTCCCCCCACTCTGTGAAGGAATCACTTTTAATGGTTTTCTATATACATATGTAGGAAAATTAAATTGTATTTGATAATTACAATTGTTTCTTCAAATCATATACCTACTGCTCCTACACACTATTTTTATGACTATCCTTGAGCACCTTGAGTGCCACAAGACAGCGCCTCTGCCTGGCAACTGTATCAGCACAAAAATAGATAAGAACTATTAGGTGTTAGGCTAAAATCTTCACCCTTCCATGCCTGGTGGTCCTTGCTATTAACATAACAATCAGAATACTGCAAGGATGCTGAAGATGCTAAAGAATAGCACAATGTTAAAGAAGGACAAGATGCTCAATATAAGTGCAGTGGGGGGTTGTTCATGTAAAACAATTTAGCAATCAGGAAATTCCTTGGGTAATTCTGATAATACCAATATATGGGGCCACTGGAAAAGCTCGGGAGCAGTGAGAGAGCAAAACCAAGGCTCTGCAGAGTTGTACCTCCGAGTCCCTGAGCAGTGCCTGCTGCGAGTCAGGAACGTGTGCTGCAACTAATCACAGAGTGTTTGACACGCGTCTCCCCTGGCTGACAAGCTCAGAGCCAACGGCTGCAGCCATCTCCCACATCTTGCTTAATTAATTTCCATCCCTGTTGTGTGCTCCCACACCTGCAGATATCAAACAGCTGCCTGTAACAAAAACACTTTAACCTGTGTTAGCTGACGGGATTCAATTTAGTTTATAATTGGATGGGTAAATGAAATCATTATAAAAGAGCTGATAAAGGTTCTCCAGAATGAGTCAGAATGGTTTTTTAAAAGTGTGTAAATCTAGTGTTAAAGAGCTGATGAATAAAACTCACATCTAACGCAAAACCACATGTCCACAAGCACTTGCTTTTCTATTTGCATATCTATTATAGCTTACAGACATGTGCAAACTCATACACCCACACATTTTCCTTATGTTTTCCTTAAGTTCATCGTTACTCCCCTTCATCTCTGATTCACAGCACTTCCCAGATAGAATCTTCTACAATAAAATGAACTAGAGATAAAATTTCCCCAGACAATAAATACTTCTTTTGTAGGAGTTCTTAGTGAACTATCACAATTAAGCAGTTTCATTTTTTACAGCTCCACTATAATTCAAAGAAGGAGAAAATAGAGATTGATTAGATCAGGCAAAACATGCATGTTTTCTTAAGTGGTCTGTGTTTGCAGGGCTCTGAAGGAAAAGGAGCTTTTTAAGCATGAAAAGCTTAAATCTGTAGATGCACAATCACAGACCTAAGGGCACGCTTTCTTCATACCCATGGAAATAAATTCAGACACCACTACACTGCCTCATTCCATCTTTCTTATTAATTCTCTTCCCGAGCCTTCACTAACCACTGCAATGTACATCAAAGACATCTTGAAGAGACCCAGCAATATCCCTGGCAGCAGCACCTGCTCCTTCCAACCTGCCAGCACCCAGCAGTTCAGTGTGATTTTAAAACCAGCCCAGCAGACTCTGCACTCACCTTTTTCTTCCGCATTCTGCTGCAAACATTACAAAAATCACGAGTGCCCAGCGTTCAATTCTGCAATGTAACGAGCACGGGCCTACTTTTATCTCTCCACAGTGATAGCAGATCTGGAAATCTCAGCTATGCTGGGCTTTCATTAGCATAGCTGGGATGGGAGAGGGGGGAAACAGTGTTGTATATGCCTTCCTGCATATCTGCAGTACATTTTTTAAATGCCTGGTTGAAAGGGGACATGAAGAATTCACTGGGCAGGCTGGTGGGTCAGTATTAACCCAGACCTGTGTGCTTAGTCTTAGTCCAAACCTTCAAACACCTTTGCTTGGCTCTGCTAACTCTGTGTTTGCTTTCATGCTGGTATAATTTAGAAGCAATTTCTCAGCAGAAAGAATTCTATTTTATGGCATTAAATTAACCAGGACAAACGGAGCCCCAAAACAAATTGCAAAAGAAAACCTGCAGGAGTACATTATCACACAACTCATGTTGCTTCCTCCCAACTAAATAACCCTCCCAGTTTATAGATTTCAGTTTAATTTGGCCTCTGGCATGACAGAAAGGAATTTTTTGCCCATTTACACAACTCTATGAATCAAAGGTTGACAACAGTAAGCTGCTCCTCAGTCTGACTTGGAGGCATGCACCGAAAAGCAGCCAAGTGCTGTACTTGCTCTATCAGGTCTCACACACAAACCAGCTACTCTGTGGCCTGTAGCACACACATCCCTCTGGAAAAAAAATGCTTCACGGCTCCTTCCCTCAAAGACCTGATGTATCAGCAGCTATAATTGCTCTGAATCTTGAATCCTGCCTGTGTTTGCTGCTGTGAACTGCTCCAACACCAGCAGCTTAAAATACTCTGTCTGTAAGCTGAGAACTGATTTAGGTTAGGTTTAAAAAATAGTTGAAAAAAAATAGATTTTGCTCTTTAAGGAACATACCTCCACTGGCTTAAATATATTTTTTAATGTAGGGCAAGCAGGCTTTATCTGTGTTGATATGAAATTCCAAAATACAATAAAGAAATGTAGCAGAAATTTCTATACTAAAGCCCACTTAAAAATAAATCCAATTAAAGGGAATAAATAGGACAAGAGAACAACTAATTCCTTGTCTTTGCTTCTCTTCAAGGAATATTCATATAAATCCCATGTCTGACATTTATGCTGTTTCATGTGACAGGGATCAGAATTCTCCATAGCACGATGTTGTTAAACCATTTACTGCAGCAGCACCTTTAAAACGAAAAATAGAAACCTCTCCACATGCACAGAACATTTTCTATAGGCTCACAAAGGGTTTAACCCTGCAAGCTTTTATCCATGTCAACAGTCAGCACTCTAAGTTGGAATAAAAGGAGTAATTTAATGAAAAGGGGGTGGTAGAATCAGGGATTTGGAGTGAGAATGTTCTGGGATGAAGAACATCTCTCTTATCTGTGCTGGTGAAGTGGTTTGTAATCATGAGTATTATATGTGTGCTTTGTGGTGCAGTAATAATAATAATAACAAGGAAAATTTTGAGCTTGGTGCCTGAATTAAGTAACTGCCCTGGAGCCTGCAGGCTGCTTTATGTTAAAGAGAGGGTTTCAGAACTCATGGACCAAATCAGAGCCTTCTTTACCTGTTCCTGTGGCCAGTGGAGGCGGGAAAAGGTCATGAGCATTTAGACTCTAGATCTCACTTTTACGGGGAGGACATCAGGAGGGACCCCAGCCATGCCTGAATGGCTCGAGGTGACGTGTAGATGCAATGTTCCTGCCTAAATATCCAGGCAGGAAAGGGCAATGCCCGCATGTGTTGAGGGGCAACAGCCCAGAGAGGTCCACAGAGCAACACTCCTTTGGGACACCTCAGTGTGAAGCTAGACTGGGATGTTATCACACCAAATCAAATGCAATTAAAAAGGAAAACTTTAATAAGGACACCGCAGAGAAATTTCACTCAGTGAGGGTCAAAAGAGAGGGGAGGTGGAAGGCGGCGAAAAGTGCTTCTTAAATGGAGGAGATAAAGATGGCAGGAGATAAAAAGTCAGTCTAGGTGGTCTAAAGGTCCCTGTTAACCCTAAACTCAGTGACAGATACAGAAAAGCAAACAGCTGATCTCAGAAAGATTTGCTCTTACAAAGAACGTCTTGAAAAACGGCCAGAAAAGAGGCAGCAATCAAAGCAATGCTTGGACCCTGGTAGTGGGTAAATACGTGATGAACCACACAGATACACACGGGTGCTAAGGGCCACCTCCCTTCCCACTGGAAACAGAGACTTGCACTCACATTCCTGAGATTCTCCTCAAAAAACACTCTCTGCAACACCTCCACAGGAATATCAGAGGTTATTTAAAAAATCTTGGCGGAATAAACAACTGAAAAATAAACTACTGATGTGCTATAGGATTGGTAACACTAAGTTGACTTTAAAAAATAGACTAATACATGCAAAGGTCACTAAAATATTTATATTAATGATGGAGCTGAACACTAAGCAGATATTGACTTCTGTTAAGGTGAACCTCAAGATTTATTGGCCTAAGAGGTAAACATTGACTGAGATAAATCCAAGGTCAATATTTACTACAAAGGACAATAAATCCTTGTGGCCCATGAAACATGAAAAAAATAAATATATATGTATATAAACATTCATAGACACCAGCATATTTACAGATATTTACACAAATGATCATCAGCTTCATCTTTTACAGTTTGTTCTCCAAACTATGCCAGAAAGAACCCACGAACAATTATGAAACAGTGCTAAGAGGCATCTATTTGTGTATGCTGGCACTGATGATATCTCAGGGTGACATTTCTGCTTCTCCAAGGGACTCCTTTGCCCACTGAGCCAGGTGAAATCTTTCTCAGACACAAAGGGAACTCAAACTAGCTGCCCTATTTCCATCCTAGCTTGAGAACCCTTGCTTGTAACTCAAGATGCAGTAAAGCAGTCTGAATAATTATCAACCTCTGGACTTGTCAGCCAGAAGGATTTCTGATGGAGCACCTCTGAAATCAATGTTCCTCCATCTCGGGTCAAGTTTCTTCCCACGCGGGACAAGCACAGGAGGGGAACACGTGGATATTCTGGAAGTGTTTTAACAAGAGGCACTTTTACTGGAGTTGTGGTCAATTTTGTGTAAGCTCAGAACAAAGATGTATCAATCAAACTGAGCAAAATAAATAAATAAGAGCATTGGATGACTTTCAGAGTTACAGGCTTTTTTCCTTGAACTAGAAAAGCAAATAAATTTAACAGGGGTGCTGACAAAAGTAGACCTTCTTCCTCCAAACATTATACAAGATCTAAGTCAAAAGGAAACAGATGACTTTGTGTGTTTGTAGGAAGTGATTAGAGAAGATAGAACTTAATTTATTAAGATGGGAGATGGTGATTCTTTTGTTGACTTTTCAGGTCAAGTGTTAAAACCTCCTGCAAATAAGGCAGTAGACACACTACAACTGAGCCTTAGCGGGTCAGGGGATCGGGCTTTCTGATACTCGAGGTTTTTCTTGTTCTTGAACAATTGTTTTGGAAAGCTGAGTGAGAGAAATTTGCAGACCTTGCCTAGGCTTCCTGGTGGCCTCTTCTCTGCCCACTGCACCAGTTTGGGCAGCTGGAGGCTGGTTTGGACCAACCTACACTTAAAGTCCCTATGCTGGACACTGCCTAAAGCCAACAGCAACAGCTTCCTCATGACTTCTGAATTTTTTCTTATGTACACAAGGGATGAGAGAGCAGGCTAAAAAGAATAAAGGAAAAAAGGAAATAAAGGGGGAAAGAACAAAATTTTTTTAAAAAGGAAGAAAAGACAGAAGAAAGTATTTGAAAAAAAGTATTTCATTTATCTACCAGCCTGACAAGTCTCAGGGAGGAATGTGGTGCTGTGCAGGCAGTGCTGGCCACTGGATTTGCAGGAAGGAAGAGCAATTAGAAGCTCTGGGCAGGAAAAGGCCTGTTAGCACTCTTACCTTTAACTTAATCTTTAATCTCCTCCTATGCCTCCAACTTGTCACCACAGGCATTAATCACCTTGCAGGTCTTATAGCCAGCTCAGGCTCATTTATATTATTTGTTTTAATGGCTTCTCTCATGCCATCAGTGTTCAGCAGTGAGTGGATAGCTCTGCCCTTATTTCCTGCTGGCTGCTTTGGTCCATCAAAGCCATGTGGTTTATTTTCACACAGGTTTCCTAAGGCTGCAGCACAGCCACAGGTTTCAGTGATCATATCACAGTTGACCTCTGCAGAGAGTACTCCAGCATAATCCATGAAATATTATTGCTCCAAATATTTTAGAAGCCTCTAAACTCTCGTTAATATAAACACTTTGTATTTCACTGAATTCTATTAATTTTCTTAGTAATCCAAGGAATGGCAGAACGGCTGCACTCTTAAGAAGGATTTATTTCTTAGCTTGCAAAGAAAGGAAAAGCCATTTTCAACTCTAGCAAAATTGGAACATGAAAAACAATAAACTGACAAGCAAAAGACAAAATGTCTTTGTACTCTGTCTGCTAAATGAGATCTCAGGCTAAGTGTTCTCTCGACAGACAGAACCACTATATAAAACTTATAGCCAAGATTTTCAAAATTAGAAGCCAAAAATCCACATTTATGGGTTTTCAGGAGAACTGATAATTTCAGAACAGTCCTGTTCAGAAAAATACGATGCCAAAATAGACTCAATTAGTAAGCACAACCTTGAAATGTTCAGCAAAAGGACTGCTGTCTCCTTTGAGCCAAATCTGTGTCCAGAACAGGCAGGTTTTGTTTCTTGCAAATTATTTACCCCTGTGAGCATGCTCTAAAAGAGATTTTCAGTGAATGGTGATAACAATTGCAATACTAAGAATATTTACATTTAATGTCACTTTGAAGTGGTGCAAAAAAATTGCCTTAAAAATTGAGTTCTTTTAGCTACTGTGAAGATCCAGCTAAGAATTCTCAATGTAATGCCATATATATTTTATATGGTGAACTCACTTATATGCCAAAACATTTTATGTGGCAATTATTTCACAGCATGCAAGATTATGAGGAAATAACGAGGAAACTTTTGGAAGAGATTTTAAGAGAAGTAGTGACTCAGTGACCTGCTGGGGGAAAAAATGGAAGAGCATAAACCCCTTTCAGTTTCATTTGTTGTAATTAGAAATAGAGATTTCTAAAAAATACTGCCTATTCCACTAGGATTTTGAGGGGGAGACTGCCTAGCTGTTAATTTTCATGCAGCTGAAAACTAAATTTGTCAGACATCCCACAATCTGAAATTCTCATCGTGAAAGGCCCAAGAAGGCATCTTTTTCCTGATGTGAAATCAGGGCTGCAGCACTAATGTCTGACCTTTTATTAATCAACTCAGAAAAGACTGCGTTAAAAGGCACTTTGCTCATCATCTTTGATGTCTGCACATTGATGTCATCTCAAGGTAACCTGGGCAGCTGTAGATTCACCATTAGTCCAACCTCGGCCATGCAAGGCTTGAAAACAAATTTTTAAGTCAGGAATAATGAAAGTCAGGGAGGTAATTGGAAAATGAGGCACACTGCAATATCTGCTTTCTCCCTTTATTTGATCACTGATACTCTACACAAAATAAACCAATCAATTCCTTAAGCAAGCAGGTTCAGTGCTAAGAGGCAAACTGCTGGTTAAAATGGGAAAGTTGATTAGGAAGAAGAACCATAATGTGTTCAAGGCAATAATTTAAGGTAGATTAACAACAGTTGGTATTGGAAGTGAAAGAACAAACCCAGAGGTCATTTTATCAAGAATATTTCAAGGCCCACTCCTGAGAGGTGGAGATGCTATATTTGGACGGATTGCACAGAGGATGCTTTTGATGACCGAAGTAATAAAGTTGGAATGAAATTCAGTAATCTAACATGAAAGGCCATGCATGTTGAAGTTACAGCAACAATTTCTACTTTAACCTGAATTCATTAAACCACTGGGTAACTGCAAGGCACCCTTTTTACCCTTGGCTGGGAAGAAGGCAAACTCACCCGACATCAGCATAAGCTGGGTCACTTTCAAGTGAGCAAGGAAGTGTTAATGCCATTGTAAAAAGCACTTCTGTAAACGATCTCACTTCAATACTGGGCACAATTCTCATCAACCACGTTCAAAAGAAACAGAGAAACAAGATGCATTTGATTCAAAAAAGATGCAGAAGAAGGTATTCTGGGGTGATAAGGGTAATGGAGAGTCTATCTTTCATAAAAGAAGAGAATGAATCACTTACAGCAGTAAAGCAAAGAATAGGTATCATTTTAATTTATAAATGCATAGGGATGAGAGGCAAGAGTTAGGCTGAACAACAGAGTTGAAAAGGAGTTCCTTTAACTAATGGGCAATGAGGGCATGAAAAATCAACACATATAAACATTTAGTCTGGAAGTGAGATGCTCTCTTGCCATGGGAACAGAAGTGTTGTGCAGCAGCTTTCCAACAACTGTAGCCCAATAAACAGGAGAAAACAAAAACATCTTCATTTAAGTTATATGAGGGATCATATGGCTTGGTTTTTCTACAGTTATCAGATGGCTGAACTCAGTGATTCAAGAGAACCCTTTCAGACTGTATTTCCAAGGACAAGCAAGAAGATGTTTCCTAGCAGGGCAACGAAGAGTGAAACAAGTGCAGGATCACTGTTGGGAAGACACACTGATTCCTGACAGCCTCTTCTTGTAACCGAGACAAAATAGCTGGAAACCTCATCAGAGTTGTTCCTCTCGACTTTTTAAAAGATGAGAGGCAGCGCCAAATGCTCAAAACAATAACGTCTTGCCTTTATAAACAACCTTTAGTATCACTGGATATAAACCAGAGCCTTGGACATCTGCTGAGCATGCCTATTGGATTGGCACCAGCGCTCTCCCCCTGGCTCGCACGGAAGGTGACGGGGTCAGGAATGAGACATCTCGTTCTCCAAAAACAATCTCCCAATTCTGCCACTGGTGGCTTTCAGAATCCACCTCCTCTATAGCCTGTCTAAATTTGCCTGCTTCGGGAGTTTTTCAGGCATCCTCTAGGTTCCAATTAGAGCTGGAGGATCCGTCTAACTGCACGTGCTGAGCAAAATTAGGGACTCTCAGGAGCTCTGTGGAGTTCAGGCTCTTGGCACAGCCATGGGCAATGCTCTGTGTCCTGGTACATACTGGGAACAGATTGTCTGAGTCTACTGCAAGAATTTCATTGTTAAAGATGTAGCTTGGGACTGCCTTTCTCGCTGTTCCCCCAAACATCCTTCTTCAGCCTTTAATCTCTCTGCTAATAAATGTTATTTTTACACTGCTCTAGCCCTCTCCACATTTTTCACGTTCTCACCAGAGATTCAGACAGCCTTTATCCAGACAAACTTGCTGGATAGACAGGGGATGATTGGAGAAGATCAGTACCAAGAAAAGAACGTGTCATCCCCAAGTAAAGCTATCATTCCCAGAACTTCTGAATTTCCCCCCTTCTCTTCCACCCTTGCCAGGAGACAACCCAATATGTCACAGCCCAGCATCACGTGGATGAAATGCAGAACAAACTGGTGCCACTTGCCACAAAGTGTTTCTTCAGCTCCAACTAATGGGATGATTAAACCAAAACAGAGTTGCAGATGGACACAGCAACTGGTAAAGGCACTGGGTGATTCAGCTGAGCCCAGAGGGAAGGCAGATGTTTGGGTACTGGAATAAGCAGTGTGAGATCATTAACACCCAGCTGATGGATCACAAGAAAGGCAAAGGAAATCTCTGAGGTCTCCTGTTTCTTCCTTTCACCGGCCTGAAGGCCGGACAGAAATACGGGCATGTGTAAGTGAGTGTGAGCTATTTTAACAAAAACATTTCATCCATCCCTAAATATGGTCACAAGATTTTAGATACTTGGCTTACTCTTAAACAGTAAGATTCTGAATTATCTCCAACTGTGTAGGCTGTAAAAGAAAATGCATAAACCAGCAATCCTGCAAACTCCCTAGAAACGTATTCCCTGCCAGCTTTTTCTCTGTAGCTGTTATATTAATCAGTGTCTTAAGGAATTAGAATGCCCTGTGATTATATCTCTTTCAAACCTAATAAGCAGTGCTTTGCAATTAACTTCAACTCACTCTCCTTAATGTCATTATCTATCATCTAGAGCTTTGAAACACAGCAGAGAAAAATGCCAGAATTATGGCTCCATGTATATGGGCTGTACTTTCCTTCCAGTGAGCAGCAAACATCAGTATTTCAGTGGCATCTTGGTTACTCTCTTAAGATTTCTAACCCAAATGGAAAAAATGTGAAAAGATCAGCTGTTCTCAAAAATATTGCCAGAAAAACATATTCAGGGGATTTTGCCTGAATCGGAACTCAAATCATTTTCCAGAATCTGGCCCTGAACCAAAACTCAAGAGATCAGCCCAGATTTCAGGCTTCAGTTTTATATCTTATCAGATAATCACATACAAGTTCATCTTTGAAAGCAACTTAGATGCACAAGTGTGTGAGTGTGAAGGTACACGCAGCAAGTGTGACACTGGGGTGTAGTCCATGGATTTTATTTCTGTACTTGCAAATTTATATAGTCTCACAGAAACACCTCTCCTCATCTGCCATATGAAAGTGTTATATATATGGCATGAATGGTGCAAGGTATTATCAACATAAATTTGGAACAGTCAAGTTATTTATAAACAGGCTTTGCAGCATCGGATTTTAATTGACGAATGTTGATAAAAATGGAATTTATATTTCCTTGCAAGACTCATGGGATAGAATGATTTTTTCTTCTAAAATTGAACAGATGCCAGAAATAAATCAGAAATTGCAAAGTGGAAGAGAGCTGTGAGGCAGGGCGCCGAGGGCCAGGAGGAGAAGAAAAGTGGAAAATTACCAGAATGTAAACCCAATGGATTTAAGAGAAAAAAGCAGAGTGGCAGATAGGAAGAGAATCCAAGTTGACCAGAAATTATAATCAGTACTGCAACTCAGGAGCTAAGAGCGTTGTCCGAGTTAAACCCTGAGTTTTCAATAAAAATAACTACCAATAAATATCCTACCAGCACCACATCTCCAAGTGCAGTAAATGGATTTTTTTCAAGCAACACACAGAGCAAACATGGGTGAGTCTTCTCTTGTCTCTCATTTGCATTTCAGAAAAGAAAATTGTTATAAAGTTGCTTTAATATATGGTTTTTAATTATGCTGATTTTTCATGCCTCTGTAACTGGAAAGCTGGGTCACTACCAAGAGGCTGAATCTGGGAGCAATGAACTAAAAAACACCAAGAAAAGTAAAAGGAAAGATGGAAATTTTCAAAAATAACAGTAAGGAAAATCTACTGAGTTTAAAGTCATACAATTGCAATCTATGCAATGTTGTATTGAAGCAATATTATACTCCTGCATTTTAAATCAACAAAAATAAGGAAAGGAAAAAGCAGACTCCAGTAACGAGAAATCATTAATTCAAGCACATTAGAAATCTACTTGACTTTATGTGAAACTTCTAGTAACTATGAAAGGCAGCCAAGTTTAAACAACTCCCAGAATTTGTAAAAACTAATTAGCGATTTTCTGATTTAGTTTCACAAAAGAGCTACCTAACAGCACAATTTACTTCTCTCCTACCAATATTTTCTGTTGCTTTGCTCCCCGTCGACAGCTCCTTTACTTTGGCCACCAATTTAATATTGATTAATCCTCCTTCCTGTAGCAGCTCCCACTGATGTCCAAGGAGCTCCTCCAGTGTATAAAAGCTTGTTTGCAGAGATCAACTTTCGGGATCAGATACTCTGTAATTTTATTCATCAGCCACAATAGCAAAGCATATTCAAAAAGTGTTCAACACAGGTAATGGTTGCTTATCCTTCTTAATAAAAAGCCCAGAGCACAACAGGCAGAGAGCACCTTTTAACAGCCAACTAACATTAAAATAAATACACTTCACAAAGCTTTCCATCGTTTGCTTTTTTGCTGCCATTCATCCTTTCCACTGCTCTGGTGCATAGAGTTTCTATCAAGCTGCAGATCGCATCCTACAGCTGGATTCTCCTCTGCCCTGAGAGCTGACACAGTTAGATGTCATTGATAAGTATTGATTTACATCTGCAAGGATCTTCTACTGCCTCAATCTTCTATCTGACCCATTAGCAGCATTAACTGTGGAATAACCATGTGCATCTGAGGGACTGCTCGAGTTCTACAGTGCTTAAAACTGCTTGGGCCTTAGAAAAGGAAGAAGTGCAGTGGCATCTCCACGGGGAATCAATTTATCTGGAACCCAGCAAGCCAGGGACAGAGCCCACCCTGCTGGGAGCCCCATGGGGATGCTGTGTCAGGAGGAGCAGCCCGTCCATCCCTGCAGCCACTGTGGTACCCCCGAGCCCTCCTTTTGCCCTGCTCCCTGATGAGGCACAGGCTGGTGCCTCAGCACTGAACCTCATGTCTTCTCACCCAAAGGGCTGCAATTCTCTCCCTTACTTCGCATTCCACACATTTTCACATGTGTAAAGGGAAAGCAGCTGTGCCGTATTTTTAGCTTAACTAGTTGAAAGGAAAAGCAAAGGAAGCTAAAATCAGAAGTATTATTTTGCACTATTGAGCATATTAATGATGCCTTTCCAACCTCATCAACATTCCCATCGAAACTAACATGTTAATTTATATTCTTCATATAGTACTAATTACGTGTACAGCAGCATGGTAGCCTGTACGAGGAGCTATCTCACTACAAGAGAGGAAAACATAATGTTCTGATTCTGACCTCGTGATGGGATACATAATTAATTACTCCAAAGAACACTGATTATAATAGGAGTAAAATGTGTTTCTGAGAGATGCTTTGAATATCATGTAACTACAAAAGATGCAAAAAATAGTTTTATTTAGAGGTGGTGCCAGTGACGCAAAGTTCATTTGAAAAGGCACAGGAGTAAGGCAGCTCTGACTGTACAGCCCTCCAGCACTGCAAAGAATGGATGTTCTCCACTTGCAAAGAGCTATGAAGGAACACTACTATGAACACTACCACTGTTTTTTCCACCCTGTTCTCCTTCAACTATACCTGTAACTGAAGCACTTCTTATCTAATCAAATGCACAGATATGTCAACAAAAGCATTAAGAAAATTACACACATTACAAGGAAATTATACAGGAATTCTTTTCTGTGAGGGTTTTGAGGCACTGGAACAGGTTTTCCAGAGAAGCTGTGGCTGCCCCTGGATCCCTGCAAGTGTCCAAGGCCAGGCTGGATGGGACATGAAGCAGCCTGGGATAGAGGAAGGTGTCCCTGCCCATGGCAGGGGGGTTGGAATGAAATGGTAGTTAAGGTCCCTTCCAACCTAAACCATTCTGTGATTCTATGATACACTTTTCATTTAGTAAGGACAAAAGAAGGTTAAAAAACCTGATTTACCAATTTTTCATACTAAGGAACAGACTGAACTCCATGTGATGTCTTGTACACTCCCATTGTCTAGAAGTTCTAGCAATATTTAGCTAAGAGAAAAAAAAGGTGCACTCCACAGATGTGCATTAGCTCCTTCACCTCCAATGGTGGCCACCCACTGCAGGTACAGCAGTAGAAGTCTGTTCTCTGGGTGCCTACAGGCCTTTAGAAAAGGATTTGTGAACAGAAGACAGTGTAAAAAGGGTTTCCAGGTCTTACTGCTTTAGCTTAGACTTTCAGAGCACGAGGCAGCAATTTTGCAGCCGTGCTAGAGGCAGCTCAGAGAGCAACAGGGATGTCCAGCTCTGAGCAGCTCACACCCTGCAGTTTCTCTGACAAGAAATGGGCTTGGAAATTGCATTTGCATCATCTGGATTTTCCTCTTTTGCCAGGGCACAAACAGCCCTTCCTTCCTCTCTCACAAGGCAGCACCTCCACAGAAAGATTTACATCCACACAGCATTTGGGGGAGTTTTAACATAAATACATATTTTGACAACTTTAAGCCAGCCAGCTTGAAAATTCGGCTAAAGTGCTTTTAAGAAGTACTGCTGGTACATAATATATCATGTGGGGTTAGCTGAGACAAAGGTTTCATTAATAGCACACTTAAGAAATTCTGTAAGATGGGTGCAGATTTAAAACATCTATTAGATTCCCCTATAATCTCACATGGGTAAATAACAGGAACAGCCACCGAGATTTTGAAGCAATTCCAGTTTCAAACAAGATAAGCACCAAGACCACAGAAAATTTCTCAGCCACAAAGCTACACCTGCTACAAGGACCTTCAAAGTCAGGTGTAACACACTGTAGGAGCCAACAGGTAGAGGAGCTGAGGCAAAATGCAGTTAGAAAAGTGTAAAAGAGGCAACACTTTTCTTGTGATAGTCCACGTCTTGCTTTATACACATCCCTGACCCGCTAACGCAGACTTGTTTACACACTGCAGTATAGGGCTTCGTTTTTTCACACACAATAAAAATTTCAACTAATTTGTATACTTGTGGTGATCTCCATTTTAGCCTCCAGGGGCTAGGGCTGGGAAGTACGTTTTATACCGCTTCTATTTTCTTTGTTACTTCGTACCTCTCCTTTTTAATAACCTTGATCACAGTGACCCCAGGTGGCAGAGACAACCACGGCTGCTCTCAGAAGCTGAGCCAGGCCTTCATAGTCCATCGTGATGCTGAAAAGTCCCCGTGTCCCAACCCAGAGTCCCCAGAATGGGTCCGGGACAGCTCAGATGCTGCCATGGGACTGGAGAGGGCTCAGTCAATAAAAGCCCCTATGGGACAGAGCAATCAAAGGTTTTAATCTCAGAACCTTCACTCCTCATTGACCCATGGAGGTCTCCCTAACAAGTCTTCAACTTTGCTTGAGCCCAGCAGCACAAAGATCTGTGTCTGGGCTAATTGAGGCTGCTGAGAGGCCCGGTGAAGGATCTGGCACAGCCAGGCAGCTGCTTTGCCCCAACTCATAGTTCTGTATTACCAGCTTGCTCTGCAGACATGCACAAGGTTGATTATCAAAACGAGACACAGACCTAGATATGACAAAAACCATTAAGTATTTTCCAACACCTTGATTTTAATAGAACTTAGGCACCTTAATACCTTTCTCCAAACCTCATCTGCCCCACTTTGCTGCTCCAGCTGCCTCAACAGCTCACTGATTTTTCTTTATACCGCCCAGAAAAATGTCAGCTGATAGAAGTTTGCATTTTGTGACCCATCAGGTAGGACAGCACAAATAAAAGCATCACCAATGCAATATACAAAATTAACAGTGGGCAGACAACTCCCAGTAGCTTTTCCATCTTTAAGAACCTGTGTTATGTCACAGTAGAAGGGATCAGTGAGGCATCTCTGTTCTGGTGAGAGCCACACCACAGCCAGGGCATGGGTAAGGCTTTGCTCAGAGCCTGCACTCCGGAAGAGAAGAGTGTGCTTTAGAGTTGATGTAAACAAATTAATTTAAGTACAAAGGGAAACTTTTCAAGCTGCTCACCAGAAGAAAAGTCGAACTCAGCAGAACAAAATCTCCAACAATAATTATTACATAGTTCTTAAATTTGTATCAATTAGCCATCACGTACAACACTAACTTTAACTTTACATGTGTGAATTTTAATCTTGAGCCAAACCAGCTCTGAGGGAAGGAAGGACAGGGCACACCAATGCCCGTCCCGTGAGGTTGCTCACCGATTGCTGCTGAAGAGCTCCCTAGTAACAATGAAACTATCCTGCCACTGCCAGAGGGTGTCACTACGGCACCGGGACAAAGCAACAAAACAAACAAAACAGATAAACAAGAAATGTGAAGAAATCTATCAGAAACAAGCTCTATGTAACCTTCACATGAATTGTTCATCATCTCACCCGTGGGCTTTCAGAACGTGCTTCTGGAGTCAGGGTACAACATCACACTTTTTTTTTCCCCTGTATCTCTGGTGCTCTCATCTGATTTCTAACACTAAGTCTTCAAAGGAAGAAAGGAACTACCTATTAGAGTTGTTTGCAGAATGTCTGTTGTTCCCACACAAATTCATCTTGTTTTCCATTAAAGCATCCTTTGAAAATGAAACTATTCTAAAAGCACATCGTTCGTATTCACAATAAACATATTTGTAAGGCAACTCTTTTCACAGAAAATTGCTGCAAAAGGAACCTAAATTTTCACATATTGACATAGAGCTCAGGTAGTTAAAAAGAGCCGACACTGAGCATGTTAAAGTGATCTTGAGTGCTGAATTTGGTAAAAATCCTAAACCAGAAGAGGAAGTCAAAAAGCCAAAGAGCACAGTAAATGAAAGCACTCAGAAGCCTGTGATAAAGATACCCCTGCAGTATAAGGAAGATGCCAAAGTGCACCAAATCAGTAAGGTTTATTGTCTTTGTAGTCTAAATGCAATTGACTTACTACCAGCAAATGGCAGGAGACAGATGACCATGAGCCTCTATTAATATTATATATGATGGCCAAGAAACATGATAGATGTTGGAATGTATGAAGAGCTCAATCAGGACATGCATGTAAGGGATCAGGCATTGCAGAGTGTTGGTAGCTGCTGCTCTGAATGTGACTGGTGCCAGAGGGTGGGGTGACTGTGAAAAAAGAGAGCATCAAGTCCCAGATTCCACAACACGCTGCTGGAGCAACTGAACAGCTTCATTTCAACTGGTATTTTGGTACCAGGGTAAACTGACTGATGCTGCTGAGGACAGTTTTGATTAGGAAGGGCTGCTCCTGCAAAGTGTTCCAGAGCTCTTGTCAACCTGTCAAGGAATCAAACCTTGTGCTCTAATAATAGAACAATAATTTAATATTCTTGGAAATAAGTTCTAGTCAAAGCACAGGATTTAATAAATAAGAGAAGAAATGTGACACATTTCATACCATTAGAGAACAGTAGGTAAACTTGGACGAAACACAACTTTTCACTGTTTTAAACCAGGTTTCTAAAAGCAAAGGAAAATCTGCATGGATGTTGTAACCTCATTGCAGAAAGCAGCTGTATGAGGAACATGGGTCAGCTGCAGTGATTAAACTGTCAGGACTTGAAATTAGGGCACTGCTACAATATTTTAATATAGCAAATCCAGTCTATCATGGTGAAGGTTCAGTTGGCTGTTCTGGGAATTATTAGGATGTCAAAAGGCCAAAGTCTATTTCTGGATACTGAAAAGTAATTCCCATTCACCTCATACGATAATGATGTCCCTCTGCTAGGGGAAAGAAGAGCAAGCAATTCAAAGGCAGCAGCAAAATCTCCTTTAAAGTCTTTTCAACAAAGAGTAATATAAGAAGAAATTAAATTCAGAATATATGAAAGTCTGTTGGTTTGTATCTCTTGTTTCTACCTGACTTTCACTACAAATAGATCTCTCAGACTATCAGACAGACAAAAAATACAAAGATGTGGAAAACAGAGCTGGAATTTGGCTTAATGACAGCAGACTTGGTCTTTCATTACAAATGCAGAGAGGGATATCAGGAGCTCTAGCCTTTACGTGTACCTCGTAGTAACTGTAAATATATAACAGACTACCAGGACAGAAAAGTGTTTTCCTATTAATGAGAATTAAAGCTCTAGACTGAGCAGTTTATTCTGCTTACCTCAATTATCACATCTGGAAAATTACTTAATTCACGTCTCAGCCTTTACTTTAGGACATTCACTCACATGAGCAAAGAACTTTCAAACCCTCTGGGGTCATGGTACAAATCTATTTTTTTCACATGGTCATATCCACAAACAGAAGAATCAACTAAACTTGATCCTGCAAACAGTGATGATGATTGCCAATGTTTTCATTACTCAGATGGCACAGGATCAGGACCTAGGAGTGCAGGGCACAAGAACACAGGTTAGATGTGGTCAGGAAAAGAGTTTTTGTAAGAAACCATCACCGTGCACTGCTGGGAAATACTGAAGAAAATGGCTTAGGAACAAGCTTGGCTGTTTGGGCAAGAAAAGAGTGCTCAGTGCTGAGACGCTTGTGTTCAGTGTTGAACACTGGGCTCCTGGTCTGGGCAGCAGAGCTCCTCACTCAGCGGAGCTCTGGGTACCACTCACTGGGTGCTTCACCCTCTCCATCGGCAGCAAGACGAGCCGTGCGGTGCACAGCTTTCCTGACACCATCTAACACTGGCTACAAAATCTCAGAAGCTCCTAAATAAACCCCCAACCTTTGCAACTGAACTAAAACAATAGCCTAACAAGAGTCCCAGTATGTGCCTGTTTCAGACATCCAAAAATCAGTCGGGCTCCAAGCTGTAAGAGCTTGGCTTTCAGGAGGACCGATGTCATACAAGTGTTTTGTTCACAAGAGATGGCTGCTGACTCTTCATGAAGTGGAATAAATTTTCATGTCATCACATTTTGCCATCTTTGAAAAAAGTCCCTCACAATATTCTGGAGCACTTGAAAAAGTACTGCGAGAACCAGCAAGAGCAGAGAGCCAAGTTTGATCTGAAGGTTTCAAGCAATGGAAAAATCTGCCACATCCCAAGCTAATTTAAATTATGGATCAGTTCCCTGATTACTCTAAAATGAAAAACTAAACTTTTCCAGTCTGAATGTGCCCAACTTCAGCCACCAGCTTTTGGATCTCGCATGGATCTAACACGCGTCTGTTAAAGAGACCGTTGCTAGCACTTACCTTGCCCTCACAGATATGAAAAATTCACCTTCATTCTGCTTCATTAAACTAAACAAAGTCTCCATACACAAAACTGGGAAGATGTTGAGTGCCTTAAAATAGCATCTGATGTTGTTTTTTGGATATGCACTATTATATTTTCATTTTAATGCACCACACAGAGAAGCACATTGTACTTTTCTAATGCAAATTTCAGCTGTCAACAAGCATGTCTTTGGATGATGATTTCTAAATCAGAACTTGAATAAATACAAAAAAACCCAAATCCCTACAAAGTCGGGGGGGGAGGGGGGGGAGGGGTGTTGTTTGGTCTTTTTAATTTCTGAAAGCAAAAAGCAAGTTGAAAACCCAATTCCTTTTTCTGTCTTCTTTAAAAGAGAAAAACAGAGAGAAAAGGAATCTGGTGGTGCCAAAGGGTTAAAGTATCCCATTTCGGACAGTCTGAATATCCGAATTTAGCAGCTGACAGTGCATGGTGTGTCAGTCTCTTACAGCTGTTCCAATTGATTCAAAGACCATCTTTGTTTCTCGAAATCTTAGCAACTGTTACTTTTTTCCGAAGACAATGATAGACCAGTTGTTACCTCACAAGATGCGATGTACTTCAGGTCAAAGTCTTTAGTAAGGAACTTGTAAAACAAGAACTAAGTCATTGTTTGGGTTTGTCAGGGGTTTTTTTCATTAAAAGAGAGTTAGCAGCCTAACAGTCAAATAACTTACACTTGGTATTCCCATTAAGTGCACCGGAATGACAGAGAAATTTCATCTGGTTATTGAGCTGAATTCTCTCTTTCTATACAGTAAAAAAATCCCCCCACTGAATCTTGCAGTATTATAGGATATATTTTCGTTTGAAGGTCAGTTGCTGCCTCTCCAAACACGGTGTTACCAAGCAGATGTCACCTCATCATGGAAACGCACAGGTCGAACCATTCAGAATGCAAGGTGGGGATTTTCACGAGAACCTTGTAGGAGTTAAACATTCACTTCCCACTATATATCAAACAGTGGGAATATCCAGTTCCTTTAAGCTCTTTGAACACCCTCCTCTAAATGCATAACGAAGCAACTTAATCACAGAGTTGATCCTCCAGTGCCGGTACCGGTCATACCCCACTTGAAGACACCAGGCTTTCAAAGCCATGCAAGGCTGCAGAATCAGTCACCTAATGAAGACTCATGAGAGCAAGAGTAACTGTTGACAGGTTATCTGCAACCCTTCTGGGGGGGGTGGGAGAAAGGAAGCAGCATTTTAGAGAGCTTTAGTTGAAATAAACCTTGTTCGTCCCTGCGCAAAGACAAATTATTGCTTCCAGCTGCTCTGATGCAGAAGACAAAGACTTGCTGAGAAGAGTGGACGTTCTTTTTTTCAACCTTTATGTTTAATTCTGGAAAGCCTTAGCATTGAGTAACGTATTTGCAGAGCCACTGCCAGCTAATTGTTGTGTAAAGAAGCACACAAAGGCACGGTCATATATACTGCAGCAGTAGAAAAATTTTACAAGGCCTGTTAAATTCAGCAGTAGTCATAATTTTTCTGTTTTATATAGAGAGAGGTAAGTTTAGACTCAAGATTGTTTCACGAGTGTGCATGAATACTATTTGCCTTGGGCTATTTTTTCTAGATCTAAAAAGGATTTATGTAAATAACTTCTCTGCTTTAACTCTGTTTTTCAGAATGGGTGACATACTGCCCATATGTAAACCAGTGCTTTATGCAGAATTAAAAATAACCACCATTAGGCATGGAGCCACCAGTATTTGTGATGAAGAATATAAACTGTCTAACAAAACACTGAGGGTGAATCACAGCCCCTAAAAAGCTACGAACTGACAGTATTTGTTTCTCGAGATAAAAATATCCATAAATACCAAATGTGTGTGCTCTTAGTTTTGTTTAAGAGAGTAACCTACCTACCAAGCCAAATACTGACATCACAAAAAGTACAGTCTGCTGATGCTGTCAGGCTGTTGTAAGGGGATTGATACCAAAGCAGATACAATCTCCTTATGACTGCTGAGAGCACAACTTTGCATAACTAATTTAAAGACTGCTGCCTGCAGGCACCACAATGGTAATTAAAGACAATAATTCTTGGACAAATGAGACGGATGTACTGGAAAATAAAGTCAGTGCTAAATTCACAGCTAACCCTTCAACGGAGAATTGGGTCATTTATTTTCCAAACAGCTGGGCAACTCTACCTGGTTTCATTTCCATCTCTGCTGCCAGATGATTCTTGTCTCCAAAATCCCTAATTTTTTCTAGTTTAAGTAGTATTCCTCATTGGCAAGCTCCGATTCAGCAAGACTGAATGTGCTTCCACTTAAATACATGAATAGCTCCTTTGATATTCACAGCAACTCAATGGAACCACTCATAGTTAAACAACACACTTTTAAACACCATGAGGAATGAAGGCCATAAACAAGGCACAAAAGGCACAAAGAAAAGCTGGACTACCAGGCAGTTTACCTGGAAAACACCTTGGTGTTTCCCAAAGAGGAAAAGCTTTGTTTAGCGTGCCTTGGTAAATTTGAGTTTCCACTTTTTAGTTGTTTACAAGTACAATTCACAGGACAGGCAAATCATCCAACACCACTGACAATCAGAAAAAAGCCCCACACAGTGTGGTTTTGCACCAGCTTCTTGGTACCAAACCTGCTACATGTGCATAATATAACTTGTACATTCACACCTCCTCTGCCCCCCAAGCTGCCACTGTCTGCTGACAATGTCTTAAATTCCAGCACAGGTGGGGCATTCACGCCTTTACAAACCTTCAAGGGGTGCCTCTGCACAACACTGGGATCATGCTGCATCTCCTCTCTCTTTTGCTATTCCCAAAAAGCAAGGTGAAGAATCCTGTCCAACTCTGGTCACAAAATCCTAATGTAACTCAAGGAAGCCATGTTATGGATCAACAAAGCCCTCAGCCCCCACTCTGCCGTGCATCGCTGTGCAATTTCTCTCTCATCTCTTATTCTGTCTTTTCATCTCTCATCTTCCAAATGGTTTAGCTCAACATCTCAGGCATTCTTGGCAAGGCTCATTAAAGAGGTATCCACACATCTATTTCCATCCTCTGGCCTTGTCCAGTGACTAGTAAAGGAAATTAAGGTGCAGTTTTGCCATCATTTAGTTTGATTTGGGCCCCTGCTGCTGCCCAAAGAGGAGGTCCTGCCCAGCCCACTCCTTCCTTCCCCTTGCCAAAGCATTCTGGCAGCCAGGCACAGGGCAGGAGGAAGGACCTGCTCTGACTGGAAATAACCCTGCAGGGGAGGATCACCTTTCAGAGAGCTGCTCTGGCTCACCTGGCCATGAGAGCAACAGGAACATGCAGCCAAGGTTTGGCACTCACTGTCACTTCATCCTTTGGCTCCAGCTCAGACTTCAGCTTAAATCAGTGGTGAAACCATACCCTGAGTTTTCTAAGGTGTTTTGAGCACCAAACTTAGACACCTGCGGCAGTCAGAGTAAATATCCCACCTTAACACCCACGTGTGTTCAGTGCAACATGTAGAGGTACAGAAATACTAATGCAGTATCATGGGAAGGGAACTTTTCTTGCACTGTTCTGCACGCTGTAGGCATATACGAAGCACAGGCAGAAGTTAATCTGTGTTTGTTTCTTAACAAAAGAGTTAAGTTACAAATGCAAGGAAAACACAGGATGTGTAATGAATATGTCATAGCTGTGGCATCCTGTTTCTAAAATATCTTGCTCCCGAGTGGTGCCATCTTAAGTTTCTTCCACATATATGAGACTTTCCAGCTGGCCTGCAGCCAGAGCTTTAATAAAACATGGTATTATGTAGGAGTGAATAAAGCTTATAGCAATAATAATGTCCTTGAAATTCGCTAATCACCAGAGGTTTCAAGAAGATTTCAGTATGAGATAACAGGACAACCACCAAAATTCACATGGTAGCTATGGAAAGCAACTTTTCTCGTGATAAATTATGCCTGTACTGAAAGAAACCCCAAGTCACTACTGACCCAGATGAAAAATGTGTTTTCTGAATTTGAAGACAATACCTTGCTGCAATGGAGCTGCAAGCACTTCAAAAAACTTTAGGATGTAAAATGATTACAAATTGAAGAGATGGTCTAAGAAAATAAATATACTTACAGTAAAGACACAACTGCTAAGAATATTAGGGTAGGGGTGACCAACTGCATAAATACATGGTGAGGATTCATGGCCAAAGTAGCACTTTTGCAGCAAAGGATCCACTGATTCCAGTGGTCACATTCTAAGCAGGACTCAAAAATATCCCATTGCTGTGAAAAATGTAAAGAAACAAGCAAGACAATGGAGCAACTGGGGAGAGCTGAGGACAACAAAAATGGTAAGTAGGCTGAGGAACTTGGTCTGCAAAGTGCCAATGCTCATCTTTACATCTTGGTCCCAACAAGCACAAATATTAAAAAATGCGCTTTATCCTCCCACCTTTGCCATGCAGGAAACACACAAGAGTAAATGCAACACTGTGTACTGCTGAAATAAATACTGGAGTTTTGTCTTCAAGTTCATTTGCTGGTGCTTTTTTTATTCCTTTAGAAGAGCTCAACATTTTAGTAAAAGAATTAAATACCATTTTGTGCCTCTTGCTTTCAAAGCCGTTTCACACCATTATACTGTTCAAAGAAACCAATTTATTAATAATGCAAGTAATAAAATACACAAAAGTATTCTGAAAGCTGTTGCAAGCCTTACAGCTGCCTGTACATTAGTAATAAGTGCTTCCAAAAATTACATTAGCTAAACATTTATCTACTCTCTTTATGCCTTGATGAACAAGTTTGACACAGCATTTACGCACAGATATGGAGAACATTTAACCTTTCCACTTCTTTATGTGGTCAGGGGGCCACTGAGCTTCTTACAGGGACTGACAGATGGGGCTCATGACTCAGCAGAGCAGACTGGTACTGGTGACATCCTGGAAGCAGGAGGGACACTCCTGCTGCTCTCAGCCCTGCTCTCTCTCCTACTGGTTATTTCAGTTATATTTCCTTCTCCTCCTTGGCAATCATCAGCTTTGGGTCCAGCCTCCATTCCCACAGCAGCTCACCTCTGAACTTCCTCACTGCCCCCCTCTCAGTGGCTGGCCCTGTCCAGTAGAGACATAACATCCTGTCAATGAAATGATGAAAAGTTACTTTTTATTTTTATCCACAGAAGAAAAATGAATAATTTTTTCCTCTTGATTCCCCTTTACTATTCAACATCACAGCAGAGCCAAGTGGGTGTACTTGTATCCCAGCATTACATGATGAACAACAAAAAATCTTCATAGCTACACTGTGGGGTTAGAAGAGATTCATCAGAAGAGGTTAGAAAAAGGTCACTCAGACCGGCCCCTTGTCCCCAGTTTTGACTTTATACACCATTTCACAACTAGGAGGCCTTAGAGGACGTTAATCTGCTGGATATCCAAGAGTGGGAGAGGAAATAGAAGGCTGCCAAGTTATGGGTGTAATTCTATCTGTGCACAGACAGAAATCCTTCAGTGGCTGCAGAGCCAGAGCAGCAGCAGGGAGGCGGCGGCACCGCACCGGCCTCGCCAGCCTCGCCCACGTGCACAACTCCCCAGCAGCACTGACCAAAAGAAGGGGGGAAGCTGATGCAAGCTCTAAATCATCTTCAGAATGGGCCTGAATCATGAGATCTCATTAGAACCAGGAGGGATAAGATCAGCAAGGAAATTCCCCTCATCCAGCCATCAGGATCTACAGCACAGGCCCCTGAAGACAAACCGTGCGTTCCTGGTTATTCAGATGAGAACAGCAGCTCCTTACAGCTAAAACCGCATTCCCACTTCAGGTAATGGGCCACTGGCTTGGAGAGAACCAGGACTTTACTCCAGAGTTTAACCAAGTCCCATGAGAAAACACTGGACTGCCACGTCACTTTGCAGAGCTGCACTGTTCTTTGCACTATTAGCAACTCTTGAACATTTTGGCAAAAGTTGCTGATAATTAGCTCTGCTGCTTTTGGTACTGTTGCAGTTGCATTTCCCTTTTATTGCATTTTTCCTTATAATTTTACACCAGAGACTCTGTGTGTGCGTGTAGGACATAGATGGCAGCTCCATTTAAAGTATGGCACAGGAAAAGATGTGATCTAAAATAGGACTTCAAGAAAAGTATTTCCAACAGCAGTGCAAAAAGATACCTGTTTACCTTAACTTCAGCATGGCTTCTCATGCAATCAACCCTTCATGTGGAATATCTGGCACAGAGATAATATGCTACACTCTGCCTTTATAAATAAGGGTTTAAGTTTCAGAGGTGCCAAGCAGCAAGTGCAACACAGGTCAGAGCAGGCTAACATAAACATCTTTTTGAAGAAAGAGAAAATGTAGGAGTCATCCATGGTAAATGAGAAATTGCTAGTCCATCCTTCCCCCACCTGAACACCTCCTACATTTTGGTCAAACATGAAATTAGATGCAACAATGACAATATCTTCAGTGTAGAAAGCACTGAGGAAAACAAACACAAACCAATAAACACCACCACTGCAGCACATAAAATAAAATAACCTTACCTATCTTTCCACCATTCCAAGAGCCCAAATGAAGTAATTTACCACTTGCTTTACTCAACTACATATGTACATTAAGAAGATGCAGACTGGAACTGATGGCAATGGTATGCTCTGACTTGTTGACTTCTCCACATTTGACAAATGCAACCAGACAAGGGTAAGAGCATGATTTCAATTCATTCCTTCATTGCAATCTTGTCTGCAGAGCAGAATATGCATCCTTCTGGTGAGCTCCTTTTCTTTTTCCCCATGTCAGCAACAGCCTGCTGTGCACATCATGAGGCTCAAGTGAGGCCCCTGGCCACATCCCTGAGCAGGGAAATGGTCTATACCCGAACATGATCCAGGAATTCCTAAATCTTTTGACAGCAGAGGCAGAATACACCTGGTCAAGCCATAGTTTGCAAAAGCAAAGAGTCTACAACACACCTGCAGCACACACCTGAGAGCCTGCACATGTGTCTTCACTCCTAACACATATCCATGACAGGACAGAGGAAAATGGGACACAGGGAATGGATAGGAGAGACCATGATCATGATGTACAATCAGCACAGTGCAAGAAAAAGCACTTGCACTTCAGTGTTTGTCTCTCACCCTACTTTGATAACATATTACAGAAATGTCCTTATTCCAGCCCTAAAACCTCTCCTTTCAGTGCCTGTCACATCAGCATGCTGACAGTATAATCAGGATTTACAGCAGTTCTGAACAAGAATTCTCCTCTGAAAAAGCTAGAAGAAATGTGCAAAGTTCATCCTCTTCTAATTACTCCAGAAGTCTGCATGTTACCATATCATTAAGATTGCAAAGTAATTAAACTGTGTAAACATCTGCAAGAGGGAGCAAAATCTGCGCACTTGGAATGTGCTTTGGCTGCAAGTGTTTGAGTAGGACTGAAGGAGTGCGCTGCTCATGTTCTGCCAGGACTAAAACCATCAGTGTAGAGAAAGTTTTTGTCCTTTCTAACCATGGAAGCACAGAAAAGTGGGGTTGGTGATGAGTTCCTGGGCCTTATCTGCTGCGAGGCAGGACTGATGCTTGTCATTCCTGGCAGACCACAGTCTAATCCGTCCTTAATGGCCTCGAGTGGTGGAGACTCCACAACCTACCCAAGCAGTCAGAGACCTCTTCTTGGATCTGACTTGACTCTCTCCTGCTGCACTTTAAATTTGTTGTTCTTTACCCTCTGGCCCACAGAGCAGTTTAACCCTCATACAGCATTATTCACATGCAATTATAAGCTATTATTGCATCCCTCTGCTCCAGCTTTCACTCTGCAGGCCAAGCAATCCCATTCTTTCTTCAGAAGTGATGTTGTCTAGGTCTGTGATCATTCCCACTGCTCTTCCATGAACTTCCTCCATCTGTTTATCCTTGAAGTGCAGTGCCCAAACTGGACACTGTGTTCCAGCTGAAATCTTTCCAACACTGGGACATCTTGCATGTTCTGTTCAGTTACCCCAGTAAAACATTAGTATTTTCAAAAAAAACTTGACATTAGTTACTGTTATTCAGACCATGAGTCACAATAAGCTCCACGTAGTTTTTCAAGGAACTACCAAAACTGCAAAACTGTCTTATAGTTACAAAGGTGTTCTTCCTGCCTAAGGAATACTTCTCTGCACTCGGTTCAGTGTCAATCCATCCTGCTTTTCCTAGAACATTCCTTCAACCTGTCAGCATAATTCTGAATTCTGCCCTTGTCTCCCAGTGTTTTAGCAGCCGTTCCCATCTTCATGTCAGCTAAAAATTCAACACTCATAGTCTGTTCCACCGAGGCTACTAATGACAATAATGAGGAAAGCAGAACAACCCCTTCAAGTTACCCTTCCACTGGAATGATGGACCACTGATAACTGCTGTTTGGTACAATTCTGTTTTGCACAGGCTCCACACTGGTTTCACCGAAGACACACTTCCCTGGATTTTTTTATTAAACCATCATAAACATTAATGTCAAAAACATTACTGGAAGTTGAGCTGTCTGGCCTTCTTTGTGCCTCCCCCATCTGTACAACTTGCTATCAGTTCTGGAAAGACACTTTCAAGGCTTTAAAAGTCACATAGGCTGTTACTGAACTCCTTGGTCTCCTTTGGGTGCTTATACATCATTTGTTTGTTCCAGCTTTTCCAAGAACAAAATAATTTACCTGTCATTCTCTTTCATCTCTTTACAGACATTATGCTTTTTCTTTCCCACTTATTCAGCACTTGGCCTGTCTTCCGTGAGTTTCAGAAGTAATGACAAAAGCTTCTGAGATTGCTTTAGCTAATTCCTTAATGACAAATGCTTCTGAGATTGCTTTAGCTAATTAAAGAATAGAATAAATTTTATCAGGGCCAACTGTTCTGCAAATATTAAATATGTCTGAATACATTCTAACCTGTTCTTGTCCTTTTTTACCTTGTGGTTTTACCCTCTGTCATAATACCATGAGCATGTTGGAGGGTGCATCTAGTGTGACTCAAATGCACTGGTGAGAGCAGTTCTGAACCCTGAGTTGAAATGGAATCTTATTTCTTGTCCTCACACCAAGCTATGGATTCCCTTAAATCATAAAGCACCTCATACCTTCGTTCATTGTCATCAAGATGAGCAAAGAGCACGTTCTTGGAGATGGCCTTTGCCAGAGCAGTCATAGTTTTATAGTCCTTTGGAATAACCTGTAGAGAAAAGAATGAAGGCTAATTACATGCCTGGTTGTATTTCTCCACAAATCGTGACATCTACAGAAAATTCCACTAATCTAGAAAATGGATGCAATTTGATTTCAGGCACTGAGACAGGATTAGGCTATAATATAAAGCCACTAAGAAAGTAATAAATTACAGGTTTGATAATGTGAGGATAAGAATTTTTGTTTTCAAAATGACACTCAGAAAGGAAATATAAGATCAGGGATGACTGGGGAGAAGGATATCCATCAAATACTATAATTAGCAGGTACTGGCAATTGTGTAGCCTCCTTTCACATCCCTTGGACTGAGGAAAATGTATTTTGCATTACTCTTCCCTCCAAACAACATCAAAAGCAACCTACTTTTAAAACTGTGGAAATAGCAACATTTCTTTAGGAAAAAGGTAAGAATGTGTTGATTACACCATATTTTTCAGTACTGGCTGTGGTATAAGGAACCAAGCTCCTGATAGGCCCACTTGAGTCAAAATCCTGTGCCTTGGTTTCATGGCAGACAAGAAGAATTTGCATTTGAGAATGAAGAGGTCTTTAATTGTTAACTGGAGAGATGTTAAAAGTCCTGTTGTGCAGGAATTTGCTCAAAATAAAAGTTGAGATTCAGGAGTATTTCCACTTTGGAAAGTTAGGCTTTCCATTTTGTTAAGCATTTAGGTAAAATATCAAGAGATAATGTATCTCTGTATTTGCCAAGTATCTTCTTCTATCAGAGACTCCAAGATTAGGAGAGACACAAGAAATTTGTAACAAAATTATGACCTGTCAAAGATATTCATTGTCTTTAGTAATGTGATTTTCCTTAATAGTTTCATTGTAACAGGACAGAATCAAGCACAGCAGTTTTAAGGGTTAAATAATCCTTACTCAATCTGAAAATCAACATCTGTTTGTCTTTCAATTACTCCACAACAAAGGTCTGGTAAGGGGCATTTATCTTTCACATTTTCTTATGATTGAAATAGTATATCTGTCTGTCTTAAGTTACTACATATGTTGATGTGTAGGTGCTTTCCTTCCCTCATCCTGGAAAGGCAAGGTACTACCCATCCAACCAAAAGAAGGATGTCTCAAAGGGGAAAGCTGATGTAGAACCAGTTCTCACAAAAAATTATCAACATTTATGTCACAGGGAAAACACTGCACTGTGAAGATCTAAAGTTAAACTCTGGCCTCAGACCTCACTTGTACTGACTGCTGCAGTCATTAGATTACTCAAATTGAGTCTAGAGAAGTACACATGTACAAACTGCATGTTTGTATCAGAGTGAAACCTCTAATTTATCTAAAAGTTTAAATTTCTCAGTATTAAATTCAGCCAGTATCTTAGTCTTGGTTTTTACCCTATCAGAGGAACACAGGATTGAACTGCAGGCCTGAACCCTTGCTCTATTAAGAATACCCCAGCTGCTCAGCTTACTGCAGATGAGCCAAAAGGGTAAATAATCAGATCACCAAGATATTCAACTCCAGCCTTCCTGTCTGATTATGAAATAGCACAGACTAGCCTTTCTCAGTGTAAATTTGCAGCAGAGAAAGCCACAAGGCTTTGTGGGTTTGTTGGGGTAGGGACACAGAAAACACAGGAGAGATTCTTTCGGTGTAACCAGGCATCTGACCAAAATCAAATGCTGGGAAAAATCACTTGACAATTTCTTACATCACTCTTCCAAATAATCACTGAGTGCTCTCTTCAAGCTGATAACTCTCTTTAGAGCTAGATTCCTGTTCTGTTAGTTGTTAACTGTCTTATGTCAAGATGTGTTGACAAATATTGCTTTCTCTCGATCAAGGATGAACTAACCCTCCACAGAGATCTTCCCCAGAATGGAGCTGTGCCATGTGCTTGCTCAAATCACAAAGCTAAATCTCTTTTGATTTTCTCTCCAGGGACATAACTCATTTCACTGCCTCTAGCACTACTCATGCTCTAGCTCACCCCTTCAAGGGGTCCTTCAAACTGGCTTATGACCCAGATGTGTTTCTATCCAACACCTGAATTCAAGCCAGAGGTTCTGACTACCATCTAAAATTCCATCTGTTTGCAATAGTCTAACAAAACCTTTGCCTTGTTTTTTGCCCTTTTAAATCTGTTCCTTAACTTGTCCTTTCAGTGTCTCCTTTTATTTCTGTATTCTAGAAATCTGTCACAAACACACATCCATGGGATTCACCATGGGATTCATTTGCTTATGGCAGAAAACAAAGCACTGACACAAATCCTCCCAGTGCTAGTTCTGTATTCCTTCCAGCATCTGTAGCTTTACAAGAAACTATTCCCTAAATTATTATTATTTAAGTTCAGTCAGTTCCTAGGAAATTAAAATCGTAACAGGGCTAGTCACAGAACACACAGAGCATGATCTGTATTGCTGCTTCTGGTTCTTGCCTACTCATGCTACTGTCAGGACTCACTGACATCACTGCTGAGAAATGAAAAAAACAAAGTTTACTTCAGGTTCCATTATAAACATTAAAGAATTACTCAGGGGGTGGGAAGGGATGTTTCCTTTGATTTTCAGAAGAGTCAGATGGAACCCATAATAAGCAGAAACAAAAGTGATCTCTTCATGGAAGTTTTTTAGGGGGATATTGCAAAATGCACAGAAAGAAAAGGGTTTTAAAGTAGCTTTTGAAGTTTCACACAAGTTTTTAACAGTGCAGGGCATTCATTAACAGCTTGACCACAGTGCTGTTAAAATTTACCACACACTTGCAAACATTATCTAACTGGCACAAGAATACTCTTACACACTTGTTCTTAGGATGAATGGCTCTCCTAACTCTTTTTTTCTTGGGACAGAAATCCCCAGAGCAGCCAGTGAACTTGTATCATAAGCAGATGACAAAAGCACATCTGACTGCAAAGGCAAGAAGCATTCTGCCAAAAAGCAGTGACTGACAAAATGCATTGCCATAAAGAAAAAGCTCTTTGAGTTAAAGCTACTCCAGGCGTGCACAAAAGCACATTAGTAGCATCTGTCAACCTTATGAAATATATTTTGAGCCTGGCTCCCTAAACAAACATGACATATGCTATTGTAATGTCTCTCTTTTAATAATCTTTGAAAGCTTTAGCCAGTTTCAAAAAAAATTGCAGAGTTATTAAGAGATATCAAAGATATAACATAGCTAGATATTTTTGTGAAAAAGGCAGTTAAAAAGAGAGAAGCCCAAATTAGAGCTCCTAGTGAAGAAATTACCTAACTTGGGATAGTATTTCTTCAAAGACAATGGTCACACAAAATCACCCAAGTATGGTCAACAGACTTCCAAAATTCAGTGGGTTAAGTGGTACCCAATCAACAAGGGAAACGTGCCTGAGTGGTCTAGGAAACCTAAATGACTTAGATTAAAGAAAACTTGAGGCAGAACTGACTTTCGGAAACAAAAAAAACAAAAACAAAAAAAACCCCAAACAAACAGGAAATGGAGCAATAGAAAAGCTGTCTTCCAATAATGTGAGGTTCTGGCCCAACTCAGAAGATGCTGAAGTCAGTGGCTATCAAGAAAATGAGAATTACTGACTCTGTTAGACAGGGAAAGAGATGAGCAGCGCATCTCAAAAAGGAAGGAACAGTGACTGCTGAAATCCCACTGGGGAAAGCCCTCAGTCAAGGAGACTGAAAGAACTTGAGTGTGAAGATGCTCAGGCCTTGCTCATGCCAGCATTAAGACACCATCCTCCAGGCTGGCCCCAGAGTCCAAATTAGGGACAAAATCTGAGTCACTCGATCGTATTGTACATCTCAGAAGCAGAGAGATCGGTCCCACGTTACCTTCCTGACGTAGGAAACAGCATCTTCCTCAGTGTACACCTCAGCACTGACCCCCCCCCTCCTGCGCCGCGCCTTCACCACCGGGTTGGGAGGTGGAGGGGAGATCTCATCGTCGTGAGAATCCGACTGGGAGCTGGATTTCTGCCGAGCCAGTATTTGCTTGCATTCTTCCTGCAAGGCAAAAAGAGACAGTAAAGCATCTCTTACCCACGGATACAGTCAATTTGCCCTTCTTTTATGACTATCGGCAACCCCTTCACTTCTACCTTTGGGTGACTGTCAATTTGCACTGCTGAAAGCAAATTACAAATTTAATGAGAGTAGCATCAACTACAATGTGTGTACAAGCACCACCACCCCAGGGCTCGACCTGTTCAACTCTTTCTTACACATCATGGCAACCACTGTATACAAAGTGCAGGCGTATCTTTGCAGCTACTCCTGGCTGAGATAGAAGAACAAACCTCTTTTGCTTACTCTCCAACATCACAGCTGTTATTTTCTCAGTTGGCTTGTACATGTCGTTGTCTCCTGTACAGACAACTTGACAGAAGTCACACGCTGATGTATTAGATAAGTTTCTTCATCTTGCTCTGCTTTGCAAGCTTACTATCACCACAAACAACAAAGATGCTCCCTACTCCAGAATTTCTGCCATACAACTGATTTATAATCAAAGGGACTCCTTCCAAGCAAGTAAGATCCAAGGTAGGCTCCAGAGGACTATGAAAGATGATTGCTGGCACAGCACCAGCTGGCCAATACAGAGGTTATTCTCCAAATTTCATGCTTGTGGAATAGAGAAGAAAATAGGAAGGGGAATCCCTGAAGAGAGAGTAGCAAGAGTAGGAAACAGTACAGAAAACCTTCAAGAAAGGAGGTCAGAGTTGCAAAACTGTCAATTCATACACTGATTTTGACTTCCAAAGGATAGAGACAAACCAGATTACCCATAATTATAGTATATTCCCAGAGCCCCACGTTCTGTCCCTCAGCTTCCTGGGATGTGAGGGAAAGCATAAAGGAGTAAAATTTCCTTTGCATCATCCATGTCTGTCAGCCAGAGCAACGGGGGCCTGTCTGCTCAGAGCCAGACCTCCTTCTCACCCCCTGGCACCCCTCAGCCACACCACAACAGACTGCCTCTGCTGCTTCACCAGAGCCTTCTGGGCTGGCTCACTCCAATCTTCACTCACTCAGGGGAGAGCCAGAGATGGGGTGGGCCATATGTTCTGTTCCCTGGCACAGGAAACCAGAGGGCATGAGCAGGAGGACACAGGCACTGCAAGAAGGCAAGCTGGCTGGTGCAGCAGCAGCCCGGTGTTTCATCTGCTGTCATCTCCTCTGTGTAGGCAAACCCCACAGCCTGGTAACCCCAGTGTTTTGTTGAGGGATGTACACATGGCCATCATCCCACGACTCTCTGAACAACCCCAGTATTTTTCAGACAACTCAGCTCAGCAGCACTGCAGGCTACCCAAAAGAAAACATAGCAACGCTGAGATCCTTGCAAACCCCATAACCCAACATTCCTTTGACAGGGATGCCAGAACCTGGCCTCTGTCCTACAGGAAATTTCCAGTGAGACTTTCCATTTAGAGCTAGGACAGGAGTCAGTGGAGGAGGGAGCATTTGGGAGCACCAGCACGAGTGGCAGATCACCAACATCACCAGCTGGTCTCACTGACAGAGGAAGTGAGTTATCCACAGCTCATGAGGTATGGCACCAGAAAAGGGCACTACAGAAAACTGGCACAAGCTCACAACTTCTAAGCTTACAAGAAAAATGAATGATTAATATATGTTTTGTCATTGATGTTTACAGCAAATCTAGTCATGCCACTTGCCTTTTCTGGTCTTATTCCAGTTTCTTCCTGCACCATCACTGACACTGCCCTTCTCGTTAACCTCTGACACGAGTCTTTGGTGCACTATTGCTACTTGAAATAAATAACTGAACAGTATTTCCCGTGCTGCATGACTCAAAGTAACAAGTCACACATTCTTGTTTTGAAGAAGGCACCACTGAAATATTTAGGAGACAAGCTCAGAGATAAAATGCAGAGGGCTGGCTAAAGATCTGACTTCTCAAGATCCTGACCTGCCTCAAAAAGTGCCAAGTTCTTTCTGAGATCAGTTGGGTTTTAAAATTGGTTTACAGCTCCAAAATTCCCAGGCCACAATACAGCTGAGCTCGGTGCTGTAACCAAAAACCAGAATTTCAGATGTATTGAATCCTTACTGAAACTTTTTCATTTCCCATTCAAATTTCAAATAGCAGCACTAGATATGTAAAAAATTACTCAGCTAGATTTTCCTATTGTGTAAGAACTGCAAATCAGCATTCTCATCAACTTCTTCCCTACTTCTCTCTGTCTCAAGATTCCTTAATTACAATCAAGCAAAATATTTCAAATAAAAACATGTGCTATATATTACCATTATATTTAATATCTAGTGTTTAAAAATGAAAGCTATGACTGAAGAATTTCAAATAACATTACTGACCATTGCAGTTTATGCATCTCTGACAGTGTTCATGGTCTCTGATTATAGTAAATGAACACAACCAAATGCACCTTCTTCATGGGCTTAACTGAAAGGTAGTGAAGACCTTTCTGAAGAATGACAGCTGAAATTTAACTAAAAGGCAAGTGCAACAAGAGGGCAGTCCGGTAACTAATGGTGTGCAGCATTTACACAGGTCTTTTTATACACAGCATATTTACTCAGAGAGAAGAGTAGTAGTTTGCCCATTTGAATATAAAACACACTCTTCTTTTTCAGTACACATTGCATAAAAGCCACTTCCAAGGAATTAATAAATAGTATCTCCCCTGCCCCAGCACAGATTTATATACAAAAGAAAGCTCAGTGAGATAAAATTAATACTACAAAGCATGCTCTTAAATACTTTTAGAAGCCAAAAAGATATTAAAGGATTATAAAAGTGAGTTACGGTGTGATTCATTTTAAAAGGAAGTCTCTTCACTACAAACTCCTTTTATATAAACAGCAGGCAGTTGACTGGCTGGCTTTTCCACACGCCGCTATTTGTAGTCTGGGAAGGATCCCCATTCCTGAGCTAGAGCGTGCCTTTTGGAAATAAAAGCATTTGCTCTGTCCTGGGCTGAGCTTTCAGAGAGACGTCTTCCACATATCCTGGGGTAAAACTGCACAAACACAGCAAATGTTTGAAAGGAGGAATTAACTGTCTCAAGAAGAGTTCTTCAAACACTGATCTTCAGACGCGGCTTGATGTGAATCCCTGTGCAGAATTCAGATTCAAGTAAACACCTCATCATCTTTTGTTGTCATGACAACAAGTGATATCTCTTTCTCTCTCTCTCTCTTTGGATGGCACTGATAAACCATAATCATATTGCCCAATTATGTCCACCTTCAAATGAGAAAACACATGGAAGACACAACTGCAAGACAGTGTAACTGCCTTTGATCATTGCCTCAAATTGAAAGGAAGAAGAATCAATAAATACAATTGCAGTGACCAATTTATCTTTTGAATGTCTGCTTTCAGCTACAAGAGGCTGAGGTATAAACCACAGGAATTTAGCATGCTGTCTTCAGCATCTCTCTCAGACTACGTTTCCATGAGTTCTTTATGAGTTTAAGCACTGCAAGTGAGGCAGCCACAATGCTGAGACAGTTTTTAGGTTTACCCTTCCTTTCAGACCACTGCTGAAGAGCACACACACTTCCTGAGCCAGAAGCTTTTTTCCCTATCAGCTGGAGCATTTCTAAACAGAAGTTCACTTCCTCTCTCAGTCTCTCCTTTCAGGCTTTGTCACTACCTGAAAACTCAGATGAGCTGAAGGAAGGAAAGCACCTAAGGAGGCTCCAAATCACTGTGCAGCCTTACAACAACATCCCAAGAAGACCTTTAAAAGCAAGTGAGACATTTGATATCAAAGCTCAGTATCTCTGCTCTGCCTCCTACAATGTATTCATTGAATTCAAAAACAACACCACCAACTACACTCTAAATGATTTTTTTTCCCCTCAGGCACATTCATAAACTTTTCTGACTGACAGACCTGGATTATTCACAGAAAATGTGCAGGAAAGTTCATGCACAGGTAACTAATCTCCCTTTGCACTGGAATTGACCCAGAGGAGATGCTCTCAATCCAGCAGGGTTTCTAACACCCCGCACTACTCCTGGAGGCTGATGATTTATAGCAACCAATAAAGGCCAAAGGCAAAGTATTTTGCTTTGCTGGAAGCACAGGAGTGACTGATGCCATCACTAAAAGCAGGGAAAATCTGGGAGATGTTAATGTTCTTTCCAGTCTTATCTTTGCCACAACTGACAATATGATCATTCAGCCTTGTTATTCACACAATCCCAACTCTTGTTCCACTGCCTTCCCCCTGGTACATGCTACCATGCACCATGAGCAATGCTTTCTTCCACAGCACTTCTAAGAAATATCTCTTAACATCCACTCCCTACAATCCTGCCAAGGTATTTACCCACTCCATAGTTATCCTCCACTTTGATTACTATTTCTGCATCCTCCCAGATCCATCCATCTCAGTTCATTCCCAATTTCCAGTCTAGGCAAAATTGGCCTGCCAAAGCTCTGCCTACTCTGATGACACTCAGCTGCATCGCTGACCTTCCTCATACCCTTCACTGCCATTGTTTTACCTCCTGCAACTTGTTCACACTTCCTGTCTTCCCCACCACCAGCGTCTTCAGCATCTCAACCCATCACCACCTCTTCCCTACATACGCCTCACAGCAGTGAGAGGTTATGTTACAAAACACAGACCCTATTTTTGATACTTAAAAGCTTATATAATCAAAGAGAATCATAGCCAACACTTCTGATTAAAATCCAGCCAAGTAACAATGTATGCACACATAGCTTGTGTAAGAGACAAGCCCACAGAAGAGTGGATTAAGTAACCTGATGAATGTAAGACAGGGGAGCTTGAGATGTGAAACAAAGACAGCTTCCAAGCAGAATTCCCTCTGTGTTCCATCATTGCACTCTGTTTTTGTTAGGTTTTGACTTTGAGACTGGGAAAGCTACTCACACTTGTGGACAAAAAGTAAGCAGGGATCTCAGCTCTAACATGCTCCACACAGGCTCATAAGAGCATGGGCTTGCTTATAACTAATTTTATTTCTTAGGAAAAAGCTTTTTCTCTTTCTGCTCTTATTCCCTTCATCCTCAACCCTTCCCTCAGCCTCCTGCATGTAGGAAAGTTTGCCTGAGGGGGCTTTAAAAATTCACCTCGTTTTCCTTTGCCTCTTCCAAGAAAACTGTCACCTCTCACAACACTGCCTGGGGCTGACTCTGGCAATCACAGAGGTCCCACCTGAGCTGATTTTCATCCAGCTCTTCCCAGTACTGATATCACAGGAGAGGCAGGAGCAGAGGCTGGGCAAGCCTGCTCAGAAGTGCAGTCACACAGCAAGGGCACCTGGTGCTCCCACTGTTGTTTCCATCAGCATCTCAGGTATGTTCCTGCAGGCTTCACCAACAATTCTGACCACCAAGGAGATACCACCCAACTGCTCTGCAAGCTTGAAACAATACAGAAATATTTGTCTTTTTAGGCTCTACAAAACTGCTTAGTTAATGCATTTTTTCTGTAGTTGTTTCTCCATGTGATTTTGCTTCTAATCCCTAGCCTCTCCCCAGCTTATCTGAAAGGAATGAGCTATACTTTGCATAATAATAACCCATACTTTTAAGAATAAATTTCATTGGTTTAGACAGGTTCTGGTGGAAATTACTGATTGAAGAGCTCCTTTCTGTGATAAAATACAAACACTAGGAGAGAATACTCTTGCAGAAGAAAAGCCTGGTGCTCCGATTTTGATGCTCGAACACCTTTAGTTCTGAAACTCCCTATGGAAAGGAAATAAAGTGTATTTTACTAACCGAGGACGCATTTGTGATTTATTACACACTTTCTCTTCAAGGCCAGCTCCCGGCAGAGCTGTCACGCCTTGCGCTGTCCTGCCCGGGGCCGCCAGGGGCAGCGCCTTCTGCGTTAATTCATTGCGGATTCTTGAGTTCACGTTTCCCCCAAATTCTCTTTCCCATGGTACCGTAAGACAATGCGGCGTCAGCCCGGATCCATAAGAACACTGCCGATCTACAGACTGTACTTTTTTTAGAGCAAGGCAGTGTTTCCTGAACGTGCTGAGCGCAGCAGAAGGGGCCGGGAGGGAGCTCAGGTCCAGAAGGTACCAGCAAAGCCCAGCTCAGCCAGCACAGCCCTGCTCTGAAATATCTCACATGCAAATGGCTTCAGCAAAGCCCTCGGCAATGCCTAAACACATCCTGCAGGTTCCTGCTGCTTCCTCTTCTTTTGTGCCATTTTCTTCATTAGTTCTGCTCTTTGTCCTAATTCTCTGCTGTGGAACAGTTGAGCTTAGCCTGGCAAGACAACTCCACCTTTGATCATATAATCATGGTTCTAAACAGCCTGACACTGTGAAATTTTTGCAGTCTCGGTATGGCTGAAAACACAGAAGCATTGCCAGTAATCTCTCAGTAATTAACTTTTTCGCATAAAACAACAACCAGAGATAAAATATGGGTTCCGTGTTTTTTCTGCTATGCCTTCTTTAGTCCTCAAGTAAACAGGACTTAATTACAGCTGTTAAAATAATGCCACAGTCTCTTAGCTAACATCTATTCCCTCACTCCCAAAAAACCCAGTTACAATCCCTAAGGGAAAGGTTTTCCTCACTCCATCCACCAAGGTCTACACAGTCACAGGGAAACGTAAAACAGATCGTTCAAAGGAAACATCACAGGTTTTAAAATCTAAAGTATCTAAACTGTTTTCAACTATTTTCTGTGCTCAAGGGCATGTTACAGATTTTCACAAAGTAACTGTTAATGTGATCAGAGTAGATGTCATCTTGAAGTCCATCGGTCACAGCATATAAAAGTGACTTGCAAACTTCAGAATATAGAAACATAGGCTGCTTCCCAGCAATTACTGGCAACTTAAGCAGGTCCTGCCAGTATTAAGTGAACAGAAAATGTGTATTAAAGTTCTCCCACAATTATTTTAAGAGTTATGATTTTTTATATTGTACTTGATACAAATAAGCTGCAAAGTTAGAAAGGCATTGGGGGGTGTCTAACATTGGCACTCCTTCAGAATCAAACATTAAGCATCAAACCTCAGTATCCAGCACTTTATTCACGAGTATTTATTCATGTTCTCCCTTTACAGCCCCCTCAGGCCATGTCCATGCTGTGAATCAAGAGTGGCCCAGCCATGGAGCTGAACATTAGCCCAAGACAATCCCCATCCCTCAAGCATTACCTCATTCCCTGGCTCTGCTCTCAGCTGCTCGTACCAATTCCTGCCAAAACAAACCTGCTCCCAGACGTGTTAGACCTAAGAATGATACCTGGAGCCAGTTACTGTGTGGGGGTCAGGGGTTAGTCCCCAGCCCATTTTCATTTAGCAGCAGGCTGAAGGAGGCAGTGGACCCAACTCTGATGTCATCAGAAGGTGAAAAGCATTTATGATCTGCTCTGATCTTGCATATCATAATAAATCTTGCTTTTATGAGTTGATTTTATGAGATGAAGTTAAGAATTAGCAAAATTAAACACACTTTTTTTTTTATTAACCTCTGAGGTAGCTCCAGTACATTGACGTGGATCAAGCTCTACTTGTTTTCTACAAGCCCATTTTTTAACCACTTGAAAAATATCCTACACTTCATCTCTAAACTTCCCACATGATTTTTTTGACAGATAAACTGCTCTTCTACTGCTCTCTTCACTGGAACGTGTTGTTTAGCTTAATGAGTTTGGAAAATAATCCCAAAATATGACACTTAGGTGGAAAAATGCATGACTTTGTTTAGAAAATCATGCTTAAACCCAAAGATTTTCACTCCTCTGCCTACAAAGGACCAAAATTCAAGGAGCTAATAGCAAATGTGATGTGTCAGTATTGCACATTTACAAAAATCTAATGAACAGTTGCTAAATTCACAATTCCATTAGGATTCCTCAAACTACCTGTATATGACAAGTGCATAAAAACAGGATAAAACTTATTGAAAGAATTCTCTATCTTTAGAAGTCTTCCTTCAACTGTTCTCGTGCAACCAACTAAGTCAAAATATTATCCTACAGCAGAAAATCCTTCACAGTGCAATTCATCCCAAGGAAGTCCTCGGAGATGGCTGGGCAGCAAGAGAGTCAGACTTCTGTAGGAGCAAGAATTACAGTGCTGGAAACCTCCAGAAGCAGCCTAAAGCCTCCAGGCTCAGCAGGCTTGGCCCCCAGGCTGCTCTAGAGAGGCAGTGCCAAGATTGTGTCCTCCCACAGCAAGCACAATATTCCCTGCAGCTGATGCCTTGATGCTTCTAAATCATCTTCCATTTTGAGACAAGTGATATCCATCAGCTCCCGTGCTGGCATCCTGATTGATGTCCTACAGCATTCTGGTATCTGCTGTTCTTTGGGAAATAATAGGAGATCACATGAAAGAAGGTGTAATTTCTCAAGGGTAGGAACTGCCCCCCTGTCTCAGGTCTGTGTACTGTGTTAACATCAACAAAGCCAAACTCTCCCAGTACAACTCCTGAAGAAATCCCTCTAGGAATGGAGCACATTCCATAATACCACAGCATATTTTAACTTTTTTTTTTTTTTTTCAAGAATGGTGTTTATCCTTCTTTTCAAGAAGTCCAAAATTCCAGGTTACGATGGATAATAATTCACAACTCAGTAACAGAAATTCAACAATTTCAACTCTCTGGAAATGGGTCTTAGCTGTCAGAAGTTTAGAATATAGAGAATTAAGAGACTGTTTCTTTTCCATAATAAGCATTACAATTAAAAACCATCTTGTACTTTGTGCCCCTCTCTGATATCCCAGGCTGCCACCAAAATGCAATGTTTGCATTTTTTTAAAACTACCTGAAATTTGGCATATACTTACCTATAGAAAAATGCATCTGAAAAGCAGAGTGGGATGTATTAAATGTTTTACATCACTGGTAATATACCAGCCTTAGGTATTATTCACTCCTGAAGGAAGAAACTACTAAACCTTATCTCTTAGTCTTACAACAACACTTGCTCACACAACGTGCTCTCCCTGCAAAGACACCTGCAGGCTTTAGAAAGAATTTGTCTGGGAACGTTCTAAAATGTTTCCCTCTCTCTACACTGCTTTTGAAAACAGTCACAGTAAGTGAGGTCTCTCTTAATGCATCCCTCATCAAAGAATCACAGGATAGGCACTGCAGACAGGAAGAGCAGTGAAATTAAATAGATTTTGACAACTTGCTGGTTCCCTGATTTTGTTCAGTTTTAGAGGAAGGGAAAACCCCACCACCTGACACCGGAATAGACAGGGAACAGCATCTTTTGCACACACAGGCAGCTTCTTCCAAGAGATGAAAGTTCAGGACACCATGTCTCACAACACAAAGTATGCTCACAGTTTGGGTCATTTTTAACAAGTGCAGTTTGATGAGATATTATAATCTTGGTGTTATGCACAAAAATTTCTAAACAATAGCCAATGTTAGGTTAGACATCCACAAATGAAGGGTTGGGGGTTTTTCTTTTAACACTTTGCATTTTCACAGTTGCGCGATCATTTAAAATTTGAAAGAAAGAAATGTACCAAAACATTTGAAATCTTTACACAATCTTTTTCATTTTATAAATGAAACGTAAAGTCACCTGAAAACCACTGACCTTTTCTAATTTTTCAAAGTGTTCTCTGAGGAACTTCATGGGTCGATCTGGCTTTGCTATACAGAGGTTTACAATGCATTCTTTTAAAATCTGTTGGATGTTGTGTTTCTGAACATAGAGTTCACATCCCTTCAGGCTCTCATCTTCTTCCACATTGCAGGAAGCAGCAGCAGCCATCTTCAGGCTTGTAAACAGAAAACACGACCTAGGTAAGAAAATGGTGCAAGAAAGAGATAAGAGACAGTTCCCAAATCCTTTGTCAGAGAGAGCTGAAGGAGGAAAAACATTTTAATATTGCCTGTTGCCTATTCAGGACCTATTGAATTTGAATGTCTTAATGTTCTGGGGCTGTACATGGAAATGCTGAACTGTGTCATCTTTGTATGGTCAACATCCCACTAAGTACAAAAAGAGGATTTTAACTCCTAGATAGTGATCAATCTTTAGAAAAAAACAACAAACCGGTGAAATTAACCATACGAGGTAAGGAGTTCCAAAGACACTATTAAATGACGGCGTAAAGCCTTGCTTTTCTCTCCCCGTGAAGACCCCCTCCTGTCACCAGAAACCCAGCTTTCTGCTACAGAGATTTTTGGACAATTTTAGCATCTCTCCCTTTCCCAGCCAGCGACCCTTCGCGGCCCCGGGGAAACTGGGGAGGAGCGGGCAGAGCCCCCCGAAGGGAAGTGAGCCCTCCAAAGGGAAGTTCGGTGACACGGGGAGAGAACAGCCCCAAACCCTCCTTCTTTCCCCCAGCGAGGTTGTGACCGCTCCGTTACGAGCCCAGAACGCCAGGGCAGCTTTACCCCGGCCCCGGCCGCTCTGCCCGGCTCTGTGCATGCCGGGGGGCGGCCGGGGCTGTGCGGGGCTGTGCGGGGCAGGCCCCGGGCGGTTCCGAGCTCCGGGGAAGCGCTCCGAGCCCGGCCGGGCCATTCTGCCGCCCCTGTCCCTGTCCCTGCCCCGGTCCCGCCGCACCGCTCCGCGCCCGGCCGGGCCCGGGGAACGGAGGGGCCGGTAAATACCTGGTGACCGGAGCCGGCTGAGCGGCGGCGCCTCCTCTGTCCTTGCCGGCGCTGGAGGCGGGGGAAGCCGCTCCCCCGCCGGTATCCGCACTGCAGCCGCCGCCGCCTCCGCTCCTGCCCGCCCGCTCGCCCGGGGCCGCGGGGCGCCGCGGGGACCCTCCTCCCGCTCCCGCACAAAGGCTCCGGCTCCGCCGCCGCTCGCCCGCAGGAAGTGCCGCCACCGTCACTCACCGGCGGGCGCGGCCTCCACCGCCGCCTCCGCCGAGAGGCGGCACGGACCCCTCCGCCCCGAACCGGACCGACCCCTCCGCTCCGAGTGGCACCGACCCCTCTACTCCGAACCGCACGGACCCCTCCGCTCCGAACCGCACCGCACGGACCCGCTCCGAACCGCACGCACCCACAGGGGATGGAAGGACCTGGCCTGGCTGCTCCGCACCGCCAGGCTGGCCGGGGAAGACGGGCCTGGCCACAATGGACAGTGGCCTGGCCATTAAGTACAAGCCTGGCCACGAAGGACAGCCTGGATGTGTAAAGTGGCCAGACCATGAAGGATGGGTATGGCCATGAAGGATGGGCATGGTCATGAAGGACAATAGCCTGGCTATGACATCTGGCCTGGCCAGGAAGGATGGCTTGGGCACAGAGGACAACCTGGCCATGAAACATGTCCTGACCATCATGGATGATGAGCTGGCCGCCAGGGACAGGCTGCTGAGCCAAGGCAGGCGCACCGCAGCGCTGTCTGTGGCACGGGAGCCGCCAGCCCTGCTGTGCACCCACAGCTCGGGAAGGGCAGCGCACCAGCTCTGTCCGTGGGTATTTAGAGCAAAGCCATCACACCCAGAAGCACATCTATGGAAGGCCATGAGGAGTGTGGTCACAGCTGGGACTCAGCCATAGACCAGCACGTGCTGTCAAGAATACTCCGATGCACGCTTGTATTCCTTCTTGTTCCCAGGAAATTCACATCCGTGGTTCCCATAGAATAAAGGGTGAAACGGGACTCCGAAAGATCACAGTCAAGCTAGGAGAAGCATAACAAGAGAATAAACTCTGCTGGTAAACACAGGGCTATTTTAAAAGAATAAATTTGAATTAGTTCTATAGTTTATTGCACTTCAGATTCGGTGTGATCACTCAAGAAAAGGGCCCTGAGAATCCTTTTGGTTTGATGTGTGTTCCTTGCAGTCACCAGAATAGAGAACAAAAACATGAGGTTGTGTAAAGTACATGTAAGCACAATATGAACACAATGTATATACACATTAGCTAACATAAATAAACTCTAAAAAGTATATAACGCTGTTACAGAAACTGGCGACTTCCTGCCCGTGCTGTTTGATCCCTCCAGAGAAAAAGCAGCAGGGGAAGTGATATATGTGAAAGTGGCCGGGCACGGAGCCTCCGGCGCTGCTGCCTTCCCGTTCCCCTCAGCCCTCCCACCACCCGCGGGCTTTTCCCAGCTTTGCACCGCTCGTTCCCCGTGATACAGCAGCGGGTCCCCGCTGCCGGTACCGGCTCAGCCCTCTGAGCCCTCCGCCCGCCTCCCCGCGCTCGGCCGAGGGGCCCGGGGCGCGGCGGAGGCGGCTGTCACCCCGCTCCGCCCTCGTCCCCTGTCCTAGCCCTGCCCCCTCACTCCGGTTCGGTCCCCCCCTTCTATCTCTGTCCTTGTCCCCTCTGTGTCCCTGTCCCCCGCTCTATCCCTGTCGCCCTCTCTGTCTCTGTCCCCGTCTCTTTCCCACGCTCTGTCCATGTCCCTCCGCTCTATCCCATTCCCCGGCTCTGTCCCTCGGCTCTGTCCCTGTCCCGGTGTCTGTCCCTGTCCCGGTCTCTCTCCGTGTCCCGGTGTCTGTCCCTGTCCCGGTCTCTCTCCGTGTCCCGGTGTCTGTCCCTGTCCCGGTCTCCGTCCCTCGGCTCTGTTCCTGTCCCGGTGTCTGTCTCTGTTCCCCTCTCTCCCTGTCCCGATGTCTGTCCCTGTCCCGGTGTCTGTCCGTGTCCCCGTGTCTGTCCGTATCCCTGTCCTAGTGTCTGTCCCTGTTCCCCTCTCTGTCCGTGTCCCGGTGTCTGTCCCTGTCCCGGTGTCTGTCCCTGTCCCAGTGTCTGTCCCTGTCCCGGTGTCTGTCCCTGTTCCCCTCTCTGTCCCTGTCCCGGTCTCTATCCGTGTCCCGGTGTCTGTCCCTGTCCCGGTGTCTGTCCGTGTCCCTGTCCCGGTGTCTGTCCCTGTTCCCCTCTCTGTCCCTGTTCCCCTCTCTGTCCCTGTCCCAGTGTCTGTCCCTGTCCCGGTGTCTGTCCGTGTCCCGGTGTCTGTCCCTGTTCCCCTCTCTGTCCCTGTCCCGGTGTCTGTCCGTGTTCCGCTGTCTGTCCGTGTCCCGGTGTCTGTCCCTGACCCGGTGTCTGTCCGTGTCCCTGTCCCGGTGTCTGTCCCTGTTCCCCTCTCTGTCCCTGTCCCGGTGTCTGTCCGTGTCTCGCTGTCTGTCCCTGTTCCCCTCTCTGTCCCTGTCCCGGTGTCTGTCCGTGTCTCGCTGTCTGTCCCTGTTCCCCTCTCTGTCCGTGTCCCGGTGTCTGTCCGTGTCCCGGTGTCTGTCCCTGTTGCCCTCTCTGTCCCTGTCCCGGTGTCTGTCCGTGTCCCGCTGTCTGTCCCTGTCCCGGTGTCTGTCCCTGTCCCTGTGTCTGTCCCAGTCCCGGTCTCTGTCCCTGTCCCGGTGTCTGTCCCTGTCCCGGTGTCTGTCCGTGTCCCGCTGTCTGTCCCTGTCCCGGTGTCTGTCCCTGTCCCGCTGTCTGTCCGTGTCCCGCTGTCTGTCCCTGTCCCGGTGTCTGTCCGTGTCCCGCTGTCTGTCCGTGTCCCGCTGTCTGTCCCTGTCCCGGTGTCTGTCCGTGTCCCTGGGTCTGTCCGTGTCCCGCTGTCTGTCCCTGTTCCCCTCTCTGTCCCCGGTATGGCCGTAAAGCGCGCGCTCTCCGTCGCAAACGCCCCGCGCGTCCCTGGCGACGCTGCCGCGGCTCCGCGGTGCCGGGAACATGGCGGGGGCCGAAGCGGCGGCCGCGGTGTCGCAGGCGCTGGCGCGGCCCCTGAGCCTCCTCCAGCAGCCCGACTGCGGCCGGGCGGCGCGGCTGCGGGCGCTGGAGGACATCCGCGCCGAGCTGCAGGGCCGGCCGCTGCCGGGCGCGGTGCTGCAGGAGGTGTTCGCGGCGCGGCTGCTGCGGCCGCTGTCGCGCTGCCTGGCGGGGGACGCGGCGGAGCGGTGCCGGGAGCTCGCCCTGGAGCTGCTCCGCCACGGGCTCAGCCACGGCGAGCGGCCCTGCGAGGCGCTGCCCGTGCTGCTGCCGGCCCTGGCCCAGCGGCTCTGCTCGCCGCAGGGCGCGGAGCCCAGCGAGGAGCTGCGGCTCGGCCTCGTGCAGCTGCTGAGCCTCCTGCTGCAGCGCTGCGGCGCCTCCGTGGCCCCCTACCTCGGCGACATCGCCCGCATCCTCCAGGCCACCCTCCTCGACCACTATGCCGAGGTCCGGCGGGAAAGTTGCGGGTGTGCCGTGGCCTGCGCCCGGGCCGTGCCAGGTGGGGCTGAGGGTTGGGCAGCGGGGGGATGATGTGATGGGGGCTGAGGAGCGGACGCAAGGAGGGAACAGGGATGCAGGCAGGAGAGAGATGAGAGGTCGCGCACACCGTCACAGGTGTGCTTTACAGGGTTTGGAGGATCTCTTGGAGAGGATCCATGCCAGGAGTGTAGGCTGAGCTCTTACGTGTGGGTAGTAGCAGGAGGAGGGGCTAGGGGAGGGTATGTGGGCCGTGTTCAGCTCTGATACTGGATAAAGTTAAAGCTGCCTGCTACATAAACACAGCAACATTAGTCAGGCTGCTGTTCATAGTGTTACAGAAATCATGTTGCTCCAGATCTGTCACTCACATAGAGAAAGAAATAGAATTACAGAACAGCGTTAACCTCCCACCCAAATGCATTAGTCCACCCAAAATCATCTTGTAGTGCCGGCCCCAGCAACTGTTGGGTGTCATGGATCAGAGAGTGGTTTGGGTTTGAAGGGACCTTAAAGATCATCTAGTTCCAACCCCTTACCATGGACAGGGATGCTGCCCACTATGGGAACTCACGTGGTTGATGTTTCTGCCTTTCTGCCCTAACAGAGCACTTCCATATGCAGTCAGAGTCTCTGATAAAACCCTTAATGCAGACAATTTCCCACCAACACTACAGAGTTCGTGTTGATGTGATTCAGGCCACTGGAGCAGTGATACAGTTTGGGAGTGGAAAGTCTGTGGATGATGTCCTGTCTCATCTGGCCCAGAGATTATTTGATGAGATTCCCAAGGTGTGCTTTTCTTCCTTCTTTCCTCAGTATTTATTTTAAATCTGTTTAAAACCCATCCCATGGGTGGCTTTCTTGGTGTTTCTCTCCCTGCTTCCCTAATTTTCAGCTGTCATGCATTCAGCTGAGGTCTGTATATATGTTTGTCATGGTTTAATCCCAGACAGAAATTAAGGACCACACAGCCCCTTGCTCACTCCCAGCTCATGTCACCTGTCCTGGCATTGCTCCCTCAGCTGTTTGTGCAGCTCCTCACTAGCAGAGCTTGAGACACCCAAAAGTCCTTGACTTAGGGTAAATTCTACTTAGCAACAAGTAAACATCAGTGTGTTACCAGCATTGTTCTCGTACTAAATCCAAAAAGTAGCACCATACCAGCTGCTAACATGAGCTCTGTCCCAGCTGAAACCAGGACAATGTCCCACCCAGCCTTTATCAGTTGTAAGCTATCCCAGACCAAGGCTGGTGGCTGCTGTCTAGTTCAGCAGGGTGTTGATTGTAGGTACCTTTTTGTTCTATGGGTGCCTTCAATTCTGTCTTAAATTCTCTGTCACATCTCTCTGGGCCTTAATTCTATGGCCTTTTCAGATCCTTAACAAACATGGTATGGGTCCCTTTATAAGATGCAACTGAAGCAGTAATTTTAAAAGTAAGCATTCCTTTGTAGTAAACAGAGAAAATTTCCTTCCAAAGATGTGCTTGGCTAGATGCAAATTCCAGGGAAATGTACATTTCTTACATTCTCAGGAAGGAATTAAGCACGAGAATTTAGTTTTCTGAGTTAGGTTTGTATCTTGTCTTCCTCTCAGAGCTGTGCTTTTGTGCAGCAGTCTAAGACTGACTAAGCCAGAGTGAAAAATGAGAAAAAAGAAGCATCCTTAAGATGCTTCCTGCAAGTGAGGAAATGCTGAGTTCTTGTAATTTATTCTGAGACTATTGATGTGCTTCTCGTGGTCTTATATACAGAGAGCAAATACTATTTTTAGTATTTTTCTGTTATTTTCCTGACACATTTAAAATAGGTTTTTTGTATCCCTGTAGGTACGGCATGCTGTAACAACTGTCATTGGAGAATGGTTGTTGCACCTACGAGACAGATACTCATATTTTCACAAGCTGATCCCTCTGTTACTTGGCAGCTTTAGTGATGAAATTCCTGAAAATATGTAAGTAGAACATACTTTCTTTTTTTCTTTTTTTTTTTTTTTTCCCCTCAAATAGATGTCAAAGAAGTGTTCCTAAGTTCATAGATGTCTTGCTTGGAGGACAAAACTCCCACTTTTGTTTGTTTGTTTGCTTTTTCTTAGACTGAAAATGTTAGCATTGTCTACAGTAACTTTTGTTATACTGTCCTTTTATGCTACATTCAATTAAGTGTGAGAGAAAAAAAGACAGGGGTGGACAGAGGCAGAATTATGCTTTGGAAGAAGAGGCCTCTGTCCACTGAGTACAAAAGAAGCATAAACTCTCAACTTAATGTGCCTAGGCTGAAGGGCAGGAATGCTTCCCATCCTTCCAGGTGAATTTAAGTAGGCAACTTTTCCGGAAGTCTCATTTTAAACTGCTTTTCTTTTGGGGGCTTGGTGGTATAAAACTCTTATTTTATATCTAGGAAACTGGCTTGGACCTATTGGGAAAAGATAGGCTTGCAGTGGGAGAAAGAGAATGAAGAAGATTTGAAGGATAAGATGGATTTTAGTGTTTCACCATCTCATTATCCCAAAGGAGGTGAGTGTTGTGCTGAAAGTGGGTTTTGCTTGCTGAATAATCTCTAAGAGCTGCAGTGCAGTACTGACAGCAGAGCAGGATGTGTAATATTCATTACAACATGTAATATTAATGTAGAGAGGTACCACATATAAAAAATATAATAGATATAATTTATTTATATAAGATTATTTAAATTATTCCTGTTAAGTTTAAGTTTTAAAAACTGATTGTTCAATAACCTCATTAATTTTTTTCTTTTCATTAACCCAAAAATTCATTTTGGAGAATGTAAATGAGGCTGCCTATGCTGGAAAAAAGGTTAAGCAGTGGTGCAGAAACAGCAGTAAGTTCTACATCAACCAGCAGCCAGGTGCACAGTGGGCACAGAAATGACTGGAAAGGAAGGCAGGAGGAAAGAACCCGTGAGCTGAGTCCTTGAGTAATGAGTGCTGGTCACAGCATTAATGATCCACATAATTGCTGTGGAAGAAAAATTTGCAATGAAATTATTTCAGACTTCTCTGTGAGACACTGGGATGCTACCTAAAATCTGCCAGTGTACATGAAGAATGTGGGAACAGAGTAATTTCCTTTCTTATACACAAAAGCCCCAAGATATGCAGAATGGATAGTTTACTTTTTAGTAGCATATGATTTATAGGTGGCTTTCAAACGTTGTGTTTGCAGTAGCTTGAAGCTTGTTTCCTGTCTTGGGTTCACAAAGTTAATGTTTAAAAATATGCATATGGAAGTTGGGGGGAGAGAGAGTTTAACTGGCTCATTTATTGATTTCTATGCTCATATTTAACTGAACAAAAACTCTTTTGGTGTGAAAGAACAGGTTCATGCTTGACTTGTGCCTACATGACAATCACATCACAGAATACCCAGCAGCAAAACCCTTTCCATGACAGTGGGTTCCGGAGTTCTTTCTTCTTTGAAATTACACTTCTTTTTTTTCTTTAAAGTTGTTTTACTCAGTGATGGTTGAATGAAAGGGGAAGTGCTTCATAATGGTGACTGGTTTGACAGAACTGTTTAGCTTTGAAGGCAGGCAAGTTGATCTGTCATCCTTCCCAATCTTTTTTCTTTCCTCCTTATTTTATACATAAGTTTACCTCGGGGGTTTGGAAATGCTAAAGAACACTTTTACTTCCACTAGTCATGGCAGAAACATATTTCTTCTTCTGGCAGTCAGGGAATCTTTTAACAGACATAAACTGATGAAGTTGAGTGTCTAAGCTCCAGTCACTTATTTTGCAATGGCCATGATATAGTGAAGGCCATAAAAGGTTTGATATCGCTGTCCTTGGAACAGTGATTACCATTTGTACAGCTGATGGGGTTACCTCGGTCAGTTTTCTCTTGATGTGTGTTGGGGTTTGTGTGTGTAAGCTTTTTTGGTGGGGCTTTTTAGAAAGTGACATCTACCAATTACTTCATAATAAATGATGTGTGATCTCCCAGATAATCTTCTTAGCACAATAAATATGCTTCGTGAATTTGGGCAGCATTCCAGCCCTACATTAAACTGAATTTTCATGCATTTTTCTTGGTAGAATGATGCAGTTAAGGCTTGAATGTGACATGTGTGTGTATTTATATATATGCACATGTAACTAAAGAATATTTTAAAGAAATGACCTGATAATTTTGGACTTGACTCCCAATTTAATGGTGACTTTTAGGTATCATTTCTTGCTGCTTGTCTTTACTTCAAAATTGTAAGTCTTATTAATAGTCAGGCTTGATGTGACAAATAGAAGAAAAATCAGGGGAAAGGATGATTGGCTGCTTAATCCTACAGGTACAAAACTTTATCAGAGACACTAATACACCTTAGTTCTGAGTTATAATTTGTGGTGTCCTACCACAGACTGTGTATGGTTGTTACTGTATGTGTCCTTTCTGTTTGCTCTCCATGAACATTTGGTTGGTTTGGTTTTTTTGGGAGGGAGGTTTGTGTTGGGTTTGTTTATTTTTTTAATATGATAATGATGTATTTTAGCAATTTTTTTATTTTTAGCCATTTCTTCTGACTTAGGTGTACTGGAATATTTTTTTCCAACTATGAGTCTGTAGTAGATTTTACTTAAGTGGCTTTGTCCAGCTGTCAGACTAATGGAGCTGCTGTAGGAGCCCCCTGCTTTGATCTCCCAGTGACAGATCCTGCAGGTCAGGGGGGACCAGAGGGAGATTCATACCTGGTGTCATCCAGCCAACTGCACAGCTTGCACTGAGCCCCAGCACTCATTGCCTCAGGATACAGGTGCAGACAGTTTATAGCAGGGAAGTCTTTGACAGGAGTAGCTACAGGGATAAATGCCTGCATTTGAACATCTGAAATGAAGGAATTGCTGATAAAGGATGGTCCAAATTCTTCAAACAAAATTCTGCCTCGGGTCAAATAGGATGCCAGTCTGTATTTGCTGTCTCAAGTTGATTTTTTATTTGACCTTTTGCTACTCATTGTCAGTTTTCATAATCCAAAATGTTTCCTCCATTGACAAAAGAAGCAGCAATTCATGTCCTGATGCTTATTTTTTTCCCCTAGTTAGGTATTTCATAGGTATTTCTAAGCCTTTGGTATCCTCAGACCATTTACTTTAGTCAGTTTTCCTGTTAGCATTTGTAGTTACACAGGCCAGTGCAGGAAAATATCCTGAGACAGCTCAGTCATTTTCTTCCTGAGCCTTAACAGGAGAACTCTGTATCAGAAATAAAAAATGTACTCACACATTCAGTGTATTTTGACACCTCATAATGAATGATGTCTCCTTCTTAAAACAGCATGTGAACATTGTGAGTGGCAATTATGAAATCATGGTTCTCAAAGAACAGCTTCTCAGATTTTGTTTGTATAAGCATATACAGTGTTAAGCAAAGAAAATAGACCGTAGGGAAAAAACAATCACGAAAAAAGTTTATTGCTGTTGTTTGGAAAGGACTGTCACAGCTTTATCTGTAAAGTACAGAGGAGGATGTTTGTTAGATGCTTGTGATATTGGTCAAGTTGCTTTTCTTAATCTCAGTGATTTATAAATTAACTAACACGTAAATTTGATGATTACCAAGACAGTACAGTGGGCATTTGTTGGGAAAGGTAAGTTGATTAGTTCTCCAGAAGTCTGCATCCTTTGTTGAGGCAGGGAATATGTATTTGTAACACTTCAGGGTTCTGTTTAAAATCAAAAGATAACCACAAAAACTCACTTTCCACAAAGTCGTTACAAATTAAATTCAGTCTTAAGAAAAAAAACCATATCCCTCCCAACTCCTGTATCATCTTCCATACCATTTTCAATGTACTAGTGAATTTTGAATTGAGTCATTGAAGAGGCACTTCAGTGAGCTGCTTTTCCTGGAAAAGCCTTAGAAAGGAGATTATATAATAGCTGTGATTTTTAAACCACTATCAGTTTGTTGGCCTGATCTATTGCACAGCATCTGTACAAGCCATAGTTCTGTGCCCTTTCTGCCTTCAATTTGCCAGATACACTTTTAACCTTTTCCTTTAGAGGGCACAATTGACATTGTCTGTTTTACTGCTGCTCATGTCCTCTGGACTATTTGTGACTTCTACCTTTCTTTCCTCCTCCAAATTATATTTAACTCAGCATTTGCATGCAAAAGTCTTTCTTCTGTTTATCTCTGTGTGTTTCAGTTTATTTTTCATGGGATTTGTGTTGCTATCAAAATTAAAAGGAAATTATTGAGCTGTGTTTTCCACAGTGGGTAAACACACATTCAGTTTCAATTCTCTTTCTCTTCTCCTTCTGTAAACATTTTAAAACACGATATCTAAATCACCATCCAGTAATAAATACATAAATATTCAAAGAGCTGTGTGGAGTTTTAATTCTGCAATATATATTAAAGTAATGCAACTTGCACCAGTAAATTCCTCAGCAGCATTTGGAATATTTTTTTCTATGCTGAAGCAGACACCCAGAGCTCTTACCTTGCAGCTTTTAAACTTTTATGAGGATTATTAAAAGGCTTTTCCTTTGATATTTCTTTTTGGGTTGTTTTTGTTTCTTCTAGAGACTCGACCAGGACTGGGTTGTCGGGAACTTGTGTCGAGAAACCTCTCCAAAATTCTCCCAGGTCTCTGTCATGATATAACAGACTGGGTTGAAAGCACAAGAATCAAAGCATCCCAGCTCCTGTACACATTACTGCTGCATGCAGAGGATCACATCACCCAGCACATGGAGCTACTGCTTAGAACTCTGTACCAAGCGTGCTTGGATGAAGAAAGTGAAGTGGTTAAAAATGTAAGTTTGATCTGTTAAAGTAGCTGTTGTACACAGAATAAAGACTTTATAGACTTCAGTCTGTCTTCTGAAGGTTGACTTTTCCTTAGGTCACTGGTAATTGTCCATGACTGAAGGATCAGGCTCAGGTTTTTTATGGATGTTAAAAACATGTGAACAGTATACTTTGCTATTGTGTTAAAATAAACGTATGCTTCTATTATTGGTATGGAGGCCAATAGTAAAGTTATTTAAATACTGTTCAGTTTGTATGCCAGCCCCATGAAGCATCGATAATAATCTCTCTGAAAATTATATGCAGTGGATTAGAGTGTAAAAGCCTTGGGGCAACAAATTCAAGGTAAAAAAATGTGCAGGTCATGCCCTTTCAAGTTAATTTCACTTATCTCCCCCTGCTCCATAATCCAACCATATATTGAGGTATGTTTATTCCATGTGATACCCATATTCAGTGTTTGAATCCTTGACTTACTGCTTGGAAAATGCAGAGGGGTTTTGTAAGGAATAGTTAGTTTCATCTTTTGTAACAGTTGAGTCTTTCAACACTTTGATCAACAACCCAGTAAAACAGATGCAGCTGAAGACATGAGATACATTTAGCAAAAGAAAGACAGGTGGTACAAATGCTTTTACAATTTTAAGATAAAATTTTCTGTTCCTATTTCTACGCAAGGAAGAGGACATATGTATAACAAAAATATATCCATGTAACTTACTTCAAAGTTACAAATTTTATTGCTGTGGGAAATTGGAAGAATGTGTTCTGCTTACTAGATGCAGGCAGTCCATCCAAATGGCGAACCCTAAATTAGGTTTTTCTTTAGGTTCCTGCTCTCAGTTGGGCTATAAGAAAACATAAAAAATTGGGACAGTAAGACCATGTAGCCCTGCTGTCCGTGTCAAATTTCCTATCAAGTGCTTATTGCTATAAATCTAAATTCAAAAGTCTGTGTTCAAGAAGCACATAGCTGTCCCTGCCTTTTTGTCTCTTGGGATTCCACCACTAATATTCTCACAGGTGCTTGCTTCTAAGAGATTTATTCCCTGTTAGGAGATGATTTCAGTATTTAATTTTACTTTTCCTTGTGCCAAACATAAGATTCAGCAACTTTGGTCTTGAATGCCTTTTATCTCTTAAGTGATGCTGCTTCCCAGGGTACTGTGATAACCTCCTGTACGGTTTGTCACTGTAGAAACCCATTTCAGAGCAGCCACCAACCCGGAAAATGTCCATATCTTTCTCCAGCCTAGTAATACCAAATGATATCCTTTCAATTTTTTACCCTGTTAAAATGAGTAAATGGATCCATACAAATGTATCAAATCATATTTTTGAACTCTGTAATTGTATTGTCCAGTTTTCAGAGCACTAAGAGTCTTTTTCTTTCTCTGTGGCAAATATGGAGGAGGATGGTGCTCACATCTACACAGAGTATGTTACAACTCCTTTGAGTCTTATCTTTGTGAAAAGAAACAGCTCTATACAGTGCAGATTTAAACTATAGAACTCATGACTATGTGCTTCCATTGAGACTAAAAAAACTAGCATGATTCAAGTGTTAATTAGGTACCAAAAAAAGTCATAGCTAAATCACTAGACTAAAAATGATAGAGAAAGGGAGATAAGCTTTCGTGTTTGGGGAAATGAGCCAATCATTAAATCCATGGGATAGGAAGAAGTGTTCCTGTTGCAGCAGTAGTTGATTGTTTTTTTATTCATGCACATGATTGTAAGCATTGGGCATCAGTGAGGCAGTAAGCACTGGTGTGGTGGTTTTTTATGTGGAATACAACATCCTGATCCGTCTGCAAGGCAGGGATCAATGGGTGTCACTGTCATGGGGAACACACAGTAATTTAAGCCTTTTCAGTTAAAAGAAGTAAGATGGAAAGCAGTGGGCAGTTCCCCCGTGGCATTGCTTCCACACTTAACTGGATCTGTAATGTCAGCTTCAAGGTATAGTACAATAACAAAAGATTCCTCCCTCAGGTTTTTATAGTTACAGCTTTTAATAAACGGGGGGTGGTGCATTAAGGGCAAGCCTCAGAACAGCATTTGAGGGACAAAATGCTAAACCACTAAATGTGCAACATCTGGTTATTCTAAATTGGAAACTTTATTACAGTGAAGTTGTACACTTTGTTTCCGTGCACTGCTTTCTCATGGAAGTTTGTCTGATGTGGGGAAGGCTGCTTGCATGCCTTATCATGTGCTTACTGAACACGTCAAGAAAATTTCTTCATGCATATAATCATTACTGAGTGAGTGGAAAAGGCCTACAAGGCAACTGCTGAAGCATTTAAAATAACAGCTGGAATCATAAAAAGAAAAAGGCTATGATATGTTGAATGGTCTTTGTGTTTTCAGGAAAATCCTCAAGTTATTCCTGTTCTTTTTTCAGAGTGTGAAAGCAGCAGAATTGATTGGAACGTTTGTCAGCCCTAAGGTGTCTTTGAAATTAATCACCTCAGCCTTTGGGCAGACACCCAAAGCATCCTGTGTAATGGTTCTGGCTGCAGTGATTCGAGGTAGCCCAAAAGAAATCTTACAGCCTCATGTGGCCCAGCTTGGCAACACACTGTCACAGGCTGGAGTCTGTCAGCGCTCTGAAGAGGTAAGGAAAGCTGGAAAACACGCAGCAGGATACAGGCTTTGACCAAACTATTTTTTCGCTTATTCTCCCTAAATGCTCCCATTCCTATCCCTCCCTTGCACACCTATCTCAGGATATAGTTGTGGTTGTGTGTCTGAGACAAAACAGGAGCTTCCCCATTCTTCCTGGCCCATGTTGTGGTCTCCTGGGCAAATCTGGTGCTTCCAAAAACTTACCGACAGTCCACCCTCTCAGCAGATGTAGGTTCAGGTTTGAGAACTGCTGTAAAAAAGACTTCACATAGTGGTAAGACAATGAAGAGGCAAGGCAGGGAGAGAAGCAGATGTACTGTACTAGCAAAGGACTACCTTAGCTGGTCCTGAGGCAGAGTTTAACTCATGTTTTGAAATTCCTTGTGTTCACAATCCAAACAAGATCGTGCATTTCAATGCTCATCAATAAAAATGACTGAAAATTTTTTATAGTCTATTGTAATCGGCATGTCAGGTTTCCTAAGATTCCCTCTTAATGTTACCAGATTTTTGTTTTCTATTCTTATTTTCCATTTTAAAAGGAAGGTACCAGTACTTTATGTGTACATTTAGGAGCATGTTTTGTAAACTTTTGACCTTGGTTGCTGCTCTTGAGTGAAAGACTAGAAGGAAGACCTTTATCAATTAGAAATTCACTTCCAAGTCTATCCTTAGTTAATAGCTGAGCCCGAAGACCATTTTTATTTTACCATTTGAAGAATATTCATCAATTGCTATATAAGGAGATGAGAGATTCTCTTAAACACAGAATGGATATTTTTTAACCTGCAGGATTTTTTTTCCCTTCCTGTGTTCAAATGTAGAAATAGATCTGTTAGATGTGCACAAGAGGAATCCCTGTAATATTCCCCACAAATGAAATCCTGGCTTTCATTCCACCAGAAGTTTGTTAGACCTCTGCTGTTAAGATGACCAAAAAAGGGCCAGTGCTGTGCCTTGAGGAACTCTGACTTCATGTCAGATGTAGGCTTCCCTTAAAACAGTTACTCATGTGTGCAGACTGAATCTGGCCTAATTGTCTTTTTGAGCCAATGTAAGATATATATATCAAGTTCTTCCCTCATTAGGTTTCTTCCCTAATGGAATATGTACCAGTGATGCAGGAATTATCTTAATCTCCATGAAGCCCGTGGTGATTAGGAGCTCATATAAGTGGAAGCACTAAAACCTGATTGTTCAAATAACAATTCCCTGAGGTATATCTGCGAAATTGCTGTGAGGTTTAAGCTTACCACTTCCATTGGCATTAGCTCCAGGAGTCAGATCCATCTGCAGCTGAAGGTTTGGCAGAATTGTTCCAGCCTTTAGTCCTGGAAAACAATCTCTCTCTATTTTAGCCAGCAAATGCTGCAGAGGCACTGTTTAGCTAAGGATTGACCACGTCTGTGAGATTAATAACACTTATGGCTAACCTATTCCTAGACTTGATTTATTTCTTGGGAGTAAATTTGTAACAATGGCTCCTTCTGTTCCCTGACAGTTTCATGAATATCTGATGCACTTTATCATAGAAGTCATGGCAAACTAACTGACAACACTATTGACTTCAACTGGTATCAGCTGGATCAAGATAACATGAATTATACGGTATCAAATGAGATAAATTGGCTGAGATAAAAGCAAACGCTCAGGTTTCCTTGGTTTATGTATTTAGCTGTCATTGTTCATCCAAAACAGCCAAACATGGAATAATATTTCAAAGAGTTGTAACAAATATGTTATTAATTAACAAATTGCACTTTCAGAAAGAGAAAGTACTATCAGCAAACACTCCAAATTGCTTTGATGTTTTTATTCACCATTCACCACTGGAACCATTGTGTCATTAAGAGCAGGATCATTCATTTTGTTAACAGGACAAGGTAAATACAAACAAACAGTGTGGGAGGAAGATTATATAGTATTCTATAAAAAGTAGAATATAGGTAATTAGAAGAACTAACATGAAATTACCAATATGTTACCAATTAAGGGATTATGCAGTACTCAGATTTTATTGCTGTCATTTCCCATATCTCTCCTTTAAAGAGAATGTTACATTTGCTAAGAAAACATAGTAAATATGTGCTTTTGTTAATAAATAGGTCTTTTATATGGAGCAGCTGCTTTATTGTGTACAAGCACTAATTGAGGTGTGCCAGGAAGACTGCAAAGAAATTAGCTTGCAGCTAATGAAAGTTTTGGTGAGCATCATGGCAATACCATCTTCTCAGGACCTTAAAGAAAAGGTAAACCATGAGCTGGCTTAATATTTTGTTCTGGTTTTGTCTTTTCCTATTGATAAGACACTTTATGTAAACAGAGCCATAATTATTTGTGGGGAATATCTGTGGCTAGTCTGAGGTTTTGCATCTCTCGCTGTACAGATTGCACATGATTAATACCAGAATTAAGTCTGGAGTTGGGTTTGCAATTTGGGACAGCAGCACCTGGAGAATTATTTTTCTTCATAACTTTGATTAAAAGCTTATCAAGTTAAAATACATTCTGGTTCCAAGGAAGGCCCTCGAATTCAGTTCTATTTCGTGGTGAAAAGCATCTAGTATGGGTCTGTAGCTACAGTTACAACTAGAATTTTATTTTTCTGTGTTTAGGTTAGTTTTCAGAATAGATGGCTTGAGGTGCATTACTGGAGCATGGGAATCTTGGAGCTAGATGGGGGCAGCCATGGGGCTGGAAGAGCACTTCATTTGGGTGGGTATTAATCACCTGTCCACAGTTTAGGTAAAGTTTTGGAACAAGAAGTGTCCAAGATTTTGTGTTTGTCACTGGATTCTTCAAAGCCTTTGGCATGCTGGTGGTGCTGGTTGAACTGTTGATAATTACTCTTTAGTGGATATAAGTCACTGTGAATGTTTGGTTATATGCAGGAAAAAACTGAAATTTATTTTCTGACTATTAAAGAACCATTCACTTAGAGGTCAAGAGTACTAATAGCCTTAAAAGTGTGATGATTTCATGGTGATTTTTTAATCTTTAGCCAAAGATCAGACTGATTTTACAGTAGTTGACCTTTTTACCTCCCCACAAGAAACAAAATTTAAACGTCACAGGAATGCTTTAAAATCGAGGACAGCTGTACATGCCCTGATAATAGACGAGCTTTTTTGGCTCAGCATTATCTCACCCCCTTATTACCCCCTTATTTTTCTCTTCCTCTTTCTTCCCTGAGCTAAATATCATATAAATCAGCGAGCCATCCTCATGCAGTACAATTATGACCTATCCCAGTTGTCTTTTTTCAAGCACACACCTGAAGTGCAGTGGCTATTCTACTTCCTTTCCTCTTGCTCCCAGGCATGGTATTCCAAAGGCCCGTGTAGGATCAGTATTTATGGCCCCAGAGCTGACAGGCTGCCTCCGAGGAGGCGTTCGCTCAGAAAGCTCTGCGGAAAGAAATAAAGTGGAACAAAGCTTGAAACAAGGATTGAAAAGACTTTGCAGGTCAAAGAGGGGTGGGATGATGATCTGTCTTATGGAGAGTGGGATTTGGGGGGTGTTTGGAGGTTTTTTTGTTTGCTTGGAGGGGTTTTTTAGACAAAAATTCGGTCCGGGTAAGCCTTGGATAGATGGATCTGGAATGTTTTGTGGTATCTTGCCTGTTTGTCCCTGCAGTGGTCTATAAAGTCAGCAGTGTTCATTTAAAACCTTACAACTTCATACTCCTATGAAGAAAGCAGTTTCATGGAGATAAATCCTGATTTTCATAAACAGAAAACTTAATCTCCTGAGATTATTAAAGGTTTAAGATGTTCCTGCCGTTCCAGATGATTTTTTAAGTTGACAGTACTTTGGATGAGAATCCTTTTTCTCATTAGCCTTTCTTTCAGCTAGACACATACAAAATCTAGCAGCGAGATTACATAATTGCAATATTTCAAAATTGTCACAAAGACAAATATGGCTTGAATTTTATTTTTTTTCCAGTTATTGATTATTCTGAGACTTCAAAGTGAGCTGTACAGCTTGGAGAAGGCAAGAAGTCCCTGTTAAAATAGCTTAAGAACATGTAGAACAAAAGTATCACAGCTGCTGCACAAGTATGAATGTTTTGTTCAGAAAAGAAATCTGTATTCAGACTCAAAAGATTTGGAGTATAAACACAAATTATTCGAAATTTTGCATTATAGAACTTCAGGCTTTATTGTAAGGACACAGAAGACCACTGAGATAGTGGAGGCTGTGACCTGATGGTGAACACTCAGGCCTGGCCTGATTTTTGGCGTTGTGTCCATCGTGTTTGAGGTTGCCTGGGGCTGAGGAATGGCCCAAGACCACCAGCTGAGCACAAGGAGGAGGGTGGCTCACAGCCCCAAAGACACAGAAGCTGTATCAGTTGTTGGAGTCTGTTAGGCATGAGTCGAGCTTGTCAGGGATTTAACTGGTGACCTAAGGATAAGGTTTTATTTCATTACCACTGCCCTGTGCTATCTTGGCTCTTCTTTCAGCACACTGATTATTAGCAGGAAAATATTGTGTCGTTAAAGTTGTTAGCTTTCAAACAGAGGAAAGAAAATCACCTTTGCTATTTATTTGTATTGAAGTGTGAGACGCTGCTTAATGAGAAAATATGCATCAGTCTGCAGGCATGTTTAATTTATTCTCTATTTTTTTTGGTTTTAATTGCACTCTTGAAACCATGGAATTTACTTTAAATCATATGTGATCAATGTATTATTTTGTATCTCTTGTTCAATGGGAAAAAAATCTTGTGTGTTATGGCGGGATTATTAATGAGGAACAGTTTCTGTCCTGACACATTCTGTAAAATGCCCCAATTAATTTACAAGTAACTTATATGTAAAATATTCATTTGTCTGAGTTGTTTTGGCTGTCTGGCAGAATGCTTCCAGAAAGGAGAAATCTATTGTGCTTGAGGCAGGCAAACCTGCTTTAAGAGTAACCTTTGTCCTTAGCAAATCCTGATTTATTTTTTTTTCTTAGAATTCTCATTTATTTTCTCCACATCTGGTACTTTCATAAAAACATCTTTGTCTGGCAAGTGATTAGTCTGGAAGAGTCTAAAGGTCCTAGACATGTTTGAGCTAACTTGTGTGGTTGAGTTCAGCTTAAAAATATTAAAAATATGAGTACAATTTGTAGTTCTACTGAAGCACTTGGAATCAAATGATGTCACTCCCAGCACTGCTCTCCCTCTTTCCCTGCTGGAACTGGCCGTGCTGGCAGGCCATGTTATTCCTTTGTGAGGTTCCTAATGGTGCCTTGCTCCCCATTCTTGATTCACAGTCTACTGAAATCACCAAGACTACAGATCCTGCTTCCAGCATGCTTTTAATCTCTTCCTTGGAGAAGTTTTTTACTTCTGGTAGGAGCCTTCAGGAATTGTAAAAGCAAATTTTCTTTTGCTTTGAAATACATCTGCTGCAAATGATTAGGAAAATCTATAGGCATCCTTGCCAAGCATGCTCATGTCTGGAATTCATTTAGTAGTTCCTTTTACATGTTTCATTTGTACATGTTTTATTTGCATGTCTCATGGAGTAGTCTTAACTCTAAATATGAAGAAGATATTTCTGATGTAACAGTGAATTTTGGTACTTCAAAGCAACAGAAGTTGAGAGTTTCGAAATGAACTTGCCCAGCCACTGTAAAGAGAGAGCATCTCTCATAATTAAAACTGGGGGGAGAAAGGGGAGAGGAGAAATGCCATGTGTTCTCTTACCTGCAAAAGCAATAGTTTTTGGAAGCTGCCATAGCCTGGGATTGTGAGAAATTCCCCCTATGTTAATGTATTAAAGCGTTCTTAAATTAAGGAGAAAAATCACTACATCTTTAAAACCACTAAGAACCTTTATTGTGATGTGGTCAGTTTTTGGATAGGTCTGCATATGAATTAGAGACTCTCTCATTTTGCTGTTAGGTTGCTGTGTTCGTCATGATTTCATTTTGAAATCAGGACAAATGTTTCACTTCAAATAAAGCTTAATGAATGTAGTATAGACAGACATTAAGTATCAGTCTTGATTGTTTAATAGAAACTGAAAATCTTCCCATGTCCCTTCTGTTCTTACAGAATGAGTTTTAAAGGTTTTGGTTTGGTTTTTTTTTAATGGTTTCAGTTAAGTATCCTGTCTCCGTTTTAACAGGTGGAGAAAACAATGTCTTCATTAGCTGAAGTGCAGCAATTAGAAAGTTTTCATTGTCTCTACAAGCAGCACATAATTCAGCTGATGGAGTGGGTTTCAGTGTCATGTGAAGGGTGGACCTGCTATTCCCCAGAAGTGTTGCAGTTCGAGGTCATCACAACCCATTCAGGTACGACTTACTTAGTTCCAGAAAATATCCACTCAGAATCTCCACAGCCTGCAGCCAGCTTGTGTTTAGTAATGAACAGTGTAACATTCAGAACCTTCACAAGAACACAATGGAAAGCAAAAGAAATCTTGAAGCAGCTCATATTCCCGAAGATTCCATGGCTGCAGGGAGAATTCTAAAAGCACTTAAGGAAAAGTGCACTTTCAGGTGAATGATATAGGTGAAGATTAAGAGGAGACAAACTGTTGTACCTTGTGTCCAAAAATCCATCTCTTTTTTTTCCATCTATTCACTAGTCTTTCAGAGGACACCACCTGTCTCTAACAAACACTTCCTCACTGTTGCTCTCCGGCACGTGGCTGTGCAGAGGTTAGGGACACACTCTGGTGTACATCTCACGTAGCTTCAGTGCTGCACACTGAGCACTCCTCTGCCACAGCTCCCCACGTGGCATCTCCAGCAAGGGACATGGTGACAGGCAGTGCTTTTCACCTACACACCCATTTTAAGGTTATTAAAATGGCAAGTCCTGTTTATTTGTTTTTTCTTTTCTGTTGGTTGAAAGGGGGATGGAGACAGCCACTTCAGTGAAGTATCACTGTGGCTGCTGCACATAGATGTGGACAGGTATGTTTTAAAGGAACGTATCTTCTATGTTTAACCCTTGAATCTCAAAAAAACTCACATCAAACCTATGTGAAGCACCCACTTGCTGGTTTGTGCAGCAACCAGCATAAGTACTTTTTTGGTTTTCAACTGTGGAAAGAACAAGAAGTTACTTCAGCACAAGATTTGAGAGGCCAACTTTTCTGTATATTTGTGCTCCCATGTCCATGACTGAGGGACTGCTAGACAGTTGTCTCTGTTTTCCTTAATGCTAAATAAATCATCAAATGTCTGGGCAAACATTTTGGCTTGCACCCAACACTGGTAATATGCTATTGTCTGTGTTTTCTGTCTGACACGGCAGCTCCTGGAGCTATTTTTTTTTCTTTCTTTTCATTCCCACACATAATGTTGTTTTTAATCAATTTAATCAGCTTTACTCAATTCATATTTCTCAGTTTTTGCTGTTTTCCAGGAGCGTATGCTTAAGTTGAAATTAGCAATGTCGTTTATTTTGTTTATTTTCCATCTGTTGAATTTGCTGTTATCAGTTTGATGTAGTAGTAGTATCTTGTGAATGTCTCAGAACTCCCATGAAGCAATGTATCTTGAGTAAATGCTGTGAAAATAAAGACCTATTTGTTGGCAGAGACATTTAGCAAACTGCAGTTCAACACCCTGTATTGCTTCAGTCTAGACAGTGAAGATTTGGGGTTTTTTCATTATTATTTTAAACATTAAATTTTCAGATATTATTAAATGCTGTTGAACTTGTTTTGGAATCTTGAATACTTCAATCTGTCCATCCCACGTGTGAGGAATATTCTTGTCATCATAAATACCAGTGCTGTGTCTCCTCTGAAAGATTTTCTGATTTTTTCTCCTCTGGAAGGATTTTGCTGGAGTTGAATGGAATGTGCATCTTAAGGATGCAACGCTGAAGAAGTTCCTGAAGGAAAGTAGTTTATTGCAAAAATAGAGCAGAAAGAGCATTCTACAGCAAGAAGCTTGCAGCATAAAGCATGTGTACAGGCTTTATGTACTCTTCCTCTTTAGATGCAGGCAGATGTTAGTCATTATCAAGGAGAAAGGCACAAATTTCCTTCAGTTGTGGGAAAATAACTTCTTAAAGTGTAGGGATAACAGCTTAGAGTTTTGTTTGACTGTTTATTGTTTAAATTTATCATAGGATGTGAAAATATTAACAAAATTAATTAATTTAGAAGATCTTTTTATTTCAAATAGCTTCTAAAATTCATCATATTTTAGATGGTCTTATAGGATGAAAATAAGCATTATTGAAACATGGAGAAGGAATGCTGCTGCAGTAATTGTATTATCCAAGTTTTGAAGCTGATCCTTTCAAACAGGCCCTTTCCTGTGCCTCTGGGAGTCATGAACATCTCAAATGCTGCATGTGGAAAAACTTGAAAGAAGAAAAAAGAGTAGTTAATGCTGCTGTGTGGAGAGGTGTCAGAGTCAGGCCAGATTCAGTGTAGTTTTTCATTAAGTTTAATAAAACCAAAGCTTTGTGCACAGCCTCAGACTTTCAGAGTTACATGGGAACAGCATTAATCCTGCAGCCAAGATGCCCTCTTGTACTGATGGTCCCAGCAACTTGGGGTGTCATGGAGAGATCCATTCCAGAGTCATGAAATGATAGAGTGGTTTGGGTTGGAAGGAACCTTAAAGCTCATCCACTTCCAGCCCCCTGTCGTGGGCAGGGACACCTTCCACTGTCCCAGGTTGTTCCAAGCCCCGTCCAACCTGGCCTTGGACACTTCCAGGGATGGGGCAGCCACAGCTGCTCTGGGCCAGTGTGGTACAGCAATACCAGACTGACTAAATGAGATGTGGGGAACTGATCTTCAGGCTGCCCTGGCCAAAACTGGGGGTACCTGAGCCCGTGGGGAGTCAGCCTGGGAATTTGTGCTCCACCTAATACGGTGCCATGTGGATACTTCAACAGCTGCTGTGCAAAAGTGGGAAGATAAGAACTAATTTAACACCACTTATGTTACAAATTTTAATGCACCTACATATGAAACATCTAAATAGAGCTTACTAGTATTCTGAAATAAGCCTTATGTGTTTGTTTTCTAGGTCCTGTCATAGGGGAAGCTCTGGATGACTTTATTCTCGTTCTGAAGACGTGTCTTCAGCCAAACAAAGATCCCCAGATGAGGTTAAAACTTTTTACTGTTTTATCCCAGTTGTTGCAGAAACCAAGTGAAACCATCAATTCTCAAGGGTAAGTGGAGGTCTGATTTCACACAGCTATTTGAAAACTATGGTGGCATTAAGAAGTAATGACCATGGGAGTTATTTAACCCCTGTAACGGTGTCCATGTGAGTGTGGCCAGAAGAAGAAAGATTTTCCAACCATCTTCTACGCCTATTGCTCTTGCTGTAATTTTTACCAATGATTAGAAGGGTGGAGTGCAATAATTTTAAAAAGATGTATATAAATAGATGGAAGTCTGGACTTCCTCCACCGTAGTCTTCCTACCTGTGCTATTATAGGAATTAAAATTAATGTCGTGCAGATCTGGGTAGTTTTCAAAACAAAAATAAAGAGCTCTGGTTGAAAAGAATACTTCTTTGAAAGCTAAAATGGAGTTTCTTAGGAAAATAATTGGGAGGGCGGAGTTGTTTGGGTTTTTTTTCATTTTCTCCCAGCCAGCTCCTAAATCCTTAAACTTTTCCTGTAGTCATTGTAAGGAAATAGTTAAACACCCCAGTAAATGAGCATTTAAAAATGCCCAAGATGTTTCATGATGTTTGAAAAGCATTAAACTAAATGTTTGATAAGGCATTATTATTACTCTCAGGGACTGAAGATGTAAGTCTCCTGTTGCTTGGCAATATTTATGCATTGCAAGTACAATCTAAGTATAACTGAGGTGCTTATAAAACTCCTCATCTATAAAAATGCCAAAGTGGGCCTCTTTTACCATTATCAGTTTAGCCTGGCTAATAGTGCAAACACTTCTGCGAAGTTGTCCTGAATACATAAACCACATCTGCTCTGCTTTTTACCTGCTGCATTTAGGATGTAAATATATTCTGATGCTTTTCTTTTTCATTTTTAACTCTTAAAAAACCCCAAACCAACCAACCAACCAACCAAAGAAAAAAAAATCACAGGAAACATTCTTCCTAAAAGTACTTAGATAGCAATGGTCATTTATTTGTAGGTGAAAGTGTTTTCACAATTCCAATGGGCAAATTGGCAATTGCTGGGCATTTGATATGTTGAACATTTATTGTGGCTCCATGAGGCCAGGTTAGTATGAATGTAGATGTATTTTTACCGTTTTTAGATATATTTTATAAATTTATGGCCTGCATCCTGTAATGAGGGGAGGAGGAGGAACTCTGGTGCTCCCAGTCAGTGGGGGATTCCAGGTAAGCTGAAGAACCTCTGCTTGTGCTACCCCTAATGGATTTTGAGCTAATGAGCTTAAGACTGAATATAATGAAACTCTTCTTTTCCAACTGAAGCTTTGGTGCAAGGTGTGCTGTTACCTCTTTCCATATTTTCAGGATCCAGTGTTAAATTCCTGATGCATGTAAGAAATGTCATTGTAGTCAGTGCATTACTTGTTTAAATAATCATGTAACTGAGTGATAGTTACAAGATTAATCTAGATAGTCAACAATCTAGAAAAAAAGAAAAGCACCTTGAAAACTGTTTTAAGTGTTCCAGGATCTGACTATTTGTTTTAAACTAATTTGTCTCATCTGACTGGGGATGCAAAGCCCTTGGAGCCAAGAAACCCAACCCAGTGAGCTGCCAGCTTCATTAATATTCTCCGGAAAGGGAAATTATCAGTGTGGAAAAAACAGAAGAATGTTTTGAAGTAATTCTCTCAGTGAGTATGGCCACACACCACCCCAGCTCTGCACACAGCAGTGATGGAAGTTGTTTTGCTCAGGGCAGTGGGAGTGAATGGCCTTTGTCAGGATGAGATACATCCAGGGAGGGTCACAGACCTGTTTGTGTGAAGGATGGTTCAGTCCAGCTCATAATGAGGCTCTGTCCTCTGACAACAAAAGCAAAGCCATGAATTTTACCAGTAGGTTTATCTTCAAGACCTAAAAGCAGTGGAAGCAGCTAAATGCCTCTTTGAAGTCTTGATCCTGCTTACCATGGACACAGCAAATGTTTTCATGTAGGAGGTAACGTGTAGAGTTTTTGTGTTTGAAGCATTGCTCGCAAAACATTTTTTGAGGTTTTGATCTGTAAAAGCCAATCCAATTTGGGTTAAAATTACCTGGGTTTGGGATGTTAAATTTAAAAAAAAAGAAACAACACAAACATACTCATAAAACACCAAAACACAACAGTCCATGAACATCAAAAGCAAAGTGCAGCTGTGTCATAAAAGCAGAAAAGGAACCAATGCAGAACAAAAATGTATAAAAAATAATTAACATGGAATGAAAGTTTAAGTATACAAGTTCATAAACCAATTTGAATGCAAACCCAAGCTCTGCTTTGTACATCTGCATAAGAGCAGGGTATTAATGTCTCTGCAGATCACATTTTAGTTCTCTCATATCCAGTTGAGAATAAAGTATCAACTCTGTAAATACAAACAGCAGAGACAGAGTATGTTCTTTCATGGAGATGACTCCCTTTTAGAATTAAGTTACACAGATTTACAACAATAAAATCTGAAAATGGGAAGAGGGAGAATTTAATTGCATCAGCAACAGCAAAAATAAAATCTTAATGATAATGAGAGATAGTGTTGGGAAGTAGTAGTAAGTTCAGTTGCACTCTCACATGCACTGCTGGCAGTAATTTGTTTAGCTCCTTAAAATGGTTCTCAGAGTTTAGATAGGAAGGTTCTTGTTATTATGCTGAACACAGTTGTGTGGTCACCTAATTGTGTTTGAGTCTGACATGACTGAGTCAGATAATTGCCAGATATTGCTTTACTGATTCTGTTTCAAGGCACTAGAACAAACATTCTCACAAATAGCACAGCACCATGGTTAACATAATGCTGATGGAATTTACCTTTGTGTTTTGACAGATCATTTTCTCACTGCAGTTTAACAGAGGGTTCTATTAAAAACAGAAGCAGCTACTGATCAGATAGCACAGACAGCACAAAGCTGCTTTTAGCTTTGGATCTGAAAGGAGATTTGGAATGCTGGTGATCATTAGTTATATTTTTTTCCAACCACTTTTTTAATGGAAAATTATTAATGCTCAAAAATATGTTTAAAATACCACATCTAAAGGATTTTACAGATTTAGACGCATCTAATGGGATGTCAGATTTCTTGTTATTACTTAAGTGCCATCTGCTGACAAGAAGCAGCAGTGGATGGATCTCTGACTTCTTCAGAGTGCAAGAGCTCCCTTACCAAGGGGAAGCAGCAGCCAGGTTTATCTATTTCCATCGTGTTGCAGGTGTGTGTCAGCACATAACTGAGGCCTGGCAGTGCAGCTGGTTGTGCTTTAGTCAGGTAATACCTGGATAACAGGAACACCTGCAGTGTGCATTCTTTTTTAAGTACTCACTGGTAACTGTTAGTTGTTAACATAGACCTGTTACATTCCTCCTGTGCCTTGGCACATCACTAAAGGGGCCACTCATTCACCCTGGCAATGTAGGGCTCTTACAAAAGTCACAGCAACTTTTAACATTATAACAACCCATTCAATGAAGGAGGAGGAAAAAGCATCAGCAAAAACATCACAGATTTATGTGTTTGTAGTAAAAAACCCTAGTATTGGGACTGGCACCATCAGGAAATCCTACAGACCTCTCATCTTTGGGGGAGACAAGTTCCTGAGCCAAGAGAGAGCTGAAATATTCTGTGCAGGCTCCCTGCAGTGTCAGGGGTTCAGGTGTCATCAGCAGCATTCAGATATTTCACATTATAAATACTTTTCACTGGACGGTCTCAAAGGGCCTCACAGATATGAATGAATCCTCTCAGCATTGCACGGGGTGTTACCTCCACTGCACAGACAGAGAGGGTGAGACACAGAGAAGGTAAGTAATTTACCAAGGTAGCACTGAGTCATGGTCATTGTCTGAAGTGGGACAAAGTCCAGCCTCTCCTTTCCATGAATGTTAGGTATTTGTTTAAATATTATCTAGAAAAATTAAGTTGTGAAAAGCTTATCATATACATTAAAATCACACTGGCTTGTAAGATGTTATTTATTTTTTTACTGAGTCTTTTTTTCTCCCCTTTTCTGCCTGTTTCTATGATAGAAAATTCTCTTTTACATCCTGTCAGTCTCTTTATCACTTTCTCATGAACCTTTATTTTGCTTTCTTATTTTTGGCTTCAGGCTGTTCCCTAGCTACCTTGAGACTGTGATAAAAGACATCCTGGCTCCTAATCTGCAGTGGCATGCTGGAAGAACAGCAGCTGCCATCCGTGCTACAGCTGTATTGTGCCTTTGGGCTCTCATCCACTGTGAAATGCTTTCACCAAAAGAGGTAAATTCTCTCTTTCTCATCCTTTGAAATCTTAGGCAGGAAAACAAAATAAATGCAAGGGGGAAAAAAAAGAATAAATCCTTAGGGTAAGTAATATTTTCAGAAGGACATCCAGTTTTCATAATAAAATTTATTAATTGTAATTGAATGTTAACAGCTGAAGCAATCAGTAGTGGAGGGATGATGACGTCCTGATAAGAGACCTGAGGCCAGCAAAATGCTGAGCTGTAAAACTGACGAGCATCAAATTTTGTGGGTATTTTTTTTTCTAACAGAACATCAGTTCTGTAGCACAAGATTCTGACCCCTGTGAACACAACAATTTGGGTACTTGACATGGTTGGACCTGCAGGCAGAGCCTGTGCAGCAGCACTGGAGCCAGCCAGGACGTGCTGTGGTGTCACGTGGCAAAGACAAGTTGTCTGGTTGCCTTGGAGCCCACAGGTCCATTTAGGGAAAAAAAATAACATCTAAAGATTCCAAGAAACGGCAGGAGGACTGGAGAGGGAACATGAAGAATACCTGTAGAAACTGGAGAGCTAACAAGGAGTACACTTAGGGAAGTCACTCTCTCACCAGTGATTAAGGATTAATTGAGTCTGAGGGGGGGTTTGAAGCTTCTTTGCTAAAAAAAGTAAATTATTCACTGAAAATATGTTAATATAAGGGCATTTTTAGAAAATAAATTTAATTAAAATGTTATTAAATGTTCACAGTGTTAATTGTCTTATGACAGACCTTAATTGAACAAAGTGCTTAAACACACAAAACTGGTTGAGTTCACACATACAAAAGCGTTGATATCAGAGACTATTGTGCTAGCTGAACTTTTTTTTCTGAATCGGTGCCTTAGTGCCCGTTTCGCATTAATGGACGATGTGAAATGCACGGAATTAAGGCAAATTCCGAACCTCCCAGCGCATCCCAGCCCGGCGCTTCCTGTTGGAGTCAGAGCGCCATCTGCTGCTACCTGTGCGGGGCCCTGGGCTCTGCCTTGCTTCGAGGCTGGACAATTTTGGGGTTTTTTTTTAAAGGTGAGTAAGTTTTAAAGCTTTTACAAGCTTGAACATACATAGAGTTACATCAAACTCATCTGCTTGTATACTGAGTGTTCCTGAGCTGGGTGATCGACTGGTGGATTTTCATTTTTCCAAGCTAACGTAGAGGCAAAATTAAGAGCTCCGGAACTTCTCAGATTTTCAGGGTAACATTTATAGTTAATTTTTTTAACTAAGCAAACCACTATCTGGCAAAGCTCATGGTAAGTTCTGTAAGACTAAGCATATCTTTTTCTATTCTTTTCCTATTAACTATAGATCTTAAAAGTAAAAGATGAGCTGATGCCCCAAATTATTGCTTCCATGGACGAAGACTCTAAAATTACTCGACTGATGGCTTGTCGTATTGTTGATGTTTTTCTAAAAGTCTGTGGGAGGCAGTTTGATGCAGATGAATTTAAGAACACTTACACAGGTATGTGCAAAGGTTTAGTAGACTTGGGGTGAGGGCATTGTTGGGTTTGTTTATTTGTTTGTTTTAATAAAGATCTCAGTGTTGAAGAATTACATTTTGCTTTTTTTACCTGAAGTACCACGGTTTGCTCAACTTTTGAGGGTTTGGCAGAACCGAGCAGTATTCCCAACGTCATTATCCCTCGGACCACTAGGTGGAACTTCACTCAATACTTTGGTTTGTGCAGAGCTTGCCAGTAGCTCATCTGCATTGCTTCGGAGTTTGGACTATGTGAAATAATGTGCTAAGTATAGTGAGAGCAGAACAGTACTGCAGTGTATAAATGGAAGTCACATTGTTCTCCGTGCTGTGTTTGAGAGCCAAGAGCAAACCATTTCAGTGTACCATAAATAGACCTGAATAGGTAGTGGGTTGGGGTTTTATCTAAAAAAAAGGCCAAAGAAGAAAACCATAATCTAGAGTGCTGTATTGTCAATTAGAGCTAGAAGCTGTAATGCTTCCTAGGATGAAGTTTTAAGTACTAAACCATGAATCAGGAGAAGTACAGACTATTCTTTGTACCAGGATTTTTGTTCTTACATATACAAATAAATTGGGCTTTCCCTAACTCAGCATCTTAACAAGTGATGCTTTTTCTTACATGGCACACTGGAAATCTAACAACTAACGTTTTTATTTTGGAGAAATACATGTTCAGATAACTGTCAAAGTGTATATATCTTTGCATCTTGCATATTCAGGTAGTCTGCAGTGCAGTCATTCACTGAAACAGTAATATTTAATTAATTTAATCATTTAAATCATTCAAATTATTTTATATTTTAAGTAATATCTAATTAATAGAAATGCTGTGCTTTGTAAAGCATAGAAATACTTAAACTCTGTAGTTCTGTAAAGCATGAATAGACATCCAAATAGACTTTGTTAGAAGGAGTGCTAGATAATGTTCAATTAATCTAAATACTTCTGTATATGTCTTTTATTAAAAACGTAATCCAATAATAATAAATGAAGAGCTTTTAGGAACAGTGCTACATGTATTTGTTATGTTCAAAAGACAGAAATACATCATAAATGCAACAATAATTTGAATGTTGACAGAATACATTTGTTTTTCCAAATGCAAAAGCCAGCTCCTCTGTTCACAGAGCTTTTTGGTTATTTATATGCTCCTTTTCAGAGGTTCTGAAGCGTCTGGGTGATGCCTCGTGTGATGTCCGACTGGCAGCTGCTCACACCTTGGCTAATTGGTTTAAGTGCTTAAAGGACAGTGATGTGAAATCCTCAATGGAAGGTCATGTTGAGTTTCTGTACCAAGAACTCTTGATACATCTCGATGACCCAGATGAAAATCTCCAAAAAGCAGTCCTAGGTAAGAATTTCAGTCGTGTATTTTTAACAATGTTCTTTAAATCATCATTTTGAGTGTTCATGAAGCAGCACATACAGGGAGAGGATAATCCTGCCAGGCTGGAGGTTTCCTTTGGGTTTCAGTGGACATGAGCTCTTTTACCTGTGTGCAGAATGGAATGCTTTGCCCAGTGTTCCCCAGGGGAAGTAGCAGGGCAGCTGGACTACCAGAGACTTTACAGATGGTAAACAGGATATGGAGCACAGAGCCCAACCACTGCAGGGTGTGACCATATCCCAGCCTGCTGGAGGGGCTCTCTAGAATTTATTAGTGTATCAGCCTGTGTTCAAGAACATAAATGTCAAAATACAGACCTCAGCAAATGAGGGAGGGAGGAATTGTGTTGTCATCACTGCATCACTTGTAGAACAATTTCCAGGTTTGCTTTCAGCTACCTTGAGGGAACTTGGGTAGAAAAACACAGAGCAGCTACTGATTTATCAAACATATTTTTGTCTTACAGAAGTTTTAAAGGAAGGAAGCGTTTTATATCCAGATCTGCTGGTGAGAGAAATTGAAGGGGTTGTACATAAGCATCAAACACCGATCTATTGCAATCAGCTGCTTCATCACATTCAGTCAGCCAAGGAGTCAGCTTTATGAATCACTGCTGAGACTTTGTTTAGGAAACTGATGTGAAATCTGTATGACCTGGTTTGTTTTTGTATTTTCATTTGCTTAAGAAAGGCTGAGCTGAAAATAGATTCTTTTTTCTTTGTTTCTTTCACCGTTGGCTCATTTAAAAGTGAAATTGGCTCAATCTTGTGTTCTTTGCAGTTTGAACAGTTCTTTGTATTTCCTAGCAATAAAACAATGTTTTAATTCACTTTGCATTGGTTTGTCAGATACAAGGTTTAAAGGAGGAATGCTTTTTCAGGAATTTAATTTTTAGATTATTGAACAATGTAATAATTTAGTGTCAGAGTTACTAGTGTAATACAGCAAGGATCCAGTCTTTCAAAAAGCACTTCAAACTGGATAAAAGCAGACTTCACAGAGTCAAGTCTGTGATGATCGGTTTTATTAGGAGGGAAAAAAAGCAGCCAAACTTCTCTTGCATAATGCAGCTAAGTGTATAATGTTCTGAATATTCATATTTATGCTGGTATAATAGGGACATAGTAGGTGGCACTAAAAGAATAGTTTTTACTGTTACTGTATTACATTTCATGACTGAGAGTAAAGCTGAATGTTTTTAATTAAGGTTTATACATGGGAAGAAATGTGCTGTTTTGTCATTTAGATTAACAGTATTTATATTTTTGTACTAAATTATCACATTTGCAGTTTTTATGTTTATACCGTTGTGCCTTGGAAAGCAAGCAATGTTTGCATATTACTCTGAAATTAAATTCTGTGACTTTAGGTTACAGCCTGATTTGTTTGGGGTTTTCTTCAATAGCTTTGTAGTATATAAGTTTTGGTGTCATCTTCTATTCTCAGCTGTGTAATGAAATAAGGGAGCTCCTGGATGCTTGTCTTGCCATTGTGGGGTAGTGTGCTGTTTATTTTTTGCACACACAAATCATGGAAAATCAGGATTCCGATGCGGGTTTTTTGAACTATCTGCATTACAGACAGAAAGACTCTTTGGCTTCTAATTCCCAAGTGCCTTGGCTCTGTGTCAAGTCTAAAAACAGACTCCGTGGGGGTTGTTCATACTCCTTATGCTGTAGGAAGTGCTCATGTTTGTTTGTCCATCTGACCTCACTTTACCTTTTCAGGCCTGTGACATAATTGTTAACCAACCCATGATCCATGTACAGCAATGTCTACTTCCTTCCCAAAGGAACATTTGAGACAGATCACACACACAGGACAAGTTTTATTCCTAGCTTAAAGGCAAAGTCAAACTTCTGGCCACTTCACAAAATACTGGGTTGCTTTGAAAATTCTCCAAAAAGGGACAATAACACTAATGATACAGAATAGTTGATGAGTTTCTTACAGATCCAAAAGCTATTGTGCATTCCTGTAGAATAGGATACTCATTTTAGATCCTTTGTACTGTCTTTGAAGTTGAGTTTTCTTCTCATGAAAAGCCAAAGTACAGCTGTTCCTGTGCTGAGCAGCATTTTAATTCACTAAAAACTATTAACTATTTAACTCACTGTATGTGGAGAGGCAGCTAAAATTCTTATAAGGCACAATGTGAGTGAAGTAAAAATCCCTAGAAAACATTAAATAGAGTGAAGAGGTTGTGGAGTCTCCAGCCTTGGAGATACTCAAAATCTGACTTAATACAGCCCTGGGAAACCTGTTCTGCCTGAGCCTGTTGGGCAGGAGTGGGACTACATACAGCATCTCCAGGGGCCTCTTCCAGCCTAAACTATTCTGTGGTTCCATGAAATTGTTTCCTTAGTCTAATCAATTATTAAAAAGCCAATTAAATTGGACTGGAAATAGACTCTGTAACTATCCTAGCAGAGACCTTGTTCTCAAAATAGTCTCTCAAAGCACTGCAGAGCAGCAGGTTCCTCCAATACAACCTGAAGTTTCACTTCAGCAGCAAGAACACAGTTCTTATGGTAAAGTTCCCTTGAAAGTCCCCCAAATAAATCCTACTTAATGACAGTACTACAGGCATGATATTTTTAGCTTCTTATGTTGACAAAATTTAGATTCTTTACCACTGACTAGCAGCCTCATGATAGTTGCAGTACAAATGTTGGTCAAGTGCTTTTAATTACTCTTGTGATCTAAAGAAGAGATGTTTGCAAACCCAACTTCAAATGTGGGATGAGAGAAGAGAACATTCTTGGTTGACATGGAATCTAGTCAAAGTTTTTCAAGATGTTCTAAAGCTGGCACACAAATAGTAAGAGCTGAAGTATTCATCAAGCTTGATATCTTCAGCAGGCTGGGAACTTTTTTCTCCATATGTTAAGCATTTTGTTATCTTTCAGAGCAGTCTGTTGTGGGATGCCTCACAAAGAAAAATCTCCACATCATCCAACAAACCATCTTTTCTTCAGAGCCAGGAGAGCTTGTTGAAATGAATATTCTAATAGTCCTACTGGAGACATGCTAAACACCAGCTTGATGTTGTTTGCGTGACAAACTGGGGATCTGCCACTATGTCCTTTTATTAGAAGGTCTTCTGGATGCAGGACTTGACAATGTGCTAACCTTGCTTGTAGTTTACCATACTTCAACTTATATAACCCAAATTTCTTAAATCCCTTTACAAAAACGTACTGTTATTGAGTCTCCTGTGGATGGTGTATGAGTCTGGATTTTAAAGTAATTTTCTTTGAGACTCAACTTTCCAGCTTCAAACTTTTAGTGGATCAGTATGAACACAATTAAAATGTTTTGGGTTTTTTTCCTGTTCGGCCAGATCAGCTCTTATGTTTTCTAGATTTAGTTAGTGCTCATTACGGAATGTCACTGGCACCATATGCATTAAGTAACGTTTAAGCAAGGACAATTTTGGGGGGCAGAGCTGTTATCTCGCGCTTTCAGGCTTTCAGGCACTTTAGATAAGCAGCCTTTAGCCCTGCCCTTCCTGTGACAAGCAGTTGTGCCTCTGTCTTCGTCCTTGTAAGCCGGAAGACCTGTTGTGGAAGATCCTGGGACTCGGATTCTCAGCAGAACAAATGTTTTTAGGTAAGTACATGTGTTTGTCTAACTGAATATCAACTCTTTTACATATTTGTTAACTACCTTAAAGAGATTCAATTAATTAGACATTGACAGGGCACTGACAAATGAGATACCTAAACTCTGAGATGAGGTCTACATCAGAGAGCATTTTTAGGAGAGGCTGGTGGTTAAGTATGTTCCAGATCCATTCACTTCTCATCCGTGTGGGTCCATACAGGCAATGTGCAGATTTCCACAGGAATGCTCTGGCAGATTGCAGACACTCTGCAGGTGTCTGGCCCTGCAGGGTCATGTGAGCCCACGGGGAAGGTGCACTAATGCACCTCTCTGCTTGTGTCAGCAGCCTGTGCCCAGGGACTGACCTCCAGCTATAACTGCAAAGTTATTATAGGCTCTAATAACATATCACAGCTCTGCTCTAATCTAATCTAATCTCTACATAGAGAAATTTAGCTATTTAAGGTATAATAAGTTAAAACCAGGAGTCACCAGAAAGAACAAGCATAGTCCATAGTACAGTTTTACTACATAGTACTATGATAAAATTATGCAGTTATTGTACAGTAAAACCATGATAGGTATTTATGTCGTTATGGTAGAAGTTATTTATTTATTATAAATAAATTATACTGTAATAGTTCTATATGTAGAGGTTGGAGTTCTGATGGGCTGTTGCACAGGCTTTATCTTGCTTGGGAGAAGCCCCTTGTCTGCACCACGCAAACACACCAGAGCACTGCCCCAAATATAAAGTAACACCTCGGCTTGGGAAAGCCAACTGCTGGCTTGAGAGCAGCCAAGTTTCTGTTTCATTTGCAGAATCTGTGTTAGGATGCCTGCATGGGAAAGTGAGCAGGAAGGTGTTGGCAGGAAGAGTGGATCAGAGCTGATCCTGCTGGATACATCATGGACTGCTCTGTGTCTCAGCCCTTCATGTGGAGCTCTAACCATGTTTTAAAAAGAGAGAAAGAAAAATAAAAGACAAAATCTTCATTATTAGGCAGCTGAAGGATCAACAAAAAATGCACTTAACAAGCTTGTGTCCATTTACCGAGATCAATCCCCCAGAGAAGCAGGAGCTGAGCTGAAGCAGCAGATGAGAGCTGTGAGGAGAACGGCTGCTCTGCCGGCCTGCCTTGGCTGTAATCGGCTTTTCTTGTTAATGTCTGAAATCCCCTGTAAGTCAGGACCACAGAGATCTAGTGGCAAAACTGATCTGAAGTGCTCTGCATCCCCCTTTACCTGATAACCCAATTGCTCTGGATGGAGCACCCACTGCTTTTGGCTGACAGGTGTAGGAAAAGGGCCCAGGTGAGCTTAATCACAAAGGATTGCAGATGGCGAGAAACCTTTTCTTTAATGAGCAAGAAATCAGATTTCCAGATATTTTAGGTGATTTTGATATTACTACATATATATGAGGATCTCCCCAGCCATGGACACAAAAGGTCACCACTCCCACCCTGTGCAGCAGCATGCCATGCCCAGTAGTGCCAGTCAGAAACACCTCGCTGCACTGGTTTCTGCCACACTGAGTCTGTACCTTCAATCACTGTGGGGATTTGCCCCTTTTGATAGCAAGGACCAGAACGTGGAGCAGAACAGGTTTGCTAGGTGTGACTGCTGGAGTGCACTGGGAATGGGAATCACAGAGGAAAGGGAGCAAAAATGTGGGAATCACGGAAGGGGAAGGGGAAAGGGAAGGGGAAGGGAGAATTAGGGAAATGTGGTCCTTGGGTTGGTTTGACCTTGTGTTGCAGTTTCCCATACCTGGTGTCAGTACAGAAAGCTTGTTTCCTTTAAATTCTTAACTGCCCTTCACAATGTTAAAACTGGAACATTTTTAATATAATCGATTTTTATTCTTACTGACCCTTTTTCTATACACTTCAGCTTAGCCAATAAAATTGTCAGCCCACTTTACATTCAGAACTTGTTAGATGCTGAGAAATCTTGAAAGAATTTTTGTTTGCCTCAGAGCAGTTTCTTCTGAAATGTGAAAAAATTAACTCCCTGTATGTACCAGCTTCTTTTAACAAAACTGGGACATCTGACCAAGTTTCCCTTAAACCCTGGAAACTTACAAAAAGCTCTATTGCTTCTCATAGCTGAGGAGTGGAGGGAAAACTGAGCTTTAGCCATCATCCTCCATCCAGCCTCTTGGCCTGGTTGTGATGGAAAAACAACTGCTTGGGACAAGTCAGAGCAGCCCAGGAAGCTGGAGCAGCACCCTGGGAGAATGGAGCAACACGCCTTGTCCTGCCAGAGCTGAGTGCTGCCTGCCCTGGGCTCCAGGGGAATAGGGTGGGAAACATCTCTGAGAGGGCCTGGCCTCACACCACCAAGGAATTTCGAATTTCAGGGGGATTTAAACTAAGAGGTGATTTTGCCCTGAGTATCTTAAGCCTTTAAATATTATCTATTCTTAAGACAGGAAAACAGGTGTGGAGTAAGTACAGAAAGAGGAGGAGTGGCCAGAAAACTGATTCTGCAAAATACTCAGCCATATGCAGGGAGGAGGCGACTGGTGCGGGGCTGCACATCTGACCAAACCAGGCACTGGCTTCCAAGTGTCACTGGGGTCAGCTCAACTTTGGCTGCAGCATCTTAAAACTGTCGCACAGATGGAGCAAAGCACTTCGAAAAGAAACAGTAACTGCCCAAAATCAGTGCTACATCAATATCAGCTAATACCTTAAGTGAATGTGTTTATCTTTCATTTTCTGTTTCTTAAGGATTAGCTGCCTTCTCTCATTTTGTATCCAAACATTTGGATTATTTGATAATCACACATTTTATTAGCAAGCTGAGTCATTTCTCTTGCACACACAAGTAAATAACAATTTATGCCCCGGTTAGCCTTTCCCAAGTGACACATTCCCTATTCTATTCTGACATTGCACAGTCCCTGCCTACAGCTGGGACCGCAAGAGAACTGTGGACTCGGGGAGACTGAGGGCTTAACAAAACGTCACTCGGGCACAGACTTCACATTGAATGTATTTGCATACGTTTCCCAAGTGTTCGAACAATGGGGCTTGTTTCCTCTCTGCCAAGAGCCAGTCCCATTCCTGGAAGTGTTCAAGGCCAGGCTGGACAGGGCTTGGAGGAACCTGGTGTAGCGGGAGGTGTCCTGCTCATTGCAGGGGAGTTGGAACTAGATAGGCTTAAAGGTCAGCTCCAACCCAAGCCATCCTTCGATTTCTTTTCCGTGTGTGGCTATCCGGAGGTTTCTGTAGCCCGATGTTGGCATTGGCGAGACTCGGCTGGGCACCGCACGGAGCCGAAGCGCTTCAGCCCCACCGAGGGGCCGGGCGCGCTGTGCCAGAGCCAAAGTCTTAGCGGAGGACGGCGAATCAAAGGGAAAGAAAATCCCCAAAAGGCCGGGTAGGAAGGAAACAGAGGAAACACTGGGAGGGAAAGTCAGTGAGTCAAGCAATAGAGGCCGGAGTGAAAATCTGAGTTAAGTCTCCTCGCCTCTCTACTGCTCGTTCCAGAGGCTCCCACAGCTCCATTTTGCGGAGCGGGAAGGCGAGGCAGGAGGCGGCCGGGCTGCTGCCGCTGGCGGGGGCAAACCCCGAGCGGGGCCCGAGGAGGAGGAGGCGGAGGAGGAGGAGGAGGAGCCGGAGCCCCGTGTCCGTGTGTGAGGGGCCGCGCGGGGCGGGCGCTGAGGGGGCGCTGCCGGCACGCGCCGCGCGGGCGGGGCGGGGGCTCCCGGCGGCCTCGGCAAAGCGGGCGGGGCCCGGACAATCTCAGCCACCGCCGCCGCCGCTGCTGGCTCTGCCTTTCCCTCGCTGCACCGGCACCAGGTAACCCCCGCCACGGCTCTCCCCGTCGCGCAGGGCCAGGCCGCGCTCCCCCGCCCGCCCCCGGAGCGCGGGGCTCAGCCCGCCCCGGCCGTTGCCAACCGCCCCCCGCCCGCGCTCCCCCGTCCCCGGCCCGCCCGCCCGCCGCCGCTTCCCGCCGGGCCGGGGCCGCGTGTGGCGGCCGCCCGCCCGCGTGGGAGCCCCCGGGACACGGTGTCTCGGGTCTGCGGCCTCCCCCGAGCTGGGGATCGGCGTTCCCGGCTCGGGCAGCGGCGCCGGGGAGGCAGCGGCGCGTGAGGCGCTGCGGGCTGGAGTCGAGGGGCAGGCGCTGACCCCTGGTTAGCCCGGAGTTCTGTAGGTCGGCGCTGTTCGCTGGGAGGAGAGAGAAACCTCAGCTGCCCGGGTCCCTCTGGGCCTGGCACCTGGAGGGTTTCCTTGTCAGAAGAAATTATCACCTGCAGCTTTCCACCCTGATTGTGAAAGAGCTGATAAGTGCGCGGGGGTGCCGGCGCTCGCCGCAGCTGCCGAGCCTTGGTGCAAAGGTAACGTGCTGTGATGGTGGTTGTGCTCTGGTCTGGGTAGCACAGGTGGACAAACCTGCCCTCGCTGTCCCCCGGCTGTCACCTCAGGGCAGCTGCTTCTGTGGGGAAAGTGGTGTTCAACAGACGGGTTTACTGTAGCAGAGTTTGGCATCGCTCGCCGACTGAGTGACTGCTCGTGTTTCTACAGCAAAATGTGTTTTTTTCGTGCTGTGCTCGTTTTGAGGTGGTAGTGCTGAGTTCCTCATGCCGCGTTCACGTTTGGTTGCCCTTCAGTGACCACAGGGGTAGAAGTGTCAGAAACACTGGAGACAGCACCTGTTTTCTGACAGTTCCAGTAAGTTTTATATCTGCTGGGAAGAAAAAGTATTTGATTTGCCTTATTTTATGTTGCCTTATTTAGTGTCGTATTAAGTTAAAATACATTTTAAAAATATAGTGTTTATAGTATGTTATAGGGAAGGAAAATATTAGCCAGAAAATTCTGGGTTTCTGCAGCGTTTGCAGGCCCCCCCATCCCACCACCTGGTTTTCAGTTTAACATTACGCAAAAAGGAAGTTAAATATTTGCTAATTTTTTTTTATGTTTCTGTTTCAGTTCTTTGCAACTGACTGTTCCAGGCTAATGCTTCTGTTGAATTTCCCAGTGAATTTTAATGTCTAATTCTTGCTTTTACATATGGGTTTGAATTACTGCTTGCTGATTTTCATACCAGTGTTGTGGAAGTGAGTTGCAGGGTGTTGTTGTCGTGAGTGAGCTGGACGGAGGGTTTTATTGACAAGGTTAGCAGGCTTTTTACATTGATCTATTAGTAAGCGTGGTGGTGTATAGATATCCTTACATCTGCGGTGCTTGACTGCCTTGTGATTTGGTGATTATAAGTTGTAGGCGTTTAGGCATTCAGGTGTTGGTTGTAAACAGTAAGATGTCGGGGTTTAATTTGATAGCCAACACTGGGAGTGCTTTATCGGGCAGGTGAGGCGTTTCAGGAGCGTGACGGGCGAGGTGAAACACGCCTTTTGTTGTGTGCCGGCGGGGTGGGGAGCGGAGGGACGCGGAGCCGCAGGGGTTAAGGCGGTGGGGTCGGCCGGGCCGCCGCCTCCAGTGAATTCAAACTCGGCGAGTGACGGGGAGCGCGGGGGCCGGGCCGGGCCGGCTGCCGCGGGCTTTGTTGGGGCCGGGAGCCATTTTGGGCTGGATGGCACGGCCCGTGCCGCCCGCCGGGGAGCGCGCCCTGAGCCTGGGCCGCGGCGGATGGCGGAGAACCGGAGCGCGGCGCTCGGGCTGCGGGCCCGGCCAGGCCCCGGCGCGGCGTGTGCGAGAGGGCCCGAGCGGCCCGGGCTCTGAAATGGTGTGCTGGCCCCGTGTGTAAACAATGAACGGGCACGCCGATTGTTTCACCGCGGCTGAATGTGTGGCTGGTTTTTGTCAGCCTCCCCGTTAAAAAGCGTTTCGAGAGGTACAGAATGTGAGTGTGGCAGCGTTGCTGCTTTGTGAGGAAGCTGGGTTTTGTTGTTGTTAGTGCTATAGTTTGACACCTGTGTTCGGGGATCTGTGCCATAATGTTCAATAGTAATATCTAGTGTAAAATATCCGGTTTATTACTTGGGGTTTTTTTTGTTTGTTTGCTTTTGAGTTGCTCTTTTAAAGGAATGGTAACGTTTTATGAATGTGTGTTTTAATAAAATGTTGATTTAGCTTGGAGCTCTTTGCTCTTCAGCCTGTTTAAACTAGTACTTAACTTGCTATGGTGAAACATCCTTTGTGGAGCATATTTACTTAGGAATTTGCCTTCTTTAACCAAAAATGGTGACTTTATTGGTTTTTCTGAATAATAGAAGAAAATAAAAATTGAAATTACAAGTAAAAAATGGCTTGCTCTCAGAAACTGATGGAGTTGCATGCTCCAGTTTCATTGTTATTGATAGTTTGCCTAAATCTGTTTAGCATTTGTGGCATTAAATATGTTAAGTCATAGTGACTTAAACTTACTGGCTTTAAAATGTGAGGATAGTAGAGGTTCTATTTGGAGTAGTACTTCCAATATCTAAGATGTTAATTGTATCATTTTTTGTCCCTTGTAACATAAAAAATAAGACATGGTGTCTTGGGAATTTTCTCATTCTCTAACAGACTTTGGTGAATATTTCTACTCTGCCAGGGTCCCTTTTGTGAAGTGGCAATTTACCACTTCCTTTGTTGCAAAGGGTTTTCATGAGGAGCTGCCTGGACAGTAAGTTTGTAAAAGTCTGCATACCCCAAAAGCCATAAGTGAGGGTTTGTGTCTGTCCCTAAGGTAGTTGTAGTGTACGGTCAGTGTTTGGTGCTGCTCCCCCAGCCTTATGATGCTTCTGTGTGTAAAGACCACTCGTGGAGCATCTCATCACCTTCCCTGGAAGCCAGGAAGTTTGCTGCCATAGTACTAGGATTTTGTTGAGACTGGCTGGTTGTGAAAGTGACTGTCAGACAGGCTTTTGAAGTAGTGGTGCAGCCTCATATCACTCAGACGCTTCGGAGTCCTTTGGAGACAGCCAAGGGCCTTGCGTGAAGGTAAATTCTGCTGCACTGATTGCAAGAGTCCCTGAGCTTCCTTGTGTTCTGACAGAGTCACAATCTGTCTTCTCCTGCCCTTCTGGTGTGCTGATTTATTGTAACACAGATTCCATTTAATTGCAAGGGAGAGGTAATACTTGGGATGACTGTTGTGTCTGTTTCCCAAAAAAAGGCAAATAATCCAGCTGTCTCCTCTGCAGGAACATGGAAGTTGGCTTGTAAGCTGAGGCACACCTAGTGTCCGCTTGCACTCCAGCAGAACTGTGTGCTTCCCTTTAATTGACAGTGAGCTGTCTTATAAAGGTATTCTTATTACTTGGGGGTTTTACATAAATACGTGCTTGGTTCTTGCATTGTGCATCCCTTGGTATTACAAATAGATGTTTATTGGCTTCTAGAAAAGGGCAAAAGGCTGTTTTGGAGTTTGAGCCTGGTAATCCTTGCAACAAAGCTGATACTAAAAGTCTACGTGAAACTGAGTCCAGACAGATCTATGGTACATAAAGCAGAAAGGTGTCAGGCATGCAGAAGTGTTCAAACTGGGACTAAGTACTGTGTCTACCTTTCAGATTGTCTGCCGAGTTTTGTGACTTAAAATTTTCAAAATATGGTATTAGCATGGCTCTTTCTGTCCCAGTTGTGTATGAAAGCTTCATAAGTAAGAACAATGATAATACATGAAAGGTGGAGTACTGTTAAACATGAAGGGAACAAATTAGAGTGAGTCAATGTCCTCCGCCCACCCTGTGTCTGTTTTGTAATAAGGATCTAGAATATTTCTAAATAAATTGGGTTGATAATTTGTTTTGAAGAGGTGGATAACTAAAATTAAGCTCTTGAACTAAAAGCCAGGCTTAAAAAACAAATCCAGTTTCATAGTAAGTTCTAGACACCCGTCTTTGCAAACTGTGGTGGTCATCTCTGAAGATGAATTTTAAATTCCATTTAAGTCAGCTAAGCCAGTTTTGTTGCTTTGAAAAATTGAGTAGAGGTTTCTCCCCTTGAGTCAGAATCCATTTTAGAGTATCAAACAAGCAGTGAATCAAACCAAGCTCCTAAATCTTCTAAGAGTGATTTCTAAGTGTGGTGTTTAGATGGCAAACCTGATATCTTCACTGGAGAGCTCGGTGCTATGAAACCCAGCTATTAATAGACCTACACATAAGTACCTTCGAGGCTTTGCAGTTAGCACTGCCTTTGTCAAGCACATATTTTATCTGTAATAACTTAATGATACAATTAAAACCTTATCAAATAAGAAATATTATTTACATTCTAGCATTTCATTTATTCAGAAATCAAGTAAAGAGAGTACTGGTGGTGAAGGGGGGAAAAAAAGAACAGGGAAGAAATGGAGCCAATATGTTGTTTTTCAAACTCAGCCGTTGCCCTGCCCATATGGGCAGTGGAGACAGGGAGGAGCTGGGGAGCTACTCAAAGCTCGCTGGCATAGCTGAGCCTTCCATGTGGGAAAATGCTGCTGGGTGGCAGAAGGATTAGCTACTGAGTTGCCAGTTAAAAAACAGGTTTTATGATGAAATGATGCGTGCTAAGCATCAACTCCAGCAGAAACTAAACAAGGTTTTTATATCTTAGGGGCTAAAAATCTTTATTGGGAGGAACCAATTCAAAAAGATCAACTTTAATCATAGTTTTCAATTTCAGTAGGCATATGTCTGAGAAACATGTTTTGCTGTTCTTTAATATAAGTGCTCTCTGGTGTTACCAGCATCCCTCATCTTGAAATTCCCTGTATTTCCACCTTTGTTCTTGGGGAGCCGTTGCTCTCTGGTCCCCATTTCCTATGTGCTAAATTGAGCTTCTGTTTGTTGATAAAGTAAGGCAGCAGTTGTTACATATTCCAACAGAACTTGCTGGTCATTCTAGCAAAAGAATGAGACTGCTTTGCTGATACTTCTGCACTACTGATTTAGGCTTCCTGTAAACAAACAACAAATTTATATACAAGTTAGTGAAAGCATTATGCCTCTGGGACAAATGAAGTGAGTGTAGAGAAAGATCACCTAATGGAAATGTGTTCTCTATAATAAAAAAATAGTAAATAGCAGACCTTATTTTTCATTAACCCCACTTTGCATGGGAGGTGCTTGCATTCAGGAAGCTATGATGCTTAGGCCTGGAAGCTTTAATTTTTTTAAGTCTTCAGTAGTAATGGAAATATCCTCTTGCCTTACTAACCTCAGGATTTGTAGGCTACAGGTGGACTGACTAAGAGCATTTTAATGTTACATGTACAGATTTCTTTTGAGTTGCTTTTGCCTGTACCTGCATTTTGGCCCTATTTCTTAAGCATATGTAGCTATACAAACGAAAACTCTTATTTCAGCATAGGAAAGTGCATCTCCAAAATGAGATACCTGTTGATGTTTTGATTATCAAAATTGGCTGGGCATATTTTTACCCTGGTTTAGGTACATCATCACAGTTGTGTGGAATATATTTTACTGCTGTTGAAACAGGAGCCATAGATAATCTGAAAGCAGGATTCTGCTTTGCTAACTGTGCAAATCCAGGGTAGCCAAATCCCTATTTGTTAACCACAAATAAGCTATAATCAAAGAATCTTTTTTATGAAATTAAAAATTTTCTTTGGCTAATAAAACTGAGAAAAGCTGAAGGTTTTTTGCAAATACTTTGAAATTGAAAGTCAAATTGTTCATAATTCCATCCATGTAGTCACCTGTGCAGCTCTGCAAGTTTGTTGATATGACATCAGTTTTTATTTTCTTCCAAAGGCTATAATACCTTTCAAAGACCCCATGGAAAGTTTTACAAATGTTGCTTGGGTGGTTTTGATTTGGTAGTTTTGGTTTTGTTGTTTTTGGAGTGGTTTTTTTGGAAGTAGATGGCACTCTGGAAAATGTGCCTAATTCTACCCTATGAGTCACTTTGCAGTTGGCTCTTTTGCCAGGGTGTGTATTCAGTGGTTTTAATGACAGGAATAAATTCTGTGAAATGAAGGATACTCCCTCGCTGCTTAGTGGATGGTATTCAAAAGTGCTAGAGTTAAATGATTTGACTATATGTAAAAACTTTCTCAAGTTTCATCTGCATTATCCTTACCTGGTGCACAGAGCCACGTGTGCTGTGCTCAGTGGGCACTCAAAGCAAAACTCATTGTGAAGAGACCTCTGAAACATGGCTGCATAGTTCTTTAGATTTTTATGCTTAGCCTCTTTTGGGGATACCAGCATAATTTAGTTCCTGTGGAAGTGGTGTAATCTGGTTGTGATAAGAGTTTGGCTCATATTACTGTCATGCTCTAGAGAACCTGGAAATAGCTGAAAATAAAGTATCATAAAGAAAGTCACAGTCAGAAATACCCTGAGCTTCCTGTAGTAATGATAAGGGATATCTGGCAGTAGCAGCAGTACTACTCCACTGCTGAGAGCTCCACATTTCTGGTAACAGCTCTTTTATTTCAATACTTTATAACACAGGCTGAACAGTGCAAGGGCTCCTAGACTGACTTTATGTAATTTTAAGTCACTGCATTACTTTATTTTCACCTTTTACAGTATGATTTGAAACAGTCAACATGGACTTTTCACGTCTACACACGTACACTCCTCCCCAATGTCTGCCAGAGAACACTGGCTATACATATGCACTCAGGTGAGAACCCTTTTCTTCTTGTAGAGAAACTGTCTGTTCTCTGAATGTTGCTAATCCTGGAGAGTTGAGCTTTCATGGTAAGTAGCTGACTTCTTTGAAGAAGAAGGGCTTTTTTAGTCTGGTTTGAAAACAACTGCTGTGTCCTGACTGGAGGAAAGAAAACATTGAACTAACAGGACAATGACTAAGATAATGACTCAGTGTTTATTAGTTGCTATGAGTAACTTGTGTCCGCCTAGTTACAACTGCTGTTGGATTTCTATAAATATGTCCTCAAAATTCTTCGATGTTTTGTGTCTTATAACTTCGGTGTGTGCTTTCTTTTGTGACTTAGGACCGCTTTCACTTTAAAGCACTGATTGCTACGCACTCATTGCCGCTAGTGTGGGACTTGGCTGGAAGTTACATATTGATTACTTCTTTTAGCAGAGCTGTTTGTTGGGTGAATGTAAAATCTGTGTTCTAATGAACTTGCTTTTTCTTGTATCCTTTTCTTGTATCTTCTAAAGATCATGTTTTTTTTCTTATATCTTTGTATCTGATTGTTTTTCTTAAATCAGTTTTCTAAAAACTAACTCCATAGTGTTTGGTAGTTTTTGTATTATGTATTCAGAGCAAGTGTTGTGATGCCTATTTTGAGTTTTTTAGTATTAATATAGCAGATTGTTGCTGTTTTAATCTATTGAGCTTTTCCTGGTATTGAGTTATGAGATATATATTTGCTTCAAAATGCATCAGTGAGCCTGAGTTACTGGTTTAGCTAATTTTAAATTTAAAAAAAGGATTGTTCATTAGGATGCAGTATGAGATTTGCCTTTCTATTCTCTCTGTATGGCGTTATTATGTATTGTGTATTAAAATACAGTATAGCGTTTGGACAATACTTGGCTACTTGCCAATAAAACAGAAGTTGCCAAAACTGTAACATTAAGAGATTACTGGCTTAATACTCTTCCTTTTGTGTGCTCTAAAACTGTATGTTTCCATTTTCTGTTTGGGATCATGGCTTTTTTTTTTTTAAGCTGTAGCCTAATGTCAGTAGTGTTGCAAAATGTGACATGTTATATGTTGTTGAATTGCAATTTTTCCTGAATTTTATGAAAAACCATTGGTAAAGTGTTGGTTAAATACAAGTGGGTTTTCTCTTTTCAAGAAAAGCATGCTGGACAATGAAAGGTGATTTATGTGCTTTGTATCCAGCAGCAGTTTCACCTCTATATTACTGAGTGGGTTTAGTTACCTCTGTGTTGCAAATGTACCTTAGAGATTGGCTGACATATTGTAACTCCTGTGTTATTCTTGTCCAAGATTCTTACCCAGTGAGAAAAACAGTGGACAAGTAGAAAGAAGATGTAGAATGATAAATCCTGTGGGACATCTGGAGGATAGTTCATGATGACTTTGGTGGGGTTTATTTAGGGGACAGCTGAGTGTTTGTCTTGCTACATAAATGAAGACTGTTCTGAAAAACTGAGAAGTCGTGAAGGGGTTACATGTCCTGAAACTTTCCAGCTTGCCATTTTGCTGTGTTAGGCTATTAGGCATAGGTATTTATAAATGGATAGAGCTGGGTATGATGAAGTTTAGTAACTCAATTAATGAAGGCAAGTATGGTTAAACTAGGTTGAAATAAATTCATTATAATTCTTCCTTATGTAGAAAAGGATTGGCACGCTCTTTCTTTAAAATTGTTTGAGGCCCCAAATGTTAAAATAATGGGGAAAAACTACTTGTTACACTGACGTGACACTGCTTTCAGGATGTCAAGAGAGTAAACTACAGTCTTCTGTGCAGACTCTTGCTGTGCCTCTGCTTGCTGTATATGTGCAGAATGACATCTGTTATTATAGCTCTTCCTACCCTGGGTCAAACAATATTTGAAGACTCTGAGGAAAGGGAGAATTGCTAATCAGAAATATTTTCATGTTGAAATTTGTTCCTTCTTACCCCTCACCTGTGTTTGTTTTGCTTATATTCTAATCTGGTTTATTCTGCCTGTGACAACTCAATCTTTACAGAATCTTTTCTTTAAAGAAAGTGGCTTGGGATGTAGCCCTGCAGAAAGCAGTGCAGTGAAGCTTGATACCACAAAGCTATTAATAGAGTTGGCTATGAGTTATTAATAGAACTTACATTAATACTTACTGGGATCACTGTGTGTTCATAGCTGTAGTGCTTCTACTTTGTGCTTCTACTCCTCCAGCCCAAATCAGAAAAACATTTAACTGATATACCTAAATAATCTTTATCCTCCTCCAAATGCAAGTCAAACTTGTGAATCTCACCTACTTGTCAACATATAATTTACACCCCACTCTTACGACTGATCTTTCCTTTTAGTCACCATCATCTTTTGAGTTGTGTTGTCAGTTTGGATGCCTTTAACACTTTTTCAAAAATATGGGTTAAATCAATAAGAATTTGGTTTGATTTTGTTTTTCTGTGTCAGAGCATTCAATTGGGATATAATTTTCTGCACAGTAATTGAATAAAATCTTTTGAGGTTTTTAAGTATGTTCTGGGACTGACTGAAGAAATAACTAAATAATTCAAGGTAGTGTCCTTGGTCACTTAATGTAAATAATGCCCCCTGGTTAGAAAGGCTGTGAATGTTTTTGTATTGACTGTATGTCTGTGTCCATGTTAGATGTCTGTTCAGCTGTAGTTCTTTAGGTGTATTGCATGTGTCTGTTATCCTGAATAGTCAAGAACATCACTGCCCATTTCGTTCCAAGGAGTATTTATAAAAAAATGACACTTAAGGTCCTTCAGAGGAGCTATAGGAATGCTAAAATTGGCAGACCTCATTCTCATTCCACTTATAAATATATAACTTGAAAAATAACCCACTGAAGTCTAGGATGTTCTTATTCTGTAGACGCTCATGTGAAGGAGGTATCAAGAAGCTGGAAATGTAAGACTAGATTCAGTCTCCAGCTCCGCCAGCAGCCATGGGAGCTGTTTGCTGGGGAAGGAACCAGAGTCTGCGCTGTTCGCAGATGTTATCCAGGAGTGTAGGCTAATTGCATCCCACCTTTAGGTGTTTCTTGGTTAGCTGTACATATTGCATAGGTTACATCAATGTACAGGTTCATTTCTGGTCCTTGAAAGCAAAGGCAGTGGTTTTTTTATTTAGTGTAGTCTTTTCTGTAGAACAAAAAAGGCTGCATTCCAGAGCATGGAAAGTGAGATGGCAAGTCAGGAGACTTCTAGGTACTGTCCTGCTGACAGAGACACAATGTGAAGAGAATTATTATCCTGCATAAGTGAGAGACAAGCCCCTTTTTGTTAAAGAGGAAAAGATTCCATGATGATTTGTTGGTTTTTTGGTGGTGGTGGTGGTTTTTTTGTTTTGTTTTTTGGGGTTTTTTTGGTAGTAGAGCCCAACTTCAAGCTATTTATTCAACCTACATTGATATAAATGCTCATTGAGATACTTGGTAACAACAAGTGTTTTATGAACAGAAACAAATTGAGGCTGGTCACAGCTGTCAGCTTGTTCTGTGTACTTTGTGTTCTTGTGAATTGAGTATCTGTAAGAAACGTGGGGTGAAGATGAGGAAAAGCAAATGCATAGTGGCAAGTGTAAATAGCAAAACTGAGTTCTGAAACAACTGTTTAGGGAGGGACTCAGTAGAAAACTTGTGGCTCTGACCCTTTATATAACAGTAGAATAACAGCAGGAGGAGCCACATTTAACCCATATTCTCACTTTCACATCTGTCAGAGTATGAATCATCTATACTTAGCATTTTTGAAAACTGTAAAAATTAAATTCTTTAGTCTACAATTGGTTAGGTACCTGAGAAAACATGTTATTTCTTCTCCCTCTTCCAGCCAAATGAAAGCAAGGATTAATAAGACTAATGCATTTAGTAATGTATGCTGAGTTTAAGTTGTGCTGGGGCTTCTGCCTTGCACAGGGTTGCACTGCACGTGTCATCATTATCGGGGCAGACCAGTGAGATCCAGCACACAGAACCAGGGCCCTGCCATCAAATCTGTGCTCCTCTGGGCAATAGAAGCAGCTACTTCGGACAGACTCTGCTCTGGTCTTATGGGCTGAATGCCCAGCTGGTGCTGCAGCCATGAGATGTTTTCCTGCAGTGTGTTAACAGTCTGGGTTATTTTTTAAGCCAAAAGAAATGCAGTTGACATGCTCTGACAGCCCCATCTTACATGTTTTACGTTGCACTGTGGTGCAATGAAGAAACTCACTTCAAAAGCACCACCTTGTCAGAATTACGTCATTACTGTAAGTGTAGCTTCAAGGCCTTCTGATGTTAATTGTATGCCAAAATAATACAATACTTAGCATATTATTACTTTGTGATGTTCTGAGATCTTTAATGATTGTGTAAGAAAGCTATTTCCATTAAATTGTTTTTACACAAATACATTTTATAGTAGCTGTTGATACGTATTTTTTTAAAGGGAAAGCTTCTATTTCAAATACAGGCTGCACAGTAGAATCTACTCATTCAGATCTAATTTACTTGTGTGTTTGTGTTTGGGGAGAAGGAGCTGCTGTCACAAACAATTCTTTGCTTATCTCTTCTTTTAAAAAAACAAATGAAACCCCCAGGAGTACTGAAGTGCTGTTACATCTCTGTATATCCCTGTGGCCCAAGAAGGGACAGAGTCCTTATGAAAGCTGGCCTAGAGCACTTAGCATTTGGATGCTGTGGGTCACAGGGCTGAGCAGTTCCAGAACCTGATGTGCTGTGCAATGCCTGGTGCCAGCAGCCTCTGCTCACTTACATAACTGAATGTTTCCTTTGGTTGTGTATGAGTATTCTGCTTTAGGCTAAACTTCTGCTTTGGTAAATGTATTTCTTACAGACTCATCAGCTTTTAATCTGTTTGTGTTTGCCTTGTGTTGCTGCTTGTCTTCACTGTAAATTTTCATGGAGGCTCTGAGAGAATCACGCGTTGAAATGTGGAGTACCTGGGTAATGATGTGAAGGTTATCTACGTGTAAACTTGCCTCTGTGGAGAAAAACAGATTAAAGTCTCTAAATATTTTTTGTTAGCTTGGAGTTAAATGTTTCTAATGGTTTGCATTAAATTAAGAAATGTTTTTAAACCACTTCTTTAAAAAAAGTAGTGGTAGTTAAACTGAAGTAGGGAAATCTTTATCTTAAACAGAGGAAGTTCCTACTTGTTGAGATGGAAATTCAGAGTAATGTGGCGTATGGATCTTTGGTTCTCAAAACAAGGACTTGGCAAACAGAAAATAGACAAAAATAGACTGAAAATTAATCTTTGCCTTGCAGCTTGGGAGTGTGCCATTTTTAATTTGCTGCTAGGCATGGTGAAGAAACTGTGTCATGAATGGCTTCCTCTCTCAAATTGGTCCCAGAAGCATGAGTGCTTACTCTGGCTAAACTTCAGATGTTGTTTCCATGGTGGTTGTTTCTTTCTTTGATTTGCTTTCAGTTGTAGAACTCATAATATGAATTGCTTAGGAGAACCTTGAATATCTACATATATCTAAATTATTGGGGTTATTTGGTATATCTCGTGGGGATTGTGTCATAACCCTGAATAAACTGTATTTAATGGAAACTTGGGCTAGCTTGAAGAGCATATTTGTTACCAGGTTGAAAATTCCCCTGGTAATTTTGCCGTTCTTATTTTACTGCAGTTCAAGTTATTCTTCATCTGCTTTGGATTTTGAGACTGAAAACAAAATAGATCCAGTGTTTGATTCACCCAGAATGTCACGGCGTAGTTTACGGTTGGCTGCTGGAGGATACAGTAAATCAGATGATGGACAGAGTGATTCCCTTCATGACAGCTCTTATGCTGGAAACATGTCCTTCAGGGATCAATCTAAGTAAGCATTTTTAAGTCTTCTCAAGTAAATCCTGAGTCTTACTGTTAGAAAAAAAGAATGCAAAAAAGTTACCTAAAGGTCTTATTTTTTGTTCTCCATGTTTACTGCCATACTTTGAAATTTGTGTTCAGTATGTGGTTTGCAATGACAATTTTTTTGTAAAATCTTTGTAAAATTATAGGTGCTTGAAGGCGAGGACTTCCTTTTAAACCTTGTTTGCTCTGTTTAGTCACATCAGTGTTGAAATGACTGTTAATTCATTCATTAATAAAGTGAGAAGTTAACAGAAATTTGTGTCTTTAGTGCTCTGTCTTACTTGCCTTTGCTTTGTTTCCTAGGGTGGTAAAGCAACGCAGAAGTATGAACAAACAGTCTGGCAGTGGAAGACATGTGCCAAGGAAAAATCTGTCCAGCTCATCTATTTTTAGCCAGAGCAGTTTCAATAGCCATGCCAGTGATACATCAATGATATCCACTATATTGGATGAGTCTCTGATTCGAGAACAGACAGAAGTTGATCATTTCTGGGGTAGGCAATGATTGCTACTGCTTGTATCAAACTGTGCAAACTGGTTGGTTTGGTGCATATAAATTTATGATCGTTGTCCCACCTGCTGTCCATCCTGTCCCCAAACCTGTGTGCACTTGCACTTCTGCTGTAGGGGCCTTCTTGCTAAGATGCCCACTGGAAATTCATGGTCCAGTGTGTAAACTTGATTTACTGGCATATCAAGATGTTGCACAGTCAAGTTAATACGGCAGCAAATATAAACAGTTTTGTGATGCAACACCGTAATTATCTCCTATCATTGTTTTCTTCAAAATGTACATTGAGTACAAAATGTACATTATATTTAAAGAATGGTAAACATGTAACTTGTCTGTGAAAAGCCAAAGGAAAAGCATTCTTCTTTGTTTATAGGCAGAAGTTTGTTTCTTCTTAACATACCTTAATGTGAAAGTTTCAAATTAGTGGCATTTCAGGATTTCCCAAAAGGGTTTTTGTGTGTGGCTAGCTGGTTTGGCTTTGCAAGTATATAAAAGTATATTTTCCTGGAATCTGTTTTCTTCAATGAAGAGAAAATATGAGAGTTGTCTACATAAAGTATTGTCATGTGAAGTATTGTGTAGAACCAGATCAACAATTTATATCTCCCAATTCAGACTCTTTGTTTCTAGTCAGAATACTTGTGACCTTCCCAGAGTCCTAATGGGAAGAATTGTTTCAATCTTGGTAGAACCAGTTCTAAATATTAGATAACCTGGCTCTTAAAACAGACTTTTAAATACAGTAGTATCAAAGTAGTCACCAAGCAGCAGAAGCATTGTAAGCTTGTAATTAGCTGCTTTAAGGTCTCGTGGGAGCTAAGTCAAGATGCAGTTGGTATTCATGTTACTTTGCCTGCCCCTTCTGTGATGGGATGCTTTTCACAACTATTCCTTCTATAATAAGGTCTGGATACATGTTTCTCTGATGGGCTGCAAAATATGTTAAATGCTAACCATAACGAGACTTTTTTTGAAGTCTTAGAATTAGCGGGACTTCTAACTTGAGTTTATGTCAGATATTGTAATTCAGTTCAGGTCGTCTTATATTTGGGACCAATTTCTTCTTTTTTCGTTTGCAGGCCTCGATGAAGAAGGTGACCCCAAAGGTAACTACACTTTGCTTTTCCTTCCACATCCCATGTAACAGGCACAGTTCTGGCAGTACTGACATGGGTGTGTTGGTTGTTGTGCTGTTTCCAGGCAGTGACACCATGCTGCTGCAGGGGAACGGGGGCATAGCAGCAGCAGAGCTGCAGCCCACGCTGAACGGCTACACGTGCAGTGACTGCAGCATGCTGTCAGAGAGGAAGGAGGTCCTCACTGCCTACTCAGCTTCCCACGTGCCATCCTCCAGGATCTACACTAGGGACAGGAGCCAGAAACACGCATCTAGTAAGTTACTTTCTCTTGTGTTTTCTCTGCAATACAGTTCAGTTGGTTCATTTCAATGTAGTGTTATTTAAGCTTGTCCTACCCTGATAAACTTGCTAATAACTGAGTTCTAGAGATCAGCTTATATGAAATACCTTTTTCTGTCTAAGTTGAAATTTTGTGTACTTGTTGGTTTCTTGTGTATAGTTATCTACTGATTTTCAGTGCTGCTGTAGGAATTAAACAATTACAAAATGAAAGTGCTCTGGTATCTTAAGTTATAAAATTATTTGGCCAGCCAGCACTGATTGTAAGTCTCCTAATCTGACATCGGATCTATGTGGCTCTGAAGTTTTTGGTCATGTCTTTCAGAGAGAAACTTCTTCTGTGCATTTGCTTTTATAACTTTTTATCCCTTACATGATTTGAACTTTCAAGATTGACCAGAATTGTTATTTTGCAGTGCTTCTGCTATCTAGGGAATCTCTGAGAGGGCTTTCTACTTCCCGTTTAATTTTTTTCTCCTCTTTTAACCTTGCAGCTTTTTGTAGTGTTTCTAAAAGCTCAATCTCAGCTACATGAAAAATTGAAGTCCAAAGGGAAAAACTGATTCCAAATAGTCATTCTAGTGACCACATTCCAAAAGCTTGAAAAGTTGAGTCTATATAAGTAAGATTCTGCCTTTCCAAGACAATCTCCATTCAGTGGATTGTTTTCCTCTTTCTCTTGCCTGTGTCTGCCTGCCTCTTGCACAGCATCTGGAGTTTCTTGATTACTGGTAGTCCTCAGTTACCACAAAGGATTTGTCTCTTTAATGACCTTGAGCTAGAAAAGAACCAATTTTGGAATTCTGTAGATTTGTTAGTCTTGAATGGAGTTTGTTTTCAGTACAAGAAATCAGTTTGTTTGAGCTATATGATATGACTTCAGATACGTGAGTTAAATACTTGGTTTTAGTTAGTGTCTAGCACAGAGTGGAATTCTTTTGACTTGTACAGTCAACTACTTAAAGTGGCACTGCATGAAAACTCTTTCTGTGCTTCTGAGTTTGTATTCACATGAGAGAATTTTACTCATCTTTGTACATTCCTTTGTACTTTAACTAGAGGATTGGGTCAGACTTTGGGGGTGTGTGGGTGGGGAAAGGCGCACACAGTCATGGCAGGTTTTGGGCATGTGGCTGAGTCTAGGACAGCAGCAGTGGTGGATTGTGGCTTTGCTCCTGTGGTTCTGGAGAAGGGTGTGTCTCTAGCACTTCAGGCAGACCACTGTAGATGCTTCCTCTGATGTAACAGCAGGGAAGGTGTTGAACAGTCTTCACTTTCAAATCCAGAATAACGCTGCTAGTGTCTCTTTGGAACTGGGACCCCAAAATCAGGATCAGCAGCTCACATCAGTGAGGAATCCCAAGTTTCATAAGCAAGGAATTCAGTGCTCTTTAGAGTTCTGCATTCTCACTAAGCAAAGCTATTCTTGCTGAAGTTACAGATTTTGCCTTGAAGTCATTATCCAGGGTGTGTAGTTCTTACAAAAGCTTTGATGTGAAATCTAATATACCCAGACTTTTCAAACCACACTTGCTCAAGTTTAATACTCTTGGCTAAAGGCTTTCCCTGCTTCGTCCTCACTCTTACACAAGCTAATGGTGACCAGAGAACAGAATTACATATTTCTATGGATGAATAATTTGTATTCACACTGTTTTTTTCAATAGGAGGAACGTACTTCTACATGAGTAAGATTCTACGATTGGTCAAAAATACTGCAGCATCTTTTGCATCACTATTAGTGCAACTATTTCAAATGGTTTTGCTGAAGCTGGGTTATGAATATAAAGGTACTTTTTCAGTTGTCTTCCTTGGTCTCCAAACACAGCGTGTGTATTGGCTTTTCTTTCTTATGGACTTCATCGTTGGCACTACGGTGATCTTCTTCTATAGTCTTTTGGCTGGCTCCTCTCTGTTTTTATTATTACCTCACTTGTACTACACTTTTCATACCTTTCCTCTGTTTTCTCAAGATTCCTTTATACAAGATCCACATGCTGATTTTTACTAGAAAGTGGTAGAGAGTAACTTTTTTAATTGAGAAACTTGATTTTTAAAAACTATGGTGATAGTGTCAAATTCTAATTTTTCAATGTCTTTAGGTCTCTCTTATCACCCTTAAATCTGCTGTGCACTTAAAGCTTGTTTAGATCTGTCTTGCAAAACTCAAACTGCTCTCATCACTCTGCACTACTTTAGAGCACATCTTGTTTTCCCTGAAAACATTCATTTCTTCTTTGGTGCTTTCTTTTCTATTATACCTGCTCTACAAGTGAAGTTAAATTGCCATAGACAGAAGGTAACTGATTTTTGCATGTGAGTAGAACTTTGCTCTCTTTCTTCTCTCTGCTCAGAGCCTTATAATTGCTAATGCTTTCTTCTCCTTCATGTAACAAGTTTGTTAAAATCAGCACAAATATGTAATGAATGGTTGACCCATTTGATGGAATGTTGGGAACAGGGTCTTACTGAATGAGGGTTGGTTGGGGTTTGAGGGTTTTTTGGGTTTGTTTTCTTTGTTTTGTTTTGGGGGTTTTTTGTTTGGTTGGGTTTTTTTGTTTTGTTTTTTTTAACAAGCTTTGCTCTCTGTAAAGAAGCAGAAAGATTTCTTTGAACCAATAGGCCCCCTGATATTTAAAGACAAAAGAATGATTGCACAGAGTAGGCTTCTTCTTCAGTCATTTTTCAGGTTTTCTGTGAGTAACCTGACTTTAATAGTGAACCAAGCCAGTTTAGCTAAAATCTGTGTATATGAAAGGCTTTGAACTTGAGAATTAGATTCCATGTGTGCTTTTTGAATGTGTTGCAGCTCACTCAGACTACTGTGGGAGCATGAATGTAAAGGAGTTCTACAGAGAAGATCGTCATCTTGGTGTGAATGAGGAATCAATATGTAAGTACAGTGATTAATGTTGTCTCAGCCTTGGGCTCTACAGCAGGTTGTTGCTGTAATAGTGGTATCAGACAGCCCCTGACACTATGGAAGCTACAAAGTAAATATTTGGTTTGCGACTTAGGTGTAGGGGGGGATGGTGATCCCCTGGTGTACTGTAGTCTTTCCCCCAGGAAGTTTCCTTCCCCTGAAGTTTGCTTAGCAGTTTTTGGGTTGATAGCTGATGATGTGAGATAGACTTGTTCCAGTTATCTTGTAACAATCTTGACTTGATCCTGGCTTTATCCCATTAATCAACTGTTACCACAACCAACAGGTGATGACTGTAAGGGGAAGAAACATCTTGAAATATACACCACAGACCACATGCAATCCTCATGGGCTAAAAGGGTAGCAAGGACCATTTGGCACACCTTTTCTTCTGCAGGTTGACTTGGACATTTTTGTTTGCTTTTATTTTGCATCGCAATCTCAAAATGTTAATCATACGTGCTTTGTGTTTGGGGGTTTTTTCCTTCCTTCATCTATCAAAGTAGGGTAAAAATGTGCCTAGACAACTAACTTCCTTAACACCTCTTCTGTCTGACTTCTTGCTCTGATTGATTGCTCTTCTTTTGCACAAGCGTGGCAGGCTGCTTACCTATTAGTGAAAACAAGGTGTAGGGTAACGTGCACCTCATCTGTTAAAAGGAACAAGTCAGATTGTTAATTTATTGCACTTAAGGGAGATTTGTATGCGTGATAGGTTGAAAAGCTGACTTTAAATGAAAGCAAGGTATGAGATACTCGTATGAAGGTTATTTGAATAAAGGGGTTTTAACATTTTATTTTTGTTCTAGTGATAGTCAATTTTTACAGGAATCTTATGTAGGGATAGAATCTACCCTGTGAGATGAGCGCTCCCTAGCTTGAATGACAGAGGCATCAAGGATCTGTTGAGTGTTCTTTATACAGCAAAGGAAAATGATTTGAGACACTTCAGTCACCTAAATGATTTGCAAAACATTGGGTTGGTATATCTATAATCCCTCAGATTAACCCAGACATATCTGCTAATCTAAAAATGTAGGATTATTTTCTAGACATATACTGTGTAGTTTGTTCTGTAGAAAGATTGGTCCTAGTCTTGGACATAGTAATTGTTGGCCTCAGCAGGCTTCAAGTTACAGCATTTTCTTACAGTGCATTTCTTACAGTGCATGTTACAGGGTGGGGGTGTTCGGTGGTGGCAGTTTTGTTCTCTTTAAGAGATACAAAACTGTCGTACTGAACATCCTTGGGAGCACACAGCTTAATGAAAATTGACTGCTTGTAACTTTCAGTAGGGAATATTTTCTATCAGTATTTCCTAGACATCAGTGGAATTTTAAATTTTTAATTGTTCTTGCTTCTCAACAGTAACCCAGATAATGAACTTGATACTTAATTTTGAACAAATAAGATGCTTTTAATGTTATGATGTTCTTAAAGCTTGCTTTTATGGTAGTACTCTTGCTATTCTCTGCTACACTTTGCATGGCATTGTTAGATAAACATGTTACAAAATGTAAACTTTGATTTTGGAAAAAATGATATTCTAATGGCACAGATGGTGTTCATTCTGTTTATCTCTGTCCATGAGAATTCAGTTTCTAAACTGTCTTGGTTTTACTTTACTTCATATTTATTAGCGGCTTGCTTTGCTTTAAAGTAGTGGAGAACCAAGTTTGAGATTACTGAAAGGTATGGTTTAAAATTCTGCAGAACATGGAATGGGCAGGGGGCTGAGTGTGTTCACTGCATGTACTGAAGAGAGACTTCATCTCCTTTGTGTCTGTTACCACATGGAGTTAATTTGTTACAATCCAGGTTACTTTATGCTTCACGTGTTGCGATCAGTGGGAGCAACGGGATGGCTTGTGTCACAGAAGGTGTTGTCTCTACTTTGGCTGGCCCTTCTTTCTCCAGGTTACTATTCTAATCCGTGTGTGTGTGCATTGCCTGTTCCTTTTGGCAAACTAGGGGACTCCAGGGACTTACACTAATTCAGCCTGCTTGTGCTGTAGCTTTTGCATCTTGAAATGCATGTGCTACTTTATTGACCAAAATACGCTTAATGAGAGGGTGTGTTTCTGTTCACAGGCATAACAGGAGACTAACCAGACTGTTTCATGAGGGAATGAGTATGTCAATAGCACTGAATATGGGGTGTCAGGTGTAATGGGGCGTGTTTGGTTTGGCAGTCACTTCCTATATTGGTATTCCTCTTACAAAAACTGCTGCTGCTAACCTGTGCATTTCCTGGAGCATACTGAGGTCTCCAGTGTGTGATAACTTGTGTTCAGACATTAATACTGAATTTCCAGCGAGGTAGCATTGTCATAACAAATGAGCACTTCATCTCCTTGCATGGCTGTTGATCTTGTTGAGTAGTTGATGTTACAATGCTGTCATACTTGGGATATCTAGCTGTTAATAAGCTGCATGCATTGCCTTATCCATGCATTTCTCCACTCTGCAAAGCGTTGTTGGCCACAGCTGCGTGTCCCTGTGCTTGGTTTCTTTGAACATGTGCTGCAGTAATTACATTTCACACTCCCACCTTTTGTCTTCTAGGGAGGGCAGCTTCTGGCATGTTCAGGTTGCTTAGAACTGGGTGGTATCAACTTGTTACTCTGATGTCTTTGCTCAAGGTGTTTCTTGTAAGAAGGTGTGTATCATTTGAAATTATTGTTTTGTGAGCAAGTTATTTACCCAGTTATAATATAAAAATTAATTATGGTAAATGTATTCTTTCTTGTAAACTTCCCTCTCTTTCTCTAGATGCCTTCCAAAGAACTACAGGTGGTTACTGTTTCTTATCCCACTCCTGTTTCTACTAGGTATGTCAATTGTTCACTTATAATACAAATCAGAGTGTGTACTACAGCTGTTCCAAAATAACATTTTTAGTTGATTTATGAAGAAGATGCAGAAGTGGAAAAAAGCAAGTTTGTTTGTGAACAGGGCAGTAATTCAAGCCTACAGGGTAGTGACAAGTCAGCAAGCTTTCTCCTTGTCCTGAAAGTAATATCATTGATTTAATTGCATAGAGCTCTTTAGAAAGAGTGGTTGAGTAAGTAAATGCACTGAAGTCCTTTCTTCTTTTCCTCCCATCGTAGGAGTAGCAATGAAAGAGTAGGCTGTGTACTGATTGCTTTGTCAGTCTCCATAAAAGTGTGGTTAAGTTTTTACAAACTCATCCTGTCTTTCCTTTGCTCTAGACTATGTTTTAGTTGCTTAAGATACTGCTGACTTTAGACTGGTTAGTAGACAGTGTTCCAGGCCAGCTGTCAACTTTGAAATTAAACAAATTAAGTTTGAAGTATTTACCAGAAGTGCTGAGCCATTTCTGAAAAGCAGTTTCATGTTTTTGTGAGTCTTACAAATTTGCAGCTATTTTGTGGAGAAGATGAAGCTGCTTGGAAACCTACAATGGGGATTCAAAGTCCTCTGTACAAGGGTGAACAAGGAAAGAATTTACCCTGTGTAGAAAAAGTTGCTACTTCCCACTAAGATATTGCAAAAATAAGTGTAATCTTGTGAAGTGCTATTTTATTTCCATGGAAGCCTAAGTTTCCTCCAACTTTTATTAGCTCTTATGCAATGTCATCTGTAGTAAGTGTATAATGCAACGTATTTTCTGTGGAGATAAAAAGCAGCACTTGCATCTGCCTTCAGAAAATGTGGCCTGTCTTAATCAGCAAATGTGATCAAGGTGCCAGGGAAGCAGTAGAACCAAGTTTAAGCTTGTACTGTGATTTATCTAAGTGCAAGTTCCCTGCCTCACAACTGTGTGAGTGGGACTGATGGATGTTCCCCAATATTTTTGAGTGTTTGATTTAAAAACGTTAAAGCTGACTCATGGTGATTTTTGTTTAGACTTGGAGTAGTGCCCGTTGTGTGGCACCTGCCTTGCAAACTGAAGGTAGCTGTGTCCTTAAAAAGACCATTTGTAGATGTAAGCAGTTGGAAGGGAGAATTCTTTTGAACACGTGTTGCTTTTTCTTTCTGTTCTAGGAATGTGGTTCTGGGGGCTTAATGGCTTCATTTCATTATTACCTCCATTGAACTGGACAAGAATTGACAGAATACAGAAAACAGATGATTCTGTTCATGTTCCTGAACCACAACATGATTCTTTTCATTCTGTGCAACCTCCAAAGGTGAGGGAGAACAGTCTAAGGAAGAACTTGCATATATTTAAGACCTCTTAACTCCCATGTCTTCAATATTTTTCAATAACTACTTATTGCACGAGAGTAATGTAAGTAAGTGTCTTGATTTTTTTATATATTAAAGCATTATCTTTATACTTCAGGATACCATAAATATCTTTGACTTTGGTCGCATAAGTGAGCTGGAAAAGCAAATGGCCTTCATGTCCGACAGATGCCATGACCATAACAAAGAATATAACAAAGTGATGAGCCTACTCCAGAATCTTCAAGATCAGGTTGCCACGATGAGTGACAGAAGTGAAACATTGAACTTAATAAAAAATGTCATGAGTCAGCATCTTGAAGATATGAAATTGGAGGAAAAGGTAAGACAGTCAGTTATTGATGTTTCCTGATACTGACTGAAGTTTTACTAATGCAATTTGACTGGAGGATTCTTTTTCTGCTCTAGAAATAACCAATAGGTAGTAAAGGCCAGGGAGTAGTTGAGGGCATTTGTTCCTCCTTTGCTACTGCTGACAAAGGATTGATTGCAGACAGGTGGCCTAAAGTACATTCCTACATTGCTGAAAAGCTGCTGGATTTATCCTGTTTCCATACAGATAAAGAAGACTATAGGAAGGGCTAGTGACAAAGCAGGGGTTTTGTGATAAACTTCCTGTGTATGGCCCCTACTACAGCTGAATCAGAGTTCTGGATTTATTACAGATTCTGTAATTTCTCACACTACCTGCAGGATAAATCACTTAAACATTCACAGAAAGGAATGAAAATTACACTTTGCAGAAGATATCAGTTATGGTATTTGTACTCCAAAAGAAAATACACCCCCTTTTTCTTCCCTCTTTTTTAAGACTGACTTCCTGGCTTTGCATAAAGAACATGAGTTGCGCATCCAGACGCTGGAAGACCTTCTTAGAAAACTCTCTGCTGAATCCAAGGTATTGAAAGTGAGCTTTGATGACTTGTTCTAATTGTAACCTGTTGATAAAACAGAGTAAGTTTTTTTATTTGCTGTCCCAAACAGCAGTCTGGCTGTTACAGGTCCCTAAGTCTCAAAACTTGTTTGTGTTTCTGCTCCCCCTTCTTGGAGAGGGTTTCATTCCAAGTTTAAAAATTATTCCCTTGACCAGTGAGGCAGGTTCTATTTGGAATGAAACATATTATACAGAGGCACAAACATTGTGAGCACAGTCCTGTACAGATGGTGCTAAAATTTATTTTCATATAACATTCTTTATCCTCTTTCTGTCACTTGAGTTTCTTTGTCTCTGATAAAACTTAACTTTTGTATTTTTTAGGACATCCAGAAGGAGCTTGACATAGCCAAATCAAAAACAGTGAGGTATAAGCACTTTTCAAATATATTTTGCTTTTTCACTCGTGATGCCAACTGACAGTGATTTGTGTGTTGTTCTTCCCAATATAACAATCCTTATCTTGTATCAGTTAACTGACCCTGAGAGTTTGTATTGTCAGCAAGAGCACTTCTGTCTTGTACTGCATTTCAGCTGTGATGCTGAACATCAGCACAGGACCCCCCTCTGGTGTGGGGCGCAACCCTACAACAACACTTTCACATAGTGGAGGAGAGTGAGGGACTTCTCGTCCTGTTATAAATGCATTAGAATTTTCCTTCAGATCATTTAGTGAAATATACAGTAACTGCTTTTGATGGGCTTTATATTTAAATTCTTAAATTGGATCAATTCTAATGTTTGTCTCTGTTTTTTGGCTTATTTGCCGAATTGCCATTTAAATTAGAATGAAATGTAAAATGGCCTTAGAATGATGGAGGAGACCTTTTTTCCATAGCACTCACTGGAGACTGATCTGTATTGAGCATATATGAGCTGCTGTTTGTAACTCAGCACTGCCTCTGGAGTTACTCTGGTTTGGGTGAGGTAGCCTGAAACTTGCTCTAACCAGTGGCAACGTCACACAAAAAAAGTTTGACTGGTTTGTCAGAAGCCCTTAAATTCCCCAAAGTCTGTATATGTTTGAGTTACCAGCTTGTCAGCCTGGTAATAATCTGAATTCATCACTGCTGGATTTTTCCATAACTTCAGAATACTTTGCTTTGAATACATTAATTCTAAGGATGCCTTAAGTAACATCTTCAAAGAGCTGCAGGTTCTGTGTGTATTGTGGTGAACAGTTGAGGTAGGAAAGCACTTTCTATTAGACAAGTATATTCTCACACCTTTGGAATTTGATGGAATGATTCCAACTGCTCTTTCCTAATGATTGACTCCTTGTTTTTGTCAGAGATGATGATCAATATAGTCTACTTGTGTCCAAAATTAAAAAGCTAGAACTAGAGCTGTCTTATATGAAATCGGAGCTGTTATCTGGGCAAAGTGTGAAGACGAGTTGTGAGAAAATGGATGTCATTCATGAAAAAGTAAGTTCTGCAACTTCTCTAACTGTCCCAGTAAAATTTGGTATTACTTGGTTTTGTTCACTAACTTTCTTGAAATGCACTGCAATCAGTAACATGGGGATAGTATTAATCTTACAGAATGACAGTGTTCTGTGTAGGGTTACTGTGAATTTTTCTGTTAGTGCATAACACTTGAATACACAGGAGTTCATGGCTTGTTTTCTACAATGGCAGGGGTTTGCTTGTAAGTCATGATGTAGTAGCAGTTCTCTGTACAGTTCTTTGCTGTTGATATATTTTGTTAACCCATGCAAATATGGAAAAGAAACTTATGTAAAAGTGAGTTAGGTTTGTTGTCTGAGAGTTGCTGTTAAAAGAATTTTAAGTTCCTTTGAAGCCTTTTAAAAGGTCTGACTGGAATGTAGCCAACAAAATAATACAGGATTATCAACTATGACTTAAATAATATTTGTAAAAACTAATAATTGTAATTGTTAATGGCTTCTACTAGGTAGATGCCCAGGTCAAAGAATCTGTCAAGCTAATGCTTTTTGGTGATCATCAAGAAGACTTTCCTGAATCACTTCTCCAGTGGCTTACCTCCAATTTTGTGAGCAAAAGTGATCTACAGACTTTGCTGCGGGATCTTGAGTTGCAGATCCTCAAGAATATTACTCTCCATATGTCTGTAACAAACCAAAAAGTAACATCTGAAGTAGTCACAAACGCTGTGACCAATGCAGGGATTTCTGGAATCACAGAAGCGGTGAGTGAGTTTTAAGGTCTCAAAAGTTCAACTGAAACTGGAAAGAGTTATTTCATGGGCATTTTGTGGAGCCTAACTGTCAACATAAATGTTAATGGTTTTAGGAGATGTCAGGAACATCAGCTGAAATGAGGAGGGCTGCAGAAAATGCTTTATTGAGTGTATTCTTACAGCATTGATTGTTGCCTGTTGTGAATATTTGCATTTTTTCAGAGTGTGTTATCTTGAAAATTGGAGAATTCCCAAGAAACAAGTATACCAAAGAAATGCAGCTCAGGGTCTTGGGAAGAATTTAAAGAAAGCAGCAGTCAAGATGCAGTATGAATTTGTATTCTAAGAGAGACAACTGTGCGTTAAAAGTGGCCTCTGTCTTAAAAGAGGCTTTCAAAGACTTTTGATGAAGTGCAGCATCTCAAAAAGATGCTTATAACTTCACAGATATATAGATATAAATTATTTTATCACTTGATCTTACTAAAACATTTCTCCTTCCATTGTCTTGTATGTGTACACCTATAGCAAGCACAGATTATTGTAAATAATGCACTGAAACTCTACTCTCAAGACAAGACTGGGATGGTGGATTTCGCCTTGGAATCTGGAGGTAAGTAGTGGAGGAAACACCATTTTTACTATCCATGCTTTTAGTAGTATTTACTAGAAATCTTAAAATTAAAAGAGTGTTTTCGTGTGTTGCCTGATCATCAGATGAGTGCAATCTGTGATGGTGTTTACAGGGCTGTGCATCAGCCTAGGTGTGCATGGACAGGGATAGAATAGTTCTCAACATGTCTACAACTGGGTAAGAAAGAAATGAAAAACCTTTAACCTGTTCTTAAAATAACACTGTACGTGATAGAAGCATTGTACCCCAGAAAATTATTAGGTCTTAACAATATCTGCTTTATATAAATCTCTGCCTTAATTACTCCTTCTTGAAGACTTTTATTTCTGCTAACCTGATCTATCTTTTTTGAGGTGGCAGCATACTGAGTACTCGCTGTTCTGAAACCTACGAGACCAAGACAGCATTAATTAGCCTCTTTGGAATTCCTCTGTGGTACTTCTCTCAGTCTCCCAGAGTGGTGATTCAGGTAATTAAAGGCCAAGTAAACAAATGCAGCAATGTTATTTTGTGTTAGTGGTTTGGATGGCTCTTGGGGTGCTGGTTGTATCTCTGTACTATATTGGGGGTGGAGGTACTCTGAACTATGTTCCCAAGAGTGGGATTCTCCTGGTAGTCCCTGGACACAGCCCTACTCTAGCAAAATTAAAACTCACAGGAAGCTTGGGTGGTGCACTGGACTTGTGCAAAGTGTGAGGGCTGGGAGGGTTCTTGTTGAGAAGTAATCTCTAAGGTAGGTCTTCAAAACACCACAGGTGGCTCAGGTGGATGTGGTGTCTTCGTGAAGAGTTCCACCAAGGAGATTATTCCTGTCCCTAAGAATTCAGAATTCATTACAACTCTTTATTACTCTCTATTTTTATTTTTTAAAAAATTATGAAATGCACTTGTAGCATTGTTTTTGTTGTTGTTTCCCACCTTGTTCTCTTCACCTTCCTTCTGTACAGCCGGACATGTATCCAGGAAACTGCTGGGCTTTCAAAGGATCACAGGGCTATCTTGTGGTGAGACTTTCCATGAAGATCTATCCAACTGCCTTTACATTGGAACACATACCAAAAACCCTTTCACCAACAGGAAATATCACCAGTGCTCCTAGAAATTTTTCAGTATATGTAAGTCTGTCTCTGAATTTAAGTTGACGTTTGTACGTAGAATATTTGTGTTACTTACCTTGGAAAATAGTAACTTCAGGGAGGATAGCTAAGAAGATGATAAACTGTTTCACTCATTGGTCTTAAAATGAGGTGGTCTTTAGGAGCTTTGAGAGTAGGAATAAGAAGTGTTGCAACTAATTTTGGGTGAGTTATTTCTTTACTCTTGCCTTAGAGAGTAGTAAACACTTTTGGAGGGAGATAATGTTTTTTTAGTTGGTCTAGTTCTTTCGTACACTTTGTTTCATTTTCCCTCCTGTTCTTTCTCTCTACACTCACTACCCCTCCCATTTTGTCTCTGCACCTTATCTGTTATGTGCCTTAAATAATTTTTTAAATTCATTTTACCCAGCAGCACAGTTGTGTAGGCAGGATTTTGGAACAGAGGAGACCACAGGCTACATCAGAGTGTAGTTACGATGGCTGAGAACTTTTTGTCAGGCTTTTCTAAATGCTTAAACAGTCACCTGCAAACATCTGAATCTTGGCATGAACCTTGGTGTTCTCTCATTGCTTGTCCTGAGCAGTATTGTATACTGCAGTAGGGGTTTAGCCATGGAAATTAAGAGGTTTGACCAAGAAAACATGTAAACAGCACAACTATTTACAGTGCAGGAAGCTGGAGTACAAGCTGTGCTTGGACTTTAAATTACATGGAAAACATTCTGATCCTGGCTTTACAGACCTCCAAGTGCTGTCTCTTGATAACTGCTATGTAGACATGCTTCTAGGTTGGGTTTGATTGGAAATATGATGGAAGCAAAAATCTTCATCTTGTTACAGGGTCTGGATGATGAATATCAAGAAGAAGGCAAGCTTCTAGGAGAGTATGTCTATGATCAAGAAGGAGAACCACTGCAGATGTTTCCAGTGATGGTAAGTCTGGATTGTAAGATTTAAAGTGTCAGAAGAAAATTACTTTTATTTTCTACACTTGCATGCAATGAGCAGCAAAGGGCAAAGGCCTTGTTCTCATTTGGGCGCTGTAGAACCTGGGGTAGAAGGTATCTACCTCTGCCTCAGCATCTACGGCCCAAATAGATGAGAGGGGAGGAAGGCTTGTTGCCCTCTGGCCACAAATGGTCAGAAGTTGCTAAACATGGGAAGAGTCTGTTCCATGCTGCTTCAGACTCACAAATAATTGTAAGGCAAGGAAGGTTCTGTTCAAAGGAACAGAAAAGTCCCAAGGCGTAACTTAGTTATTAATGACTGTTGGTACTTGCAGGAACCTAAGAAAGCTTCAGTTGCAGCTGTTTATACCAGAACCCTGACACTGGTTTGTGTGTTTGCTTTTTCCTTCTCCAGGAGAAAAATGAAGACGCATTCCAAATAGTGGAGCTGAGGATTTTCTCTAACTGGGGCCATGCAGAGTACACCTGCCTTTATCGGTTCAGAGTGCATGGGAAACCTGCCGAGTAATCCACACTACAGCTGGGGGTGGCTGCTTTGTACATTTTGTTCCTAATCTGTATATACTGGGAAGCCTACAACACTGGACTCTGTAAAGGACGAGGATGCAAGATACACACTGCAGAACTATTGATCCTCTGATAAAGGCAGAAGACTGTCAGCAGAAATGTATAAACCCTAATTTTTATTTGCTCTAAGGCTCAGCTTGTAATTGCCAGTTCGCTTCATATTTCTGTGTCCATGCTGAGAGAAATAATGCATGCAAACAGCTCTGGTTCATAAAGCCCAGTTGGCAAACAGGTAACACATATTTTATTACAAATGAATGTATAGGTTTTTTTTAAAGAATAAACCACACTTTCTGCAACTAGGAATCTGTTCTTTTTTAATCCAGGACTTGACTGCATACTTTTGCTAGCTTGGCACCATAAGCCAAAAACTGTGGTACATTTTGAACACCGACTGTGGCTAAAGGTGTCCTTCAGTTGACAGTTGGTTTTGACCTTTTTGGTGGATCCAAAAGGGCTTCTTTGCTACATGTTGAATATAATAACTACTACTGTCAGGGAAAGCTAACACAACCAAAACCAGTTTAAACACCAGCGACTGAGAATGCTTTACTGTAATTTGTGGCCGTGAATTGCTCTAAAAGTCAGGGATAACTTTAAGTAACTGAAGTTATTTTAAGGGTTTTTACCATGGCAACTCGGCCAGTTTGTTCTTTTTTTAGTGTCAATTCCAAATCGACCTTGATGTACTGACTGGCTCAGAGCTGATTGCTCAGTAACCTGCTAAATTGCTCAGTAAACACTGCTATACAGCAGTTGAACTACCTTAGTTTGTCAAAAGTGATCTCTTTGGGACAAGATTTCCTTAGACTGGTTGATTGTTATACTCCATAAATGTTGTACAGTGAGAATTCAGTGTGTGCAAAACAAGCCTGAAGTAATTCTTGCTGCGTCACATTTACAAGAGGGGTTTGAGCTCAGCGCTGGTGTGTGCAAACACAGGCATTCCTCATCCTCCCCACAAGCCTTAGTCGGGTACCAGATGAGTAGAGTTGCTCTTGGAAACAACATTTCCACGTAGAACAAGAAGAAACTGCTTATTGCTCCCTTTAGCCTTGCTGCTTTGAAGATCCTTTTTGGAAAAGATTCCTGAAATTTACTTGTATGCAGAATTTTTATCTTGCTGTTCTAGTGCATTTTGTAGTTCCACAGAACTGTTACCACATGGACCTGCTGACTGGTTTTCTGAATTGAGTTATGTATGTTGCACAACAGTCCTCGAATGTTCAAAATACAAAAGTCTCCATGTGAAGAACTGTTTTTCATTCAACCTGGAGACAGAACCTATGGCCTACGCAGAGGAGTAGATGACACGTGTACAGGTGTTTTCATATTATAGGTTACCTATTTAAAATTAGAATTATCCTGTATAAATTGAAATTAGGTAGCTGGGGGGGAATATTTTGAATAACACTAACTTATTTTTTAAAAAGCAAGATAGGACTTTGTGCAATGTATTTTTGTAAATGCTTTTCAAAATGTCTGTTATTCTTTGCTGCCTCCAAACTGACAAGATGCTATTGAGATGTTTAAATAAAGAGTTTTAATTTTTAAAAGTGCATGTAATACTTGAAGCAAGAAATAAAGCCTCTTTTCTGTATTTTTTTTTTTTTTATCAGCTGCTTAAATAAGTGAGGAAAGATTGTGATTTTAAAATTTCTCCGAGCTGGGGCAGGGGTGAGGAGATTTCACTCGGGCTTTTACAAGGGGCAGAGTTATAAAGCTTTAAGGGGTAGGTCCAGGAGCAGCGTGTGGCTGGTAGGTAAACATCACAGATGGAGATTTGGAAGAAAGGCACACCTGGGTCGCTGCGGGATGACTTTCAGCTGTGTGCAGGCTGGGGCGGGGTTGGTTTAATTCCTGTTCCCTTAGCCTTGCCTGTATCCCTGAGCCAGAGCAGTCCTGAGCCAGTCTTATTGCCTGCGCTCCATCAACCATTCCTTGATATATATATTTTATTATTATTCTGCAGTTTCCTGTGCTGTTGTGCGCTCCAGCTCCGGTCGTGTCCCGGCTCCGCTTCCCGGGGTTCCTCTACCGCCGCTACCGCTCCCCCGCCCGCCGGGCCGCTCGGGGCGCCGCGCGCAGCCGCGGGCTTTGAGCCTCGCGGGCCGCCGTCCGAACGGGCGGAAGCCGGGCAGCGGGGCGCCCGGGCTGGGTGCGCATGCGCCAGCCCCCCCCCGCCTCCCCTCCCGTCCTCCGCGCTGATGGCGGCGGCGATCATGGCGGCGGAGCAGGAAGCGGCGAAAGGCGGCGGCGGCAGGAACCGCGGCGGCGTGCAGCGCGTGGAGGGCAAGCTGCGCGCCAGCGTCGAGAAGGGCGACTACTACGAGGCGCACCAGATGTACCGGACGCTGTTCTTCAGGTAGGGCCGCGCCCGGGCCCGCCGCGCCGCCCCTCCCCCGCCCGGCCTTCCAGAGCCTTCCCACGCACTCTCCCCCGCTGCCGCCCGCCGCGCCCACGGCCGCTCCCCGTTGGCCGCCGCCCCTGCCCATCTCCGCGCCCCGCTCTCTGATTGGCCCGCGAGGGGGCGGGGTGGGGCGGGTGCGCGGCGCCGGCCCAAGCGAGGCCCGGGCCGGGCCGGAGGAGCGGCGGCTCCAGGCTCGGTCCGGCCCGGCCGCGTCACCTCCTTCAGCTCCGCCGGCTCGGTCAGCGGCTCGGGGTGGCGCGGGGAGCCGCTGCTCGCCGGCCCTTGGAGGCCAACCCCGACCCTAGCCCGGTCCCTGCCCCGCCGGCCCGGGCACCGTCCGGTGACGGGCGGGGGGTGTTGCGTCACACTGCCCAGAGGTCACGGGCAGAGCGCAATTTCGGCCCCCCGTTTCCCAGCGTCTCTCGGTGGCCCCACGTGCCGGGGAGGCCGAGTGAGGCCCCCCGCCCGGCGGGATGGGCTCGGGCTGTCCCCCCGGGTGTCCCCTGGCGCTCGGGTCGGGGCTCGCCCCAAGCCCCGGGGCCATCCTGGAGCTGAGCCCTGCGTAGCCGGTGCTTTGCCAGCTCAGTGTAAACGTCAGCTGGCTGCGTCGTGCCAGTCTCAGGGTTTGAAGGTTGATTGTTGCTGAGCCGGGACATGGGGCTACTTTGTTGCACGACACGGTCACCCTGGTGCCGCGGTCAGAAAGGGGCAGCTCTCAGATCGCCTGGAGCAGAGGAGCTTTTTAGAATAAATTCCACTTGGTGTAGTATTTGTGTACGTGACAGTGACTAAGTAGAGCAGGCCTGAGCGTTTATTCAGAAATGTTACTACTGCCTCTTTTGTTGTAAGAAAATAGTTTGTATTGCAAAGCATTTTTAGGCTTCATTTTTCGCATTTGCTGCGATTTGCAGGTGTCACCCTTTCTCTCATCAGCATTTAACATGTAGACTCTTGCTTGCAGGTGCACAGAATAAGATGTTTATTCTGAGGGCTTCCTCTGTTGGTCTCAGCTTTGGTGACTTGTGGTTCTGCTGGGAGAGGACAGGATGGAAAATTGGCTTCACAGAATCAATTAGGTTGGGAAAGACCTCTGAGGTCATCAGGGTCAATCTTTGGCTTATCACCTGTCAACTGGACAGTGGCACTAAATGCCACTCTGGTTGTTTCTTGAACCCTTCTAGGGAATGTGACTCCACCATCTGCCTGGGCAGCCAGGCCCAGTTCCAATGCTTGACCACCCCTTCTGTGAAGAAATTTCTCCTGAACCTCCCCTTAAAGCCTTTTCCTCTCATCCTGTCACTGGCTGCCTGGGAGAAGAGCATCTGGCTCCAACCTCCTTTCAGATGTTGTAGAGAGAAGGTTCCCCCCGAGCCTCCTTTTGTCCAAGCTGAGGCCCCCCAGCTCCCTCAGCTGCTCTTCATCAGACTCATGCTCTGGACCTTTCACCAGCTCCATTGCCTTTCTCTGGACATGTTCCAGCCTCTCAGTGTCTTTCCTAAAGTGAGAGATCCAAAACTGGACACCACCCTCCCTGCCCTGTGTCTTGTGTCTGCTGTCCTCAGACCTCATCTGTGTTAGGATGAGAACAGGCCTGTGAGTAAGCGCAGAGAAACAGCAGTCATGGAAGAAGTGGGGAAGAAAGTCCTTGGTGCATAATCCTACTTATGCTCCCAGTGCACGTCAGACAGCCTGCCCTGCCCTGCCCTGCCCTGCCCTGCCCTGTGTACCAGCATCATCACATTCAATCAGTTTGTTCTTCCATAACCCCTCTGATGGGATCAGCGAGGCACCATCCAGGCCTTAAGACTTAAATTGTATTTGAGAATAAGTCTAAATTTAAGACAAAGCCTGGCCTATTTTGTAGTAGGGATTATGTGATGTGGTGTCTGCAGTGGTGTGAGAAGTCTTGGCTCAGGAGGTCACTTCTCCTTCAGTCTTCTGGATGTATTAACTCACATACTCAAACCTCCCTGAATTAATTTGGAATCAAAGATCCTGCCTTTTCCATTTTAAATGCAAGTGAAAGGATGTGTTCAGTTAAATGAAATGGTGACATTTACATGGCTGGGTAGTGTTGTCAATCCTCTGTAAAATGTGATAAAAATCAGCATTTTTTCAGAGATGCATTAATGTGGATTGGGATTACATGAGCTCTGGAATTGTGATTGGGATAGCAAGTGCTTACTCCTTTTAAACACACGGGCCTGTAAAACATTTGTCTTGTCTGTCAGAGGGTAAACTGGAAATCCTGACTCAGTTTCATGCGCTGAGATGTATTTTAGAATGGAGGAGGGGAAGAAGTGGAGGAGGAAAGATTACCATAAGCCTGCCTCCTGCAGATGTATTATCCCTTGGTGATCCACAGAGCAGGTGGAAAGCTGCTGTTCCTGCCTAACCCTGAGCTCCCCCGAACACACCTGAGCTGGTGATGTTTGTTACTCCACAGGCTGGCTGGGCTGAATCTTTTCTCTTCATCATTTGGTAACTGAGTCACTCTTCAAAGTGTAACATCCTTGTTACATCCATTTCTATTTTCCTGATACTTGTAGGTCATTTTTCTGGTATAAATATTGTGTTCCAGGATTTTTCTTGTTCTAAATGCCATCTAGAGCAATGTCATCAATTATTATTTTTATTAAACAACTTTTCTAATCAAAGTTCTTTGAAAAACCCCAGCTCTTTAAAATGTATTTTATATTGTAAAATTGTTTTGAGCATCTTTTAGTATCTTTGTAATTATTCCCAGATTAGGAGCTTCCATATAGCATTGTGAATCTACTGGTAGTAGAATTTGTGGAAGGGGATCCACACTGAGTCCAACTCCTAGAAGCAAACCTGGATGGGAGCCCAGCTATAAAACGTTGGAGCTGCGGATTCATTTGACTCACATTTACCATGGTGATTGCAAGTCCAAGTTGTTGAGGATTATTCCAAAACACCACTTCCATTATTTCCGTTCTGTTTTGGATAAAAGACCTTGGGGTTTCTCAGAGTTGATGAGCAGATGGGAGGAGTGTCTCCTCCCTTGTTTGCTGTCTGTGTGATGTTACCAGTAGGGCCTGTCCTGGAGCTGTCACATGTGACAGGAATCTGGGACACAGCACAAGAGGTTTGGGATGCACTGCTCCCTCTGGTTGTCCCTCTGGTTAGTGTGACCCCCATGGCCACGCTGTCCTGCTGTCCCACCACCCCCTGACTGCTCCACCCCCAAAACCACCGACCCCTCTGTTACCCCATGGGCACTCTTGGGCTTTGGAACAGCCTGGGAGGCCTTGGGGCTTCCGGAGCAGAGGGGCTGCCCTGGCCCCAGGAACAGAAAGGGGTGACACGGGCACAGCCCAGCCAGGTGTGTCACAGAGGACAAACCAAACTCTGCAGGTGCTAAAGCAGCAGGGTAGGGCTGACGCTTATCTCTGCTGATATGAGCAAATCAGCCACTGAGAACACAGACTTTTTGAGTAGCAGTTAAGAAAAATGGAATTTGGAAACTCTGCCACCCCTAAACTGCTTTTATGGGAAATGCTGTGTTTATAATCTAGAGCTGTGACTCTCCAAGAGCTGTAGTTACTGACAGTGATATGCAGGAGGCTGCCATCACAGCTCTGTGCTAAGAGGTCCTGAGGTAACCACTGGCAGCAAATTCTTTCATGCCTTATTTCTTCATTAACTCTTAAGTGAGGAAGGTGGAAGGTGTGTTTTGAAGCATTATATTTTGTTTCTTTTGAGGTGTTGCATGGTGAATCTTGCTGGCTGTACTTAATCTTACTCTTGAACCCATGAGAGACGAGCTCCTTTTGTTAGCAGAGGACTAGGACAGGCTGATGTCCCCTGGCAGAGTTGTAGTGGTCAGAGAGACTTAGACCAGTGGAAAGGTCAGTGAGCTCTCCAGGAGGTATTCCAAAAATTGTTTCACTGGGATGGCTTTGGTAGAGACTCAGTGCGTTGGCATCTTTTGCTCAGGTGAAGTCCTGGGTTCATTCCCTTTTCTTGTTCCAGCCCCAAACAGATTTGTAGCTCTCCATTTTCATTCCTATATTCTTCATTTTATTCCATCAGGTCTGGAGCAGAAAACAAATTGCAACTTGCAATTCAAGCTACATCATTATTAAAACTAACCCGATTTAAAAATAAATCCCGTGTTATTATTTTAAATTTTAGCAATCTTTTAATCCTTTAAGTAAAAGTAACTTTAAGCATACACAACTAACTTAGTGGTAATTTTTATCACGGCTTTGGTATTTTTTTCAGGTATATGTCACAAGGAAAACATGCAGAAGCAAGAGAACTAATGTATTCAGGGGCTTTACTGTTCTTCAGTCATAACCAGGTAAGTCACTGGTTTTCTGTGTGTGGTTTGGGGGGCAAGGGGTTGTTACTCCCAAGATCATGAGAGATGAATGGTGAGTTCTCCGTGGTAAATGTTTGGGGTAATTGCTTTGTAATCTTTTGGTTTATCTCTTTGTTGAGCCTTTCTCCACAAAGAAGGATTATGCCAAGCTGGAACATGCAGCAGGAGTGTTTGTGAGCATCCAGACAATGCCTGTGTTCTGCTTTCCTGGAGGCTTCTCTTTGATGCCATCAAATTACTATAATTTTTTTATCAGAAAGGCTGAGACTTGATACTGTGCCATAGCTGTAGATGTTGATAAAAGCATTAAACCTGCTGCTGCCAAAATTCTTGTTGATGTTTCTTTTTATGCCCTGATACATTCATCACTGCCAGTGTATGTCTGTTTTGTAGCAAAACAGTGCTGCTGATCTGTCCATGCTGGTTTTGGAGTCTTTGGAGAAGTCGGATGCAAAAGTAGCAGAAGACCTTTTAGGTGAGGTGACCTTTGCTCTTAGTTTAATGGCATTTAGTTGTGCTTTCCCTTCACAGTGACTTGTTAATAGTCTCGAAAGCTGCAATCCTTTTTTGGATGCATTCCCAACATAGCTAAGGGTTACCTTCCCCATAGGAATGGACTGGGGGAAACTTTGTTAGAGAATAATGGGTTCCTGATGACTTTGTGGGCATGCTTGGAACTATCACAGCTGCCTGTCTTAAAGACAGATCTTAGATATGCATTAGAAGCAGCAGAGCATCTTATTTTTCTTAATGCTAAATATTTTTGAATCTTATTGCTTCTAGAAAACTTGGCTAAATTGTTTAGTTTAATGGATCCAAATTCTCCCGAAAGAGTGGCTTTCGTATCCAGAGCACTAAAATGGTCCAGTGGGGGATCAGGAAAACTTGGACATCCAAAATTACACCAGTTACTAGCTATTACCCTGTGGAAAGGTAAGAAAAATCAACTGGCATTTGTGTGTTTTCCTTTGAAAATGTTGAAAGCAAGATGTTATAAAAGATCTGCTCTGGGAATAATCTAAGGAAGCTGAGATGAAAATGATTGATCGAGTTCTGCTATTATCTGATTTTTGCATTAACGTCTTCTTAATGTTATTAACAGGGAAAGAAATGGGCCTGTAACTCTATATTAGTGCAAAATCCAAAACACAACTGCTGTAAGGCTCTCTAAAAGGCAGGTTGATCATTTAGACACTGAGGTAGTTCAGTTGTGTCATTAGAAGGAAAATTGCTGGGGAGCAAAGATGTTCTGTTGGCAAGTTTTTTTGTTTTTAAATCCTGGATAAACATGACAAAGACTGAAATACATCACCTGGCATCCAAAACAGTCTTTGGACTGTAATTAAGTACTTTTTGAGAAGTTGGCCAACAGGATTATTCCAAAATGAATGCTGTTGCCTTTGATTTATGAGCCATTTTATCACTTGGGATGGAATGTAAGAGAAACACAAAATGCTCCAAATAATTATTTTAATTGTGGATGGTAGCCAGTATTTACAGTTTTGTGTTCAAAACATAGCAAAGGTGATTGAGAACAGTTGAATACGTGCCATTTTTTCTGTGGTTTCTCCTGGATAACTGTGCAAGATGATTGTTTATTTTGCATTTTTCAGTAGCTGCCAAGTGATGACAGTGGTTTCATGTAACAACCCTGACCCAATACTGGTCAATGCTGCAGCCTCTCAGTGTGCCATAGGCAATTCCCCAGCTGCTCTCCTGGGATTTATGTTAGCCTGATGGCTGCTGCCAGCCAGAAAGGGAGGATTTTTCTTACAGCATTCAGGTTAGAGGCTGCTACAATTAAGATAAGAAACAGTTGCATTCTGAAAGTAAAAGTCCCCATTTTGTAGCCGCCTGCTCACTGTTCTCTTGAAGAGCAAAATGCCTACATTTTCTTAGTCTGTAGCTTTTTGAGTTTCATCACAAAAGGCTCAGATTTTTAAAACAAATCTCTTAAAAAAAGCTTTCAAATTCAAAAGATTAGCAGCTATCCAGTTTTGTCATTGCAGTGGTTTTGCACAATGCTTTGCTTCAGGTTCTGACAAATCACTGCCATTTCTTACACCATTTTTCCTGTATAACTGCTGTTCTGTTCAGCTTATGGAAATGATTTTAATTTTGATAGCAAGAGTGGGCTAAGCTAAAAATAGGAAAGGAAAGAAGGACTCTGAAGGTGCTGTTTGACTTCTTGGTGCACATGGTCTAATATGGAATTTCTTTATTCCTGTCCTAAACACTGATGATAGCACATCAAGTGTCAGCATTCCCTTAGGTAAAATGATATGACCGAAGTTCAAGCCAGCAGTAGCTGTAGTTGAGTAAACTGTATTTAACAGTTGTTCAATAGCAGTTGTTCAAATGTATTTAGGATAAAATTTATTATTATCTCCCTTTATAAATTGTCTGTAACTTACAGACTTTTTACTAGCTGTCTTGTTTACATACAACACCTGTAACTCTTGTTCTTTTACCAGCTAATAAAGTACAAGCCTAATAAATTTCTTTTTCCATGCAGGTACAATGATCTGACTTCTTAAAAGCCTTTTCCTTTTTCTTTTTCTAGAGCAAAACTATAGTGAATCTCGGTATCACTTCTTGCACTCCACAGATGGTGAGGGCTGTGCAAATATGCTGGTGGAATACTCCTCGTCCCGCGGATACCGCAGTGAGGTGGACATGTTTGTAGCTCAGGCAGTACTACAGTAGGTGTTAAACTTCTCTTGAAGCATTTTGCTGAGATGACATTATGTGTGGGACCAATCTAATTTAACCACACAGCCTTTGCAAAAGAAACTGTGAAACTGGCCAGAACAACAACAGGAGAAAACCGTCTGAAAACCGATGTGTTAAATTCGTCAGACTGGGGAGAGAAAAAATAAAAATACTAAGGTCAAAACCTGAATTATGTTAATTGCCTGAAGAATGAATGTAATCTGTTTAACTCTGAAAGCACAATTCTTAGCTTTGTTAACACTGCTTTATGTCTAGTTAGGGCTTATCTATATGTTCTTACAGAGACTGGCTGGACTCAAGCAGGCCTTATATTAACCTTTAGCTGAGAACTTGCTCTCCCTCAGGTCCTAAGAGACAACTTGTCATGGTCAGCCTGGATAAGGAGCAGCTTGATGGCTCTTGCCTTGACAGAGTTGCTGCTGGCTCTCATTTTTGGCATTTATTTTGTAGGAGGTGGGAATGCAAGCTATTACGTGCTTTTGCAGAGCTCATGTAGAATGAAGGTTGACAAAGCCAATTTTACTGTGTTTAATCAGCTGATGGCTTTCTTCAGGCAGGGAAAGCAGCTCATGGAGGAGTCTGAGGAGGAGGTGGAGACAGGACTGTGTGGCAGGGAGTCAGGGAGAGAGTAGGTGTTGGGGGAGAGGGAGGAGGTGAGAGCAAGTTTCTCTTTTGGCAGCAGTGAGCTGTCATGTCAGATTTGTCCTGCTTTATAGCTGGTTGCTATAGATTGCTGTGATTTTGAGAAATTAGCAAATCCTTTATGGAAATCCAGTGTATGCAGGACTCAAACCATTCTGTGGGGAGAAATTCTGTGGAGAAGTTAAGAGATTATTTTTTCAGTGTTTATACAGCACTTCTACCGCATCCTTTACTGGCCTGCATGTCAAATACTGTGTTAAATCCTCTTATATAGCAGTTTATTCTCTAATGAAATTAATTGCAGTTCCTTGCTAGCAGGGAGGCAAAACAGCCCCAAGCCCTTGCACATGTGAGGGTGCAGAATTAGGGGCCAGCCTGCCATCAAAAATGAGATGGCTTATGGCAGCCTTCCTAGTGCTTGCTGACAGCATTTGTCCCAGATAAAGCCTGTTAGGCCAATGGGACTTGCAGAGATTGCCAGTTAAATTAACTGAACCTGAACAAGGATTTGATCTGTTTGGGGGATCAATCTGTTGGGGACAAATGGCTTGGGAGCTCGAAGTACAGCTTTATTATGAGACTTTTAGGCATGTGTGTTAAGCTGTTAGTGGTCCTGATGCCACATTATGTTGAGGTGGAATAGAATGAGAGTCAACAAATACTGACAGATACATACTAAAGGGAGATGTGTTGGGGATGAATGGGTCTTTAATTCAGTTTTCACTGAATTTCAAGACTTGCTCAACATAGTAAACTCTGGGCCAGTAGATGTAATATCACGTTAATGTGAATTACAGGGTAGCCAGTCTTTCCACATTTTGATTAAATTGGTGCTCTCTTTCAGTAACCATCCTGTACAATCTGCTTAGATCCTGGTTAAACTCATTCTATTAATATTTAATGTCTGTTTTCCCTCCCAACCTGCCTATTCCACAGTGTGTTCTAGTAGTGATTTTCCCCTTCCTCAGCTGATGGCCAAACCGTCCCCAAGATGTACATCTCTACCAGTTGTGTTTTGCCATCAGTTCGAGCCTGAAATGGCCTCTATGCACAAGTGAAGTAGATTTTGGCTTCCCTTTTTCTGTGGTGAAAGCATTTCTCTGCCCTTTGTTTTTAACTTGCCCCGTTCTCTTTCCTTTTTCAGATTTCTCTGCTTAAAAAATAAGACCAGCGCATCAGTTGTTTTTACGACATACACACAGAAACATCCTTCAATAGAGAAGGGTCCACCCTTTGTGCAACCACTGCTAAACTTCATCTGGTTTCTGTTGTTGGCAGTTGATGGGTACAGTCTGATTTCTGTCGTGTTGTTCTTGGTTTCCTTTTCAGTTTTTAACTGAGATTACATTTTTGGTTGTTTCCTTTCTAGAGGAAAACTAACAGTATTTACAGTATTGTGTGAACAGTATCAACCTTCGCTGAAAAGAGACCCCATGTATAATGAGGTGAGTCACTCAGAAACAGGATTTAACTCTGTGAATTAGTGAAATCATGGCTGATTGTCTCCAGCTTTGTGACTTGTAGATAGGAGCTGGTGCTTTACCTTGTGTGGGTGGTTTCTGCCCATAGTATTTCCACCTGTAAATGAAGTAATTGACTTTTTTTTGGTCTTGTATCCCTACAGTACCTAGATAGAATAGGACAGCTTTTCTTCGGAGTTCCACCCAAGCAGACCTCGTCCTACGGGGGATTGCTAGGTAAGCTCTGCTTGTAGGTACCTCCAGACTTTGTTCAGTGACCTGGATAAAACATCTGTGTTGGAAACAGATAATTTATTCTAAGGAATTTATAATTCTTTTCATAGCCTGTAGGAACAGCCCCTGCTGTAGAATACAAGATTAATGGGTTGCATGTGGAATTAGTGTGGAATTAGTTTGGTGGAGCTTGTGGACTTTTCATCACTGAGAAGGGGAGAAGCACTAAAAAGACTCTTATGGTTAAGTTTTGACATTATGGTACAGCTTCCTAATGTAAAGAAGCATCTCACTGGTGTTAAAGCTTAATTTCCTCAGAGTTCAGTGTGATTTTTCTTAAATTAAGTATGGGGCTTTGGTAGGAATATAATCAGTGCTGATACAACATGAATGTGCCCAAAGAGAAAGTTCTGAAATTAATACTGCCCTTCTACAAGGACTGAAAGGGAATAGAGAAATTCAGCCCTCATTTCCTGGCTCTTGAGCAAAATGTGAATAAAATTGAATGTTTTCCCTGAGAACTAAGCTGCTTTGTTTGTAAACTGACTTGAAGCTTTACCTACAGTCAGTTCACTGATATCCAAAGTTTGATGAAAAACATGGACATCATGTTTTTACCATCTGTAATTTGCTTTTCAGCAATTCAGGCACCTTTAAATTGATGCCTGTGAGTTTCAGACAATTTTTTTTACAGCGTGGTGCAGACTGTGGCTGCTTTTTGAGAGTTTCACTGCTGGAGGTGTGTTTTTCCTCTTTTGGTTAGGGCCCTTTCCCTCTGAGGGTGCAACTATAGCACATAAATATGTGACTTTGGGTTTTTCCAGTGTATTCTTGGAGAAGGAACAGTATCAGTATTACAGCTAAGAGTGTACAGCTTCCCAAACCAATATTCTTAATGGAAACCAGTGTGGGATTACTGATGTCTTGCTGAGACTCTTTTACTTCAAAACTCTTGGGGTTTTTTTGTTACAGATATCTGTATCATAGCAGGATGGAAGATCAGTTAAAAGGTCTTGAGATGAGAATGTAAAATTAATGATTTTGACTGTCCTGTATTTTATTGTAGGTAATCTTTTAAACAGTCTGATGGGAACTGGGGAAGATGATGACACAGAAGATGGTCAGGAAGACAGCAGTCCTATCGAGCTCGACTGAATGTTGTTGTCATTGGGTGCCGTGTAAATCTGATGGTTCGATGACTCCAAAGACACTTTTGGAATTTGAATCCTGCAGTTGTTTCTTGGCTCCTAAAAGGGCTCCTCTGGTCTTTTAGAAATGGTTGCTGAAATGTTTATACTGTCGGTCTATATTATTTATGTAAAAAAAAAAAAGAAAGAAACCAACAAAAAGTAGCCGAACGAACCAATGGGAGCGGTTGTTAGTGGGGTTCCGATCCAGCGGCTGGGGACTGGTTAAACATAGCCTGTGGTTTCTGATGCAGTATTCCCTTTTGCACAGTCATTCAATAAAGCATAACCATGGGGCTTGTCCTTCACGGCCTACCCAATACTGTCTCTGTTCTGAGAAAGCCTCCTTGCCCTCTGCCCTCTTCCAAGGAAGATCTCCAAAGGCAGGGGGAGCAATTGAATAATTGATTTGCGAGGCTGGTGCCAAAAGTACTGCGAGACGAGCCAAGCAGCATAATTTGAGATGCACATCCAAGAGACATTGATACAAGAACTTGCTTCCACTGCCATGTGTAACGTGCACACCCTTCATACTGCCTGCCCCTCTCCCCAAGGCCAGGCTCTGGCTGAGCCCACACGTGTGTTTAGCCAATACTTCCTGAAAAGCACAAGGTTGAATTGCTCTTGAGTAAAAGCCCATCAGTGGAACGCAGGTAATTGGCTTCCAGGTGGATCTCTCTTGCCTAGGTATAAAAATTTGGCATCTAAAATACCTCCTGTGGCTCGTGGCTCTACTCCTTTGGAAGAGATCTTGCCAGTGTAAGTTCCCAGCTGTACGTGCAGGCGCCGGCGTTGCTGTGAGCGGAGCGGTTTGCCGTGGGCAGGGTATGTGTTTGAACTGGGCTGCATGGCAAGAAAAGGGATACTGCAGAGCTCCTGGTTCTTTATGATATATTTATTTTTCTTGGGTGATTTGATTCATTTAACACTTTCTGTTAAGAAAAGAATAAATCAATAAATAATGGAGTAACTTCACCCCCAGCAGTAGGCATAGCCATTCTCCATCTCCTCTGTAATGCAGCACAGTCTGGTACAGGGAACAGCTGAAAGGGTGGGGAAACGCTTTATTTTTTCACGATGAAAATAAAAAGGCTTAGATTAATAAACAGCAATCATGCATGGGGGAGGGATTAATACAAATTTATTGACTGTATGGAAAAAAAAAAGGCATTGACAGGAAGACTTTGTGTTAATTGTGAAATCTCAAATAAACACTTTATACCAGGATGTGCGATACTGCTGCTTTCTAAGAATTTCCCAAGCAGAGCTTTACTTTCCTTGCTATTTTTTTCACTCTGCATTTGACTGTGGGTCATTCAGCCCTCAGTGCTGCAGCTTCACCTCTGTGCACTAAAGGCAGAATTGTAGTGGAATATTGGAATGGCTGGAGCAGATGGGGATTGCTTTGCTGGGCAGCAAGTTAAGAGCTCCCTACCCAAGATGGTGCGGTAGACATTTAATAAATGATCTGGGACAGCAGCAGAGGTTTAGAACCACATCATTTCAGTGCCTTTGGCTGCCAGGAAGGTGCCTCTCAGGCAGTGTAAAGTGTCCACAGGTGTCCAGCACATCCCCTCCTGTGTCCTGTATGTATGACCCAGTGTGAGGTTGTTGGCTTCAGCTGTCTGCAGCCTCCAGCAGCCCCCAGTGTGAGCCCTGCATTTGCCCTGATCCCAAAACCCCAGCCCTGACAGGAGGGCAGTGCTCCAGTGCTGTGGACATACAAAATGTATAGTCAAAATGTATATTCAATAATTACAGCAGTATATATGTGTGTGTGTGTATAAAATATTTACCCAGGAATTTAAAGTACATGTATATGCACACACGTATAAACAGCCTTTTGTATAGCTCATGATTATATAATTGTATGGCATATAATTTCTAATATTCTTAAATTATTCTTAATTATACATGCACACAAAACAATTTTTACAGCTACCTGTAAACACAAACAAGGAGCCCAGTCTGTCCTCTCCCTGCTTCTGCCCTGCCTGGGTTGGTAAGTAGGTGTGAGTGACAGTGTGTGTGTAACATATAAATACTTTTAATAGAAGTTAAATATATAATTATAGTTATGCTTACACATGTGCATGCAGATATATGTATGTTTATATGCAATATATTCACCTTAAATTTATAAATATGCTTATAAATTATATGTCTATAAAGCATGCACATGTGTATATAATATATAATCACATATTTTATAAAACAAAGTATAGAAATGTCTCTATACATATACAGGAGTATGAAATACATTTAGCTCATGTATTCGTAAATTGAGTCTGTCTGAGTGCTACATCTATACATGAACGTGTGCATATGAACAGCTCATACACACACACACATATTTCATGTATTACACTCTATCCCCTGTGCAGTTTATAGCTGGCTATGAACAGCCAGCAATCCCTTCCCAAAGCTGCTTTCTCTGTTACTAAGAACCAGCTCTCCTTTGTGTATGTGTGTGCACACATAAAGTACTGGAGAGAAAATACACAGAACATGCACTGTATAAAACACACATATACACAAATAATATATAAAACAATACACACTGTGCCAGGGTGGGGCAGAGGGTTTTGTGGGTGTCCCACACGCCCAGGGCTCTGCCAGCACCTCGTTTCCATTTGCTGCTTTTCAACCCCACCTCCCTCCCCTGCCCCAGCACCACACGGCCACGGCTCTGACATAATAATAATTTATTGGTTCGAATGACATTTAGTACCACAGTTGTCTTACCAGTGACAGAACGAATGCACACAGCCGATGAGATGCTCTCAGATACACAACCAACCTAAGAAACACGTCGGACAGGTCCATGGCCGGGGCTGCGCCTGCAGGGCACGCCAGAATCTCATTTTTGGGTAAAAATCCAGCACCTGGTGCGCAGGTCCCAGCCCGCCCGCCCTGACTGCAGGAATTACAGTGCTCAACACCGCGCTGAGACATCACTTCAAGCAGCATTTTTTTTTTTTTGCCTTTTTTTTTGTCTTTTTTTTTTTTTTTTTTGGCAGGAAAAGAAAAATCAACAAAAAAAAAATTGAATTATTGGGGGGAAAAGTGCAACCACCAAGTCTGGAGAAGGGATGTGCCTGCTGGGAGTGAGCTGGGACAGGCTTTGATGGTGCCTGTCAGGAAAACTGCAGATAAAGCTCAACCCCCAGCTCCATACGGGGCTCCCCAAATGGGGCAAAGCCCCCCAGACCATGGAACAGGGATGACCCAGGGAGCCGAATGCAGGCCTGGCCCCCAAAGCTCTGCTTCCCCAGCATCACCTCATGGGTTGGTGTCCCCCTTGCAGCCCCTTCCTCCCTGCCCTTCATTAAGCAGTAACGAGGCTGATGATGCCCATTTCCTCTATTCCAAAATCCTATTTGACCCTATCCAGGTACAGCATCACCACCAGTCCCCAGGGGGATAATTTACTTATCATTTACCCCGGTGCCATGGCAGGCTCAGCTGTTCTGCACAGCACCATTTCGTGTGTTTCCAGGCTGTTTCCCATCCCACAGGGATGTCAGCCCTTGGGGACTTGCAGCCCCTCTGAAAAAAGGGCTGGCAGCCATCTGAAGTGCAGGGATGCTCAGCTCCAGCACCCAGGGACCTGTGCATGGGGAAAAGTCCCATCTGCCCCAGGGATGTGCCACCAACAGTCTCTGCCATCCTGCTGAAGCCGGGTGGGATGCCCCTTCCAGTGGGTGCAGGGTGATGGGGTGGCAGGACCACCTGTCCCATCCCACAGAGCAGCCACAGAGCTGAATTTCAAGTTGGATCAGGATCTTCTCCGACGTTCCACTGCCGCCCTTCTGACATGATCAAGTGAATGATGAGGGGAAAGGGAAGTATTATTATTGTTATTATTATTACTGTTATTATTCATTATTTTTAACATTTCAAATAAAACCACGTTGTGTTGTAAACAGAAGCTCACTCCTCAGGTCTGCCCAGCCAGTCCCAGCTAAGGTTTATGTTTGAAATGGGCTTCCACTGAAAGGAAAAAAACAGAGAAAATAAAGTTGAACAGGACAAGCACTGGCAGGTGGTGACAGCCTGGCACAAGCCCACCCTGAGAATGGTCCTTGCCGATGCTTCTTGGCTCCAATTACCCTTATAACCATATCACTGATCCTTACAGCAGCATGGACATCACACCAGAGGCAATGAAGAGGGAAGGATACCATCCTCCTCCTCCCAGGGCAAGCCCCTCTCTGGTTAAACAGCCCTTGCATCCCCTGGGCAGTGAAGGGCTGCCTCGCTCACACGGCGCAGGAGGGAGCGGCATCCTGCATCCCCAATCCCCCTCCAGCCATCCCATCCTCCAGCCCACAGCCCACGGCAGGGCCAGGGCTGGCACCCAGCCCTCCCCAGGAAACGCACCTGCGTATTCCTGAGGCAGCATGGGCCGGCTTATAACTTTCTGAAAGGTGGTGATCCACTCCAGCTGGTCGTCCTCCGTCTCGCAGGCAAAGAGGAATTTCCGGTCCGGGGTGACGATGGTTATCCCGTGCTGCCAGTGGTTCCCCTGCGTGGATGGCGGGAGCCCTTCCAGCACCTTGTAGCTGTTTTCCTTGCTCCCAATAAAAACCTCCCCTCTAGCAAAGGCATCCTAGGAGACAGCAGAGCAGTCAGGCAGGGGTGAGTGGGAAGGGAGCTCTGCATCCCCGGCAGCCAGGACAGCTCACCCGGCAGCAGCCACAAGCCCATCAGCCAAACCCCAACAGCACCAGCAACCCCCAAACCCCTGCTTCTCCCCCAGGGGCACCCACAATGCAGCACCAACACCAGGGAGCCAAAACCCAGATGCAAAATGTCCGGTGGACAGGGCTTCTAAAGAGTTTTTGGTATTTATGCACAGGGCTGCTGCAGGCTGGACACCAGGCAGAGCCACTAGGCAGCGACAGCGTTGTGCCCTCTTGGCTCCCCCAGCAGCTTCTTACACTTCACTGCAGATTGATACTACTATTATTACCACTCTGATTATTAATAGTGGTAGTATTGCAGATAATTCCTAACAGGCAGCCCAGGCACCCTCATCTTACCAGGGGATCTTTGAAATACATGAGCCGTCGGTCATCCATGGTGAACCATCGCTTCTTGAACCCCTCTGTTTGCTGAAGAGTCAAAAAATGCCAGATCACACACGGAAACAGCACAGCTTCTCTCTAACCAGGCATGACCCAGGAGTCTCAAAGCACTTGGAGAAGCCTGATGGGCTGGGGGAGCTGGGAACAGATGGCTTCTGGGCCATCATGAGCCACCACAGCCAGGGTCTGGGCCAGCTGTACCAGGAAGGGGCATTGAGTTTGTGATGTGATTTTGGATTTTTTTAACGTTTGCTCCCAGGTGAGGAAAGTGCATTAAACACATTCACAGAGTTACAACTTTGCCTCTCTGGCAAGGGTTGGTTTGTCCCACCAGCAACCCCTTCTTGGGGCCATACAGAGCCCCTGAAAAATGATTCATATCCTACCTTTGGCCCTGTTTTCTCCATGTATCCTTCCTTCAGGTAGTTTCTAGAAAGCTTTGGCACCAGCTGGAGCAACCAAAGAGGACAGAAAAGAGAACAGTGTCAGATGGGGGGGACTGGGGTGTGCTGGGCAGGGCTGGGGGGGTCACTGGAAGGAAAATCCACACTGAGTGTGCCCCCAGCCCTGAGCCCACCCCACAGCCCTGCCTGGGAGCTCCAGTCCTCCTCCTCCACAGAGCTCAGAAGAGGAGGGCGCAGCCATGAAACACCTTGGAGCAGCTCCCCAGCACAGCCAGCAGCCTCCAGGAGAATCTCCCAAAGCCCTCAGGGTGCAGGGCAGCCAGGGACAGAGCCACCCTGCAGAACCACGACTGGACCCCTCCCAGATAATTGATAGAAGGCAGGAAATGCAATTAGATTTCAAAATCTACAGCCAAGGAGGTAGCAGGGAGTAATCAACAAGCACCTCCACAGTGAGGTTACAGCCCAGCACACAGCCCTGGCTGACAGCACGTCAGAGCAGCCTCTGGAATTGCATTAGCCAGGGGTAACACAATTAGCAGCTCCAGCACATACAAAACACAGGCATTTATAAGCCAGGCTGCGCTGACCCGCAGAGAAGAACTCGGGCACGGCACTGACATCTTTCTGCCCTCATCTTTCCTGCCTTCCAGCCTTTGTTTTGGCTTTTGTAATTACAGCAGCACCCTTTGAGACAGATGCTCAGGCGTGCCAGTGCTGGAGTTCCTCCCACAGCCCGTGTGTGTGTGTGTGTGCACGGGGCCCAAGGCTGGGTGCTGGGAGCAGGTGCTGCACGTGGGCTCAGCATCCCACCACAATCATCTCAGCCCGGTAATTGCAGAACGCTCCGAAGGATGGAGCACTCCCCAAGCCTTCCAGCTTGTTAACAGGATGCTAAAAATGAGCGAGAGGGGGAGAAAAAAAACCAAACCACCCAACCAATCCTGCAGGAACACTCACATCAGAGTCACTGGCTCCAGGGAATGCCACTTGTAAGTAATGGAAGCGTGCTGCCCGGATGGCGTTGAACCAATCCACTATTTCCTAATAACGAGGGAGAAGAGCAGAGTGAGGAATGCAGCCTGCACACAAAAGAACCTGAGCCCGCTGTGTTCTGTCTCTCCCATCACTCTGGCCCCAGCAACAGAGCACAATGTAGCAGCGATCCTAAAAAGCACAGAATACAGCAAAAAGGTGAAGGATGGGGAACATTCAGCTGCTGTTCCGGGCTGCCAGACGTGTGCAGAGCTCTGCAGCTTCCAGTGAGCACAAAGGGGGATTTCTGCAGAGGGAAGGATTTAAACACATCTCTGAACTGGCAAAAGCAGCCCCAAATGAGCATTTGAGATATTGAGCTGACCCTATAAACATGGCTGGGCTCATGCTGGCTGCTGCAGCCTGCCCACCCACCCCTGCCCCTTCAGCAGGACACCTGAGCAATGCCTGCATCCCACCCAAATTCCAGATACATACTTCAATGTTTTGCTCAAAGAGTAGCTAAACATCTCTCTATCCCAGTCTATCAGCTGTGTCTGTGAGCCCTTCAGGGACACCCACAGTGATACTGAAGTCCAAGAAGCTCTGGCACTTCTCCCTTTCCTTGGCAAAAATCTCTCTCCATTTTTTTCCCCTCCTACAAAACAATTGTTTTATAATTCTTTTGTTTTTAGAGCCATGTGTTCACTTGTCTCTGGTAAGACCCTAGAGCTTGTGCTGTATGCCTCTGAAGGTTTTGATGAGAAATGCCATGTTAATTTTAAGTGGTCCACACAGGGAGCACTGAAACACTGCCTTGTGGTCTGAGACTGTGGGACAAGGAAAGGCATGTTGGAAGGGAGATTAAGAGCTGCCCTGCCTGGGATGCTGAGCACAGGGAGAGGGATGCTGAGCTGTCCTGCTGTCGTTAATGCATGTGAAGCTTCACATATCAGATCAGGGATGTGTTCAATGAGCCAGACTTAATCCTAAAATAAACACTGCCAACCCTTTCAGGTGAGGTCGCTGTAGCGTAGGGAAGACTATATCAAAGGAGAAGTTGGCCTTCGCTAAGATTTAAACTTTTTTTATGCTCTAAAAATGGTCAGGGTAAGGAGGAAAGGCTCATGTGCAATTTTGAAATCTCAGTTTTAACGAGCTGAATTGGAGGTATCTCAAAAATGGTCTAATGTGGTAAACAGCCATCCTCAAAAATTTAGAACCTTTGCTTTGGTTTGTTAAGCTACTTCAGGTTGAAAGGAAAAAAATCCAAAACCTAATAGGACACAGACAAACAATGTTTTGGAAAACCTGACCTACTTGTCTGAGGCTTTACTCACTTATCACTTGCTTTCCTACCCTAAGCAGCTGAAGAGACCCCAGACAGCATCACAAAGAGGATCAGAGAGAAGAATTCACTCCTGAAGTTAACGATGACCAAGCCAGGCTGGAGCTAATGAACAATAAGCTGTAATATTAAAATGCTGACATCTCATACAGCCACCAACCAGGTGGTTATATACACATTTATTTATTTATTTATTTACCTGTGGGTCCTCTCTGTGATCATGATGTGAGGTAGGGTTTCCCCCTGTAGAAAAGCAGAAGCTGAAACCCTCACTGACTTCTAGCAGTAAATTGCTTCCTGGAATATTGATAATCCATTGCCACAAATGGGGTTTGACCAAATTCTTCCCTGTGAGTGTGGTGAGGCCCTGGCTTCACAGGTTGCCCAGAGCAACTGTAGCTGCCTCATTCCTGGCAGTGTCCAAGGCCAGGGTGGACAGGGCTTGGAGCACCCTGGGATAGTGGAAGGTGTCCCTGCCCATGGCTGGGGAGGAATGAGACCATCTTTAAGGTCCCTTCCAACCCAAACCATCCTGTGATTCTATGAAATGTGAGGAGCCTAAATCCACCATTTCAGATCAGGGAGAGGCAGCACCTCTGGGGTCCAGGAGGACACACTGGGGCTGCTGGGGGAGCAAGAGACCCCAGCAAGACAAGAGGGAGCAAAGGGCAGCAAGAGACCACAGGCAAGTCCCAGGGCAGCCTCCAATCCCAAAGGGCAGGAGTTTACTCCAGGGGGTTCATCTTCCTGCAGCCCTCATGAAGCCAAGGAGACAGACCAAATTCAGGGAAGTTGAGAGAAATTCAGCGGGGTCACCGCCAGATTTCATCAGAGCACATCCTGCCCTGCGTGGGACCGGCGAGACCGCTCCCTCCACCAGCCCCCAGCAGAAACCTCAGCAGCTGAAACCCAAACCCCAAACCCAGGACAGCCCTGTCTGCATTCCTCACAGCTTGGCTGAGCAAACCACCAATGCCCAGCAAACCACAGACACTGACACGACAGTGGGATGCAGCTTTCCCACGAAAGGGCTGCTGCTCATTATTCTGGTTCCCATTGCAGCCAGGGAGGTACCTGAGAGTACAAGTGACACTGTGCTGGGCTAAAGAAGCACCTGCTGACAAGCACTTGGCGTGGAGGGGAGGTTTGGGAGCAGCCCTGCTGGAGCAGCTCCCTGGGACCCACAAACAAGCACCCCAGACCCACGGGGCCTCTCCTTCACACCTCCCTTCAGAGGCACCTGAGCAAGGGGATTTGTTTCAATACAAGCATGAATATCTGCATTTTATGAAGCATGAGACAGGCACAACCATAACAGCTCCCCGCTTCTCCTACATTCCAGTTTGCTCCCCTTTTGCAAGTCTTTGGACTGAGTCCCCTCATCTTCCATTGCTCCATCCACCCTCTCTCCTTCCCTGGGCACCCAGGAGCCTGCCTTGAAAAATCCTCTACTCCAAGTTACAAGAAAAGAACACCAATTCCTTCCATTTGCATCTCTTTACTTAGAGCAGTTTGACACCCTTTGTGCTTGGAAGAACACGACAAACACTCTCAAAGCTGGTTCTGCACCCTGTATCTCTTCCACCCCCCAAGCAATTCCAGCTCGGTTAGAGCCCGGTGTGCCACAGGCTGGCTCTCCACAGCACCAGCCCCCAGGACCACAACCCAAACCTTCTGGTTACCTCCACAGCCTCACCTTGCCATCTTCATGATAGACAAAGATGTTCCTTGTGCTATTGTCCTTCAAGTAAGTGATCTGCAGTCCGTGTGGGTTCCCGATTTTTGCAGGCTGGAAAGTCGCGTTGAGGTGTTCGATCTTCATAATTGCTTTGGGTTCTTTTGCCTGGAAAGCACAGCTGAGTGAGCAAACACCTGAGAATCAGCTTTCAAGCCAGAAAGCAGTTCACTTGGTCAGAAAAAAGGCCTGATTGAGGCCATCAACTAAAACCACCTGAATCCCAGCCCACAAAACTACCTGGTGATGAGACAGCCAAGACTCTGCTCGGATATCAATGAGTGCTTCCTGCCAGCCTGGAAAAATGCTCTGTTCTTCTGCAAAATTCAGCAGGGATGCAAAAAAAACCCAGACTGCTAATAGGCCAGGATGCTTTCTGCATCTCCAGCACCACAGCCAGTTCATCCTTGTCCCAAAAAATGGAGGATTATCCCTCCTGCCATCATCAGACCTGGGTGCTCAGCTGGGGAGCATCATGTCCATGTCCCCATCTGTCCCTTCCTCTCACGTGAGCCGCTGGCTGCTGACTCTGCTCCTCCCCTTGCCTTCTGAACCAGAACTTTCTTTTCAGAGGGACAAATACAATCCTGACAGCCCATCTCTAGGGTGGGTTAGCCCAATGGGGAGCCTGGGTCAGGCCCTACCTGGCACCACCCCCCCCTGCACCCTCAGTGGCAGCGCTGTGGTGCTGCTCATCTTCCCACAAAGTGTCTCTAGAAGTCGACCACCCCTCCAGGACTGCACTGAGAAGAGAACCAGCTACTGTGAATGAAACATCCCAACAAACACAGATCAGCCCCTTGGTAACACCAGCTCCAGAGCAGGGCCAGGGGCCAGCAGAAGGCTGTGGGGTGGTTCCAGCACCCTGCAGAAGTCCTGAGCTGGCAGAGGTGTCAGTGCTGCTCTAGGAACTTAGGGACTTGCTGTGGACACAGGGCCCTGGTGGGTGACCATGGTGGGGAAATCCCAGCAGAAAGGACATCTAGACAGCACCATTCCCACCACAGCTGTGGTCAGCAGCAAAGCAAAGCAGCTTTAAACTCTCAGAGAGTCAAGAGTGGCTGAATGGAACTGCTGGGACTTTCACTTCTCCCTCGGCAAGGACTGGCTCTCTCCTCTCCACGAGCTGCAACTGCACCACAACAAACCAAGCTGAACAGGAAGATGGTGCTGTCAAAGTCATGGAGAAGTGAGGATGGATGTTCCCCTCCTCTGCCTCATCACAACACCCTGACTGCAGCAACTGCTTGGGAAAACTGGCTGGTGGCTCAGCCTGGGCTGCTCTCAGCTGTGGTGTTCAGGGGAAACTCAAAGGTCAGAGGAAACACCTTGGCTTCCTCCAGCACATGGTGCAGAACACTGGAGTGTCCATCCATTCATCACAAATGCAATTTTCATGGTAATAACTCCATTTCTCACAACAATGAAATGTGCTCTGGGGAAAAAGACAAATACTTCCACACTGCTTGACACTGGAACAGAAAACCAGGGAGCCTTCCCTCTGGATTGCATGCCATGCCATGCAAAGGAGGACTCAGACCCCAGTGACCACTGTGAAGTGGTGCCACCTTCATCACAAGGTAGTCATTTACATGAACCCCCTGTTAGCTGGATGATGCAGAGCCAGAGGTGAGAGAAAGTCCTTTGCTGGTGGTTTGAGAAAAGCCCTATGGACTTTAAAGGGCAACAGAGCAGGAATGGGTGAACTGGCCAGTGGGGCACCTCTCCATGGTTGTGGTGGTGGAGCAAGAGCAAACCCCACTAAAGGAAGGGTGAGCTGAGCCTGGTGCCCCTGGAGCAACTGGGGACCCAGTGCTTATGGAAACTGTATAAATAAACTGGCACACTGGGAATTACGTGGTCCAGGATGTTCTCACAGCTGTGATCCCGCCTGCACGCAGCAACCCCAGGTACTCACATCATTTTTGTTGAAGTACTTCAGAGCACCTTCCCTCTCTGATAACACGAATTTTCGGCTTAAGAATTGCCCATTGTCACGTCCTCTCTTCCACAGAAATCCTTCTCGGTACCCTGCAGCGAAAGGAATGACTGAGAACCAGGGACAAAGTGTTGTATTTAGAAAGAGAGTTAGGGTAAAGAAAAGAACTGAGACTTTGGAACTAAGCAGAACAAGTGTGTGGCTGTTTTGCTGAAGACATGAAAGAAACAGACCTTCTCCTTCAGATCTTCCCTTCTCACTCTGCTCTCGTTCTTATCCAACAGCTTGTGCTTCAGACATCTCCACTCTGACACCCAAGGAGTGACTGCCTGCAGAGGCCCCCTCGTGCATTACTGCAGCTCAGTCCCGGGGTGAGCCAGCACAGGCAGAGTGAGCACCTCCATCCCCGTGAGATCCAGCAGCCCCTGCTGCCTGCATTCCCACAATCCCACCCTGTCACAGCCCAGAGATGCAGATGTGTGGTCCAAACCCACAGCCAGCACTGGGGCATGACACAACACTGTCCACCTAATCCTTCCACCTCTGAGCCCTCTCCATCCCTCCAGTGCAGAAGAAGTGCTTGGTCCCATCAGAGCATCATTGCCCGTGTGCACCAGTCCAGTATCCCACTATCCCAACACTGCATACATCAGGGGAAAGACAAGGCTAAAATTCTTGCTCTGGTTCACCCATCCAACTTGAGAGAATCTTCCCCAAAGCCAGGAGCAGACCCAGCTCATTCAGTCCATCAATTCAACCCTATCCCACTCTGGGCTTGCTAGGACTTTCCTCACAAAAAGCCCCTCTGGAGGGCACTTGCAGTGTCACAAAGAGACGAACCCGCAGGGAGCAGGATTACCCCAAGTCTGAGCAAGGGGAAGCAGCCAAGGAAGCCACCAAAGCCCAGCCAAGGGCAGCTGCATCCAACAGCAGTGCAGGAACAGCTGAGGCTGCTGTGCTTGTCACCCCAGCAGGGCAGAACTGCTGAGGAACCGCAGCTCTGCCTGAAGCAGTCAGGCGCTGCTCCCCGCCAGGCTCATCAGCAGCCCCCTCTGCACCCTGTGGCAGGCTGTACACGATGGAGCTGAACAGGAACAGCGTCTCTGTGGCAGGAGACAGACAGGCAGGAGGTGATGCCCAGCTGATCCATTTACTGCAAGCAGATTTGCCTCACGTGGGGCAGAGATGCTGCCGGGGCTCTGACGGCTGGCGATGGCCGGCTGCTCCCCTGAAGGGCAACACGTGAAGCAGCTTTTCCTCAGAGTGTGCGGTTTGGAAACCAAGGAAAAGTGGCTTCTGTTCCCAAAAGGTGCTGGGTTTTAGTGCCAAGCCAGTTGGAGCAGCAGGAGAGTACTTTGAAAGCTATTGCTGTTCACTCCATCGAACAGCAGCGAGGGTTTCAGAGCCTCTCTGTGCCTGGCATTTGAGGAACACTGATGTCTCATAGGGGGCTGCAGAGAGCTGGCTTGGAGGAAAGGACATCAAACAATAGGACAGCGGTATCTCCAAATACAAACATGGTGTGATGCAGGAGGAAAGCCCATCCATTCCTTCAGGACAAGGCTGTGAGCCAGGGTCAAAGTCAGCCTGGAAACTCAGTTTCCCCTGCCCTCTTACACAGGACATTTCATCATTTTGATCTTCTCTTTCCAACTTCTTGTGTCAAAACACAGGATCCAAATTCCACTCCAAGGAAGAATTACAAAAACCCAACACAACCAAGTGTTATCCCATTCTGTGGCTCACATGTTGGCTCTTCCCAGGCCAATCGCCTCAGCAAAAGAGCTCCTGGCTGCTCTGACAAAGCCAGCTGCTGGTTTCAGTGTACTTTGGTACAGATATTTGCTTGCTTCTTTTTTTCTTCCCTTCAGGGCTTCATCCTCAGGAGCTGCTCCTCTGCTCTGCCCAAATCTGCTGCCTGCACCCCTGTCAGCACCCATCAGTGCAAACCACCGTGAACAGGACTTGAACTCAACATGAACCCACACGGGTTCCCCAGGCAAACTGTGTGTCAGCAAGATGTGTCCTCAAAGTCCTGATCTAAAGGGTTGTGAAAACAGCCAGAGACGGTGCTGAGAAACAAAACTGCAGGAGGCTGAACAGGGAACAGCTCTCACACTGGAGGGCATTGGAGACAGAAAATAAACCCTCTCTTCCTTGTCTCATGTGCTGCACTACCTCAGCAACAGCTTCGTATTTAGAGGTACCTGGTCACATTGGGATCTCCAGGGCTGGGGAGGCCCTGGTGAGGGTGCCCAGAGAAGCTGTGGCTGCCCCATCCCTGCAAGTGTCCAAGGCCAGGTTGGATGGAGCTTGGAGCAGCCTGGGACAGTGGAAGGTGTCCCTGCCCACGACACGGTGAAATGGGAAGATCTTTAAGGTCCCTTCCAACCCAAACCATTCTGTGAATCGGTGAGGGCTGTTCTGCTTATGTTGAAGCTGAACAACCACAAGCCCTACAACACCTGCTGACTGCTGGTGTTGGACCATGCAGCATCGTGTCAACAATGCTGCCTTCCTCTCCCAAGCACAGAATGAGGGATGCAACCACCTGCCACCATCCCAGTGATCACCAGCACCCAACCACGAGTGTAGGAAGCACTACCTGGGCAAGACCTGCTAAAGGAGCACCACTCCCACATTGCTAACACTGCTGCTGTCACACTGTCGTGTTTCCTGCATCACTTCTGCCACCTGCCAAGCAGCAAAATCAATCACTTGCTTCTGCAGGCTGCTCTGGCACAAACCTGTAACACCTGCAAAAGCCCCACCAAGCAGTTGTGTCAAAGTTAGCCAGCAAATGGCACACGACACAACCTGAAACCACCCAGCCCAAGCGGGTATTTCTGACCCATTACGTGGCTTCCAAGGTAAAACACGGAACTGTCACTTCTATACCCACTTCACCCCCACAGCTAAAACTCTGGGGGCAAGGAAAACAGGATCACCACCTTGGCTGACTGAAAAGAAGATAGTGCATGGCCTTGTGTCAGCTCAGGTGGGCTGGAGGCTGGAGGCCATCCAAGCCAGGCACATAAAACTGGCCGCACCCGCGGGGTGCTCTAGTGTAGCCCGGCCTTCCCCTGCCTGACAGGCTGCAGAGGAAGCAAGGAAGAGGATTTTATATCAAGACTGTCTCTTGTAGCCACCATCTTTCCATCTGACTTCTACCAGCATTTGGTTCAAGTTCCCCATTTTAAAGAAGAGGGATATTGCTACTTCCCCACCTCAGAAAGCTGTTACAGAGCTTAGTTAATGGTGGGGGGTTTGGTCTCCGAGAATGTGGATTACAGGAAGCACCCAAAATTACTTGTTCAGTTTTAGCCTTTGTTCTCAGAGAAGAAAAATCCCTCCTGCAAGGAGGACAGTCAGACTCACTGGCTTGCAAAAACCAACATGCATGGACTTTCCTTCTGTCATCCTAAGTAAGGCATTATAAACTGGGAATTAAAACCATGTCTGATCTTCAGTTTCTTTGGCTCCTTATTTTGCAGTTTCACCTGGAAAGAGGCATCAGAACTGCTTGCTCCCATGACGCTTCTACGGCTGTGGTAAAACCAGGTCTGGTCCCAGGCTTTTAGAAGAAACCTGAGTGTATCCAACACCAAACAGATGCACCACTGTGTGGTTTATTGCCTTCTTGTCTCACTGCAAGACAAAGCATGATGGGTTGAATAGGAGAAAAAAATGTACTTGTGCGTGTAATCCAAGAGAATCTCATTTTCCTAGAGTTCAGGCAGGGCACCTCCTCCTACAGAAGCCAGTCGTCCTTCCTCTCAGCAGTTAAAGTGCATTGACCTCAATCCAGAGCTTTGGAGAAGATTCAGATACAACTCCCTCACTTTGCTGCTAAAATTGCAGATCGCTGCTCCTCTGCGTGTCAGAGCTGAGCAGCCGGCTCTATTAGCACTGTAAGATGTTAATTAAGGCAGAACAGCAGATAGGCGCTCAGTGGACAGGGTGTGCCCACCTCTCCTGAGAGGTTAAGGAACTGCATAATTATCTGGAGCAGTTGAGTGTGGATCCCTGACATCCCACGTCACCTCTGACCCCAGTTTTACAGCCTCCTTTTTAAACAAACAGTCTGAAGGACATTCCCTCTGAAATAAACCCCACTGTCCACAGCCAGAGGGTTGGGTGGAGAAGGTGGCATATTCTATATTTTCCCTACAGCCTGGACTTTGAATAGGGTTGCAAAAACAACAGCGCACCTCTTGTTTGGCCATGTCAGTGTCAATGGTTTGGTTTGACTGCTCTAAGTTGCAACATCTCTTCCTGTAGCATTCAGCCACCATCAAAGCAAGACATTTCAATGGCTTCAATTTACATATTTTAAGAATTTGTATTCCAATAAAAGTCATAAACCAAGGAACACTAAGTTTTCTCATGGAGTGAAAACACAACTCTTTGTCCAGATCCTCCAGAAGCAAGCAGGGTCCGGGTTGGTCACGTCTCTCAGAGCTTGCACCCTGCTCCCTTGCACAGCACCAGCAGATTGCTTTTTTTTGCCTGGCTTTTTTGCCTGTTTGCAGCTGTGCTGAGGAGCTCGTAACTTCCCTGCAATAATTCTGCAGCCATCTCTGGATAATATATCTCCTGCTGGTCCCACGTCGAGCAGTGCAGATACAGCCGTGCTGGAGATGCGTCAGCATCCCCACGGCAGGAGGGACCTGGGAGGTTTGATGATGAGATGGGAACCCTTCCCCCGGGAGTCCTCCTGCACTGACCAGGTGAGGAGCCACCAGGAGCTGCTGCTGCCCCTGCACAGTTCAGTTCTTCGGAAATTAAAGCCTCGGCAAGCAGCAAACAAGGATGTGCTCAGCGATCCTGCAGCCCAGTCTCTGCCCCCAGGACACCTGGACGGTCTGGGCTTGGTGCCCCTAATGCAGGGTGGGTGCCTAGCATGTCTCAGCTCACACAGGCCGAGAAGGGAATGATTTCCCTTCACCTCCCTGAATACAACTCTTTCTCCCCGGTTAAGACACCACATCCCCTTCACATCTCACCCAGCCAGGCAAAAGAGCCCAGGAACACCCAAGTGCAGCACCCTCACACCCACACCAACCATTTTCTCCTGCACACGTGTTTTAGAGGCACAAAATTTCCCTAATCAATCAGTCCTCTCTTAACGAGCACTTAGCATCCAAATTACCTTTCCTAAAGGCCATTTTGCAGAGAAGGGTTTCCTGTTGACATCCAGTCTGCCTCTGCTGCCTTCCAGGAGCTCATAAAACAATTACTGCCCCACTGCATTGTCTCCTCAGCCTTGGATGCAAGCAGCTGATGAGATTGATTGCTTCCACAATACCCAATTAACCCACTCAGTCTGCAAACGATTGACTTAATCAAAGGCAATTAGCGCTTGAATGGCTACAGCAGACAGAAAGCCAGGATTTAGAGGATGATTCAGATAACGTTGTACAGACATCTCCTTGGCCTTCTAAAGGAAAATGTCTTCACTAATGCTCAGCGCAGAGCTGGAAGTAGATGAAACCTCAGATCGGTGGTGTGAGGTGGCACAGAAAACACAAGGGAATAGGAACACACACTTCCCTTTACTGATAGAAGGGGAACTTGCAATGATTGATGTTCCCTTTTTCCTACTTTTTCTGCTCGTGCAGGGCCCGGAGCACCAAGCAGTTGACCAGACCTCAATGACCAACAGGGTCCTGAAATGTCAATTTGCCTCTGATAGTCACATCCAGTCCTCTGAGCAAAGTCAAAACTGTTTTACAAAACCACCTTCAATATTGAATTCTTCCACAGCACCTTTTCCCACGATGTAAAAAAAAAAAAAAACAACACCCCAAAAGACTCAGTTTGGAGGCAAGAACACATCTCTTTAGAAATACAGGTGTCAGTGTCCTCAGGGAATGTTTTCCTCTAGACAAATCACCCCAAACTGGCACAGCCGAGGCAAGACAAAGCCTCACCACGGGAAGGTCAAGAGGAGCAACCCATGACACCTAAAGCAGAAGACAGAGACCATTTTAGACCATGTGAGGAACAACTTCAAGGCTGGAGCCAAGCATGGAAAAACAATTCTCCAGATCACTGCAAAAAGACATTGTCCTCTTGCTTCCATAATGGAAAAGGTGCTCCCCAGCTGCTCGGATCAGTGTGGAAAATGGAGCCAAATGCACCATCTCTATGGAAAGAGCACGGGGCTGAGCTTAACTACACATCGAGATCCTGAGGCTGACAGCAAGAAGACGAGGTCTGTCCCCACATACAGGCATGTGGCATTTAAATGCCAGGTCCGTCCCTGGGTTTCCAGTCTCACTTAATCGTGAACACACTTGCATTGGTGGCTCACAGCTGAAAATCCAAATTGCTTCTAAGCAAAGCCCCAGTAATAAAGCTGAAATCCATTAAGCCTGTGATGTTTGCCACTATTTAAATCTGATTAAAATTGTACATGACACCACTAAGCTGAACAGTCAGAAAACACTCCTGTCAAGTCTGATGTTTCTCCATGTAATCCAGACCCCCCTTCTTTCACCGGGTTGTCAGCTAAAAGGAGCCATAATAAGAGATCATGTAGCTAATCCAGCTTTCTAAGATGTTTTTAACTGGTTTCTTTAATCACATGTTATGATTCCCTACGGAGCAGCTCTCAGGTGACAAAGACATTAGCACAGCCATTCATACTCCCGGGAGGTATCTCAGATGGGATCACCTTACCCCTTGTGCCGACCCAAGACACACAGGTGCCTCTGCAGAGCTTGGGAAGCCATCAGTGGGATAAAAACCAGAGGTGCAGGGGCTGACAGCCACTGGGCAAGCAACTGCAGGGTAAGATGCTGCAAAGGACACTTCATCAGAGAAAAAACTTCTTTTGGCAGAGTGATATTGATCTCCCAGTGAGCACTCACCTTGCCTGAAAATGCTGTGTGGGAACAAGTATCAGGGGAAAACACCAAATTATACAATTCCCAAGTCTTCACCTGACTGCTGCAGGCATATCAGGTTTGATAAAAGAAGACAGCCACATCCTGCCTTTTATCAGTTTACCTTATAATTGACCATCGATACAGTACAACTTCCATGCCAACCTAATTACTGACCAAGTGTTTACATATTAAAGATAAGACCACAGCTGGCTGCTGCAGCATAATTCGATTGTATCTGCTGGGAGTTGTTACAACCCCTTGCTACAGAAAATGTCTTTACTGGAAGCCTTGCGCTTACATTGCTGAGAATTGAATGTGGAAGCTAATTTTACTTGGAAATCAAATGCTTCCTCTTTGAGTGGCATCCCCACAATACCCACCTGGGAGCTGCTGGCTGCTTGGAGAAAAAAACCCTGTTCCAGGTAAATAACCTTCAGGTTTTTATCTTTTGAAGGCAGTCTTTCATAATAAAAGGCAGATGAAAGCTGGGAGGTTCCCAGTGTGATGTTCATCCCATTTACCAGCACTGAGTGCACTCAAAGCCTGATTTAGCTGGAAAGATGGGCGAGAAAACGCTTAAGGGCAAGCACACGGTACTAACTCACAATAACATCCTGCAGCAGTTCACTTCAGGAGCTGAATTCTGACAGCCAAACCTCTCCCAAACCACAAGGCAAGGATCCTCCTTGGGCAAGACATAAACGCTCCAAAAAGTCCTGGCTGCAGCCACAGCAAGGCTGTGAGTTATGCACAGAAGCTGCACAGGAAGATATCCTGCAGCCTTCCCTCTCTGCACCTGGAGGAGCCACTGCCCCCGTCCCACACCATCATCATCCCTGCCCAGGGATGCCCACACAGAGCTGGTCCTGCCTGGACCTCTGCAAGGCGAGGGAGAACCCGCCTGCAGCCCCACCTGCAACTGCAATGGCTCGTGCAGGAAGCAAAGAAGAGAGACACTGAAACAGGACGAGGGACCTTGGCACGCTCCTCATGCACCACAGTGGGATTCACCAGCCTACAGCTGCTGAGGCTTCAGCTCAAAACACCTGCAAAGCACCAAGAACCAGCTGAAGGTCTGGGTTTTACACAGGCATCCTCAAACCACACCTATGGGATCAGGCTAAAATGGTCTCCAAGCCTGAAGAGCTTTAGATGGATCTCTTCCCCACACCAATAAATAAAACCTCAGCCTAGGCAGCTGCTCACACAGATCACTCCAAGCAAGGGTGAGATGAATTTAAACCCCCAACAGAGCTGTAGAGAAGTCAGCAGAGTTCACCACAGACTTTAGATGGGTTTAGGACTCTCTGTTCTGGGGCATCCTGGAATAAAGCATTCCCCCACGTAGGCAGCATTTCCATACAATCATAAATCATGGAAACCCATTCTCACAGGCACGGAACATTCCTCTTTTTTTGCTTTGAAGAGAAATCCAAATGGCTTTGAGCAGATCTGCTGCAGTGCTGCTAATGGCTTCTGAACGTCTTTTATTGAGTGTTCAATACATTTACAGTGAAAACTTCACACAGGAAAGGAGAATTTTTTAATTTAGGACTCGTTCCTGCCCTGGCTGCTGGTGTTGCAGCTGTCCCAGAAATCAGCTGCTACACGATGCTCTGGCAGCTGTGCTGTCAAGGGAGGAGCATTTGGCAGCACAGCCACAACCTCCAGGTTGCACAAGGACATTTGCACACCTTGGTTTTTCTAAAACTATCAGCTCCCATTCCCTGGAGCAGCATAACCCCACTTAATGAACTCCTGGAATTCTATAAATCAAGGCTAAATTCTGCCCTAATAAATCAATAATTCCCACTGACTTGGCTAGGCTAAAACTTTTTCTTCCACCCTCTGCAATGCGTGAGAGTTTGAAATTCACTCCCTGCTGAGCAGCCTCATTGTCTTTTAGGTGTTTTGGGGATGTGGTGTTTGTTAGTGCTGTGCCACATAACCACATCCCTCAGGGGCTACCCTGGTTATGAAACTGGAGGTGGCTGCTGTGTCTACACCTCAACAGCAGCAGCATTTATAAAACCAGTCCCATTTACCCAGCCTGGGAAGCACCACCCTGTCCCATTTCAGTGTAAGCATCTGAAAAGCCAGGTGTGGACAACTCCTCTGCTGCAGACTTCCCTGCTGCACTGGAGATTTCAAAGTGAAAACTCGTGTGAGCTCGCTACAGGGGGAAAATGCAGGTGGATGTGGGCTGGTGTTGGTAAGAAAGAAGCACCAGCAAATGCTCGTGCTTCTGAGTCGAGGCTGATCTAACTCAGCTACATGTCTGGCAAACTCCAGAAAAAGACATGACCTCACCCTGGAGAATGTTCTTTCTCTGGTGAGAGACAGAAACCGCCCGACCCTGCGCAGGTCTCCAAAGTAAAACAGATGTTTCTTTAGTAGAAATTTAATTAAGCTACCACGAGTTGCCATGAAAACAGCCTTTTCCATGTTCTTTGTTATCCCATTGCTTCCTAGACACTCCCTTCTCATTAGTGGAAGAAAGATGCCCCAGCCTTTTGGTGCTGTGTCATTACTCAGGAAATGTGAATGTGCACAATATAAAATCACCGAGAAACACCAGACCTGAGGCACCAAGGATTACCCCCATAAAGCATAGGAAATAAAAGGGATGGTTCTCCTATTCTTTCCTTAAATATTTATCATCCAAGACATGAAGAACAAAGCCTTATACTTGTCTTCAGCTCTCTCCAATTGATGTAAGTCCATTTATTGACTGCAAAAACTAAAGGTTACAGGAACAGGCAGCCTGAGCAATATCAAAATACACTATTTCAAGTTGATTGACCTCAAACAGGGAAAGCTCAAGGACAGGAGTGAGTCATGATAATTATGGTGGGGATGTTTCACACACTTACTGATCTTACAGTCTATCCCCAGAAGGTGGACTGACTCTCCTGGGGACAACTCAGGGCATCCCTAGGGAGCATCCCAAGCACACCCCAAAACACAGGCAGCACATTCAGCTGCTGGGGGCAGGAGGGGCTCAGACCACCTCCCCCATGAGAAACTGCACTAGTTCAGCAAACTCAGCCAACCTCAAACTGACCACAAATTCAATGCTTTTGGTTTGAGTTGATAAATATAAATATTTCTGTTAAGGATGACACAAAATGAAACAACATTTCTTAGGTGTGCTTTTTTGAAAGGGGGGAAAAAACCCTAATGAAACATTTTGCACAAAATCCTTAGATGGAGAAAAAAAAGAAGCCCAACCTCCAACTACTTAAAATTTCATGGCACAGCCCTTACCCCTTTCAGCAAGGCTCACTCCCACGCTGCTCTGCTTCCCCTGCATCGAGCATCGCTGCTGCCTTGCTTCTTGCACGAGAGCTGCTGCTCCTTGGCTAATTATAGAAGCTTGGATCAGAGCTGTGCTGAAGGCAGCTTGACAGAACCAGCTGTTAAAATTACAGCTGGATCCTAAACTAGCTGTGAGCATCCAGCTTTAGCTCGCAGTGGTGCTACCCCCTTCCCAGAGCTGGCTGCCAACGCCTTGCTTGGCCGGCTGCTCCTCCTCCTCTAAGTTCAGACCCACAGGTCCTCACCTGCAATTTTTGGCTGCCTAAATGCTTTTCTGCTTTAGGGGAGTTGAAGACATCAGAGTATTTCTCTTTGCTAGATGTTTTTCTTCCTACGGCAGCTATCTGTAAGATCCATCACCGCCCCATCACTTTGTCACTGCAGTGTTCATGGATTTCCTGGAAAGCATAACAGCAGTCGCTGGCCTCTTGCCATAGCTCAGAGAGATAGAAAAAATAAAAATGCACCGAATTTAACTCTAAAAGACAAGCTTTTGCATTTGGAACCCTGTCCTTTGCCTTCTGGTGGCGACTTTGTGCGGTGTCTCCTTAGCAAGGCTGGGGAGTGGTGCAGCATCTTCCTTTGATTCCCACGGAGCCCCAGGAGGCGGCAGTACTCCTTCGGAGGGGCTTGCACCAACCCTCAATCAGCACATCCAAACAGCTCCTGAAAGGCACTGAAAGGCTTCTCCAGCTCCTGGTCATATGATGCCAGTCCTGTGGGAATGTCAGCGCATCCTGGCATGGGAGCGATGCCACGCCTGGGTCCCTGTCACAGGCCTGCTCCCCTTGCGCAAGAAAAAATAATAGTAAGACAAACTACGCTGTGATCTCCCCTTGCATCCTCCTCCTGAGTTTAGTTTGTTAAACAGCCCTTTGATGTGCCTTGTCTTTGCTGCAGCAAAGTCCTGTTTGATGTTTACACCATCTGTATCGTGAAGCTGCTGACGGCGGAGCGAGGCTGAGTGGGACCCACCACAGGCAGCTCTCCAGGAGAGCCCTGCCCTCCCCAGCCCTGCCTGGACCCACTGAGGATGCTGCAGTGGGTGCTGTCAGTCTGGCTGGGGATTGGATCTGCTGCTGGTTTCTTGAGTGGATTTTTTCAAATGGATTCATTTCCTTCCAAGGCAATTTGGCTGAATATTTGTTCACTCACTGTGTGAGTTTTTGCTTTGCTCTGGGTGAGGCTGCAGAGAGCAGAAGTGACCTGCAAAACATCAGCCCCCATCCACTTCCCATGGTAGCAGTGCCAGGGCACACCAAGGCAGAAGAAGAAGAAGCAGTCATTTGTTTTAAAGCAATGACTGCATTTCCCTCAAACCTCCAAGGAGAGGATGGGGAAAGGTTTCTTGGAGCAAGTCCTGACATGGAGTTGTGTAATGTTAAATGCATAAAGGATTATAGTGGGAAGGCATGAAAAGGAGACTGAGCATCAGCAATGGGGTCCCATCTGCTTCAGCTGAACATACTTTCCTGTAGACTTTCCTCCTTCAACCATTTCAATGTTTCTCTAGAGCCTTTCATCTTAAACTCTTCCTCCCTATTAGACAAAAGGTTTTTTTGGGGGGGAAAAAAACCCCAAAAAACCCCCAAAAAACCAGAAAAAACCAACTCAGGCCTTAATCCCCCTTTTCTGTACCCAAACTCCACAGCACAAGTGCCAGGGCATGGAAGCCACACTTCCCACACCCCCACTGGGGTCATGCCCTGCTCCTGGGGCTGCAAACATCACACCTGACACACGTGAGGAGCGAGCGTGGGGGCTCAGACCCACGGAGAGGGGCTTCACCAGGGTGTGGGGAGGGGGAGCAGCTGCCCCCAAGCCTGGCTGCCAGCGTGACTCACGTCCCGGCTGTGGCTGATGTCAGTGCTGAGAACAGAAGCCTCTGTGTGGCTCGGCAGCATGAGAAGGAGGTTTCTGTGCCAGGCAAGGTTGCTCGCTGGAGGGATGCTCGTGCTTTAACCCACTCCTGACAGCAGCACATCAGCCGCCAGTGACCTTGGTGCTGGGCTGGGAGAACTGCAGGGTGTTTAATTGCCATCGGGCACTCACACCCCCAGCCCTCTGATGGAAGCCTCTGGATAGGGGCTGCTTTTTTGGGGCATCTGTACAGCACCCCGAGCACCGGGTGCAACCTGCACATAACACTCTTGTGCACCCTTGAAATGCTAAAACACTCTTATGCTCCCTTGAAAAGCAAATAGTGGAGGCTGCATCCTTTCTGGAGAGGGCTAGGGCGCTGCTGCCACTTAGCCTGACATCCTGCATCCCTGCCTGCCACGGTCCCCACTGCTCCAACAACCACAAAGAGAAGCATCAGCAGAACTTGCACAGCACCAAGTTCATGGCAGGCTGCAAAACTCAGCCAAGAAGCCAAATTCCCTGATACAGTCCCTGCCTGGCTGTGATGCTAAATCACTTCATCCTCTGGGACACTGAGACAGGGCATAGGTCCGTGCCAAAGAGATGCAACATCCCTGTGCCCTGGCCCCTCATTCAGACACAAATCCAGCCTGTTCACAGACCAGTCCCACCTTCAGTGCCCTGGGTACAGCCACCCACTGCCAGGGCGCAGCAGTGCCAAGCAGAGGAGCTGCTCCTGGTGTCAGCTGGGAAGAGTGAAAATGCAGCCAGCCTTTGGGACCCTGCACCAAAGCCCTTACTGACCAGGGCAGGACTGAGGGCAGAGATTTGTAACACACTTTTGCTGAAATCACAGTAAGAGCCAAACCTGGGGCTTTGGTTCAGCCAAATACCGGAATTGGCTGCTGGGAATTTACTGGAAAGGGTGATTTAGCAGAAGGCACCAGTGATGCAATCCTGTGTGCACACCAAGCACCAACATGCACTGCAGGGAACTGGTGTCATGACTTCCTACCACAAAACATCTCCCTCTCCATGCCCAAATCTCTGCTTCGCAAAAGCCAACATGAATTCTCGACAAAATACCAGGCTACCTTGTTTTTTGCTGCTTTTTAACCACGCTGCTATTATTTTTTTTCCATCTCTAGGTCTATGAGGAATCTTCTTACAGGGATTGGAAAGAGGGGCTAAGACGGCACAGAAAAGCATCCCACAGTGAGGGATGCTCCACAGATCCCATGACAGCTGCATCTTCCCGACACACGCTGCTGCCCTGAATCACAAAAACAAGCGCTTCCCATCAGTGAGGGACAGAGCAGAAAATTAAGGAGCTTCTCTCAAAGCCCTGCTCTAATACTTGAGCCTTTCAAGCATCAGAAGAGAATTTAATCCATTTTACAACTAGCATCAGATAACAGTGACATTAAAAAGCAGTCAGAGCCAAGCAGCAACTTCTTTTTGAGTCTATTAAGTAGAAATAAATTAACTTATTTCTGTATATTGAAAACTCCTCTCTATGGACGAAGATCAAGGCCTGCTAAAGCTTTTGACAGCTCTGTTTGTCCATCAGCCACATCTGCATTGGGGTTAAATAGAGATTTACACTCACAGAAAGTTCTGAAAAACTCAGACCTTTGGATCAAGATGCAGCCAGTATTTTCAGAAGTTCAACTCACAAAATGTTAGAAGAGCCAGTTATAATTAGGCTTTTTCTACATTTCTATATATGGTGTAAATCAGGAGGCAAGTCACTGGCATTACAGGAAACATGCCAGCAAAAAAGCAGAATGAGGGGAAAATAAACTCTTTATTTGCATGATACAATTCACTTTACAGACACGTAACGCAGCCAGGGCTTTAAAGGCCATTTATAAATTTGCAGCATGTGGCACTAAAGCTTTTACTGTGGTATTCAGAGTCTAATGTGAGCTGGTGTTTATACAGTGACATTTCCAACCTCACTGCCCTCACCAGAAGCGCCTCCGTGGCCCCGGCTCGGGTTTGGGTGCATCAGTACAAACATCGCCGCTGCTCTGCAGAGACTCCGCCAGCGCTCCCAGCACCGGGCAGGCAGTGGGGATCACGAACTGATTTTGTTTAACAGTGCTCATGGCCCAATTACAAACCACTCCGAGCTGCCATTGCAAAGGCAGTGACATGAACTGGCGGATCTGCTCCGGCCTCGGACACTCGGACACTCGTGGGGGCTGCCCCGGGCTGGTGCCGCAGCCCCTCGGACAAAGGGCGGGCGGAGCCACGGCGGCTTCGCTCCCACACCAAAGGCTATTTTTAGCACGAGGAGATGTTGTAAGCTCATAAGGGACTGGGGGAAGGGAGAAGAGGTTTAAGGAGGGAAAAAAAAAAAATCGATGCTGAAGTATTTCTGTACCTTGTCAGGTCAGAGAAGAGAGGCAGAGCCCTGCCCCGCACCCTGGCCAGGTACAGCCGCCCTTGCAAAGGCAGCAATGGCATGGAAATGATGGAGGATTATTTCACATGCATCAGCCCCAAACCAGGCAAGTGCCACCCATGCCCTGGAAGGCAGTGGGATGCTGCTGCACACCCCAGTGCACCCCCTGCAAGCTGGGCAGGTGACCTTGCTCTGCACCACTGCGCTCCCCTGCAGCACACGGTGCCTGGACAAAGCCCAGCGAGATGCTGCTGATAATGCTGATAACCCTCGACATGGTTGCTTTTATCTCGTGGTTTCTCTTACTGCTCCTGTGAGCTCTGTTTCCTAAGGAACCAAGGCTTATGTGAGCATTGCTCATCCATCTCTCCCTCTGGCTTCTCAGCATCTTGGATAATTTCAGCCAGATGTGGCTCCTTGGAGCTGCTGAACACTCCAGTCTCTCTTGCTTATAAAGCAATGGGATAATTTACACACTTTCAAAAATCATCCTCATCCCTACGTTTTGCAGAATCACCCTCGTGGTGGGGCACTGCCTCTCCTGTGAGGGGCTGGCATCTGCCTGCTCTCACCTCACACCCAACCATAGCCCCATCCTGCTCTGTGTTTGTACAGTGCTTAGCACAGCATCACCCTGACCACCCTCAGACCTTCACCGGGGAAAAGCCAGGAGAGCTGCCCTGCAGTTGGTGGAAATATAAAGAGGAACATCAGCCAAGGATGTGGGCTGCACTTGGGGAAAAAACAACAGTGAACTAAATCTTCCTGCTGGTCTGCATGAGAGAAGCTGAGAAGGCAGCTGGCTGCAATCCTGACCACACACATGAGCTGGCTCAAATCCTCCCCAGTGCTAAAAGCAGCTCTTGATTTAGCTGACAACACCTTAGCAAGAACAGAGTTTTGGTTCAACTCGTATTTGACATGCATGTCTGGTGTCTTGTCAGCAGTTAAAGGATGCTACAGGAAGCACCTATGGCATTTCTCCCCACTTGCAAGGAGCTTCACACAACAGCTGTGTCTCAACCGTATCAAGTCACTCCCACAGGGTTTCTCCCTACCCACGGGGGTGATGCTCTGACCATGGAGCAGGTCCAGTGGGAGGGGAGCAGTGTTCCACATCAAGACTTTCAGACAGCATAAACCAGCACAAGAAATAGGGGAAAAACCCCAACAACCCACTTTTGCCTCTCTTGCACCTCTCGTGGGAGCCCAAATCTGGGAACACTGCTGCCACAACCCTGATACCGCTACAGTGCCCTGAACTGGGACTTTGGTCTTTCTTTAAACCTTCTCATCAGCACCCTTTTCTCTTCTGGTTCAACTGTCCTTCCCTGCAGCACGGGAGCTGCAGGCAAGCCCGAGCAGGGCAGTGGCACAGGCAAGGCCTGTGTGTGTGACAGGACACTGGAGAAAACACCTCTCTGGAGCAGCCCACTTCCCACCACGACTCCACCCCCACCAGTCTGCAGCATTAAAATCCTGCAGGCTGCACAGAGGTGCCCTGCTCCCGAGCCTGCAGGCCCTCTCCACTCTCATCCTCCCTTCTTGCAAACACCCACGCATCAGGAGACCCTGCCTGTCCCCAGCCACTCATCCTCCCACCCACACAGTGTCACCACACCTCCTGTCCCCATGTCACCTCCACCCCTGGGCTCTACTGCACGTGCTTGCAAAGGGAGGGGATGGTTCTCGGGTGGCTTCGCACCCCCTTCTGCACAAGCATCTCCTTAAAGACCATGAGTGTTCAGGGCTTAGCAAAGGGCACCAGGAGCCCTCAAGCTGACCCTTTATTTCCTTGCTCAGTGCTTTGGGCTGTCTGATGTGCAGTAAACCCCGTGCCCTCTGAGGCTGCCATTAGCACTGGTTTGCTCTCTGGGTGCTGCTCAGCCCTGTAATTGGCTTCTGAGGTTGTGAAAAAACACACGGCAGAGCTGGTGTCGCTCTGACACCCACAGCCCCCCACTAGCTGGAGGAAATGGGGCAAGAGACAGCAGAGGATCAGGTCTGTCAGTTAAAATAATTGGATTTTAACTGCAACACTGCTCACTGTTTTGTCTGATGAGGCTCAAAATAAACTGCATTACATCACTGCAGGTCAGACTGAGCTAATAAGGGTCTCTTCCTCCCACCGAGAAAGGACGTTTTTGTGTCCCCTGTGTTTTCTCCAGTGCTTTGCAGTCAGAGCTCCTTCCAACTGTGTGAGTGCAGGGGAAAATTAATTCAGACTGCTGCCCAAATTATGCAAGAGCCTCATGGAATGGAAAGTGCATATTAACAAATTTTACTATTTTAGGGTGTTCTTTTATGTCTCATAATTTATTTTGCCATCATATTTGCAGACAAATAGGAAACAACACATAAGCCAAGGAACCCTTAGGGTGCTGGCAGAAGATAGTACAAGCAGATAGGGGCCTTCAGAGAAATGCTACCTGAATAAAGCACAGCTCACCTGAATAGTGACAATATGATCCAGTCCACAGCGCTATAAATACAGGAATACAATCCAACAGAGCCTAAAGCCCTGATCATCACTGACTTTGTGCCTGTGTCTTCCAGCTTTCTCAGCAGTTCCAGTGCAAGTTTACAGGCCACCTCAGGTTGCAGTAACACCACATTATCTTACTCTGCAACCCAGCAGGTCATCCCACCCATCTATGGAACTACCAGTCAAAAAATCCCAGTCCTCCAAATTCCAGCCCAAAGCATAGGGTTTAAACCTTCACCTGGTGCAAATCTGGACTCCTCCAACATTTTCATGGGACCTATGACAATTTTTATCAGCTGAGGAGTTCCAGCTTCCCGTGACCAATGAATGAAAGCAATGAAGTCAAAGTTCAAAGAGCAAACAATTCCCCTTTGCTCTCTGTTGGCCACGTTCCCATTCTCTTGTCTGTAGCCTGAGATGCATCAGAGCAGCTGCCCCTTGACCAGCTTACACCATCACACGGCTGCAGCCCTGCAAACACCATTCCCTTTTGCTTCCTCCACGTCTCCCTCGGTTAAAACAAATCCCTTTGATTAAGAGAAATCAAGAGCACCCAACTGAACTAACTTCCAGCTTTCCTTTGGGAAGCATTGCCATAACTGCCGTTGATCAACAGCAGTGGAAAATGTCCAAGCTTTTTAAAACCGATCAAAATATTTTTGTAAGTTTATCAAACCTTGCAATCGCCTTGAGATACAGACCCAGACTGTGATGGCAATTACAAGCATCTCGTTTCTAGGAGAATTCAACACCCATGCCCCATTAAACTCCGTTAGAAGGGACAATTAGCTGTAGACTGACAGTAATTTTGCCAGTTCATTTACCAGAAGGGATAAAGCCAACCTGAAACACGTTGATGTGAGAGTCTCAAAACTGGTATCATTCTGTGCTGCTGTACTGCTAGAGAAAGGGATGTGGCCATGGTGTTAATTGGGATTGCTGGGGTGTAAATAATGTTTTGTTTCATAAAGTCTGGCTAGGGCAAACAAATTATTTAGCTCATACTACAGCTGAATGAAGAGCTCGAATGTCTAAGAGGGTGTATCTGACAATCGATAGTGATCACCGAAACATTTAATCACTGTTTTCCTGATCTCGCTGCACTACCTGAACTCAAAGTGACTCCTCACCCTGAAATCAATGGTGCTGATACACTCATTAACAGCAGAACCAACACTAACTGGGGGCAGAGGAGCTGAAAGCTAGGAATAGCACATGGGCTTGTGCTCCAAGGCTTCCTGGGGGAGCAAGGAACTCTAAAAACTCCCTCACAGGAATTTCCACTGCGATCTCCCACCGAGGGTAAGTGGCTGTGACTGCACGTGCAACAGCACATCCCCAAGAGGGGACATCCCATTTAGGGACTGAACCAAGACCCATGGATCCAAAGCCATGGCTCTTCCCAGGCTCAAGAGCCGGTTTCAATGCTCAGCACTGCCCACACCGGGGATTTCTTCACATGGGAAGTGTCTTTGTTTCCCAATTCTGATCCTGCTACCTGGCATCACTCTGTGTCTCATGAGGCAGATGTTTCCCAGCAGTTGGGGGGATATGCAAGACCCTTTGGGGCAGCTGTTGCCTTTGCATCCCACACTGCCTCTTATTTACAGCCCTCCCCAGCAGCTGAAGCTTGCTGCATCCTCCTGCCAGGCTTCCCTGCACGACTCGCTCAGCTCTGACCTGCACATCTGACACTCCTGTCCCCAGGCTCATTTCTCCTGAGTCTGGCAGTTCAGCTGTGATAGCTTCTGCTTGGCCTCTACAGGCTCCAGACAGTCTCTCCCCAAAGGATATTCTGAAAGACACTGAATTTCTGACCGGGGTTTCATCAGGCTGCTTGGAAAAGGATGTTGCTCAGAACTATTCTGATATAGCATTTTCTTATTTTTTATGCAATTATTGAACAAATATCAGAATGCAAAATAGCCCCTGGGACTGGAAAATGGAATTAAATCTTCCAGCAAACATGAGAAAATGGATACTGACATTTCTATTAACAAGAAAACGTTTCATGCTTAGGAACTGGTAACCTGACACTGCTCCAGGGAACTCAGGGGGGTGAGGAAAAATGGTCTGAGACAGCACTAGGAAGAAACAGAGATGTAGGTACACTCCAGTGAGACACAACTGGATGTGGGGTGGGCAGGAGGGCGCCCTGGTGTCGGTGCCACCTCGGTGTGTTCACAGACAGTTCAGGTCAACAACAGTGGAAAGCAGCAGCCCAGACCCTCTGTCTGTGCTGAGCCCGGCAGCGACAGGCACAGGAGGTCCAGCACCATGCACAGCACAGTGACAAAGCTCCCCCACTTCACTGGAGTGATACAAGAACTGTCCCAACACACACAGGAACACTTCTGCTGGAGACATGGCCTAGTGCAGCCTCGGCAGTGCTGGGTTACAGGCTGGGCTCAATGGCCTTGGGGGTCTTTTACAACCTAAATCATCGTGTGATGCTCAGTGTGCTGCTTTCCTACAGGACACAGGGTTTTCCCTGGGCTCCCTCCTTAGGACACAGCCCCAGGAAACAACCAACTCCCAGCCTGACATCCCAAGAGCTGAAAGCAGCATCATCAACTGATTTGCAGGAGAGTCTGGAAGAAGGAGCACTTTTTGGCACAGGGTGAAGGACAGGGGGGGCAGCTGCAACTGGGGGCTGCAGTGATGCAGCACAAGGGAAAAGTTGGCACTGGGAGTTTGGTGTGTGCATCCCCAGCTTTGTTTAGTTGTAACATCAACCTGGTCCCCCTAAGGAGGAGTCACCTGGCCAAAGGTGCTCCCCTTGCATTTGCTGTCCAGAAGAACCAACAAATGACATCCCAGTTGCACAGGTCATTTGTGTGGCTCCTTCACTGGATTTTAGGGATAGTGCCATTCCCAAAGACACAACCTAAAATCACTCCTACACCACTTACATGATGCCCACCAGCCTGCTTCCCCCTCCCCTCCTCCTCCCCAAAGCGCTGCTCACTGGAAATGGCTCATCCTCTTCTCTTCTATTCTGTATTTAATGGCTTTTGAACTTCAAAGAGAGGTGAGAAAACCCTCTCACTTCAGCATGCAGTTAAATATTATGCAGCCACATTACTGAAGAACACCTACAAAATGCGCTGCTAAAATAAACTCCCCTTTGAATTCTTCTTATAATTTCTTTCAGAGAGCTCAGAACATGCTGCCCTTCTTCCCACACAGCACTGAAGCACCTACTTCACTTTAACCAGGTACACACTCCTCTTGGAGTCAAAAGGACTCATCCTGTGCTTAAAATTATGCATTTTCCTCAAGTACTTGGTTGAATCCCAGCTTTTATATCCAGAAGTTGCACGGTAGAGATTGAAAACATTATTCTTGGGTGAGTATTATACACACATTGGCAGATACATTCCAAAATGATCTAAGAAATAAAACTATTTATTGTTAATAGAACACATCCGTCTGACTCCAGCAGATAGCTTTTTTAAAAACCTAAAATAATAATGTGCCTAATGTACTCTCTATGAATATGGATACTCCCCACACACTGTGTGCCTCATGGACACAATACAGCAGAGCTGAAATGCTCTAAACAAAAATTGAGAATATATGAGATCAGAATTTAACTGTGGTTTTCAAAACAGAAAACTGCTGGAGCTACCTGCATATTATTAGTCGTGAAAAGCATCATGAAAATAGTATTTTAACCTTTAATCTGTAACATGGTCTTTGCTAATAAAATTATCCCAGAGTCATCCAAGCACATAGCTGGTGTCAACTACTTAATATGCAGAATAAATTAAATGCCACTTACATATAGCAAATAAATACCCAGCTAATTTCATGCACTTTCATGCTGGTGCAGCCACACAACAAACACAGTCGAGCTCTGTGTCTCCTCTTCAAACCCTGCCCTTCTGCAAGAAAAGCATCCAACCCACTGCTCTGCTACCCCAGCCCCTTGCAAGGCCACTGTCACCCTGCTGGCAGTGCTGAAATGAGCTCTGAAATCAGCTCTGTCACATCAGCTGCACGTGTGCTACTGTGAAACACTGACTGTGCCACAGGCAGACCTGGTCCTGCTGCTGACACCTGAAGCGTTGTGGAGAGAGAGTAACAGATCCCTGGGGAGAGTGGGGGACGTGGTGCACACACCCACCACCACCCAAACCAGGCTAACAGGGCTACTTCACCTCTCCAAAGCAAAAGCCACCTGGATGACACAAACATCCTTTATCCCACTTCAATGCAGCTCCACATCTGCTCCCCAGACACGAACCCGCTGGTGCTTGGTCTGACTTGCTCCTGCTGAGCAGCCCGTGGAAGTCAACAGAAAGACTCTTGGTAACTGATTTGTTTCCATCAGGCATCAAAATTCCCAATATTCCAAATCACATACAGGGAATGCCGGGAGGGATCTTTTGCAAAAGAGCACACTTACTTTTCCTACTTAATGACATACGGGCAATAATCAACATAAAGAACATATAAACAGAGAGGAAGAAAATGGAAGGTGCTGGACATCAAAAAACTTATCTACCAAAGTGTCTCTCGCTACCTGCAGAATAAGGCTCCTGCTTCTCACTGTGGATGAACTCTTTTCGTTCGTATTTGGCTCTGATCCACTGTTCCCGCAGCAGCCTGGAAAAAAAAGATACAGAGAAAAGGAAACATGGTCCAAGATACATTAAGAAAGAAACCAGAAGCATTAATTCTTCCATCAAAATACAAGTGTGATTTAGAAGTCTTCCAAAAATTGCATTGTACAGTCTGGAGTCAAGGGTTTGCTCTGGTTACTGTTTGACAACAATAAATCATTTCCTTGTACATCCAATTTTATTGGAAACTTATTTTTAAAAAATGCACAGATTTAGCAGAACAGCCTGTCCCCACCCACCCAATCAGCCTCTGTAAAAAACTCCCTCAGTATATGGACCATTTTCAACCTAATTTCCTCAGACCACATTCTTCAGTGAACACGGTCAGTAAATGAAAAACCTCAGCTAACTACACACAAAAGAGAGATTATTGCCCTGAAGATATCAATACAAAAGCAGAAGGTGCTGAAAACCCGTCTTGCCAAGCTCTTCCAAGCTCACAGCTCATGCCACCAAGTTTAAGAAAGCAATCTACGATGCATGGCAGCAAACCTGATTAGAAGTCCTTTACTTTTAATCCTGAAATGATACCAATGATTTATACACTGAGACCTCTATTTCCAAAATGGAAAAAAATACCCCAAAGATTATAAATACTTTTTTTTTTTTTGCTATTTTATTTTACTGTGAGTGCTTTAACCACTGAAGTAACTTTGATCTAGAATATGCTGGAAATCGCTTCAAACCATTTTTAACTGAACTTATTTCTTAATTGCCCTAGAACCCTAAATAGCCTAAGCAGGCAGATCACACACAGAAATAAAGGCATGTGTTATCCCAGCTTCACAGCAGACATTTTGGAGCAGCCTACACTGAAGACAGTAAAAGATCCCCCAGCACTGGGTGTGTTTTGTAAAACCATCACACTTCAACACATCAAATTCTCTGCCAATGAAAACTGTTCATATGCTTAATCACCTTTTCTTTTTTGCTGATTATGCAAACTAAATGGTGTCTTTTCAGCAGACACATCCCAGAAATACTCAAAGAATACAAACATCCCAACATGGCTTATGAAAATTCATCCTCAGGTACAGCAAGCACATGCAATAAATCTGCAAGACACTATCCAATGAAAACTGTGGCTGTGACAGGTTTCCTGGCAATGAAGGGGGAAATAATTACATAGATTTTGTCCCACTCATTGTGTCATCTCCTTGGCTGGGGCACCAGCCTTCTCCCCAGGGCTCAGGGAGCACCACTGCTTCCCTGTCCTCAAAACCCAGCAGTGAGCTTCTGCTGTAATAGGAGCAATGCTCCAAGTCTGCCTTTCCCCTTCTGCTCCTGTTTGCATGACTGATCTTCAGCTGTTACACACACATCTGCAAGTTTGACTGTGAACTCTGAAGACAAACACCCATCTCCCTTCTGCTGCCACCCTGTGCTACGCTCTGGTCAGGGTGCAACTCATCCTCAGGAGGTTCAGGTGCACTTTGTACAATCATAGAAAGGCTTGGAAGGGACCTTAAAGGTCATCTAATTCCAACTCCCCTGCTGCGGGGTTGCTCAAATCCCATCCAGCATCCAAGGGGGCTCTGCTGGGTCCAGCAGGATGCCTCTTCTGGACCTGATATCCACAAACATAGAAGCCTGATGACCCAAAAGGTGGCACCCAAATGCCTGTTCTATAACGCTGTCACTAACCAGCAGAGCTACCAAAATTTAATCATAAAATAAACAGAAATACTTGAATTTACTATCCTTCTTGCAATTTTTCCTGGCCAGCTGCTGCGGACAGCTTGTTATCCCTGAAGCCAAACCTGAACCTTTTCAACGAGACGATTACAGATCGAACTGGGAGGAGGAAAATTCACACCACCCTCAGCTCCAGCTGACGTCAGTGGATTCAGCAGGAGCTGCAGCTGCTCCGAGTCTCTGAGAGTCAGCCTTCCAGCACAGGGCTTTAAATACAGCATAAATTAAGATTCATGTGCAGCAGTGGGAAAACACTCCTGCTGTAGGATGCAGATCGTACACCAGACACATTGCAGGGCTCACTCCTGGGGGAGCACTTCCCTGCAGGGACTGACTGCCCATGGCAGTGCTTCAGGGGGCACCCCCGGGGCAGCCAGCAGGCACCACGTCCATAGGGGTGCCCCGAGAAGCTGCAAAATGCTCTCAGTGGCCTCGCTCAGCATCTGGCCCTGAACACGAGTGGCTCCAGTGGCAACTCCCAGAGCACACGGGAATCCATCTGTGCCACCTTCCCTGCAGCTTCCTGACAGTTCACACATTCTTCCCCTTTCCTTATTGTCACAAACCCAAGCTCTTTCAGCAATAATTTCCCAAGACCCAGGGCTACACCAAGGGCAGCCAACAGTTCAGACAACTCAGCACAGGACCAGTAGCTGCAGCTTCTGCTCCAGTGGCTATTTATAGAAAGCAGAACAACTCCAGTAAAAGAAACCAAAACAAAAACCCAACTAGGGCAGTGAGGAGTTCACCATCTCCCTTCACTGCGACAGAGAAGCTGAGCAGGGATTTGACCACATTCACTCTCATGGACTGGATGCAATCCTGACATTAAAAGCTGCTGGTGCTAAACCCCAGTTTCACCAGCACAGCTTTGGTGAACTCATACAGGAGCAGGAATTTGTCCTGGGATCTATAGGATCTGAGAGCAATTGGAGGGCAGGGACCATCCAGAAGACCCTCAAACCATGCAGGGATTGTATGAAAACAGCCACCATTTTCAGTGGACTGCTGACCTGATCTTAATTTAAGTATGTCTTCAGGGGCTTTAGAAATATCTGTTGCTGTGTTTTAGTTGAAATGTACTTTTCCAGGTGTGAATGTGTGTGTACAGAACCCAGGGCAGACATCACATACCCAACGCAGGAGCCCCCATCCAAATCCACCTTTGACTCCAAAAGGAGTTCTGTGACCAGAAAGGACTGCAGGAACAGCCCCCTGGTATTTTACTGCATTTCTGGTGATGGGATAATGTAGCAAATAAGCAAATACATAATTTGTGTTTGTTAGAAAAATGTAAGTGCATCATTCCTAAACTGCGGAGATGCACAGCTTTCAGGATCAACTCCAAAAGCTTTAACAGCCCACCTAAAGTCTGTCAGGCTGCTAGGTTACAGGGAACATGTCATTTTTTGGCAATTAGAACAGAAAAGTCCTTGCACTCATCAGAAACCTAGAGGCAAATCAAAAAACCCCACCAACAAAACAAAATGCTACAGAAATCCACATTGCCAACAGAATAAGGGAAAATTCATCCCCCAAATGGGAAAGGACTGGGCTTCACTGAGGAGGCAGCAGGTCCAGAGGCTGACAAAGCACTGCCAACACTATTGGAGGCACTTGTTTGCTTTCCTGACCACCCACATGGAAACAAGGGCTCTGCCCAAGGGCCAGCGAGGAAGGTTCCAGAAGAAGCCACTGGAGCAGTTTTATCTTGGTCCCACCTACTCAAAGCCTTTTGCTCACAGCAAAAAGCACCGCAGGAAAAGCTGCTCAAGCAGTTTAATATCAAACTGTGGCTGCATGGCTTCAGTGTGCTGTGTGGAGGAGGTGCTGGCCAGCCAAATTCAGAGTCTCCAGTTTTTTTCCCAAAACTCTCAGCTGGGCTGGCTGATGCACTCCAAAGCACACCCCACAGATGCCGCACAGCCGCTGTGGCTTTTCTGGGGAGATGTGACAGACAAGAAACCCCAGCCAGAGGTGAATGTGGCCCAAAAAGTCATCAAACACCATACACCACCACTGCCTAATTGCATCCTTGTGAGGCACCATCAAGTCCAAGAAAGACAAAAGAAATGAATGTCATCCAGAAACACCATTTCCAGAAGCCAAATTTGTAGCTTCTGGAATTTGTCAGAGGTTTTTCCAGCAAAAGCCAATCTGCTTTCCACTGGCAGCTTGGTGGATGAAGCTATGCCAGGTTTCTGTCAAACAACTGCCTTAATGAAATCTTAAGTCTGAGTCCAAATTCTTTGCTCAGACTGCAAGGAGAGCCACTCAGCGTAGACTAAAAGCCTGTCAAGCTTCACTCTCTTTTCCTATCTAGCAAGTTCTTGCTGTGAGTGCTTGCTTTTAAATAGCTTTTTGGAGGCCTGAGACAGCTGGGGGGCTTCTTGCAGGCTCTCTGTGCATCACCTCAGCCTGTAGTGCCCGAGGATTGATGTGCCATCACCCACCAAGACCAGCGCCCAACAGCAAACTGCCAGAGGAGAGCAAAAAGAGAGGGGGTTTGGCTTTCAAGGTATAAAACCTTGCATTATGGATTTGGAGAAGTTAAAACCGATTCTGGGTATGCAAAATCACAACATTCTCAATTAAAATGCTAACTGGTTCCTTTTTTGTTTGATTGTTTTATGTGCACAGTCCAGTTCACCCCAACGCTATTTTTCAGAATGGTTAAACACTGATTAAAAACGTAGCAAACAGCCTCTGTTGGTACTACCTTAACCTTGTAGCAATTTCCTTTGGAAATTAAGGGAATCAATATGAATTAACAGGTTTACAAGCTAACAGCAAAGAGAATATTAACAAGGAGAGAAAACCCCATGGCTGGTCAGGATTGAAGGACTGGGCAGATCTCAGCACTTGGGTGACTCTAAGAATTCCCGAGGCTGAGTGCCCAGTGTGAGCCACCACAGGAGGCTCCACCACTTGGGAATGAATTGATGAGCAGCCACTCCAAGTGGCCACAATGCAGCACCTCAAACTTCACACCCAAGACATGAGGCACTTCTGAAAGCTGTGAACGTAAAATGTGAAAACACTTATTAAGAAGTAGAAGCCAGTTTTACCCCTCTGGACATTATGTAATAAAGTTTTTACATCTATAAAGTTTTTATTATCTATAAATTACTGGCCAAAAGAGGTGACAGAGGAAGAGGTGAGAAGTTTGCACCCCTGACTGCCACTGTGCCCCATGCATAGGAGAGGAGGGGGCCACGCTGACCTTCATACACCAGACGGAGGAGATGGGCTTGGTAGCTCCTCTACCAAATTTACCAAACCTTAAATTATCAAAAAAAAAAAAAATCCAGAGGATCTACCAGGCAATTTTCTCTCTGCACATCTTAATCAATACAAAAAGCCACTTCAGCTAATAACTGTTGTTCTTTAGATGAGAACATGGATGACTCCTCAAGATGTGAGCCTCTCTCTGACTGATGTCTCATCTCGTTCCAGATAAGACAACCACCCAGCACAACTCATGCCATCTCATTCTGCCCCATTTTTCTGTGCTGACAGTCAGTACACCGAAGTGTTCTCCACGAGGAGCAGATGTAGCTCCCACTTATCCGAGCACGGGGAGAGGAGCGGAGCAATGCACTGCAGCTCACAGGCAGTCCCGCAGGATGAGGCTCTGCATTCCCAAATCAAGCAACAGAAAACGATGGTAGGTGCTGGGCAGGGACAGGGATGTACTTCCAGTTCTGCAAAAGCCCAGTAAGAGATTATCTCACTTTCTTCTATCAGTCTTCAGCCCAGTAAAAGACTGAATAAAGCCTTTTTCCTTTGCTTTTACTCGAGAGTGATGCTATCCCTGCTGCTCAGTGGTGACTCAAAACTCGGCCATGTGCTTACAATGTATCTGCCCCAGAAAAGGCGGGTTTGCAGCTCTCCAGCTGCTGCTGTGGTCTTCCAAGCTGGGCCATGACCACTCGTGACCATCCAAAGAGCGGTTTTGTGGTTTAAATTCCTCGCCCAAAGCTCTTTGGGCCAACACTGCGGTGGTGTAGGAACATCCCAGAGTCTGGGACTCATTTCACTGTTAGGGACTCCCCAGAGGTACAGGAGCTGGCTGCTCTGGTCACTGTCTCTGGGGCACGGGTCAAGGTGCTGGCAGACAGACAGAAAATGAGAGGAAAGGACAGAAGAGGATGTTTGGGGTTTTTTTTTTTTTTTTTTGGTTGGGTAATTTATTTTGTCTATGAACAGCTGGTAAACTTTCCCTGGGCAATTCCAGAGCACCCCTCCAACTTCTCTAACCTTTTCCAAGTGTCATGCAGAAGAAGAAAGCCACAATGAGGTTTCTGAAGGATACAGAAGCCAAATGCACCAGGCAAACACCACGAATTTCCCAAGGAGCCAACCACAACATTGTAGGCAAGAAGAAAAAAGAACAAGCTGGCGCTGCAGCACGTCTTCTGTCTTGCCCTGAACTTCACAATTCTTCATGCAACCAAAGCAGAGGGATTCCAGAAGCAGCATTATAAAATTAAGAAGCTTCAAATGAACAAACAGCTTTGTTATGGCTTGTCAGCATCCTGCTGTGCCGAGGGCAGCTCCCACAGCCTGCCCAGGCACTGCAGCTGTCCAGCATGTGCTGCTGTTGGAATTAGAAGCACCAAAACCTCTTGATGCTGCAGAACGTGGCTGGAATCATTGCCAGTGCTGGATGGAGGTGTCATCCACGGCGATGCTTCCCAGGGCTGTGAGCTGGGAACGACTCATGCTGTTGCAGTGACTGGACTGCAGCGAGGCGGGGAAACAGCTAAATATATATTCCTGTAAAAAGCAGCACTCCCCTGCACTTGTTTAGCATGCGTCTGTGGAGAGGCACAGAGAGCCCTGAACTAGAGAAAGAAAAACACAACCTGGCATAGCATCCTTGAGACACTCCCAGGGTGTGATGTGCCCACAGCTGCTGATCCTGCAGCAGTGTCAGGACATTGTCTGCTCCTGTGAGAGGTCACATCCGTCCCATCACGTCCTGCTGTTACGGAAGGGACCCAGCAATGCTGGCCCAGAGAGCCCCTGCAAGAGCAGAGCTCCAGGCTGAGCACAGGAATCAGGCCATGCAGGCTGGTAATTGTCCCAGTGCAGAACAGGCACAAGCTGGGACCAGAAAAGGGTAGAAATTATTCTTCCAGCTGCTCTCAGGAAGACTGGCCTTGCCTCATCCTCCCAATGAATCAATAAATAACCAAAAAGAAACAACAACAAAAAAATCCTTTCAATCTCCTGCTGCAGCTCCTCACAGGTTCCCAGCCCAGCACCGTGCCGCTCCACCAGCCATGGGGACGGGCTGTGGATGGAGTGGCTGCCCCAGCAGGGTCCCTGTGAGCGCAGACAGCCCTGGCAGGGCTGTGGCTGGAGCCGAGCCACCGCCTGGCAGAGCTCCCCGGAGTGACACGGCTCTGCAGGATGGAGGGAGGGAACAGCACAGCGCTAGAGCTGAGCCAAGGAGGCCAAACCACCGAGCACAGACACTCCTGCCAGCCCCACAGCAGCAGGAATGGAAATGCTCATGGTCTCCAAGCTGCCTGAGAGCAGGAGCAGCTCCTGCTGTCCCTCAGGCAGACCCCTGCAAGGAGAGCTGGCTGTGATTAGCACCCAGAGCTCAGCACATGCCAAGCTGGAGGGACCTGCCCAGCTCCCTGCCAGCACGAGCTCTGCACCCCTCAGGCAGGGATGGGGCACGGAAAAGAACCAGGACTCTGCTCCTGAGTATCAGACAGGCAGCATCTAACTGAACTTAACTGAGACTCAGGAGTAAGCAAAATCAAAATCTCCTAGAATTGTGTTTCTCCTACCAATCCTGCTTCTCCAACCCCAACATGACAAGCACATACCAGTCTCAAGATGGCACAGACAAACTGCTGGGATTCTGGAGCTCAGAACACTCCATAAATGGGTGCTTTTTTCTTGTCAGGCCAGGCAGCTCCACTCACACAAAGATACAAAACCACCCTGGTACACAGCAGGATTGGACCCTAAAAACCAAATTCAGTTCATCTCCTGGCACCCTGGATGGCACAGCACGTCCTGGCTGCTCAGCTTCTTGCTCTACAAAGTCCACCCCACCTTACTAGAGAGGTTTACTCTACACTGTATGGGAGATACCACCTTTTACCTGCCTTTGTGGAGGAGATTATTTGTCAATAGATTAAAAAACCCTAACAACACAAACCCCCAGGATTTTTGCATTACAAGCAACCCAGCATCTCACACAGCAGATCAGCAAGTTCTGCTTTGATGCAGGAGGGGGATTTGAAAAGACAGAGGAAATCAATGGGTAGAAATTGGCATTCTTGTAGCTTTAGAAACTTGGAAGAGTCTGGGGAACAGACAAACTATTGACTCCTCTGCATCATCTCAACTGTACTTATTAAATAAGATCCCACGCGCAGCATAAACTCTACCACATGTGTGCAGAAGGAAAAGCATTTTCAGGGCCTTTTATAAATGAAACTTCCATTGTGGCTAAAAAAAGAAAAAAAGGAAAGTATTATGCTAAAACTAAAGTATTACAGAGGCTGCAGCTGCACAAACAAATAAATGCTGTTTACCAGCAGAGGTATTTACTTACTGGCAGTCAAGATACGTTGGTTTATAATAAAATGGTGGCATTTTAGATTCATATTTTGCTTTTGCTACATTGTTTCCATTCGAGGCCATAAACTGTAAAAAGAGAAAAAACAGAAAGAATTAAACAAATGTTAACAGTATTTTCCTTTAATTCTCTTTTGCTTCTACAGAGCAGTAAAATTATTGGGAAGGGGGGACCTGTTCTCTTACTGAGAGGTTTGCCCAGGACTGTGCACAGTAAGGTTGCTGTAAAAACTGTGCCTGCAAACCAGGGCTCCCAAATCAATATTGATTATTATTGCAGGGATCCTACAGCTTAAAACGATGCTGAGGACATGTCCCAGTCCCACCTGCATGACCTCCACAGGAGCAGGGGGCAGCACAGAGCGGCATTTCCACCTCACAGCCATGGAATCAGATGGGAATGAGGTAACCAGAGGGCAAACCCTCACACTGCTTTTAGTCTCCGTGAGCTACAGCTCCAGCAAGGTGATAGCCTCTGACAACACATCCTGTGCTTTGGATCACATCACTCGTGCCAAAAGGATGATTTCGTTTTTGCAAAGTCATTCCAGCTACCTCAGAAAGGAGCTTGAAGTGATAGACAAATAAATAAATAAACAAACAAACAAGTAAAGGTTCTATCTGCCTTGACAGCCCTCCTTTCCAATAAATAAATATATAATGTTTCTGTCTAGACTGACAGCCCTCCGTTTCTTCTCATCTTGTACACAAATGGCTAGTTGAGAACTCAGCAAAGAAAATTACTTATTTCCTTATCCATATATTTTATTTATTGAAATTCACTTTATAAGTGTAAAAACCCCATTCTTTTCCAGGCAGCCATGCTAAATACATTTTGTTTCGTGTCAAATGCCAAGCATACAAACGTAACAAGCAGCCAAGCTTTTTTTTATTATTGTCATGGTTTTGAATTTCTCACATTCACATATTCAATCTATTCCCCCCAAAAAATATCAGGGAAGGAAATACCCAAGCAACACTAATGCCTATTCTTCCCATAAAACACACAACTCTATGATGTGCAGCCTTCAGAAAAACCTCAGCCCTACACATAGAAGAAAGAAATCAATGACTGGTGGAGTCCTTCGTGCCTTTAAAGACACCAGTAGTCAAAGTAGAAAGGTTTCCTGGGTGCCTTTAGCAGCACCACCCAAATCTAGGCAGGTGTGGGGCATAAATTGGGATAATTTACATTGTGGTTCAGCTTTTCAAGATGTGAGTTTAAGAGGAACAAAGCCAGAAATAGCTGAGCTGGGCAGGGGTGGTAGACCAGAGGTCTAGTCTAGGCTAGAGATATCGTAAGATAAAAGAGAAGACAATTCATTAAAATCAGTAATTTCCACACACTGTTTCACTGATTTTTTCATAGGGCTGGGGGAAACCCTCACAAGTTCTTCACAGAATGGGTGTTCTATTTCAACCAGCATCATGGGCCTCACTCCCACAGTCAGGAATTATCTAGACACGCTTTCTGAAATCACATTTGTTGGGGCACCTCTAGAAAGGGCTCCAAAGGGAAGAGCCCAAACTCCCTGCTGCTCCCAGCCCCAGGTGCACGTACCTCCACTTGGGCATCATCCCAGTCGTCCAAGCGCACCGACTTCACCTTGCTGACCTGGGGAATATTGCGGTGGATTCCTGAACAGTTCAAGCAGATGAAGATCCCAAGGCTGTGGGATGCCCAGTCCGGGTCTGGAAGCAAGAAGGAAAGAGGGAATTGCACTTGACTGATCTTTTGGATTCAGGGCAGGACAGGGCATGGCAGAGGAGTTCAGTAGACACCAGGTCTGGTGTCCCTGATTCTAAAGGCATCAGATAAATACAGAAGGGAAGTAGATGTTTAGATTGAAAGGAATACAAATTAAACTAACAATTAACAGATCTGCAATCCCCAGTGCAGCTGTTATTCACAAAAATCCCAATATACAGACAACTGCATGTGCCCAAGTCCTCCATAACTCACTCCATGCTCACATGAAGAGGAGAGGGGAATATCCATCTTTCATGAGGAAATTCCACCCAAACACTGCATGGAACAGAAATCACACCAGCTCAGGGAAACCGTTATGCTGCTCCCTTTTTATTTATTTATTACATGTGCTCCACACAGAGACTTTCCTCCCACAGCTGCAGCTCCCAGCAGCCCAGCCCTCCATGCCAGGAGGTTTCCAGCCCTTGCCTTAATGGAAAAATGCTGCCAGTGGCAGCTCTGTACTTTCTCTGAGCAAAACCACGCACTGTTTACAACCCCGGGCTGACATCTCACACAAAGCACTTTAAAGACGAGTCCCTTGCCTCCAAATTCCTTCTTGGGAGAGGCACTGCCTGAAGCAGGGAGACAGAGGGACATCCAGCAGTGTCCCTGGCACTGCCTCGCCAGTAGCCCAATACAGGGATCTTTGTTTGAACTCCGACTGGCAAATGTCAACGCCTGCGGATCCAGCTGCACCCCGGCAGAAAGAGCTTCACTGCAGGTCACCCGGTCAGACCCTGATCCTCCACCCTCCCCAAACCCACAGGGCTGGGAGCCCCTCGGCCAACCCATGACATCAGGCTGTCGAGGGGTAAGGGCAGGTCTTCCCTTCTCGCAGCCCCTCGTCATCCGTTTATTCCCCCACAGTAATTACACCAAACCCTCACTCCCCACAGCACAGCAATCATTTATTAAAGGCCAGGGAATGTGCTTTCTCCTCCTTATCCATATTTAATGCTCTGGCTGTGTCAGTGCAGGGAGCAGGCTGGCATGGGGCAGCTCAGCTCCTGAGGGGTAACCAGGGGCTGCCACCAGCCCTGCCCGCAGGGACAGCCACCAGCCTCCCCCAGCACACCCTGGGGAAGACCAATTCAGTTCTCCAGAGGTGGCTCTGCTCAGATGAAAGCCCCAGCGCTAGATGAGGATTCTCATCAGACACAGCTGAGTGCCCACGTGGGAGAGAGGAGCAAATTCCCAAGCTGATACAAGTCCCATCAGCCACCAGCAGACACAAAGGTAGTTTTTTTCACATGATCTCCTATCCTCATGCGAGACCCCAGTGACTACAACTCAAGCCTGGGAAATATAAAACCAGTCAGGTTGATCTAAGGGCCTGCTGCTGCCCACCCTGCTCCTTCCACAAGCACTGGGTGCCTCAGCTACACACCCCATCCCAGCTCACACACCCCACTTACTCCAACCTCAGAGATTGTGGCCAGTTATTGGGCTGCAGGCTGGCAGAAAGAATCAAGAGTTTTGGATGCTCAGGCACTTTCTGTGCTCTAATTCATCGTTTTGTCCCCTGCCATCTCCAAACACGTTTGTAATAAAAGTCTGGGACCCTCCAAAATTCCTGCCACAAGAACATCCCAAGGTTCAGCACTGCTGAAAGGTCCCAAAGGGTGCAAGTCAGGCAAGGTGAAAGCACCAGGGTCTCGTGTTCAAACACCCATCACTGACGTTCATGCAGAGGATCAGATACACGGAATGGTGAGGGGGTCCAGAGACAGAGCCGTGGCAGAGGAGGAAGCTGTGGCAGCAAAGTTTGGAGTTGGGTCCCTGTGCCCAGCACAGCTACTCCAGGATAACTGAGCTTCAATCCTTCTCAGAGTCATGAGATCTGATCAAAGCACTGCCCAACCCAGGGAAATGGGTATCAAAGTATGCACTGGCCAATAAAACAGCTTTTATTGGGAGTCCCAATGCCTCTTTAATGTTACCAGATTTATCTTAGGCATGTGGGTGGATTTCTTCCTGTTGTTTACAACTTGGTGGACTCAGGCTTCCAAAGTCCTCTCCAAGAGGTAAACCCTCCCCTGCCTGCACTGCTGTGTGTGACAGGACCAGGAGACAGCACACCTTCCTCCAGCCTGGATGAGGACACGTTCTGCTGGAGGAACACGCTGCAAGAAGATCCTGGCAGAGACTGCAGCTCCAGTGGCCACCAGGTCAGCTCATACCCAAGTTGTCTATTCTTGACACAGGCAAACAGCACCTCAAGCAACAGGTTTCAGTCTCACCTGGGCTTTAAGGCATTCTCACAACAACAACAAGATCTTCTTCAGGCCAGACTCTTAAACACTTCCCCCCTGCTCCACATCACGTCAAGCCTTGTCTAACTAAGAAAACAAAAGCTGGATTATCTCACAGGGTACATACACACACCTGTATCACATCACATACACAGGGCCACCCGTGTGTGGCTGCCAGAAGGTGACAACAGTCCTTCACAGGAGCAGACACAACGGGGTCAGTGGTGACCCAGCCTTGGAAGGGATGTTCCCAGTTTGTTCAATAAACCACAGCCAGTAGCTATCTCCTCCTGGTCACCTTCCTTTCAGCATTTCCCCTCCAAATCCATGTCCATCCAACACCACCAACATCCCTCACGGCAAATTTCGAGGAGCACCATGACAGAGCTGCACATTTCACCTGCCCCACCAGACCCAACCCCAGCCACTCACATCTCTGCCAGGTATTAATAGCAACTTCCTCCTCACTGCTCTTCTGGTTTTAGAAATATGTCTCTCGTGTGGTGAGGGTGGGTGGGAGAGCTGTAGATGCTCGGCTGGTTGTGTGCTGCTCTCCTGTCACAGCCCAGAACTACCCACATTTGGCAACTGGGTTTAGTGCCAAAGGGAACACCAGGCAGGAGGAGCGTTCAAAGGCTTCAGGCACTGACCTAGCGCCATCCAAAAATCGCTGGGTAGTGAAAACCCCCAGAACCAACTGATTGACCAGGGCAAGTCCCTCTGAAATGTCACCGTAACCATAATTTGAGATTTCTCATGGCTCTTGCTCTCCCAGCTGAGGACATCTAACAGAAAGCAAGGCAGCCCAAACCTTTCCCAGGCTTTAGCTGAAAGCCAAAAGGAATTTCTAAGCATCATCTGAACAAACCAGAGGATTACAGAGCCACATGAGCCCTCGGGCTCGTGCTTCCCTGTGACCTCCCTGTGTCACAGCTCTGTGGACAGGAAGCAGGGGGTGGAGGATTCCCCAACTCTGGCTTCTGGAGGGCTCTGCCAACACTGCTTCCCCTTCTCCCACACTCATGACACCATTTTTGAAGAAACCCAGCAAGGAGACTGCCACACCCACACGTCTTCTGCAGGGACTGGTGACAGACCCCAGGCAGGCGTTGCCAGCCAGGGCCAGCACCCACTGCTGCAGGAATGCTTCTGCAAAGCCTTTTAAAGGGTTTGGGGTTGGCAGTGGCTGCGTTGCTTCCCAAACACATCACAGTCCCTCTCTCCTGCTCTCCAGCACAAATTCTCAGCTCAGGGACACGGTGGATAATGCCAGTGATCCCCAACCTCGGCTTAGCACAGACTCCAACCCTTCAAATGACTGCACCAGAGATAAGACAACATCTTATCAAACATGGAAATAAATTTTCCTAAGTGTCTTCACACCAAACAGTGAATTCTGGGGCAGCATCATTAGATTAGTGAGCCAGTAACCCCAGGCTGCACAGCTGGCAAGCTGAGCTTCCCACAGATAAGTGAAGTCCACCTTGCTGCTGGACACTTCAACAGCTAGAACACGTTCTCCTATGCTGGACATTACTGAGAGTTCAGTAATTTTATTATTCTGTCTGGGCACGTTCCAAAAAGGTGCACTGAAATGGTAATGTGTCATAATCTGGGCTTTCTGGGCGTTGCTCAAAAAAGATAATTTTTTTTTCCTAAGCCTCCAGAATTTTGAGCAAACAGCAGTGAAGCCTAATGAAAACTCCCCAGCACGCCTAAGTTCCACACAAATTACTTTATTCCATTATTTCAAGCCAAAAGGAATAAAAATGAACGAGGAACAACGGGAACATTAAACCAAACACACTGTTTTAAGTGCAGAAAGACTCATCCTGAACGACTGATTCCAGCTCTAAAAGGCTTTCACTGCCCAGTGTGGTAGAGATTCCTGTAACTTATAAACAGATTATAATGACTTTCAAAATAAAGATGTGAGTCAGCTTCATTTTAAAAATTAAACAAAACAAAGAAAGCTAAACTAAACTCAGGAGAAGGGCACTGGGCTGGTATTTTCCCATCTCACTCATCTGAAAGCAAAGGCATAGCCAGAGATTAGAGAAGCACCCAAAACAAAACTAAAACATTTTGGCAACACAGCTAAATTCAGAAACTTCACCCAGCCCTTTTTGTCACCACAATCCTCAGGAAAACCCAGCACAGTGAACCATGAACTCTGCAGCTTGAACCCAGCGTTCCTGAACTTAGGAAAAAACAAAAAAAATGAAGGCTAGACACAGAAAATATTATGGAAGAAAAACCAGCATAAGACACAGGACAACTTATAGAAACCAAAGAGATTGGAAGCTGGATGCTAATGGAATTTTTTTTAATAAAGAATCAGTATTTCCTGTATCCAGAAAAAAGCCATGGAGTTCCAGTTTGAAAATCCCTAGATGCCATCAATCCAAGTAAAATCCCATGAAGTAGAGCAGCAACAGGCTCGAAGTAGACAAGAGCAAAAACTCAAAAGTCCCAAAATTTGGATGTTCCTGCTCCACCTTCTGCCTTAAACTACATTTATCACTACTTACAGCACAATATTGATGACCAAGGCAAACATCTGAGGCCAATGCACAGCAACACACCCTCAACACATCCCTCAGCACACGAATGATGGCATGACCCTTAACAAGCTGCCCTGCTGCATCCCTGCCACATCAGCTGGGCAGGAGCTGCTCTACGGCTGGGATGCAGATTCAGTGGATTTTCCTGAACCCTCTCCTGTTTGAGGTGATAAAGATACCTCTCCAGGCAGGCAAAACCTTTTTCACCCTGCACAAGAAGTGTAATTCATCGATACTGGGTAGAATCACAGGGATTTTAGTGCAATCCACACAAGCACAAAGCCTTTCTGCTTGCTGCTCAGCTGCTGCTGATTTCCTCCATGCCTTAGACAGAGAACCTCGTGTTCAGCACTGAAGTTCTGTAGCTATTTACTCTGGGGAAGGATTAGGAGGCTAATAAACAGACCCTGGTCATGCATGTTGAAAAGTAACAATAAAAGAGTTAACGCTGAAGTCAAACAGCCTCCCACCAACACTCCTCTCTAAGTAGGAAAATTTTTCAGTGAAGGCACTAAACTTGCCAAGGTCTTTTAATTCAGCTGGCAGGTCCCAGCAGCCCCCTCTCGCTGTCTGCAGCCCACGATTGTGCTGCAGCCCAGGCACCAGGATCAGACAAAAAACACCATCACATTAAACCTCCTTTGTTTCAAAAAGCCCTTTTTCCTGCAGAAAGTGGCATTGAGCTAAACACAACTGCTGTGGGATTTTTTTTTTTTTCCTTCTTACCCCTGTTCTTATGCCCAGGGAGAAGGGCTGGCAAATTCCCAGGGACACAAAAAAAAAAAAAAAAAAAAAAAAAAGGGGAAAAAATTCAGTATTTGAGAGGACAATGGAGGTGCGGGAACAAGTTTCCACTTCGAGCTGGAAGATGAAAAGCCCGTTTCACTCCATTAGAGCAGCAGAGCTCGGGAACAGCTTTCCAGTGGGAGGCAGTGGGGGCAAGAGAGGGAAGGAGCTGCGAGCAGAGCCCGTCGCTCCCCGAGGGGATGGGCAGAGGCGCTGCAGATGGCAGCACTTGGCAGGACCCGAGGACTCAGTCCCCTTCCTGATCTGGGTTTTTAGGACCAGCGGTTGGATGGGGGAAGGAGAGGCTGAGATCAAACCGGTGCTCTCCTCAGTCCTGAGCAAACCAAGCCATCCCCAGTGCTCAGGCGTTTCCCTCTAATCACCACCCTCACTCGGTGACATCCAGGGAACAGAAAAACTTCACCTGCTGTAGAACTGAGAAGGGAAAGGTGTTTACAACCACCTCAGCCAGCACCAGCCACCCACGGGCTTTGAGATGCACTGTTAACACCAGAACACCAGATCTGCTCGGCTCCCCAGCACAAAGCTCCAATTCCAGACTCCCCTCCAGCGTGTGCCTTCTGCTCTTCTTCCATCCTTCATCCCCTCTGGGCCTGAGGCACCGAGGCCGATGTTACCCAGGATCCATGTCCCAATAATCCATCCCAAATGAGAAAGATAAAATGATAACAAGCCATGTAAACTGCTGCTGGAGGGTTTAAAGTGCGGGATTGCTTTGATGGGATTTCCATTTCTGTCTTCAGAGCCTCTCTGTCCTCCTACAATGTAAAATGATTCTCACTCCATGGAAACACAAGCCTAAGACATAGAAAAATAGAGTAAAGAGGAAAATACTCAAGGTCTTGTTATGCCCTGAGATAACCATCCGTCTCATGATGTGAGGAAAGATTGCCTGAGACAAAGAATCATTTAGGAAAAGAAAAGGCTGAACTGCCACATTAGTCTTGAAGAAAAAAAGATTATTCTAATGCACAGAGAGCCATTACACACCAGCAATTCAGTAACATTGCTTGGTTTTGCACTTAAGACTGCATTTACCATGCTGTCTTCACTGAGAAAGCACAGCTTTAAACCCACAAAAAACACAACACCCAGGACACAGAAGTGTGTAATTACAGAGGACCCAAAGCCCCAGCTAATGACTTTATTAGTGGCTCCTACCCCAGAACTCAGTCCCGAAGATGTAACCAAGGCAGTCTCATTATGCATTACAGATCGATGACATTTTTGAAACTGAAAAATCTTTTCTTTGCAATTTCAGGTTTTATAAAAATGCAATTAATAAAAACCTAACTAGAAACTTTAAAAAAAATTACAAACACAAAAAGCCTGCAAGTGAGAAATGTAACCTCTCCGTTATTTTACACTCTGATTTTCGCTTTCTACTTTAGCATCCTTTCTGCATTCCCAGCTGTCATGGCCCCTGTAAGACTGTTCCCTCCACCTGAGACATCCCTCAAAATCTCTTTGGAAGCTCTGGTTTTGCAGAAGAGATTTTTTTTGCCAGACATATACACAGGTCCTGGGGAAGACCCAGCTCTGACCTTCCTGAGCACCACACTCAATACCCCATTCCACCCAGCTGCAAGTTTCCTGTGCACAGACCAGGGAAACACATCTTGAACAGAGCAGCCCTACAGGGCTTGGCCACTTCAATAATCCTCAGTCATGATTAAGTGGCAAATTCTGGCCCAGCCTCAGGCAAGCAGCAGGTTGTGCCCAGGTCTCCCCAAGGAGATGGGATGATCCTGCAGGGGATGAAGTTATTTACCCAGCCCAGGAGGAACAGCCTCCCCCGATGCCCCCCGTCCACCCCCAACTTTGATTTTTATATGGTCACAGCTTAGCCCAATGATGCCATGCTGAGAGCTCCTCTGCACCAGGAACCCAGGGATTTGTGATAGGACACAGAATACCTGGGACAAGCTGTGGCTTCAGGGCTCTGGCTGCTGAGCCTCTCCCATATGCCAAAACAGTAACAAAAGGAAATAACCCTTTTTGACAGCAGGGAACAAAAAAACCCCAAACTTTCACTGACTGGTTGATTTCTCAAATAAACATTTCCAAAAGAAAAAGACAACCCAGCTGGCTTCCACATACACAAATTAAAGTGACTAACAGAGAATTTTCCCCTGTTACATTTCCAACCCATCCTATTCTTTGTTATGAGCTAAATGGCTACCTCCTATCATGGATCCTGTACTAACAGGGTATTTCAGGGAATGGCACTCACCCACCTGAGAAACAGCAATAACAAATCAGGCATCCTGCTCTTTGGCTTTCCCCCAGCTGTACCAGATCAGCCCTATGATGATACTCAGGTGTGGGAAAGCACAACTCTGCACTGCTTTCCTCATTCTTCTGTTCATTCCTCACCCTCTCTTCTTTCCTTCTCACTCCATTTTCTCTTTGACACTTTTCCAGTGTCAGCTGCCCACCTGGTTCCAGCTGCCACCTATCTTTCTGTGCATCCCCCTTCTCAGCAAAGAACATTCTTGCACCCCTTTTCTGGAGGCTCTCTGGATACTTTTCCTGTCTCTCCTGCATTACCTCATCCCCAGAAAGACCTGGCCTGCCACACCTGCCCAGAATGAGTAACTGAATCCAGGCTGGGTATTTTCTATACTACCTACAGACATAAGTTAATATCTTATGTTAAGTAGCCCAGGGCATCTCAAGTTTATTGTCACTCCCAGGCACACGAGCACATTACAGCACCATGAATAGCTCTCATTTGCCAAAGAAACTGAAGCAAAGTAGGAACTAAAGAAATTGGGTTGATGAACAGGGAGCTGGTCCTACACAAGTAATGCCATGAGAGACCAGAAGAGGCTGAACGATATTAATATAGCACATCCTGACTTACAAAAGACACTGGCCCAAATTCTCCTCTCTGACTTTCAGATTCACTAAGACATCTCTGTATGCAAATGTCATCAAAACCAAAGTATGCTTTTGTTGTTTTACAGCCCTTTTATTCAAAAGGTGCCTTTAACAACAACCCTCCTTCTCTGATGTGAGCTATTTTATTGACCTACAGCTTCATCTCCACCCTGGTGATGCTGAGAAACTTCCCATTTTGCCTGGGGGCTTTACGTTCTATACCCACAGGGTGAGGGAGAATCACCCCACGGATCTGAATGGCCCAGGTTTGTAAAGTTTTCTCCAGGAAAGAATAATTTAGGCAGATACCCACTCGGAGAGCCCAAGCTGTGCTCAGCAAGACACCTCCGAGGTGGGCTGCTACAGTCAGACAGCAACAGCCGGCAGCAGATGGGTGGGAGCAGGCAGAGCAGCGCGGCGCTGCAAAGCCGTTCACGCTGTGCCGAAAGTTCTTTGTCCTTTCCAGCTGGGTATCGGAGGACACAACGCATCCGAAAGTGAACTGCAGTGTCCTGGGATGCAGATTAGGGATACAAAACCACTGGTAATGGTACGAGCTGGATAGCGGTATCCAATAGATCTTGACATCCTCAACAAATCAATAGCTGGGAAAATATGGCTCAGATGAAGTGTTGGGTTTTTCTTTAACCTATAGAATGACAGAGGCTGAGAAGGGACATCCTTTCTATACACCTCCTCAGGGCCATCCTGCTCAAGCTAATACAAATTTAGGTTTTTCTATATGGTGGGGGTTTTGTTTGGGTTTTTTTTTGTTGTTTTTTTTTTTTAAAGGAAAGTTACTTGCTCGGCAATTTTTTTAAGGTTATTCTCAAAGACAGATCCCACCACCCCATGCAGACTCTGCTCAGCAAGAGCATCACGGCCCGACCCCAAAAATTCACCATCCAAAGGGCGAAGAAGACATTCCCAGCCCAGATTTTCTCCCCTCCGCACACGAAGACGTCTACAGACATTCCAGCCCCGCTCCCTGCGCAGCTCAGGCACCCATCGATGGCAGCTGGGCAAAGGTTGTTGGGCAGGATGTCCGCAGCGCTGCCTCCGGCTGTCCCCATGTGTTTGCTCACTGACAGGGCAGGAGCAGCCGAGGGGACACGGAGGACACGCGGCCCCCGCAGCCCAGGGCACCCCGGCAGAGCCCCCACCGCCCGGTTACCGGCCCCGGCTGCGCTGCAGCCCGCGGGGACCCGCTGGGATGACATCAGCGCTCACGGCCGGGCGAGGAGCCGGGCTGGGGCGGGGGAAACAGGGGAAACCTCAGCCGGGGCTGGTCCGCGGGGACCGCGGCAGCGCAGCGCATCCCTCCACCAGCCCCGGAGCATCCCCGCTGCATCCCCCCCGCGGCGGGGAGGGGGGGTCGGGCACACCCTCGGAGGGGCGCAACCCCCGCCGCTCCCGGAGAGGGCAGAGCCCCGCGCCCCGGCGGTGCCGTGCGGTGCGGACAGGTGCAGGTGCGGCCGCCGCCCGCGCCCCCCGCCTCCCCTGCCCTGCCCTTACCCGGGGCGGCGCAGTCGGCGCACGCCGCGTTCCCCGGCCGCTGGAGCAGCTCCACCAGCGCCTTCCTGCTCCTCTCCTTCGCCATGGGGGCGGCGGGCGGCTCGGCGGGGCTGCGCTCGGTCCGCCGCGCTACGGCAGCCTCATGGCGCGGGCGGGGGGCGCTGGCGAGGCGGGCGGCGCCCGGGCGGCTCCATTCGGCCCCGCTCGCCCCGCGCACGCCGAACGCGCCTCCGGCCGCCGGGACGCGCCGCGCCGCGCCGGGGCGGTGCTGCCCTGCCCTGCCCTGCCCTGCCCTGCTCTGCTCTGCTCTGCTCTGCCCTGCCCTGGGCGCCTCTCGCCCGCCGCTGCCGGAGCCGCCCGGTGCCGCCGGTTCCGCTTTCAGCGGGCACTGCCGGCTCCCCGCTCGCCCGCGACCTCCAGCGGCAGCGCGCCGCCCGGGCGGCCCCTACCCCCGAGGGGTGTCCCCGACCTTCAGGGCATCCCATCCCGCCGGGTGTCCCCAGCACTCGGGGGTGCCTTCCCTGGTTTAACTCCTGCCCGCGGAGGGGATGCTGTCGCCGGTGGGAGCGGTGGGGCAGGGGCAGGTGGGAGCCGAGGGTCTTCACCAGTGGGAGGTGGCGGCTGGCAGCAACCCCAGCCATCACTGGCCGGGGCCTTGCCACTCAAGCACCTTGGTAGGTTCATGAGCAGCACGTTTGGGGTGCCCCTCTTACACCAGCATCTTTTGGGGGCACTTGTGAAGGTTTCACTAGTAGCCCCACGCACTCCAAAACGCTCCTCCTTCACTGCTGTCCTTGCACATCACCACCACCTTGCATGTCTGTGTCTTGGCAGAACCATCCTCCAGGCATCTTCCCACGTTTTTCACACCCTCCGTGGTGTCAAGGGAGTATCGGGGGAGAAAACATCCCTGTGTCATCGTGGCCGTGCATCTCATGCCTTCTATGGGGAAGACTCCTTGTTTTGCCAGCCAAAGACTAAAGTGGCACTCGGGGGCAGGATGTGGGAAGCCTTTGGCTGAGGAAAGGTTCAGAGCTGTGTATCCTTAACCCCTGCTGAAACCTTCCCCTCAAGTATGGGTCACCTGTGATGCTGCTATGTCCTGTTTGTGGCTCACACATCTCTGCTTACAAAACCAATTTTGGTTTTGCAAAGCAAGCCCCCATTTAAATCATCCAACTCTGCTTCCTCCAAAAAAGCAGAGCCCTCCTGCAAGCTCGGCTCATGCCATTCGTGCTGCCCATGAGATTCAGGGTGTGCACGAGCATCTGCAGGAGGAGGCTGCCAGCAGCTCCTGGAAAACTTCCACAACCAAATCACCATCCTGATCCTGCAAACACGAGGGTGTGAGCAGGTTCCTGAGAACACTTTGTTGGAGAAAATAGCCTCTAAATACAGGCAGAATCATGGCCTGGTACATTTACAATGCTCCCTTTCCCTGGAATACATTTTCCTAAATGACCTTTGCATTTGTGCTGCCAGACAAGTGACTGTATCCAGGTTGGTTTCTGACTGTTTTAAACTGATGCTGGACTGTTCCTTGCTGACTCAACCCTGTGTCACACATTGTGCTGGGTTTGCTGGTTTTACACACATAGCTTGGTAAGGTCTGGAAATTCACTCCCATCCTAACCAAAAGCATAATCCTCCACACAGACCTTTTGTGGGGAAACTGAGCTGCTGCATCCAGACCCTCACCTTCTTCAGCCTCTGAGTCACGAACCTGGAGCACTGACTTCTAACACACTCTGAGTGAAACCAGCTCAGCACAGTGTCTTAACCCTCCACACCTGTGCTGTGTTCAAGCTTGACAGCGTAAATGCTACAGGATCAGAGCTTTACCTAAGCCCAGGTTAGGCCAGGTTTTCATTTGCAGTTTGGCTTTTCCAGAAGAGGCATTTGCTGAATGCTTCATGCAATAGCCAGGATGCTGCACATCATCATGAACTTACCACAGGCCAGGGCTGGGAGGAGGGAGGGGGTTTGGTTTGAAAGTCCCTGTTTAGGTTTCCATTAAGACTTATTGATTCTCTTAATTTTTTGTTCTCCTGGTTGCTAGGCAATTCCTCTCTCTCCTCCGCGTGCTGGAAGCCAGGGCTGCAGACAGAAATTTATATCTTGTAATAAAATCAAATAAAACAGAGCCTGTTGTCAATGATGAGAGGAGAGAGTTTCATAAAGGACAGGAGGAGCAGGAGAGCAGGGCCAGCAAGGGTCGATCAGCAGCATCCTCAGCATTTAAGTCTCATCACAATTACTCCAGACTTCACATGGGGAAACAAACAGCCCACGTGGGTGGAGGGAACGTGGAGAGACAGGGAGAAAAGTTGGAACTAAATGAGCCAGAAATGAAGATAAACTTTTGTTCAGTGGATAATCAAAGGCTTGAGCCTACCTCACACGTACAAGGGTATCTCTGTAAATTTACTCCTGGTTTATCCAAGGGGAAGAGGTTGGGTATTGCCCCAGTGTTGGTTGGCACAATGTTGATCCAGGGCAGGCTCTGAGGTTCTCCTGATGGACATTGAATCCTGAGGACTGTGATTCCTGGCATAGCGCAGGGACTGCATCTGAGTTTATATCTCACACGGGGTAAAGAGCAAAGGTTGCCCCTGCAGGGCTGGTGGAGGCTGATGGGCATCGCTGCTCAGCCCCGTCCATGTCAGACTGTTCCCTCCTCTGAGCTTTGCCCCACACTTTTCCTGTGGGTAGCACCTTTCAGGGAATGTCTGAAATGAATTTGCTCTTACTTCTTGTGAAGTCTCTGACCAAACTCTGGAGATGGGTTGTCGCTGTCAACACATCACCCTCATTCAGATGCTTCCTGTCTCTCCACTGCTAAGTGACTTGGAGGTCTGACATAAATTCATATCCATATGTATGTAAATACTTACATATTTATGTGTAAGATGTGTTTGTTTGTAAACACACACACTTTTAACTCAGTCTTTCCAAATCACAAGGTTGTTGCCTTAGAAACGGACGTTATTAATGTGATCTCCTGAGGTGCTAAGCACGGTGGCAGCAAGGGCAGCCTCTGGAAATGCCAGATACTGAGGTCAGGGCAAAGAACACTCAGAGATTCCTGGAAACCTTTCCATCATCTTGGTGGTGACGCCCTGAAAATGCACAGACATAACTATACCTTCTCCTTGCCCTTCCCTATCAGCTCCTTTCACCCCGAGACTGCCTTTTGTTAGGAGAGAGCTGTTTACACTGGGGTGTAGTTAATTTCACAGCCCTAGCCCTGCAATGGCTAAATCAATGCCACAACCATGCAAGTAAAGGGGTGTTAAACACAACCCTTGATGTGACCCGGGAGCGCATTCACAGCGTTAACGTGGGGAAGCATTACAAATTCCTGCGTGAACAGCAAACCTGAACAGAAATATCAATAATTCATGCCATGGCAACTGCATTCAAGCAAAACTCTGGAGCAGCAGATACATCAGGCAGGATTCCATAGGCTTCCTCAGCACCACAGCGGAGGCAGCTCTTGCAGCTGGAGGTTTGTGTGAACAAGCTACAGCACTGGCACCCGCACCTATGTTAAAGCAGCTCATTTCCGCTGCAGCATTAGTTTCCTGTTCAAAAGGGGGAAAAAAAGAAAAAGGAAGAAATAAATCCTAGAGGTTTTTCTTCAAAAAAAGAAAGGGTTTTCTGGGTTATCCAGTTAAATCAAGAGTGGCTGTAGCTGGGAGGGAGGAATGCCACAGAGCAAAGAGCTCAGACCAGGGCAGCTAAAAATTCTTGAACCAAAAATCCAATACTGATGCCAACTTTCTCTCATTTTGAGCAAATTGTTCTATGGAGCCTGTGGGATTGTTTTTGTGTGGAACAGGGAAAAGCACACTCACAGCATCTGTATGGATAGGATGTGTTGATCAAGTGGAAGAGGATGATGCAGGAGATAATGGTGTGAGGGTGGAAAAAGAACTGCTATGTCCTGTGTCTGCAGAGCTGCTCTGCACCTGCAGCAGCCCTCAAAGAAGACAAAGAGTTGTGCAGCTCTAAAAGTGTCTCACTGCGGAGTGATCTGCAGATCAGGGTGTATTTCCATTTGCATAGTGGTTAGTTCTGTTGCAGCCCAGTGTTACCAGTGTGAAAAAAGCGGAGTCCTTTACTGCCATGATTTAATACTCATGCAGTTACCACCATGCAAACCAGACCACAGAGATCCTCTGTAGGGAAGCACAACTGGGGAGAATGAGGACAAGGCGGGGTTTAGACCAAAATCTCTTTTTCTAGATTTCTGCAACACCCTAGAGCTGATCACTGCTCTCTCGCAGCCATGCTACCACAAAAAGGAAAATTCTCCAACCACCAGCCCATCATGTGCTCAGGACAGCCTTTCAGTTTCTTTTCCGCCTGCCTCTGGCCAGCAATGGGCTGGTTTGGGTGTCAGCACATGGTTGCAGGGGCTGCTTAGTTGCTCAGACAGCATGGCCGGGAGCCAAAATACATCTGAGAGAGAGAGTGAGGGGGTAATTGATGGCGTGAAGATGTTGGATATTTGTATGTCTGCTCCACAGCACCGGGGGAAATCTCAATGTAAGAAAAACAGCTCTGCAACAGTCCTGTTGTTGCACCAAACCCATTTCCTACGATGTAAAATATGACATGGAGGGGGCAGCTGAGGGAATTGGCTCCATGGCAGCTGCAGTGAACCAGCTGGAGCTATGCTGATTTCTATTGTCCAATGATAGGTTCTTTTCTGCTCACAGAGGAGATGAAATTAGACCAAGGAAGTCAATAGTTCACCTACATCCATGGTAGACCACTGCTTTTAGCATTATTCTTGATTTATCCTAATTAAGAGACTCAGGCCTGTGGAATCTCTGTATGGAGAAAGCCAACATGTGTGTAAAGACAGTCGTACATCAGGGGATCAGCTCGTCCGAAAAAAGTCAAAGTGATTATTCAGAGTGGGACGTCATCAATTCAGTCTGAGTCTGAGACACAGCAGGACAGGTTCGGTGTGCAAACAGCAGGGCAGCACTTACCATGGAAATTGCTTTTGCTCAGTTCCAATAATTTAATCTCTTCCTGGCTCAAATGGCTCATCCTTCCAGGAACAGCTTGGAGACATTCAAGCAGGAGACTGAGCTGTGCAATGTCATGTTCTAGGGTGGGGACTCCAGCAGCCAACCCACCTGCTGCCAGCTCTGGGCTCTGGGAACCAGGGGCTGCTCCAACCAGGGACACAGAGCAAAGAGGATGATGGAGATGCTACGGGCAGGACCACGGGACAGAGGGGCTGAAGCCCAGCACTTCATTTCTGGTCTGGAAGTCTCTTCAGCAGAGCCTGAGTCACTCAGAAGAAAAAAGAACAAACCATTTTAAAAGGGCACAGAAGAAGAGAGAAAACAGAGCAGTTATTGGCCCCAGCAGTCGGTCCTGTGTCTCAGACTGCTGCCTTCAGCTGCTGGTCCAGCTCAGGCAGCTGAGAGCACATCCCCTTCTGTAGCACTGCTCAGCTGTGATTTGAATAAAGCAGTAGATGGAAACAAGACTGTGGTTTTTCTCTAGAAAGAGATTAAAAATGTTGGCCTGAAGTGAGCTGCCAAACAGCTGGAGATGGTAATTCAGCCTCCCCACAATTAATTTTGTCCACAGAAAGTTGAGGGCCTTCATCCTGCCCTTTCTCTGGCTGCTGATGAGATTGTTTGGATGTCACTGTATGCTTCCTAAAAGCTCCCACAACATCAAGATACAGAGCATGCTGCTCACTTATCTGTTTATTTCAGTATGCTTTGCCAAAGAAAAATCAGCAAAGAATTAATTAACAGCAATTATTTCTAGCAACAACAGAGCAGCCCTGCTCCAGAAGCCATGAAAACAACATCATGAGACCCCTGTGGCCAAAAATCCTTTCTAAACAGGTGCAAAAATAAACAATTTTAGCAGGGTGTAAAAAGAGCCCAAGCCAGGTTGGGGAATGGCAGGAGAGCAGCCATTTCAATGGCTGAGTCGGAGCAATCACCCAGGTGACTTTTGTGAAGGAGCTTTAATAAACAAACCAGAGTGGAAGCACCAACCTGAGTGAAAGAACCAGCAGGACCAGGTTATTGCTGCCATAGAGGGTTTACTACGCCCGTCACCCTGTGTTATTAGTGCTGCTGAAGTGATTTACTGTCCCAGTCAGTCCAGCCGATTAGAGCTGTGATCTAAAGTACAGCCAGCTCCAGTTTCAGTGATAAACATCACCCCCCTGCCTATTACTTGCTAAAATAAGCTGAAATAAAGCCATCAATCCAGACATCTCTGTGCTCAAATTAGTCCTTCTAGCTGGCACCACCACACCTGCAAGTCTCCTGCCATGCCTGCTAAAAGGATGCACGTAGATGTTCCAGATGCATTCTCATTTTTCACCTGCCTGGTTCTTTTTCAGCACCCAGTGAACTCTGTCCCTTTGACCAGAACTTGCACCTCCTGTCAGCACAGCCCTGCAGTGACCTGGTTCCTGTAAATCTCTGTGCTGCCCATGCACTCCCTGAGCATCTCCCTTCACACAGAGGTCAGGATGCACCTCCTGCCAGAGATGTTCCCCTCCATGCTGCATCCTAGCTGTTGGCAGCAGACGGTCCCTCTTCTCCACCAGACTCTGCAGCACAGTTTGGGGATGGGGAAACTAAACTAAACCCCACACTCCACCCACCTGTACCGCTCACACTGATGTCTGTGCGCACAGGCTGTTCAGAGATGATCCATGGCACTGCCTCTGCTTGCCCATACAGATCCTGCCCTGGGACTGGGCTGCATGGACCCAGTACACCTATACCTCTGGATCAGACAGGAACTGGAAGGCATAGAGAAGGGGCACAGATTTGTGCTGCCTTAGCAACCACTGTGAGCATGCACATGGACACAGGAGATGTGCCAAACAACGGGCACACCCTGGAGCCCGTGCTCTGTACGGGCTGGGTGGTGAGGACAAGGCTAAAGGCAACCTGCTTAATCCAGGGGCTGAAGTCAGCACGGCTTAACTCCCACCTCCACACTAAAGAGCAAAAGCCAAGGGAGGCAACCTCAGCACCCAGCAAGGAGCCAGCCTCATTACATCCCTGGGAATTCCTACTTGGTGCTTGCTCATGGGGCCATGAAGGCTCATTTATCAGTGGGAGGTTCAGCGTCCCGAGTTACCAGCAATTTTCTCAGCACTGATCTGATCCACAGCTTCTCTGCAATCCTGAGTGGCAGCAGGAATTTTTTTTCCCCCATCTGGGTCTGCCTGCCCAAAAACTGGCTTCCTGAGTGTGGTGAAATGCTTTTCCATCCACCTAGCCGTGCTACCTGGGGCTGTCAGTGCAACCCAGAAGGGAAGAGCCCTCGGTAGATTGGCAGCAGATGGCTGCAGCACACAGCATTACATCAAACCCTCAGGGCCGTCCTGGTGTCCCAGATTCAGTAGTGCTCTCATTCTCCTGCCCTGCCCACTAAGGAGAGATGCTTCCAAACCCTGCTGAAAACAAGAGCATGGTTTAATAACTGAGAAATGTAAATTGAGCAGACACAACGGGGCCTGAGTCCCTCGCAGAGCACCCCCTCCCACGCTGCTGCCTTCCCACGTGCTCCCCTTGTTCAGCAGCTCTGCAAGCAGGATCAGAACTGGGTGTGTGAGCAGGTTCTTGCTGAGCGGGGCTTGCTAGCAGCAAGAACACTGGGAATCCTCCAGAAATGAGAGCTGCCAACTTCTCAAAGGTTACTAAAATAGACAAAGGACTCAGTTACCCAAATGGGCTGCAGAAGCACCCCCACCACCTGCTTTTTAAAGTCATCGAGGTGAAGTGAAAAGCCTGGGTCATCCTGTCTCCTTGCTTCCTTCACCCCCCTGCTCTTTCTTTGCCAGACTACTTTCCACCACTGCTCCTATCTGAGTTTACCATAATTCATAAGGACCTGGACAGAAAAGCATCCACAATACAAGCTGGTTTATGGTGCTGCTCATTGCCAGGCAGCAGGACACGTGGCCAGATGGACCCCAACATCCCTCCCACTCTGTGTGGGAGCTGGGAAGGGCTGCCTGTGCAGGCATCCCACTGGAGGTGGGGGAGTGTGGGACACCAAGGACTGGATTCAGCCCACCAGATTTGATCAGCTGAACTGTTTTACCTCACAGAGAACTGTGGCCTTTGTTGGGCTATATGGAGAATGCCAGGCTTGTCATTCAGCCAAGCCCAGCAGGAATCACCAAGCATAAGATTGATGCACCTGCTAATGCAAATCCCAAAATCTCCTGGATAATGAGAGAGCACAGGCATCGGAACCTCTAAGGAGAGCCATAAAAACCTGTCCCTGTATCATCATCAGTTCCAGGAAACAAAAAATGCATCAAGGTCTATCAAGTCCCCTGCACGCACTCATTGGGCTTCTAGGTGACTTTCTATGAAGCTCCTATTTTGAGCAGTGATCAATTATGCATTTCAAGCCATATGGCACCTTCATTCCAGAAGGAAGGCATTTTGTCTTGAAATCTGTAAGCTAGAAAATCTGCTGCATCCTGACAAAAATGCAATATTGCCAGTTACTCACAAAAGCAGAATCATTAAGAAAAAGAAAGAAAAAAGCAGGGTTAGTTTAATCAGATGTCCAATATTCATTGAAATACCCTTGAAGAGGAAGTGTACCCTTGTATGAGCACTTCCAGTCTTTTTTAAAATTAACCTGAGTCAGAGCTTTGATTTTTGTGGGAAACCTGATATAATATACAACATTCCCAATTTAGCAGAAGGATCTCCTCCAGCATGGATCTCCTCCAGGCACAAAATACTGAAGTCCTCTGGGGTCACTGGATAGATATGCTACCAGACATGACAGCACTCCTGCACACTAGCAGAAGTATCACTCCCATCCCAGGAATTATGGATGAGAAACATAGAAAAATACTGCTCTCCAGTGGAGCCAGGAACACCCAAGGCACTTCTCAGAGCAGCAACAAGTGATGTTCCAGACATTTTTTATATGGGAGCAGGCTCAGGCTGTTCCTTCTCTCATAGCCTCCTACAACACAGGTTTCATTCCAGAGGCTCAGTAAAAATGGTGCTGCCTCTCAGTTATCTGCTTGGAGTGAGACAACAACGAGGTAAAATTTAAGAGGTGCTTTAACTCATTGCCCCTCACCTGGTTCAGCCAAAACCAAAGGCAGCAATAAGTAAAAGCTGTTTGGATTGCTGCCCCAAAGGGCAAATAATCACCAGCGACAATGTGGTCTCCCAAGGAAACCAAGCTGGTGACTACTGACCATGAGTGTAATACCCAGCCCAAGGAATTCCTTGGACTTGAAGCCGGCAAGACAAAGCAGGGAGAACGCTCAGGGGAAGGACCAAGAGTGAAAGTCAGCAGCCACACCCACTGCCTGCTCTGACTGCTCACAACCGCAAACATTCACTCCACAGGTGCTGACAGATGCGACTCTCCTGCTATGCCAGGTATGCCCTTCCAGGTGGCAGATGCAGCAACAACCCCTCCTCAGCACTGAGGCACGGCCTCATTGTGCTCCTACAAAGAACTTTGGACCATGGCCTATTTCCAGAGCAAGCACAGGAGGCTGTCTTTGCATAGGCTTTTCTGTGAAAGCACACGCAGAGCTCTGGAAATGTTTATTAAACCCTTTCTTCCTGGTTCTGCAGGTCACTGTAGTAGTTTGGAGAGATACACCTAGAGCTCAAGGTCTCCCAGGAAGATGTAACGATGGTTAAATTGCAGCAATGTTCCCTCTGTAAATAACTGCTGTGATCAAGGTTAAGCTTTTTGTGGTTGAGTGGATTTTAATCTGAGCAAAGAATGCATGGGGGCAAAGCTCTGCTGATCCAGAGCCCTCCGGGGACTCCCTGGGACGGATCCCAAGCAGCTGGGTGCCTCATTAGGGTGTGAATGAGGCTTTGCTGCAGAAAAGCTACAGAAAAGACAATTACAACTCCCTGGCTTATTGATTTCTATTGCTATGGTAACAGCTCACATAGATCTTCACTCCAACACAGTCACCACTTCCTCCTGCTTCGGGCTATCCCTTCCACACCTGTGCAATTACATCCAGGTTGGCAGGCTGTACATCAGTCCCAGCTGAACCTCGATTCCCAATGGTTTGCCTTTCTCCAGGTCGCAGGATCTGTCAGCAGGTGGAGCTTCACGGCAGAGCTGGCACAGGCAGCAGCACCTGGCAGGCTCCTCACAGGAAGATTGATGCACTTGTGTGGGACCACTCCCACAGCACAGCAGCTCATCAACTCCAAACAGCTCCACCAAGAAATCAGTGCCCTGACAAACTGCCTCCCCTGCAGGACACACACCTCAGCTCAGCGTTTCCAGAATACAGATTTTTCCCAATTTGATGACAGGCTCCTGGAGAGGTTCCTCCTCAGCATGGGCACAGGAAAGCTGGCTATGAACCTACTGCTTTCATTTAGCTTAAAACTTGCTGTCAGTTTAAAGAAGCACAAACCTGGATACCACAAGCAAAGCTGCAATAAAGAGGTTTTAAATGGAAAGACTTTAATTAACAATCTGTATGTTGGCAGGAATTAATTGAAGAGCATTCTGGGAACTCTCCCTGATGACTCTGGTGTTGCAGGGACTTGTCCCATTGAGCAAGTTGGGAAAACTGTTTGACCCCAGGTCTGGCACTAATGGCTTTTTCCCCACCACTTCCCAGCTGCATTAGATCTCAATGTCTGATGTCCCTCAGCAGCTCTGAGCTCACCTTACAGCTCCACTGAACATATTCCTTTCTGCAGCCAATGCTTCCAGCCAGGACAGATGTGCCTCTGCCCATTCCCTGAATTTTCAGCTACCCACTCACAGCTCTGGCACAAGGGGACAGCAGCTGACTCACTGTGCTGGGAAGCAGGATGGAACGTGCCCATGGATCTGGACAGGATGAGGATGTGATCTTTAGGCTGGTGAAAGGTGCAAACCTCTCACCCCCACACTCTCTGTTAGGCTGGCAATCACTCAACACCTCAAAAACTTTGTAACAACCCAGAGGACAGAGCTGGCATCAATGTCTCAGGGAAACACGGATGGAATTCATGAAGGAAATGCTTGGCCAAACCACAGTGCAGAGTAACATCCAAAAATGAAACCACCACTGATAACAGCCCAGATTACTCCCCCACCACTGGTGGATTCTTTCAGACCTACCAGGAATTCCCTTTGCCTTATAATATTCAGGGAGCACAGAAGCATGAAATTTGATTTCTTTCTTCTGGAGATGCTGGAGATTATTTTAATTCTAACTTGGCATCACTGAAAGAAAGCCCTTATTCAGTGGTTTAATATAAAGTCTTTTAGTATCTGTTGCAGCAATACAATTTCTGCTTTCTTTCCTATAAATGTACTAATCTCACCAAAGGATATAATTTGAACAGTAGAATGAAGTGGAATAAAAATATGCAGCAGCAGGCAAATGTCCTTTTCAAACAGGAACCTGCTCTGAGCAGTGTGCACTCTGTTCCATCAGATTAGACAGAGCAACAATTTAAATCTCAGCCCCAATGATCAGTATGAAGAGCAGAAAATGTTCTTTCACCCTTTCCTGGAACTCAGTATGAGCAGATGCACAGTGGAGAGAAGCAGACGCAAAAGCAGCCAGCCAGGGAGGTGAGATATATCAAAGAGGGGACACCAGCTAAAGAGGGAAGTGTGGGAGAACTGCCTTCAGGGCATGTATGACTCTCTGCAGGCCCTGAACCCTAAAGCTTAACATGCCAGAGCCAGATACACAGAGAAATAATTCCCTGGGTTAAAAGAAAAACAAGAGAAGCAGCGATAACAGGGCAGAACATACAGTGGAAAACACATCCAGAAGATTTACAAATTTATTGCCTGCTTGAAACACATTTCTAGGGGGCTAACAGGCCAAATTATTTCTGCTTGAACTCAACATTAATTAAGAAAGACTCTGATGCACTAGAACATGTAAGAGAAATACCACTATTCCCATTTAAAGTATGAAAAAATTAGGTGAACACTGCTGGCAGAATCACTCCCTGACTGGTGTGTGGAACCAGAAATACTCTCCCAACAATGATGGAAGATGAAATGATTGAAAAATCACCCCACCCCGAGTACCCCCACAGGACCCCAGTGTCTTCCATAGCAGGGTGAGATGACCCCAGGGATAGGGACTAATGCCAGTATTTAACAAAAAGCAATTTTAAAGTACAACAGCTTTATTTCCACGTGGAAAATAACTGCTGTGAGCATATCAGTACTGCCCACAGAGGAGTAATCAGTAGTTCAAGCCCTACACAATAAAGGATTGTTTGGTTTAGGTTTTTGTCCTCTTAAAATAAGACTTCACTGTTTTTACAGGGACATGGAGAACACTTTGGGTTGTAACTGTTTTGCCTCTAGAGAAATTAAAAGAAAGAAGTTAAGAAATACTTGAGCAAAGCAGACAAAGGCAGTACTTTTGCTCATTTAAAGAAAAATCTTATTTTAGGAAAATTAAACTTTGGAAAAAAGGTTCTTTCAGGAAACACTTCCTATTGCAATATGAACAGAATGTACAATATGTACTACATTCAGAGTTATGCTTTCCCTTCATGAGGAGCAAAGTTATCTGTCTTCATCACGACTTTTCAGGTTTTTCTTCTGATTTCTCATTTATCAGGTCTTTAAATCCCAATTTTTCCAGTGGTTCATTAGCCATAAGTTGCCTAAGTAAAAAAGAAGAAAACAACAAAAATATATGTTAGAGTACACAGCCTATAACCATGAGAACAGCAGCATTTTCTATTTCATTTACTATTATTTACCCTAAACAAATCCAAGACATCTATACAGAGTGACTGCTGTTTGACAAGACCTCAGAAAATTCAGTTTTAAGAAAGCAACATTCAGGGATTATTTATTTCCCCCTTAACAGTGGTTTTCCAATTAAATGTGTTGTTTCCTCATTTTAGGTACTAAGTTTCCTCAGAAACCAACCTGACTCCTGGTTATCTTTAATTGCATAAGAGCTTCCTAAAATTCTACCAATGCCATTTACATTTTCAAGTGAATATGGCTTAGAACAGCATTTGTGGTGCCACTAGACTTTGCTGTAGTGCTTTTCAAACTCGTTTTTGATTTGCAGCCTTCCTCACCACCAGCCCATGCAGTGTATTTTCCCTAAATACAGGGAAATTGGTGCATTTCCCGCAGTTCCCTGACTCACCCCTGTGCTGGAAGCATTGCAAAGCAACGCACGAATGGAAACATCCCTGGAAAACCAATCACCAACACTTTCTTCATTTGAACTGAGGAACAAGTTAGACTTTTAACTCTCCTGCTTGAAACATATTTCTAAAGGGCTAACAGGCAAAATTATTTCCACTTGAAGTCAGCACTAATGAAGTATATGCAAGAAAAATATCACTGGCTCTGATAATTCATGGTTAAGTTATACACAGCACCTTCAGGGATCTTAAAAACATACTCAGCGCTTATTGAGAAGGCCACGCACAAGGTGAGCCAAGTATGGGCTACGAGTTAAAAGTTTAACTTGTAACCGCAGTTGAAAACAAAAGAATAGCTTCACACTGCCCGTTGTGCAGGGTGGAAGCTGCCCGGGTCTCGCTGTTACCCCGCAGTACGGGCTGGATAACATCGAAACCACACGCCAGGAAACCTGCTGGTGCCACACGGGGCACCTGTTTCCTTCCGGGACAAAAATTCCTGCGTGACTGCGGGCTCACTTCCCCTCCCGGTCCCGCAAGGGGATCCCCGCTCTGCTCGCCCCGGGACCCAGCGGGCTGGCCCGCAGCCGGGCCGGTGTGGCGGGGGCCACTCGCCTGTCCATGCGACACTCCAGGTAGGCCATGGCGCTCTGCCGGCAGGCCGCGCTCTCGTAGCCGCTGCGGCGGAGACACTCCATGAAGCGCTCTTTGAAGGCGCTGCACTCCCCTGCAACACAGAGCGAGGGCCGCGCTACCGCCGCGCTCGGGGGCGGCCCGGGGGCGGCGGGGCGGCGGGGCGCGGGGCAGGCCCGGCGCTAGGCCGCGCTACCGCACCGAAGTGATCCAGCGGGAACGCGCCCTTGTCCGGCGGCCGCGGCGTGAAGCTCTTGTTGCTGAAGTTCATGGCGGTGGACATGTCGCCGCCGGGGGTGGAGACACGGACGGCCCGGTCCCTGCGGTCACTCGCCGGTCCCTGCGGTCACTCGCCCACTCACTGCCGCCGCCGGGGGGAGCCGCGCGCCGAGCGCATCGAGCGGGTCACGTGACCGCCGGCGCGCGGAGGGGGCGGGGCCGCGCCGCCATGGAAACGGCGTGGGCGTTGTTATGGCAACCGGAGCGGCGGCGGGAGCGAGGCGCGCGTCGCCATGGAGACGCCGCCGCCCGCCATGTTGGGCCTGGCCCCGAGCGGGAGCCGCTCCCGTCCGTGCACCCAGGTGTTATAAACGTATATTGTAATGTTGGCTTCTCGCAAGTATTAAGGTAGATATTATATAATGTTAGAAATGCTTTTTGCTGTGTGGATGTAGTTTTCTTTCTTTTTAGCAAGAATACTAGCAAGTGTAAGCGAGTAAGATAACCTCCAAGCGAACAGAGGATGAGGCCCAAGAGTGGCTAATCACCGCTCTGCCCGGGGGGCAAAGAGGCCAAAGCTGCAATCAGCCCTGACTGTCTGGGAAATTAAGAGGCCCACTCAACTATCAACTCGCACCTGGCGAGCCCAAGGCCAAGAATCAAAAGAAATAAAACCACAAGGCAGAAGAATACGCATGCTCTACAAAGGCGGGACCAAGGAGTGGCCACGCAGAACAGCTCCGGGAAAAGTTTGAATATGCATAAAGAACAGACAGTAAAAATGGTATGAAAAGGACTCACCTTGAGCATCAGGTGTGCTCTTGGCAGAGCGCCAAGGCACCCGGCCATTACCTCCTTGCTTTATTTTATGTGTCTCTTATTGTCTTTATATTAAACCCTTTAAATTCTCACAGGAGAGTGGACCTCGTTTTTCACACAGGGCTGCGAAATAGACTGGTTCCTCCTCACAAAACCCGTGTCGTTGTCCTCATTCCCCTCTGAATGCTCCGAATGTCTTCTGTGTTGTCCTGTGCAGGACTTTGATGATCCTTGGGGGTCCCTTCCAACTTAGGGTATTCTGTGAGTCTGTGATTCCTTTCAGTGAATAGGTGGCTGTGATGGTCATGGGCTGCCTGTCTGGGGAGGGGCCCGGGAAAACGGTCTGTGCTTGGCATTTGTGCATTGGGAAATGGAGGGGGAAAGAGCCAAACTTGGAGCCTGGCGTCAGCAAATCCCTTCATACAGGATCCAGCCTTGTTCAACCTTTCCCTTTTCTATCCAGGGCTGAGGCCGGGCTCCTCCTTCCCTTCTGCCCAAAGAATAAATCCCTCACGTGGCACTGCTGAGCTCTGGCTCTTGACTTAAAAGCCCATTTTCTGGACCTAGCTGCGGCTGGCATGTGACCCCAGAGCCTGGGGAATGGCACCGGCAGGAAGGCAGCACCAACTTCCCTTAGAAAGAAACCCAGCAGGATTTCGGATGGGCCATTCCCATTACGCTCAACCAGCAGCCACCCGTGGTGGCCACGATGAGATTCCTCATCCCGCATGAATCCTCATGGTTTAAGTTGTGCACAAACCCGATGGACAGCGCTGAGTTGTTTTGTGCCTGCTGCAAGCAGCGGGAGAGCAGTGGGTTCCCATCATGTGGTGTAAACGCTGGTGAGACCAGTGACACCAAGGGGGTGTCAGCAGATGCTTGGGAAATGGTGAACTTCCAGATCCTCAAGATGTACAACGAAGAAAAACATCCTTTTTGCCTGCAGGTTTACGGCACAAACTCTGCAGATCCACAGTCTGCTTCTGAAAGGAGGATGAGAAATAGCTTTAATTTAACTCACCGGGTGTTAACCGTGAATTATGCTGGTATTTTTTCTTCTTTGCCCATAGTTGCAATTGGTTTAAGACAGTATTTTATCTAAGTTGATTTTCTTTTAATTAAAAGACTGAGCTAAGCAGAAAGAATTCAAGGCAGGGGAAAAAAAATGAAATAGCTTCAATTTTTAAGGACAGCCATTATGGAAATATTAACTGCAGTTCTGTTTAAAGTGTCTTTTGTTTATGCTTTGATTGCTTTCTTATTACAGTATTGAAATTGTAAATGGAAAATTACACCATGTTCTCTTACATAAGCAACTGGTTTGCACAGCTTGAAATATAAGATTTGATTATTAAGTTTTCAGGGCTATGAACAATAGATGGGTTTTATTATACAGTAAATAGCACTTTTCCACTTGACTTCGTTATAACACTTAATGGTAAAAGGGAGATACTCCTCTTTCATAAATACATGCAGCAAACTGTCTCCCAGATTTCAGATGACCGAGCAGCAGGGAAGTAACTTTGCTTTATCTGGACAAGTTTAACTGAAGTGTCAAGGCACTTCACTTCAGCAAACTGCCCGAATTACGTTCCTTACTTTCTGCCACAGTGGCCAACTTGCTGATTTTCCATGTGATGAAGGAAGAAGTCAAAGGAAAAACATGTGCAAAGATCCCCCAGTGGAATTATTCCCAGGCAAACAGCAACAACCCTTTCCAGTTCTGTTTAATATCTTTACCAATGATCTGGATGTTGGGATCGGGTGCACCCTCAGCAAGTTTGTAGATGACACCCAACTGGGCATGAGTGTGGATATTAGGAAAATTCACTTCCCCAGGCATTGCCACAGGCTGCCCAGGGCAGTGGAGGAGCCCCCATCCCTGGAGGTATTTAAAAGCCATGTAGATGTGGCACCTGGGGACATGATTTTAGTGGTGGCCTTGGCAGCGCTGGGGGAACAGTTGGACTCAATGATCTTAAACGTCTTTTCCAACCTAAATCATTCTATGATTCCCTGCAAAGGCTACATCAGCTTGCTATATTTTATTATATCCTTTTTTTTTTTAACCTATTCATTAACTCAGGGTCTTTCTTTGGAGTCTTAAATGTTGTAGTTACTCAAATTCAGGTCAGGTATAGTAGCAGGTGTTTGGTTATGATTACTTAATGTTTTTATTGCAAAAGCCAGTTGTATCTTCTAGAATTTCCTTTCAAGGTACAGGTTGCCATACAATCTAATACATGTGCTTTAGCAATTTAGGATATATTTTTCCCAAGGAGATCGAATGAAACTCCCATTAGATAATCACTGTGAAGAAAAAAACCTCATTTATGGATTAAACCAACCAGGTCCAAAAGAACTCAACAAAAGCAGGGCCACAAAAAGCAGTGCCACAAACAGAGAATTAAATGCTTTTCACATATTATCTTTCAAAGGACTGAGAGACTTTGACAGCATCAGGTAAATCTGAAATAGCTGCTTCAGCAAAAGGGTGCCAAGAGAGATCAGATAATTCGTAGTGTTTCACAGTATCTCTAGTATGGAGTCCTGAGCCCTTGCCAAAAATTAGAATGCCCAAATTAGAAGACTTCCCAAACTAGGGAAAATCTTGGATCTTCCCCTTTCAAGTTACACAGATTGATAGACTAAAAAAGAAATAAAAATCATTTGCTTGAATTGGAGCCTTTCATCATTAATTATGGACTGAAATAACATTTACAGCTGTTCTTTTCCAATGTTGTCAGATAGTGCTGAAAACTTATTCCACTATTGGTGTTTATCCATCAGCTGGACAAATGTCTCCTCAGAAGCAGTTATTACACACTCACCCTTACTTTTTGGAAGCACCAAATTGAATAATACTTCAGAGAAGAACCTTTATTCTTTTTTACGGGCAGGGTGACGTCCATGACTTCCATTATTTTCCCTCTCTCACCACGCTGCCTCTTTTAAGAGCCTGCAGACTCAAATTATCAGGTAGTTAATTGGAAAATAATTTATTGACGAGCCATGAAAGGCTTGGAGTAAAGTACCAGGGGATTTTGTAGCTTGACTTGGGATAGCTGTAGGAAATTAATGAGCTGAACAAGACCAAGCACATTCAGATGCTGGAATTTGTGCCCTTGAGACTGCTGTTCCCAGGCCAGGCACAGAACACACCTCAGAGAAACATCCTTCCAGGATCACTCATTCCTGCACCTCACCTTCGTGCATGCTGCCAGCTCTTACATAAGGCCTCTTGCTACATCACTGCCACAGGCTGTTGTAAACCATTTTTCTCCCTTTTAATTCAGATTACTAGACAAGCAAAAATGCAGAATATTGGCAGAATAGTCTGGGGAATGGGGATTTCTGTTGTGGATGATTAATGAAATATTATTGTTTTGCACTTACAGGGGAATTGTAGCTTCATGCCAATAAGGTCAGGGCCTTAATATGTTATATGCTCTACAAAGATGTACAGAGTGATAGCTCATTTTCTGTTATTACTGAGCCAAAACCTCATCAGGTTAGAGAAGAACATTGTAGAAATAGCAATGCTGCACTGAGAGGCGAAATAAACCTTTATCTCAAACTGCTCACTGCAATTCTGGTACATCTAAATCCACATCTCCACCTGCATCAAGACAGGGGCCAAAAGTAAGATGCTGGAACCCTGCTTCTGTAGATACCAACTAATCACCCTTCATGATATGCCTCAAATTTCTCTTGGATTAATACAATTTCTGCAGTATTTTGTTGAGATAGACAGAAGCCAGAGACCCAGAACAAAAAATCCTTGGAGCTATGTCGAGGCATTTGATTTATCAGTTGTCTTTTGAAAATCAGCTCTTCATAACCCAACCTACTCAATACTCACTTCCCAGGTCAGGCTGCCTTGACTTGGTGTAAACGTAGATCTGGAAGATCATGGTTCTAGCTACAGTTACAAGGGATTTTACTGCAAATATTTTTGTAGATAAGCATATTTAAAAGTACAGTACCAGCACCAAAGCCAAGGATGTCCCATGTACTTTCTCACTGAGTGAGACTCCTGAAGGAATGGCATCCATTCAGTACAAAAAGAAGGCTTTTATAAGCAACAAAGTTCCCAAGAATGGTAAATACTCAACACAAGTGGGAAATATTCTCACCTTCATTGCAGGGACAATGCACTAATCTCATGCACAGATTTTTTTATTTTCTTCTCCCAGTGACCAGTCACATATAATCTTTCAGCTCAGAATACGGAAAAATAACCAACCATGAATCTCTTCCTAGAAAAAAAAAATATTGCAATGAAATGATTTAAAAAAATATTTTTCAGGAGTCTTTCTTCCCAAAGTAGATTTGCAACCCACACTGATTTGACAGATAAATGAAAAGAAGTTAAAGAGTTGTTTGTATAAAAATGAGCAAAGTGAACACTTGAGATACTGATCACTACCCTGTAGTGATCCTGTAGAAACAAAGATTTTCAGGGTGGGAAGAAGTGGGTGTAATCCAATAAAACAATGCAATAATGATGAAAAATTGAAAGAGGTCAGAGTCGGAAAGCTTTTGATTTCTTTTTGCACTGGCATTTGTCAAGGCAAGCAAAATCCATTAGCAAGGAGCAGCCTGAGTTTTAACACATCTGGGTCTTTAAAAATGTTAATGTTTAATAGGGTGTGCTCAGGCTTTATATATCCCTGATAACAATGCATGGGCTGATAGGCATCTCTGGAGGCTGTAAATCAGTGGCAGAGCCTTGCAAGGCACACAAGCACTTGGTGTTCACTCTCATGGTTTATTATGTTATCAGCAGTCATTGACTGAATTATGGCCTTATAACAACTCTTTCCCTGCATTATCCTACGGTTACTGTAGCACTGCTAACCTGTGTCCCATTAGAAGGTGATGTGACCTTCTCCAGATGAGCACACAGGAGTTACTGTGCTGTTTAAGGTGCAGGCTCATTTTCTAGGAGGAACTGATGAGTCCCCTGAACTGTGCCTAAAAAGTCTGCTTACCTGAAGATGGTTCTGCCTTGGGCTGGTAGAAAGACAAAGACATGAGCAGAGAGCAATGTTTTCTCCCCAGTCCTGTGTGGGATCCTCACCTGCAAGCCTGTAGCTGTAGGCTGAATTCAGGATTGCATACTGGAAGCTGAAGGATGTGAGGAAGAAGTGGAGGTGAGGAATCACACTGGCTGTCTTTTAAAACTGCAAAGATTCCCTCCCTCTGGAGAGCTCATCCATCATTTCTCACAGCACACCAATCCAGCAGGCTGCAAGTCCATGGGCTCAATACTTGAGAAAGGCTCTCACTCTGTATTGTTACCACAGAGTGAAGTCCTTGGGAAGGTGCTTTTGCTCACTCTGGCAGCAGCCAGCTCTACTCCAACAGAGTTTTATGTAAAAAGAAACAACAAATTTCCTCCTTTGGTACCCAACTGGCCCCATGTAGGGCTTTTTCCTTCCTTTGCTGCATATTATGAAGTCTCAGGAGTCCCAGTAGTCACACCATTTGCTCAGAGAAGAATCTGGCAGAACAGGATATTCTTGGAAATGTCTGGGAGAGGAGGGTGCAGGCCAAGACCTCATAACTGTGCAGCAAATGGTGAGATGGACGTGACCATCCATTGCCCTCCTTTCTTTGCCCACCCTGCCTGGTCCTCTTCTGCACAGGAAAGTTCCCCCTTGTGAAAAACTCCACTCCTGATAACAAGCCTTGGAGAGCAGGCAGACGTGCAGGCTCCTTTTTCTTGTCAATCTAGTTAGAGTTTATTGATTCCCCTTGCCTTTGGCTAATGTACTTTTATTATTATTAATAAATAATCATCATTTTTCCATCAGTGTAGCCTGCACCCCGGAGCCTTGGAGAATTCTAGCAAAAGAATTATTAAACTAAAGATTTCTAAAGGGTTGAACAGCAGCACGGCCCAGTAATCTGCCAGAATCTGCAACTGGGGAGCAAAATATCCCCACTGGGGAATATGGGATAGAGCATCAAATCAGCTCCTTCCCCCAGAGCCACCATCTCTAACAGTGGCTTCCTGTTCATGGTCACTTCTGCTTTGTTGTCACCCCCCAAGGATGCAGAGTGTGGGGGTGGCTCCTGGGGAGCTGTCACCCGGGCACGTGAGCTCTTGCAGGACCGTGCCCTGGCTTGGGACATGACTCAGTACCTGCAGGGCCAGGACTGCTGCCATGTGCTCCTCCTTGGCAGCAGCTGCCCAGGCAGCCTCCCTCCTCCATCCTCTGCCTGGCCAGCTGCAGATTCTGATCCTGGCTCCTCCCAAGTTACAAGGATTCAGGATCTCTTGCCCAATCTAGGCAGGATTGCCTGCAGGGGTAGGGGATGGTTTCTCCTAGAGGATTGCAGCTGTTCATGAACAGAGAGAGTCATCACCAAATGGTGATGAGCCAGACATGGCCATCCAGGCACACAGTTCTATGGGCAGTAAACTGCAAAATAGTGACTGAAGTGGTTTCAGGAGCATTTTGGGGTTGCTGGTAGAGGATTTTTGGGACAAAGACAATAACAGTGAAAACACTGCAATGAAAACACTGCAATGAAAACACTGATTTGTTCAAAGAGGTGTCAGGAAAGCAAAGAGAATCAGAACTGTCACCTGTAAATAGATCTGCTCCTGTCAGCAGTCCTGAATCCACCATTCCAGCTTCTCCATGGTCAGTCTTGTCCTCCCCGAGGGCTTCCTTGCCAGCTGCACCCTGGGCCCTGCATTATTGTGGGCTTTCCCTCCTGTGTCCTGCTTCCTCCATTGCACCACCAGTGGTCCAGCTGAGTCCTGTGACCTGGCACAGTGACAGCAGTCCAGCATGGGTCCTGTCCTTGAGTTCTGGCCCTGAAATCACACAGAGAACAACACGCCCATAACACAGATCTTCACTGGAAAACAAATACCTCATCCCAGTGTTACAGCTGAAATAAGAGCTCCAGATTATGATAATCCATGGTTCAGAATAAAAGAGGGTGTTTTATCTGGCAGGAAAATTGAGTACATCTGGTCTAAGTGGACGTAAACAAGTCTGCAGAGCCCTTTTCTCTGTATAAAGGCACTTTCCCAGAAGGTGTGTTCAGGCAAGGACAGAAGGGCTATAAAGGGACCCCAATATGCTCATGCCCACACCTGGGTTTGGCCATGGCTGTGCAGAGTTTCCTGCAGTACGTGGGCTCCAGCTCACTGCTCTGTTTGGCAGCAGGGCTGTTTGCTCTCCTTTACTTTTTCTCCAGCTCCAAGAAGTCAGTTTGCAATTTGCCCCCTGGGCCACGACCTCTTCCTCTGATCGGAAACCTGAATGTGGTGGACCTGAAAAAGCCATTCCAGTCGCTGACAGAGGTAGGGGCTGAGCGAGCAGGCAGGGGGCAAATGTGCAATTCCTGAAGCGAGAAACGCAGCTGGGGAAATAGAGATGTGGTTGTGTTTGCTTTGTGTGGAGGGCAGCAAGGAGATATTTGGCATACAGGTAGGCTGGCAGAACAACTTCACCTTCAGAGGTGCACGTGCACATACTTGTATTTATATATAAATATAATACACTCCTTTCTTTATACACACTCAAACGTAGACCCCCCTCACACACACACACCCCCCTTGCAATCCACTCCAAATCGTTGGTGTTTTGAGCCTTTCAGAGGCTGCAGGTTGGGCCAGGCTGCTGCCATCAAGAGATGTCTCATTGCCACCAGACCTCTAGGAAGAATGGGTGGATGGAAGGGATGAAGCAAGAACAGGCATCATCCCCACAGCAGAGAGAAAGGGGGTGTCCTATGCACACTTATTTCCAAAACTAATTATATCTCTGCAATGCAAAGCACAGCTCTGCCTCCCCAGCCCTTCCCCTGCACACACTGCCCAGGGTTATTAAGGACTTGATGCATGGATTTTATATGTCTAGCTAAACAAATTGCTTTTTCTTACACAGTTCCATGGATACTTATATTTCTAGAAGAGAAAAATAAAAAAAGACTTGAATATTAAAAAGCCAGGGGCAATGTTTGTTTCAGAAAGTGTCTGCTGTGTTCCCATAGGGACCTGGGGACAAGTCAGGGGGAATTCAGATTTTATCTGGTTTCTGTAGAGACAGTTGAGGTGCTGTGAGTGATATGTCACATGCCCTGTGTCTGTGCTGCTTACTGGACACTATGATGGGGGAAAGCTGGTCCCCAGAGAACTCCTTCAGCCACTTGAATATCTGCAGTGAGAGGGCAGTGCAGACACTGAAATCCTCCAGTTAGCTGTAGAAGAAAGGGCATCCTGTGTTGCCAAAGTACAGAAATCCTACAGCAGGCACGCAGTGCTCATCTGCCTTGATTTATGGGGCAGAGGATTGTGTAGAGATCAGTTCTGACGGGCTTCTGGTCCTGAGTTCCCATCTGATCCTGGGTATGTTTGAGGATGTCAGTATGAAACTATGAACTATATTTGGCGGTGCTGGGGGATTTTATGATACAAATGTCATGTGATGGCACCAGACTGATTTCCTATAATCTACCAAGAAGCTTTATTTGGGCTTTCAGGCCTGCCACATTCAATACTTGTGCTGCTGAGCAAAACCAGAGTGGATGCCAAGAAGCACTAACGCAAGGAGATGGCCAAAGGAAGGCTCGGAGGCAGCTGTGATTCCCTGCCCCTGGCTCTGCCACACACCCTGTGAGCTGCCAGGGATGAAAGAACCAGCACTAATGTTATCTCCCAAGCCGTCAAACCACCGTTTGATGAAAACAAATTCAATTTGTCTGGCGTAATAACAGGAGCTGCTTCTAATCTGAAATTCAATTTGTGGAATGTATCTAATGCATAGAAAATGGTAACCCAGGCATAGCAGAAACAAGAAGACATTTGGAGCGGATGGCTTGCAGTGTGTTTGAACGAAGCCTAAAATACCGAGTGAATGATTAGCTTGTCAAAGCCACCTTTCTGGGTAACAGATGATTCATATTTAATTTGCTATAAAAGCCTAACGTTCCTGTGACATTATCTACCAGAATATGCTTCCTAGTTGGATTCAAGTTTCTGGTGGCCAGCAAATAATTTCGTGATGACTGCAACACTACCCACCTTGACATAATTAGAGACAAGTGCTGTCCTGAAAGAAAGAGTTATTGTCTGGCTTTGTTTTTGCAGTGTTTGTGGCTTCAGCAAAGGTGTGTGCACACCCGCTTGCCTCAGGTCACCAGCACTACAATAAACAGGCCTGCCTGCTACAGCATTCTCTAACCAGCCTCCCAACGTGGTATTGCTGGCCTGTTACTGCAGAACACCACAGGAATGCTGTGGCATTTTCCTGACTCCCCTGCTAGGAGCACTGATAGCAGACACCTTGTTGTGCAAACAGGGTGCAAGCAGAGATGCTGGCAATCGATAGCTGTTGCTCACTACTTGAATTACCTGCAGACATCAGGCAGGGCTGGGAGGCTCCTTTTGGACTAGAAACCACCTAGGGTGGCCAGTATTAGTGTTTGAGTCCAGATCTGGCTTTGAATGAACATATTTATTCACCTTGACAGCTCTCCAAGATATATGGCAACGTCTTCACTGTGCATTTTGGACCCAGGAGAGTTGTGGTACTGGCTGGATATGAAACCATCAAGGATGCCCTCTTAAATCATGCTGAAGAGTTTGGAGAGAGGGCAGAAATACCCATATTTAGGAAAATGACACAAGGAAATGGTAATTGACGTTTTGGTTGGATAAGTTTTGTCTCTGTTCATTATATTCTCACAGCAGAGAGCAATGTCCTCTTAGAGATCACTTTTTGTGATCTTAGGAGGTACCAGTGCATAAGAAAGCCTTACAAATGTTTATGAACCCCAGGGGCCATAAGGATGTTACACTTTTATTTTAGGCATAGCATTCAGCCACGGAGAGCTGTGGAAAACTATGAGAAGATTTACCTTGTCCACGCTGCGAGATTTTGGAATGGGAAAGAGAACCCTTGAGATCCGAATCCTGGAGGAAGTAAATGCCCTTATCAAATATTTTGAATCCTATCATGGTGAGTGTCAAATCTTTCAGCCAGAGACAGAGAACAGGTCTAGCAGAACAATAAAGATTAATGAAAGTTTAACTCTGAGCAAATGGTATCTCATGGTTAAAGTTCAGCATGCACTGCAGTAGTTATTGAACCAAGGCCTTAAAACACTGAAACAGAGTTCCCTGCTATGCATTCTGGGTGGGGAATGAGTTTTCTTTGGGAGCTCAGGACTACATTTCCATAGGAAACCAGACTGAAAGGAACATAATCACATCATTATTTGTTTTCATTGCTTGAAATACAGGGAAACCATTTGATACGAAAATGATACTCAACAATGCTGTATCCAATGTCATCTGCTCTATATTGTTTGGAGAGAGGTTTGAATATGATGATCCAGTGTTTCTAGCTTTGCTGAAGCTGATAAATCAAAATACTAAGCTGTTGGGCTCTCCTATGGTGCTGGTAAGAGCCTAATTTTATGTTTTAGCTTTTAGGTTTTTGGGGGATATCCAGTTTCCTGGGTTCATTCTCCTGGCCTCCCACATCTTTCTTCTTGAGAACAAGAACATTATCAGCAAGTCATCCTGTACAGAACACATCTGTGGTTCTGTATCTGCAGTGCACAGATTCCCAGGCTCCTGCACTTAGTCTGTGAAGCTTATTACTAAAAGAAAAAAAAACCCAACAAACCAAAGTCTTCAGAAATGAACAATTTTATCCTCTTTGAAGTGCAGAAGCACAATCCCAAACCTGCCTTCTTGTATTACAGAAAGAATACTATTTCTGCAGGAATCCAGAGCTCCTTGGACTGTAGAAAGGGGGCAATTACAGCCTAAAATGGCAGGGCATAGGACAAGGGACCAGAAGTGAGATTTGAGATACCAGTATGTGTTCAAAAATGCCAATTAACAGTAAGACCTCTCTTGCTCCACAGTTATATAATTTCTACCCATCCCTTGGATTTCTCTCTGGAGCTTCCAAGACAGTGCTACAAAATATCAGTGAATTGAACGCTTTTCTCCAGAAGCTCTTCCAGGAACACAAAGAGGAGCTGAATGAAAATGACCTAACAGGCTTTGTGGATGCCTTTCTGCTGAAGCAAAAACAGGTACTTTAAAGCTGAGTCTCAGTGTCTTTCTGTTCCCTTAGCTTTGGCTTATTCTTAGGACTGGCCATCTGTCAGGGACTGGGAGTGAGTGGAAACAGAACAACTGCAGCAAGCAGAATATATCATACTCACAGGGAGCTGTGCTGTGTTCGCTCCATGGCCCCTCTGGAACTGCTGGTTAAAGGGATTTCGTTGTCGAGATGTCCCACGTGGGTGAAATAAGTTGCCACTCAGCACAGATGAGGAAGAGATCATCCCAAACCTTCCTGTGAGAATGGTACAGTGATAAACTGTGTTGCAGTAAATAAATTCCAATTTATTGGAATTATTTCTAATATCTGGGCCTGGGGATTGCACATATGCTTGAGACCAGACAAATTTCACACAGCATAGGCCCTAATGCTAAAAGACTAAATGTTTAGTTTTCCAGCACATATAAAGCCACAGAAAGCTAAAATGCAGATAAAAATGGTGGCAACACAGTCACGTATGGGTGTCACTTGCTGTATTACCCACATGTTTTGAAGGAGTCAAAGAAGCCCCATACTGCATTCAACAATGGAAACCTGATGTTTTCAACTCTGGACCTCTTTGCTGCTGGGACTGAGACCACATCCACAATTGTGCGCTGGGGGCTGCTTCTGATGATGAAATACCCAGAAATTCAGAGTAAGGAGGACAAGTCTCTTGTACAATTTGTTGCTGCATGCTTAAGTCTTTGGTTGTGGAAGGGAGTGGAACTCATTCAGTGTTGCCTAGAGTAATTATTCTGAGTGCTCTGGGAGATATAAAAACCATTGACTTTACAAAGGAATTTTATTCAGCTGGGTTGCAATAAACCAGCCCAGCCAAGTGGGAGAGGCTAAGGGGCAGCCTACAGGTACAGTAAAGCTCCCCCATCGTTATTCACCTGCAGGCTATGGGCTGACATCACTAAAGGTCTCCTCAGGAGCTGATTCTGATCTGGTTTCTGTTGAAGGTTATAGGGTAACAAAGGTGTGTAATGAGAGTCAGGCATGGGATGGATGGTACTGACTCTATTCAAGCTGCCTTAGCTCAACAACAAACCTGAAAGAACGACACCATGCCCTGACTTACCCACTTCTGCCCTTCCCAGATATTTACAGTTTTCCCTTTTCTTCATCTCTGCCAAACTGGTAGCCATTCCAGTTGCAAGATGAGATTGTTATCAGCTTTTTAATCCTTTCCTCCCTCCAAGGAAAGATTCAGGAAGAAATGAACCATGTCATTGAACCGGGAGAGCTGCCTAAGTTGGAGGACCGGAAAAAAATGCCTTATACAGAAGCAGTAATACATGAAATACAGAGGTTTGCCAATATTGTCCCCATGGGTGTATCACGATCGACTCCCAGCGATGTGAATTTCCGAGGCTATGTGATTCCTAAGGTGAGCTCTGAGGCTGGCAGCTTATGCTGCACAGATTCCTCACAGCTTTCTTTAAAGCAGATGAAGAAACACATAAATAACTTAAAGACACGGTGATGCATGGTTTAATCTGTGCTGTGACCCTTTGTCTTGGATCCAGGATAATTATTATAAACTTACAATGGATTGTGGTCTGCTGCAGTTGATTGAATCACAATTAACCAGAGATTTAATTAAATCACACTGGTTTGAATCTTTTATGTCAATTGTGGAACCTCTACCCCAGCACCTTTCTTGAAAGATCTGACTCTGTAAGAAAGGAATGTTTTGTGGTCCAAAAAAATAAAACAGCAGCTACTGAAAACAGACAGAGCCACAATGGGGCAGGGGAGCATTCCCCAGTTCTATTTGTCATGTCTTATTTGCCTCTTCACATTGGGAAAAAAAAAAGTCTGGCTCAAGTAGGGGAGTGATCTCCTCTTCCATGAGTTTCTTTGATCTCTTTCAGGGTACTGAGATTATTCCACTGCTGACCTCTGCTCTGAATGATGAGTTACATTGGAAAACCCCAGATCAGTTCAACCCTTCACATTTCCTGGATGCCAGTGGGAACTTCATTAGGAGAGAAGCATTTATTCCATTCTCCATAGGTAAGAGGGGTGTGGGTGTACCATCTGGGACAAGGCTAATGGCAGTTCCCCCTGATTTCAGGAAAGTATGAAAGCCAGGGACACAGAACAGAGGGTAAGGGATTTCTGGTCATTTCTCCTGTCCACCATTGCTGTAGGTAACCACCTCTTCTTTGGGAGAGCTGGGAGACACTGAGTTACCCACAATCACTGAACAATTTCATACACCTACAGGCTTCTGTGTAGTTTGAGACCAAGTCAGTAGTACCTCTAATATACGGAGAGAAGGAAGGGAGGATTTCCCATCTCAGCAGCCTGCTCTTCCAAACTGTACCTCCAGTTTAGAAGGTCTCAGACATCAACATTAACAGTTACAGTGCTGATCATTAACTTCTCCCCTGGTTGTTTTCAGGACGAAGGGCTTGCCTTGGTGAAGGACTGGCTAAAATGGAGCTGTTCCTCTTCTTTTCGGGCTTGCTCCGCAAATTTGTTTTCCAGCCCCCTCCAGGAGTGGATAAGTCAGACCTGGATCTCACTGCTGATGTCGGCTTTACCTTGACCCCCATGCCTCACCTGGTTTGTGCTGTGCCCTGTGAATGATCAAACAACATGGCATTAGAGTAGTGAGCACTTCAAGCTTGAAAGCAAATCTAGCTACAGTGGGGAGAAGCTGTCTGGCCCTGAGCTTTAGGGGAAGGAAGACACCAGGCACTGTTACTTTCTCTCATTCATGACATTCTCTCCAACAGCTCTTGCAATGTCTGTATCATGCAAACCCTTCCTGCTCTCAGAAACTGATTCATTCCCAGAACAGCACATCAGAGATCCTGTTTTCAGGACAGTTTGAAAGAGTGAAATGCCTTCAAACCTCCTCTATAGATGTAACCCATGAGAACTCTCCCCTGACAGCCCCTATGGGGAATTTCTCAGCCCAAAGTCCAAACCCTAGAGCAGAGCTGATTATCGATGGCCCAGCTGGAGACAAGAGACACTCAATGGATCTGGAAGTCTCCTCAGGATGGTTGTTCAGCTGAGCCTCAGACTGAGCTTCCATTGTGCGATACAACCTGCCTTATCTTTATTACAGAGTCCCAGACACAAGGGTGTAACATGGGCTGATGCCAAGACCCAGGCACGAGACAGTTATCAGAAAACATCTAAGTGGTTTGGGAAGTGGGTTCTTTCCAACTCACACCAGGCACTTTATGCTTAACAGCCTATTTATGATGGGGCCAGTTGAGCAGCTTTCTGCTTCTGCTGAGAAAGGCATTTCTACCCCTCCCTCACCTCTCCTGGCTCATCCTGGCTCTGGCACTTGTCCAATCCCTTACTGGGCCATCTTAGATCCCTAAAGTGGCAGAAAATGAGAAGCCATGGCAAGGGAAGAGTTTCTGAGTCGGTGTGGCTGAAGCGATACAAGCCTGAGGCGGTGTGAGGGCAATGGAGCTGGGGCTGGGCAGCAGGACTGCCACGCTCCACCAGAGAGCTGGGAGAGCTCAGCCCCCTGCTGCACTTGCACCTCAGGAGCTGTACCTGCTCAGGAGGTCTTCTCTACCCTTCAGAGAAAGGATCCTTCAGGGGATGAATCAGCTGGCATAAGGTAATTTCTCACTCTCTGCATTGACTGCAGGGTGAACCATCATCCACAGGCTTCTAATTCCAAACTTCAGTCTCAATTAGCAGGTGTGTTGTGATGAATAGGGACAGTCAATACTGTCCATACAATACAGTCCATTCGACTGAAAATGGGGCAGTTATGGTAAACCTACAACACAAAACTAAAGCTGCTGTCATCTAAAGCTGATCTGTGCTGCAAATGGAAGGAAAGAAAGGAGGAAGAATATAAAGGGATGACAAAGTAGGGCGGCCTCGGGCCTCACTAGCTTTAGTTCACGCGACTAAAGGTAGCACTGTAGTAGTTATACTCCAGCTTGTACTTGTGCTGGTGTTGCACTTGGACAGGGGCTGTACCACAGGCCCAGCTCCAGCTCCTGGGCACAGCTCAGGGAGTGCTCAGCAGGCTCTGCGACAAGGAAGCTGCTGCTGCTGCGCTTGCTTGCACTTGTTTTGCTGTTGCTCTATTTGCAGTCTAACTACTGCAAGCCTGACCTTATCACCTACTTGATCATTAAATATTTTGTTCTGTTGCTCTATCTGGTGTGACAGTATGAAGTTGATTTTGGGTCAAACCGATAAAGCTGGGCTGCACCACCTTTAATACACCCGCACAAGAGAGGTGAGCACAGGGATCCCCGGGGCAGCCTGCAGCCAGGACATGTTCAGCAGCACAAAAAGTGAGCAATATACTCATAGCCACAGACATCTCAAAGGAAATGGCTGAATTTTAACTCCAGAAAATCACAACTGCTGTGTGAGGCAGGGTGTGGCTCTGCACGCCTCTCTGATGTGGCCCCTTACAGTGCTTCCTTGTGTCTCTTGCCCATGCTCACAAGGAACCCATCACAGTAAAATCCAGCAGGAGTTATCCGAGGGTGCTGTCTGGGATGCACTGCTGGTCAAGAATGGGACTGGCATTGAAGGGAAGGCGCAGAGACTTGGGGGGGGGGATTTAAGTTACAGGATGCAGGGCTGCTGTTTTACTGGCCCAGGCTGGCTGACTGGCAGTGATGTGGTTGCCTTTAGGTGGCCGCTGCTCCCCATCCTCACCAGCACCACCCAGGTCACAAGAGGTGGCAGAGTGCCACATGGGCACGAGGGATGGAGGACAACCGGGCCACGAGCACCCTGAGGGACCCGGCTGCCCCAGGAATGCACCCAGAGCAGTGTCAGTGCCTGGCAGGTGTTTTGTGCTCGGCTCTGTGTGCTCAGGCAGGGCAGCACGTAGCAGCGCAGCTCCGGAGAGAAACACGTACCAGACACATTAGTGAGACAGGAATTTCTTGTCATCGCAAGACTTTTACTTACCTTTGTCATTTTAATGCATTGCACTCAGAGCCTGGCTTGAAAAAAAACACAATACACTCCCCCTGGCTTTTCAGAGATAATTTAAGTCTCTTTCTGAAAGGCTTTTTTATGAGTTCAGAGGCTCCCAGGGCAAGGATGAAATACCAGGAGAGCAGCAGCAACACGTAACTTTTGCCCTGCAGGGTGCTGCTGGTCCAAGAAAACCCTGCAGGAACATTTTGCCCAGGCACAGGGCATGTGCCATTGCAAGTTCTTGTCGCAGTGCCCACATTCTGCATCCTGTGCCAGCCATGATCCTTCCTGCCTGTCTTTACAGCCCCTTTGCGTCTTAGCTCACTGGAGCAGGCAGGGCTGAGTCATCCTAAGCATGCTCTGGGAGAAACTGTTGCCTCCAGCCCATTTCTTGGAAACTAATAAAAAAATAAATCCCAGAAATGTTGCGACACACTTGCTGCTTCTGCTTCTGGGTGGCTTTTGTGCTGCAACATCTCCACATGACGCAGGCAGCTCCAGTGAGTGCCCAGCAGCTGTTTGCTCCAGGACCCTGCTGCCTATGCCCTGCTCTGGATCAGATTCACCTCCTTCCCTGCCTTCTTTGCATTTCCAAGGCTGAGGGCCCATATTTGCTGAATAATGGCCTTTATATGATCTAACCTTTGGACAAATGTACCTTTAGCCTTGCGCTTCCTCATCATGTAAGACAGCCCTTTCTTCCCTGAACAATCTTATTCCTCTGGCTGGTTATGCCCAACTTCCTCCTGAAAACCACTATTCAACCAGGTAGACCTCAATTATTTTCTACAAGATTTAAGCCTTTATGAGGGATGCAAGCTCCAGGTGTTTAGTATCTTTGACTTAAAATCATTGCATTCTCCTGTCTTGTTCCCTTCTGGAGCCTGCCAGGTCAGCTGGCTTCATTAACTTCATTAACTTCTTCCCTCTATCTCTTAGAAGCTGCCCTTGCAAAATGACGAGTCCTCACAGAAGCTTCAAATCTAATTTTGTCTTTCCATTGCACTCATGAATCCACTCATGATCACTTGATCCAAGCTAATTTTCCATGGCTAGCTATTACATGTCTTCTACCTCAGACACAAAGTCTGAACTCACATCCCCCCCAGGCAGTTCAGAGCTGACTTTATGAAGAAGTTTATGGGCTACAACCCCCCAGGGATAGTTGGGCTTTACCATTATTAACGACCTTTGATCTCCACTTGACATCAAGAAAGCGAAAGTCTCCTGTAACTATACTGATTTTTCTCTCTAGTAACACAGAGATCTCAAATCCTACCTAAACCTGAAGGCTCTGATAGGATTCCAAGAGCCTTTTCATTTCCCTGTGTCAGCAGAGTGTTTGGAGGGTCATAGTACCGCTAATGAAGGACCTTGAGGTCTCAGGGAGGAGGAGGTTACAGAGGAATGCCAAGCACCTTTTCCCATGTATATGTTCTTGCACACACATGCATGGGTTTGTAATTTGAAACTCTCTTTACTTCTGGACAGGCTTTGCAAACTGCTTAGACCACATTCTCTGAGGTGTTTAAAGAGGGTGGAGTATGCAGTATTTATTTAGGTACTCTACAAACCTTAATAAGAATTGAGTGCTTGTAGCAATTGCAGAGAGCAAACAGAAAGCCAGCTGGCAGAAACTGAACAGTGCCACTGCATTTTTATTGCTTCTAACCCCAGAAACCAGATTATTACAAAAAAAAAATGTCTTTTTTAATTTCATTTCTCTCTGATCCTGCATTAGTTTGTCTGCTGTGTGCAGCAGTATTATTAGCTGTAGTCTATTTTTCAACTGGCTATAAAAATTCAGCTTTTAAATTACCTCCTGGTCCAACTCCTCTTCCGATCATTGGTAACCTGCACTTGGTGGATCTTAGAAGGCAAGATAAATCACTAATGAAGGTAGGAAAAAAAACCCCTAACCCAGACCCTCATAGATTTTAAAGCTGCCTGGGATGTATCAGTGAGAACTTTCTGTCTTTTTAAATTCAAACTAAATTGTAAAGGTGTGAAAATAGCTTTATAATATCTTTCTGGGCTTCTTCTAGTCAATGTCTGTGTTGATGCAATGTAATTTAGGAGCAATCAACCATTAAAAAAAGACCTCTGGGTAATATGGGATTTCTTCATGTAATTGTGATGATGTACAGGAAGTCTATAATGCTTGTGGGATTTGAAATATTAATTTGACAGCTTGGACACCCAGAAATCTTTTAAAGCATTAGGATATAACTAACATGAATTAAATTGCTTCCCTCCTCTATGCCCCGGAGATCTGGCAAGAGGAATTCCACAATGCAGTGACCCCAAAACTGCCGCGGAGAGGGCCAAATCCAGATGCTCCGTTGCAAAATCCCTTTCTCTCTGGATGAATGGGATACGCATTAAAGTCTAGAAGGCAGTGCAAGAGAGAGATGGGAAGGCTGTGCTAAGGAATCAGAGGGAAAAACCTGTGAGCTCTTCCCCTAACCTGTAATTAAGACAACTTACCCCACTCACGGTGGTAAACTGTCCTTGTGTGCAGGAAGAGGCTGTTCCTGGGGCTGCCGGGCATTCCCACCTGGCTTTGGAGATGACCCACACCGGGGTCACGGAGAGAGTGAGCAAACAGGCAGCGGGGGTCACAGCCGGCTGTCCACACGGCTCCTGTGACCCCAGCGCTCAGCAAACACGGGCTGTGCTGCGGGAGAAGCTGCTGGGGCTTTCTGCTGCCATGGGGTGAGGCTCCAGCACCTGGAGCTGTTACGGGCAGTGTCAGGGTTGGGGTCAGTTTACCCAGCAGGGCTGGGCAGACGCGGCTGCAGCCTCTGAACGGCGCTTTGGAATTACCTCCGCATGCTTCTGTCCCTTGCTAGGCTGAGTTTGGTGTTGCCTATGTTTGCCTTTGCTTTGGGATTACTCCAGAGGGGTTATCCCTCCATCTCACTCCACGCAGAGCAAAAAGTGGTGTTTGCACTAAGCAGCTGGCACCAGCTGTGGTTTGTTGGGTGGGTACTGCTGGGTGCCCCCTTTGTCCTGTGAAAGATGCACTGCTCCTCTGCTCTGGTAGCAGGATGCAGGAGTGCTTTAGGACATCAGGAGCATCAGACCAAAGCTTTCCTCTGTGACAGCATCATTGTTTGCACTGAACTGCCTTCTCTTCTTTGGTCTATCTCTGGTTTGCCAACTTTTGTTGCCATTTGAGGTCTAGTCTTTAACTCTGGGTGGGTTTTTTGGTTTCCATTTATTTTCTCCTTAACAGCAAAAACAGATTAGTGATGCACTGATGGGGTGGGGGCTCTTTCATAGCAAGAAGCCTGAATTCCATACAGATGCCAGTGAGGCATCTGTACAAAATGTTTGACCATGATGAGCTCTGGCTCACAGGCGTCCTTCTGCAGGTAGTGGCTCTGCAGCCATTCCCAGCAGGATCTACAATGAAAAATGTCCTTTCAGAAAGCAAGAGCTGTTCCATGCAGGTTTCCTCCCTTCCTGACCATCACAGCTCACCTCTTTTTTCAGCTTGCAGAAAAATATGGCCCCATCTTCACCCTCCACTTTGGGTTCCAGAAAGTTGTGGTCCTGACCGGGTACGAAGTTGTGCGGGAGGCACTTGTGAACTACACAGAGGAGTTTGTAGACAGACCATCCATCCCAATATTTGACCAAATTCAGAACAGAAACGGTACTAGAGCAATGAGTGGGGGTGGGTGGGAGGGACGACACTGCTGCTTAGTGCCCATGATGATGATGATGATGAAATACAGCCTAACTGTGCGTCCCCTGAGCCCAGCTTTTAAACATCTTCCTTAGGCCCTTCTGAAGCCAAGCCAACAGAAAATATTTGGCTTTCCTTGCACGCAATGACTCCTGGCTTTCCATCATTTTTGCTAACGCACTTGCAGCCCATCCATATCCTAAAAGTTGAAGGGTGGGAGGGGTGGGATTTTTAAAGGCACTGTGGTAATTGTGGGGTTAATCTCTGTGAGATGTTGGTGCAAGCGGCTCGCTGTCACCACCGTGTTTATGAACCCTCCACAGGTTTCCAGGAGACTTTGGACTACCTGGCTTGGCTGTTCAGAGCTGTTGGGTTTTTGCCTTTCTCCCACTGCCTTTGTCATGTCAGTTCCCACACCTTTGCCTCCCCACAAAGGTTCTTAGGTTGACCAGCCTGAAACAGGTTCAGGCAGAAGCAAGAGGCTGAGGCTGGAAATTTACCCCCACAAACAATCCCATAGTTTTGCCAAGGTAACTTTCCACCCCTGACTATTTCAGAGCACTTTTAGCTTTGTCCATCCTCTGCTTCATCTGAGGCTTTAGCTTTGAGAACCAAAAGGCAGCTTTATATGCTGGTCACAGGCTGAAGCTGGGATTGGAATTAGAAACTAAATTACCCAGCCATAATATCAATAGGTGAATCTATCGCTACACAAATAAAAGGAATCAGTGGGAAGAAAGGTATTTTTTTGAGCTAATTTACATGTAAAACATCCCTGTGGGAGACTATCAGTATTGCACCATAAGTCCTTTCACAGTTACCTTCTCAACCCGAGTCTGAGGCACCCAGAGGTGACCCAAAGATGGAAGTTCTCAAGGGCTGTTAAGCAACAATGGTCACAAATTTTCCCATGAAACATTTTTTCTTCAGAAAAAGCCATTTTGTTGGCTGTGAAGATGGTCTCAGAAAAGGAATGATCCAGATGAAATTGCATAAATTAAAGAAAAATTAGAAATTGAAGTTTAGAAATTTGCTTCAACATTTTTAGAGCAAAAGGTTTTGCTATCCAAATTAAAACTACACTGCTTTAAACAGAAAAGCAGACATATTTAAAAGCCTCACAGCCACGATGAAGATGTGAAGTGCTGGTATACAGCTTTTCAACTGACCATAATCTGAGGTAGTTTTTGGATTATTGACTCAGTTTTTTCTTTACAGCACTCTGATGGGATGAAATAGCCATCCCTGCTTGGAGGTGCTAGAGATCATCGAGGCATGAGCTCAGAAACCTCCACAAAAATGTCAGTATTTTCACCACTGCTAAAAATACAGCACTGCTGGGAATCTCAATAAAACCATTTAGGGTTGAGGAGACTGAATTATCCCATCCCACACAGATAAATTACCTTTATGACTGGAATAGGATGAAGGGAGAAGGTTCAGAGATACAAGGTGCTTGAGGCCCTAGACTTGCAATCAATGGAGTCAAAAATGTCCTGTGATTGACTCAGACCAACACCTCCCCCAGCTCTACAGCCAAGCCATACTGATCTGAAAGCCACAGCTGCCCATCTGCCACTCAGGAGAGGGCTGGGGTAACTGGGCTGGGAGGGAGCTTGCTTTTCCCAAACTACAGGCTCAGTGAGATGGGAAGAGTGGAGCTGAGAGGATACAGGGACGAGACGCACAGAAAGGGGAGACCTTTAGCCCCTAAATCCATGGGAAAACAGGCAGCAGAAACACCTGTGGAGCTCCCTGCTCACCCAGTGCCCTGTGTGGTTTGGTGTGGGGGGCTCCTCCGTGCCTGAACCCAGCACATTTCTCACGGGCTCCCCAGGTCTGTTCTTCTCCATCGGGGAGCTGTGGAGGACAACGCGGAGGTTCACCGTGTCCAGCATGCGCAACCTCGGCATGGGGAAACAAATGATAGAAGGCAGAATCTTCGAGGAGCTCCACTTCCTCATCGAGATGATCAAATCCTTCAAAGGTGAGTTGGGGACAATCCTGGGGCTGTCCAGCCTCCTGTGTGTCACAGCTGCTCCATGGCTCACAGCTTTCCCATCCTGCTCCTGCTGCAGGGGAACCTTTCAGCCTGCCATCCTTCAACTGCGCTCCCATCAACGTCACCTTCGTCATGCTCTTTGGGGACAGGTTTGACTACAAGGACCCAACGTTTCTCACTCTCTTAAGACTCATAGATGAAATTATGATTCTTCTTGGATCCCCATATTTAAACGTAAGTAGCCTGTCCCACAGATAAACAATTTTTTTACACTGGCATGTGAGCCACACCAACCATAAGATTGACTTCAGCAGCTTTCAAATGTTCAGAACCAGCCACCACACCTAAAACGTGACAGTTCTCCGCGTGCCACTTTGGTCACCAAAATCTCCCCTTGCCTACTTTCCTTTTGACCAACCTGCACATTTGTGTGGAGCTGAAATAAAAACTGAACTATGGCTATTTCAGCTTATGAAAATCTGCCCAGGAAGTCCCTGGGATGCTGAGATATTGCTACTAAAGACAAAACTCAACTGATATGTTGTGCCTTAGGGAAAAGCTGTTTCGGCATGTGCCAAGGTGATTCTGTGTGATATTTCTGCAGGCCTAACGCTTCTCTTCTTTAATTTCTCATTAGTATTTCAATTTCTACCCGTTCCTTGGATTTCTTTTCAAAACCCACAAGATTATGCTCAAGAAAATCGAAGATGTGCGTGTCATTTTAAGGCAATACATGAAGGCGAGCAGGGAGGACATCAACGAGAACAGTGTGAGGAGCTACATCGATGCACTGATATTCAAGCAACAAGAGGTATTGGACTGCTTAGCTCTGTTGGCTGTTTGCAATGTTTCCTTTGGATTTTCTAGCTGAAACAGTTGCTGAGTCTTGATTCCAGTCATGTCATGTAAATCTTTTGAAATCCATGCTGTTATTCCAGTGGTATTTAAATCAGATGCTAGCCTCTTACAATTGGTACATTTTTCTATCAAAATTAAGATACAAAAGCTACTCTCATCCACTCCTGAAATAGCAGCACTAATAATGTGAGATCACCTACTTGCTCCTAGTAGAAAATGCCTGAATTCACATGAAAGCTGACTCTGCCTTTTTTTTTATGAAAACAAATCAATTAATCATTGATACTGTTGCTCCATCAAGATGAATGATCCCCTTAAAGTAAGTACTTGAATGACAAATCATCAGTACAAGCCCTAACCTTGCCCTGCATCTTACTTAGTAGAGGCCTGGCAGTTTCACACATCAGTTGATTTCATTCAACACAAAATATTTGGGCTCTGAGCTTTTTCTTCTTTCCAGCTGGATCCAGGCTGACCTTAGGCACTAAGTATTCTACTCAGCTGTGTGGAGGAGGAGTTAGCACAATTCTAAAGCCCAGGCAGAAATGGCCTGAAAGGTGATTTTGAGCATTGTGGGGGATTCAAACCTGGCCTTGGGCAGGAGTCCCTCAGAGGTAGGATGAGCTGAATCTACTCTGTACAGGGCAGAGACCAGGCACTTTCCAAACCTGTGAGGCTGAGTCTGTGAACAGCACCTGGCTCTGGGTTTCAGCCTGCTTCCAGGGGACATGGGTGTTGAACCAAAACTCCACTCCAGACCTTCCACCTGTGGTGCTCTGTCTCTGGGGGATGCTGTGCATTCAAGATCAGGTCTATTTTATCACCCAGGTCACAAACACGAGACCACAGCCAGCAGTGCTTTGGGTTATGCAGTGTTTCCTGAGCTTGCTGAATACTCAGACTGATGGTTTTATGACTCCTCTTACATCTCGTGTTTTTCAAGGAGAAGAACAAGAAAGACAGCCTTTTCCATGACGACAACTTAATGGCATCCATACTTGACCTGGTCATGGCCGGAACAGAGACCATTGCCACCACACTCCAGTGGTCCATCCTGCTCATGATGAAATACCCAGAGATTCAAAGTGAGCAGCTTTTACCTACTCCATCCATGGCAAGGCTGAAATGGGGAAGGGAGAGGCCTGGCCTCAGATCCACAGAAGCTCTTTTGACTTAAGAGCTGAATCCTGTCCCTTCACTGTGATGAATCCCTAATGTACCTAGGTGCTGATCAAAGTCACAATAAAGTAGCCCCTTTGACTTGCTAGGAGAGAGGATGAGTGGAAATCCAGTATGATGCTGAGAAAACAACCCACCCACATGCCTGAATTAAACATATCCACACTGCTGCTTTAAGAATCCTCTCTCTCTTCAAACTCTGGGAAAAAATGGGGTTTTTTCCCCCAAACCAAATCCAAGGAGGGAGTTGGCTTCCTTGCTGGGACACATCCCTTTCGTTTGTTCCTTCCAGAAAAGGTCCAGGAGGAGATTGGGAGAACGGTGAAAGCGGGGAGCTGGGCCACATACGAGGACAGGAAGAACATGCCCTACACCAACGCGGTGCTGCACGAGGTGCAGAGGTTCATCACCCTCCTGCCACACGTGCCCCGCTGCACTGCTGTGGACACCCACTTCAGGGGCTACTTCCTTCCCAAGGTAGGTGACTGCTCCCTCCCAGGAATCCACCACCCTCCCCAGATTCACCAGTGCCACTGGAGGATGGTTTCTTTAGAGGGAATTACCAGACAGAGCCCAAAATCATGCCCAGAAGAGTTCCTGTACTGAGCTCGGAGTGTGCCATAGGACTCAATCCAGTCCCTCTCATGCTCAGGACTTCCCCACTCCATGACAACCCTGGTTTACCTCCTTGCTGCCATCTGCAGCAAGATACAGTGAAGTATCTGCCAGAGAACTTGCAGGATCTTGCCTTCCACTTGAGGTTTCCACAGCACCATGTGGGGTTTGGCTCCGATCCTTGGCACTGGTGGGACAGTCTCATTGATGTCTCTCCACTGGCTGATGGGATAAAACCCTCGTGGTCTCCACCTACCCCAGGTAGAGCAAATCTCCTAGGACACCAAAGTCTGTGTGAGAAAATGAACCAAAACAGAGCACTTTGCTATCTTTTGTGCCTTCATGTACTTTTCTTCCAGGGTATAATTGTAATCCCATCACTTACCTCAGTGCTGCTGGATAAGACACAATGGAAGACACCACATCAGTTCAACCCCAACCACTTTCTTGATGCTGAAGGGAATTTTGTAAAGAAAGGAGCTTTCCTGCCCTTCTCCACAGGTAACTAAAAGGCTGCTCTGCACAGAGCTGGGGCTATGGCAGGGCCATTTCATTACAATACACGCTAATGAGGTCTTCATGTCTAAATACTGCCCCTAACTCCATCAATAAGCAACCAGAAAACAGAATGGAATCAATTATTCTGCATCTGGGCAAATGGCTGCTCTCAGAGCACAGCTCTCCCACTGCTAAATATAGCACAAAGAAGGGTGGTAAAGAAGAAACACACTCTTTTCTTAAAGTGGGATGTGAGGATAAATTCCACAGGAAAAGTGAGTTTCAAACCATTCCACTTTGGAAGAAGGTGGCATTCTTCTATCAGGCTGCTTTTCCAAAGAAAGGGTTAAAGATGCTGAGAGGGTTGGAAGAGCTAAGGAGAGGAGAGGGCACACCACAAATGTGTAATAACCCTGTAAGATGGCTGTGGCTGTGACAAAAGAGACCAGGCAGGAGCCTTTAGCAACACAGGCCCCTCTACTCCAAAATGCTTTAGTGCATTTCAAGGTTTCCCTCCTGCTCCCACTGCAGCATCTCGGACGCTAACATGTGCATGGCAAACATTCCAGTCGGGTTTTCCATCAGGTAAAACACTCTGCTTTCACCTGCAGGGCGGCGGAACTGCATCGGAGAAAGCCTGGCCAAGATGGAGCTGTTTGTCTTCTTTGTAGGGTTGCTCCAAACATTCACTTTCCGACCCCAGCCGGGAGTTTCAGAGTCTGACTTGGACCTCACCGTCCCCCAAACGACTTTCACACTACGGCCTCAGCCTCAGGCCACCTGTGCTGTCCTGCGGGAATAACCACGGCCTCATCCAAGAGCTTTGGGGGTCCCAGACCCCAACTTTGCTCCAACTCGCCATCCCCCCATGCTGCCTCACCACCACATCCCCTTCCCACTGTCTCCATCCACTCCCCCTCCACTGCTCCATGCCCCCCACAGGCTGCTCTGTGCTCCCGTGCTGTGGGGGAGATGCAAACACAAACCATGGTGCTGACAATCACACCCCACTTCTCAAGACAGACCATGCATGGAGCTGATGAAGGGACCAAGCTGCTGGTCTGGTGGAGGGGATGCAGCCCATGAGCAGTAGGGGCAACACCCAGGCTCCCAAGGTTCACCATGTCACAGAAATCTGCCCAGAATCCTGAGGAAGAACAAACCACAGTTTGCTGGAAGCCACAGAAAGGCACTGCTTGAACCATCCATAGGTACCTCCTGAGCTTTCCCACATCTCACAGCAAAATCCTATCAGGATTTCACCTACCAGGCAGCCAAGTCAAACACCAAGAGTGAAAAAACAGATTGGTTCATGTGATTTGAGGACTAAGTTATTCCTGCCTTGGAACAGTGTCCTGGAAGATGCCCCAGGGTCTGCAAACCCATTCAGATATGCAAGTGCTGCTACCAAGCTCAACACTGCTCCCCAGTCTGAATGAAACAGGAGCTACATTCCGAAGTTTGCAATTTAAATCATGAGGCCACGTGAGATTTGCACCAGCATCCAGTCATAAAAGGCTAATGACACAGAAAAATAAACTACACCCACTGCTAGTTTTACGCATCTCTGTCCTTCCTGTCCTTGTTAATAGCAGCAAAGACTGTTCCCTCTCTTCAGCTATCCTGGTTAATGTTAAGAGCCCACATCAGCAGTCATTCCGGTGTCTGGGATGGTCTGGCCTTTGGAACCAGCCGTGCAATTCCCCTGCAAATGCCGTCTCATTTCACAGGGCTTGTTTTGCACACACACACATGCACAGAGAATTGGGATCGGGGATTAAACGAGACCTGGTTTGGGTTGGCTTCCTTTCCTCTGTAGCTCAGCCTGGCTGTTGTTTCTCTCTGTGGCACTCACATTCCATTATATTCCACAACCTTACTCGAGCTGACATATGGCTCAGGCAGCTTCCCATTCATTTATCTGCCTGTGACTTCCCACTCCTCCACATGCATTTTCTTATGTGTTTTATCATACTCTTTGTTTCCCCTTCATGGGAAGCCAATAAAGTTTTGATCCCATGTCCTCATTACATTTCCTATGCCTGGCACCCAACTTTGCAGTACACAGAAATGCAAACACCATGAAAGGTTGGTCCTGAGCCCAGAGTGACAACAAATAAAATGTTAGATGTATCCCATGGCTGAGAAGTTCTGCATATGCTCATCCTAGTGAACACCAGCTCAACAGGAGACCCTCCATAGCTGCAGGGTGGTTTCATCAGGGCAAATTGCTCAGCTATGGGCTGTGAGTCAGCCCTGGGGACAGCCTCAGTTCTTCACTTCTATGCTTCTTGCTTGCAGAGGCTGAACCAAAGGTTGCCACCACAGCCTCACTGATGCTGGTGCTGGCCCTCTGCTCAGTGCTTTGGATGGGAAGGCAAGGAGAGACAGGTAAAGCAACTGGGCAGCAAACCGCATATAAACCCTGTGAAGGAAGTTTTGATCTTGCTGAAATAATAAAAAAAAGACTTTTGCCTTTGGCTTCAGAAAGGCCAGGACTGTTCCTGTTTTAACCCCTCCGAAAATAGTGTGACCTCGAAAGACAGGTAAGGCAGCAATGTAGTGCTCTAGGGGACAACAGTGGGCTGGGCTCAACTCTGCAGGATTCACTGGTGGAACCTCAGACCTGCCCCTTGCCGTGGGCTCTCAGGTCCTCAGCTCTCAAGTAGAGAGATGGATCCCTTCCTCCACGGCACAGCAGCCTTCAGAGCTGCAAACATCCAAGGAAAGCAGGTTCCTTTGATTCCTTTGAAAAATGCATCCTACTTGTGCCTGTGTCAGCAGATGGATAGAAGTGATCCCTCCCCAGCACACTGAATTACACAGCTGAATATATCTCCACGAAATAAAGTACCTCTCTCCCATTTATTTGCTCAGCCAAGCGATGGCAGAACATTGATTATGACTCAGCTATCTATTTATCTAGCAGAAAACATTGGCTCTCAGTGGTGGAAATACCATTTCCACATTCCTCAGTGGCCCTGAGGGTCTTCCCTGGAGCTGCAAAACATGTTTGTGCCTTGCAACTCTCAGCTGGATTGAAGGCAAACACCTTGAGGCAGGACAGGTACCTGGATGTTTAGAGTCAGATCTGAACAACACCAACTCATTTTGTGGCACTGTCCCACGGCCCAGCCAGCAACCCCCAGGGCTGTGTGGTGCTGGGACCAGGGGCTCCTGCCCTGAGAGGGGCAAGGACCAGGGACAAGGATTGCAGCGACTCCACCTGCAGCTCCTCTGCACTGGCCAGAGCAACGAGCGTTGCACACAATCCAATTTCTACTTTATTTTTGCCACGAGATGGCACCACGATCCCTCCGAGTCCCAGCCGGCCTAGCCCTGTGGTCCTTGCTGGGCTAAAACACCCTGCCAGCACAAATTTGGGCTGGGGAAGGAGTCAGAACTAAGCCTTTAGGGTTTATGCCCCCCCTTCAGTCCACCTGCATTCACCTGCTGCACGGCTGGGCGCAAAGACACTCATTTCCCAATAACCTGGAAGAATCAGGTGGTGTGCAGGTGCTGGCTGGGGTTAAATTCATCTGGCATCTCCCGTTTCCCCCGTTCTGTCTGGCAGCACAAGGGTGAGCAGAGGGATCCCTGCTGCTCCCCGCAGCACAGCCACGCTCGGCTGTAGGCCACTCAGCATTCCTCCCTGGGGGCTGTGTCTGGCAGCCAACTTGTTCCTCTGAAGAACTAATTCCTGGGCTCACACACGCCAGTAAGACCCTTCATTAGTGAAGGTACCCAGTTCACTGGAATTACTGACTAATATGTGATCTGGCCCTAACCCAGCAGGGAGGTGGAAACCCGGAGGTGTGATGGAGTGTTCAAAACCCACATGGATACAGCACTTGAGGACATGGCTTAGTGGGGAACATGGTGGTGGTGCTGGGGTTGATGGTTAGATTTGATTATCTTAAAGGTCTTTTCCAACCAAACCAATTCTGTGATTAAGCCACAACAGTTGTTGGCTGTTCCCCAGTGATGAAGCAGAGGAAAGACGTGGGCCAGGCTCCCTTGCTGCCCAGCTGCTCTCTGCTGGCCTCCAGCAAGGCAGAGACAATGTCCTGGTAGCTCAGGAGCAGCACTGCTCTGCAGGGCATGGACAGCAGGGAGTGAAGAGAACAAGGAACAGACTCCAGGTTATGAAGACTGAGCTATGGGAAAAGGGAAGTTGTGTGCCTAGCCCTGAAGTCACACTGGCATTGGACTGAACGTGTAGGAGATGAGGGATTAGGGAACTGGCTCTTCCCCCCAAAAGCCCTGTGCTTGAGGCTCACCCAGTCCTGGTGCTGTTATGCCCAGTGGGTCACTGGTGTGCTGCACCCCCTTCACCTGGAGAGCAGCAAGTGCCCTGGGGGTGAAGCAGCCTGTAAAGGGGTGTCAGCTGGGGTGCACCAGGGAATGTGTGGCAGGAGAGTGACAAATCTCCACACCTCACAGATCACTGCATTGGGAAATGACAGCTTTTCCCAGTCCTCAAAGGTAGGAAAGCAGCCAGGGCCAAGAACTCAGTCTGTGTTAACCTTTCCTGCAGAGCAAAGGAAGGGCACAGAGCTCCAGTGGTAAAACACCTGCAAATCCCAGTTCCTGCTGAATGCTGCTTGGAATACCCCGGGACAGGAGGTCTGCAGCCCCTGGGGCAGGTAGAGAACAACCTCTCAGGTGCTTTGATCTTGAGTGGCAGCATTCAGTGCTTGGATGGAGGTGGACAGCATCCAGATTTTGGATGCTCTGGCACACATGAGAGGCTATGAAGCTTTTCCAGGTGAGCATCACTTACAAAGTCACTGCAGAATACTTCAGCACACTGTGTAAGCAAAGCAAAGCCTTACTTTGATTCTTAGGGTCCTTCAGCAGCAGCAGGATGGCCCCATTGCAATGTTGAGGATGTTGTCTGAGTGCCAGCCATGAGCAGGGCGAGCGCAGGGGCATCATAATCTGCATAAAGAAAACATGTATTGCTCTTATTAGGGATATATGAAGGAAAAAACCTCTGTTGTTAGCATGAAAAGAGAGAACTAGGACAGGTAACCCCGGCTCCAGAGACATTAGGGTGGGGTGCAGGTGAGTAACAAGTTGCATCATACTGACATTCCAGTGAAGAATTTCTTCAGTTTTCAGAAGAAATATTTGCACACTTGAGAAATATTTGCCCCCCCCGAAATGATCCAATTGCACAAAGTCATCCATTTTCCAACATCACATGGCATTTGTCTGCTTTAGGCAGTGGTTGTATGACCAGCTCAGGACTTCCAGCCGCTGCCTGTGGATCCTGGGAAGGCAGAAATTTGATGAGAGGTGCAGAACAATACCCTTGTAAGTTGAGGAGCTGGGGTTTATCTGTCTGTGTTTGTGTGCCAGGCCTTTCTAGGAGCCACAGGAGAGCCATGAAGGCCCAGGACACCACTGACACATCAGCCCCACTGTCCCTGCTTCCTGCTGCTGGTGGGAAACACTTTCCCCGTTCACACTGCCCGGCCCAAGAATGCGGATGCAATTGGAGAAAAAGGGCAAACGCAGGCTGATCCAGACTCCCACACAACTGCTCCTGTTGTGAAATCCACCACGTGGGAGCTGGTGAGGGGGATGCACAAACGCCATAGGAATTCCTGCATCACTGTAACTCTGCTGCCTCCTCCCATGCCTGGAGGGAGGGATGTGCCTGCCTGAAAGTGCTGCAAAAGTAACATTGCCTCTCTCTCGCTCTCTAGCAAGGAATGGACTGTAGGTGACAGCTGATGACTAAATTTTTCTTGCTTTTCCTTCAGTATGAAGTATTTAAAGTACTAAAATAGGAGGATGACTACCCAAAATTTAAATATTTCTGTATGAACAGTCACAGAGCGTGTTTGTTAGACAATAATCTCATCAGCATCTCTGAAGAAGGTACAGCAGGAATCATCATCTGGTTAAAATGCCTCTTGTTTGAATACCAAAGCATCAATGTAGCTCATCAGGTTGCACTCTTTAATACTCCCTTTCCTTGCCTCGAGGCACTTCTTCAGGATTACACCCACCTCTTCTACCTTTTTCAGTATGATCTTGGGAGGTTTGAGGAGAATGGGTAGAAATTAAACAACTAAAAAGAAAACAGGAAAAAAAATTAAAAAAAAAAAGATAAATTCATCCATTATCTTATAACACTCAAGTGTCTTAATGGAGACATCATTTATGTGAGGAACCACATGACGTGGTTGGAGTCTCTTTTTTGCTAACTAAAAAATTTTAATGTCTAAGAGGGCCTCCTCTTAGTTAAAATTCTCTACAGAAATAAATGGGGCCTATCAGACTTGTCTAGATAGAGCCTATAAACATGAATTTAAAAAAATACAATTAAGAGAAAGTGATACTAAACTCATGAAACAATGAAATTACATTTTTAAAGAGGTAATAAAGCAAAATGATAAAGCATTTCGCAAAGAAAACTTCAAATGTTTAGTAAGCCAAAACACTGCTGTTTTGACGGTGGATATTGATTTTATCTTTCGCATGAATTATAAATCAATTACACTCAGCATCGTTAAATTTCACAGCACAATAAGCAGCTGCATTTTATGTGCAGGGAAGTTACTTACACTATTTCTCAATGTTATAGATAAACTGGCTGCAGAATAAGATTCACAAATCCCTTGCTCTTGCTAACTGGCTAGAATTTCTGCTGGTTGCTGCAAAACCTGAACCTAGAAACCCCCAAATACACGTGCAATTGTCCCTAAGACAGGAGGTTACTTCAGGATGTTCACACAGCATCCAGCAGAAGAAAACTGGAATGAGCCTGGCTAATTGTCTTTCTACATCCACAAATAAAGTCAGTTTTTCAGTAGTTTTATCACTGGTCTGTTTTTAAAGAAAGGAACTCTGGCTATGCCTTCCCTGAAGAGACCTGATATCCCTCCTCTCTTCCACCTTAGTTTGGACTGAAAATCCTGGGAAATAGAGAATGCTGGTGTTTTGTGGTTCATTCTGGGTACTGCTGCAAAAAATACTGACAAAAGCAAAGAAGAAAACAAAAGCCCCCACAAAATCCCAGGTATGCAGAGTCTTTCTGGGCAGGAGGCATTATTTTAGGCATTATTTTAGGCAGTTGTGTGCTGTTCGCACCAAAGCTCTGGGTTTGGCTTGGTTATAGCTCTCTCTCTGCAGCCTGACACAGTAAGAAGCTCAATGCATGGGATTTGTCTCAGGCTGACTTGCTTTTCCTTAGAAAAATGACCCAGCTGTTTCAGAGAGCAAGGCTGGGAGCAGATGACACCGCTCCATCCCTGTTGTGAACAGCACAAGGGATTTCACTGAACAACTTGTGATTTAGAGGATGAACTGTGCAGGGGGACAGGAGCAGAGGCAGGGAGGCAGCTCTGCTGACAGCTGGGGAACTCCCTCCTTTTGGCTGACCAGCAGCCAAAAAAAGTGCTCAGTCAGGAGGGCACGGAGGTGTTTGGGTACAGTGCAGAAACCTCTCTTCCCAGGAGGGCTCTCAGGGCTGAACACAGCCTGGATCTTCATCCAGTCACTGGGAAATAGCACAGGGTACCCTTCCTCACTCTGGGCCTCCCTCTAAGCAACAAGATGAACCCCCCCCCCACACACACATGCTGTATGCATTATATACATATTAGGTCATCAAATCTTTCTCATTCAGCCTTGGATTGTTCCCTTTGTTTTCCAATGTCTAGTCTTGGGCAGTGTATTAGTTTTTAACATGCAATTCAGAAACATGTCAAAATTCTGTTTACAGAACTAATTGTTTGAGGTACAAACAGCCCATGCTGCTGCACTCTTGCCAGTTCTTGCAGCCTTTATCATGAGTCATCGTGATCCATGCTCTGTCTGAACTCCCAGTAACTGCACAGGGGATTGCATAAGGACCTCAGCCTTTGCCTTGTCAAAAATCATTTCCTTCCCTCTGCACTGCAAAAAAACCCAGCCTTGAAATGTGACCCAAGAGCCCCTAAAAAGCAAAAATACTGATAAGAGAAACAACAAGACCCCCAGATGTATTTTTCTTAAGAAAACAATGTCCCCCAAGCCCTACAAGAGTAGCCCTGACAATAAGGACACAGCTCAAATCTCAGCTCAAGACTTTTACAAACCCTTGCACTTGCAACAACACATCTGAGAAGCAGCACAGCCAGCACATCCTTATCTGCCCAACCTGCTGGCACCGTGTGACAGAATATGGCTACAGCTGCTCTGCCTGCCCTTGCTGCCAGCCAGCAGCATCTCTGGGAACCCCAGAGGGACAGTGAACACCGGGTGTGCCTCTCTGCAACCGAGAGAAGGAGAGAAAAAGCAGAGTGTGGAGGTCACCAGGGCGAGAGACAAGTCCTGCTGGGTGGGTGAAGAGTGGCCTTCGGGCAGCATCTGACAGTGGGACGACACAGCATTTTAGTGAAATTACCCTGATCTCACAATGGCCCTGTCAGTAGGAAAAGTGCACTTGACATCTGTTTTGTTTGAGTCCTTTCAAATCACAAGGGTGTTGTACTGCTCCATACCATGCTCTGAGATGGTATCAGCCTTGAGGATGCATTGGGATTGTTCCAAAGGGCAGGAAGGGTCACACCTACGCTGGACACAGCACCCATTTAAACCTGTTCCCTCTCCCCATCTCAGGAGGGGCCTGGGCTGACTGGAAAGGACATGACCTCAGCTTGCACCAGTCCTCTGCACCACCCAGGAACACCCCAAAGCCACTTGTGTCACAAGCAACAGCATCTGTGGTGAGAGCAGGAGACTGGGAGTCTGGATATGCACATCCACATCCCTGCCTGGACAAGGACTTGCCTGTGTGGCTTTGAGGAGACAGGGCTGTGCCCCGGACAGCCCCGGGGCGTGTGTTGGGCTGGTGTGAATGAGCCCTTGTGCCTGGAGCCCCACTCCAGGGCTGGCTCAGCTCCTACCCTTCCCCACCAGCATTTCTGGGAGGTCCATGCAGAGAAGAGGTAAAGCAGGACATGCTGCAGGAATGGCATTGTCACACAACGTAAGAATTACCAAAAGCAAGAGGCAAAGAGATGTCACTCTGACACTAAAAATGTGTTTGTGATTCCCAAAGAGAATGGAGAAGGAAGCAATCAGATCACCTCTGCCAGCCCTCAGCCTGCCCAGCAGGAGGACAGGTTACTCATTACCTGCTGGGTGAAGCAAACGAAAGAGGCAAAGCTGGGCAAAGATAACAGGTTCTTAGATGGTCTACAAAAGCATTGTCACCTCAGAGGCATAGGTTAAAAATTAAAATGAAAATTAATGTTTATCTAGGAGTAAATGATCTCTCAAAAAAACCCAAAACTTCCCCTGTCAGGGTAGGGTCATGTCACAAGTCACAAGAGACATCACAGAAAGGGAAGCCCAGAAGAAAAGACAGGGAGCTCTGGGACTGAACCACCCACAGGGTTGCAGTTGGGAAAGTTATTGCTTGGGTTGTGTAGAATTATTTGGAGGTTGAGCCCATCCAAATCAGACACTCTTGGACAAAGAGGATCAGAGAGCAGAAACTGAGGTCTCCCTCCCTGCACCTGCCTTTGGAGCCAGCCAGGAGCAGGTGGGGTTGGGGGCACGGACAGAGCCCAAGACAGGCAGTTCTTCCCAAGGAAACCCGAAATCACGAGCAGGCAACGCCTCCCACCTGCACAGCCCCGTGCTCCTGCACTCCAAACTGGAGCCAAGAGGACGAGGCCAGGTCCCAGCCTGGGTTTGTCAGGTTGCATCCCAGAAGATGCCATTCCCTCTCTCTGCAAGGAGGCTTTCCCTCCCCACTGCTGCCTCCACACAGGCCTCACAGCAAGCCCAGGGGTGCTGGGGGCTGTGCCAGGGACACTGGTGGGATCCTGCTGGACACGGCAGCCGGGAAGCAGCCGCAGCCCCCCGGCGTGGGTGGCCTCGGCAGCACTCTCTGCTCACGGCCACAGCTCGCAGGTGGCCACAGGAAAAAACTGAGCCCTCCTTCATTTATTTTTCTTGCAAGCTGTGTTTTAGATGTTCCCCTGAAGGGCCCTTTGAGGCGGCACAAGCTGCCCCAGACCCTTCTCCTCAGCTAATTAACACGTGCCGACAGCCGCGACCGCTGGCGCAGCTGAGCCAGAACAGCCTTGAGCAAGCTCTGGCCCAAACCCACACCCCCAAACTTACCTTCAAACTCCTCTGAGCCTCCCACAGCCAAAATGCTGCTGACCCTGAACCCAGCAGGCTCCTTTAAGCCATTAATCCATGTGCAAGCTTTGCCTTCCAGGCTGGAGCTGCCTATTGTGAGCTCGGGTCTCAGAACAGAGCTCGGGGGAACCAGCTCTTACTGGGTTTGAGAGGTTTTGGGTTTTCTGTTCAGAACTGCAGGTCAGGCATTTGTCAGAGGAAGGTTAAAGTGTTTTAATGGTGTTAAGTGTGATACCAGCTTCTACAGTCCTGTGTAGATTGTCTTTAAAAAGCCCCATCCTCTTTCTCACTGCGTGGGGTCTGTGACACATTTCAGGGAGGGCAGCTCTGCTCCAGCAGCAGCACTTGAATGTGAAGAGCACTCCAGCTAAAGAGATGCCATTATCCCTGGTTTAGAGAAGAAAAATCCAGATGGAAAAGAAAAAAGATTGGTTCAAAGGCCACATGAGACAGTGACAGGAACATGATCAGAACCACAGTCACCACTAACAGGTGCACCAAAAGGGGCAACAGAGTAGACATGCCCCCAGCAGATAATAAATTACACAATCTATCACAATTTGGGTATTTTATCACCCATGAAGAACTTGAAATGTGACTTGCAGTTGCAAAATCCAGCCTGCGGTTCCATACCTGTGGTCTCAGCAGTGGCAATACTGAGAAACGAGCTCATCTCCATCTGAGAGCTGCTTTGAACAAACCCTGACTGCCCTGGAAGCATTTCAGGGATTTCCAAATTGTGGGGCTCAGAAATGCTAATGGATCACTGCACGGCATCACCAGCCAAAGGGGCACAGTGCTCCTTTGGAGGTTACAGATTAATATTTAAGCTAATCACTAATTTCAAGTTAAAATGCATCAGTATTATCTGCCTGGGTTAACAGCACAGACAGGCATCAGCCTGCAGTGAGTGAATGAGGCACTTGCCCATTTCAAAGCAGGAGCACAGCACCAGGCAGCTGCATTCCCTCTTGAGTGATTCTTCAGGAACCAGACACAAAATCCTTAGAGGTTTGCTCCATAAACCATTAGCCAGTAAAAGTCTAATTAGGTTAGAGACATATGGCCTGAACCAGTAAAAAATTCAGCATCGGTGCACACTACAGTGTTATTAACCTCACAAAATGTGGATGTATTTCACAAGCTGCTGGGCTGAACATTGAAAACTGCATCACATTCAGTCTTCAGCAGTGAGACTTTGCTCTCCTAAGCCAGCAGAAATGGCAAAAGGCAACAGTTTTGCTAATGAAAACTGGTTTTTTCTTGCTACGATATCAATGATGAACATGAAGATGATACAAAAGATCTTTTCTGAACAGGCTTTCCCAGACACTGAAATATTCAAGGTTAAGCCCACCTGTACAGGTGAGCTGAACTGTTACCCCAGGCCTGTGAACCTCAAGGAGACACTCCCACCTCCTCACCATGCCCCCACTCTCTGGGCAGATGAGCAACCACTTGGACCCACAGCTCCTCAGATCCAGGCAGTTTCTAACTCCAGAGAGAGGGGATGTCCTCAGCTTGCCATCTTGATTTGTGTTTCATCTCATCTCACTTATTTTGGGCTTATGTTGAGTGGAAAGGGATTTAGAAGGAGCTGAACTCTGGGATGTGGGAAGATGCATCAACTTCAGCAAGGCCAACTCTCATCCCGTTGATTTCAGCTGAGTTTTCCCATAGTTTATATTAAGCTTGCCATTAACAACAGCAGGAATTCGGGACAGGCTGCAGCGGCTCCAGTAACATTCACTTTCCCTTTCAGGTGTCCCAGTGATGATGTGTCCACATTCCCTCTGGATTTAAAGTTTCTCTGGACACAGCAGTGAGCCACACACGGCTGTCCCTGGCTCCACAGGGATCTGAACTACTGCAGCCACATCTGAAATGCTGCTCACACAAAGACATGCACGTGAGGGAGATGGGCAGAATTTAGCCCTAATTTGCATGTTCAGTCCCTGTAATAAGCCCTGGGAAGTGTCTTTAAAAGGAGACTGCTTCCTAATTGCTTCTTAAAAAAGCCTTTAACGTGGACTCTTTGGCATGACTCAGGGGTGCATTTCTAAATCCAGTTTCTCCCATGAAGTTTACTCTGGCTGTTTGGTTGGGTTGCATCCATATGCTATTTTTATTTTTTTGATCATCAAGTCTGTTTACAGCATGGAGGAAGAATATGGGAACAGAAATAAAGCTGGGCCAAGCCCAAAGGAATGAGCCCAGCAATGGCACTGCCAGCATCTCTGGCTTGGAGAGCAGGAGGCCCTGCAGCTGTGCCATTCCTCAGTGAGACACAATTCACTCTTCCCTTCTGGTTGTGCATTTCAAACCTCAGTTGTGTTTGATTTACCCATCATCTGCAGACTTAATAGCAAACAGTTAAAATGCCTGCATGTCCTTCTGCTGCCAGCTTTGGATCTGCGGTGCATTACAAGAGAGAATATTCTCTAGAATACACAGGCTGAGGGAACTGGCTGTCACAACACTATCACTTTTGGCTTCCTTAAATACAGTAATCAAAGTATTTTGAACAGTAGCCTACAGCTACTGAATACTTTCCTGTCTCAAAATAGACACGAGTCTCCTCCCACCTTCTGCCATGAGCTCTTTGGTCACTCTGAGGTTTCGGTGGTCCAGTCCAGTTGCCTTTGCAGTATCCTGTGAGCACAGCCCAGCTGGTTCCTGGCTCTTTGATCCAAGTGTTACCAGGTTATTCTGCGAAACAGAGTCAAAAGGACATAAAACATTTGCAGGGAAGGTTTGAAAAAGGAAAGATTGTCTATGTTTGCATTTACATTTTTAATATAGTCGTGTTGTCTAGAGGCCAGATTTGGGGAATGGAAACCAGGAGCCTGGTTTCTATTTTCAGCACAGCCACTGATTGCTCCGTGTTCCTGGCAAATCTTTTAATCTCTTTTCCTCTGTTTTACCCATCTGTAATAAAGGGATCATCAGACCTCCCCAGCTCTGCCTTGTGTGGCAGCATCTTCTGATGAAACACGGCAAGGACGAAGCATTAATAATCATTCCATACATAAGAGCCAAGAGGTCACAGGTATTTAAGTACAGTTTAGCCATTCAGTGCCCCTTTATGCATGCAGCAAGCTTTGATGTTAATAGAAGTTATATATTAAAATGGAATGGAAAAGTAGGCCCTTCAGGGCACAAAAATAACCATATCCAGAGCACCATTAAATAAATACAATATAAAGATGAAAATCAGTTCAAATACTGAACAAATTGAAAGGCAAGGAGACATTTAAGAGGAAAAACAAAGTCATGCAGCCCTACTCCCAGCTGACCTCTAACTGCCCTCGGCACAAAATCAGGGACGAAAAGGAGTGTCAGGCACCAAGAGGAGACCCTACAAGTGGTCCCATAAGTGCTTCAGTGTTCCCAGTCCTCCATTTCTTTACCTCTCTGGCACCTTCCTGAGGAGGTGTCAAGGAGGTGGGTAAAGGACTGAGCTCCTTAAATGCTCATGTTTAATTGACCCTGTGAATTATCCCATCAGTCCTGCATCCTCCACATCAGTCCATTTGTCCTTTCCTCCCACAGAACCACCCTGGGGCTCCTTTGACGCCGCCATCCTGCACTGCCAGGCACCAACCCCCTTTCTGGGCTGTTCCATGAAGCCACTGCCTTTTGGATCCCTGCAAAGTGGTTACAGCTGGGAAATGGCTACCTGGGATCTGCCAGATCTTCTCTGCCTGCTTAATGCCAGCTGTGGCACCTCTGGCCAGATGTTCCACTCCCACTGTCCCCATCCCTCGTGTGAACATGAACGACCTCTGACACCACTCTCAGACCAGGGCAGGAGCCATTCCTATCATAAGCAACCTTTGCTCATTTCATTCACGTGAGCAGCTGCAGTGGCAGATTTTGGGGAGGATTTGAGGGATCTTGGTGATGAGCAGAGATCTCTCCAGTGGACCACTGCAGACAGAGGAGGGTGTGTCTTTAAAACCTTCAGCATCCTCTTGTCTATTCCTTCAGTCCAGTTAATGAAATCATTTCAAACAAATCAGTGTTGCCCAACACTGTTCAGCAGTCAAGCTGCTTATTCCTTGCACAGCCTCTTGGCTCATCTCGAAATAAGGGGCATATGCTTTTGGGGCAGAGACCAGCATTTATTTTGAGAGATGCTTTAGGATCAGGACAGTCACTGCTAGCTCATCACATTTACTATTCAGGATTATTGGACCACAAGCGACCTTTCGGGTTCTTAAGACTTGGATTACGAAGGGCTTTATGTACTAAGCCTAATGACTTGAATTACAGCCTGAGCATCCTGACAATCAGAAAGGGACTACAAGCTTTTTACTTTCTTCTATCCACAAAACAGCTTGGGCCGGATTTTGAACCCATTTCAAGGCTATGTCAAGCTGGTGCCCATCAGAATGATCTAGCTGAGTTGCAAGAAAGGCAGGATGACCTAGGTAAAGGTCATGTCTGAGAGAAATGGCAGGGTTTTCTAGATAAGCCAGCTGGGACATCTGTCTGCTTTCCTCTGAGACAATTATTTGATTATTTCCACATGTTAAAAAAATCACTCTGAAATGCTACAGCACATTTTAATCCGTGGGGCTGCAGTAGCAGTACGTGGTATTTTGTCATTTTCAAATCTCAGTGATAAAAAGTTTTATGGGATCAACAATTACCTTCCTGTAACTGGCTGAACTGGAAATACCTTTCAGTTCTCAAAACAAAACAAAACAAATTTCAAAATGCAAGTATCAGCAACTTCTGTTACCCCACTCCAAGGCACGTGGGCTGCTGTTGCTACACACAGTTCCACGTTAGTGAAATTGGCTTCCTGTCTAAAACATGTGAAGTTTCTGTTCCCCATTACCTGCACTCAGGTGCCCTTTTCCAGGACCAGTGACAGAGCCCACCCAGCACACTCTGGATTGTTCCTGTGCACAATCCAAACCACCAGTGCCTTCAGCTGCAGAGTGGGTCAAAAGTTTATTTTGACCATTAAAGCAATTTTATGAGGGAGACAGGACCCACGGCCACAGCAACGATGCAGATAAAGGTTTTTAAAGGATTGATCCGTTCTGCCGGCTGCAATCCCGTTCCATTAGCAAGGAGGGGGAGGGAGCACTGGCACCAGCAGGGCAGGAAAGTGAGGACGTGCTGTTTGCAGAAGGACAGCACTGGTCACATTCCCCTCATTCCCCTGGAGCAGCAACCACCTGCAGCACCCATGTGGGGAAGAGCACAAAGCCAGGCTCACCTGCCACCCTTTCAGCTTCTGCTGAGACCCCTCAAAACAAAAGCCAAACAAAACCGAACTGAGACGCTCTGTCTGCTCTGTGTTAGTGGGGTGATTCAACAAGAGTCACTGTTTTCTCATTAAACAATGTCAGAGATGTACTCCTGAGCTCTCTGCGGTCACTTTTCCCCCCTCCCTTTGTCTAAAGACAGCTGCAATAATAAAAAATGGATTTAGCAAACAACAGGCAAACCCCTGGTTTTTTTAGTGAGCCAATGAGTATTTTCTAGGACTGAACCAATCTCTGGAAATACATGTCAAGTTCACTGTAGTTTTCCTTCCACATTCTGTGCTCTACAGTTGGCAGACCTGGCTGCTCAAAAGAAAAGTAACACAATAAAGTGCACAGTGCTGCACAGGGGGTAATTTTTGAATGAGTTTTATCAGACTCAGAATCCAGACAGCAATACCTGTCCTATTTTAAGTTTATGCATCTCCTAACTTTGATAAGCTGTCTTCCTCCTCATCGTTGCTAATTTAGCCAGCTGAACTTTTCCATCTATCAGTTAAAGTAAATGATAATCTGCTCAGGAGCTTGCACAGGAAAGCAAGAAGGATGCTGGTGCAATATTCATAATGCAACCATCTGCCCACTGCAGAATGTCCATCTCTGAGATTAAACAGCATGTTAAAAGCACTGGAAATTCAAACTATCTAAAGTGTTTTCTTCTTTTCAATCATAAAAATATCTGGCAGTGGTCTGAGTTCTGACTGAGGTGTGTGTCCTCTGCAAGGAATTAGTAATTTCTAAGAGCAGCATCTCCATGCCACTGTTCCTTCACCGTGCTCACGCTTCCCACTGCTGAGGGGCTGATGAGCAACCCTGTAATTCGGCCAGTGAGAGTTTGTTTACAGGAAAGGACAGCCTAGAGAGTGACAGTGACCCTCCATGATCCTGCCTGGCACCTGCACCCAGGAGCCAGAGGAGGCACACACACGGACTGGATGCTGGAAAGCACCAACACACATGCCATTCCCCAAACAAGAGGCAGAGCCTCACAGGCCTTACCAAGGCACTGACAACCATCTGTTTGAAAGTTTCTTTTCAGTCATCTCAGACACTTTTCAAGTGCTTAAATAATTTCTACCATCTCACTCAATTTTTACAGGACACACAGTCCGGGATGAGGTTCAGAGTGGCCTCATCTCTCCAAACAAAAGCATGTCCAGATGCAAGGTCTGAATTTGTTTGGTGGGACATGTCCCCAGGGAACTTTTCACACAAAGACAGAAAGTGGAAGCACAGTTGGGGTCATGGAGGTGGTATGGGTACAGCTGGGGACCTAAAAGGGAAGTGTGAGCAACATCTGCTGATGAATGCTCCTGCTTCCAGCAGGCACTGAAAGCTGCCAAAAATTTTTGGTAAGGGTTACAAGTAACAGCTGTACTGACCTGAGAGGGATCACAGCCAAAGAAAGGATGGTTCAGGCAAAGCTGTGCAGTCAAACTGGAAGTAAGCATAGCCTTTGACAGTCCTGCAAGCTGCCACTGAAACAGGAGAACCTTGGACACAGGCTGCAGGATAATCACAGACAGCGTCTCATGGGATGCAAAGGAAAACCTGAGCTTTACCATCGCTTCAGGTTCATTCTTTAACTGAAACCAAAGCAGGCACTTCCTTCATGGGACTGGCAGGGAGCTGCAGGCAGGTCAGGTGGGTGACAACGATGGCACTGCTGGCCTGAGTTTGAACATCATCCACAGTAACTTCCACAGCTGCTCCATTTTACTGCAAGAAGCCCAGAAGGTGGCCCATGGACTGCAGCCCTCCAGAGGGTTCTGAGGCTGCTCTGAACACACAAATCCTCTCTATTTATGTTGTAGTCACGGCATCATCACAAAATGGGACCCTAAGTCCTTCCTGGCACTGAGATGTCACCAGTGCAGTGAACTGGGCCGAGGCTGCTGCTGAGCACGCTTAGACACTGGAATTTCATCCAGATTTTGCCTGTTTAATGCCAGCAGTTCATACACAGGACCCTGCTTGCAATCAGCCCTGGTATTTTCAGCTGCCTTGGCCCTAAGCACTAACCACAAGTAAGACTTCAGAGAAGCTCCATATTTATTCTTTGTGGCGTATCATAGTGCCCCATTAAACAAGGACAAAAGACTTCCTTATGTAATAGAGATGCTATTTGTTATTTTTAACCTTATGGCAGCCAGGATTTGTGCCAGGTGGCGTGCTGCCTTAACCAAGGAACTTCAGGAGGTTACATTCCTTGCTGTCATCCCTGCCCTCTGGCAGTCGATGCCCATACATGGTTTCCTGGCTGCCTGTCCTTGTGCCTATCTGTGAGCATTTATTTGTGACAGCTCTCGGAAATACCAGTCCTGTTGAACAAGGTAAGTCAGGATGCTGATCAGTCCTTCCAGGATCCTGCAAGAGCTTCTGCTTCTCATAAAGGGTCCTGTCTATGTGAAACCCATGAAGTCTGTTTCCACGGATCTATGCTACCAGAGAAACACCATCGCTGTAGCTGTAGTTTTTAATTTCTCCAGATAGCTTTAAAACATCTTGTTTAGTCCGATTAAGCCCGTGGAAAGCAGACAAATAAAATGGTGGCAACTCCCCGCAGCACAAGAGTGAGACGAGGCAGCAAAGGCCATGGAGAGCACTGAGCCACGGGCTGAGCATCCTGAGCAGCTGGGATCCCGCAGCCTCCCAGCTCCCGGCGCTCCACGGACTCACGTCACTGCTCGCCTGGCAAATTCCATCAGCAGCATCACCGGGCCAGATCTGGGCAACTTCATGGAGCTTAAGCAAGCCTGGCTCATGCAAAGGACGCTGCCAAAGCCTGTTGTACCTCCAGACCAATCCAGGGAAACAGCAGTGCCAACATCCTTTGGGTCCAAAGGAGCTCAACAGCAAATGATGATTTTCACAGTGCTGTGGCTGGTCTGGCTCTTTGTAAGCAAGTAAGAGCGACAGATCCTGTGTCCCATGGCTTACAATTTTATAAAATACACATGGGACCATGAGGAGAATAGATGTAAGTTGTCACAGATGTGGTATTTCAATTAGCAGCAAATACTCATTAAAAAATCAGAATAACTAAAGCTAATAGGGAATGTAACTCCACCTTCCAGTGAACAGAAGGGTAACTGGTAATTATAACTATGTGCTCACATAATTTCAGGGTTTTTGCTTGTTTGCCTCTAACACAATCCCCCTTCATTCAGTCTCAAGGCTGGAGGCACAGAGAGGTAGAATTTTAATTCTTCTGGCCATTTATATACATGTGGCATTTCTTGACCTTTTAAGTATTTGATTTTGAAACCTATTTGACTTTTTGACGTAGGTGTTTTTGTGGGTTTTGTTGGGGAATGCCAAAAATTTTCTGCATGTAAGGCAAAAGAAATCAATAAGAGCAACTGTATGAGTGTTCTTCTGTTTGTACCCAGAGGGGCCTCCCTCTACGTCTGTGACACCAGTTAAAGTTTCTCAGTAGCACAAGCTTCTTATTCAGCTTTGTTTTGACAAAGAAAGATAAACCACTGTTTTGCTTTGCCCTTCCCCCACCATTTACTAATTAGTTTTATTTAGTTTGCTATTCCCTGCTCCTTGCAGGGGAAAAAAACCCATACTTAAAAAAAATAATTATTTTAAACCGCATTAAGTTGTTGACTATGTAGGTTCTTACAAAGAATTTAAAATAGAACATAATTATAAATCACTGAGAAAATGAGCTCATCCTACACAGGCAAGGACATTTAATTGTGTCCTTGTATGACTGGAATCACTGTAAACAACTAATATTCCTATTTGCAGAGACAGAAATAACAAGCTCATTCAGCTGTACAGAAAGGGAGACATAAAAGGAAACCAAAGGCCAAACCAGAATAAGCCATTGGAAAGTTTTATGTCAACAAAACTGGATTTAAATTAAGTAACATCAATTTGCTATTTTGACTGTAAATGAATCAGAACATTAAAACATGTTTTAAAGGGAACATTTTTGATGAAACATCTGTGACTGGTTCCTACACCAAAGGGATAGGAAAGTTACTACTTATTTCTGTGTAGGATCAAAGCCCAACTGCAAAGTTACTTCTCTGGCTTTGGGACTGCTTTGTAGATCTACATTTTGAAAATGAGAAGAGCAGCAGAACTGCAAGGAAAACACTGAATAAATGACTTATCAGTTGCACACAAAGGAAAACACAGCCCTGATGACATAATTAAGAAGTTGCATCACAGCACATACGCATGAAGGACTAAAATTTAAATTACACGGACAATTTCCATTCTTATGCTTTCTAATTTTCCGACTGCTTGACTTTGCAACTTAAATCTCTTTTATGATTGTTGTTTCTGACACTGATTTGCAGAAATGGGAGCAGATTTTAACGTTTGTTATTCTGCCTTACTTGGTGGCAAGGTTTAGAAAAATGCACAAAACAAAACCAAAACCCCCAAGTTCAAACCAAAGATGTGCATTTCTAAGCTATTTGAAATAATGGGAGAGGAGTCAATAGTCACTTTGCTTTAAAATCAAGAGAAACACAGCAGAGCAGTTCTCCAGTAAGAGGAAATAAGGAAATAAACCACACATTCAACAACTACAAGATGCCCTTTCCCAATACAAACAGAATCCATTTACCCAGTAATTTTACAATGGTGATAACAAATTAAAATTGTGGGCAGACAGTGGAGAACCAAATAGATACACAACCCATAGCAAGGATGAGCCAAATTAAAGGGAACTTCTTACACTGTCAAATTTTGAGTAATTAGTACTTCCATTAGAGGCACACTTCCAGCTTTAAGCAATTCTAAGTAATTAATGTTCCTTTATTTTGCCTGGAAGTCCTGACTTCAGCATTCTCTTAGGACATGCATTCTGCTAGCCAGAGCTACACAATGCAGATTAACTTGACTAGAAGGCGATTAGCACAGGCAGATGAAGATGTAATTTGTCATTCTGTACCCACTGCTACTTCCAGCCTGGGATGCAATTTTATGTAACACAGCAGACTGATTCAAACAAAGACACGATTTTGTCCTATCTGTACCCAGATGATTGTCTAAGATACCAGCAATGTTGAGATTTGAAAATTGGACATGACCAAACGACAAAATGTGAATGAAGTGCCAGATTACATCTTCCCACACAGCTCCAACCAGCTACAGGAATTCAGTAACTGACTGCACACTTAATAATTTAAGATAAATAATTTTAAATGCATGATGGAGGAGGTTTTTCTATACTTACTCATCACATAATGTAAATTTAGGGATGAAAATGCCAAGCTGAGCAGGAAGCAGAGGCTGGTGTGGTGGATAGTACATGGACAAGGCAAGATTTGCTTGCCAGAGGCACTACAGCATTTGCACAGTCTGTGGATAAGCTGTCTGGGTCCTCACAATCTTTTCTTTACAATGGGCCTAGCAATACAGATCCCCCAAAAATGTGGGTTCTTGCATTTCCTGCCTGTTTTGAAGATGACTTGTTTGCCCACTAGCTGAAGATTCTTGAAGAAAAGGTGTGAAGTAAAATAAATGAAATGGAATTAAAGTGCCCTTTTCTATTTGTACTACAACATCAAGTATTAGACAACTCTTAGAATATTTCATATTGAGCTTTGACATGCGAGACACAACCCCACCAAGCAGCAGTTTTACAAATCTTTTACCCAGTTTCAAGACCCCTCTGACCCTTGGACAGTACCCACACCAAGAAGCACGTGGCAGAAAGCACCATGCCTTGCTTTCTCTGCCAAATGCAACCACAGCAGCAATTACCTCCAACTGTAGCTTCTGGATTTTCTGTAACTGCAAGAAGCAGAACCCCAAGACCATGATCTTCACCCAGCAACTGGTGGGACTGAAGGGAAAGCTGGAATTGCAGCTGAGGAAGAGGAGAGACAAGCAGGACCTACTCCCAGAGGTCTATTACCTGGTGCTGGTGAGAGCCTCTCAATGTTCTTCTCCAAATACTACTGTCCACATGGACTCCAGATTGACAGGCCTTGTGTGCTTTTCATACCAATTGATATAAAATTAACTATGACATTCTTGATCTACAAAGCTTCTTTTCTTACAGATTTGTCAGCATTTACACACTGTCAGAACTAAGATCCAAGAAAGGCGTATCTCACCAAATATGTCAAAATCATAGAAGGTTCCCACATTTTTACCCAGACCTTACCTTTATCACCTTCTTTACAATTCTCTTCCAAAGTGCACTTGCAATGTGCTTGTGCTTTTGAGCTACAAGGTGTCTCAAGTGCACAAACGAGGACCCAGATTTTTGTGTGACAGAGAAATCAAAAGCGGTGACATTCAAATATCTTGAGGGAGAACAAAAATTCTTCTCTGACATCTAACATGCAATGATAAACTCACAAAAAGCCACTTTGCAAATTTCATCCCTGAGAAATTCCTATTTTCCCTCATGAAAAGAAAAAAGTATCAGCTTCTGCTTGGAGTGACAGCAGGTTTTCCCAGCTGCATATTCTCCCGTGTAAAATATATGACCCAATGATCTTTACGAGTTCACTAAATGTCAGGATCACTTCTTTTTATTACAGATCCTTTACACCAGGTTTCTCACTGCAAGATCAATGCTATACAGCTCAGAAAGGCTTTGACTGTGCCCCGAGGCACTGTCAACAGCTCAGTGAAGAACCTGGACACTGCTGCTCAATTCTGCCCATTCTTGTGCCAAACTCCATCCCAATTATTCTTTTAGAGCAGGGCATGCTGGTTTTTAGTCTTTTTTTGGCTGAAAACATCCTCCCCAGCAAGTCAAAAAGCATAAGTTATTTGTTATTAGTAATATATTTCATACTTTTTTATGATTTGTACTAAGCCATGACTAGGAAGACTGTCAAATCCACTCAAATGCTTCTTATTGAAAAATCAGGCCTTCATATCCATAGATCCTCCCCTCCTTCACCCACCCAAATTAAAGCTGTAATTCCCAAAGACAGACACTCTTCTGAAACACCACACATTTCATATAGTTGTTATTAATAAAGTATGAACAATGTTTGCAGAAATATTAAAGAATCAGGTCAAGAACTCTGTCTGAATACCAGTGTTATTAAATAAGCCAATCATCCAACTTTTCAGTAGTTAATGTCCTTGGTTTTTACTTGAAAGCCTCATTTTCAGCACGTTCATAAGAGACAAATGTCCCATGCCAAAAGGAATGAACCTGAATTAACTCTTTTGGATGCCAAGTGCAGGAGGAAGAGGAAAATGCAATATTGGCAGGCTGGATACAGCACAGTGCTTCTGATCATAGGGCAAGTTTAGCTACAGTCTGATGATTACAGCACATACAGTCAAGGATTTGATCTGTTCCCATCTGTGCATTATCTGAGTATCTAAACAATTGCCCTAATGCATTTGAAAACTTTAAAATATAAAAAGAAAACTAACAAAGCTGATGGTATCTCCAGATCACTGTGTGAAGTACTAATAAGCAACTGTGTTATACAACCCGTGTTCAACAGACTGAAAATGATCTTTCCCAAATCCAAATGACATCCTTCTGAAGCTGAAAGTGAGAGATTACAGCTGGCTGAGCACACACTGTACTGTACATTCATTTTAAAAGCTGCCATTGTAAAAGACTCTCCAGGCTTGATGTTGGGTTTCTTTGCTCTTCTTATTAAGAGCTGCAAAGTTCCTCATATTTAACAGTAATTACAGGGGGAGATGGAGAAAAACTAATGAGACAGAGAGAGGTTTCTTTTTTTAAAGAGGTGCAGTAAGATTAATAGCAAGACTATGGGCTATATATGTTATTTTTATTTCATCACCTCCAAACACGATAAATATTTTCAATTGGAAAAAATTATGAGTATAAAATTTAGTATTATCTTTACAAATCCTTTACAGCCTCTGTATGTGACATCCTCTCCTTCCCTCCACCAGACAACAATTATGACACAAAAATACTCTCAGGACAGCAGTTGCAGAACTTGTCTGATGCGCTCGCACTTCTCCAGCAGGTCTGGGTCTTCTCCATCAGAACCATCAAATTCCTTCATAAAAGCTTCTGCTTTCTGCACAGTTTTGTCTCGTGCATTGCCCTGAAGCCCTTGCAGATAATCCAGTAAAATGGTGAAATACTTGTCTGGAACCTTAAAAGAAAAAACAAAAGGAAGGAAAACCAGCTTTATTTTCTCCCCTCTCAATACTTATTTACAATCACATCACAGCAACACCTGAAAGACAACTAGGAAAATGGCATGGGCTTTGGTGTTTGCCAAAGTCCAACTCCAAGTGGAAATCCAAGTGGAAATGTTTCCTGCCAAGGTTCAAGCTGCCAGGAGGGAAGGACCCTGGTGAGAGGACTGTCATGTGCTTGGATGGGCAAAGCATCTGAGAGGAAATGCTCAGCAGATGTGGAAATGCTCATCAGCAAATGCAAACACTGCCTGACAGGGAGCCCAAGGCTCTGAGGGTTGGTGGAAAAAAAAACCAAAACACATTAGCCAAATCCTCCTTTTGGAAACACAGATGCAAATCTTACTAAAATCGGTGAGAATTGCATGCAAATGTCTGAAGAAAGAATTTTGCTGGAATTCCCCTTGCCCTTACCCAAAAATTGTTTGCTGAGATACCACCCACCATTGCACACTTTGACAGAATGCTTATACAAAGGAATAGAACTTAATTTGAAAAGCAAACTGAAATTCAGACATATGGAAATAATTTTTAAATCATGCTGACTAAAACTGATAGGCTCTACCACCGTGTCCAACATTAAAAGCACTTTAGTCATCTACAATTGCCTTACCCCTGTTTCACTCCCTTTCTAATTAACTAGTCAGAGATTAAGTTTTAGCTTATCTTGTACAACATACAATTTAAATGATCATTATATTAATCTTGACAATAACTTAGCAAAGACTTTGGAATGATTTATTCAGTACTTCATACTGAAGTGCTTTCAAAAGTAATAGGTGAGCAAACCTACGCTGATCTTAACTTCGTGTTGTGTATCTGTGGAACAGGCTCCAGCCAATAACAGGGTATTTTTTGCTGTGAATCATGAGATGTTAAAATGATCTCATCCTGCAAATATGTTTCTCCATGTTTAACTTTACACATATAACTTGACATGAGTCAAGTTAAACACATACGTAAGTATTTAAAGGATTCGAGACTAATTATTCGAGGGCGGTTTCAATTCTGCAAAGTACCAACATTTCAGAGAAGACAGAGCTTCAACAGACACTTAATTTACAACTTACTTCTCCATGGACATTTGGCAGCAGAACTTTGATCACTAAAAACTTCTATCACTCCAAAAGAAGAGGAAGAAAGAATATTCCAACACTGCCTTCATCAATCAGGGGTATTACAAAGTAATAAATCAAAACTAAAGTCTGTGTTCAGCCTCCTAACTTGTACACTATGGAAAACCTTCTAATTCTTCACACAAACACTCTTGCATTAAAGAAACAATACAGTTACAAAAGAAATATTAATTTTACAATGATTAACACTGAAATGGATGATATATGAAGCGTTGCTATACTAAACAAATCAAACACAGTGAAAGATATCTGTATTTTTGGAAGTTTTCACTCACAGTAAGCTGGTACTAATAACAGATGAACCCATTTAGACACAAACAATTCCAGTGTGACAGCGCTCCTTTAATACACATACTCAGTACTAAGCTTTTAAAGCTCAGCAACATTTCCATGTTTCAAACCTTGGCCAAGTTATCTCTGTAATTTACAACTCTTGTTCTCAGACCTCATGGCACAGACATACCTGTGGAACTACAGTTATTATTATATCATTTAAGCTAAATGCTTGAGGGGGCAATTGAAAGCCTGCTCTAAATTTAGAAATACTAAGTGTGCAGACTTAACATGTGGCTGCCTGAAGCCTAGAAAACATTTAGCATTTGGCCCTGAGGGTGCTCAAGTGTTCAAAAAGTCTGATTTTTTCCTTTAACATAACACAGCTCTGAGGTTTATTTCATCAGGAGCTCAGAACACAGCACCCTGTGGGCAAGGTAAGATCGTATTTCCTCCTGGCTTACACAGACAGTAGAGCCACAGCAAGGACTGGAACACACAAAGTACCAGCAAAGAAAGTTAATGAAATCCAAATTCTAGTTCCTCAAATACAGTAGTACAAAAGCAGTCATTTCAGGGGTCTTGGCGAGGTTTTTCAAGGAGGAACACAATCCTTGCTCCAAGGTCAGTTCAAGGCTGGTTTGAAATTGGAGATCAAGATCTCCCACCACAGCATTGGCAGTCGAAGCAAGGCTTATGGGATTTTGTTATTATTCTTTTGTTAAACTGTTTTGACCATTTTCTTGTGTCTTCTTCTCTCTCACACACCAAATCTTGCCTCTGTCCTAACTTCCTAATATGCACTAGAGCTGATTAATATGGAAATAACCCCAAGTGAAATAAATATGGAAATAACCCCAAGTGAAATAATTCCTGTCTTAGGGAAAAGGCAGGAAACATTACAAAAGAGTACCAGGAAAAGAACAGTTATCACTTTTAAATTATCCTGTGCAACTCTGAAGTGTTCAGACCTGGAGACCTGCAGACACCCACATATTTTGCAAAGCAAACACAGACACCAGCCCAGAGCAGCTCAGCTCGTTGCCTCCAGGCTGCATTTTGGGCCACCTTCTGCAGAAGCTTCAGACACCCCTCCAGGCCCTGAAGTCCAGAAGCTGAAGACTGTTCTAGTAACGTCCTAAAAATGCTGTGCCAGATGATAAAGACCAACAAATGACCTAGTGCTTATTTTATTCTGGGTGCTGGAGAAGTTTACACACCATAGGTACACAGGCCTGGCTGGGAAGCTGTCAGCCAACCACCAGATGGATTTTAAAGGAGCTTAAAAAACCATTCATCTAGCAAACAATTTCAAAATCTCAACTTATTTCTTAGAGAAAGAGGCCTATCAGTACAGGAAACTCAATTCAGGCCTTTGCATGGCTCTTCAGTAGGCATCCAAGTGACACCGTGAGATCAAAGATGTGGCTTAGGAAGGAAAGAAACTTATGTCTCCTTTTGTACTTCAGTCATGCTTGGATTACCAACAGATTTTATTCTGTAATGGACAGGAAGCTGAATTTGGGTATAAAAAAATATTCAAAAGAAGCTGGGTGTGCCCTCCCTATGGTCCTGATGAAGAAAGAGACTTCATCATACGCTTAATTATAAGCACTTGAGCAGTTGTACTAACTTCACTGAATCTGGATGCAGATGTTAATCATTCTCTGAAGCTCATATTCAATGCTTCTCTGATTATTAAACTACAAAATATGTGAATTTAAATTAACCAGAGCACTTCCATCAGAATTTAAAATAAAAGGAAATTTCATTTCAATGTTGAGAAATAAGGAGATAATCTGTGTTTTGATACATAAAACAAATGCTACTTACAGTTCATTGTGTCCCAGTGTATTTCAACACAAACCCCAAAGTAAACAGGTAAGAAAAGCAAAATCATCCCTCTGCCTGCCAAACAATTTCTAGGTAGCTTTGAAGAGCATACATTGATTTTGAGAGGTTGATAAAGACTTTTAAAGGAGAAACTTAAAAAACAGAAGACAGAGCAAACAACGCAGAAACCAAAATCAAATTTGTACTCTGCAACTCATCTTTTTAAAGTATTTACACCATGTGAACATTTTTGCCTTCATGAAACTCTGCTGTTAATTATCTGGCTGTCTAAAAAGGTAACACCCAGAGTCAGGTGATTGGCTTAAGAGCTGCTGACTAATTTGAGTCAGAAAGATTGGTATGAGTAAATGTTCAAGTGCACACAAAAAAATCAGCAAAACCTAACTGAATATCAACAAAATGAACCAATAAGTGAGGCACTGTGCAAATGGGCAGATGTTTGTTCTATTGCACAACAAAATGAATGACCTGAAATCCTCATTTGATACCACGACGGTCAGACACTTATTGGAAATTCAATTTATGTTGTTTCTTAAGTTATGAAATGAATGGATTTCTGTATGGATGCAAGCCTGGCTTCTGGTTATACTTTATGCTCTTCACAATCAACATCGGGTTTCACTTATATTTAAATGAGAGAGCTATTTTAACATCTTGGCAATATGGATGTACATCTTCTGTGGAGCCAGAGATATCTGAAACAATATGAGAGCTGCGGTTTGCAGTATTGGGTTCCACATTAGGAAATTCAAATTAAGGATATGACTCAAATTCTCAGCAAACTCCAGATTTAAATAAAACATGAATCTGCTCTCTTTATGCTTGATATCCATCAAGTATAAAAATCTAGCATACACAGGACAATGAACACCAACAAAATAAAAAGATCAATGGTAAGCAATTAAAATGCTTCAGCATCTTGGTTAAAAACAAACTAATTTGTAAATTATTAAAAAATTATGAGACAAGTGCATGGCTAGTACGAGGAAGTTTTGGTTAATAAAGAATAGCTATAACTAATGAATAAGACTATGTCATGTTTGTTCTGAGAAAAAGCAGCATGAATACAAACCTTGTCTTTATCATACATGTGCAGGAGAAGCCACGTCTGTCTTGTCTTTTGAAACTTCCATTCTTCTGGGTTTTTAGACCAGCTGTAGAAAATAAGGAAAAAAAATTGCTTAAACTGTGATATCAAACCATTCTTTATTTAGAAAATATTCCCTACAATTCTTCCAAGTGACTCTTTGTATGCACGACACGGAGTTTCATGGCACTGTGGGACACAGATACTGGCACATGTTTTGTACAAGGCCACCTGGCTTCTGTGCCAAAAAATCATAGGAAGATATCATAGCCAAGAAGGTTATAAATTTTCCTCAGAAAGCAGTGATTCCTTGAAGTTAAATATCAAGTCCCACTCCCCAGCTTTGGCCCATCCTTTATGAGAGGTCATTGCCCTCGTTTGACCAGGACAACTGAGCACCCCAAATCTTTACCCCTGCTGCAGGGCTCAGTATCTGGGGAGGTGGAGGGGACAGGAATCAAGTTTGGGCTTCAGAAAGTTGGTATTTCACATTTATCTGAAATTTATATGAAATTAAGCAGCCTCTGAGAGACTTGTGCTACAATGGTCACCTCAGCAATGGCTGCAGCCCATCACAGATGGCTCTTCTAGAGCAGACAAAATTCATCCTTCAGGAGCAAATGTTTTAAGGCTTGGGCTTGTCTAAATGTGTGACTTAAATGCTTATATTTATAGGCTGGAAAAATGGGGGGGTTATGTCTTTCATGAGGAATACTTGAATACTGTTAAAAGTGAGAGGCTAAACAAATTATTAACATCTGCAAATGTTTTTTGGCTGTTCAGCAAACACATTTTCAATATGCAAAATTTTAGCTGGGTTAAAATAGCACATTTATGTGCATCTTGAACATGTTTTTAAAGCTGGTATATTCTGGTTTAGATGAAGAAAGAGGCATTTATTTCTATAAAAAAATGAGCAAACCAGTAAATCTCGCTATAAAATGAAGACTACTTTTTAAAATTATGTGCTTGAAAATATGTATTGTAACACATACAAAATCTGACAGTATGCTAAAGTATCACTTGAAAAGAAAGAAAAAAAATATAAGGAAAAAACCAGAAACTTTCACATTTATTTGATTTTTCTCTAAAGAAAAGTAGGTCTCCAGAGGGTAGCATGCAAGATGCCATTAATGTTCCAGCTTGTTTTACACAGCAATAGAGAGCACAGAGATCAGTTGAAAAGCCAGCTGGGCAGGAGAATTAGTATTGTTTAAACACTGTCAAGTCTAATAAAGCAAAAGAGTCCTCATCTCTGGTGAATGCTGCACCAGCAAATACATTGTTCAGCCAATTCAATGAAAGAGAAAAAAATGAGACAACAAATTTGTACAGAAAGGTTTCATGGAAGCCTCTGAAGAAAATCTAAAGAAAAAGATTATTGTCTTGATGTTCAAATTCAAGATAAAGAACCACAGCTTATCATTAGTTAAACATAATAAAATAGCTTATAACCAAAATATAAGGTAGAAATCAGACAATTAACAGTAAACCAGGAAGGACAGACAAAACATGAAAAACCACAATATATCATCCTTTACATGCTCAAGTTAAACCTACAGATGAGCTGATTTAGAGGCTTCTTTTGGAACACTGTCAATAAATAGGCAGAAGTTTGCAAAACCAATATTGCACAAAAGCATAAGGCCAAAAAGCTGACTGAAAATGTTACAGAATTAAATAAAAAACTACTATTATGGTGAAACCATCCCTTCTCCCACTGCCACCCAGCTAGAAACCACAGTACTTGCAAAGCAAAATCACACAACCCTTGGTGTCACTTGTCTTTGCAGCAAAGTGCCCAACTGGACAACAAATGGCACCACCTGAAGTGAGAGGAGCCAACAGAGAATGAGGTAAAAAAGGCTTTTCTTGTGGGTGCAGTTCGTGGGGTCAACAACCACCTGCTCATCTGTACGAGGCAAACACAGCAACTCCTAACTGAGCAACTGGGACTTCTGCCACCAGTCCTTCACAAGAAACAAAATAAAGCAATGACAGCACTTGCTGATTTTTTTAGTGTTTTCTTTCATGAGGTTCATCCTCAAGAAGAAGGAGGTAAGTTTAAAATTCTTTTCTACATGAATAAAGCCTGGAAACAGTTCACATTACAGTCTTTGCAAGGTGACAAGAACAAGCTGAGTGACAGATCTGTGACTGCATCCCAGGAAAACAGGCCCTCTGCTAATGGAAACCTTTAAAATATGTCTATTTCTCTAAACCGTTCTATGTATTTCAACCTTTGTGATGATATCCATTGGTCAGACACACCACAGAGTACTCTGAATCTTCTGCTCTCTGCTAATTTTATGTTTCTATCACAGTATCACCTGAGTACTGTTGGCATTAAAACTTGAAAAATACAGCCTGATTTCATTTAATCTCCTATAAAACTATAGGATGTTAAAATATCTTTATTACCTAGTTTATAAACAACTGAGACCAACAAATGAGTGCACTATAAGGTTAATTGCTCTTATTAACCTATTACCAAAACCATATGCTCTCTTCTACGTGTTAAGGCAAGTGGTTGTACTCCTGCATCCAAGACTCCATATGGACTTCCACTCCTGTGAATTCTCTTGTAGAAACAAACAAAAGCTTTAGTATGTCTTCCTGAAAGGTTCTGCTCTGTATACACCACAATAATTCACATAAACAACAAATACTTTACCATAATCAACTGCAGAAAGTATATTTGTGTCCATTAGGGCACCAGAGCCTCACAAGCCATTTCTTTCGTTTTGTGACCTGTCCTATTAGAATCAAACACTAAATTATTACAACAAGAAAAAACCAGTATTTTCCTTAATAGCTATAGGTGTACTTGTATTTTCAGAAAATACTCCTAAGTTTTTAACTGGTACGCCAACCACGGCTGTATCAACAACTCCTGTTTCTTCCTCTTCAGAAAAATGGTCCTTCTCTTGACCCAAATTCCTATCAAACTGTGGGCAAAACACTCCTGATAATGGGTGCACAATCTTTAATGCAGATACCATGACAGTTGCTCCCCCAAACAGTTATTAAAATAAAACTTTTCCACTGATTCCTCTGATTATGACAGCTTTTTCCTACTCCTGTGACAGCTTTAAAATCTATGGAAAGTATCGCTCCATGACAAAGTGAGAGCAGTATCTCTTTTTATCAGGATGACATCATTTGTACATTTTTAGAAATGCTCAACTTTTAAACTAGAGAAGTTCAACCCTTGCAACACACGAGAGGTCTCATTTTGCTGTTTACATGCAGATAAGCTTCCTTGACATATTACAGCAGGAGAAAAGGCTTTTCCTTTGACTGATCAAATATACAGAGCAAGACCAACTACGTTACAGTTAACCCCCCTGTTTTTATAGACAATCACAACCTCTTTCGCAGTTTGAATTCACTTGGTAGCTTCTAGAATTATCTGTGTCAGGATCTAATACAAACTATGGAATTGGATGAAAAATATACATGTGTAAAACATGTATTTTTCCAGTGTGCCTCGGGCTAATTTTCAATCCATTGTACAAACGCTAATCGCCTTCTTTAAACAGCTAATGTTTGAATCTTTCTCATGAGCTCCCGCTCATTGAAAAAACACACTGGTTGACTTTAGTTAAAGAGAACTTAAATGTTTGTGCAAATGATCATCCTAAATGGCTTTGAAATTGAATAGATGGAGGAAATGAATCAAATAAATCAAGCAGCTTAGGAAATTTTACATTTGGGCTTTTGTTTTTTAGCAGGAGAGTCTTATGTAGAAAAGCTGCCCAAGATTCTCACTAGTCTGTCTCATAAATGACTTTTAGTGTCTACAGGCATCTCCCATAAATCTATTCCCAAAACACAGAAATTGAGGCAGTGTAAGTAGGCAAACAGAAGGCAACGGGTGGTGTGCAGGGCAGAGCTCTCGCTGGGATGTCCAGGGAGAAGGAGATGGGGAAGGGAAAGCAGGAAAATTGGTTCCAGAGACACAGTATGAGAAAAACATTATTGTTTTAAATTGGATTCAGGAAGTCAACACAATGCATCTGCTGAGACTACTGGCCAGGACAAAGCTCTCCAGAGCTGTCACAACTGGCAAATAATCACTGAGAGTAGAAAAGCTCTGTGCTGAGAACCAACCCTTTTACTGATTCAACCTGAAAAAATTATCATTGGGTAGGAGACAAGTTTCAAGAAAACAGAAAGACTGACAGGGATGTGACTGCTGACACCTTCCAGAGCACACGAGAGCAGTGCCGCTTGCCAGATGCAAGGACATGTAGCCTCACATACATCCACTGCTCCAGGTGAGTGCCCCTGGCAGAGCAGCCCACCCTGGATACACCTTTCAGCCTGGCTATCTATCCAAGGAAAAGCAGATTGCCACCAAATTGGGATTTCACCAGCATACAGCCCGGGTTTAGCATCAGGGAATTAACTTGAAAGGTTTCTCCAGCCCTGAGGACCAGCTCAGAGCACAGCCTCCTGCTGCTCTCCTGTGATTTATCCCATGCCTGACATTCCCAAGTTTCCCTCAAAGGAGAGACAAAGCCATGGGTCTGGCCCATTACAACAAAGTCAGGGCTTAAACTGAAAAGATCTATGGAAAACGTTAAAAGCAGCATTCTACACTACACAAAAATGGTCCCATTCTTCCCACCTCATTCATCTGGGTTCTTTTCTGTTCTGATACACCAGTTATTCACCAGCCTGCAACCTGTCCTTAAGGATCACCTGTGTTCTTCTACAAACCCCCCAAGGAAGGCTGAACAGGAGTTATGGCACACGATTAAGGCTTGCAGGAATCAGGTTAGGTGCATTATTCCCCAAACTCTCTGCAAACAGCATCATTTCTGAGCTCATTGCCCTACCTGTAAAATGTGGATAACAGGTGTTTCCTCAATAAAGAACAACCATACTCCAAAAAATTCCCTTAAAGATACTTAAAGCCTTGCTGAAACACTTGGCACTCAAGGGATCTGCTGGAATATTTCACAGTGCAGTGCATACAAGAGCAGCCCCTTTAAAACCCCATGCCCTGGTGTTTAAGGCAACTCACTGCCCTTATAAGGCCCGAATTTGGAAACTCTGAATGCTGTTATCAGGTCAGTCCAGAGGTGAGCCCAATGCACATATGGCCAACAGGTGAGCAGGGAACACTGCACCTCAAAGAGGCTCCCTGGAACCCCTGCAAGCAGCATGGAGGGAGCAAAAATTTGGCATAAGCTCGCTCTTGTGGGAGAAGAGGCACTTTGTGGATGAAGGTTTTATATAGATATATAAAAAAATATATGGATATGCATGGAAGCTTAACATATGCCCCAACAGTGCATAGAGTGAAGCAGGAATAATAATTTTTCCTCCAGTTATAACACATACAATTATTTAAAGGGAAATGTAAAAGTATTTATTTTTATTGGGGGTACTCAGAGTTTCTTCTATTTCTCTAAGGGGCATTTAAAAGGGATTTACTTTTACAAAGATGTTTTTTGAAAGTCTGGTTTTCCACACAAAACTGCATGCCCAGAAAGCTGCCTCATGGTGAACTTCATCGCTCAGTCCAATTGTAAGAAGAAATGTCAGTTCAGGTGCATGTGATGCTGATTGTCCTCATTTGGAAAGAATAGCCAAAATTTAAATTCTGAATAGATTTTCAGAGACTAGACTGGAACAGCTGTAGTTAAAATCCTGGAAGCATAGATCTGTGGCAAGACCCAATATTAGGCATAAGAGACAACTGTAGCCTTTAACCGTGTTTTTCTCATGTTATGGATGAGTCTGTTTATTTCCCAGCTCCTGGAGAAAGTTAATATATTTATGCTGATATTCTCAAATCCAGTTTGGAATCTAACTAAATTGTGACTCAGATAAAGGTTTTCCTTATTTTCCTGGAAGAGAGAAAAGACACTAATGGAGCTTGTTTGCCAAAAGAAAACTTTCTAAAATTGTCAACAGATTTTAGAATCGGTGCCACATTTTTGGTTGAAAATCCTGGCACCATTTTTCAATCTGTGGTTTAAAAACATTTTTTAATATATTCTTCCATCTGGTTTAGACACAGTATAATAACTACAGACTTGTGAAAAGGCAAGAGGAGGAAGCTTTTTTTTTTTCAATTTAGGAATCACACATGCAGGAAAAAATAAATGTGCTTTTAAGTGTCCCATTTTCATCCTGATGTCCAGCATTAGGACAGATTGTATCTGTACAGCAAACAGGTCACAGGATTTTCTTAGAAAGTATTTATAAAGTGAAAGGAAGGGGCCTTTGTGCCATAAAGCCAAGCTTTGATTAAATCTACATAAAATGTTTATCACAGCTTATCTTTTATTCTACGTACTTTTATCACTTGCCATTATTTGTAACGTTTTATATTATGTTTGCATCCTGCAGCTTCAGCCAAGCTAGAAATCCTCTTCCTCCCCCACCACAGGCTCTGTTCAAACACAACGTGAGACGTTCCCTTGAAGAGCTTCAAGTGTAAACAGATGAGACAGATGACTGGTGGGAAAAGTTGACCCAGAAAATTGTACCAATGCCTCAAAACCATGCAGCAGGTCGTGAGCAGAGCTCCTATCTCTTACACCTGGAACAATACACGTGGGGTGCCTCCCTGTGATTCAGCTTCTCATAGACACCAACCCACCTGCAAATGCCAACAGCATTCCACTGGGGAAAAAAACCTTTATAATTTCTTTAAAAATTATTGTCCTGATACAGTTATTTACTTGCTGATATCTGCATTAGCCCACCTGCAGCAAAACTGCATTTTGATTTGAAAATATATATATATATATATATATATCAGTAATAACATGCTGAGAACTTGCTGTTGTTTTCAGTAATAACAAAAAGGACAGGCTTGAAAGCCCATAGCTACTATTACTGTATTTCTAAGCTAAATGTGCTTTTTATTTTACATACATTCATAAAAAGAACACAAAGCAGGAGTTGAACTATCACCGAAGAAGAATAAAAAATAGAATTTGAGCCCTTCACAGCCCTGCAAGGAATATACAACCAAGTGCTATCCCAAAGTCCCATCTCCTCTCCAGATGTCCATCTTTTCTTGCACTTAATTCTGGTCACACTGATGCCTGAACCAGAAATAAGGGAAAGGGAAAATGAAAACAACTGTTATGCCTCCCTCCCATGAAGAACATCCTGGGGGGTACGAGGAGATAAAGAGGGCCTCACACTCTGTATGAAAAGCATGTAAGGAGCCAGCTGCACGTAAAATCCTTCCCAAAAGTTGGCAAAAGTCCATTTATATAAATGCTTTCTGAAGATCAGATGGGGGATATGCTATCCTCATGCTACCCAGAAAAAACAAATATGGTCAATTCTCTTCTCCCTTACTGTTACACCAAAAAATCTCTGACTGTGGTACAGAACACTCCTGCAAGGGCACAGATTCAAGCTGAGTAGCTCATTTTCATTGCTTTTAAAATTTTAAATCAGCTTCTAAAACTTTAAAGGTTCATACAAACAACAAAACAAAACAAAAAAGCACACCAGCACCAAAAAAAACCACAAAAAACCCCCCCGCAAAAAAACCCCCAACAACAAAAAGAACAAAACAAAAAAAAACCCCAAAACCCCAATAAAAAACAACAACAACAAAAAAACTCCAAACAACAAACCACCCAAACTTTTGGGTTTTATTAATAAAACACAAGAAGTGTATGAAAGTGTCATGGTTTTCCATATAGTGATGCTAAAAAAAAAAAAAAGCTGGAAGAGAAACAAACTTCATGTGGAACTTTATCTGTGAAAGTTTTTGAGGAGGGATGAAGAAATGGCCACTTGGAGGAGGATTTGGATACTGAAGATGTTGGCTGATTGATTTTGCTTTGAACCAGCCAGGACACCCAAGAACCAATTTATTGCTCCTTACACTGAGTACAGGTTTGTGTTCCTCAGCTCTGCACGGGCTGTTTCAGGCTGCCCTGAGGCTGCAAAGTGATGCTGGCACCATGGGAAGGTGCCTGATCCAGCTGGGGCACTGATCAGCAGCACTGCTGAAAATGGGCTGTCTTTTTGTACCCAGATGTCTTCGATTTGTCAGGTTGGGTGTTCCTGAAGGCCTAAGGGATTTCCACAGCCAACAACTGCTCTTCTGCAGTTCCAAAGTCCAGAGCAGCATTTCACTGTACCAAGAAAAGCAGTGCTCTCGTTCTGCTAAGGAGATGCCAAATGCTGAGCTGCCCTACATCCCAGAACCAGGCACGCTCTTCCTTTCTGGCTCAGCATCCAGCAGATCTAGTCCCAGCTGCAGGGAGCCCAGCTGGCCTTCTCTCCTCCCCACAAGATTCAAATCCTGTTCTGCACGTTTCCCAACAGGGTTTCCCCACCTCCTTGAGGAACAGGAGCTGCTTAGAGGGTGGATCATGGTCTCAGTGAACCTGAGGGGTGAAACCCAGCCCAGCTGTCTGGAGGATGGCCAGGCAGCAGCATCTGTGAAGAGACACCACCAGTGTCCTCTCCTTGCCTGACAACCCTGACAAAGAACTGGCCTCAAATCAATCCCATCCCTTGTGGTGTCCAAGGATTCCCTCAGGCACCCTCCAGGAAATGGGAAATCCCTCCCTCAGATGGAAGCTGAACCTTGAGCCTGTGTTGCAGGACTGGCCTTGTAACTCCTCTACAGAGCTGGCCTGTTCTGGTGGCCACGTCCTGCAGGTATATAGCTGCCAAACTGCCAAATATTGGACTGTCAAATTCTTACTGAGCCCCTTTACCAAAGTGAGCTCTCTGAGGACAGTACTGAAGAACTGCTATTTATTAATTTGGATACCAGTCCTTGATGCACTGTTGCAGCAATTACATTTGTGGGCTTTTTTAATTTTAAATGAAATCCATGTATTTTTATTACTGGCTAGTTAGGCAAAGTTCATTTTTGCTACTCAATGTAGCCCTCTTCAAATGACCCATCACACAAGTGGCTCTTACAGTGCATCTGAGAAGTACCACAATTTGGGGCTATTCTGGACCAATGACAAGAATATATATAGAAGCCTTAAAAAAACCCCAAACCAAAAAAGACGTCAACCATCCTTGTCATTTGGTACATCCCAATTTGGACATCCCACGGCTGCATTCATTAGGAACTATGGCAGAGGCGGATGGAGATGGAGTGTTGCAGACCCCATGGCATCTGAATCTCCCAAGTTGTAATCTTACAGAATGATTTACTCTTCTTTTTGCAGAAGAGCTCTAAAAAGGGACAACATCAAGATCAAGATCAACCTAAAAGCACTCAGCAGTTCACAGCCCACTCACATTTTTTCAATTTAGCTGAGATATTCAGCTATCTCTCACTGCACAATAAAATCTGCTGTCATACCAAGGTGTTTAGGACAGTGTAAGATTCCCCTCTTCTAATACCCTGTGACATGTGTTGCACTACTAAGATTTTAAGTCGTGTATGCTTAAAGAAATGGACCTACCAATTACTGCTTCCTGCAGATGGCTCTCATTCCAATTCAATTTCACTCATATAAAAGTAATTACTGATACCTTTTTAGGCATCATCATATTAATAAATGTGTGAAGGAGGAGACAAGTTTTATTAAGGATCTAGTTTTATTATTTCAAAAATATTTCTTGTTATTCTAACTCTGGTTAGGAAGCCTTGACAGCTCCCTGGAGCTAATTGATTAATAATCATTGCCAACAGCATTTTAAATTTTAATTTTGGCTTTGGCTGACTAGTCTAAATGATTCCCTAGAGCTACGAAACTCCTCACCACTACTAGGAGTATTTGGGCACTGGATGAATAGTTTGAATGTGTTTGAGGAAGTGAGTAGCGGTGTTAATTCTCCCAGATCTGAATTTTATGACACAGAGAAAACATAAAAACTCCCTTTTGCGTTTCTGCCATGTCAAGAACCTAGTCTGAATGGAAGAAGATGGGTGAGCACAAAATGCCTTTTCTCAAAGCCAGAAGGAGGGTTAAGGATGGGATGCCTGGGCTTGGAGCCAGAAGTGAGGCAAGGAGTTTGGGGAGCCTGGGGGGAGCAGACTTCAGAAGCTTGGAGAAAAAGCTGTGCCTCACACTCCCTCAATGCAAGCTCACTGCAAATGAAATTTTCCCAAAATAAAGCAAATAAACCTTGCCATCTGCTTTTAGTTAAAAATATCAAGAGGTAGTTTGTTGTAATATTTATATGTGAAATGGATTATTTTAATTATTCTGGTTTTATTGGACCTGAACAGTGCCAAATTCTCCCCCAAGACAAATGGAAAAGATCAAAGTGCTTGTGTGAGGTTTTCAGTGAGGACTGAAGATGTCTCCTTACTGTCAGGATCCAGTCCTGAAGCAGACTGGTCTGTTATTAAAGACTTCTGAATCTCCCTAATATGTCTCACAAGGTTTCTAAAATTAGTATCAGATGAAATAATATATTAAAGCTGCTTAATTATTTAATCATTCAATTAGATACAATCTCTTTTGTATAATACTATGGAAAGATGAAAGCCGGATCTCAACGATAAATATCTAATGGCTACATTTAATAAACTGTTAAGAAAATTCATTTATACTAAATTTTATTTTACTGGAAATGAGTTATTAAAAAAGGAGACATTAAATTTCCTTAACCAGGTTTGGAAATCAAGATGTTCTTTTACAGGAAAGAGAATCAGACAAAGAAATCTTAACTATTTTTACCTGAGTATTCATGGATTTAATGCGTGTAATCTAATTTTCCTCGTCTGAGGAAGCACTTTACAGTCCAGCAGTTAATTACTAATACAACTTATAGTTGTGACTACATATATGTGAAGAATTATGAGAAGTTGTAACCATCTTGCTGATAAAATTATCAATAAATAAAAGCAAACTAAATTTTGGGAAAAAAAACCCCTAACAATTCACCAAGAATGCACTGGAAGCCTCCTCAGGCATAAAGTCATCTGAAGTGTCACCATCCATCCATGGCAAAGCTGGGAATTTTTGTTCCTAGTTCTATCAGCAGCAATGAAGTGGAATAAAGCTGTTCTGATCACCTGCAGCAATAGTGGGAAGGAGCACAACTGCAAGGACACCCCAACCGTGGAAGACAGAAACCCCTCCCAAGACACCCATGGAAAGGTTTGGAATACTAATCCATTAAGCCTGCATGCCCACCAGAGACCAGTGGCCTTCAGGACTGCCTTGAGATGCCACTACAGAACAAAATCCATGCAAACTTCACTTTCAAAACAAGCAACCGAGAAAAATCCTGCAGGTCTGTTGGGAGCAGGCACTGGTACAGGGCCAAAGAAAACAGAGCCTGTGCTCAGATGAGAAGGTTATGTCTACTTTCCCTCATGTCACTTGTCTGAAAGGAGACCTTTGGACAGTACAGGGACTTTGGTGAGTCACAAACTTCATCACTGTTTAATTTATCACCTGAAAAATGGGGTAACATAGCACTTTCTCAAAAGCTGTCATAACGAGAATAAATAAATCAGTGTCAAAAGACTTTTCATTTATCAAAACACAGTTGTGATATGCTATCAGGAAGGGTATTATGGAAAAGCAAATTATCATTACTGTGGTGGGGAGAAGATAGAGACAGTATGGTTTTTAAAAAAACCCTTTAAAGATGCAGCTGAGCAGTCAGGTATTTTTCAGTTGATCCTGTAAATGATAGATGTCAGATGAAAGGATTTGTGAATTCATGTTAATGATGTTATTAAATACAGCATTTCCATATGAGAATGTTTGAACAAAATGCCCAAGTAAATATTTTGACAGCTTTGTTTCACACTGAAAAAATGGTAGAAGTGCAAAGAGACAGAAGGTTCCAAAGTAAATCACTCTGCAGCTTTTACTGAAATATGCTTTGAGAGGTGTACTTGTGACCTTCCATAAAATTAATTCAAAGATTTAGAAAGACAAATAATTTGATTTAGAGCCATAAAGCAGGATTAGAGTTCCCTATTGTGATTTTTCTGTTAAATTTAGTCACCTTTTATGGTTATGGAAATTAGAAATCTCTTTCCTCTGCATAAACTAAATAGGACAAGGAGCAGATTCTGAAAGATGGAACAGCTACTGACTCTGACTGAGAGAAATTTAGCATGGACCTGAGCTTCCCTTGCTTCCTCCACTCAAGCCATACATTAGTGCTAATCAAAAAGAAAGCTACTCCAAAACCATTCCCTATAGAAAAGTAGTTTATGCAGGATAATATTAATAGCTAAACCATAAAATGTTTGGTTCAGGGAAAGTTGTGTTAGTCCAGCTGCTTTTCCAAAGCTCAGTTGAATGAGTTGCATCATAGGCATTTACTAATTTGGCTGGAAAATCATGCAATCATTAATGTTTCTAAAACTTACTTCTGAATGAGTTAAGAATACCACAGAAATACTTGCAACATCTCAGAACTTCCAGGTATAACTAAGCTTAAAAGTCTTAGAAGCTGACATATCAGAATCTCCCAAACACCTATTTTGTCTCTAGAAACCAGAGCTGCTTATCCAACAAGCTGGAAATGGTAAAATACATCCAAAAATATTTTAAGTATCCAGGATCTTTACAATTCAATCCATGACTATGGAGAGGACTTGCTAGAGATTATTAGAATGAAATTATTTTACAAAGTAATTCTATCCATCTGGAGCATTTCCAGGATAGTATTACAGATAAGGTTTGTTTTCTTCCCAGAAATTATTGGTAAAAATAGCCAAGATTGGCTCTGAGCCACTTAAAAGGGGGGCTTTGTTGTTGTTCCTTCTTTTGGTTGCTGTTTTTAGAGTTGTGTAGTAAATGATACTATTATTTGTCAGCATTACCTTGAACTGACAAGTTTGTCTTCAGCAGCAGCTCAAGAAGCCTTGGTGCCCACTCTGGCTCTGGAAGTCACTTATAAATCAGCACCATGCAGTGCCTGAGCTCATTTGCAGAGAGCCACAACTTCTTAATTCAGGCTCATCTGAGTGTGAAACTGGTTACTCAGTTTCCAGACCCAAGTACTCCTGCACAGGCACCTTCCTCTGTTCAGTGCCAGTGCAGGCATCTCTTTAACCATCTGCATTGCAAAACTGGATTTGAATGGAAGAGCAGAAGACCTTTTTTTTTGGTGTGCACTCTTCACACAAAGTCTGGCTCACTCACTCTGGATAGCTGCAATATTTATAAGTGGAAAAAGACCAGAGATATAGATAAGGAACAGTAATCTGCATGATCTCACTAAATTAAGAGTAAGATATTCATGTGCTTCTTGCAAAGCAGTGAAATTGTTGTATTAGAACCATAAAAAGCAGCTAACCTAGCAGGAAGTTAATAACAGTTTAAAAGCAATTTCTGCACAATCTGACATCCTGTGGATGTCATGTGGGGGTTAGAAAAACACTGGCATGTCTCCAACACATATCTCCATATCACTTGCCATCAAGATACAGAAAAGTGAATCCAGAAGTCAAAGACTCTATCACAGGGAATGAAAATCATCGACTCAGGCTGCCACCAGACATCTTGATTAAACAGGCAGAAGCTGTATGGCGCTGTTACTGAGAGTGTAATGTGACAGTCCCAGAATCCTAAATGCACAGTTTGAATAATCAGATGATAATGAGAACACTGACACCTGGAAATGGGTACCATAAAGCCAACTCTGAAACAGGAGTGTGTCTGCCTTGCTGCACGCTGAAGTGGGATGAGAAACCCTGAAAAATGTATTGTGGCTATAGTGGTATATTCATGCCAACACTGTCATTAACACAAAACTCAGTAACAGTTTGAGGGGGTGAAAAAAAAAGAAAATGCTCTTATTGTTCAGAAAAGTCCATGTGAAATCTCAACATTCTATGGCTCAAAGAATCCAATGCTGTTGCCCACAAAGCAAAGCCAGAGTGACAGGGAGCAGGGAGGAATCACAGACCCTCAGTCCCTTCTGCAGGAGCTGGAAGGCAGCTCCAGTAAAACCACATTTGTTTCCAGGTGTTGCATTTCCAGAAGGATCACAGGCACAGGAATTCAAAGAAGAGCAAGAGAGCACATCAGGGTCTGGAAGGAGCAGTAACAGATGAAGGATCATGGATGTGCTGCTTCACTGGAGGGGCAGTGAGACTGAGAAACCCAACACAGCCACAAGCAGGATGTAAACACCAGGATGGGAGAAGTATTTACAAACTATGGGGAAATACAATGGTTTAAAAAACCTTGCTTAATAGGTTTGCTGCTTCATATACCCTACCAGGAAGCTCTGTCTTCTGCAGAAGATAATCTGCTTGAGCACGATAACGGAACAGCTCTAAGCAGCACAAAATCTGTGGAGTGAATACGCCCCCTCCACCTACTCCCACCAGAATAACTGCTGGCTAAAAATAGGAAAGGTGTGGGCATTGCAACAGAGAGCTTTGTAGAGCTTGTGAGTAATGTCAGGGCTGCTAGGGAACTGCAAACAAACTGAGGTGGCTTCATCAGATGCCACCCAGTATAACTGAAGTTACACAAAGGAGTGTAGGATAATGATAAGGTAACTCACTCTTAGTAAGCTGAGACTCCTTTACTACAAACAGAGACAGTGGCTGCCTTGAAAATGAAGATCTGCCCAACTATTAACATCAAATGGAAAACTTGCAGCCTTACAGACACACTGATTTAGGTCAAGGAGAGGAATCCCACTTAGAGGCAGGTCAGGCCCTGGTAGAAATTAAAAGCCAAGCAATATAGAAACTTGGAGAAGTGCTAAAACAAATTCACTGATCTCTAGAGTATTAGGAAAAGTGCAAGCCTTTGAAATCAGATAGCAGCAAGTGCCTGCCCAAGTTCATATAAAACAGCCACAGAACAACCCCAAATGCACATTTATCTTGTATCTGACTCTGGATTCATGAGCCTTCTTATGGAACTAATGAATATGACAAAATGACTAAAAGCATGTAGGAATAGATTAATTACATCCATAGTTAATGCTTGCCCCAGAACCTTTAAAAAGTAGTCCTGGGATTATTAAAGCAAAACTATTCCCCTTCACTATTCCCCTAATCTTTGAGGAAATGTGGCTCTTTCAAGACACCTTAAAGCCCCAGTTGTTGAAGGGAATTCAGGAACGCTGCTGTGTCTAATTACAAGGGTTTCTCTTAAGTTCACACACTACTTTTGTTACTGGCTAATTGAGATACATCACTTGAGCAGTTCTCCAATACTTTATGAAATTCAAGGTAACTGGTGAGCTTAGATACATGCTGCACCTTCCAGTCAGGAAGCAAACCTGAACTCCATCTGGGAGAGCAGGGGAAGGAGAAATGCCACTAAATGCTAATGTTAGTTGCTATCCAACCCAAGGAGTCAGTCTCTGGAAGGAAAAAAAAACCCTGTGTATGTTTAGATTTCTAGTGCATCAGTTAATATCTAAAAGCTTAAACTGTTGATGGTGAAACATCAACACCAGTGCCAAGTTTGAAATGAATACAAATTTAGGCCAGCAAGCAATGAGAAGGACTAAAATTCAGAATCAACCATCAAAAGCCATCACTGACCATGGCTAAACAAGTAACCTGTAAGCAGTAAAACAACTTCAAAACATTATGAATCAACAAAGGAAACTAAATGTGACAGAAGGCTGCTCGAGGTACTTTAAAATTAGAAACCGGTTTTCAACATCAATGAGCATGGTTGTGTTTGTGCAGAAGCTCCTCCAACAGGGTCACCTGCCCCAGATGGGGTTGGATGAATGGGTTTGTGATTTCCTGAAGGGCCACCATCATCTGAGCTGTTTGGCCACAAATCTCAAAAGTTGCTGCTCGCTTTACAGCCCAGCACAAGCCTCTCCTTGTTCCTTCAAAAATCAGCAGCTTCTGAGTGAACACTGATCTACCTCTTGATTCCCTTCTCCAGACAGCCTCTGCTCCAGAAGAGTAAAAACTTGATATACTTTCTACATGTTATTTCTGTTTCTGTATCTATATAACATATGACATATATTAAAAAATACCAGACTATAAAAATAAATGCTTCCAGCAACACCCCTCAGATTTCTGTATTCTTTGAAAGGAAGAACAACATTTCAGCTTTAAAATCTCCCAGGCTTGGCACTGTTTGTAACAACGTTTGACTGAGGACCAAGATCTGTTTCCATTCTGCAAACCCAGCAGATAAACCACTGCCCTGGGCTGTCCAGGACTGTCAGCAGTGCTGCCACCACACTCAGCAAAAACCACCTTGGGATCTGCAGAATCAGACCATTTCCCCACGCCATGGGAAATTCTGCCTGTCTCTCACTTTTGTGTTTCTGTAACATGCCTTTAGTTTCTATTATTCTAAAAGCATCTTTTTACTTTAAAGGAACCTCTGACATTCTCTGAATCTTGCCTGAATTCAAATTAGACTTGAGAAAAATAAGATCTATATAAAGAAAAGTGACATATACTACTAGTAAGACATCAATAATTTTTTTTTAAATTGTAGTTCAGCACCCTATTTTTCAAATTTTAGCACATGATAAATAGTACTGCAAGGCTTAGGTAATTCACAGCACACATCCAGATAATTTAATCTATTATTTCTACTTCAGATAATATCAATCTTGTAATTTCACATTCTTTTAGTGAGTTCTTTTCAGATCTCTCTCTATTCCTTTGATGGGTGATGGAGAAATCCATATGTGCAGATCCATATGGCAATGAACTTTCCAAGCCAAACACAAGAACAGCAGCTTCTAGGACAGGGTGGCTTGCCAAGACAAACAAGTTCTGCCAACATTTTAACACCACAGAAGGTCAGTCAGGTTATAATTAAACCTAATTACCATTCTCAAGAATTGCAACATCTTTTCACTTGAAGTCACCTAATACTCAGAAAAGGATGAATTTTTATTCTAGCTTTCCCAAGAAATGCAGCAATGAGACAATCCAATATTCCCTTTAAATCTGAATCATCACTTACCATCATAAAGAAACAAGGCATGTCATCATTAAAAGGAACAGATTTGAGCACTTTATTTAGCCACTAATACTTCCTCTCTCCTGCTTTCCCCTATTCCTCTGCAGTAATCGTACAGGGTTTTTTTCTCTTCTGTTCAGTACCACTCTGGGGTTTTTCCATTATTTCACTTTCTTTTTTCCCTTTTCAGAGTTTTATAACCTTTCTGCTTCAGCTCCCTACTTTTAATCCTCTCTGTATCTTCAGATCTTCCTGTCTGCTCCGTGGGTAAGATGAGGATCTGACAGCAGTGACTTTTCTCTACCAACTGCTGCCTTGGAAGAGAACTGTGCTGGGAACCACCTGAACTCATCTCACCGAGGAAAAGATGAGATAAAAATTGGTGAAGCAAAGACTTTTTTTTCTCTCCCCCTTTCCTTTTCACACAGGCCAAGAGAAAGTGGGGGGGGGGGGGGGGGAACAGGAGACATTTGGCTGCTTTTCCTCCATCAGGAGTGCAAACCTGCTCATGCTCGGCCTGGTCTTGTTCAAATGAGCAAGGAGCTGAAAATCCTGGGCTGTCCAAGTCACCCAGCTCACAGGGGAGACCCTCCAGCTCCTCATGTACAGCAGCTGGGTGCTGCAGTTTGAGCTGGCATCAGCTGCTGTTGCATGTGGCCATGTCATGTGCATGGTGAAAAAAGCCTCTCCCAGCTAGGATGGACTTCCAATAAAATGATAATTTGATCCCTCTGGAGACTGGAAAGCATCGTTTGTTTTTAGACTCAAATAACAAAACTGGAACACCGGACGACCTGCTCAGCCTGTGGCACGCTGTGCCAGCAGGGAGGACTGCAGCAGAGGGGGCACACGCTGGCAGGGCTGCCAGAGAGAGCCAGAGCCTCGATGCAGCCCTTGGAATGCAGCTCCAGCGCTGCAGGGCTGCTCTGAAAGCAGCAGGAAGAGCAGGATGCAGGGAGCAGCCCTGCCCTGCACACTGGGTGCCTTATTCCCTCCCGTCAATGCTCTCTTCATGAACTCCCCTCGACTGACTGCATGAGGCAGAGCTTTGTGAAAGTCACCTCGTGCCTCCTACAGCTGTGCTCTCCTGCTGCAAACAGCCCCCCAATTAATAAAGATGACTGTTTCAGTTATCATATGCTACATCGAGTTCCACCTGTCCTGCAGGAGATTCACGCTGCATCAGGGAGTTCCAATGCCACTTCACTTACCAACACTTATGTCATGTAATATAAAATGAAATAAAAGGCTTTTATTGTAGGTGGGGCAAAACACAAATCCACAGCACTCTTTTGTTTACTTCCAATTATATTAATCTCTTGCATCTATATGATTTACTTACCCACAGATTATACATGTCTGTAGCCCTGCAAATGCACATAGACTGAAATCCTTCATCCACTGAATATGCTGGAGAGCTTGCAATGTGTTTCCAGAACCTGGATTTTTGTTTCCCCTCCCTAGCTAGTATATTACTTCTCAGATTCCTTTAAATCCAGTTATTTCTTTTGCAGTCTTACTGGGTTGGAAAAAGGTCTGAGGTGTCAGAGGACTAAGCTGTTTTTCTGTAACTTACAATGGTGCAAGATGGTCCTGGCACAGTTGGGGCTAGAATGGTGACTATTGGCTGTGTTTGCTTGGCAGTTCAACATCTTACAACTATCCCTGTTAAGTCGACAAAATTCAGATTGTCTGTTGCTGAAATAATCCCTCACAACCTATTGCTGCATATACAGCCCATAGACTCTGTATTACAAGACCAAATGACAGAGCTGCTTTTCTATTTCAAGGTAATTTGGTACAGGTTAAGTGAAACTCTTGAATCAAATTAGTTCAAATATTAGTTTGAATATAATTTCATATTCTCCCACGTAACAAGACAAAAATGAATACAGGTAGAAGTGGAATAACAAGCAAAACCTCACAGCTCGTTCCTTTACTTTCCAAACCTGAAATCCATTATCTGGAGATCCACCACTTACAGAGCACACACACCAGAGAACAGGCTGAGCAGATGGTTCAAAGCTAACTGTCAATCCATTTGCAGTTCAAAACAGCGGTGAACTACTCCAGCTGTTTTCCAGATCAAAAATATTATTGTCATTTTGCTATCGCTGCATGCTGAGGGTTATGTAACAAAAATGCACATGTCCCTCTGCCTGGAATGCAATTAATTTCCTCCCTTTCCACTGCGAGTGGTAAATAACAATTCAGACAGTCTGGATGCTTCAGTTTTGAGCACAGGCAGGGATGCAACCCTGGAATTATTCCATCTGGTAACCCTCTATTTGTAACATGCCAGTCTTCTGGAGGTCTTACAGCCAGGGTGTATTTTGCAGTTTGGAAAAAAAATAAACATTATCTTCCTGTTTATACACGGCCTCTTACTGTCTGTGGGGTACCCTGAGTGCTTCACTGCAGTTCTTCAGTTTAACCACAGACTCTGCTTTGTGCTGGAATTTTAAGTCTTCTAATAGGTGTGCTAACTGGATGAAGTAATTGCTTCCAATCAGAAATCAGCCACTATACTTGCTGTGCACTTTGGTATGCAAAAATCAGGCATTGTACACTTATTAACTTTAAAATAGTGGCAAAATCCTGTCTTAATCTACAAATATCCAAACATTCTGCAGGTGGTTAAATTCAGACTCCATAATGCTTACCCACTCCATGGAATTTGCTTATATAAAGAGAACAACTGGAAGTCCTCTGCCTAGAACAGCACACTCAAGAAACAAAACTCATTTGCTCAATGCAATCCTTTTTGCATTGTGCCTTTCATCTCTGTAAGTGCAGCTACGCCTGTGATATTTATGCAACAACCAGAAGATCTTCAGGACAGGAGCTGCCCTTCTACAAAATGCTTGCACCATACTTAACCTCCCTCTGTTGTTGAAATACAATGGGGTGATCAACTGTCCTCCAGGGTGTCAACTGAGATGAAACATTAACTTAGTACTTAACTGCAGCCAATTTCCTTTAACGTGTTATTGCTTGGTACAGCTTGTTCTGGGTTACTGGTTTACAGCTCACCTCTGTAGGCAGCGCCTGCAGTGGTTTTACTGTTCTTACCTGGTTAAATAGGCCAGGGCCCGCTCAGATCCCGATGGCTTTTTGGGCTCCACCTTTTTAATGGGGATTCCAGCTTCCCTCATCAGCTGTTTCTCCTTCTTCTTGCGCTCTTTTTTTAATTTTCTTTCCAGTTTTCTCTTTTCCTCTGGAGTAAGTTCTTCCTCTTCTTCTGCAATAAGCTCTTCCTCTTCTTTTGTAGCCTGAAATAATTAACACTTAAATGAAGTGTTTACCTTTCTATAGGAAAGTGAAAAAAATACGCATAAATGTAATTAAAGGGCACAGGTAATACTCAAAACCAGAAGGTTTAGGTTTCATATTTGTACTGTTCACTGTACTTCCATCACCTCTCTGCTCTGCCCAATTCCCAGAACTGCAAATGCTGCACTCAGAGAGATCTGTCAAACTGCCCTCTACAGATGCTGCTGCTGCTCTGAGCACTACTGGAACCCGAGCACCTTCCAGCTATGTATTAAACATAATTTCTAACATTTCTTGCTGTTTGTTCTCCCACACTCAGACCTGAGGAGGGTGTGTGAACAGCAGAGGCTGTTTCACAGAGGATGGAGGGTTTGGATGTTTATTCAGCATACACACATTTCAGTGGGAGCAGTAGGGTTTCCTTAAGATCCTCAGTTGGTGTTTGTTGTGTAACCACACACTTCCCTGGACTGAGAAAACCTCTGTGTGCCATGCAGAGGCTTCTTCTCGATTATGCCAAGGGCAAAGATGTGACAACCATCACCTTCATCCAAGACCTCTTGGAGATCCTTTAGCAATCTCGAGGAAACATATGGACAATCTTCAATAAACACATACAGATACATACCTCACAAAGGCTAACATTTCTTTAAGGTTGCAGACAGAACAGTTAATTATTCACATCTGAAACCATATTACCATAAATATATGCATCAGTATATCCCAAATGAAAATAAATATTTCACGTACAGATGAAGAGCTTAAAATAGTTTATCTGACTATAAACACTGAGTTTATCCTGGAATATCCAGTGCGAGATCACGTTGTGTAGAAGTAAAATGCTGTTCTGTAGCAAGACAGGATTCACTCCAGGCATTCCTAGATGTGTGAGGGAGGTACTCGCCAGGCAAGGTCCTTTGCTAGAGCCTGGGACATCCATGGATGGGTGAGAAAAAGTACTCTTCCTCCTCTCTCTGCTCCTCCCTCACTTGTTCAAAAAACCTGTAACTGAAACCTGAATGCACAAGATAACTGCTTTATGGCAAGATTGCTTAGAACCACTGTGTAAGTTCACAAGTTCTTAGTGTTACATTCCTTTGTGTCAGTCGAGTGTTCTCACACTCAAATCCAGACAGAGAGCTAAATAAGGTTATTCTTGCTGACATTCGACCAAAGAATGTTAAACAAGACAATACCTGAACACAATCTTAGTTGCCAAAGACACCTGCTGGGCTCTAAACATTTGTTCAGTGTCAATTCACCTATCATCTGAGCTTACTCTGACTCATCTTTTCAGCTTGGTGTTTTCACAGACTGAAGAAAGGTTAAGGACGCAGAAATCAGAACAAATGGAAGTAGGACACTAAAGTGGAGTTGCTTTTTCTTGTTTAAAATACTTTTTAGCTACTTTTATGGAAAAGCCAGCATTCATTGCAAACACATGCAAAAAAAGCAACATATGTTGCATTTGTATGGAAGACATTCCGTAGTTCACGCTGAGAACAAAATAATATTTAGGGTGAAGGTAGAATTGGATTGTTACACAGGAAACAACGTTTTCATTTGAAAAGCCACCCTGGTACTTAGTAAAATAACAATCCAGCCACACAAAGCCCTGGAAAACACTGAGGGTGGTCATTTATAAAGTGTTTGTAAAAGATTACTACAGCAGCTGTCCAACAGACAACACACCACAGTTAATCTTCTTTTAAAAATAATGTAATGAATTTGTTTACTTTTCTGTGAGCCATGAAGCTTTCAAATAAAGTGACTGTGGCACATCATTAGAGCCAGCCTGATAAAGAGGCCTCTGCCTCTTCATACTTACAGTAAATGCATATCTCAGTAACTCCCCTTCCCCCTACATTCCTCGCATTATCAAAAAGCTTTTTATCCTTCTCCCTGACCGCTCCATTAAAAACAAAACAAGTTGCTCCCTCCCTGTAAGTCCCAACGTAAATACCGAGCCCTAACAACATTTGTTTCCAGCATGGATGGGCCGTGGGCTGTCAGACACAAGAGTATTGTTCTCCTGCAGGGCTGTCCTGGCAGGAAAGAGTCGGGATTTACAGCTGGAGTTACCTTCTGCTGGCCCACAGCATCACCCAGGGAAAGCTGGATACGTCAGGCTTCTGCCTTGGACTCCCAGCACATGTACTGACACCGTCCTTACAACAGCTCAAACACCTTCTCTAGTTCCAAATATACTTTTATCCATCCATGTTGATTTGGTTAATTTAGTAGGACGGGCCACAATCTGTCCTAGACTGGTTTTTAACTTGAAAACCTCAGGTTTTAAGTGTTTCAGAAAATGCCTACGTTTGGTGGTATAGTCCCCACTGAAGCTGAGGGTGATTTTATCACAATTTGTATTAAAAAACCCCCTTCCTCCAAACCTGGGACTTGAAAGAAAAAAAACCAAGCCTCCCACTGCAGTTTAAGTCCTAGCAGTATTTATTATTTATTAATCTGTTGATGCACCTCTCCTTTCCTTAAATCAACAGCCTTAGTTTTTAATTTTGTTTTCCCAAAACCAGTGGTGTGACTGTTCTTCTGGAAGATGTTTGTGACCCATTTGGATTAAGAGTTTTAGTGTTATATCATTATTTAAACTAAAAAAAAAAAACCCAACCAACAGGACTTCATTGTTTTGAGGTCATAAATATTCCAGGTTGTCTCCTCCTATATTTATAAAGTGACATCACAATTTGTAGCACTACAATTTAGCCTTAACTACAACATTGTAAAGTCCCTATTTGAGCATGTGAGACACTTGTTTATTGACATGATAAATTTAAACCACATGCACACAGAAAAACACAACACTTGCTTATTTGCAAAGCCTGCTGAGAGCTACCACACCACCTTGGGTTGTGGGCTTATTAGATCTCAATCTAAACAAGGTCAGGCCAGGTCAGCACACTTGAATGAATGACATTCAGAGGAGAGGCAGTGTTTTCTTGTGATTAAAGAGGTGGGAGTCTTCCACTTGGAAACTTTCCAGAAGGCCTGAAAAGGTGCTAAAAGGGATATTGCCACTGGATGCCAGTTTTTGAGCAAAAGCCAGACCCCCAAATCTTTCACACTTAAACTCATAAAAGCCCATGTCAACTTTGCATGGGCAGGAAGATGTGAGCTCAGGCACCCTCGAGCAAATTCCCAAAGTTTGTATCATACCCCATCCATCTCCAGGCAAAGTGCTGTGAGTGCCAGTACAGTGCCTTTCACCAGTGCCAGTCTCCAACCTTCTGAACTGCGTGTAAATATAGCAATATGCTCTAAATAGTCCAAGACATCTGACTCAAAATAGCTGGAGGCTTCAGCTGTGGCAGTCTTAGATACCATTTAAAGTTTTCCATCATTCTTTGTAATCTGGAAATATTGCACAAATTTGAAACATTTTATGAATGATCTTCAGAAGTGAGCTTACGATCATAAATGGGGAGCCAGCTCACACAGAAGGGAAGCTTTTAATAGTATAAAGCAGCCCTGCTAAGCAATACAGAACAGAGAAAAATAACTAGAACTGCAAGAGAAACCAGCAAAAAAGATGCTCAGGTTCTCTTGAAGATATCTGACCCTTTTTTTCTGCTGCAACAAGAGTGGCAGAACCAAACAGGTGCAGTTTTTGAGGGTAGCTTTTGTATCTGCGTAAAAGCTTGTACTGCCAGGGGACTATGAACTGCAGTAGCTGAGCAAGCAGCACCAAGAGGGGAATAACTGCACTAATAACAGCACACTAATTGTGTTGTGCTTCCATAGAGCACTAAGTGCATTTTTAAATTTGTTTCCAGTCCTTGACAGACTCACACTTAAGTAGAACTGAAGACATCTCCTAAAGACTTCTGTTCCTCCTCCGCACTCGTCACTGCTTCAAAATTCCATGTTTGCATCCCTAGTTGTCCACTGCCAGCACAGAATAATGTTGACAGAGTCAGAAACTCTGAGGAATTGCCACAATGAACAGAATACTCATCTATTAAATTTTGCCTTTGGGATTCGTCTCTGTAGGTCTGAACTTCCTGCCTGATCAGGGTTTTGGCTTTGCTGCCAAACCTATAGAAGGAACCACAGACCAAGCCACAACACCAAATTCACTATTTATTAGAACCAGTGAATCCAGCTCCTGCAACACCAATACACTTTTATCCTTTTCTCCCAGCGCAGCACCACAAGTCTGTACAACAGCAAGGCAAGCAACAGCAGAAACTCAAAGGAATAAATAACAGTGACAAACATACAAAAAGAGCGCCACATTTTTGAACTCCAGAGAGTTCAAAATGGAGGGGAAATGGATTATATGGCTTATTTCATAGTAGGAGCATTGTATCGCCTTGTTTGTTCATGAAGCTCATGTTATTTCATAACTTTTTACATGGAAAAATGTCAAAAGGGGCTTTGTTCACTGACCAAGAGCTACTGACACATCACGTAATGGCCTCTGCTTAGGAGTAGCCTTTTGCCCCCCAAATGCCCCGTGAACGGTATCAGCATGCAAAACGTCCTGTTTCTGCCTCACACAATACATATGAACCCAGATAAATAACTGGCCATCTGCCAGCCTAAAAACAAAAAGCGGAATCTATAAACACAGTTCAAAACCCACAGAGAAGAAAGGCTGGCAGACCCTTAGACACAAGGTTTGTAAAAGAAAGATTGACAAATGATTTACTATCCAAGGCTGGCCAAAGAGCTGTGCTACAACTACAGCTAGAGCATTTGCATAGAACAGTTCATGGCCATAATGAATTTATATAATTATTTTCTATCATTCAGCATCCTATGAAAAGAAGTAGTATGACCAGAGAGGGCATATGAAATTTCATTACCATGCAGAAAGCAAATTTTAAATGAAAAGCAACATGTAGAAGTACTCCTTAAATAATGTCTGTGGTGCTTACAGAGGAAGTTATATACTGCTCAAAGTTATATACTGAACTTTTAGAAGTTATATACTGCTCAAAGAAAAAGATAAAATTTTTCAAAAAAGCTAGGTGGTTTTAGAATTTCAACTCCTTGCAAGAAAAACACTGGCAACAATTTATATTAAGCTGATTTGGAAAGCTTTCTGTAGATTCAACCCAGGCAGAGAAGCCTCAAACAAGTTCTGCAGGAAACCAGATTTAAGTAAGAACAGCATTTTTATCTTTCTGCTCCAGGAAAGGATTCTTTTTGTGGTCATGTAAATGTTGTTGGTTTTTGTTGTTTAAAAAGCCTCCTTGTGTATACAGCTATTGTATCTCAGGAACACAAGTGATCAGGTAGCACCCTAAATTTGCAGCTGTAATTTAGAATAGATGCAGCTTGATGAGCTTGAAATGTGGTTTAATTTACAACTGTGTGATCTTTGCAGTCTCAGATTTACAGCCAACTGTAAAGAACACATAAAATGTTATCATTAGCAACTGCTGAATAAGAAGGAATTGAACAATTTACTAAATTACATGAAAGCATTTACAGGCACACAGAATACACAAAGAATGCAGCTTGTTGAATTCCACTTTACAGACTGTTACTCCTATAAAGTACATACTCCTGTGCTGTGGCAGATTAAGTTCTAAGGCATAAATTAGGATCGTATTGTATTTCTCATTTTTCTCCACCAGTATCACAGCCCTGAGTACAACAGAAATACTTGAGACAACTGCAAGCTTGGGGAATGCAGTTTTGCTTCATTTGCAACTACAGTAGGGCCAGGAATTTGCACATATTTGTTGAAGGATTTAGCTTACTCCCCTACTCTTAATTAAACCATGTTAACCAATCAGGAGAACATGGAATTAAATAAAAAAAAAAAAAAAGAACCCCCTTGGAAATCATTTGTATCCACATCCCTGTGGCTTACACACATCCCTTTTAACCCCTCCCCAGAAACGCAGAGGAATTTTAATAGAAGGAGCACGAGACTGTCGCAGCACTCGGCGCTTCCATTGCCACCAAAGTCGCCCCCTTTAGGGGTGCTGACAATTTCTTCCGAGGCTTAAAAAGGCTTTGGGCTGCGAGAGGAGGTAGAAGCAGAGCAGAGGCTGTTTTGAAATCCTTGCTGGAGAATTAGAAAAAAAATAAATAAACCAACCCCAAACCACGAGCTCGATCTCCTCCAATGAAAGAGGTACCACAGGGTGTAGGCAGGTTGCCAGGCGAGCTCGGCAGCGTGACCGCACTGCATTGAGTTTCTTTAATGAAAGCCAGGAAAGAACACATTACACAGTGTTTCTTCTGAGAGCCAGCGAGCCTCCAGTGATTGAAATCAATAAAAACAGTCGGCAAGGGGCCCAGTGGGGGAAGAGAGAAATCTCCACTACAGCATTCAGTTTGCTTTCCACTTTCTCCCTCCCCCTCTAAAGTTAAACTCCGAAGATCACCATGACAAGCTACTTCGCTTCCAGCGCTGGGAAGACACTGGTGGGGATTTAAAGGAAGCGAGCGCTTTCCTTCGCCTCCCTGCCTTTGCTTTCCCCCCAGCGCGAAGGAAATGAAAGGCTTGTTTGGAATTTGAATCCCGCCTGGAAAAAACTTCATTGGACAAGTGCATCGTTCTGCATTTCAGGAAAGGGATGGATTTTACGGTCAGAGAATGCTAAAAGGTGAGAGGGGGAAGAAAAGCAGGAATCTGATCCAGCCGGAGCCCACGAACAGGGTAGGATGTCCAAGCCGGTAGAGGGGACCTCCGGAGCTGCGGGAAGGACTGCGAGCAAGTGCCTGAGATCATCCGCATCCTAAGGCACCTGGAACGCTGGGAACACGTGACGGACACGCCGGCCCAGGTAAGCAGAACCTGCTTTTGACAATCCTGTGTCCCGGTCCAAAAGCCGAGAGACCCTTCTGCTCCAGCCTGCACAGTCTGCCCCATGCCCGCCCTCGTTAACCTCGGGCGGCTTAACGCTAAGCTTGTCCCGTCTGAGAACCGTGTCAGGCCACTAATCCTCACTGAACTATAAACCGTGCACAAAAGCCCTTTGTTTACCCGTTTTGTGTTGAATTTGCGAGCTGACAAGGTAGGACAGGGCCACTGCACAAGTCCAGCCCCCCCAGGAGCTCCCGCTCCACGCGGGCCCGCTCGGAGCAAGGGAACACGGCTGACACCGCACGCTGGAGGCTGCCTGCGATCTGAGAGAGCGCCACTAATGGGTTTCTAATATGGTCCATATTTATCTATTTTATTTATGTATTTCAATCACCATAGCAGCCACATACAGAACATACTTGCACCGAGTTCCATGTGCTGCTCTGCACCACAACTCACATGCACGGGGGGGGGGCTAGGCTGATTGTTTTGTCAAAAAGAGCTTTGCAATTAGTTGTTAACACAGCCAAGGGGGATTTCTGGCACGTTGTGTAGGAATGACCAACACAGGTTTATGCAGCACGTGTGTATTTGCCGTTACCCTCATGCAAACAGGCTTTATCCCCAACAAACATGGGCAAGGCACAGATAACAGCTGTAGATCACAACGTTGTTCTCAAGATTTTGGCCAATTTCAGATGATTTATGTAGACCTCAGTGAGACATGGAGAGTGAAATCAAAGCCTGCCTTCTGCAAGGCAAGCAGAAATGATGATAGCTACATCTCTTCTCCAGCAGAGGCAGGAATTCACTGGGACAGATAATAAATAGGTGCCTGTGGAGCAAGAGCAACAATGCTTGTCCCCCTGATGCTGGTCATCATTAGATGTTGACAGCAACACACATGCTCACTGCTGGAGAGAGCTGGGGAGGGATTGGATGCCTCCACTTCCACTTAAATGTTTCGGCACCTCTTTATCCCCAGCCTGTAGGGTACAAAGTCTGGCTGGCTCTGAAGGTACAGAGAAGAAACTTCCCAGCATCTCCTCCAGCTCAGTACCAGCAGACAGAATGCATGAATTTAGTACAGCAAGTGCAGATGTGCATCTGCGGGTGCAGTGTTGCTCTTTCCTTGGAAAACACACACTTTTAAAGGGTCATTTTGTTATTTTCACATCACACAGAAATGGATGACTCACCCACTCAAAGAATGACCTGGAGAATACCCCCATGACCAAAAGTAAAGGGCATAAGTTGAAGCATGAACTATTCTAATAAAGCTATGAAAATAGCTGAGGCAGTATTTAAATAGTAAGAAGTTTCTAGACTAATTTATTAATCCAGTTTTGAACTTTTCACACAAAGCAATCGCAAAATTATAGCCAAAGGTGTAATTAAAGAGCAATAATGTACAACAAAAAAGCAAAGTTATGATTCATAATAGAATAGGACTCTATATAAAGTTCTGGGCATACCCACAGACCCACAATTCATTTTGCAGAATCAGTTCTCTGTTTTGCCTCCGCTGCAAAGATCCTTTGCAGAAATGACAGCACCTTCATAGCTCAGGAATCACAGCAATCATTCCCACACCAATCAACAAGTCTGCTTTGCTCTGCTCTTGGAGCTAAATTTATCCTTATGCAGAGGAACTCATTAAAGTCTTTATTTAACATTTCAGACACTGAAAGCTTAGGTGGGACTTACACAACACATATCACTTGTACTGACATTCTCAGGCTCAAGTGATATTCCTCCCCATTACTCCCTCAGCAAAAAAATATATATATTATGTTTAAAGCGTGGGATATTTTTGTTCATAGTGATGCATTTTTCAGAAGCCAAGTGGCACGAGTGTCCACTCTTAACAGAACATGTTCTTTTCAAACACACAATGTAAGAAACAAATGCATTTTCTCAATCAGAAGCTGTGATCAAATACAGATATCCTAGCAGTCATACCAGGGTTTTTCAGTCATGTCAATGTTATTAAAGCAGATTCTGTGCACAGTGACCTATCCTTCAGACTCTCCCTTTGGAGTACGGAGATCTGGAAGAATCCCATCTTGCTTTGCTAAGTTAGGTCCAACAAAAAAGAACTATTGGGAAGCAATTTGTCGTGTTTCTACCAGTCTTGGAGGTCCCATAACATCAGGAGTACTTTGTCCTCAACAATGAAACACACCATCATCATAATCAAGAGTTCCTAATAGTTCCTGCCAGTTGTCCTTACAGCAATGCTTGTTGGCAAAAGAGCTGTTTGAAAACAGTCCATAAGGTTTTGAAACAGTCAACAAAGTAGATGAAAGTATTTTAAAGGTAGAAGGACAAACATTTTGTTTCAATCTCCCCCATATAAGTCTTCATGAAGAAAAAGATCTGGGATTATGCAAAACAAGTTGAATGCCCATCCAAAAAATACTGAAATTCAACAGTAAAGGTGCCAACACCAGAGTCTGCTGAACACCTGCATAGCCTGTGTTAGGTGAAACAATTATTCATGCCTGCACTGGTGGAAAAAGAGTGTTGCCATCCCTTTCAAAGAACATGATCTGACACTTCTTGAACATGGTAAAGCTTCAAGGTGTCTCCTTTCCTATTTATACCAGTGGTTCATGTTCACAGTGCTGGATTCACTCAGCTGAGTATATTTAGTTTGCTCAGTCTCAAACTGACAGCTTCTCTGTAATGTACCCATTCTGACTTAAAAATGGAACATAATTAACATGCAGCTGGAGAAGGCACATTTTTGCCATTTATGGGAAAGACTAGTGAAGCTGAAGACTAAATATTAAATAGAAAATAAATGGTTATTGATCCCTAGGAAAGGTGGCTTTCCTTACAATCCGAACGGGAATCCTTCTATCTGACTTAGCAAAGACATTTTTGTTAGAAACAGCAAGGTCATCAAAGCCCATAAAAAACTTCATACCTCCTTACCAACGAGTTGTCACCTTCTTCAGCTGCAGAGTTAACAGGATGTATAGCTACAGGGAATGAATGTCCTGGGATATATATATACACACTGTACTCTGAAACACCACGTATCTTCCCAGACCTCAACAAAACTTTTATTCATTAATTCCTTATTAAGTAAAACCAGCACCATTTGTAGTCAGCTATACTAAGATCTTCTTCAAAACCTAGCTAAGTATTCCAGAATGGGTTTCATCCATACCTACATTTATATACCCTCAGCTGCACACGCACATGTAGGCAGGAACACGCAACTTTCAATTTGTGATGAACAAGACCCCAGAGAAGACACTCCAAAAAACAGAGTGGGCAGGATTCATTTCTTTAGCAGAATGTGATCATTTCATGATTCAATCACCCTAAAATAGACACCCACAGCAGCCCTTGGAACACGAGCAGTGTCTCAGCTGTCCTGCACCTCCATCCTGAGCACAAGGGTATCAACAACCTCGGCTCATGTCTTGCCACTTGGTTTGCTTTACAATGGGATAAATGGTTTTGGAGACAGAGAACTGGACCCTCAGTTTGGTTGGGAAAAGAGAGACATCTTAACACAAAATAAGGAAGAAATGTAATGGCCATTACTGATTTTTGCATTTGACTTCCTGCCTAGTGATAACCAGAGATGGATGATTAAGACTGTGACAATTAATTTCTGTGAAATTATTCTTCTTCTAAATATATATAATTTCCAGTAATATACAGAACCAGTATACTGAATTTGGTAACGTTTAGAGAAACAAGTACGATAAAGCTGTACTATAAAACTCAGGCACAGTTCAATTGCCACTGAACATCCTGTTTTAAGAAGTTCTTTCTCAAGAAGAATGATAAAGGAGGAATGTTTTTAAGAGCTGGCATGAATTACACAATCTAACTTTCCTCCAGGTTTGCCTGCTGCTCTTCAAATCCCCATGAGCAAGTGCAAGTGGTACTTAACATGACTGGTAGGGAGAAAGAATTTGAATTTGTTTCTGAGTTTGAAATGGTCTCCTGGAAGTTCCTTACAAAAATTCCATCCATAATTTCAGCATTTTGAAGGTCTCTGAAAATAAAGTGCAATCCATTCCAAAATCCTATTTATTCAGCAACGCTCTACATGTTCTTGTGAGCTCTCTGGTAACTACACATCTATGAGACCAACTTTTAAGCTCTCCAAATTTATCACACAGCTGAAAATACTGAAATGACATTTGGTTTTTACAGCATCAGGTGTGCCTTCATTATGCATTTGGGAGGTAGAGCAGAAAATTGAAAAACAATCATGATTTAAGAAGCTAAATTAAAACCTGATGACTGTTCAGTAAAAATGCTCCATAAAACCTGTTTGTATTCCAACAGACCACACTGAAAGGTATCATTGTAAAAGCAGCACAAAACAAGGTGGTGGTGGTGTTTGTTATTTTGGAATTAAGGCATCTAGCAAGTTATCTTAGAACAAAATTGTATTAATCTACATTTCAATAATAAGTACCTTAAGCATATGTACAAAACAAATACTAGAATTTACATGGATTGAGCCAAGCTTTTCCTGCTGAAGTTACACTTTACATCTATGATCAACCAGGTATAAAGACAACAGGAAACAGCAGCTGCCCACATAATTTTAAAGTTAAGTACAAAATGGAGAGGGTAACTACAGATGGGATAATATGTGAAGTACAAGAAAGCCTGGACCCACCCACTAACGGGAGGATTAAGTTTATCACATACCTGTTCTGTTACTGTGTAATTTTGCAGGGATCAAAAGAAAGTTTTAAGATAGGAACAACAAGGAATTTCTTCATGGCATCCAGGGCAGCACAGGACTGGAGATGGTCATTAGAAAATGCAGATGGTCAAAAGTAAATGTTTGAGTTGTTAGTGAACCAAGAGTCAGCATTTCCATGGTGCATAGTGATAATGGCTACAGTGGGATTAGATGGCAGAGCTTTGAAAGTGAAGTAGTTTATGCCTGGCAGGAAAAAAAGAGGGCAAAGGAAGAGAGAGATTTACAGCAAATGGAAGGTCCATCTCAAGGGAAATCGTGATCTTCAAAACAAAATTTAAATAAAAATTAACTAGTCTGGAAAAAAGCCAAGATGTCAGAATTCTTTGTTGAATGGGAACAGAAAAGCTTCGTATTTCTTTTTGTAAATGCAAACAACAAAACATACTTTGAAACAGAAAAATTAAACTCCAATCAAAATGAAAATACGGATTCTACCTTAATGAGAGACATTCCATTATTATGAATGTGAAATGAGCAAGCAGGTATGATACTTTTCTGTTGAAGAATAAATTAAAAGGCAATATGTTTCCTAAAACAGGTTAAGGAAAATTGCAATCTCCAAGGGAAAAAAAAAAAAATCAAGTTTGACAAAGAAATTTCCTCATCTTTTTTTTTTTTTTAACTTTATTTAAAAAATTAATACTTTCCCTTGGAATACAGGGAGTTAAAATTGTACTGGAAGGTCATAAGGTAGAAAATGGAGATATGATCTCCTGCCAGGGATGCAGGAAGCATGGTTACTGAATTGTAAAGTCAAGGAGAACAGGGAACACTGGAAAAGTTAGGGAAGCCAGGAAAATCAGAACCTGTTTTTCTATCAAGATAGCAAAGACAAAATATTGCACTTCCTGCATAGATTCTTCCAGATTCACGGAGTGAACTCATCAGTTATTTAAGGCTTTCCTAACAATCTGTCATTGACCCTTAAAAACTTTTGGCTCCAAAAATTCCAACGCAGTTTTGAAGCACTGACTTACCTCCCACTGTACATGCCCAACCGGGCATCCAGGAACATTCAGAGGTGACATTCATGGCAGATTCCAACTTCCAAGTTACAGAAAGTTGTCACAGCCACATCTATGTAATTTAAGTACTTGATGACTTAAATCTGCCATACCTTATGAACAACAGGAATAGAAAATCTGAAATAAATACATGAAGTGCATGAAACAGGGCCAGCAGCAAGGCCAGGAGAGATTAAGGTTGTGCAGAATGATGAGAGACCCAGGCCCCACAGCTTCCACACAATGCAAAGCTGAGCTTAGCCACCAAAGGAATTCTGCAGGAGACAAACAGTGAGCAAAGCTGCAAGTAGTAGGTAACGAAGTTTGCATAACATTTTTCAGCTCCCAGCTTGGAGTTATTTTAGGGCATCTGAGAGTTTAGAAAGGTACCATACCATGGTTTAACTACTGTAATTAACATAACTAACAGTTCTGGTCTATGCTTTCTGATGTTTAGGTGCATGATTCAATTCCAGTTGCATTTAGGGCTTCTAAATTTCAAGTGTTTTTAAGCATCAGCAGAACATTCTCTTACTGCATTGCTGGGCTAGGTTTGGCCAAGGGTGAGATGTTGTGGTTAGCAATATCTAATGACTAATCTGAGATACAATTTCATAATTACTTCAAGGATTTCTGCTGCTCTAAAGAAGGCACTGGGAATTATTCTAACAACCAGCCCAAAGAAGAACAGTGATACATACTGAGAATTCAAACAGCATGCAAAATGGAGAGAAATGCATAAACTCTGCATACAGGAGGCCCTCACTGGCAAAATATATAGAATGTTCTTAAGCTGACAGTTTTATAACTCTAAATGGTTTTGCAAATGAAATCCAAACAAAAGAGCAGAGATGTACTCTAAATCACTCAGCAATTACTGCTTAGAAAAACCAGCAACCACTAACTCCTGCAAACAAAAACAGTTGCCTTAGGAAAGCTTAATGAATGGAAAAGATGTCAGAGTTTTTGTTGTTCTTCTTTCAGCTTTATTTTTCTATATTCCTGAATCTATACACATAATGATTCAGTTCACCCTGACAAATACTGTATAACCGACTATCAATCACATCAACTTTTTATATGTTGAGGGCAGTCAGATACCAAGTGATAAAGTGAGTTGAGTTCAGGCAGAGGGCATATGTTAAGCAGCTGTGAGTCCTTTACTCTGTCTGTAACCTAAAAGCTTAATGTCATTACACAGAGCTCTGATTTCTTCCTTGCCTGCCTTACACTAGAATACCCATATTATATGGACTAGAGATTATTAACTTAATGGAAGAAATACAGCCACATAGTGACTGCAGCAGAACAAACAGTATGCTTATAAATTAGATGGAGCATATTCTGCTTGCAGTGAAAGATTACACAACCAAATACTTCTGTTTAGGCTCCAAAGAAAGCTTTACACTTATGAATAAAAATCTCAAGTAATAGTTTTAGCAACAGTTTAAACCTGGATAAGTCAGTACTGCTGCCAAAAGACACACTCTCCATTTTGTCCCACCTCTTCTCCCACCTTGGTACAAGTGTTTGCACAGTTTTGTAAACCCATTTGGGTGAAAATTACCTCTCTGTCCCTTCACAAAGGTTACTTTAATACCAAATCAGTTTGTTAATTTGATTCACTGTGAACATTTCTGCCAGCAAAAAGAGGAGGTGATAGAAAGGTGCAAGAAAGTGCAGGTGCAGCTTGTGGGATCCCATTTTTTGCACCCTCTGCCTAAAGACACCATTCCTTAAAAAACCTTAAGTGTAAAATACGTAATGTTGCTATATGTATCCTACCTTTTACATACAGGGGTGATGAACTGTAGCTTGTCAACTCTCAAATTACCACAGATCATTTGGTATTTGTTGCTCTTTAGTAGCATCATGCATTGCTGTTTTGGGCTTTCAGTTATTTCCCTCTAAATTCAAAACGATGGTAAAGGTCTAGTAAAGGCAGGAAGCATAATTTTTGCTTCCAAGGGCCTGAACTCAGGTGTTTCATATTATTTAAGAAAAGCATAATTTTGATTTCTTGCAGACACAAGTAAATTTTTAAAATGGCAACAGACAACCAGTACAGCAATTAATAAAGGTCTTAAGTGTACAGGACTCACATTTCCACAACGCTGAGAGTATTTGTATAAAAGGGAAGTTCCCCCTTTGTTCTTCATCCTCTCAAGTGAACTGCTGGTTCAATTAGTTTCTGCTTTGGCTGCTGTTCTCTGGCTGCTGGAGCTGTGACTCCCTCAACTGCAGTGTTTCACTGTCTAGCACAGACACTGATTTCCTGCCCATCAGAAACTCTGAGGCACAGCCAGAGAACAAACAGGCAGCTGCCACTGGAGCTGTCAAGGCTCTGTAGCCATTTCAAGGTGTAACTCCAGAGAGAAGATGCTGGTCGGCTTCCTGCAGTGCCAAATGAGCAACAAGATCCCCTTCACTCACTACCTACCCATCAGTGGTCAACAGACACATCAGAAACAAGTCCTCTGTGGCAGAAACTCATGGGTTTGCTTGCTCATTCAAGTGGGTAATGGTAGCAGTCAATTATTGAACTGCTCCAGCAGTTTAACAGATGATGACTGAGCTCAAAAGGAAATTTTACTTGTATCATTTAACTAATTAAACAAACAAATGCTGCCATCTAATAATAACTCATACCCATAACTTCATTAAGATACCTAATGTAATAAAGAACATAGGTTATCTTCATATACTGTACAAATCCAAATATATTGCAAGATGTGGTCGAGGCAGTTAAAGAACAGCAAGTGTTGCCATCCTCTGTCCTTCCCTTGGCGTTTCCTTTCGGACTTGCATCACATCTGAAGACACCATTCAGTTCAGCAATGACTCAAAGCAAATTCCCCGTTAGGAATTAAGCTCTAGCAACCTTTAAAAAAGGTTCACGATTCTGTAAACAGAACATCCAATAATCACCCAAGTCTGTAAGCTCCCAGCGGGCACACACTGTGATAGGAGACAGCCCCAGCAGAACAGAGCAGAGCAATTGTAAAAATTAACTGACAGTTTGAAATCTTAACTGCCAAAACATGGAAAAATGTCTTTGACATGCCTGTGTGTCCCTGAGTCCACTCCTGTTATTGGCTAATTAGTAGGAAATCTTAACTAACAGTGTGAAAAAGGAGTTCACAGTTTCTACTTCCAGGACAGGAAGAGGAATGGTATCTAATACCAATGATTCAAACAGTGCCAGGATCTTGAAGCACAGCCATTGAGTTAGAAGTTAATCAGACACCTAAATTGAGAATTTCCACTTGGGAACTGTGTTTATTTAGTGTCAGGACAGACTGTTCTGCTTTCTGAACCCGCACACATAGAAACATGTTTATCTCAAATTCAAACTAATGTTGAACTATCAGGTTATATTTTTGCCAAATATATATAGGTAATTTAGAAGTACTTCAGCCAATCAGTGTATCTACAGAAGAAGTAAGGACTTAAATTTGACACACTGGTGTAACTTTCTCAAAAGGGTAAAAAAAAAAAGAGAGACTGTGTGAACTTCCAGTTTAGCTGTTTTATGAAGACCTAAAAAAAAAAAAATTAAACATTTGTCTGACTTATTTTCATTGAAAGGGTCTTTTATTTTGTTAGGGCCATCGGTGCAGAAGTAATGACACAGAGAAGTGTTCAGGTATAAAATGTCTAATTCCTCAAACATTACATTAATTTGTTTCCTAAACCTAAAGCAGTATTTGATCAGTTGAACAAATACTTGAAATGCATTTGGCTAGTTATCTATTTAGAAAGAGAACAAATTTATTTAAAAGGATTTCTTTTACCCTTTGGTCACCACAGAACAGAAGTTAGATTGAGCTCACAGGATTTTAGGATATTTTTTTTTACCTGGTCTCAGATTAGACCCCGCTTAGGAGGTTATTGCTGTCAAGACACCACTGATAATGGGAAATGTTTTAGGAATAGGAGTGCTTTAACAGGAGAAGACATACATGCTGTAAGAACTGATAATGCAAAACACTCTTCATTTACCACTTAAATAAGCAGGGCTGGTTTAGGACATCTTCATCACCGGACCATTGAGGTAAAAGGAACAGACTTTTGACAGTAGGAGCACTCATATTAAAATCTGTGCAAAATTTCTGACTTAACTACAAAAGACAAAGTCTGAAGAAGTGAAAAGTGTAGTCATATCAAGGTTTGTTTTCAGTTTAAAACTGGCACATGATCAAAGGACTTGAGACACAGTTGTTGCTTGCAAATGGATAATTAGCCTGAAACACTTCCTAAGCTGATCAGCCAATAAATTTACTAGAAATAAAAGCAGAAAAATATCTAATACAGCTCCTCTTACAAGCAACTGTCAAGGGTATTTTAGGCATTTTTATCTATTAAAAGAGTACATCTACAGCCAAACTGCCTGTATATCTTTCCTTTTTAAATAAAAAAACTACTTTACATCCACATTGGGAGGTGTCAGAAACATAACCCATATAAAAGAGCACACAGACCTCTAAAGGCTTCAGAAATCCTTCACCCCTAGTAAAAGCCTTGTATCTTCCATTACTTTCCTTTCAGCTTCTTAGATTAAGGTTTGTATTTGGATTTCAGTTCAAATTAGGCTTAATGTTCCTGGTACTGTCACAATGTCAAACATTTATAATTTTCCTCATTCTGTCCAAAATCTTTTAAATCGTCTGTCTTCCTTGCAAAGCTGCAGTAGGACACCAACTGCAGGTTCTCTGAAATACTTCTGAAGTTACACTGAGGGAGATGCCATTTGTGAATTCTGCTGGAGCATATGTTCAGTATATAAAGTTATTTACGTGCTGTACAATAAATAACCCAGCAACATAAGCTTTCAACACATTTGGAAGTAAAGTCATAAAACCAGTCTTGTTTTGGTCAAAGTGCAAAAATTTATTCGCAACAAATGTTGCAAATAGGAAGCCACAAAATCCACTACAAAGACAGACAATTCCGTAGCATTTTTGTGGCTCTTCCTCCAGAGTGATTATCAGAATTTTAAAAACCAGGCCATATAATACCTGACCTTCTGGGTCATCAGGGGTTTTTTTTGTATCTGTGTCCTCATGGCACGTGCTCAGCTGTAGATGACAACCAGCAGCACGAGGAGTAAGCCACAGCAGCACTTCTGGGCCTTCATTAACACAGAATCCAGGGTACAAAGGGCTCCACAGCAAGCGGAGAAGAAAATGGATTTATGGTATCAGTACAGGCAATACATTTTAAAGAGCTGTAGGGACTCCACAGTAATTAAGAACTTCTTGGGATAATCGTTCACAGAGTATCTGGCTTGTGGTGACTCCCAGGCAGGGATCTTGCAGAAATGAGTAATTAGAACCTATTACAGTAAGATTAAGATGTCTTTGCCTGAACAAGCATTGGGTATAGCATCATCCTTCAGGAAGAATGATGGGTGAAGGTGTTAGCTGCACTCCCACCAGTTCTTCTGGAAGCTCTTAGGTGGAGACACCTCTGACAAAGCTGCAAAATTCATTTAATGCTCATGGGGACACTCTGGGTTACACACACGTGTCCACTTGGTTCTGCAGCTGGTTGGTTATTTCAGGAGCACATTGGGCAGGGCAGGTACCACCTTGGGTGGGAAGATCTCCAGGGTTAGTGACAGGAACACTGCCCCTGGGACATGATGGAGCACTGGGCTTGTCCGTGTCTGTCACTACCAGCAGTACTGGACAGTTTTGGAGCACTGGGTGTCACCAACTGCGTGGTTTGATGCCAGAATTTTGTATGATGCCTGGATCATTTGAGGAGCTTCTGGTATAAGATGCCAGCTGGATCACTGGCTTAGGCTTTCCATTTCAGTTTACTGAAGAAAGCGATCTTCAGTCACATTCTCTCCTCCCCAGTGTTTGAGTGGAATGAATTGAAGAGGGGGAAGGACTAAAAATACATGGAAAACTTGTAATGATAAGTCAGTTCTGAATGCTCATAGAGCTCACATGGCTAACATGAAATCCCTCACAGCTGTGAGTAATTAAAAACTGTAACTCAACAGATAAAAAGTGTTTGTAGGCAAAACCACAACTGGATCCTCCCTTGCAGCAAAACTGTCTAGTAAGGTCTGGACTTCTATATTTGCTGATATTATATCTGAAGGCATCTCGGTTCAAATGGTTTCCTGATCAAAGATAACATATGGCACCAGAAAGAAACGAGTCTCTCCATGGCTGCAGACTCACACCACCTTCAGCACTGAATCACACCAGAACCTTTAAACTGGAATGTTACTGAAATGCCAAATCTAATGCAGATAGCAACACTAAACTTGCTGTGCTGTGCCCAAAAACTGCAAGAAATCAAAAGAATTCATAAGCTCTACAAAGAGGATCTGTGAAGGGCACTTTATCCTGGGACCAGTTACAGTTCCAGTCTGGAAGTTCAGAAAAGAAAGGAAACATTAGCATTTTTGTACTCCAAGAAACAAGGGGGAAACAAAAATCTTTGAATACAACTTACTTTCTCAGCATCAGATTCATTATACCAATTCATCACAAACCTGTATATTTCTGGTTACTCAAACAGTTGTGGGCTAATATAGGGGGGAAAAAATCACTAAAGAAGTCAGAGTTCATCCCTACTGTTCTTAAAATGTGGGTGACACAATGTAATAATTTGAATTTTTTCATTTAGAATGGTATCTCTCATATAGTTTGTTCCTTCTGCCCTGATTTACAGTATAAACCCCCCAAATTATAAAAATACATTTCTATTTTAGCCTTTTTGGGTTTGCTATATTTTTTATTACTTTATCAGGCCTTAAAACCTACAAATGCCTCTCTCTGACTTAAAGAAGAAAATACTCTCTTGTGTACACATGCAAAAAGAACATTTAGTATTCAATCCTTTTAGCTGCAAAATCAAATGCCCAAAATCAATGGAACACAAAGAGGAATCAACATCAGACACACATTTCAAACACATTACACAAGTGATTAAAGAAAAAAGGGAAGAAGTCTAAAATAAACCTACTTGCATAACAGCCTGTGTACAACCCCTTGAGACTTTAGAGCAGGATAAATATGTTTCAGACGGTGCCACTAATGTGACGTTTTAATGGTGTGAGAACAATAAACAAAACTTCTTAGAGATAGATAATAAATGATGAAAGACTGTGATACAGTTTAAAGGCCCAAATAAACAAATATGCATTGATCTTTTTCTGCCAAGAGTGGACATCACACCACACCTGGTGATGGATGCAAGAGAGTTGAGAATGTTGTCACTTTTTCTGGACAATGAAGCAAAACCACAGAAATCAGCACGAGAAGCAGCTAAGTTTAGCCACCACATTTGGCTACATATATTTATATCCTATAAATACATGGGCAGCATCTAAACAAGGATGCAACTGTCATTCCCTTTGTAAGAAAATGATGAGTTGTACTATGCTAATAACATACTCTGAAGGAGCAAGGAATCAGAATTGATTTTCATGAAACAACACCGGAATGTGATTCCACACTTCAGTAATAATATTTTCTGCTGTAAATGTGCAGCAAAGATGTGTGCAGCCAAAGGATGGTAAATACAGATCCAGGGAGTTATGCAGCATCTGGTCCAACCCAGTTACCAGCAAGGGCAGGGGAGGAGGATATGGGAGGACACGTTCTGAGCTACGATGCCTTACGCTGATAAGGGAACTGGCTGGAATTACTCTTGTATGAGCTCATTTCATACTGTGAGCATGATGCTATCACAGAAGTGCTTAAAATGAAAGCCAACACAGAGATTCCCGTTACTCTGCTTGACTCGGAAAGAAAAAAAAAATAAATTTACACTGAAAGCTTTGTCCTCATTCTTATCATGAAGTGTGAGTTACACAATATGCCATCACAGGAACTGCATGTCCCAAGAAAAAACTCTTTATTTCATTTAATTTAGAATGAGACAGAACTGGGTCGATATACCACCATGACTGCTTTGTTTGTCAACAAAGACATGTACTATTGCCTATAACTCAGTTTTAGGGGTATATTATCTAGCAGTTTGTTTTTACTACTGGAAATTGTGTAAGCTTGGACAAGGATAACATTCAACATTATCAAATGAGAGGCACCAGAGTTATGATTTCTAGGCACAAGTAATAATTGGATTGGAAGGCAAAGTTCAAGAAAACAGTAATACTCTCGTGTATTAACAGAAGGCCTGTTCTGCTCTGTAGTGCACTACCCAAGGCCATTTCCTTCCTTAATATTAAAATTCTAATCAGCCTTCATTTCATCTGCAGAAATTTATGACCTAGTCCAAGTTCTGTGTATAGATTTAGAAACAAACAGACGTGGAATATGAGACCCAGCATGTTATAAATTCTCAATTTAACTGTAAAAACCTGTACGTGCACAGGGGGAGAATGTTTAAAACACACCGAGTTCCACACAGTGAATTATTGCTATGAACCCTGCAAATGTCTCTAAATACAGCTGTATTAATTCCAGATTTGATATTAAGAGCCTAGATATCAAACTCTGAGGAAACTGGACCCACTGTAGAAGAAATGAAAATGGAGAACTATAACCACAAGAAGAAATTCTTTACAAATTTACCTTCAGCAGTGCTTTCCAAACTGTGGGGTGCTTGCTGCAAGCAATGTGCCTGTTTCTTCTATGCAGCTTGTAACAGCTGCCAGAAAACCTGAGCATGTTCTCCTAAGCATTGCTGCTGTTTAAGTCAATGCCTTTGGCAGGATCTGGGTTTGAGGACTTCCAGAATACTTGAAAGTAAGCTGCTGCTTCTAAACAGAGAAAATAGTTAGCTCACTCAAACCCTTAGCTGTTGGGGTTTTTTTTTGCTCCCAAGGAGACACCTCTGACTGGAGTATCGTATCTCAAAATTAAGCCAACAGCAAAGAAAAGGAAAAGGAAGTCTGGGAAACGGAACAAAAGAATGTTTACTCTGCAAGGTAAATCAGGGAAATGGCTAGAAGGGCAGAATTACAAATCTAAATGCTTGAGTCTCCAAACAAAACATTAAAACATCAAGCTCACTCTTCAAAGAGCAGTAACAAACCCTGAAGATCACAAGTGTGAGGGTACGCGTCGTCTTCATGCCTCGACATAGCTCGAGAGTGGGTATTTATGTCAAAACAAATGGGTGGGCCACTGAGAACTGTGATGTGGCAAATCAACCACACCACTTCCCCCTTGTTGCAAAATCCCATTCTTCTTTTCTGTCTCAACAACACGTTCAGCCCACCTCCAGCTTCTCCCTGCTCGACCACGGCAGCACTCACCGTCCTCTCCTCAAACTCCGTTCCGCAATCCTCACCTCTGGTAGTGCCAGTTTCGCATGACACACTCGAAGCTCTGTGTCCCAGCAGCAGGGTAGCTGAGAGATAACCCCGTGCCATCAGGCAGGTACCAGCACAGGAGGCAGTGCAGGCATCCCACTGCCTGGAGTGGTCACGTTCACGCAGCTGCTTGGCAAGAAAGTGCCCACGTTCAACTCCCTGAGCAAGCCCGGGGCAAAACACGTCCCCTCCTTGGAGCTGCCTGGCCACACACGGTGCCATGGAGCTGTCAGCAGGTTACAGAAAGTGCTCTTCAGCCATCAGCTCTGCAGCTCTGACAGAGACACGCGTGAAACGTCAGCTCTGTGTGTGTGCGTGTGTAAACAAAGGCAGGTCAGCCTACAAGGCTGGGACATTGCACAAAGTCTGGTATGGGATGGGTTAAATCTTAGGGTGCATAAATAATTTTCAGTGACCACGTCAAAAAAAGAATGGATGGTGAAGTGCAAGAAACTGCTCCAGCTGGTCATGGAACCACTGCTAAGGAATTCAGCCGAGTCCCCAGGCCATAGCACTGCCTCCAGACACCAACACCAGCTTTTAAATCCACAAAAGCTCCACTACCTTACACTAAACTCAGAACCAGCTTGTTGCAATACTCTGGGAGAGAGAGGAAATAGAAAGAGGAAGAGAAACCTCACTCAGTCCATGCAGTTTGGCAGTAAGTAGAATTGCCTAAAATCCATCAAGTGAAATTGCATGTTAATTGTAAGGTAATTTTCAGTATTTGAATACAATTTCCTCAGCATTCTTCCACTCCGTAAGACACACCTGACAATTAGAAGCAACTCTGCAGGTGCCCTCAGCCTGATCCACCTGCATGTTATCAACACACAAATGTTGATTTGCCAAACTTAGCATCCTGCAGATGCTGTTCCAGCAGGTGCTGCTGGGGCCACTTCTATTTCAGACCGCAGAAGCAGTTCACTGACTGACCAGCAGCTCTAAACTACATTTGGGAAAGCGTCCCAGCTCTCAAACTTTTTGTTTAGTCTCTCTGAGCATCTGTGAATAAATAAATAAGAAAATTCACAAAATACCACTACAAACAAGCAATTGTAAAAAGTGGAAGTTAAGAATGTAATTAGATTATGACATTTATAAACGTAATCATAAAAAAAAAATTCTACAAGTTAAAGCCTGTAAATGAATCTTCATTTATATAACAAGCAATAACAAAAAATCTCACTGGACATATTAGTAATTGAGACTGACCTTCAGTGACTGGGTGCACAGACAAACCCTTTTAGGTGATTTTTCACTTCTACTGTGTCTCAATTTCCTCAATAAAAGGGTGGGTTTCCAAATGCTGGGGAAGGTTTGGTGGTTTTTTGTATTTAACAGACTACAGCCATAGCAAAGACTGCTTCTCTATTTTTTTTTGGTTAATTTTACACAACTAAAGCACACAATCAAGTATCTTCAGAAAGGACATGGCACAGCTTTTATTCTGCCTGCTTACTCTAGATAAGTTACTATTAAAAAAATCATTTACAAAAAACCAAAAAATCCTGCCCAGCCAATAAGCACATGAATTTCAACAGGAGACAAAATGCCAAAAATAACAAGGAGTTATGGGGAGCAGACACTCACTGTATGTGTGAACCTAGAACTGTAAAATTTAGTCTCAAAAATGACTAAATTAGGATTTCTCTACACAACAAGTTCCAAAGAAAGACACTAAACTCTGCCATTAATATTTGCTATTGTGGAGAGCAGACATACGGTAGTGAAGGCAGCATCTGCCACTTGGAAACCAGCTGAGTGACTTCAAACCTGGCATTTGTGCAAATCTGTGCGTACTGTAATCTAACATAAAAATATTAATTGAGAAGCATATCAAGTTAGGCTTGTCAGCCTTAATATTTTTCTGGTGATTTGAATGGGGCCAGAGAATAAGATAAGTATCTGTACAAATCCAGTTGGCTTTACTTCAAATGCAAAAGCTTGCTTCTAAGCTGCACAAGAACAGGAGCCCTATAAAATCAAATTTTGAATGCAAAGCCAACCCAGTTCTGCTCATCATTTTCTACTCTGAATCCTGTCTGCAGCAACAGTTTCTGGTGAGCTCACTGTACTTCCCTGAAATACTGTACAACATACAATTATTTTTGTATTTAAAACAAGTTTTGATTTTTTAAGTTTACACTAATGAAATATTTTCATTAGCACTGTTGAGCTAAAGATTACTGAGCTTTCTTTGCAGCTTTTAGGGAGTTTTTTAATCAAGCTGGTCAGTATTCCCCATCTATCAGTGAAGATCAGCTTAATTTGTTTAGTAGCTAAAACTTGGAGCGAACAACAGTATTTTCAAAACAAATACATCAAGTTAAAGCAAGGGCATTTGTGGTTCATCTGAATCACATGGCTCCAGATTTCAAATCTAAGCTAAGGAAATAGAGGTTATGACATCCTGCAGCTGCGACAAGTCGTGTTCGTAAAGCAACGTTAAATCAAGACCACTTGGCCAGTTCAGGCAGCTGCTTGTGTGGAAGTGAAAGATCCCATGAGAGCATTAAAAAAAAAGAAAGGTTCTGGTGTCCTAGCCAAGCCCCCCTTCCTTCACTAAATGCTACCGGGGACTAAGCTTCTTCAGAGCAAATGACCGTGGAAGGTTGTTGCCAAGTAATTGCTACTGATTTATTTACATCCAATAACGGGAACAGGAATCAAACACTTGGCAAAATACACGGGCAAGTAAATTACAAATGGCCTTCCCATGCTATAGAAGTGCCAAGTGCCTGAGCCTGCCCCTCAGTAAGTTGGTTTTCAGAAAGATCCCTTGGGTGGTTTGATTCACCATAAGGCCGTGCAAATGCTCCCATCAGCTCAAGGACACGTCAGTGGCAGGGAGAAGCAGCTGGAGCTTCATCAAGGCAGTGGTGTGGGTGCTGCAAGTTAGGGGCACACTTCTACACAGATAAAAGTTTTCATTCAGCTGGGAGTCTCAGGAAGAAAGGATTGGGTCTGGAAATGCTATTTTCCAGTCTCCCATTTTGTAGCATTCATCCCTGGAAGTAAGGCCAGGTGTGCTGGAGCTCTGACCAACCTGGTCTGGTGCGTCCACAGCAGTGGGGTTGGAAGTAGATGATCTTAAAGGTCCCTTTGAGCCCAAGCCATTCCATGATTCTGTGATTTTAAGATCTATTTATTGATACGATAAATACTGTTAAAACACCTGAGAGTTGGCATTTTCAGTTACAGCAGAAGGGAAAAGTCTTTTCCAAAATTTTGTGAGAGGGTACTGGTGGTTGAAACAGCGGGACCATTCACTGCTCCCCTGAGTACCAAGAAAAAAGTGCCTGTAGCTTTTCCCTTTTTTCTTCCTTTTCTTTTTTTCCCTCTTTATTTTTTTTTAAGCAGGGAGGAAGCATGGAGCAGTAGTACTGATTGGGGACTTTCATGACACTATCTGGATGCCAGTGTCATGCTGTGTAAACATGTGGATCCATTAGACAGTTGTTGGAAGCAGTGAATTCCAAATTTGATCTAGTGATAGGACTCCTGCTGTTTGGAAAAAAAGAAAATGGGGTTGCGAAACCACACAAGGAAAACGCTTCAGACTTCTTAAAAAAAAAAACAAAAAAACCAAAGAAAAGCACAGCGTGAACAATGATGAACTGGATGGCCTGCAGATCCCAGCCTCTGGAGAGTCCTGACACACAGAAAAAAACCACCTGAGCCCTTAGTTTGATAACTTTGTAAAACTTACTCCAACCTGAAAGGATAAAAACATTTTGCATAGAGAAAAATTCATATCCACATGCAGAATACAGAAGATTTTCCTTGCTAAACGACAGCTGCTCCAGTGATTTTTATCTTGTTGCACATTTCTCGTGCAGGCTACTGCCGGAACTACAGCCGGAGCTCTCCGGTATTCCCAGCGAAGCTGCCTGGGGAAGGGAGTGGTACTTAACTGCCTTCCTTTGGTTTGTGCTGGCAAAGCAGCACTTTTTGCTTTGTAGTATTTAATGGCCTAAAACACACGTTGGAATTAACTCCTTCATTAGCTACACAGCTGCTGCTCCTTATCGCTTTCATTTTTCTTACCTGTAGCACTGCAAAATTTTATGTTCTGATTCAGAATTCTGTGTGATGAATACAATACATGAATTGTATTTGTTAGAATATCAAATGCAGGCCTCATGAATAAAAGTGTAATTACACGTGACCTTTGAAATCATACTCCATTCTTTATGCTATCTAGAAATAACTATGCTCATTCTGTCCTTGCCACAATTTCATTTCAAACTGATTAACCAGCATTTTATTCCACTCAAGTTGCCTACATTAAAAAAAAAGCCAGCGAGTTCTGCTCCCAGCACAACTGCAAACCCACTTTAAGGCTGTCACTACAAAACTTGTTATTCATCTCCACAGACTTACAGATGTGAAAAGCCGTGTGTATAGCTCAGCATTTCCATTATGATTCATGTTGTGATTTAATCAATTCTAAAACATTGTTTACTACATAAAAGAAATTGTACTTCAACAGCAAGGATCAGAAAGCAAGAAAATCAATCGAGAAGGGCTCCTGAGTAACTAAGGAGGAACACATTGTCCTTGGGAAGCTGCAGGAGGTCAGCAGTAGCAAAGCTTCTCTTTGGAGACTGCTGGGTGACCACAGAATCTTTCTCCAGCCCAGCCCTAAGAGCTCCCTGAGCACACAGCAGTGGTCTTTGGACCACTTGGAGTGGATCTTGGAGTGCAGATCTCAGTAATGCACCTTGCTATGCATATGAAGAAACTTGTGCAACTCTGCCAGCTGAATTCAACAGTTTCCATGTCTAATTCTAGTGATATCCATACCCCCATGCAGAAGAAGCCACAGGACACCACTAATGCACTGAAGAACTGCATTACTCAGGGGAAGCCATCTCTTGCAGCCTCTCCTTACACAGCTGGAGCTTCCAGAGCTCCAGATGTGTTACAGCTGTGCCCAGGTGGGACTTCAGCAGTGAGAGGCACCAGCCAGGAGAAGCTCACCACAGCCAGTTTCTGCTGTAAAGCATGGGGCAGCTGTCCCACTACGTCCCTGAATGCAGCTTAAATTTGCATGAAAGTATGAACAGAAGAGCTGCTCCTTCTTTGCATGGGTTTGTGGCAGATTTATTTTTGTTCTTGAGAAGCCAGCCAGAGACTATGATGGACCAGCCACTACTGCAGGGTTTTACAGCCACCAGAGTTGGTGTTGGGCATCTCCACCTGTGTGGCACATCACAAAGACACGTTGGCCACGAAAATCCCTTTCTCTTAAGATCAAGACCACAGAAAAATAGTAACAGTTTGTCCTTCTATTTACTATTCTCCATAAAACTAGGGAACTAAAATTACAAGCAAAATACTGGTTGCACTGTTTGTTTTTCTTGGGTCCTTAAATGCCAACCACAAGATGTCAAACAGAGGGCAGAGAGGCCAAGGAGAGCAGGGGAGCTGGGGAGCCTTGACTGGAAAATGTGGTAGTAACAACCATAACTGGTGCTAATAGTGGAGAAAAAGTGCATCAGAGTGAGATCCGATCTTTCACAGACCAGTGTTGCATCTCTCAATAAAACTTTATTACAAAAAAGAATGAAGTGGCACAGGCAGCTATCTTAAACCATTTTTTCCCAAGCAAAGTATTCTGCTTACCTCAAAATTCAGTCATAATTGAACCCTTGAACTAGCTAATCTTTCTTTTTAGGGGAAAACTCATCTACTCATAACAGTTGCCTTTCTCTACAAATATTACTGTTCAGTCATCAATCTCAGCTAAAACCTCTTTAATGCCTTATGTATGCCTGTTTATATTTTTTTTTCTACTGCAATACATATGGAAATTAGTGCTTTACTTATTTTTTCTTCTCCTTTAGATGAGTTGTATCTGCATACTGAAATAGCGGTCACAAATTTTGAGTGGACAAATGTATTACACTTCTTATAATGCCATAAAATACAATTCTCTGTATTTTTTCCCCAAAGCATGCAAAGGAGCAAACACATACTCAGTAAAGTGAAATAATATGACACTGTGTGCCAAACCCACCACTTTTTAGAGTGCCAAACCAAAGTGACATTTATCATAGTTGCATATTACAGGGCAAATATTTCACATCAGGACTGTTATATGTCAGTTTTAACCCCCCAAGCACAACATTTTTAATGAGGAGAAGGAAGTTATAGTTCTCTTTTTAGATCAATCTACAGCTTTTATTCAATATCTCCAACTCACAAGTGTAAACAGAACCATCAGCCCCACTGTGGCGCATTACAACATCAAACACCATGAACAGTTACGTCACAGATTTTCTAATCACTGGATGAAACACTGGGCATTGTAAATGCTACACAGAAGATGGTATAGGGAGATGAAAGACAAAAAAGTAAAAATTCTCTGTATTTACCAGATTTGATTAAATTTTGTTTTCATTTCTTTCAATCACCTAGAACTAACTGTTTCACCTTTTTTTTCTCCTTTTCTCCTCCCAGTGGCTCCATCTCAGAGTGACATTTTCCTGGGCTGCACCTCATGTAAGTAGAGCTGTAGCAATACAGTGTGATTATTGTTGTGCATGCTTATTTCATCAGTGTAAAACTGTGAAAATACTTACCAAAATTGGGACTTTCAGACCTGCTATTTACTTCTGTAAAAAGGTACTGGATTACCAAGTCCTAACTGAAGATTTAGCTAAGATAAGTAATATTAACTCCCAGACTGTGCTTCTCAAAGATCACAAACCAGCCAACTAAATAGTCTCATACAAAGTTAACATCCAATTTACTACATCTTTCTAACTCTGTGAAATCTGGACTCCATGGAAATGTCCCATCATCCCTGGGGCATTCCAGGGCTCTTTGCCAGGCAGGGAAACCTCTGCAGAAACAGACTGGAGGCACATCAGAAGGTTTAATGGGCATTACTTCTGCAAACTGCTTCCCAGTCCAGGTGAAGAAGGAATGGAGGCTGCAGTGCCTCCCTGCAAGAGCATCCTGACAGTTAAACTTGCCTGGAAGCCCAGGGCCCATGGGAATGAGCGTCATTAACAAGGGCTGATCAGGGAGAAGGGCAAAGACAAAGGCAAAGCCAAGCCCTTGTTGGGCAGCAGGGAAGATGCACACCTTTAAGAAAGACTTTTAACCTAAACTTAATCTGTTCAGATTTAAAGGACAGACACAAAACTTCATCTTGTCTTCTCCAAGTGGCCAATTCCATTCATGGGAGCACTGATGGTGCCAGCACCACCAATGCTCTGAGGGGCTCTTTGCACTCAGCAAAAGAATGTGCTTGGGTACAAGGGGTGGCACCTGCTCAGCACAGAGAGGAACAGGGGACTTGTTCAGCTCGGTCTAATGAGTAATGGATGAGAAGCCAGGAATTATTTAATGTTAATTCCAGCTCTGCAAGTACCAGCTGCTGTTCTGTTACTCTCAGCAAGTCATTTCATCTTCTTCATGTTCTCCTGTGTACAGTGAATGTAACATTTTGGTGCCCAGTGTCCAACTCTCAATTGAACATTCTAGTCATAAATGCACTGCCTCCCTTCACTTTGATAAAGTACAGTCAGCATCAATAGATAATACTTTAAAAAAATTCCCTTCCAACTCTTGTGAAACAGGAGCTGACTGTTTATGGAGTACTTATTTTTTATGTCAGTTTACCATAGGGCCTCTTTAGCCACAGGCTTACAGCTGGAGGCCCCAAGGCATTTTTTGGGAGTGGAAACTTTTTGAGCTCAGCTCCTAACAAATTTCCAGCCTGCAGTATGTTTTTCATTAGTCTACATGGTGTTATAATAAATGATGCACTTCCTCTTTCATTTTATGATTTTTTTTCTTAAACATGCAACAATTTTTCTGTGTCTGTTTTTTATTACTTTCAGTATACTCAACCACACTAATCTTAGAGACTATGTATAAAAACAGAAAGGATATCTTGAGTAAGATATCAGCTACAGCAAGACAAGCTTTTAAGTTTAAATTCTCCACTGAAGGCCAGTCATAAACCCATTACATGTATGAGCTCCATGGGCAACCACTCTTTCAGAGGGTGTTGTTAAGAAAATAAAAATCTGTTACACCAAAACCTAGAGCTGGTGTAGAAAAGGCTCCTCCAAAATACTCACCTGCAAGACATTCAGCTAAAGAAGTCTGATCCCACTGGCAATTCTCCACTACAGGTCCCACTCCGTGTGCTTGCCTATTTTACATATATTTTATATATAGTTGATACACATGTTTTTTTAAAGATAGCCTTCCTTTTATATTTTACCCTCTCTCCATAATTTTTAATAAGAATGTATTCCCGGGGCCTGACAGCACCAGGAAAACCTGGCTATGCCAACAAGAAGAGATTCCAGTCAAACATCATCATGTCTGGCATACTGTGTTTCATTTACAAATCTTTGATTTCTAAATGAATGGCAGTTCAAAGTACACATGAAACACAGATACTTTCTGCTTATGTACACAGAGATTGTTAGAGATTAAACCACTTTTAATTAAAGACTTAAGCAGGTGTCAGTTCACGATACTCTCTGAATTTGGTTTAAGAAGATCTGTGTTCCACAGTTACCCAGCAGCACATTAAACACAAGCAGAATCAAAGAGACCTTCCTAAACAAAGCCAGGAAAAGCCACTTTGTAAGAGAGTTTGAAGTTTGCTACTACTGATCTGTCACTTATGGAACGTCACATACTTACTTGGGAAACATTGTAAAACACTTAAAAAATAAACAACCCCCCAGTAAACAGCCCCATGAGACAGAGCCCCAGGCCACACAAGACCTATTAATTTCAGTGGGGTTTGTTGTGCCTCTGTTTATGCATCTAACTACACAGAGTTAATTTACAGTATCAAGGCCTAAATCAGATAATTTAAGAGCATTCTGGACTCAAATAACAAAGAGTTTAAACATGGAAATGAAATTGCTTCCAAGTAATTTTTCTCTGTCATACTTCAGGGTGAGAGCAATATGAGGGGCACCCTGTTTCTCCATTACTCAAAGAGTCTTCATTTCTTTTTTTAAAGGAAATCCAAAGATTAATTTAAAGCCATCTGATGAAAATACCTTAATATTTACCTTCACATTTTGATGTAATATATAGTGAATTCGAGTGATTTCAAAAGTTATCCTGGATGCTTCTCATTTCAAGATGTTAAATATTGGCTTTCAGAAATTTCCATTACACATTGTCTGACAATATTTGCTGCTCTGGAGTACATGAACTGACTTTTAATTCTTACAGAGGTAATGATAATAAAGTTTGTAGAAGCTGGGCACAGGTGACATTTTAGAATTTCATAGTTATTATAAGTCCCTCCTTTCCAGGTCCATAAAGTAAGTGTAAAAAATGGTTAGAACTGCCAAATGTATAAATTCTCTTGATCCTTTTTACCTGTTACATCATCAGTTACAGCTACTCTTAGACTGGTCTCCCAATCACCCTTTAAATGAGGGCACTACAACATCCCAGCAGCAGTGTTACAGCCAACACCTGAGCACAGTAAAGGAGCACACCTGTAATCCTCAGATTTTATAACTGGTAAATCACAAACTGAACTTCCAAACCCCAAGAGCATTATAGAGCTGTGGGAAGGAAACAGTGAGGGAGGCAGAGCCAGTGATTCCCCCAGCTGACAGTCGGTGGGATGCAGGACAAGCAGGGGACAAAGAGCCAGAACAAAGACCAGAACAAAGGCTGCTGACCAGCCAGGGCTGTCATCTGCAGCAAAAAAGTACCAGCCTCCCAAATAAACAAAGTACCAGCCTGCATCCCAAATGTTGCTTTATGGAAGGCACTGTTTAAAGGTGGCATAGGATGGTTAACATGAAAGCACAATTTCTGGAGCTTCAACTGCTCCCAAGGGGAAAACTGAGCGCTCTTGTATAAACCAGCTTTCCCTTTTGCAGTTAATTTCCTCTACTTCTTTACTTACTACAATATTGCATACAGACAAATCTGAAAAAAAATGGTAGAAACCAAGATCTGTTTGACTGCTTCAGCAGTAAGGTACAAATCTGCAGTAACCATGAAGGCTCAAATTACATAATATCCACCAGTGCAACCAGGAGTTACACGCAGCTCCTGAATTTTATCAAGTTGTCTGCAGACAGTGTAAGGAATCTCCCTTAGCCAGGAAGGAAAAACTCCTAAATTCAGGTGAGATTCTTTTGTACAGCTATGGCAGGCACAGGTTACAAAGTGGGTCTTTGTATGGCTGCTCCACCTCCAGCTTTATTTACTGGGAGCTGGTTATGTAACCAACACAAAAGAAAATAACCATTTCTGGGTTGTTTTCCTTTGCAAGCCCTGGGCTGCCAGGAGGAACTGAGAGAATTCAAAAGAGCTTCCCTTCTGTTGCTCTTTTGGGTGTTTCTCTTTGAAGTGGCACCCTGAGTGGCTGCTCATTCACCAGTTTTGTAGGTAGCCTTTAAAGCAATAGTTTCCACTCTTCAAGCTCAAGCACAGAAAACGTACAATTAATTAAACCAAGTTAGTGGTGTTATTATTTCAGCCTTTCATTTCTACTTGGTGTCAGACTCTTAAGACGAAAGGACTCTTTGTAGTAGGATTTCAGACACTCTGGGGAAAATTATGAACTTTAAGACTGATCTGATCTGGTTCGTGCAACACACGAACAATCTAAGGAAACCATTTAGCTACTGCTTAAAGGAAAATCCATTCCAAAATCTAGAATCAGAGTCAAACTTTGCAGTGTTACTGTGCTGTATTTAACTGATGGTTTAACCCTTTGTTTTGACATGCTATTCTTTAATCACTTCTTTCCTGCAAAAGAAGACTCAGCCTAAAATATGGAATTATTGCAAAGTAGATTTCCTGGCTAGGAAATCTTTGGTAACAGATAAATGGGCTGCTAACCTGCCAAATGGCTCAAATGCAACAAAAACGGCATCTGTTGCTGCTCATAATAGTAGTGGCCAAACACCATATTACTGGTTTCCAACTATTTTCCTGGTGTGAAATGTTTGTAAACCATCCTTTTGCACTGCTGCCGAACTCCAGGAACATTCTCCAGGACAGTTCTAGTCCTTAACTGAAAAAAAAATATTCCTACATTATTAAGAATTACTATGGAGAAAAGATCTCAGTGAATCTGTCCTACTGTAATGGCTCACTCCCATTTCCACACACTGTGTATGTTGTTTATTTTCATTCTTTGAGCATGGGATTTTATAGCCCAAATTATCTCATTTTCTCATAGTACAAACAGTCCAATTTTCATTCATTGAGGTCAACATTTTTCTTGTGTTCTTCCTCTGTTTTCTTCTTCCCTTTAAAATTCGCTATTAACAACAAATACAATAGATTTGTGCTATCAAAATACCTCTTGGGGTAGAGATCTATTCATAAATTGTTTTTTCACATGAGCATAGATCAAAAGTGGTGATAGTAAAATGGTACAGCTAGAAGAAATGTTGTTTTAACTCCATCCATTCTCCATAACCTTTAGATGAAATAGATCTACAATCATGCAACCTCCTCTTCGAAGATTTTTGTGCAACAATTTTCTCCAAAATCTAGAAGGCTTCAAGAAGTAATGTGCAGTCAAGCAGATTTTAGAAGCTGGTAGCACTTCATGGTCAGCTGGCTGTAAAATCCTGCTCACCACCACAGTCTGGAGCTTGCAAACTTGGTGCTTTACAGCTTTTTTTAAGGGTTTAAGGCTGGGGAGACTGCAGCCAAGCTTTTTTTAGGGAAGACAGTAATACCCTGGACTTTTTCCTTTGCTTGTACTTTCTCCTGCTTCTCCTGTGCTGCAAAGGGAGCTGTAGTTCCTTCAGCCTGTCCTGCAGTGCCTTCAGCCTGTCCTGTAAGCACCGCAAAATACACCCAGAGGGTTAAAGCCCTTCCTCCCTCCCTCCCTCCCACCTGAGGTCTGCAAAGGAAAGAGCTGCTGAGACCCTGGTAACAGGAAAAGGTCAGGAGCTGTGTATTATATCCTGTAAGTTTGGATTAGCCCACAATAGCTAAATAAACTGATTTGATGTCTAGTGACATTTTCAAACAGTAGCTAATAAAATTATCCAAAGTATGCAGAGACAAAAGATGCACACAGACACACCAAAAAACGTCTCTAATACATCCACACAGGCAACGACCTAACAGGGAATTTCAGCAGTTTGGCCACACAAACCAGGGTCAAATATAAAAGAACCCAAGTTTAAAATCCTGCTGACTAGAAAAGACACAAATACTCCTGCCTTGCCCATTATTACCACTCCTATTGATATGCACCTATCAGGTCTTTTGCACAGAACCATGTTTTCGAAACAGAATCATGGTCTTTCCAAAATAAATAAATAAAAGGCATGCTACTGACGCGAGCCACGAGCTCAGAATACTTTGGGAAAGCTTCTCTGAATTAGCATGGTTAGCAGGTCTGAGGGATTTTCACGAAAAATTACATAAGGATCCCGGCTCACATCAGCAGAGGAAGGAGCTGTGATGGAGGCGGTTCCCACTCCTGTAATGCTGGAGCTGGCACAGGCAGAGTGCAGTGCCCTTAGCATGAGCTCCTCTGTGGTCCCACCAAGCAGGTGCCCCTCGCTTCCTGGCAGCCCTCAGCAGACAAGAGGCTGTGCTGGGGCCGTGGCACATCCAGCTGCCACAGCCAGTTTCATCTGGAACGGCCCTCAGGGAGAGCTGGGTGAATTCCTCAAACCAGAGACGCTGCTTCTGAGGAATGAATGTATGATTAATGGGGTTGCAGCACTGGTACAATTGTGGTCGCCTTTTTTAAGTTTTCCGTCAAAGTTCTTGCAACCTGAAATACTATAGCAGATGAAAAATGAAAGCAACTCAAAGCTGTGCCCATATAAAAGGCAGTGCTACAGCCAGCTAATCTAAAATTTGCAAATAAGTCTTGCTTACCTCAGCTGATTTGCACGTTCAGTTTCATTTTTTTATGTAATTACCAAAGCATTTTCAGACTTGCTATGACCAAATATGAACTTGCTGCATATTCACACTAAGATGAAACAGAAATAAACAGTCTTGAATTAATCCCATTAATATTATACCTTGCTTTACACTTAGAACAGTAACACTGAAAAATGAGAAGGGATGTCAGTGGGGATTGGCTTCATTCTGTGCAATGAACCAGGAGATCTTTGCCCACACCACAGTCTCTTTATCACGAGCCACCAACTGTTTGCATTCCTTTGAAGGTACCAGCTTAAGATAAAAGTATACTGAGGAATATTTGTGATAATCCTTTATATGAATAACCACTCTTTACAGACACTCTGCACATGGATATGAAGGGCTGAAACACACCCGCTAATTCACTAATACTGTAGTGATGCTTCAGTGAAACCACTGCAGCTCATAAAAATAATACTCTGGCAACCACAGTCCTGAAAAACTACTTTCACTTTAACCTTGTGATTTGTTAATTCCACCTGAATCACTGACTCTGCCTAAGTTACTGCATAGAGCACTCCTGAAGGGTGAACTCCTCAAAGTCATTATAATGTCGAACAAAATTGAACAGAACTTTGTCTTGGTCTTATTTAGCTTCTGTAAATAAAAAATATTACTAGAATTGTCTATCAATTAGATGTAGCAGCACATTAGGGACATCAGCACCTTAAACATATGGTGACTTAAACATCTGAGCCATTATTCTGTAAACAAAAACCTGCACTGTTCACATCCCACTTTCACATTAACAAGTTACCTGTAATTACAAACTTTAGGGCTGTGCCTTAACTTTACAGAACCATCAGCACTGAGAGACATATTCAGGGTAAGATGGACAGGGAACTGCCATATTTAATTCAGTGTATGAATCAAGCCAAAAGCATTGAACAGTATACTGCATCTGAAAATTAATCTTGTGAGGAGACCTTCAAGGCTTCTGTGATCCCTTGCTGCTTAGTGGTGACAGATAAACAGTGCATGATGTTCTCTGCGTGTGTCTCATGCTCACACCAGACTCCTGTCCAGCTGAACCTCTACCATGTGCACAGCAAAAATATCTGGCTTCTGCTTAAAGGTGTTCTGGGTCCAGGCTAATTTTCCTGGCAGGTCACTGAAGATGCTCCACCTTCACTGAGGCTTGTGCTTGCTGACTTTGCAATGAGGCAGAGTTAAAAAATAAGTCACAAAAGTAAACCTCAACATTTCCCTCAGTCCCCTTGCAGCTGTGTGGCCAGGGCCAAGTCTCAGCACAAAACCCCATCCATGGGTCTCTCCACGGATTCCTCATTCATTTTAGGGTTAATCTCCTTTAAGGTTGATAAGTAAAAGCATATCAAACTTTACTGCTCTGGGGAGGAAGGAAAATAGAAGAATTATCCGGGAAAGTTCTGTAAGTATGGATATTGTTAAAATGCGGAGCTTTATGGTCAAAGCACAGCAATCACAGCCCCACAAGTTCCCCAAGTAACTCCAGGTGATCAACCACCACTTGTCACTACAAGCTGTAGTTACAGAACGTAATTGTGTCAGGGATTCTGTATCTCTACCACTCAAACCTTGTGGAAAGTCTGCTGGACAAACCCAACCAGGCAAATGGAAAAGGTATTAGGTTATGGGCACTGCAGACTGAAAGAAGTGATGGACTGGCAGGGCCCATAAGAACAAGCAGTTGCCTCTGTAAAAGCAAGAGAGCAGCAGACTCAAAGGAGCCACATTATTGCCTCCTGCTCTCCCTGGAGACCAAAGGAGTGCTATTCCATCTCCCAATATCTGCATTTTTCTCCTGCAAAAAGCCGATATGCTAAAGTTTATGAGGTCTGAATTTCAAAAGGAAAGCATACTTCCCCTTCAACTCCATGCCCAACTGTCACTGGTATTATATCAAATATAAATCAACAACACAGTTTGGGTTTTCTTCTCTGTGTTTCAAAATACAAACCATACATCACGGCTTAACCAAATGAGGGATAAGTATGAAATATTACAACCATCAAAAAAGGAAAAGGCATAATCCTGGGCTGCCCCACACTGTCTCCTCAAAGACATGTTACTTCAGATCTTAAAGAAGTGCTTGTTTATTTAATAATTTGCCCAATTTCCAACAATAGAATATCTGATGGAAAAGACTTGCATGGGACCTACAAGCAGACCTGCTATGTGATAGACATTGTAAACGGAGACTTGAGGGGTTTTAACTTTAATATAAACAATACAAGCTTAGCCAAAGGGAACAAAAAAAAAAATGGAACTAAGGAAATACTTAGATCAATATCAATACTCAGAAAGTTCTCAGGTGTTAAACTTAGAGCCTGTCTCAGAGTCCTGTTGTGAAGTTTTAGCTTCTAAGAAACTGCAAAATTAAAACCAAGCAACTAATGGTATAAAATAATGAAACATTTATATTACATACACCAAAGAAGATACACATGCTAACAAGAATGACAAATTCTTAATTCATTTTATGGGTCAATTCCTTTTTGGTCGTAAGTAAAATCATATATTAAACTTTACTGCTTTGGGGAGGAAGGAAAACACATAAATTATTTCTTCATTACAGTTTAAAAAGGAAAATTATTTAAGGACTATTTGTATTCAAGCTAAATAGATGGAATAATGATATTACAGGCTTTTTATTCAAATGCAAAGAATTTACATTTACCTACCACCTCATTAAAGTCAGATGACAGAACAGCACCATTTTCCTTACATGATTTTCTTTTTTCCCCAATTAAAATGTTTCTTCTGAATGCTTAGAAGAATTCTGAGGTTTACAGTAAAGTATATTTTAAAGCCCACACTGGCTCTCTTTCAGGTCTAATGTTGGTTACTGTCTAAAGCCTCCAGAGGCCAAGTGGATGTTGCAGGCTTTTGCTAAACAGCCTTGTGTTTCCAAGGTGGGAAGGGATATGACTCCCGGCACACACAGCTGTGATGAGCAGCTCTGAAGAAAATCACATCTCACTAACATCATATTTTTGTCAGCTTGGCTCATTTTGCTGCAGGTCCATGACTCTGTTAATGTGCACAGAATAGCTGCTCCCATGGTCAAATTCTGTTCCTGTCCCAAAGCTCTCCCGGTTTGATGCAGCCACTGTTTGCCTCCCGTTCCGTAATGACACCAAAGGCTGAACTGTTCCCTGAACCGCAGTGTGTCCTTCCCAAAAAAAAAGGCCTCTCCAAACCCTTTCACAAGCAGGGACAGGGTACACAGCACCGTGCCTAGGGCAGGATCAGGCCCTGGCTTTGCCAGAGCCCCCTGTGCCAATAAGAGCGTGTGGCTGCATCTTAGGGGATGCTGAGCCCGTGTGCGCAGGGCAGCCACAGGGTCCAGTGCCACGCCAAGGGCACAGTGGCTCTGCCACTGGTTGCTCCTGCCACAGGAATGAGACACTGCAGCCTCTGCTGAGCTCACTCAGAAAAGGGTCTGGCTTTCATGGGCAAAATGTTTCTGCTGGCCACCAAGGGACAGCAAGGCAGTGCCTGCCAGGTGAGGTTTTAAGCAGTTCACCTTTTAGATTGCTTTTGGTTTTTAAGAGCCTAGAAAGAATTTACATAAATGCATCTAAGCCTTGGACCAGTAAAAATGAATAGTGCCACTGTTAGAAAACAATGTTTGGTTTTCAGAGAACAGTTCTTTAGGGAAAACATCACAGTTTGCATTTATCACACTCCCACTTTTATCCGGTCGGCCAAAACAAAGTTACAGTAGCTTTTCTTGTGCATATCAATTTTCATGCACATTAGGCCGGATTTCTCAATATTTCTTTAGGTGATGACTATGTGCTTTTACATTTTTTTATTAATTGCTCTGAATATACAATATCTCAATGTTTCTGTATATTAAATCTAGAAGTATTACAGAAGAGGAGAAGTATAGCAGAGGAATTGATCAAAAGTTAATCCAATTAGTCTTTAAGAGAGAAAAAAAGTTCTCAATGAAAGTGAGATCCTTATGAATATTTTATTCATGGGATAAAAATGAACATGCAGCAAATCATACTGTGAAATATTACTGCAAAGCAGATAGGCACAGCAGAAACTAATTAACTAATTAATCACAATTAGGTTGCACTTTCATTTATATTACAAGGGAAGGTAAGCCAAAGGCAAACTTCAAAGCACCAAAAATTTCCTAACTGCTTTCAGCAGAAGCTCGGAATAAGCAGAATGACTGCTGCCCTTTTAGCCTCCATAAGCATTTTTAACTACACTCATCACTGTGATTTTTGTAAATCTGTTTTCTACCGTACATAACAGAACATCTACTTTCCCTTGGGGCTCTGTCAGCTGAACTTTACATTGTTCTGATAGAAATGCTAAAGCAGCATAAAAGGCAGCACCCTATTTGTCATGCCAGCATCACATCTGTCACGTGTTTGATTGGCTCCATCAATTAAGTCCAAACAGAATTCCACGGATTTCTAAAGAAGTCAGACCGATTCTGAAGTGATGCAACAAAGTTAATCAAATGTCTGGACAAAGTGATTCATGTAAACATCAATGTTTGTGATTTGCACATCAGACTCATTCATGTGAACTCCTGCATGCAGGATCTGAACATCAGATAAGAGCTTATCAGAATATTCTGCATATTTTCCACAACAGCTACAACAAGCACGGCTCATGTAAGTGAAGACAGACAAACAGGCTCCAGTGACCTCTGTACAAACTGTGCTTTACTGTTCTCAGCACCCAGTGCCTGTGTGGGCTCTGTAAAAACAACCATTTATCAATCATTAGTAAGAAACTGGCTCTCTGACAAACTAATTACTCCTCAGGCTTCCACCCATTAGCACAGGAGGAAGCAGATTATACATTTATTTTTGTGGTGGGATGACCTTGGCTGGGCACCAGGTACCTGCCAAAGCCATTCTATCACTCCCCTCTACAGCTGGTCAGGGAGAGAAAATAAAATTCAAGCCTCATGGGTTGAGAGAAGGACAGGGATCAGAGATCACTCACCCACTGTCATCCTGAACAAAACAGACTCAGCTTACAGAAAAATTAATTACTTAACCACCAAATTAGAGTAGGGTAATGAGAAATAAAACTGAATACCTTCCCAAAACCTTGCCATGCAAACCCAGTGTAATTTTACATATCAGGGCTCCTGAAGTAACAAAGCTGCTACAGAAGTTGGTTTTGCTTCCTGAAGCAGGCAAGACTTTAAAAACAGCATGTTACCTATGAAGGACACTTAAGAAATCTCTACAAAAAAATCTGTTCAGAATTTAAAAAGTTATTTGCTGTATGGCATGTGACTGGATACACTGCAGTTAGTAAGCACTAGCATCTATTTCCATGCCATTAATGTGGCTGTAGTCCCACGAATTTGTACAAATCCTAAGCATGGCTTTCCAAAATACCATGGGATGGACACAGTGTGGGCAGCAGGTGGCTACTGGTAGTAGACTCCAGGTGTAACTTCACAGATGTTTTTGTACTGGGAGGCTTTAGGTTTAGAGTCCAGATTTACAGAGGTCTCATACTCCTTTGCACATTTCTTCCCCCAGAATTACTCTGGAGGGGTTTTTTTGCCCTGGGAAGTATTTGTCCAGCCTCATGTTGGCCTGGAAAAACAACACCCTTTAAGAGTATCTAAGGAAGCATCCCCACCCACAGGTCTGTGAAAGGATGGCCAAGGACTCAAATGGCAGCATCAAATACTTAAACCTGTCAAACTCTTTATCAGCATCCCAGAACAGAACGTGCTAAAGGTTATTTTCAAGTCTGAAATATACATATGGCTGCAGTGGGGGGTCTTATAAGAAATCTAGTTTATTGGTAGGACATTTTGATGACTAAGGGGTAAAAACCCCCTGTTGCTGATGGAGTGGGGAGTGGCACATGAGAAGCAAGAGATGGACAAATCAAAACTCATTCATGTCAGTAAGATGCCTCAAGCCCCTGGTAAATGAAAATTCTTCTTCTAAATCTTACCATCTAATAATAACCAAGCTTGGATCAGCATTAATATTATACTAGACCCCCTAGAATGTAAATTTAAAATCTTTTATTCAGACATTATAAATGGAATAAGATGTAATCAGTAATTATGCAAGTTCATCCAGGAGGGAGCTAGAAAATGCTATTTCCTTCACCAAGCAGTGAAAATTAAAAGCCACAGGAGTGTCAGGAACAAGATGTCTCAGACTTGCCAGCAATTAACAGAAAGATATGTTTATCTCCAGCGGATGTGACAAATTTTGAAGTCATTTCAGCCTTACTGTAACTCTGCTGAGGGCTGATTTTTCCCTTCAAACTCTAAACTCAAACCAGTTTTATAATTCTTATATATGCTATCTGATAAAGAACTATGTCAATATTTCTGCTTTTACTGGAAACCTGGTCCCTGCAGTCAGAATCTGTTCCACAAGAGTTTCCTACCCAGCCAACGTGATGGTCTGGTTGATAAGTCACCAAGTCACAGCTTTCACCAGTGTTTCTAATAGGAAACAGCATTATGTTATATTTTCCAGGAAAAGTACCATCTGTTCCTCCTGTCAGTCTCTGCAACTGGCACCAAAAGATCTGTGGGGAATGTTTCCGTGCTGCCAAATTTCAGCAGAGTTCCCTGCCACAAGCCCTGAGCACGGGTGAAGCTGACAAACAGTGGGAGAAGATAAGAGCTGCTGTTTCCACCCTGCCAGCTCGCCGGGCCAACTCATTTACAGAGTAATTCCAGCACAGTCCATGCACCTTTGACACTCTCTTCCTGGACTAAATTCAGTCAGCAAAGCCCAGAATTGGTATCATTTGCATTAATTTGGATTGGCGAGAATCTGTCCTCTTTACTGGGGCGATGCTGATTTACACGAACCAGAAGTACAAACATTCCTTACCTGGAACCTGTGCAATTCCAAAATGCTGGAAATGCAGAGATCCTGGCACTTGCTATCTTGTAAGAAGAGGTGCAAATGACCTGTCTGCATTTATTAAAAGACAGTACCTAAACAAAGAATTTTACCATAAAACTGTCTTTTATATTATCTCAAATATTAAAAAGGCCTCAGCAGAAGTTTCTAGTATCTAATGACCTTTAGATAAAAATGGGAACACATAAGTTTCGTAAATGTTTTTTCCCCAAAACTAGTCTTAACTGACCTGCTGCTCTACAGTTTAAGTGTCTGTAGATACTGGGGGCAAAACTCCTTATATTGAAACATGGATGATTTTAAGTTAAGAAAGATTAATTAACGAAATTTATCTAGTCTATTAGCTTCCTGAAGTCAGAACAAATGAACTAAATACTGTCATTAAAAACAGTGAGATAAAGTGTCTACTAAGTCCCAGCTGCTCTGAACATCAACATCACAACAGTAAAGATGCTAAAGGTGTCTGTAACCTTTCTTAGATCCACTGAGTTGCAGTATTTCATACAAAAAGAATCTGCAACTTACATTCAGTTTTAAACTGAAGGAAATTATTTGCTTGTGTGCTCTCCCAGAAACTGACTTTTTCTGTATTTTTTAATTAATTCTTTTGGTTTCTGTGGCTCACCAGTTATAAGTACATTGAAAATTCTCACGAAGGTTAAATTTTTTTTTAAGTTTGTTTTCAGTGAAGCAATTAAAAGAATTAATATATATACATAACAACTTCCAGTCATCCTGACACTGAATTTTATTTAAGGTTGTTGCTACTTAGTTTTAAAGTAGAATGGCTGCATCAAATTCAGCTTCCAAGTGCTCTGAAAGCATGGAGCAGAAGTGCAGCAGTGCTAACTGGCTGTTCAGCACTCTGAACGGCGCCATCTACTCTGCTGATGCTTAAAAACTGTCACTTCTTGTATTCCAACTGGTCAGCTTTATAAAATCCAGAACCCAAAGCACCATACGTAAGCTGATTTTCTAATACTGCATTCATTCTAATTATTCCTGTTATTTAATACGCTGTAAGTTCCTGGAAGTGAATATGAATACTAGGAAAATTACTGGAGTTTTGTTTTGCACATAACTTAATTTTTTTTAAAAAGTATTATCTAGTGGATATTTGGGCATCTCCAAACTCTATCTCATTTCAGGACCCCTGGCAGCTAAGGATGAATACAGGTAACCACTTTGTAAATTCATTTTGCCTGAGGGAATCCCCACCTTTAGAACTGCACAAAAGCAAGGTATTTCACTTTCTGCAGTGATGAAGTCTTTAAGTATTAAAAGCTGCACTGTTCACTCTAGAGTGAATTCTTTCTCGCTGCACAGAAACGTTAAAAAAGAAACAATATCATGTTTTCCACATAGAAGCTCTTAGAGAATTCAGTGATAAAGCTAAGTCAGGAAGAGGTGGAGCAGCCCATCAGTGCCACTCATCCGATGCTGGGACAGGGAGAACTTAACAAAACATGAGTGAGTTTATGGAGTTAACCCGTGCAGAGCCCCTGGTGCAGCTGTTCCCCAGCAGCTGCCAGGAGGGCACAGCCACTGGCAACCCAGCTCCCCCAGAGGCTCCACTGCAAAGAAATGAACAGCACAAAAAGGAGGGTTTATCTGGAGTGGCAGATGTGCCTGGCAGATAGCATCTGTGTCTGAACAAGGGACTCCTTCCACACAAATCTTCAGGGGCTGCAGTGCTGGGCTGTCTCCTCTCCACAGCACTTTTACCCCACAGGGCTTGGTTATAACAGCCTTCCAGAGCACCATGACACTGCCACTCTCCAGCAGATCTAAAGGGCTCTTAAACACACTATTTAGCAGTTTTGCTTATGGTTTCCAGGGTAGTTGATCTTTTTTGTCTTTCTTTATTAGAGTGTATTATCTGTTCTCATAAGCTTTAAGGCTGCTTAGAAATTGAGGGGGGCAGCAGGGGGGGAAGAGAACCTAAGCAAATACAATTACTCATTTCTGATGGATACACACGTTGTTCTGAGCAACCTTCTATGAACTCTGAAACAGAAGAAAGTTCTGCAGTTCTAACCTATTACAGAGTATGTGCATCCTAAAAAAACAGTTGCCATACCTTAAAATCAAGTTTTCCTCTTTCTTCCAAACCAAATGCCCATCTGAACTCATTTGTTGATGCTTAGTGACCAGCAGCAGCAATTTGCAGACTTACTTTTGACATGGCCTTACATGAACTCAGATTCCCAAAGAGCTGAACAATCTAAACAGAAACCAAATGTGCAGCTGACATTGTTAATATTAATAGTTTTACATATTATTTATATATTTAATAATAACAACAATGATAAATAACAACAACAAAAGGTCAAAACGGGAAAAAAGCATCTACTTAGCAGGTTGCCAAGAGGCCATGGGCAGTAAGCAGATTATCAGGGCACAGGTGGGATCTGAATCACCAGGTAGCTGCTATACAGATGATCTACCACAAAGACAGTGCTTACAGAACGAAAGGATAAACAAATGAGACAGAGGTTGCCAATATCTGTGGAACAGTAACAAAGTTCACCCAGCAAGTGAGAAGGGTGCCCACAAGAAGGAGTTCTGAAGACAATACATGTTCAGAATTTCTGGAAAAGCAGAGTGAGCAACCTCAAAGGGCGGCCAAAGCAAAATGCAAAGACCAATTTCAGGAACACGGGTATCTCTGTACTCGTGCCACGTGCAACGGAAATGCGCCCTCACAGTTCTTGAGAATGTCATTTTTATTGCTGATTTCAAAATACCAAAGTTCAGCCTGAGGTGTCCCACAGGAAAGTCACAAAGTAGAAGTGAAAGTGTGTCATGCGTGGAAGCCCTGTCGTAAGCTGCATACGATACTGTGTGTGTGTCATATGAGCAAATAACGATGGGAGGTGCAACGTCCATGGTAAGGGGTTCATCAGGGAGAGATAAAGAGGAAAACACTGGCCAGGCAGATGTGAAACTAAAGGGGTATTTTAAGAAACAAGGAAATGTACATAAGAATTTAGGCATGGATAGAAGGAATGTTAAAGGAAAAACACTGGTGCAAGGCAAGGCAATTACTGATAGAGCTGGAAATGGGTTCACAGCACTCAAATTGTGCAGAATCAAGCCAGGAGTAGGCAAGAGTTGGGTTATGTAAGTCAAAGATCTTGGGTTTATTGTTTTAATTATTTATTATTGTTATGCTGCTACTAAAGCAAGATATACAGCAAAGGGAAAGGGTTTAGAAAACCAAAACCTGAGCCTAATGAAGGGTGAAATGAGTGGGACCAGAAGGTTGGGTGATTGCTCTTCCATGAGTTCACTTGCCACGAGTGGCAAACTCCTTGCTCCCTCTCTTTCAACTGACCTACTCTTGCTTTTTGATTTGTACTTCTTAAAATAGCCAACACAGGCTTATTATATTCCATGCTACTTTGTATCACGTATTCTTGTTGTTTGATCATGCCTTCTCTCACCTTACATTGCACTGAATTAACCACATTACAAATGGAACCAGTATCAATTACGAACTTCCCACTTGCCAAACTGGTCAATGGTTGCACCACAAAGACATAAATGATAGGGTTGGAAGGGGCCTGTTTTTCAGCCCAGCCCCCAGTATCAAGCAGGATTTTCTTCTCCAGTCATGTTATAAGCATTTTATCTGAGCTGTATCATTGTTTTACAAACAGCAGCAACTCAGCAACTGCATGAGGAAACTACACTGTGAAACCTACTTGCCTGCACTGCTGCAATTTTTTTCCCCCTCACATCTAACCTGGGCTATTTCGTTTTTCTTTTCTGTATATCCAGCCAACAAGTCACTTGTTAATCCCTATGGTATGTATATAAGCTAGTAAGCCTGAAGAAATGTCATGTTACCCAGACTGAGAGGTAACAGCAGTGTGACACTTCACTCTCCAGCACTTCAGAATTCAATCTCTTCCCCTTAATGTACAACAAACTGTAGGTTTGTTATTTTCCAGAAATATTGATCATCCACTATTTAAAGTTTTAAGACTCAATCCATAAGTAATATTCAGCATGACACTTCCAAAAAGCACCTACCAAACCCTGACGAGGTGCTGACAATCTACTAAATCATGGTTTATATATGCACAACAGCACTTCTGGCCATGATTTTTAGTTTGCTCAGCCTAGATCTGAAGCAAATCTGTGCTGCCCAGCAAAGCTCTGTGCAGGGCCCAGCCTCCCCCAAGGCAGCACCGGGTCTCAGTCTGTAGGAATGAAGAGATCCTGTGGGAACTCAAGAAGACGTGACAAAGGTGCAAGTGCTTGGCATGTTTAGAGACTTACCTTGTTGGCAACGGCTTTATTAGCTATGTACTTTATTAGCTGTTAGTTTATAATGATACCAACAGCTTGTGAAAACACATTCAGAGGTGAGATAAACCAGGTAAGAGCTACGTCACATAGAGATGATAATAGAGCAAGTAGACAAACCATTTATTGTATAAACAAAAAAATCTGCAGAGCAAAGAGACATTGCTGCAGCTGGATAAAGGGTTGGTTTTTTAAGTCAAATAAAATAATCCGAGCGTAGAATGGTCATGCTTCACACTCTTACCCAACCTGCTCTGCAACTTGGTGCTGCATTATGAATGAAAATGTCTGAAAAAGCCTGACTGCAGCTATGGACTCTGTAATACAACTGAGCAGAATTGTCATTTTTTTCTCATTATTTAAACTTCATTTTACACATCTTTTCTAAAATAATCTTTGCCACCAATTGCTCTCAACTTTTTGTGCTGTGTTGCAGTAAGTTTTTTCTTAAGTGCTTCATGCACATTGTTATCTAAATAAAACCACCTTCAGCTTTAATGGAGTGTAAGGAAATTGGCTTTTGGCCAAGTATGAGCACTCTAAAAGTGCTTCTACATGAATACCTTTCCTACTTTGCTGATTCCCTGGTGAACTTAGGATGATTAAAGTCCTTCTAATGTTTTGAAGCACCAAAAACTTGGTGCTACAGTTTGTAACATGAAGTTATCCGCAGCACACAGACAATTCTGTCTGTGGACTATGTATCAAACAGGAACAGGGGTATTTTCTGCCATTTGGGAGCTGCGGTGGTTTTACAATATTAGTAATGAATATTCAAATACAAACTGCAGTCAGAGTAACTCAACACAAACTGGATGACCATTTTTAGACTTCACAGAATATTCTGAGTTGGAAGGGACCCACAAGGATCTAGTCCAAGTCTTAAGTGAATGGCCCATACAGAGATCAAACCCACGACTTTGGTGTTATCATCATCATGCTCTAAACAACTGAGCTAATCTCAGGTTTCGTGTTTTTCCGGTATTTATTCCATAAACACCTGCTTATTTTTTCAGTAAGGGATGCTACATTGGTGTTTATTTGCTATGGAATAAAGCCTTGGAATTTCTAAATATAACACAAATTATTTGGAAAAGGCAGCTCTCTGTTTTTGGTAATATCAGTTAAAAACATACTTCAAAGGTAGTAACTTTATTTAATTAGTCTGAGAAGTTTCCATATGAACAATGGAACAACCACAGTACAAAATTCAGTATGGCATGAACTACCAATCTGCAGTTCCAAAACTATTTCAAGAAGTGATCCATTTTAAAGTTGTGGAAAATATATACATTCACATCCATTAACTGCAAGTGACATGCAAATATCCATGAGATTAATCACCTTTTTTAAAAAGGAAGCAGAATAGAACTCATAACACCATCACAAAATGAGGGTTATGTCATAACACCTTTTCACAACACCAAAACAGTCTCCAAATTCAAAGTAAACGCTCAGAAACTTTTCTTCCTACGTGGTTTTACAAGCTGGCTCATGTCTGCCAGCACCACAAGCACCTGTGCACTTTGTTGTACGGGAATTTTTAAATACTGATTGTTCAGGATATATGGCCTATAAAAATGAAACCTCAAAGCTACACATTCTCACCCCGAGTTCAAAATAAAGCCCACGCTCTGGAACGAGGGCTGCTGACTGCACTTGCGGAGAATGGCACGGGCTGTGCATCATCCCTGGAGAACCCCAGCGCCGATGACAAAACCATAACAAACCCGCGTGCATTTTAAGCAGTAAATCCGAAAACCCAGGGACTACAAAGCGAGCCGGATCCAACAGCTCCGAGCACAGCCTCTCGCTTCTTGAAACTGGCTGTAAACACGGGAAGGGAGGGGCCAGGCGCCTGCCAAGCCAAGCAGAAACTTGTGAGTAACTTAGAGAGGCAAAACAAGTGCAGCGCAGGCAGCGGCTCCCAGCGCGGTGCCTGGCGCTGGCCGGGCCAGCACCATGTTCCCCGGGAGAGCCACGCCGGGGCCTGGCGGCCGGCTCCGTGCCTCGGGAGGGCGGCTCGGGGCAGGGCCACACGGGAATTAAAGGTGAGAGAGGCTGCGGAGCACGGCGGGGCCGTGGGAGCCGGCGGCGGGCGCGACGCGCGGTGCCGCTGCCTGCCCGGGCGGGGGCTGCGCGTCCAGCGCGGTGCCGGGCTGGGAACGGGAGGATCCGGGTAGCGCTGGGGCCGCCGCAGCCGGGGCACTGTAAACAAGAGGCTGCAGCCTCCACTTATGCAACAGAGGCAACCTGGGGCTGCAGAGCTGCCGGTGGCCGCGCAGGGAAGGGGGCAGCGGGGACTGAGCGAGCCGCGGTGCTGCGCGCAGGGCTCTGAGGAGTGACCCGGACTCTGCCGTGGTTGGGAGGGACAAAAGGCACGGCTGGGTGCGAAATGCTGAGCGGGGCCTGCGGAGCACAGCGCAGCGAGCAGGTTCAGTGCCTTCGCTGGTAAGTGAGCATTAAACACGGGGCATTTCGGCTGTAGCGGCAGAAATACCTCACCTCGGAACTTAAAAGTCAGCAAGAAAAATCTGAGAAAATGCTTTGATTTTGGATTTTATTTTTGCTCATTCCAGAGGTAAATACTGGCATTTCCCTAAGATTACTATTTAACACAGCAAATCGTCTGCCATTTCTATCATCAAAACGGAATTGTCGTGTTTAACTGCACTTACAGGACGTAAAGGAAAAAAAAGGGCAGTGACTAACACCACTTGTGAAACCAGACATCCCCCTGCTCTGTAAAATACAAAGCCTGGTAACAAAGACTGTTGATCTTCTGAGATACAGGCAAGTTATTCAGTGGCTGATGTAACTCAGTCTGGAGTAATCAAAGCTACATGCTTAAAGGATAAACCTACATAATGGAATTATGTGATTGTATCCATGCCTGTGCTTAGTCACCTTTGCACTCACGAGAAGGCGTATATTTGCAATACCTAGTTCCAGTCTGCTGCTTTGCTTGAATCGAGTCGTAACAGTTGAATGAGGTGTAGTTTTGGTTCCCTTCAACTGCGAAAAACAACAGCTTTACTTTTTCTTTCTTAAAAACTTAACAGATGCTGCCTGAAAACAACCTGGGTTGTTTTTGGTGCTCAAAAATAGAATGAGGATGGAAAGACAACATAGATATGATACAGTCCACTCATACACAACAATATAGCTGAAGAACTGATGTGAGAAAATGAACTGAAAAAGTCAAGTTTTCCCACAAAGGCGAAAACAAGCTCTGAAAACAACAGAACTTCTGGTGCTGTCACAGAAGCCACTTCTCTGAGGAAATCCAACATAGGACAGTGGAATAAAAATTTGCTTGCCTGGCTAAAATTACTGTATTTTTAGCCTGATTTCTGGCTCAGCTTATGGTACTTAGAAGAAAAATGCACACAAAACAACTGCAGTGGGAAATAAAACATGGAAGTTGACACGATTTTGGGACAAATTCTGTACTATGGCTGAAGAGTCAAAGAATTAGCACCAGGGAGATGCAGTCACGTACCCATATGCTTACAGACCCCACACAGTATAATTTAGCCATCTGTTTCATGGAGTGTAGCATGTTGTCTAGTAGCATTCATTTTCATTGCACAATGTTTACTGTGGATTGATTAAATCTTGCTCTCTCTCTGGAAAGAATCCAGGTATGTGTGCTTATACTTTGCTATAGGTGCTGAAAGGGAAGCACACAAAAACCACAGGAGTATGTGACAGACAGGGTACGTGACATGGGAAATCACCTGCTGCACCAGCTCTGCACTGTCCCTGACATGGGCTGCCATGAGTAACAGCCATGATTTTAAGGCTGTGCCTGTTTTGAGTTGTACTTCAGAGATTATTTCTTGTTTCTGCACTTTGGAAAGAGACTTTACACAATTGCTTTGAAGTTCACTTGGTTTCAGTTAAAACGCTCTCTCTTGACTGATGATAAAGCAAAGATGGCTGGGCCACAACTGCTGATAGTAGCATACTTTTTTAAAGAATTCGAGCTATTTTGAGAGGAAATGATAGCTGATTCTTGCCTTTTTGGAAACTCAGACTGCCCTGATATTAGGTTCCCTGGACTACAGAGGTCCATTGTTTTTTTGAAACTAAATGGTTATAAGGTTGGAAGTCTGAATACAAACTGACCTATTTAAAAAAAAAACAAAACCAAACTCCCCCTCCTTATACCTCATTTCCCAGTATCCTCTAGTCTTTGTCAATTTTATCAGTGATCCAGTACACATCCACCATACTGCCTTGGATGTGCCTCTTAAGAAACTCTTTTTTCAAGGTAAAGCTTATTTAACATCTTAAGAGATCTCTATTTTCCATCATATTGTGAAGATTTGTGCTTCAGCTTATATCCTTCCACTCTTCAGTAGTTACCCTTATGTATTATTAGCTATATACAAGGTACTGTTTGACAGGGTTTTTTTAAATTGTATTACTGTTCATACTATTCATTACAACTAACTTCTGTTGAGTGTCCTGTATCAACTAATTTACCACTAGTTTCATTTAAATTACAACTTCATAACATGTATTAGTCTCATGAAATTTTGAATCACAGTTGACTTTCTTCTAGACTAACAACATCAGTTATGTGACGTGTAATCTTTAAATTCAAAATGTTTTCTTCACAGTACTCTGCATTTCATTTAGAATGTAATATTTTAACAACACTTTCACTGTTTCTTGCTCTACAGAAAAGCTGGTAACCAGCAAAGAAGACACAAAAGCTAAAATCACTATGTGGAGCTGTGAAGCCTTAATCAACAGTACTGAGAACAGTGAGGACCAGCATCTCTGCCATGACTTCGACCTTGTGCTTTCCATCTTTTCCCTACTCTACCTCATTATATGTTTCCCAATTGGCCTTTGTTACAATGGCCTGCTGGTCCTAGTTAACCTCTACAACAAAGCTACTATGACTATGCCAGATGTTTACTTTGTCAACATTGCCGTTGCCGGTCTCATCATCAACACTCTGGCACCAATGTACCTGCTAGGTCTTGCCAATACAAAATGGGCCATCTGGAATTCCAACAATGAAGTTTATATTACCTTTCTTATTTTATTCAACGTCTCATCATTAGTTACCATGTACTCTACCACACTGCTCAGTCTGGACTACTACATTGAGCGTGCTCTGCCCAGGACTTACATGTCCAGTGTGTACAACACCAAACATGTCTGTGGGTTCATCTGGGGCGGTGCCATGCTCACAAGCTTCTCATCTCTCCTGTTCTACGTCTGCAACCACGTGTCCACCAAAATAATTGAGTGTTCCAAGATGCAGAACCAGGAAGCAGCAGATGCCATCATGGTGTTCATCGGGTACGTTGTACCCGCCATCGCTGTTCTCTACGCGCTGACGCTGATCCTGCGGATACGCAAGGAGGCCACGCCACTGGATCAGGACACTGGGCGCTTGGATCCATCAGTGCACAGACTGCTGATTGCCACAGTCTGTACCCAGTTCACCCTGTGGACACCCTATTACGTTATTCTCTTGGTAAGCACGTTTACTAACCTACGAGGAAGAATTCCAGATGTAAATTCCATTCAAATATTACACTTCGCCACGATTTTGTCAAAATTCCTGGCTTTCTCCAGCAGCTTTGTCATGCCTCTGCTCTACAGATACATTAACAAAAACTTCCCCAACAAATTACGACGGTTGCTTAAAAAGATACACTGTGGGAATCAAGGGTGTTCTCACGAGCGCACAGTGGTACAGCAGGTCATGACATAGGTGTGACACAACCCCTGGTGCTCTGTGACTGCCGCGCTGGGTGCTCAGTGCTGGGACTGTGACACTGCTGTGCTGGCACTCAGACATTAGAGAGTCCCAACCAAGAGGCTGGAAGGAGCTTCCATTGCAGTTGAATGCAAGAGTCTTAATTTTCCAGTAGGTGTTTGCTGAAGTGGTGTGAGGCTCTGGCCTGTGTGCTGCACTACCTGTGACATCTGATACCTTAGTGCACTGAACTGGTGACAAAGGATAAACTCTGTTTTCATGGCTCTGATCTTCCTGTCTGAAGAAATCAACTAAGCAGTTTACTGAAGTCTTGACTGAAGACACAGCACCTTGTATCTTGTATAGGAAAAGGTATTACCTTGTTTTCTGTACAAAGTGATAGTGCTATCCTTGATGAAGTAAATAGAATTTTTCAATGAAGATTATATAGATGATCTTTACTGAAGATCATATTATCCAATTATACATGTCCAAATAGTAAATGTTAATTATAAATTAAATTATTTAATTTCTTTCTCCATCACTGAATCCCCTCTAAAAGAAGCCTAATTTACTATTTTCAGAAATTATTTTCTCACACAAACTAACCTGTTTTAATGTTTATGGTAAAGTGATTTTTCTTTTAGCTACAACAAATAACAAAAATGTGTTTTAATTTTCCAGTGCTTTGTTTGTATCCTAAAACATTTCAGGAATTCAGAAATATTTATTAACTAATTCTGAGGGAACTTAGAGATGTTCGTTCCACATATTAAAATGAAGGACACAGTCATTTACAAAGTTAAATCAGAATTTAACTAGTAAAGATTGTCTGGCTAAGTGTTATGGTCCACATATGTTCATGTAACAAGAGTAATTATCTTAAAAAATAAATATGTTTATGATTAACATTTTGTATTTTCAAGGGATATGTTTGCAACAAATAAATTAAACTCTCTTTAATCTAGGACATCACTGGAGTTTTGGAAATCATATAAAATTCCCCAATACAGGAATCCCAGTCAGCAACAGCTCTTTGCTGACCTCTCAAAAAAGCCTTCCATTGGGATTCTCGGATACACAGTAAAGTCTAGTTTCACACTAGGGATGAAGAAATCCAATCCAGATCACCAAATTTTACTGATTATATGAAATACGTAAGAAACGCAGACATGCTGCAGGAAGCACATAAAGAGTTACAACAACAAAACTACAAAGCACTGACCCAAAAACTACCTGTTCTTGTGCTGCTGTTGCATTAATGACAGGAGGGGGGGGTACAAGTGAAACTGATACTCTCCCACTGGTGTGGGGCCACAAGACATTGCTGTCACTTGATACATGCTACAGCATCATTTTGTTGTTTAATCTGTCACAGCACAACTCAAATCCCATGTGACTTCATTAAAAAAATGTGACTTTTCAAGCTTCACGTATGGAGCAAGACCAGAACTGAACATTTCCCATTGCTCAGAGCACAGTCTTGTCTGGTAACTGGTCCTAGTCTGTCAGCAGAGGTACACACTGAAGTTTTACATGAAAAGCATGTGAGGAACAGACCTTTCAGACCTTTTCCCTTCAAGCAATTTCTTCCCATAGTCTTCTTTGCTTATCCTCTTTATCTACAAGCATCTCTAAGTTACCAACATCCTGGTGGAAGACTTTCCATTAATCTTTACTTTTTTAATAGCTTTTCAGATTTTATTGAATTTTTTTAACCCTTAAAGCCTACAGAGTAAATAACCTGTTTCTGTGGTGTTTTCAGTTTTAGCCTGTTGATGAAAGCCATGTTAAGGAATGAAGCTGTTCCTTATCACTGTGTCCCAGCTCACACACTCATTTATAGTGATTCTATGCTGACATACATGATACTGGCTGCTTTCTAGGTTTTGCCCCCCTTGTGAGATTTTCTATAAATTTCTATACATCTTGAGCATTCAGGCTCACTTCCACACAGAAGCGTTTAAGAACAAAATCTTTCCTTACAGCTGTCAAGCAAACAGACTCCTCCTTCCCATCTGAGGAAAATGAGGTTTCTTAATGCACCACATTAAATCTCTCATATAAAATCTGTTAAAGAAATTCTCTGCCATTATGCAGGAAGGGAGGAACTGGCTTATCTGGTGTGAATAGAGGCTTTCAGAACTGGGACGCTGCCAGAACGGTGTGGCTGAGCAGGCAGCATTAAGTGCAATTTCAACTTCCATGTTGCTTCCTCACTTCCATCTCCTCCTTCTCTTAAGGCATCTTATTTTCTGTCTCTAACAGACTGTTGCCTTTATTTCTGTTCTTTTCTCTCTGTGTTAAACTCCCTGTTTCAGATCATGGCTCTTCTATAATTTCTCTTTATTGTTTTCACTTCTCTGCACAATTTATTTAACTTTCCTTTCTCTCCCATCCCTGCTTGGTCTTGCACACCTGGTACCATTCAATACTCATGTTTACTTCTTCACACTGACTCCTTTACGATGATCCAAATCTTATTCAGTGATTGGACATGACAAACAAATTTATGTACTAAAATGGAAGCTGCTATTTAAGAGGTGTAGAAAGACAGATTTTTATGTAATTTACCCGTGGGGTATCAAATCTGGTTTTTTCCTAATCTTTTTTACTGCAACGGGTATTTGTCTGTATCCTTGATAAACACTGAATGTCATGGCAATCATACATACAACAACTTGGATAATTTAATGAACAAGACTGGTATCCACTCAACCTCCTTTAAAAGTTAATTTGATGTATTAGTTGCCTCAAAGAAACTGTGCCATGGATCTGCCTGGCTGCTGTTCTCTTGAGCAAATTCTGAACTTAATTGCAGCACTCTCACCTGGTATCTCTTAAAAAGCAGCATCCTAAAAAGAGAGAGCTTTGCAATATTTATATAAAGAACAGTAGGGGGGCAAGTGCAGTAAAATACTTAAGGAAATACAAGGTATCATAAATTAGGAAGAACTTTTATGGACAAATCTTTACAAAGTTCTCAAGAATGGGACCTTTCCATTTCAAACACCTGAAGGTTTCCGGTGACTGTATATAGGGGCTTATCTATTACACATTTAAATAGATATGAATAAAATACTGTATATATGCAAGATAAAAATCAGCCTACTGATGTAAAAAGAATCTGCAAAGAGTTTATTAAATTATTTCTTAAACTGTATCATTTAAATGTAAACCTCTGAACAGGAAGGTGTACTGTATGTTTCTGTATGTATATAATGTGTACTAGAAAGTAAGCACTAGTTAAGTGCCATTATTAACAGTGTTATTTTCTCACAGAATTAAACTTAATATTTGAGTTGACCTATGGCTTATAGCCCTCTTGCTGAAGTGCTGATTAAGTCAAATCAATGAACTAACAAAAATGTCATGCTCTGCTTCTGTGTGAGTTACTAACACAGCTAGCTCAAGACAGGTCCTTGTTGACCAACTTCATAGAGGTCCTAGTTTCAAAAGTTTACATTTCAGAATCAAATTTTGTTGGGCTCTGAAGATGTAATTTCAGTTAATTAAAGAAAGTGATCAGCCACTAGAAAATTCCTGGTTCTATTGCGATGAAGAGATATGGACTCCAATATCATGTCAAGATACTACAGAAATGGACTTTCTGGAAAGCTTCATAAAGGAAGCATTGGCTCATAATACACTCTAAATAAAAAGTGTTCAGGTATATGTGGTCAATAAAATGTGTGATTTTTTTTTTTTTGCTTTTGCTTTCTTGATAAAAACCTGTTGCAGACAAGCTTAAACCTGTGTGGCTTCACTGAATCAAAACATAACAGATTGCATGATTTGGATGTCAAATTTCCAGGACATAATTTGACATTATTAAAATCTCATTATTTATCAGCATGAAGTTGGCTGGGAATAAAAGCTAAAAGGCACATACCTCCCCTGATTTTTTTCAGCATAAAGTATCCTGCAGTTAATGAGACAGAGTTAACAGTGCACCTGGAGATCAGTGCAAACATTGGCCACATCCTGACAACTTCCTTTCCTTTGTGCTGCCACAATCAGTTTCCTGCAGAAATTCTCTTGGTTCTCAGAACAACATAAAATAACCCACACCTCTGGCATCCCAAAGAAAACACAGCTTTTAAGAATCTAAGGTACCTTATACCATATTCATTGCAGTAACCGCTGCACATAACCAAAAGATTACTCCCTGTGGATCAATTCGTTTACCCTACATATATGAAAATATTTTCTTGGCTGTACTTTCAAAATTATTCATTTGTTCCCTTTCAATGTTCTATGAACTGTAGAAAGACAGCAACTAACAGCAAACTCTATTTAAAATAGTTATTGCTAAACCCTTTTAAGAAACTCTCAGTCCAAGGCACGCCCGAGTTTTAAGTCTCAGTCAGAAATAAATGAAAATGGCAACTATCAAAGTGGAAGTTGCAATATTACACCATTTAATCAAAGCCAAGTATCTGACAGGATGCCCTTACTTTCACACAGTGTTTTAAAGGGTGTGTTCTGCTACTTTAATAGGAGAGCCAGCATCTCTGAACAACTACAGAGCAGGGATTTTCTGATCCTTCATTCCACAGAGCTTTTGGATACATCCAACAAAAAGGCTGTTTCTCAGCTGGATTAGTAAACCCCCTCATATACAACACAGATTGAAGGATTTTCAGTGAGAACAGAGTTAGTTACTAGGCACCAAGTTCACAAGCCCACAGGTTTTTGAAGGGTGAACAACTACATAAATGCAAGGAAAAAGGGTTGATTAGGTACAACGAAGTCAAGATGTTTACACCAGTACAAACCAGGCTGACACAGCACCTGAATCTGCCATTATCTGTCAATACAGAGACTTCAGAAGTCAACCACATTTTGGAACAGTCACAGAAAATACTCATCCAACTACTGCATAACAGGAGAATAGGCCCCAAGGTTGCAAAGAAAATTCGACACTGCTACCACAAGCCTCAGAAGGAAGTTACACCATTTTTTTTCCTTGTTTAAAACTAAGACTGAATTAAATTTTTTTTTGTGCTGTGGGTATGTGCACAGGTAATGCCCTATTTATCACTGCTTAATAAAAATGAAAGCAGCCCAGTGTCTAGGCTGGAGACCTCGTGAGCTTCACTGCAGCAGCATGGGACTGGTAAGAAAAGCAGAACCCGCCCAAGTGCCACTCTCAGTTCCACTGTTTGCTGGGGACTCGGAGAGGAATTGATTCTTGCCTAAGTTTCTGCAGCTGTGAAGTGCTCAACACACTGATAGATCTGAAACATCTGCTCCTAGATTAATTTATGTTGTTTCTTAATAAGCAAAAACCTTGGGTATTTCTTGAGTATCTCGTGCAATACCTTTTCCAAGTGAAAGCAATCTAATGGTACAAACCCAGCTGTGCAGACTGCCATGGCAACAAATCTGAAGTGTGAAATGTTTCCTCTGATGAATTTCCTTTAGTTTTCCATTATATATCAAAACACTTTGACATATGCTGACTACATGCTTTTTCCATCAGGAGAGCAGATCTATTATCTCCTTTGTCATCCTGCTTTCTTCCCACCAAGTCTTTCCCTTACCTTGAAAATCCATGTGATTTCCTTATATTCCTTCCTTCTAAAGAACTGGCACCTTCAATTACATCCGCAAGAATTGTCAAAAATATTCACAGTCTGCAGCAGGCAGAATTTCCGTACAATTACAAATCATGACAGTAAAACACTTTAAAGCACCAGATTCTCATTAGAGTGCTTATTAATTAAGTATAAAAATACATTTAAAAAAAAACCCCTTTCTATCAAAAGTTCTTTAAAGCAAGATTTATAACCAGAAGTGAATCCATTTAATCTAGTTTAAAAAGTACTTGCACGCTTTTCCGCCTCTTCTTAAATACATTATCCCAGAGGTGCTGCCAGTGGCACTGATGGGCTCAGCCTTGGCCAGTGGCAGGTCCATCTTGGGGTCAGCTGGAATTGGATCTGTTGGACATGGAGAAGTTTCTGGCAGCTTCCCACAGAAGCCACCCCTGTACCTTCTTCCCTGCCTCTGCTATCCAAACCTTGCCATGCAAACCCGGTACAATTACTAATTACAAAGTGAATTGAAAAGCCTAATTTTAGTCCCCCAAAATCTGTAAACTTAAGCTAGAATTTATCTTGAAGTCGGTAGAATTTCTGCACTGTTTCTTATGTCCAAAACCTTTAAAAGATCATTTTGAAACGAATTCTGGTATTGGTTTATCAAAGCTGTTTTAGAAACTCCATCTGGTGGTCACTGGCAGAATGCTCTTGCAGTTCCCAAAAGCAGTAAGATCAGTAAAATTAGTTAGATTTAAATTCATCTTTAGGCTAAAAAAACACAACAACTCAGTCCCAGTTTCTGTTAAACACAGATTTGTACAGCTGGTGCTGTCTGCAAGCAGTGAGGGTATAACTACAAGTATTTAGAGGAAACAACATTAACCTCAACTTGTACAGCCAACTGCTGCTGTGAGGGAGAGGCAGGTAAGAGACAATTCTGTTGCAAGAAACAAATCTCAACAATGGTTAATTTTAGTTTTGAACCTAAGAGAAGGATACTTAACCAGGCTACTAGGTCTGACTATTCACAAGGAAGAAATATTTATTAAAAAGCACACGTTTCTTGTATTGTTTCATGAAACATCTGTTACTGGTCGTTGTGGTTGACAAGATGCTCGAAGACCAAAGGAGGTGCCATTCCCATTCAGCTCGAGAGTATTGTAATTCTTTCTAATTAAGTATGGTCTCACTAGTTCACAATGAAATAGATTTCTTAATTAAGAGAGAAGTCTGAAATTTTTCAGGTCCAGCCTATGTGCAGTTAAATAATCATTCCAGCACCTGCACTGCTATGCAGAGACCAGCTCTCTTATTAAAACTTGCCATTAGAAAAAGCTTTTTTCCACCCTTTAGTAGAATGTTATTTTGAAATACAGGCAATTTTTGAGCTCTTGTAGCTGAGTTACACAGATGATTTACCCGTATTGAGGAATTTATTTTGTGATTGATAGAAACATTACTGTATAGTAATAATAATAAAATACTGGTTAGTAAAACAACTCACACTACAAACAGTGCTCCAATAAGCCAATAATAAAATCACTAATAGTGAACCACAGGCAAGGAACCCTGAGATGTGAAGGCAGCAATCACACAGCAGCCAGCATGGCTGTTCTAGGAGAAAAGGAAGAAATGCTGATTTACAACTGGCCTCTGAGGTGCAGGTAATCATTAATAACCAGTGCTTATGGATAAACATCACCAGCCTGGGCTTTCTTAACCCCATCCAAGTAGAGAGAGCAAGACTATCAAATTTTACAATTTCACATAGCTCAGTGTACCTTATAAATAAGCAGAAGCATCTGAATTCCATTTTAAAAACCACACTTAAAAAACCCCTTCCTAAACCAAACATGCAGGGAATATAATAAAATAAAGCCATGCGAGGTTTTTTAATTCTAAAATGAATCTATACACAAAATTTCTTTAACTTTCTTCCAACTAGCAATTCTTGGTTCTCTGTACAACTTCCCTCATGTTTTGGGGTTTGGTGGTTTGAGTTTTTTGGGGGAGGGGTATCCTTTTTAATATCAAAGGCCTGATGTTCTACAGTGTTTTAATCAAGGACACAAATTTGCTTGCTGTCAAGTAAGACTAAACACAGGTAAAATTAACAGCAAGGCCTTTCACAAGAACAGTTTTACAGAGTGACTGGCAACTGTGCATCAATATAACAAAAGCCTTAGAAGAGCTGCCCCTCTCAAAAATTAGGGGTTTTTTCCCCCAGGACTTTTGAGGTATTGCATTAATGTAAGTGGCTTTAATGTCTTAAAATGCCACAAAGAAAAGCTTCCAATATTTAAGCTCAGCCAAATAGCAATCTTTGACTAGCACAGTGGCTTATATCCCACACTCAAGTTATTTCTTACACAACAACAATAGAAGAAAAATTAAGGTGGAAATACATGACAGTTGATGAAAAACATCTTTGAAACAAAATTGCAGTGTATTGCACGATTCAAAATTCCAGTAACAATGCAACTGCTTTTCATCGTCATACACTGGGGTATAGGCAATAACAGTCATTTAATATTCCAAAACAATCCTATCATTCCACACAGGGATGGTTTTCTTAGTAACCTTACATCCAAAAGGCAAGAAAAGATACGTTAATTGAAAGAAGAAGGTAACAGTGTGGTCTGAAAAGAAACTTCGGGCTTCTCATGCAGGATTACCTCCCTAACAATAATTATCCCACAGAATCCAGCCCAGTCCTTGGACTAACTGCAGATTGATGCAGCCTCTGGTCCCAGGATCCTCGATCACCCTGTGGCTGTTTGATGTTGCACCAAGCAAACAAATGCTCTAATGCTCAACTGAGCATTGCAGCTCTTTGCTGAACAACTGATCACCATGATTCAGAAGGAAGGTGAGCAAGACAGGATCACCATCTCCATAATACTTCACAGGATGGATATGCGTGAAGCCAGAGAATAAAAAGACTGAAATCTCCAGGGCTGCAGCATCTCACAAGCCAGAAGCACTGAACGGTGTTTGTTAGAAAAGATGGAGAAGGTTCTGTCATCTGGCACACATGGATAGGAAAGAAAGAGCCTTCACTTCAAATTAAACCTCCTGTCAGGGATCTGTGCTCTGCTAAACACATCAGTAATATGGGTCAATTAAGAGAAATTATTGGTGTTGGTTAAAAAAAAAAAAATCATTCACATCTGCTTTCTTTATGGCAACATCTGTCACCCAGTACTGGAGATATTTATTTTGCCACATGAACAGTTGTGTTCAAAAATAAACCCGAGTTTTGCCCACCACAGCACACTGTAGGTGGTTAGTGGCTGTACATGTTATCAGCCAATCCTGAAATATTGGCACAGCATCTCACAACTATTTCACTTCTGTAACTTCACCTTTCCTGCCTCCATCCTATCCTGAAAATCACTATCATATACCCACCTTTTCCACTGAGAGCAAGTAAACTAATACATGAAAAGAAATTTCACCAAAAAATAATAAATCCATAAATCACTGATAAAAATAATTATGACATTATGCATCATCCCAAACACAATCACTTAACCATTTTCTGCAGCTTTATGAAACCCTTATACAACTGAGCACTGGTCTGCTTGCCACTATCCTCATATGACTTGTACCCTGTGATCATTTAAGCAAATTAAACAAACTGGTTTATTGTTTTTTTCTAAGGAAAGATGCAGCTGGTCACACAACGGCAATATTTTTGCTTTTCTTTTACTAATGCATTAACTGTGACAGTAACAGCAAGCTGCTGCCAAAGGGCCACCTGGGAGCTCTTAACATCCCTCAAAAATTGTTTTTGTTTCTGTAGATGAGACAGAATTGCAGCTATCGAGATGGGAATCAGCAAGGTCTAAACAGAATAAAGAATACAGAGTTGGGAAACTTTGATTTTCTAACCTCTATTTCTCCTCTGGCTTTCAATTTATTCCATCATCTTGGAAGAATGAATTTCTCAGTAGCCAAACATAAACGTGATGCTTTCTGATGTGCGAGTCTCTCAATCTGTGTACAGTTCTGAAACAGTGCTGTGCTACTTGCACCTGATTCCAAGTAGGAAACATGTTCTTGCTCCCTAAATACCACTGAATAATGAAGTTTAATAGAAGTTTCAGACAAAGTATGAGCTAATGTCTGTAAATGTGAATGCAACTTTGAAGATGGGAGCTTTCTCTTCGATTACTTTTTTTTTTTAAAGATGGGAAGTGTTAAGAAATAGCTTCTCTCTTTTTACTTTTCTGATTCTATTTATACCATCTTCTCATCAGCAGATAAGTTCCCTTGGAGCTCTGCTTACCCAGCCCATGCATTGTCACACCCGAGGTTACTGAATAACAGGAAATGTGGCCTCAACACTGCTGTGTCAGGGCTTATCTGCACCGGAGTTACTCCTTGCTCCCTGACTGCTCATTAACTCAGAGTCACTAAAACCTTTGTAAAGAGTGGTTTGAATATTCCTTGAATTGGTGCAGTCATTGATTTGCCTTTCTTTTACTAATAAACACCAAGGGCACAGCCAAATAGCCTTGTGTGTACACCCACCCAAGGCAAATTCAACAAGATATAAACCCTCAGCAGTTTGCTCCTGGCTCACAGCCAATAAATAATATTAGTTCCCCCCCTCTGCCCCCAGCAGGGCCCAGAGTTATCAATAAAGGACCTATTCAAAGCACTTCAGTGGAAAATACAGCAACAAAACCATGCTGCAACTGTTCAGCATTGCCTCAAGTGCACAAGTGATCCATTCTGGAAGCTCAAAAGTTAAGTTGATGACCAAAACCTTCCTGAAATTTTTCTGTAATTTCAAAAACAATCATTTCACTATGCCTGCATGGTTTGGTGTGCTCTCTGTACAGCCCTCAGTCCTAGAAAGAATAAGGTGACACTTGAAATTTGCATCTTTACTGAAAAACCAACAGAAAAAGGGAAGAGTCACCTGATTTGCACGTAACAACAATGCACATTTTTTCTTTACCATTCTTAACTATGAGAACTTAGCATCAACAGAATGAGCCTGGATTAGGGTACAGCTCACAGGGAAATGCAACATACAAAACACCTGCACTACACTGCCACTGTCCCCAAGGTTTTGGAGGAGCTACTGCAAATAAAAGGGAAACAAAAAACAACCTACCCAGTCCAACAAACTGCTACATATGATAATCAAAACCAAAGGCTCTGTGTGAATTACAGTATTCTGAATAAAGGCCATTGGAAAGCACATTTCACAGAGCCCCTGAACTACTGAAGAGCTGTTCTGGAGGACAGTTCCTTCACAAAGAACATGAACCTTCATCCTGAAAATCAAAATGTCTCTGAGCTACAGCTGCAACCCAAGACCCTCCATCTAGTTTACCTCTAGTCTCAAGAAAGCATTCAGGAGCAGTAGTGCTAACCTGCAGGTGGAAATGTAGACCAAGTGCTAAAATATCTTCTCGAAGTAACCCACAACTTCAATTTTGAAATCTAGACTCATATACATTTGTCTCATTTCATTTTTTTGAAGTGTTTTGGCAGTTTCCATATGTTTTTAGTGACCCTTGTTAAAGTACAATAAGTAGGAAGCTATGAAAACAGAGTGCTGATACACTGGTCACAAATTACCCTCTCAACCCACTAATGCCATTGCAGGTTACTAGAAGATTACAACAGAAATGCCCTTCCCCATGCGCTGGTAAGAGAAAACATGATGCTACTGATACATCCCAGACAGACGGGCTGCACTAAAAAAAATCATGAGCCAAGCCTTTCTTGCTTATTTATATCCGAGGCTTTAATAACACTATTCAACATGGTCATGCTGAGCCAGACCTGAAACATCCTCCATACTCAAAATCTTGTCTTTTAACACCTCATGGGCATTGCAGAGCATCTGGAAAAATAATTTATTGCATGTATACAATAAAAGGAGTGTTCCAAAAGCCCTCGGAAAAGTAGAAATACACCTATTTTTAAGCAGGAATCTTAATGCTTTGACATGCCCTGCTTTGTGTTGAGTTCTTGTTGTGTTAAGCAAAGGGCGTGGTGTGGTATTTATTCCACAGGCTTTTCCTTTTCTAGACCTCTAGCACTTCAAACAGCGCACTGGGAAAAAATGCAATTGCAAAGGCTGGCCAGTGAGAGTAGGATTACTTCACGAACAGGAAAAAAAAAATCCACTGGATGGCCTCACATACTTAGAAATGGCAGGGACAAACACTACTTTTCTGTTCTAAAATATCTCACTGCAGAGGAGAATCTGAACTTTAAAGTCACATGATGATGAAACCATAGGTTTGCTAAACATGCAACGTGTATGGTTTGAATGACTTCAACCAAGTTCCTGTTCCCCTTACAGAACTGCATGTTTTTTCAGTCAGCAAGCACCCGGATTTTTCACTGTGATGTACAGCAGCTGAAGAAGTTATTGTAATATATATACACACTCTGCTTTCTACAGAAACAGAAAGCTCTATAAGCTCCAAACAGTAATTGTATTTCAACTGACATTTCACAGTGAAAGGCTCAGCCTGTTTTTTCTGTGGAACATTTCCTTGAAAAGGTAAGTGCTTTATATTATTTTGAATATGCAATGTTTTGTTCAAGAGGCTCAAATAGTGAAGCTGAGGTCGTAATTAAAAACTTTTCATTTTCCCTTCTTTAACAACACAATTTGAACTACACAAACTGAAATACTGTATCTGGGAAAGGTCCTCAGCTGAAATGTGTAATAAAGCTGAAATTTGTGCTAAAGCTGGGCATTAAGTAGAGAAAATGTGAAGACTGTTTTCCAGTCAGTACTTCGCTCCCGTTGAACCAATGGGAGCTGGATGATGAAATACTGTTCAGTGGTCTGGACAAACGAACTCCGACCATTGCCTAAAACCAGTCTTTTAAAGGATGGACATTGTCAGATAATCTTAACCCCACTACAGGAATTGTAAAGGACAGGAAACACGTCAGTGATGCTGCTTGGAGATTATGTTTAAGTTACTGTTAGTTCCTTTATATTCTAGAAAAGTAAAACCAAAAGCTTTCGGTTTCTCAGGAACTGGTACTTTTTCATAAGTTAAGGGTAGGATTTCTTAAGTCTTTACAACTTCAAATACGTGCCCAAGAGTAGGAATTGTGATCTTACAAGAAAGAAGAATACAGTATTTCACATTTCAGTCTCTTACATAATGCAAGCTGCCTCCATCTTTTAACTTGGCAGGCGTAGTGTGAACAGAAAGGACATCTTCACCCCCCGGATCATGTGTTTTTCTCAAGTCGATGCAGGACATGCCCACCAAGAGCACAGTTTCACAAGCAATGTTACATGTATTGCTTTATGACTGGATGAAAGAATATTTTCCTTCTAAAGGCTGGTGACAGAATGCAGAAAGACTGCCCTACCAAACCTTTTACAGAGGAAGAGTTCTGGCTGCCAGGGAGAAACTCCCCTGGTTTAGGAGCTTTTCCTTCTAGACTTTAAATAAACACAAGTCTCCTTGAAACCAAGCTCTCCTTTTGCAGCAGTTAAACATCAAAGTGGGGATGAGGAACCCAAACCCAATGAAATCTTAGGGACTGGGTCCCCTCAGTACTGAAACTCCTTTCACAACTTGCTGTTTTTAAACTGCTTTCTGAACACTGTGCTCACTGTGTTGGAAGTGAAGTGGAATGTATTCACCATGCTTCAGAAATTAAAATCAAACATATTTGCTTTAACCGCTGAATTATAGGAGGGAAACAGGGATAGAAAGAGGAAAAAAAAATCCAAGGAAAAAGTGAGGCCACATGAAGTTAAGGAAGGATTTGGAATATGACTGATGGCCAGTTAAAGTAAGGGGGACCTGGGATAAAGAGACAAAATACTGGAGCATGACAACACAGGGAAAGATAATGCAAGTAGCATATTGCAAATTTCCCTCACTGACTAATCGTAAAACAAACAGAAACAGACCTGGCTCCTGCCATAGTTACCGGTGACTTAAGTGGAAATAACAAAGCCAGTTTATGTCACACTATGTTGTGAGAGAATAAAAAAAATTCAGGTCTTGAGGTGTTTGCACTGTAAGCTACAAACACCACTGAAAGAGTAAAGGACTGGTCTGCTGTCGTCACCCCCTCCACCCACACCACAGCAGAGCATAAACATTACGTGCATTTTGAAAAAAAAAGTATGTCCCAGCAGTAAATCCAAGAACCAGGCAAGAACTGAGGGAATACCAGATCTTCTAACAGCAGAGGAAAATGACATAATAAATTCCCTAATTTTTTTTATGATGGAAGCTCCAAGTATTTTGAAAAAGAAAATGTGGCCAGCTGCATGAATACTCTGAAATAAAACACGTGAGAAATAAACCACCCTCTGCTGCTCCCACGGAGCATATATTTTTATTTTAAATTAAATTAAATTAGTATTTCCAGAAGTCTATAAAAACTTGCAAACATTAATATTACTACAGCAAAAGCTATGAGCTCCTTCATCCCATTGTTATTCTAAGCATGAACTTGATGTTTTGGGAATGTTTTCAAACTGGAAAGACAATTTCTTAGAGCTGCTTTACATGATAGATGAGCATCTTACAGTCACAGGAATCTCTAAAGCTACCCATTCCGATGTAAACAACCGTGCAGAGAGGTTGTGCCATCTGTGACTATTCCCAATCCATCAGCTGCAAGGGAGTCAGCTGTTCTGGCAGAGCCCAATCTATAATTCCAGCTAAAAGACGCTAAAGCAGCCACTTCATGAGGTGGTGGGCAATGCATCTTGGAAAGTGCTATGTATCCTCAAATTTCACTGAAATCATTATGAAGAGACAAAATATTGAAAAAAAAAAAAATTAGATTGTCAGGAAGTCAGAAATATACAGGTAGGTGTGACCCTTTTAGAGAGAAGGGTGCACTTGTATCAGCTGGTAGGAAGAGCTGGGCATGTCTGATGGCACCCCCTGCACACAAGCCTTTCCTACCACAATCTGAGCTCCAAATTGCCCTTTGCTCTTTTAAACAGTGAGACAGCAGAACCAAATCTGAAAAGAGTCTCTGACATTATCACTGTGATTCTTTTAAGCTTCTAGGAATAATTTAAGGGGGAAAAGTTAATAACTACGCATTGATTTTAATCTTATTTGCCAAACTGAAAATATTTCAGAATTAGCTACAAACTGCTAGGAGATATTTTGTCTTCTGTAATAAACACTTTATTGAATTCAAACAAGAATTACACTCACACTGACTAGCCACAGCAAAGCTGCAAACAGCTTGCTCTTTCAGTAAAATTTTGTTTGTGTGGGAATCCTAAGGTGATTTTCGGGACATTCCCTTTAGAACAGCACACCTAAAAATTTTTCCTTAGCTCAGAATTTTAATACTTACACTGATTATAATTATAAACCTATAGTTGCACTGTTATTTCCCCAAAGTGAGCATATTAATTCTAGGTTGAATAGATTATGTTTTAGTTCAATTCCCTCCTCAGATGAGGTAATTTAAAAGACATACACTCAGGTTAGGATAATAATATTTAGAAGGAGAGGAAGCATCAGTGTTAATTATTTAACAAAAATGTTAGTGTCTGTGGTTACAACTGCAACTGTTTCAGGCATCTGTCTTGACACCAAATGAGGGCAAAACACATCCTTAGCCTCTGCTAAACACCGTGCTGGTTTACCAGTAACACATCACAATGTGCAAGCAGGTGGGCACAGGAAGAGAAACCAAGATGATGCACTGGCTTGCACAGCAAGCTGCAGTTACTGGAATATGCTGCATTAAGCCTTACTTTGTCTTAAAAGCCCGAAGAGTATTTAAATAAAATTTAAAATACATTGCTGTGGTCAAAATTGAACTCGGTATCAGTACCAAGGCCAGGTCCTGAGCAAATTTATTCAAGTTTTGGCATCTTTTTTTTTTTTCCTGTAATTTGATGTAAGGCCATATGATTTCCTGTGAAACCCCAAACCCCTCTGTTTCCTTTGCAATGATGTTACCAGAAAAGCTGAATGTTGCTAAATTATTCTGAGATTCCCTGCAAGGACACTGAACATAGTTGGCCCATAAAAGTTGTTGAGAAGACAATGGAAATGTTCACAGTGCCAAAACTGAATTCTTATATTCAGCCCTGCAAAAGGCCTGATGGAATTTGCAGGTAACACTGAAGGCTCTGGTGGAACAGCTTTAAATGTAAATATTTCCTAACCTTGAATCTACAGTGTGGGATGATAACAGACTTTCTCAGGTGCTCAAGTGGTCACAATCCTTCACCAGATTACACTTCAAATCTCTGTCCTAACAGGAGATCAAAACTCCATTTACAGTTTCCTTCATTCTTGAGACTCCACCCAAGTATTTAAGAAGAAATGAATTGTGAAATTTAAAGTTTTACAGACAAGAATTGCTCATATTTAATAAACTATTTTTAAGCTTCAAAATTTCATTGACTTTTAACTTGCTTCAGAAACTTCTGCCTGTTTTGCCCATCAGTTCTTTCCTACATGGTGCACCCCAGCTCAGAGGCTGGAACATAGAGTCTGACCAGCCAACCTTTCCCTCCTGCAAGAGCACCTGTAACACAAAATGTTTTCCCTGGGTGCATCAGTCCTTCCTGTAGTGGAATCTCTCAGAAAATAACCTTTTCTAGAAAGGAAGAAACTCTGTCTTTAAAAAGGGACAAAGAACACTGCTGAATCAAAACATAACTCCACGCTTTTCTAGAAATGAAATTATAATTATATAAGATTATATACACATTTAATCAAAGCCACTTTGATAAGTCAACTTTTCTAATTAAAACCAGTATTAGAATTCCAATTTTGAGGAGAGATTAGAAATATCAGAAATGTGAAGTAGTGTCAGAGGTAACGACCATAAATTAACTGTCAAACAGTATTAAGACACTGACTTATCTATAATGAGCACTGCTTAAAAACATTAATGCATCTCTATGAATTTTTACCAGTTTAAAATTACTTTCACTTTAAGAGTTAACATCACTAGAATCCCTTTATGGAAGAGGCATTATGTACAACTAAGTATGTAGCTTCTTACCACTATGACTTACAGAAACTTCTGTAAGGAGAACTCCATGGTCCTGTCTTTGCCTGCTTGTTCAGACCAGCTTTATGTAAAACAGAACAAAGTAAAAACACCAAAGTCTAACACAAAATTGGAATCTTTGTGAACAGAGATTTTTCTTTTTCCCCACAAAACACCCTACACTGTAAAAATGCCCATTTGTTTAACTGTTTCCAGTACTGAGGAACATTTTAATCAGACGTTCCAAATTAATTAGGAATAGTGGGTTCATTATTTTATGTTTAAATATATTTATTCTTTGCAACTTAAAAAGATGTGCTATTTTCTGCATCAATCAGTACAAGGTGCACAGAAATGTCCTCTTAGAAAATTGAGCTAATTATGCTTTTAGGTGGTCTGGAAAATGTATATATCCATATATCCATTACAGTTTTTCATGAGTACATATCATGTTCTCATAAAAGCTTTTTGCCTTTAAAAAAAAAGGAGCCTCCAAGCATATATACAGTAGCAAAATCATTATATCTACATATCACAGAGTCATTACAGCTAACAGCCTATCCATATAACTCTCAAAATTCCCTATTTCCAGGAATTTATAATGCAGCTGTAATAAATGGTCCTTGCTAAAACTTTATCAACAGGTTTATAATGCACCAGTAATCGTTTTCTCAAAGTCAAGCATGCAGAGCAGCATTATTTTTTGCCGTTTTATGCAATAGCTACACCTAAGAAATGACAGGGTTATTAATGTATAAAGATGTTTTAGTATAAAAGCAGTTTGTTCATAACAGTTCTTAAACACTCTCATTAATTTTATATGGGCTCCTCGGTACAGACTGCAGTTATGAAAGGCTTTTTTTCAGAACAGAAAGGAAGCAAAACTAAAACAAAGAAAGGAATGTGGCTTGTGCCTCATATTGTGATTATCTTAGCATTTTCCTCAGTATGTGGTGTGAGACTGCAGCTGGGTTCAAATGATACAGAATTCCCACCCTTGTGACAGGACAGTGGAGCTTTTTGTGGCTGGAGCTGCTGCCCACACATTGGATTGCCCTGCAAACTGCCTTGGCCTTTCTTGGTGAGATGGAGAGGAAAAGAAGCTCCACCTAAACACAGCCAGCTCCTTCCTCACCCCCAATATTCCATATATTCCACAGGCAACGTGAGTGTGCTGGATCCTGGCTGTCTACAAAACTGAGCTGCATCAAGTGAGGAAAAGGGGGGAGTGGTGAGAGCAGAAACCACATCAAAAATAAAAAGGCAGATTTCTCTGCCTAAAAATAGTTTCAAGCTAACTTGGGTAATAACACAGGAGTGTAAAACCCACCAAGAAATTACTGCATTTATTCTGAACAAATGGTTCATATGCCTGGCTGCACACAATATATTCAATGCAAAAAAAAGGCATTAAAACTGTACTTTAAAACTTGTTTCACCTTCCTTTTCCAGTTCAACCACCACTGAACAGTAAATAAGCACAGTGTGGAAAGAAGGATGACTTCTCACAACATGACGTGGATCAGCTACCCAAGCAAGAGCCAGCCTTTCACTTCCCAAGAAGAAATTGAAGCCTTCATAGCTTCTCAAAATATCATATCCAGACTCATGCACTGTTACATTGCCTTTTTTGTACCCACAGGATTAACAGCTGGCATATGTATTTTGATCATTTTCATAAAGAATTATTTGCAGAACAAAGGACAAGGCTTGGACTTACTTCTTCTACACTTCACCATCAGCAATATCATAATGATTTTTTTCTCATTTACTGTCATCACTAGACCAGACTATTTAACAGCAACCCACCTTGCCTGTAGTGTCCTGTCTTTTTTTTTCAACTTTGCTTATTTCAATTCTCAGTATGTTTTCATTTTGACATCTCTCACACTGTTACTGGAGAGATTTCCATCAGGGACTGCTCTCTGCAAAGCCACCCAAAGACCCATCTTGTGTGTCGGGTTTGTACTCACGTATACCTTCTGTTTGTCCCTGACGGAGGCAGTGCTGGTTGGCACCGATAATTATCAGCTGGAAGCACGCTGCCAGTTGGACCCACTATTTGCATGGCCTGAATACGAGATTGTTAAATTCACCTTTGGGTTTGGAATCCCATCACTACTTCAGATTCTCTGTTTTACTGTTCTCTTGGCTAAAGAAGCACCTGCTGGAGCTCCAGCCTTGCAGCAGCACATCCGCACTTACGCCGCCGTGTACGCGATCAGCGTGACAGCATTTATTTGTCGCCTCTTTTATAACATCATGGTTCTCTTCAGGACAACACTGAAGCTACAGAGGAGCATTGGAACTACAGAGAATGAGCTTGTGATGAACATTGCAGAAATAGTGTTGTTCTGTGAGAGCTGTGCTAGTTTGGTAGTTATACTTTGTTTTCATAAATCATGCAAGGATGAAGTACTGAAAGTCATACAAAAGTGCCGAAGAAAAACCAGTGCCAACAATCACCTTGAAATACCAGAAACAGCCACGACCCATCAAAGTGGGTCACAGTAATCTGTTCTAAGCAAGTGTCAATCCACTTCACTTTTTAGCTTGTGGGTTTTGGTTTGGTTTTTTACTTCTTCAAAAAAAGGGCAATAGTTCCTTCTTTAGAACCCAAACTTGGCCTATTTTACAGCTAGCAGTACTGGAAGAAAAAAGGTGGTCAGTTCTAGTACTTATAGTGATCTGTGAGAAAACATCCATGGTCTGGGGCTGTTTGGGGTTCTTCTCACATATACATATATATTTAAATCATCTATTTTTCTGCCAGCATTGCTTCAAAGTCAGGTAGAAAGATGAGTACTGTTGCCATAGAACTGTGCTTCTGCAGTAGTATCAATGCCCTAGCAAAGCTGCAAACAAAAATGTGGCAGAAAGCAACTTTGAACAAAGGTCAAAATCTGCAGCCAGAGCATTTTCTCAGGTGTGCTTCCTCCTTTGACTTCTTAACCTACAAACTACTTATTTCTATAGCATTGGTATATAACTGGTGTATGTAATTCCAGTAGCAGCAGCAATGAAGTTTTTGTCTGAATTCCTGTGCCAAAAAAAAAAGGAAATCAAATTAATGGAAACACGGGTCCATAAAGGAAAGCTTTGGGTCTTTTGTGAGACACTGAACTGGAAAGATCAACAGGATGGCTAATTAAAACTTGTGCAAGAATGAAAGCTTTTTGTTAATGTACTCTCAGCTTCCACTTTGCATTTAGACTTACAGCAATTATTGATTTAAGCCATTCCTGATGAGTTCATTCAGAAGTATGAAGTCGTTGGAAGAGTCACATTCAGTAATACACTAACTGGAAAACAGAGAAAAGCCAGCCCAAAGCAGTAGAACCAAAGTGTGCTTTTAAGAAAGCAAACAAAACCCAAGCCCCAGTTCCTAATAGGAATCAAGGCTCTGCTAGAGACAAGATAGACAGAAGCATTGTACATTTAGATGAGAGTTGATGGGTAAATGGTGCAAGAAGAGGAAAAAATCTGAATTAGAATAAAACAGCTGTGGTGCAGGAGTTTGGATGAAGCCCTGCAGGATCAGTAGCTGATGCAGGCTGAGATGTAGGTGCAAAGGTGGAAATGCCTGCTTTGAGCACATTGCTACTGCCACCAAATCTGGCCAGGAGCCACCTTAGGCATTTGGCTTTGGCTTAATCTTTTCCTCTCACAAAGGTGGAGAGAACAGAAACAGGAAAAGCACAAAATTAGACTAAAACTTGGACAATGACGTAAGCTTAGATTGCAAAGTTATAAAAATACAGTGCTGTGATGAGGAAGGCTCAAGTAACTTGAAGAGTTCTGAGAAAAGCTATTTTGATGCTTAAATCTATGCCTTTGTATGAAACCCGGGTGCTAACAAGAACTGAGAGGGTTTTTTTGCAGTTGTATCCTTTGAAAGATTGTCCTGATGGGGTCCAGATTTGTGTGGGGAGCTGGTGTAAATCAGCATGGGCTGCCTAAGAGAGAAAAGCAGGAACTGATTGATCAAGATGAACACGTTCCACAACACAACAGCCAAGTGCAGAAATGGAAGAATAATAATAATATAGACCTAGTATCCAGAGATATGGATCTAGTCTTGGACATCCAAATCCTGAAAGGTATGGACCATGACTGTATCGCATGCAAATGAAGGGCAATTTGCAGTCCCACCATGACTGTAAGGACCAACATTTCCACAAGATGTAAAAATCAATGGGTAAGATGTCTGCATTACATTGTCTCAGCCTGTTCCCCCGTTCAATTTTCTTCTGCTGCCAGCAGGAACAGATGGATAATTAAAGAACTCGACATATAAACAGATCGTTATAGAACGTGGTCAGAAAGGAAGTACGTAGGTAAGAATCATCTCTTTGAAAACTAGAGCCAATTTCATACTTGTGAAAGGAATTCTCAGACGGCATCAGAGGTTTTGTTTTGCACCTGAGAAGAGAGATTAAACAACACAAAGATCAGCCTTGCAGAAAGAAGTTTGAAGAGATGAGTTGTAAGAGCTGTACATCAGTGAAAAAGCTGACAGACTGAAAGAATATGTCAGAAGATGCAAGCTGTTTATCCCAGCTCAGAGAGTCAGAGTTTCAGCTGCACTGTGGGTAAGGAGGATATTTTGTAGCATGGGAATTATGTGCGAATGATTCTACTTTATTTACAGCTTCCATACCTTTTATATTTAAAGATGAAAGAATAAATATTGTATTGTTTCTGAGTCCTGAGTTACTGAGTCCTGAGTGAAAGGTGCCTAAAAGAAAATCGAGTCAGTAAAAGTTGGCTGGGACCTGGAAAGTGGTCTGATGGCAAGTGAATGCCAGTAACACACCTGTGAGGTGCCACAAGGTTGAGCAAGGGGGAAAGGTTGAGCAGGACAGGAAGGTGCTTCACAATACTCTCAGCAAGGTACCCAGCTAGAGCAGAGCCATACCCACGTGTCTCAGACAATAAAACCTGCACTGTTAGATCCAGGATCTGAGAGTGAGCACACCTTGACAGGATGAACGACTGTGTGTGAGTCTGTGAGCACTCCTGGGTAAAGCTCCTGGCTGCCATCTGTGAGATGTGAGTACCCGTACTCTGCTCTCCTCCCTGTCCACGTGGAAAAAACCTGAGTATTTTCTGGATGGCTGGTTATACTGCCATAAGGAAATCTCTCTGTACAATGAAAAGACTTTGCAACTGAGTATGAGAAAACAAAGGTAAACAGGAGGGAAGAAGCTGAAAAATGCAAAACAATAACTCAAATAGTTATGAGTGTAAATTTTAGCAATACAGAAATGTTTTCATAGAATCATTCTTGATAAAGTCAGAGCTTACATTAAAGTTTAGGACAATGAACATGTGGTCCTAGAGAAAAATCTACTTGCATCCAGCTAGAATATGAGAGCAAACAGCCCTATGTGCAAGAGGGAAGGAACAGAGTCTCCCAAAATCCTTCTAATATAGTCTGATATGAGGGAGAAAAGACCAGCTTTAGCTAAGATTAAAAGTAATATTTTAAAATAATTAATAATCTGAAGAGTATTTTTAAGAACAAAATAAAATCTCCATGCTCTGAGACTTTTTTCCCTTATGCAACCAGCAGCTCAGCTGAACCCTTACTTCTCCCAGGCTTCACCCAGTTTTGAACAGTATGTTCCAGAAGAAATACAGCATATATTTTTATAGGCAGGCTGTCAAAATTAACTGAAGGGATATACTGGAAAGTTCAAAGAAGAATATTTTATTTCTGTACTGGTAATATTTGTATCTTTCCACAACTTTGGTCTGCATTTGAAAAAAACCCGCTTTGTTCAGTAGAAGAAGAGAAATGATCAAGCTGCTGAAGTTAAAGCATGAATTTCTGAGTTGGTAACATGTTCTGGAAAAGAGCACATAGACACTCAGGACTCATCATTACTGAACCAGCTGGCTCAAACTTGATCTGATCCCATTGCAAACAACAACATTGCAAACAATTTGAGCTAGAGACTGGATGTGCACAATTGAATCACAACTCCAACTGCTACATCCTTCCAAGCCTGCCCTTACTTACATTCTAATATTAAACTTACAGGCACTGAAAGGGCACCAGTATTATTTATCTTGATTTTGAGGTAGCTGCAGAACATTTGGGGCAGGGTGAAAGCTCAAGCAATTCAGCCAAAATAAGTACTCTATATAATGAGTCCACCATATACGTTGCACAACAAATAAATTCACTGATGCGTAGAATGAAAGAATGCATTTCACTTCCATGGTACAAAAGTGTCCAGCAAAGGACTGCCAGACTCAGTTACTAAAATAAAAATGATAGATGTTTTGCAAAATTTTTTTAAATAGCATTTGAATAGAGCCTGAAGTCCTGAGATGGGGCTTTGAGCAATCTGGTTTACTGGAAGGTGTCCCTGCTCATGGCAGAGAGCTTGGATCTATATGGTCTTTAAGATCCCTTCCAACCCAGACCATTCCAGGATTCTGTGATCTTTCACTTGACAACATTTTGTGGCCCCGTTTAGTAAAATTTATAGATGATCCCTCAAGAGTTTTGCAATACATGCTTTAAGAAAAATAAGAAGGTTTTACCAAAGAAAAATAAAAAAGTTTTACCAGAATAGTTTGAATGAGTTTGAACGGATGTTGTCCCTATAAAATGAAAAGGCTGAACTTTTAAAAATTATTTTTAGTAAGAAAAATGCATTCTCAGAATTATTGGCAACTGAAAAACCTAAATACACAAAATACACTCCATCCAAGGTTTTCTGGAGGCACAGAAGCACAATTAATTCCAGCTCAAACTAAGTTTGATTATTTGCAAGAAAGATTATTTGCTACTGAGGCTGGACAGGATAAAGTATGAGGGTGCTCTAGAGCAGGGTAATGGATGCTGATGTCATTCAGTGGCTGAAAAAGGTGAGAGAGAATTTGGACATCAGTGTACTTGCAAAACCTCGTGAACAGTACAACAGCATCTGTATTTCCTCTAGAGATAGTTCCAGGAGAGATTCTTATACAAATCTTATTTCTTCTGCAGACGATTAGATATATTACAGTGTAAGCATTCCAACACAATTTTAATTTATGCTTCCTTCCCTGCCATGCAATACAATACCTTACTTTTTTCCAGCTCTCCATATACCCTTGCCCTGATCTAATTTCTCCAGGACTCAACAGCTTCATACCCAAAACATTTCCACATTTCTGACAGAATCCAACAGTCTCTTGCATCCTAGAGGGCTTATCCTGCTTATCCAGCTGGAGAGGCTGCCACAGAGTGCTGGTACAAGAGCTGTGATGCATCAGACCTCTCAACATTGTTCTCTCCCATACTCACACCTCCCACTTTCTTCCTCCTCAGCTGCCACCTTTTAGCAGCACAGTAAATGGCACATATGTTGAAGTCTGCTAAATTACACATACTATCTTCTATGACACCCCACATTCAGCCTCGTGGTGCACCAGAAGTACCTCACAACTACACCAGTGCTTCTGAAAGACTCTCCGGTGTTAGACATGTTTACTGAGATATTTACAATGTTTTACACATTGACTGCTGCATAAAAATAAACCAGGGAAATTCTGAATGCTGGATTATTGGGGTCTGACGTGATACAAATGCTACTGCACCAGTTGCTTTCAGACATGCCCCCAGCAACAATCACAGTAAGGTAAGACAGGTGGAACTTTAAGACTCAACACTGTCACAACAGTGACCACGGATCATTAAGGCAGTCACTGTGAAGTCCTGTGGAATACCTGCAACTGACAGGGAAAGAGCAAAAGTATAACGTTCAGCAGCTGCTAAAATTACTTTGAAACATTTTATGGAATATGGAAATGACAAACAGTGAGATTAAGATAGATTAATCAGTAACAACAATCTCACTGCATAAACAAGGGCCTGAAAATGCTGTGATCTGTTTTAGGAAACGGGATTCAGAGGATTCGCACGATCATCTCATAAAATATTTAGAGAAATACAGAACTCATTAATTACAGTATAATAATACAATATACAAAATTACCATAATACTAGATATGACCTCTTATGTTTCATAGTTCTTCTCGCACAGAAAACAGCTACTTCATGGGTCTTTCAAAAGAGAATTTCCTAACAACTCTGGAAGTATGGCAAAGTGACATATTTCTTACTGTTTCAAACAAGAAAATTAGCATTCAGAATTATAGATTTTAATAGCAAATCAGCTGATATTCACAGCTAGACAAGCAAGGCCAGACAGACCAGCTGATTATCAAATCCAAGCCCCCACAATAACAAACAACTGATACCCAGAAGTGAACATTATACGTGAAGAAAAGTAAAAAATCCTTCAGGCCCTTGAAAGATCAGTGGAAGCTCTGAAGGACAGAACTAAGTACAGCAAAACCACATGATCAACAAACAACAATAAAGACTCTCTTTAATCCTGTTCTTTTATGACAGCAAGAAATTAAGACCTTCAAAGCTGGTATCACAAGATTTTTCTAACATTTATATTATTCCAGTCCTACAGCGCAATCATATTTGTACACTTCCCAAAGCGAAACACTTCAGGCTCTGTCCTTATCATCCTCCTGTATTAAAACACTGCATTCCACACACAGTGGAAAACTTCTTGTTCAGAAAAATTTTACCAGCACCAATCTGTGCAAATATTCTTTTGATCTAAATCATAACTGATTCCAAAAGTATTTAGGAAGAGCCATCACGCAAGAGCATCTTAAAAAACTTTTTCAGTAACACAGCCAAAATCCTCTGTTCCTATGCACAGCGTGTTACAGAAAAACCAGCAAATAATATACCTGCCTCAGTGAAGGCAAAGTGCTTCTGCTCCCAAACCATTCATGTAAAGCACTTCTGCTTCACTTTTCTACAGAAATCTTTGTAATCTAAAAATATTTGACCACTGTAATTGGTGTCATACATCTATTAGAATGACATGTTAATTGCTTACTCCACACTTCTGAAACTGTCACATTGCCTTCCTGAAGTCCTAAATGCTGAGATCCCATTCATCTTATTCCAGCAGCAGCAGAATGCTGCATCGATGTACACTTTAAACGTTCAGGTGTCAGATCAACATAATCACAGAAAGCAACTTCCACAAATAAAATATTGCTCTTTTCTGAGGAAGGTTTGACTTTCTTCCCTTTCTAAGAACCCTGGCCACCAGTAGGTGGTGTTACTGGAAATGTCAAGTAGGGGTTTTTTTACCCCCTGCAGATGAAATGCAAAATTCCACCAGCAACACTGGTGGTTTAATGCAAAACTGAGGCTCCTCATTCTCTGTAGAGTAAGCTTATTTCATCCATGTGATCTTGAGCTGAGCAATTCTAAGAAGTAAGAGAATGACAACATATACCTGAAAATTTAAATACACACAAGCAAAATGGGATCGACTTGAAGGTAGGAAAACTGAAATTTATCTTGGCAGTTCAGCAAATGACTCTTCTCAGATGCTTGATGTCTTCAATCAGATATTTCCTTTTAGACTGCCCAGAGGCTTTTAAAAAAATAGCACAAATAACAGTAATAATTGCTTTATATCTATATAAAATATGCTTCATTGCAATTTCCAAATAAATCTCTTAATTACTGATCAGCTGAGCTCTAGCTTTGAACGGACTATACAACTTAAAAAAACCACCAGAGGCAGAAAGGAGGATACAATGAACAGGAGGCAAAATAAAACCGACAAATACGAGAGAAAAGATGCTTGAGTAGTTCTAGTAAAAAAGAAACCAGCAGAAACAGGGTTAATTCTAGCCTTATAAGGCTGTTCAGCAGCACTTCAACTGCACACAAATTAGAACAACCCTGGGAATCTATAAAGCTTGTTTTATTGCCAAGGACATGCAGCAAGATCTGCATTTTGCTCTTGTAAACTATCCTTTATTTAATACGTTCTAAAGCAGAATAGACTTTTATATGATTTTTGGTTTTACTGCTGAATCATCAACAGGTGGCATCCACTGCAGCTCTGCACACCTAAATGCAAGTTTTTACCGAGAGGACAGTGGAAGTTGGCACATCCATTACGTGTGCACCCAGCAAGGACCAGGCTGCTGCTGTCTGGAGGAAAATCAGCTCTGAAGAAATGGAATTAAGGTAAAATAAAGTGTTTCACAGTACATAGTTACCTGTAATGCTTTTAATTGCTGGGCTTTTGGCGGCCTTTCAGATGTAATTAAAATCTGACCACAGACCGACCTTTTAAAATCAATTGCTCGGGCTGTTAACTTATCTTTTATTGTATTTAAATCTGTTTTACTGCCTTATTCACAAATAAAAGGATCTTACATAAAGACAACAGTTTATGACTGACTTCCATAGATGCTTGAAACAAACACCGAACCGTCTTCTAATAAGTGTAATTTCATATGGATATTTTAGCAAGAAGATTTACACTATTAAAATGATTCAAAACACAGCAACAGGTACTGGGAACTCACGCCTGTTTCATTAAGAAATAGAAGCTCTGGAATCCATATCTTTATTTAAGCATCTGTAGCTATTTCTGATTACTTGAATACATTTAAGGAAACTCAGAGCTATAATTTTGACTAAAAATATTCTAACACTCCTACTCCACTAGTGGTCTGCTCTTTCCTCCCCCAGACTGCACACTGGTAGGATTTAAGTCATTAAAATGTGAAAATAGGCATGAATTTTACTAGCAAACAATTTTTTTAATATGTTTTCATGTAAATAAAAATCAAGGCTTTGATGGTAAGAGGAAGATTAGAGCAGTTCAAAATATTTAAACCTTAACACAAAATACTGTGGTTTATAATTTTCTTGATGTTTTATTTGTTTGGGGTGTCTTTTGTTTGGCTCTTTCTTTTTTTAAGTAAACTTCTCGCAATGCTTCAAGTGCATAACATTCAACATTTAGAAGTAAACAAATCTGGCAACTGGTATGTTCCATTACTACCCGGAAGTCAGTGAAACATAATAAATCACAACGGAAAACAAATAGAGTATAATAATGTTGGTGTAAATCAATACGCTGCTTGCATTACCTTCACTTCTAAAATTTGCCTTTCCCTCCCACTGAAAGCAGCAGGAACCAACTGCTTTTCATCTCTGTTGCCTTCTCAGCCACAGACTCTGCTATTTATTAGCCTTACAAGCTGATAGAATAAATATATAATCTATATATGAAAAAATACAATTTTTCTTTAATAGGCTAAACTCACTAATTTGATTTCTCTGTGTTTCTGCATTTTCTAATACTGAACCTTGAAGGGGGTGCACAATTTTGACAGACCTGCCTTCACAATGTATCATCATTTAGAAGAAATTTAAATTCTTTTAAGTGAACCTTTGCATATGTATTAGAACATGATGTTTCCTACAACCTCAGCTGTGATGTTAGGTTAGCAGAAGCTAATGGCACATGGAACAGTGCTGGAATATGAGATTAATCGTTTTCCATTTGCAAATTGCAGGTCCAAGGATGCTCATTGATTATTAAAAGAAAACAAATGGAGCTAGAATTCCACAGCCTTCCAACTTGCATGAGGAAACACTGTTGATGAAAAGCTTGTATTAAAGAGACCCAAGTACCACCATGGTAAAAAGATTCCTACATGATCTTAAGGCATACAGGAAGTGCAAATTCTCTCATTTGCAATGTATATAGTGTCCTGTAAAACAAATTAAGACGTTCACTATTTGTAGTATTATATTTCAGTCAGTTTTAAGATAATTAATCTGACTTCTAAAGCATTTTAGTTTCCTTTACAAAAGTCTGTATCTTTTTCAATTCCAATAAAAAATGCTTACTAGGAATTCAGTTGAAACCAACCAAAAACCTGGGTTTTTTGGTATTGCCACCAAACTGTGAGTACTAATACCTTTTCTGCAGATATTTTAACCATGGAAACTTATTCTGCCTCAATATCACCTGTTATATGTAACAGCACAACTTTTAACCTGAATGGATCCCATTTGTGTAACGAAAGCATATCCTCTAGATTAGCTGATAAATCAGAACACCAACAATATGTTATCGGCCTTTTCTTATCGTGTCTTTACACAATATTCCTTTTTCCTATCGGTTTTGTGGGAAACATTCTGATACTGGTTGTCAACATTAGCTTTCGGGAAAAAATGACAATTCCAGACCTTTACTTCATAAACCTGGCAGTGGCTGATCTCATTCTAGTGGCTGATTCTCTCATTGAGGTGTTTAATCTTGACGAGAAGTACTACGATATCACCATCATCTGTACCTTTATGTCTTTGTTCCTTCAGATCAACATGTATAGCAGCATTTTCTTTCTGACATGGATGAGTTTTGACAGATACCTAGCACTGGCCAAAGTAATGAGGTCCAACCTATTTCGCACTATGCAGCACGCTAGATTGAGCTGTGGGCTCATATGGATGGCGTCCATTTCGGCAGCTCTAGTCCCATTTACAGCCGTGCACTTACAACACACCGGAGAGGTCTACTTTTGTTTTGCAGATGTAAAAGAAATCCAGTGGCTAGAGATAACCCTGGGCTTTATTATCCCCTTTGTGATCATCGGTCTTTGTTACTCATTAATTGTTCGAGTCCTTATAAAAGCACACAAGCACAGGAGTCTCCGTCTGCGGCGACAGAAGGCTCTGCGCATGATTTTTGTTGTTGTCCTGGTTTTCTTTATCTGCTGGCTCCCTGAAAACGTCTTCATTAGTGTCCAACTTCTCCAGAGGAAAAGCGAGCCCGTCTCTTCAAACAGCCCATCCTTCAGGCATGATTATCCTTTAACAGGACATATTGTGAACCTAGCAGCTTTTTCTAATAGCTGCTTGAACCCCTTAATTTACAGTTTTCTGGGGGAAACCTTCAGAGACAAACTGCGACTGTACATTGAACAGAAAACAAAAATGTCAACACTGCATCGCTTCTGTCAGGCTGCCTTAACGTCTGTCATTCCTGACAGTAATGAGCAATCAGAAGTCTGATTTAGTGTCATTGTATAAAACATATGACTGTGAAGTTGTGCAAATAGTGAACAAAATGCTTGCTACTAACAGAAAAAAAAGTGCATTTGTGTGTGTGTGTATATATATATTGTATCGCCCTACTGAGTATTGAAGGTTTATATTCAAAATGTTTTTATGACAAGACTTTAATGTAGAAGAATATGTTTTAGTCAGATTTATATTTAATTATGAACAAGATTATTAAAAGCTGAGCACTGAAGAAGCTTTATTTTGTATTATACATGTATGAGTGACAATATAAGAGAAAATTTTATCAATTTAGGAAGACTCTAGATGTAATCTGATTATCAGAGATGATACTTTGCTGGTGTATATAAGGTACTTCCACTGAAATAATGAAGCTGCCGTAACAGCGAGGAAAAATCATTACAACATATTGATGTGGAGATGCATAAAACATTGATTTTTTTCCACCCAAACACGTTAAGATAAATGACTCTGCTTACAAGAACTACATAGTACTATCGTCACTGTATTCTAGTATGTCTTCCATTATTAGGTTTTTTTAATCTTAATATAATCAAGCACAGTGATGAGTTTTTGTCTCTTAAATGTAATCTACTGTTTACATCAGTACTTGATCAAAACTAAAATCATCTGTAACTATATGCTCATCTCAAAGAACTTCACAGAAGCACAATGTAGTGCTTCATTCTGTCTTTTAAGGATTGACCCAAATAATCTCTCCCAGAACAAACATAATTGGCCCTTTTGTCAAAAATGCCAGTGCACCAACACTGAGTACATTCACACCTGCCTTCAGATTTGAGTGCACATTACATGAGATCTCCTCACTTTCTGTGAGTCTCTTCTGATTGCCAGAACAAAATGCTGTGGTTTTTAAGGAAGTATCACTTTCTGCAAAAGATATTGTAGATATTGTGTAGATATTGCTTATGAAAGTGACGGGAACCTCAATTTTCAGAAAGGAAGAACACACATAATGGAGAGTGTGATTAGTGATCATCAGGTCTGAACTTTGTGCACACCCATCCCACCTCCAGAAACCACCAGCCTTTCAAGACTGTAAGATGCATGTTGGATGCTTTGATCATTTGAAGATTAATTACAGGAAGCAAACAAATGATAGCACCACATACTGGAAAACTACAGTGTTTCCTTTCTTCTAGCAAATAATTGGGTTTTAAATCTGATTGATGTTTAGCACAGGTTACTCCTGAACTTGTTCAGGGGAAGCTATAAAGTTCCTAGAAATTAGCATGCAAGATCATTAAAACATCACTTGCTGCATCTCTCAAGTGAACAAACTCATTTCACTTCTGTGCTTATTGACTGAAGCACCAGAGCTCAGCAGAGTAAGATGCTCTGTCCTATTTTCAAATGTCGTATATTAATTAATTAGCACAATAACAGATTTTAAAGGATTTTTAAATGTAGACCTTTAAAACAATGACTAAAGCCACTAAAGCAATAAAGAAAACAGTGAAAACGATGATTCCACTCATATTTCTCACGAAATATCTCAAGTTTCCTAGTGGAAGTTTTGGCCACAAAAGACCTGACCTATAAACAGAAAGGCCACAAGACGATGATGGTTGAATTTGAAATAGATAGCTGGATATTCCAGCAGGAACTGCAGGGTGGAATCTGTGGCAACTGCAGATTATCTGCAAGCAATTGCTGATCATAATCTAAAGAAAAATGTCCTTTGGTCCCATCCTCCCTGTAGAACACCAAATAGATCTCCTCTCAAGAAAGATGCAAGCGTAGCACGAGTTGCTAAAAAACACTTAGCAAGTCATCTCCCACCACTGTGCTGCATCACACGTAGCCCTTTCTCGTCAGTATTTTCCCTTTTGGAATTAGCCACAATTACTCAGGTCCCATGGATTGCCACTAGACATTAATCACACCATTAAGGATGGCTATTTCAGACAACAGCCAGCTGCAGGAAGGGATAATTGTCTTGGCAATGCAATTCTGAGGAGTAAGACACATCTTGAGCTTACAGATTTATTAGGTTTGTGCAACCCTGACACTTGCCATGAATAAAGAACTTATTTGGCGTTACAGGAACACACTTTCCCAGTTGTAGTTCTTGCTTGTTTTGGTTTTATAGGAATATGATCCTTTTCCCTCCTCCTTCCTTCCAATACAGTGATCATGTTTTTGATCAAGGCTATGGTAGAAGCCCTTCTGCTACTCCTGCAGAACACAAATCAAGAAAAGTCTTTGTGCAGAAGCTTAAAATAATAAACAAACAGCAATACCAAACGCCTGCTCAGGCATCCTACAAAACAGCTTGTTTCGAAGTGATCAAACTCAGTAATATACAGTGAAATCTAGGAAAGATCAGATTACTATAGCATTAAGAAAACAATATTTACTCAGCCCAAAACAACTTATGGCATGTTTAAAACCCAATTACAAATCTACAATACCTGATGATTCCTTACTGCTGATATTTTGGCACAGGCTTATGAACTGTGCCTGAAATTACTAAATTTAAACATACTTCTTACTTTAAATGCAAAGCACTCTCCCAGCTGAAAAAACTGCACATTTATTCCCAAAGCTTTTTTTTAACAGTAACTCTGTACAAGTAATATTTACAGAAATGTCATACAACTTCCATGTGTTTATGTACACAACATGCTTTCTGCAAGCCACCGTCTTGCAGTAACTCGCTTATCCATGGACCAAAAAGATCTCAGCTTGGTATGTCATTTTCTTTAATTTCAAAGAACATAATCACCAGTAAATAAAACCTTTTCTAGAGTGCAGAGGAAAAAGGCAATGGGAGCAAGAATTTTGATACAACTTCTTCACTTTTTTTTCCTCTGGTCTCTCACAAATTGTTTAATTGCTGAGTTTAAGGAAAGGATTCCATATGCCTTTCTCAAACACTGGACTGATGACAACGATGAGATTTAAAAACCTGTTTACCACAGATGCTTACAATCTTTGCTGTAATAGTCTATAGCAAGTTCCAGCCATGAAATGTCTAGTGTTAGGAAAAGCTCACAGAAGAGAGGAGAGAGGGAATAATCAAAAATTCCCTGAAGCCATTAACTGCTTTTGAAAATAATACCTTAGCACAGGAATGCCTTGAATGCACAGAGTATAACTGAGTATCTAGAAACAAAATCAGTGCAAACAGCACAAACTAGCAGCGATCTGGACCTGATGCAACTGAAAGCAGCAGGCTTCCCTCAGCTGCGTAAAAAGATATGAGCAAAAGAGTTATGTGAGACCTCTTTAACATGTTGAAGAGATTCTGTAACTGCATTCTTTTAAGTTTTAGGAGATACACTAAATACTGACTGCAAAGACACAACATCCACGCCTTGAAAATGCAAAGTCGGTCAGCCTAAAGATAAAGCTTGATTCATTTATGAAAAGCATTACAGGATGGGAGGGCATGTGACAGAGAATTTGAATCAATGAGTCAGGCGATCCCAGATTCTGTGCAAGGCGTTGATATAATACGGGCAAGATGCAAGAAAAGTCACCTCTCCCTTCAAAAGCTTGAAAAAAACCTGAGCACAAAGTTTTACAAGAAAATGCTTGTAAAGTTTCAGACTAAGTATCTGTGTTTCAAACAAAATTCACTGGCTGTACAGTGCAGGCTCTAATCTTTTTTCCAGCCATCAAGTTGTGTTAGAGTCTAACTGAATTTTTTCCCGTGTAAGGATTTTGCTGTATTCTCTCAGCTGTTTATTAAGACTGCAAAAGGGAAAAGGTTGTCTGGTCAATTTTAAATGGTTAGGATTGTCACATAAAAAATGTGTTAGAGTGGTTTACCGTAAGTAAAAGCATGTCAAGTTCAACCCTGATTATCATTAATTCCATTGGAACTTGTTTCCGCATAACTAAAAACAAGTGAGTGCATGAAGAAGCAGGTTTGAATTTTAATAGCTACTCATGAAGGTGAGCCAATGAATTAATTTGATTTTGATTGAAAACAAAGAAGATAAGGGCTTGATTTGAATTTAAGGGACAGTATCCTTCCATTTCACTCTAAGTCTTACCTTACCTATTCAGACCATCAGAAAAATATTTAATGTTTTCACCACAGAAGAGCACAGGGCCAAATTAACTGCTTATTTGTCCTTTTTAATGTTCAAATTGCAACATCATGTGATAGGGAACAAGTCACTTTTAAGCCATGCACACAGAATACCTTTTCTCTACACCCTTAAGCTCTGCTGTCAGGGAGGTGTGTTGTGGCACATGCCCTGTGCTATGTTTTAAAGAGAGACACACCAGATATGAAAATCTGAACACCCTCCATCCATATTTATAATTTAGGTGTCCTTTCTTCAACAGTATTACCCAAACTATTTATTCCACAGTGACCTTTAATACAACAAACTTTTAACCCTTGGGTTTGGGCTTCCTTTTAGACTTCCATTCCATCACATGGCAGCATGACACAGCCAGGAGCTCAGAATAAACAGCTGCATATTGAGCCACCCTACGTGCCAACACAGAAGCCATGCCCTCTCAGGACTGCAGACTGTGCAGGATCAGCTCTACTTTCAACTCCCCTTCTTACGTGCTACTTCATTTATTTTACATATGTCCGCTAACTGCCACTACAAAATATAAAGATGCTTGCCTGAGTCTCACAAAGTCACCTGCCTGTTTAGAATGGCTTTTGAAACTGTTCAACCCCCACGATAAAAACCATATTCAGGTTTCCAACCTGTTTTCTCACATCGTTCAAACACTCTGCTACAGGTATATACAGACATTTCAAAGGTCTGAATTAAACTACTGAGCTGTTCATTACCAAAAAGTAAAATCCTACCTTCTCAAAATAAATATTTAATGCAGCAGGGTAAGCCTTTCCAAAGCAGCAGCTTTGCTTACAAGTCCCAGTTCACTTGACCTGCAAGCAAAATCACCGAAAAGGTTTAAGACTTTTCCAAATTACATTGAATGTGTTTTCTGGAAGGACTATTAAAAAACTGTGGGGAGAAAAAAGACATAGTAGAGAAACAGGAAAATTATCAGGATATTGTTGAATTGTCCTTAGAATAGGAGTTAAGGCGATTTTTACAGAAAGAGCTCAGTGGTAGAATTGCCTAATAGTGCTGGAGATAGATTTGTTTTCTGCCTCAGCAGCAGAAATATTTCCTTTCCCAGGCATTCCCTCAATAGAAACAGTAATTTAATGGCAAATCAGATTTTCTTCCTTTCATTCTCTCTCCATTCAGAACTACAAAAGAGAAATAGCCTGTACCTGACTACAGAAACCTTTTAACTCTTGTGCTCTGAAGTGCACACAGCAAACTCAGAAAGAAACCAAGGAAAGAGCTCACTTAAACAATGTGATAGTATTCCAAATATCCACCTGTCAACTGAGTATCAAGGTGGGAGGAAGATACAGACAGTGACGTGTGGGGGAACTTAATTTATAAACTTGCTTGGCTTCCAAAGACAAAGTCAGAATAATTACTTCTGATATTACAAGTTCATTCTCCAGAACAGTGAGAAACATGACACGTTATTTTCTTATGCTAATTAAAGCTGCCTGATGATGGGTGACACTGTTGGAGTGTTGTGGGATCAGAAGCCCAGCCTTGCTGGCAGAGGCACTGCTGGAGTCAACTTTGGAACACACAGAACCTGACAGCATCCTCAGCCCAAAACAAGGTGTCCACGAGGACCATGGAAATCTGCCCCTGTCCTCTGCTGATCTGCGCTCTTCTTGACTCTCACAGATACCGAGTGAGACCTTTTGTGTCTTGGCCAGAGATTTCATTCCAAGACCTATTGGATCAGGACAGTTGACTGCTTCTATTCTAAGCCCAAACTAGATCATGACTTAATCTAGACAAATCCTTGTAAAGAAGACAACCACAGTTTAAGCAAAGCATGGTAAATTTTACAATTAAAAAACCCCAACTTCACAAGTTTATTTAAAAATGCCTTTGGAGTACAGGCTTGAAAGCCATGAAAGATGGGACTTGCATAATAAAACAGGAAAAGCTTGTCTATTCCGACGGTATTTTTGAAAAAAGAATGAGCCAGTGAGGTGCATGAAGGCTCCTAAGTTTACAAAAAGCCCATGACCAGTTTCAATGACCTTTGTATTACAGTTCAGTGCAACAGCTCTGTAACCACCGAGTTATTTTACGAGTGGGTAAGGATGAATAACTCCCCTTTAGCATTCAGTCCATAATATAAAGGTAGGATGCAGTAACAGTTACTAAAAGCATGTCTTTTCCACGGATGCTTTGGATTTTCCCTTCTCTTTACATAACCACTCTGCTCCCTTTTAAGCAATGCAGCTCTAAGCTCTCAGTACATTCTCTGAACAGCTTTGACATCTTTCAAACTCTGAGATGGCAGGAAGAGCTGTCTGCCCTTATGTATATGCTGTTTGCAATAGCCTGGTTTACAGATGCAAATTATTAAGATAATGCTGAGAAATTTAATAAAACACTGGTTGATGCTCTTCCGTTTGATGTCCTACAGAACTCCTGTGGGATTCAATTAGAAACAGGTAAACGCATTCAAAGACAGAGTCTGGTTCCCTTGTCAAATACCTTCATGCTTGTACCCTCGATATTTCAGGCAGGTTCTAAAAGTCAAAGATTAATTTTCTGTTCTGATTACTTGTTGGATATAACAGACAAGCACTTTCCAAGTATTTATTAATCTGTGTGGCTTTGATCTAATACCCAAGAGCCATTTTATCTATGCTGTAATTTATTAACATACATAAATATACACTGATCTTTCATGTGGTCCACAATATTGCATCTAAACACAAAAGGCATTTTGAAGGAGAAAACTTCTCATTTCTCATTCATACTATGGAAGGAGCCATCACCTCCCTTTTATCTGGGCCAAAACACTGGGGGGTTTAAATTTTTGAATCTATTTCATCAACACACAAAAAGTCATATTTTATAAAAATCATTATACCAGACTCCCACATTGTTTAAACAAGCAGCAGCATTTCATCAATGACAGGGCTGCTTTTTAGAATAAGCTTATTTTAAATATCCAAATCCATGCCATTTTAGGTTTTTTGAACCAATTAACATTAACAAAACAGTATGAAGAGCAATAAAGAGGAAGTAACAAATCCACAAGAATCAGGCCTCCATTAATATATTATACTATACACATTTCCAAGTTTTAAGCCCTGTCAAGAATAATTGCCTTTGAATGCCCATTTCTCTGCTCTTTATCCTGTATCAGAATGCAGCAAACATCCTTTCAAGCTTACAAGTTAATTTCTTGCCAAGTGAATGCATTTTGTGAATTCAAACATGTTAACGGGACTTTTTTTTTTAATTGAAGTTACACATATTTTGAGGTTTTGTGCCAAGTTTTCTATACTGAACAATTTGGGCCTTTTCCAGCAATTTTCATTGATGATGCCTCTCTCTATGAGGAGTTAGAAGTCATCAATACAGAACCAGAACAAATTTATAATTGAAAAAGGGCAAAACCAGTGTTCTCACTGGACTGGAGCTGGGTGACACAGCCAAGCAGACCTTGCCTTTGCTCCTTCCACAACTGAACACTCAACAAATTCAACCCACAAGTGAGAATCCTGTCCTGAATTTCAATTTTGTTTAAATATTTGCAGCTAAGGCATGAAAGCAAGGATTTATACTGGAAATCCAGCAAGAACCATCAAGGAAGGTCTCACCATCAAGCAGAGAACGAGGGCTGAGAGGAAACAAGTACGTGCTCCAAGAAGAGAAGGAAGAATTTCCCTTCTTAACAGCAAAGAAGGGACTGTTGTGTTTCACCACCAAATTCCCCATCAATTTAATACCCTGGCTTTATTAATAAAAGTAGGGAATTAACTTTGAATGGATACAGATTAAGGCAAATACCCGGAATTAGCATGAAACTCTTGCTGGCTAATATGTAATGAAGAATGCACAATTCCTTTAAACACAAGTAAGAAATACACCACATATTGTTTATACCAAACACAGTTGGGGACGTGAGCCTTTCGCCTGGGAAAACCATCTTCAAAGTAGCAACTGTTTTCCCAGCTGTGAATACTCTTTCCTGGGAAATCTATTCGTACCATTACAAAAATAATTTTCAAAGGAATGTAAAATTATTCAGCCTAATCTATGCACATCCATATTTCAGACATGATTCTGTACCTTCTTAGACCTGTCTGTTTACAAAAGGCCTACTATTCTCTATAAACACTACATGGGTGTCACAATTAAATTTACCCCTTTTTTAAATAAATAAATGTATGGTAATTTAATAAAATAATCTGAAGCAACTCTATCAATATTCTGATGAAGAAGTGTTAGCAGGAAACCAATGCTTCAGTCCCATAACCAGCTGCCCTCAAAGTTTGTTGTTTTGTGGTTGGGCTTTTTTTTTATTTTATTTTCCTAATTTGAGAAATATTGCATAGATAAGAAAGCAGATTAACCAAGCAAGATGTCACACAGTAAGCCATAAATGCCACATGGATTTAGAGGTTCATAATTATTTCCTATAACTATCAGAAGGCCACCACACAGAGAGGCACTAGAAGCCAGTGGACCAGCAAACTTGTCTCTTTGTGCAAGTAAAAAAAGCCCAAGCAAATAACCCAAGAATAGACATTCAACTGAAAGGCAGCCCAAAGCAAAGAGAAATAGGCCCAATGTTTTAATTATAGACTGACAAAACGCAGCAGATTAACGAGAGCACAGTAATATCCATCCTGACATTTAGCTTGGCCACTTGGAGAAATAGCTCCCACCCCCCCTTTATCACTGGGAAACTGCTTTCTGCTGATATATCTTTCCATCAAGGCACAGGGGGAGGTGGAGGGATGGGGGAAGATGAAAGATTATGTCATCTTCTCTTCATAACATGGACAAAACTCTATTTGCATGTTAAAGATACTTTAAAGCTGGTCAAAAAAACCCCCGTGTGAGACGAGATTCTTATTCTAGGAGGTTATGCTAAATAAAATTAACTTTTTGGAATTTATTTCCTTTTTTTTTTTTTCAATATTTAAGATTTTTTTTTTACATATTCCTTGAAAAAAAATCAATAACCCCAGATAACACTAATGCTTACAACAGAGGATTAAGCAAGCACAGCAAAACCAAACAAGTGCAGGAAGAGTGGACAGTGGAATTGCAATGCAAACAGTTTCCAAAATATACTTTTAATGTGTGTAAGATACAGTTAATACTGGTAGCCTGGTAATCACAAGAAAATCCTGCAACATCACACTAAGTTGTTAACTTCATGGCATTTTTTTAGGGTGGGAAAATATAAACCAAGTTATTTTGATGGCTACAAGATAAGCTTCCCATTAATTAGAAAAATAAATTAAGGGAACAATAAAGGATTACTGAGTTTGTTTGCAAATCATCCACAACTCATTATTTAACGAACAGGCTTTGGGATGAATTAGTGGGTTGTCAGACAAATAAATACACTGTCTGATGACAGCTTTGCAGTATCTGCTGGATCAGTTTGCACCAATGTCTGGTTTGCATTCATTAAACATTCAAATTATTACCCCAGTTACCTGATTACAAGCAGCATTAGAGATCATATCAAAGCAGCATTCCTAGTTATTCCACCGAGCTCATGCCCAAGATGTTTATCTGCACAGCTTAAACATAATTTTATGGGGTTTTCCACTGCTACAACCAAACAGTGATTTTAAAGAATCCTTTTTTTTTTTTGTGGTTTGCTTTGCAGCTTAATAATTATATATTGTTCTTTATGATAACCTCCAAAAAGCCAAACAGAAAAACCCTTTCTTTACAAATTTTGCCATTTTCCATTTAGTAAACAGATCTTTCTGTTTGGGCACCTGCACACTCCGATGAAAGAACCACCATGAGCTACTTGTTTATTTGCCATTGTTTGTAGTATCTGTATGGAATCTCAAAAATTAAATTCCTTTCCCACTGATCCTGCCTTTAGCTGAGGAAAATGTTGATTCCTCCTCCTCCAACCACTTGCAACGCTGAAGATAACAAGAAAGTACCCACTGGTTGTATGAGCACTTCCTAAAGTACCCTTCAACCCAAGGGGATTTGATTTATAAAGATTGATCGTCCATTAGTCATTGTCATTTTCCTGGAAGTTACAATGTTTACTAGACTAAATTGGGAAGGAACAGGAAATTAATATTGTTTTCCACGGATTACAAATTTTGAGTCTTGCCTAATAGATGTTCTGTTCTGAAAGAATTTCCTACTGTTCTGCAGAGAGCCAGCAGCTCTGCAAACAGCACTGCAGCAACAAGAGCTGCCCGTAAACGACGAGATCCTTTTGACACAGTAAGGTCATTCTGGGCAGAACTCAAAAAGCCCTGGGAAACAAAGCAACCACACGTTGTTCCCTACCTACAGAGCTACAACTGTCAGGACTGCTGTTCCAGTAAGCTTTGCGGCATTGAGGCAGCTGAAAGTAAGGCTGAGAAAATCCATAAACAGAAGCAAAACAGGGGTAACTGCAAAGAAACACTTCTAAGGGTTCTGCTTCTTCAAGATGACACGTTAATGACACTGTAAATATTTTTTTTTCAGAGAACTGAAACAAAATTAACTTGTCAGAAAAGATCCATCAGGAAGTTGTTACCTCAGAAGCCAATATTCAGCTTCAAACCTCCAGGCTAGATGGCACATTTTAAATCTCTTTTCTTCACCTATGTTACAGTTTGAAAGAAGAAACTTAAACATTCTGGTAGTTCAACATATAAGTATGTTAGTAAACTATAAAAGTAATTAAAAGACATGTAAAACTAATGTTCAGTGATTTAAAAAAAAATCTGTTTAAAAAGTGGGATTATTTCAAGTAGGTAAACAGAACAGTAACATTAGGAAAATCTATCAGAAAAACCACAAGGCTGAATTAAGATCTAAAACTTAATTAAACTTTAAAACTCGGCTCCACTAGAGATGTCTTATTTAGAGCTGTGTGGTTCTAAGATCACTCATGAAAACATTCATATTGGTCTTGAATTGCTTACTGCTATTTAGTGTAAACAGAAGAAATTGAGTAGATGAAAATCAATAAAACATCAAGATTACTCTGAAAGGTCAAGTTGTTCCAAGGAAAAATGCCTTAGTCTAAGGCTGGTAAGAATTTTTGAAACAAATTTCTTGAAGGAATGATCAGTGTACACTAAATCCAGTCACTTAAAACACACCTCAGCTTGCCTGCAGCTCTGTTACAAAATCAATTAGAGATTTGTATTTTCCACTTTGGAGATTAAACTTGCTGTACTGGAATTGAAAAAAAAAAAAAAAAGTCAATCACAGGAAAGTGACTTAATAAACCTATAAACCTCCATCCCACCAAACACTTTGACTTCTTCCTACCACATATGAGACTCCTTAGGAAAAACTGGAGCCTACCCATCCTTACTTTAAGAATTTTCTTTAATTCAGTTACTGCATTAAAAGCCAATCACAGCTCATCAGAATCCAGTCACCATAATTCAGGAATTCCTGTAGATCTAGCAAAATTCCAGCTTATTTTAAAATAACAGAAATCAAACTAAAGAAAGTGAGGGCGCATAATAAACCCTCTCAGCAGTTGCCTTAATTTTTGTTCCAAATTTCTTACTTGGAACCATCCACACTGAGCACAGAGTTCCTCCTGATCTTCCTGTTCACACAGAGCAGTTTTACCTTGTTCTCTACTACCCTTTCCATGCTGACAACGTTTGATGACCAAAAGCACTTTAAAGCATAATTGCCAGTGTGCCTTAACCAAGCATTTCCCACAAAGCTGGGCGTACTTACACTGAGTAACAACCAAACTGCCAAGCAATTAACTTTCTTTAACCACTTCTAAAGTAAAATTGTTTAAGAGCTGCCTCGCATTTTTCATTCTCAACATTCATTTCAAACAAATAAAAAAAAAAGTGGTCCATTAACTTAGACTTTCCTGCTGTCAACAGTTACAGTTTATAAAGCTGATGCCAAGAAATGGCTTGTCATAGACCTTATATGGCATTCCCAAAAACTCACTATATACATGTTCAAGCCACCCACTGGCATCAACTTTTATGATTCCAAGAACTGTTGTGCTTACTGGTGTTCCCTAAGAGTATTAAGGATTCTTCTTTCCATGACTATTTGCTCTTCCTTTCACAGTCCTACAGTCTGCACAGCCCACAAAACTCATTTGGGTGTTCTAAGAACTTAACATTGGACATCAGATGGTCCAAAGAGGCCCCACTTGCCAGGGGCTTGAAGCCCACCTGGAATGTTTGGCAGTTTTACATGAAGTTATACAGACTGTCACAGGCAATAAAATTTTCATTTTGACATTTCAATTTCACACTGCTTTATTCTGGAAAATTATTTTCACTCAAATTCAACTTTAGCACTGCAAATCCACAGTCTATAATGCAAAGGAAAAGAGAAACATTCCCTCTTATTCAGCTATAAATGCAAAATTTCCTATTTTTGCTTTGACAAAGATGCAGTCTTTTCCTATTTAGGAACATTTATGCCGAGTTCAAAATTCAAAAATGTACAGACCTCTGAGTAGCTTCTGCCAATAGGCTGGCTTTTCTTATTTTAAGCTTCCCAATCTCTAAATGCAATACCTAGAGACACTTATGAATGCAAAAGTTCTTTAAATAGGTTCTTGCCAATAAGCTTAACTAAACTCTAACAGCAAAATAAGTACTAATTTTTAGTTATATGATCTGCATTGACCTATACATCTCATGATAAAGGAAGTAACAAGCAGTGTTCACATCTATTTTATGTTAGGCCAGGAAACACAAGAGAATTAAGACCATGGCTTCTTGAGGTGATCCTCAAGAATTCCTGAGGAAAAAAACCTGCTTTCCCTCTCCGCTTCTTGAACTGCTTTCCAGTTCTTTGATCCTCATTCCACAGAAACCACTAAAGAACAGCAGAATTGGATTGTCCTGTTTATGCATAATTTCCATCACAAAAAAACCCCCAAAAAACCTTCCAGCTCCAAGTTTCCACTTAAGTAACAAATTGAGATTCCTAATTTCATTCTCATAAAACAATTCATAAAATGTTCAGCAATACAAAGGGACTGCTGACACCTTCTGGCCACTTGACATTCTGTCCAAAAACCAGGAGAATTTCCAAGAAAACATCTTTCATGCTTTCCCAGGCACTCAGGATCACATGAAGACTGAAGCTACACCGAGACTGCCATATGACAGCTCCTCACTTGGTTCACATTTCACCCACATCCATTCTCTGTCATAGAAACATCCAAAACAGAGATCACCTCTCTGCCTGCCACGACTGTACCCAGATTTGGCTCAATTCCTCTTTTCCTTTTAGCTTTCACTCTAGGCATATTGCATCCAAGGAATCACTGCAACTGAATGCAACACTACACTCATGTTCAGAACAGAATCTACAGCAACAACAAATCCATATCGTATTGAATTAAAGAGCCAAACCTGCAGCTTTTGCTTCTTCTTCTTCGGTTTAGTTTCCACTTCCAGCTCATCCTTTTGGGCCACATGTTGCTTCAGCTTTTTTCTTTTTTCTGCTTTCTTTTCTTTGTTTTCCACAATCATTTTCGGCATTCTAAAATGCTGTTCTGTAACAGAAAGGTTCAAACCACAGTTAGAACCTTTTTTAATATTAAATGGCAGTCTCATATACAGACAGTTATACTATAATTACACTGGTATGGTAATTATTTGTGACTGCTTAACTGTGAAATGTACGTCTGCACTGAAATTTGGGTCATTTTGGAGAATATTCATGTCTCCTTTAGGAATACATTGTAGTTAAGGCACTGTAAAACTCAAATGCCAGTCTCCTGTAGGAATCTCCACACCTTTTGTCTTCTGGGGCCCTGTTGTGGAAAATGCCTCAGTGACATATGAATTCCCCATACTTGAGGCAGTGGTTTCTGCAGGTGACAACACACCACATTCAAACTGTTTGATCAACTGTCTACCTCAGGTAACACCAATGAGACCTCTCTCAACGCAAAATACATTCATGTGACTATTAGTCATCTCATTAATACACATCGGTGTGCACTCACAAGTAAGCCTAGTGGATTACTAAAGGGATTTAAGCCACTACTTCTGTTTAAACTGCAGGGCTTTTTCTGTTTTCATACAGGTTAATGTGGTACAACTACGCTTGAAGAATTGTCTCATTAGCTTTAATTTTAGACTGACATACGGGCGAAGGAGTTGCAGAAAACACGGTTCTGAAACCAGGTCTAGTTGTAACTCCCTACTATTTCTTTGTGAGAAAATCGGATTTAAGTGGCTTTCCCCAGTTACCCCAACACTGTCACTTTCAGCGTCAGTTTCACTACACAGGCAACTGTCGTCTCAATCACAAATATTTACCTTGAAACACACTCTGAAATATAAAAGCAACCCACAAGCCCACGTTGGGAGGTTCCCAACACGGCAGAAGCTGCCACAGGAGGGGTTTGGCACCTCAGTGACACCGGAGCCACACCTGGCACGTGTCGGGCACGGCCATGCCCTGGGCAGGAGGGCACCCCAAGGCCAGCCCCTACCCCCGGCTCCCCTGCACAGGACCCGGCTCCGCTTCATAACCAGCTCACCTGGATTCGCTTCCCGACACGCGAACCCGGCTGCGCGTCCCCACACACCTGCCTGGTTCACATCCCAGCGCGCACCCCCGGCTCCGCCGCAGCCCACTCAGCCACCGCCACACATGTGGCGTGGCCAGGCCGGGCCGGGCCTCCCCGCCCCTCCCGCAGCTCCAGGCGGGCAGGGGGACCCCCGGAGGAGCCGCCGCCACCCCGGGAGGACCCAGGGCTGCGCCCCCCACCCGTTCCCGCACGCACCTCCCGCAGCCGCCGCCTCACACATTCAACTGAGCCCCACGCTGGCGCCGCCGCCCGCCCCCTGCCTCTCATTGGCTACGGGGACAGAATGGAGGCACCTGGTTGGCTCTCGGGCTGTCAATCGCCCCGCTGGCCAATAGGGAGCCCCGATCGGCGTTAAAGCGCCCACCAGGAACACGTGTGCCGAGGAACGCTCTACCGGCTTCTGGCGGCGCGCGTGACGCCATCTTCCCGCGCCGAGATCCGCCTGCAGCTCCGCCCTTTTGCCTGGGAGATTCCCGAAATCGGGACCGTCCCAGGGCCTCACCGGGATCCACCGTGACCGTGCCTGCGATCCCCCATGCCCTGGCAGTGATCGTTCCGTGGCCTGGTAGGGACCCCCAGCGCCTGGCTGGGTTCACCCAGGGCCGGACGGGGATCCCCGGGGCCTCACGGGATCCACCCACGGCCTGACGGGGATCCCCGGGGTCTCACGGGATCCACCCACGGCCGGACGGGGATCCTGGGGCCTGGCAGCTCCCACCCCGCACTGTGGGACACCCGGTAGAAGCCAGCCCGGCGCTCCCCACACGAGTCGGGTGCTGCTGGTCACAGCAGGGTGGCGTGGGGGCTGTGGCCGCCGCTGATACACTGAGGTGTGGCTCTCTGGACAACGGCTGTGATCCTTTTGAGCCCGCAGATCCTAAAGGCCAGGTGCTAAAAGATCCTGAAGTCTGAGCCAGCGTTACCCGTGTCCCTATGGGCTCTGGTGGAATGCGTGGGAAGAGGCCAAGGGTGTGGTTTGACAGGACGAGAAAATACCTCCGAGGACAATTTCCAGGCAGCAAGTTGGTTTCCATGCTTTCATTTTCTATAAATACCACATGCACAAACTTTTCCACCTACTCTTGGCAATTTAAGGGCCAGAATTTTTGCCACAAACACACACATAGATGACACATTTTTTTCAGGACAACCTGAGACAGCGTTGTTGCTTCCCTTTGCTTGGATCCCAGCAGCAGCTGAGATGCTGGATGTGGGAGCAGGTGGTGCTGGCAAACAAGTCCCTGTACCATTGCAGGCATTGATGGGAAGAGGTAGCTTCTGCTTTCCTCCTCTTCCACCTCCTCCCCACACTGAGGTGCCCTCCCGTCCCCCTGCCATTGCTGCTGGGCTGGGAGAGCCTCTCTGCCCTGGGCTGTGTCCATGGAATCCCCTTCCCAAACCACCGGTGGGGTACATGGAACCAGTTAGAAATTATACACAAAAGATATAAAATGTATATAAAATACAGCAATGTGCTATGGCTGAGTTAGGGCATTGGCACACAGAGGATAAGCAGAGGGTGGTGGTACCTAAAACTGAAGTTGTAATTTAAGCTTTTGCTCCAATGTGGCTAGGGAAAGAATGTTTTCTATGTTTAGACTTCCTAAAATAAAGACTGTGTTATTGCATATCCTATTGTGACATCCTGTGGTTAAGCACAGTATTACAATACTGTCACATCGCAATCTTGGCTGCATGATTGCAAAAAATTAGATTATATGAACGTTGGAACTCATACCTATATTACATGTCCTGTTTGGCCAACTAGCTGTGATCTTCTCCAAAAAGACTTCTCTAGCATGAGAAATCACACTGGGCCAAACATTAATATGAGCTAGCACAGATACTTGTTCTGTGCTGGCCAGAAATTACATCTGTCCTTTCTTAGGAAAGGCCTATGACTCAAGGCATTGACTGTTTACATGCTGTCCCTGTGAAGGTCCATAAATCCACATTTCCTCCTTAAGAAGCATTCCAACTCCAAGGATTAAACTGTTTAAAGAGAAGAGACACAACAGCCTTGGCAGAACTGCAGTACCCCTCAAGGCTGTACGAAGCACATGCATTAACTGCACTCCCATCTCTTACAGAATCACCAAAGATTATTATTCCCAGGTCAAGGAACTCGGCATCCTCTGCTCTGCAAAGTGCTCCTCCTCCCACCTCAGCAGCGCTGGGCACTCACAGCTGCAGGGGATTGAAGGGGCTGCAATTACCCTCCAGTTCGTCCTAAGCCAGCACTCCAGCCCAGCAGCCCCAGCATGCAGAGGAATGGCTCCAATGACACATGAAATTGAGGTCCTGACCCCCTGACACCGTCAGTAAGCCCTGGCATTTTTCTCACAATTAGCTGGATGAGAGGCCTACTTAGATCCCATCTGGGGAATTAGCATTGTTCATTAACAGCACATTTCCATTTCATCAACCTACAATATTTCGGGCCTCAAGCTAAGCAGCTGGATACTCATGCAGTTTTAAAGAGCCTGGAGAGCTGATCAGGATAATAGATGGAGCATTATCTGTTATGACTGCACTTGTTCAAGCTTTTCAGGAAGACAGCAAGAGCAGCCTCCCTAAACAATGCTGTGTTTTGGCCTTATTACATGAGACACAGTTAATGCTACTTTCTCTGGCTTCCTTTTCTGCCTGAAACCACAAAATATATCCCTGCAAATCTAGATTTCTGTCTAAGAGGCAATCAGTGTTGAAGAATTATACTGCACGTGCCTCTGTGAGCACTAGCCTTCAGACAGGGCCTGAAAAAAAAAAAAAAAAAAGAGGGTATAGCTTTATTTATAAAGTTCTTCCAATGACATTCAGAAACCGAGAGGAAGCTTATATAAACTCGCTTCGATTGAGACATATGACACTAGCTTGTATTTCAGATTCTCATTTTGGGAGATTCCTAGTTCAGGCTTGGCCTGACCTAAGCAAAGCTGGCTGTATTTTGTACCAGTTGTAATCTTCCTCCTACTACCATCCCCCAGTTTACTACATCAAATATTTTTCATAGTATTGAAGTTCTTATTCCAAATATAGGAACAAGTAACATTGGCTTGGAAAGGGAAACAGTTTATTGAATGCACACAAAATTATGATACAAAAATAAGTTAATTGCGTAGAAATTTAAAGAGAGAGAGAAAAGATTAACTCTAAAATAAAGGTTTGATCCAGATGTGAAGAGCCTCTACTATCTGCACCTGAAAGACAAAAATGCACTGGTTACACAGCTCAAACTTCCAGTCACAAGGAGTTACAACATGCCAGGGAAGAGCTTGGGCCATTTAATTTAATTCAGGTGTCTGCTGTGCTTTCCTCAGCATTCTGATGACACACCACTTTTCCAAACTCACTGAGCAGGTGGGAGACCAAGCTGCAAATACAACAATTTGGTGTCCTCATGCTTGTGGCTATGTGGCCACTTTAATCACTGTGGAGAAGCAGGGATTTACCTGTGCTGTCAGAGCCCCTATGCTGCACTCCCAACAGCATTTACAGGTCAGCTACCAACTCTAGAGCAGTTAGAGGTGTGACAGTGGCACTGGTGCCCGTGTGGACAGCAGCCAAGTCTTAAGAAATGTTTGCTTTTACTCCTTGTGCCGCTGATACCTGTTGTGCTGACGATTCCCATTAGATGGCACTCCAATTGCTCCCGGGGACTTGAAGGTGGGCTGAGAGGCTCTCATCAGAGCTGCGTATCTAGGAACAAATACAACCAGGCTCAGCACCCATGCACTCTGTAGTTCCACTCTTCCATCCAGTTTAATCATCTGCATCTGTCACACATCTCACACTCCTACTGCACAGAACAGTCAAGGTATGTCTGCCTGCAAGAGACAGATCTTTTATTAAAATTAAGTTTAAACTTGGCTTGTCAGGGTATTGATTATTCGTGGTTACTTCAAGGTGCTGGACAGAGCTTTAGGATTCTAGTATTTGGAGCCAGATCTCAAAGGGTGCTTGAGTTGGCCAGCGATTATTCTCAATTAGGAGAGACTGACACAGGTAAGCTTGAAAATTCAGGAAAGCATTTGATAAGCCTTTTCTCTTGGCTCAGAAATTAAGGCTGACATTTCAGAAATTCAGCCTGAGATGCAAAGAGGAACTCATGGCTATTTTATTGAGATGACCTGTAGTTTCCAGAATTCCCTGTCTGTCCAAGCTCCCCACCAACCCCTGATACCAGCCCTGAAATCTCATCTTGAGTTGAAGTACCACAAGTACAGCTCACCCTGCCTTGGAGATGGGCTGGCTGCTCCCTCTGCAGTCGTGATCCAGAGGATGCCGGTGTTTGATGCAGAAGTTGCCACCACACTGTTCACAAACCACCTTCATCATCTCTTTCCTTTTGCAGCCTGGCTTTAAGCATTTGTTTGTGAAGATCTAAGTAAGAGAGGACAGGAAGTTGGCAATGTTTGCTTTCTCTGAGCAATGACCAAGTTGAAGCACAAATGTTCAAGTGCCCTTAGAGCTAAGATGAAGCAGAGCAAGTTTTTACACAGTCTGCTGCCAGAAGGCCCAGCTTCACAAGCATTAGGAAGAGAGTTTAGACTTCAGCAGCAGTTTTCTTACCTTCTGCTTTTGCTGTGCTGGATTGTATTTGCAGTCCTTATCTATGTGTGCTCCAACCACAATATCTGGGATTTCTCCCTTCTGCACTGGGATAGGTGTGTTACAGAGGGGACACACGGGGACCTGCACATTCTAAGAACACACAACACAGATCAGAATCACAGAATTACAGAATTGTTTAGGTTGAAATAGACCTTTAAGATAATCAAGTCCAACCCTATTTTTCTGTCTTTCCTCTTCTCTTACCCATAGGTGATAGAAGCATATTCCTAAGTGTTTCATGGTCTCATTTGCTAATGCTTTTAAAGATACACTTCACAACAGTAACTGCAAATCAATTTCCAAAAATCATGCAGACATGCTTTGCCAAATCAATTTGTAGCAACATATTTGGTAAATTGACTTTAAATATCCTTTTGGCTTTTCTGGAATTACAGCCTTTGAATACCTCAAAGCCCAAGTACAGGCCAGAGATCAAAGTTTGGCGCCACTTGTTCTATTTATTTCTTCTGTAGTTTCATGTTTGTTGTCCTTCAATTTACAGGACTTGGACTGCAGAAAATTTTAGACCACAATACATTATTTAAAATATAAAGCACTCCTCTCTAAGGAGATGTACTATGAGAGAAAGAAACTAGAATCTATCAGTAGTGACCTCTGAAATGTCATGTTTCTATATATTTGAAATCTGGATGCATCATTAACTTGCATCTTGTGGTTCTCCCATCCACTTTTATTGAAACCACAGATGAAGGTTCAGAGCAGCCCTTACAAATGACTTAGCAATTTGCAGGGTGAATTACTGACTCACGTCATACAGGAACTCACTTTCTTGTAGGCAGAGCTGCACTTGTGGTCATCATAACGGACGTGATCTTTACAGAAGACTTCCCCACATGCGTCGCATTTCAGAGGAAGGAAATCTGGGAGAAGAATAAAAAAGAAAACAGATTTTCACGGAACAAAGTTAACAACTCTAAGGGTACGCACAATAGGCTACAAATTCTAAAGAAATTTTTGTCTAGTCACAATCCAATTATCTCTAAAGAGGTTAGATCATTCTTCACAAATATTAAAACTGAAAACCCAAGAGTGATACGTTTTCCTCTTTTTATCTGCAGTGTAAGACGAACACAAGCCATAAGCACCTCAGGAGCTCCTCGAATGCAGAAACCTTAGTAAGCAACTAGTCAAGAGCTAAGAGCTGAAGTACAAATCCAAAGCCCAGCTTCAAAAATAATTTTATTCATGAAAAGCCATCCCTTAGCAGTGTGACACGCACAGCAACAACAGCTAGCACTCTTTCCCTAGACCGACTGAGGGGGCACTCCAGCAGCAGCACTGGTGCGTGCCACTACCCACAGCAGCCCCGTACAGCCTCGGGGGACAGGAGCGGCCCCCCGGTACACGCGTTACCCCTCCGTGACGAGTCCGCCGGCGCGGGCGCTGCTCGGCGACTTCAGCCCGGGGCTTCGGTCCGAGCCCGCACTTACCCAGCTGTTTGCAGGAGCGCTCGGAGCAGTGCTCGCCCAGCCACGGGAGCTCCATAGTGCAGCGGGACCCTCGCTCCGGGGATGGGAACACGAACACGGGCACGGACGGGCACGGACGGGCACAGAGGAACGGGCGCAGCCGCCGCGGCTTTATCGGCTCCGGGCGCTGACTCAGCGCAGCCTCGTGCCGAGTCACGCTCCCGCCGCACGGCCGCCCCCGTGACGTCACGGCCGCCCGAGCCAATGGCGCGCCGCCGCCGCCGCCGTCTGCTGCGCGTGCCCGGCGGGCAGCCAATGGGAGGCCGGGGGGCGGCTGAGTCACGGCTGGGGGCGGGGCCGGGGGATGGGGAATAGGGATGGGGGATTGGGGATGGGGAATGGGAATGGGGATTGGGGATTGGGGATTGGGGATTGGGGATTGGGGAATGGGGATTGGGGATTGGGGATTGGGGATTGGGGAATGGGGATTGGGGAATGGGGATTCGGGATTGGGGATTGGGGATTGGGGAATGGGGATTGGGGAATGGGGATTGGGGATTGGGGAATGGGGATTGGGGAATGGGGAATGGGGATTGGGGAATGGGGATTCGGGATTGGGGACGGGGGATTGGGGAATGGGGATTGGGGATTGGGGAATGGGGAATGGGGAATGGGGATTGGGGATTGGGGAATGGGGATTGGGGATTGGGGAATGGGGATTGGGGAATGGGGATTGGGGAATGGGGAATGGGGATTGGGGAATGGGGATTGGGGAATGGGGATTGGGGAATGGGGATGGGGATTGGGGAATGGGGATTGGGGATTGGGGATTGGGGAATGGGGAATGGGGATTGGGGAATGGGGATTCGGGATTGGGGATTCGGGATTGGGGATGGGGATTGGGGATTCGGGATTGGGGATGGGGATTGGGGATTGGGGATGGGGATGGGGGACGGGGGATGGGGGACGGGGGATGGGGGATGGGGGATTGGGAATGGGGTTTGGGGATGGGGGATTGGGATGGGGATGATGGAGATGATGGGGATGGAGATGATGGGGATGGAGATGATGGGGATGGGAATGGGGATGGGGATGGAGATGATGGGGATGGGGGGGGATGATGGAGATGATGGGGATGGAGATGATGGGGATGGGAATGGGGATGAGGATGGGGATGAGCATGAGAATAGGGATGAGGGTGGGAATGGAGGTAAGGATGAGGGTGGGGATGGGGATTGGGGATGGGGATGGGGACGGGGGATGGGGAATGGGGGATGGGGGACGGGGGATGGGGGATTGGGGATGGGGGATTGGGATGGGGATGATGGAGATGATGAGGATGGAGATGATGGGGATGGAGATGATGGGGATGGGAATGGGGATGCGGATGGAGATGATGGGGATGGGGATGGGGATGATGGAGATGATGGGGATGGAGATGATGGGGATGGAGATGATGGGGATGGGAATGGGGATGCGGATGGAGATGATGGGGATGGAGATGGTGGGGATGGGGATTGGGGATGGGGATGGGGACGGGGGATGGGGGACGGGGGATGGGGGACGGGGGATGGGGGATTGGGGATGGGGGATTGGGGATGGGGGATTGGGATGGGGATGATGGAGATGATGAGGATGGAGATGATGGGGATGGAGATGATGGGGATGGGAATGGGGATGCGGATGGAGATGATGGGGATGGGGATGGGGATGATGGAGATGATGGGGATAGAGATGATGGGGATGGGAATGGGGATGCGGATGGAGATGATGGGGATGGGGATGGGGATGGGGATGGGAATGGGGATGAGGATGGGGATGAGCATGAGAATAGGGATGAGGGTGGGAATGGAGGTAAGGATGAGGGTGGGAATGGGGATGGGAATGGGGATGGGAATAGGAATGGGGATGGGAATGGGAATGGGGATGGGGATTGGGGTGAGAAAGGACTTGGGGCAACAGGGCAAAGGGAAGGGCATGCAGTTGGGTTCAGGGTGGAGGTGAGACGGGTTGGTAATGAAGGCAAGGGCTCTCCAGCTTCCGCAAGGCATCACATCCACAAGCATTGCTGCTGCTGTGAGTTCCCTGTTGTGCAGGTGCCCAAAGTGATCAGAGTGCAGGGCTGTCATAGCCATGGGACACATGTGGGAGAAGGACACAGTAAAGCCCACGTCGGACTGGGATCACTGGAGTGCCATAGCCCTTTGCCACTGCCATTCTTATTTCGGTTTTTCGTCACAGCTTCGGCTGCTGCACCATCCCTCTGGATTGCAATGCTTAAATTATGGTACTTCTGAACTTCAAAATAAATTCAGAGAGCTTAATGAGAGCTCTGTCACAGCAGGCTGGTGCTCAGGGCCCTGCTGCAGGACTTCAGCATGGGCTAAACTGGTCAGGGTGGACAAGCTGCAATGGGCTGCAACTGGTTTGAGTGGACTGTGCTAACTGGTTTGGGTGAACAAGCCTCAGCTGCAGCTGTGGGTTTGCACAAGTCAACCAGAAACTTTCCCACCTGGTCTCTGTTTTTAAATGCTTGTCTCACTTTGGCAAGGCACCTTGAGGTCAAGGTGTATTTTAGAAATGCTGATCTTGGAGGTGTGTGACAATACTGGCTTCACACGGAACAGAGGAGGACTATTGATTTCATGACATTTGCTACAGGATTGAGAAATGACAAAGTGTTGTTCTGCCCCTGCTCTCCCCGGAAAACCCCTGACTCTGCTGTAGTGCATGACTCAGATGCAGAGTGGAGCCATGAGGTCGAAGGGGCGCGTTAGGATTGCATGTGCTGACTGCCTGCACAGGCCACTTTGCGCTGTTAAACTCTGGGAATGGCATGTGCCACTCCTCCACCTTCCACGTCACCCTCCAACGTGGCACTCATGTGACTCCTGCTGTGCGTGCCAGCTGACAGCCAACCCACTTGGAGCACTTCCCTGCTGGATTAAATGATACCATGTCATCGGCTAGACACTCTTCCCACTCTTCAATTAATTTTCTCTCCTGAACCCATAAGATTACCAAATCTCCTCATGTAAACCCTTACTCCACAGAACAGCTGTGCTGACAGAGCACTGGGTTCTGCCACACATCTTTGGTTTTGAAGGGCAGGCTCTGATTCCACCTCCTCCACTGTGGCGTTTGATGCAAAGCCTGGTGCTCTCAAGCCCAGGGAGAGCTCTGGGTGTTCTTTAGTGCTCCTTTTGGACACAGACATGCCTGGCGCTCGATGATACAATCCTGCAGCATCTTCCACCAGGGTTCTTCGGCCAGTGGCCTGTGATTAAAAAGACTTCATTTGCCTGGGCTGAGCCAGATCCCTGGTGTGTGCCAGGGGACAGCCAGAGTATAGCACTCTCCTCTGTTTCTTTTGTTCTTCTGACTTGGTTGGTTCTGGCAGTTTGGGACGGGTGAATTTTAAAAAGGAAGAGGAAACAGCAAAAAATACCCAAATACAAATAGTAAGAGAAAGTCTAGTTATCCAAAGTGCTTCAAGAGCTTGGCTCTATTATGCATCAGCTTCCTTATACGATTTACACAACTCAAAAACTTGGGAGGTGCAAAAAAAACCACATCCTGCAGAGCTCACAGGCTAATTTGTTTCATACAAAACATCTACCCAGTACCTGAGAGGAGTGGGAGCCCAGTGATCTCCCTGGGAAGGCTTGCCAAAAAGTAATGGGGTGAGCTAAGCAGAGAGGAAGAGACTGGTGTCTTCCCTGGCTGGCTGAGAGTGCCCTGCGGACTGGAGAGCCGCTGCCAAAGGGATCATGTTTTGTGGTGGAGAAGGGAGGAGTTTGCTTATGGATAACAACAGAAATGGCTCTGCGCAGATTAGATGCTCTTAAGGAAGACTGTAAATCCCAAGTCTGGAAACCCACATAGTACAGGCAGCCGTCTTAATAGAAATGAGGATTAGAAATTAGCTGAGGTCTTTAGTGATATTTTTAGAAGGTTGCTCCTGACAGGTTAGGCTGCTGAGAACCAGAGGAAAGTGCCGAACCCTGTATTACTTGGGAAGGGATCACACAGTGCAGTGTGTGATTAGAGGCTGGCTAGCTTAGCGACAAGGGGGATAGGTGGGTTAGGGCTGATTCGGGAGGAATTAGCAAGGGAAATTGCTTGGGAAGCAGAATTTGATTAGGGGCAGCCAACGTGGATTTGTGAAAGGAAAGCTATGTGTAACTAACTTGCTGGAGTCTGGGGGAGGCACCGTTCCCCAGCAGCCTGTGGAGTGTTAGTTTTACATAACCTGATCTGCAAAGGGAAGGCCTGGCCCCTTTGCTGCCAGAATGGTGACACTGGGTGGAATGGATGGGGATCACCTCCCTCCCCTGTGTCTGCACAGACTCTCTGCCTCCTCTTTCCCCATCCATCCCTTCTACTTCCTTTCTAGCTTTCATGGGAGGAGGCCTATTGCTTTTCCCCATGTCCCATACTCTTCTCTTTGTCTTTCCCTTCCTCTCCATCCAGTCCACGGGACTGCCTCTTGTTGGTGTATTAAACATTACTATGCACCCCACCACACCAGCATGGTCTGCCTTAGGACCCACATTGCATCCTAAAGGGGGGATAAAAGGCTTCTGAAGAGAACATTCATGGGACAGCAGGGGAACAACTGTCCAACATCACTGCCAGATACAGACACGACACAGATGAGGAGCCAGGGATGTGGTTCCCATCCTGTCTCTCAGAGCAGGGTCTGTTCCCTTCCCACCACCCTGGGTTATGACAGCACAGCACAGAGATGCCCATGGCCAAGACAACCAGGTCCATCCACCTCCTCTCTGCCTTGTGTGCCCCAATCTCCTCCCAGCACCGTCCAGAAGACACAGATGAGTCCACTGTCCCTGGTGGCTCCAAGGCCACCTCGTGCAGTCCTTCTGCACCAGCATCCTGCTTGTTGCTCCAGCTGCAGAGCCACCACTGTGGCATTAACATTCCAGTGACTCCAGCTCTCATTTGCCTTTTCCAGGCCTCTGAACTCCAATCCCATTGTCCTGCTTTTCAGCTCATAATTTCCTACCAAGCTCTTAAAACTGAATTTTATTTTTATTGCAATGACCCTGTGGTGCTGCCAGATCCCTCTGTGGAGGAGACATGACATCTCCATTACATAGCTCAGATAAGTGTCTTAAAGAGACCACACACAAAGGAACCTAATGGTACCTATTTTTATTAGGTTTATTACAGGAGGGGAAGTAAAGCAGTCCGATCTCCCCACAGGATACTCCGTTAACAGCAGCAGACAGAGAGGAGAGATCTGTGGAGGCGGATCAGTTTTCCAAGAATATTAGCTACTGCTGCTCTAAAATTAGAGTCTAGGGAGAGCAGACAGGTTGACATAATTGAAAGGGCTGTCTTATGGGATGACATAGTTAAACGAGTCCATGATCAGCTTTAGAGTGACAGCTCAGCGACTTCTTCTAATCCTCAAAGGAGCACTGAGTTGCGAGGCTGTGATTTAACTAGTCCTGGATCTTATCTTGTGATGATGTCAATATTATTAGAACCCGCTTCTGAAGAGATGCCTCCAAAATCACTGTACATGAACCGACTGGCGTTACAGGCACGATTCTCCTGCAGCTTCACCCTGCAAAGCCCGTGGCTGATACAAACACTCGTCTGCTGCCCTTCTTACATACCTGATTCTGTCCCCGTGGGCTGGGCTACAGGGGCAGGCCCAGAAACAGGATTAAGAACCTCATTTCAGGATGGAGCTGATAAATGTCCTTCAGCCGCCCATTTTATTCAACATAATTTAATAGCAAACACAAACTAACAAAGTTAGAGGTGAAATATAATAGCAGGAACCCCATAAAAAGTAACCTAATCTGTAAGATAAATAGACAACACTTTAGCCTGGGGAGATAGCAAATAAAAGAGAAATATGAGCAGAGCCATTCTCAATTCATAACTAACTTTAAAGAGAAGTAATGAAGATGAGTTCTCCAACTTTTAATGCCCTAAGATTCTTCTCCACAAAAAAATAGAAAAGCATTTTTAATGTCTTCCCCATACATTGGATGTCCCCAGCCAAACATCCTGGATCATTCCCACACAAGGAGATATCTGTCAGAAAGGGAAATTATTTGGAGAAACCCTACTGCAATTCCTGATGGAGCGGGAGACACCAGGGATGGAGCTCTTCATGCTGGTGGAGCCTCTTGGTTGCCTTCAGTGGCCACCTCCCACTGCCTTGTTTCGGGTGCACAACTCCAAGCACCCACTGCCTTCATGGTGGCATTAGTCTGACGTTTATTATTTTAAGGGGTTTTAGCCATTTTTTTGTCAGTGCATACTTTAACTTCAAAGGCTGGGATTTTCCAAGCAGCCTACTGCATTTAGGCACCTAAATCCCATTGAGTTTCAAGTGTGTATCAGCCCTTAGGCTCCTTGGTAAATCCTTGCTAAGTGCCTAAGGGCTCATCGGCAGCCCCCGTTCTGCTGCCGGATTTACACAGATACCATTGTACCAGCAGGAGCTCACTTCTTCAGTAGAACAGTCTCTTCTTTAAAAAACCTCTCCCTAAACTATGAAATAAACTGGAAAGGATCACCTCTGATGGCTAATTTTTGGTGATATATACCTGTAAGGAATGTTATCTCATCTCCTTGGGTTATACGAAAAAACCCTTGGCTTTGTCGGCTGAACTTCAGAGACAAAATGCTCCCAATTCCAGCTCTTGGACCTCTGGAGAAAATCTCATATTTGGTGTTTTAGAGGTAAACCCCATCATATTTCCCACTGACTCGGATACCCACTATGTCTCCAACCCCCTTTTAGAGCACCCAGGAAGGATCTGTACAGGAGGAACAAAAAAATCAGCAGAATTAATCCATTTGCTTTGCTGTTTGGGAATGCCCCAGCTCAAAAGGAAGGAGCACAGAGAGCAGTCAAGCTGGCGGTGGGATGGGTACAGAGGGTAGCTCTGAAAATGCTAACTCAAAGGGTGGGAGTCATTGCAACAGCCTTTCTAATAGTAGTGGAAAAATAAATCCCTTATCAGGTGATTTCTGCTCGCTGATCAAACACTAATGTCTTACCTAGCAGAAAACAGGTTCAGGGTCTCCATGGCAGATTTCCTGAGATAACAATTGTCTTTTTATTGAGTCCCTACTGCAAACAGCATGACAGGACCCAGCAATACTGAGCCCCAGATTTCCTAGGCATCAAGGGAAGTTAGACCCCAAATACTTCTTACTCATTGCATTGCTGGTTCTGAATTAAAGCGTTTCACTGAAAACCAAGACTCTATTCCTTAAGCATTTCAGCTGATGATGATTTAGTAACAAATGCCTTTGATATTCCTGTTTTTGTGTAGATAAATGGAGCCATCTTTCTTCCTGATTTGTAGCATTAAGAAATAGACCTGAAACCCTCATAAGTGGGGTTTGGTTTATGCTGTCAGCACATGAGGGGACCAAAGCCATTTTTGGTACGGAGGAGTGGGCCTTCCACAGGTCAGCAGGGGAGGATGAGCAGGGGGGTCCTGGCAGAGCTCGGGAGCCAGAAGGAAAAGGACAGATCCAGGGGGGAATAGCTGGACAGGGGAGAAGGACCCCTTAGGTCATGAATCCCATAGTGGGCAGACAGCTCTAAAGAAATCATCTCCAAAAGTGATGACTCTGATTTGGGTCATAGCCGCTCTGCAGACCATACTGGAACTAGGAGGATAGGACAAGAGTTTTGGCTGTTCTGCTTGTTTCCCCCCACCCACCAGTCCCAACCACCCATTTACTGGTGGCCTTTACCAGGCCTTTACGCAGCACCTTGGAGGCACCAGCAGCCCTGGGAGGTGGTGGAGCACCCGCGGGGTGACGCTCCCGTTGGAAAGGTGTCCATCCCACAAGGACAGGGACGCGTGAGGCTCGGAGCCGCGTGCCACGAGGTGGCACCATGTCCCTGCTAACCCGCACGGCGGGGTCACCTCTGTGGCCACGCAGCTGCTGCAGGGCCCTGCGCACCTGGCAGAGCGCTGAAATCCTCACACTGAGATTTTGGGGGGGTTTAAATAGCTGGGCAGCCCTCCCTTCTGTAAGACCCAGCTGAGGCAGGAGGTGGTGCCCTGTCCCATGGAGCATCCTCGCAGTGAGACCACTCACCTGTGAGAGCCCCGTGCATCTCCTGGGGACATCTGGTCACCTGGCAGCGCAGGCACGAGGTTTGCAGTGTTGTGGTGCCATCTGCCACTGGTTACAGCTCTCCTCAAGGGGGTCCTGGGCTCCTGTCCCTGCTTTGTTGGCACTGGGAGAGATGCCAGTGTCACAATGACGGTTGTGCCTGGCTGGTGTGTCTGACCTGGTGGTGTGCACTGGCTGTGCCCCCGCCCCCCAGGGAGCTGCAGGCAGGAGAGCTCATTTCTCACAAAGAGTTTGGTCATCAGATCATAGAATTCTTTAGGTTGGCAAAGACCTTTAAGCTCATCAGGTCCAGCCATTGACCCAGCACTAAGTCATGCCCGTAAGTCAGTGAAAAAGGGAAAGCTATGCACCAGTATCTTTATCTTGAAATATCAAACATTTAGCATTGTGATGACATCCTAGGAGGGATTCAGGTGAGCCTATATCGCTGAGGAACTTTAAACTTCATGCCTTGGCATGTTCAGATTACCTCCATCTTAGAAGCACCAGTGCAGAAAAGAGATGCAGTGGGTGACAGCCCCAAACACAAAGAACTTGCCCAGCACCTGGTTAGTGCCTTGATTAGGCTCCTGAGCTCCTGAATGCTGAGTTTCCACAGCCTAACCCCATCCTGCAGCTTAATTCCCTATTCTTCTCAGGGGGGTTCACTCCCAGGACCTGTCTGTCCCCACCACACTGCCCTGAGCTCTACTGACACAGACCTAATGCTGACACCTGTGGGACTGACTGCTCAGGTGCTCCATGGAAAACAAGGTGACTGCTGCACCCAAGTCTGCTTTAGTGAAGGAAACATGAGTGCAAGCCATAGGGTCCTATTAAATGAAAATTCCCCACTGGATGAGGGGTTTTGCACATGCCAGGGAAGCTCCAACAGCTCCTTCTGCTCTTGCTTTAGAGGATGGAACAACCAACCAAAAAAACCTGTGCCTCTTTCTGAAGAGGAAGCAGAGGGAGCATCTCAAAGGGAGCTCTCCTGTCTGGGCTCGCTGTCCCTGGCAGTGTGCTCAGAACAGTAATAGAGTGCCTGGAAATACCTGCATTATTCCTGACACAATGCTTTGCAGCTGAACAATACATTTGCCAATTCAATTTATTCAAACAAGTTCCTTGGGAAGACAGCAAAGCAAATCCAGGTGGCAATTACCAAATTCAGACTCTGCCCTGAACTCGGGGAAACAAAGGGGCAAGATATGAGAGAAATAGCAAGTTCTGCTGGAAATCCCACAACGGCAGAATCCTAAGAGCCTTTAATCACATGCTTGCTGGTATTCAGCTGAAAAACCCCTGTGTCATTGGGCAAGGAGACAGAGCAGTGTTGCAATTGCTCTGCTGCAGCACTTAGCACTTTGGAATATCTTTGCTATGAAAATTAAACGCTGGTTTGTTTTCTTTTGAAAGCACAGCAGTACTTGGGCTCCACGGCCCGTCGCAGTGACATGTAATTGAAGAATAAGTGCATTCAGGAGCTCCCAAGACTGACAGTGCTGCCAGTCCCGCTGTGTTGCACGCTGTCAGGCAGGGAGGAGGCTGCCTACAAGCTAAGATGAACTATCAAACCAGTTCAGAGCTTGGTTAAACAACTTCAGCCATGTGCTGAGCCTCAGCACATCCCAGTCCCCCTTTCCCAGTGTATCAGCACAGACACAAGCCCATAGCCCAAGACTGGTCCCTGTGTCCAGGACACAGCTCCAAGAACAGCCTCCTGGATGGCTGGAGGGAGAGACAAACCTGCCAGGAACCTCCACTTTGGCTCTGGGTGTGTGAGAAGGAAATTTCTGTTGCAGACGTGGAGCTACGGAGAATTTCCTCTCACCAAAGCCTGCAAACCCCACAACCTCAGCTTCCCATACCCCATTCACAGTCAGGGGCTGGGCCCCCCGGATCATGCTTCGTCTCCTCGTCCCACTCCGCCCCTCACAGCCAGCTCCAGGACAGCTGTAGCTGTTCTCCCAGGAAAGCAGTTACACCAGGAGTGAATTTGGCCCCAGATGTAGAATTAGGTTAAGCCAAAAGGTGGCAGCATCTTATTCAGTATCGATTTTGCATGAATATTTCTCCTATTAGCCATTTTTCTTTCTAATCATAGAATGTAAGTTTGTAAATTACAGAGGTGGAGAGTAAATGTATTGCAACCTCTGGCAAATTGATATTTTTGCAGCAGCAGTAAACTTTTTCTAATGACAGATAATTGAAGGGAGCAAGCGTCAGATAAAATTCATAAAGATTTGGACCTACTGGAAAAAGACAAATGATATTTAATGTTCAGAGTTGTAAAGTAATTACCCTGGGCTCCAATATAATAAATAAAGACACAGTAAATGGAGTTTGGCTGACCAGGTGCCTTGGAGGTAGCACTGTGCAAGGCCCTGCAGCAGCTGGGGTGGTGGAGACGTGACAGCTCCCTCAGTACAAGGGAACGTGTCAGGTTGGTGTCACCCCCAGAAATGCCCTTTCTCAGGGGAGGAAGGAAGGAGCTGCCTCCCGTGCCCGCAGGAGAGCCCTGCATCCCCAAACCCAGATGCTGCATGTGCAGGGAGCCATCATCACCCACAGCCCTTCTACATTTCCAAAGGCAGAGGAGTGTTTGGATACCCATCCATACCCCTCAGGAGAAGCCTGGTGCAGGTTCTCCAGCAAACCCACAGCCTCCTGTTCTCCCGCTCCAGCCAGCAGACATTGGTCCCTTCCCCCAGCACCCAAAAGAGCAGCTGGCAACTAAAAGAGGAGGATGACCCTCTCCCTGAGGTAGTCACTGCCCTTTACACAGGGGAAACTGAGCCTGTGGTGATGGGCATCCCAGCCTGAGCTCGATGTCCTTCCCATGCAACAGCAGCACACATCAGAGGGGCATCAGAGAGAGACTGCAACACCCAAAACCAGAAGATACTGGCCCTCACCCAGCTACAACTCCATTTCCACCAGCTGGAAAAGACCAGAAAATCCTTCTCGTGTAGTGAGGAACCACCTTGTCTCCCCTTTTATAGCCCTGCCTCAATCAGCCCTGTGATGGCCCCTTCGCCTGGCAGGGTATGTTCATTGCGTGTAGCACCTCACTGTGCTTCTAGTCACATCCAGACCTCACTCACAAGAAAGAAAAAAAAAGGAAAAAGGTGGCAAAGCCATATCCTACTTTTTTTTTTCAAAGCAGGATGTCAGTGCAAGCTTCCCTGGCAAAATAAGTACATTACTAAAATGCTTTTAATGCAGGCAGCATCCGTGGCTGCTTGGCAGCACACGCCAAGTGCCCCGATGGTCAGGAAGAAAACCTGCTCAAGCACACGCCGAGCTGGGAGGTCCCAACCCAGCCCTTCTTCAGGGCTCCTCAAACACCATCTCTGAGCAGCTGCCGGCAAGCCATAAGCCCACAACAAGCCTTGTTTCTGCTCCACCAGCAGTTCTCTACTGCTAATGTGCCTCTGCCCCTTTGAAGAAGTTGCTTAGAAATTCAGCAGCAATTATGCAAGCTTTAGTATTAAAAAATGCACGTGGATCTGAAAGCAAATATGAAGCCACTGCTGCTGTAACGCTAGCTTTAAGCTGTCTACAGTCCCTAGAAATTCTCAGTGGGATGTTTGAGAAGGATGTATATGTGTTGACAACATTAAATGATCCATGGCTCAAGGACAGAATTGAAACCATACATCTACTTCATACAGGCCCTGATCACTGAGAGAGTGTTTTTCTTAAACTAACCACAGAAGGCTAGGCCTCGTCCTGCCCAGAAAGGCAGGGGTGGCTCAGGGAACAGAAGGTGCACACACAGTCCTACCACGTCCCGGTGTGTAACAGAGCTCCAGTGAAAAGGGAGAGACACATGGACGCCATCAGCAGGAGAAATGTTATTGTGGCTGCCCCATCTTTGAGGGAAATTGAGCATGTCACTTCGGTGCATCACCCTCTTCTCATCACCTCCCAAAGAGGCAGCGCCGCTCGCACGCAGCCGCGCAGCATCTGGCGAGAGGGCGAGGAGGGGCAGGGTGCTGCGAGATTCACTGGGGTGAAGATTTGCCCACTGTGCAGCACGAGCCCCAGAGCACAGCCCGGGATGCCCCTGTGCCACCCCTGGCACTGCAGCAGGAGGAGAGCCCCCAGCAGCGAGTGCTGAAAGCTCTCGAAAGCTGTAGCCTTTTCTAGACATGAAATTCTCAAGGACAAGGAAAAACTGGCAGACAACAGGGAGGATTAGGTGGTTCCCCAAGGAACACAAGAAACACTGTAAGATTGTGTTGTTGCCCATTTTGGTGGGGTGATTAGGCAGTAGTTGATGCTGGGAGGATGATTTCTATTAGGCAATTTTGCGAGCCTTAGCCTGGCTATTAACAGTAGGTGGTGGGAAGTCACATTTGCCTGGATGCAACAAAACCAGACTCCTCCAGACTGCAGTGCCCAAAATCCAGGCCTGACCCAGGGAAGCACTCTCCTTGCTCTCCCTTCCAAAGCTGGGTGCTGGTGCTTTCTGGTTCTTGCTGCTTTGCAGCACGCTGCTGTGAGCTGCTTGGGGAAAACCTCCCTCCCTGCCTCTCCTGCTACTCCAGCCTCATCCCCCTGGTCCCTGACTCAGGTACTGGTTTCCATCATTTCTACTATTACCAAACTAAAGGGTATTTCTTTGCTCCCTCGTTTATGCAGAATGTTTATTTAATAGGCTGGGCAGCTTCAATTAGGTCTGTGATTACTCACAGATGACAGCTCCAGCATAACAATGTTTACTCTCAAACTCCATCTCCAAGTATAGCCTGTGATATATTTAAGGAGAAGGTATAAAACCATTAATGTTGAAATAGCTTTACCTATGACAGTGAAGTTTCTCTAACAGCTGGCAACTGGATAAAAATGTACTGGGGTTATCAGCCCCCTTCACCCAGATGTTTAGTTATGCTACTGAAAACCTCACGTGGTTGAGTTGTCCAGATGTCTTTGCCTTGTTGCTGACACGTGGAACTCCTTGCTACAGGACCTGTATTGTCTAAAATAAAGTTTATTAGCTTTAAGTGCATTTTCATTTGTTCATGAAGCATCAGGGCTGGTGGCTGGAAGTGAAATGCAGCATCTTTGGGTCAGATGTGCCCCTAAGATGCTTGGGGTGCATTGGCAGGAAGGTGTGTCACAAAAGGAACATCCAAAGCCGTCACCTCAATGTGGTTTTGTTTCTCAGGAAATGCCATTGACAGTTCCTAGTCTCCATGGCTCTGGAAACTGCATTTTTTAGAACCCAGAGTCTGTGTCTTTGTAAGGGGCCCAGCATGGGTGCCCCTACAAGTTTGGTACCCCACCCTTTAGCTGGGTGAGAGTTACAGTGCTAGGGAGTGGGGAAGGGGGCTCTGGGGTGGCTCAGAGGCAGAGGAGGGGCCTCCCCCATCCCACCACCCACTGTCCATCCAAGGGGGCTGGACTGGCTGTGCAAAGCTGTCCCAAGGAGAGTCCTGCCTCTCTTGTAGTATCTTATAGCAAAACCAGCTTCCATACATCCCCGCGGGTTAATCAGCTGCTTGGAGACTAATTAATGCCAAATGCTCTTATCAAGAAGACACAGCTGGGTGCAAAGCCAGGCACTGCAATGGCTGGGATGTCCACCCCTTGCCCAGGACACAGCCTGGTCCTTCCCTGAGCCCTCCAGACCAATGGTGATGACCCCAGTCTGGCCATCATCCTGGAGAGGGAATTGGCAGCAGAGGTTTAGGAGGGGTAAGAAACTTCCTGGCTTTAATTCACTGAACTCTTTTGTTTCAACCACATTTAATATCTTAGAAATTATGAGTCACAGGGACCTGGGTGAGCCAAAGGAGAAGGCGTGATCTGTGAGGCCAATTAAGAGGCCGATGGCACATAGTGAAACGGGAGCCCCTCGGGGGAGGCCAAGGTTACATAAATAAGTGTGTGAAGGAGCAGCACTGAATCTGCAGGCACTCAGCCACTAGTGATGCCCCTTTGAATCTGGGAAAATTAAATATAAATAATAAATGTTTAACCACACAGCAAATAAATACAATGAGGCACCTTTAAAAATTATACTAATAAACAGCAAGATGTTGTGCTTCTGCCCAGGGTGGCTGAGCATCTTCTGCATATCGGAGACAAAGAGCACAAAAGAGGGGGTTGTGTTTAGGGGGGCCTGCTCAGCCGAGTTGTCTTCACCCCCAGTCTGCCATCCCTGTGTAGAACCCTGGGACAGCATGGAATAAAACGCCCAGCAAAACTGGAAATAAAATAGTGCCAAGCTCAGCAGGTGAATGTCAGGGCCTCCAGAGCAGAAGCAGCTCACCTCTGCCTGTGTGATCCTAATAGGCTTCTTCTGGGCACCTGGGAGTAGGATTAGGGCTTGGTTCTCAGAGGAGAAGCCCAGAGGCTCCTGGTGATGTTACAAATGTTCAACGTGAGCTGCGAGGTCCCCAGAATTGCTCCGTGTCAGCACTCACTTTACAATAAGAGCTCTGCTTCTCGGCTTCCCTGCTTTTACTGCTTTCTTGGAAGAAGGGGAAAAATGAAATGGAGATGTAAAAAATAAAGGGGTCATTTATAGTTAAGCACATTAGGATGGGAGCGAGAGAATAAAGCGGTGAGAATGGCTCAGGCGGGGGCCTACGGGGACTTGTTCTCTGGTACTGGCACGGTCTTTACTAGGTCGCTTGAACCTTTTGCACTCTGCTGCAGAGCTCAGACCTGAGCTATATATCAGCAGACTTGCCATGGTGTGCAGTGGAAAAGCCTGTAGCTATCCTCAAACCCACTTGTGCCAGGAGTTACAGTTCGTGGGTGACTTTTATAGGTGGCAAAAGCAACCAGCCCAGGCCTGGGGAGTGTGGCAGAGGGCGTGGGTTAAGTGGGGACCAATTCCCCTTCCTGCGATGTAATTTCATTTCTGCCCAAATTCTGCAGGGAAGGAGTAGGGCAAAAGACCTTCCTTGCTGTGGTTAAACATTCCTGGGCAGTTTAATTATAGCCTTTGTCTACTTAAACACTTGCACCATAAACCCACAGAGAGCTGCCATCCCGCTATACTTAGTTACCAATTTCTTTTCTTCCCAACCCCTGAGATTTGGTTTCCCATTTACTAGAGGTCACTGGAGCCAAACTTTCCATGGGGCTACTCTGGTTGTCACCAGGGAGCTTGTGCCAGCACAAAATGTGTTCCCCCAGTCAGAGTGACTCAGAGGCAGCTGACACTGGTATTTGGGTTTCTTTAGACCTCTGGGCTCTGATTACATCTGGTTTTGATGAGCCCTCATATCTGTACTGAGCCCCCACACCTGTACTGAGCCCCCACATTTCACCAATCTCTAACTGCTTCAGATTTCCACTCAGGAGCGACTGTTCTGCTCATGGCAAAATCCAGGTCCTGGATTCGCCACCACATCTAGGAAGCACCTGATTCCAGTGACAAATGTAGCACCCAGAGCTCAGTGCTGCTTTTGACACACGAGCACAGACATAAATATTCTCCAGCCTTTACATCCTTTCTCCATTTTAACTCATGGCTTCATTAGACTAATTTGTTTCCAGGTTGGAGGATGAATAATGAGCCTCAGCCTGTGGATGCATAATTAAATTTTGATAGTGAATGTTTTTATCTAACCTTGTTTTCGTTATTATCCTCAGTACTTGAATTACAAGTTAGAGATTTAGGGCTGCAGGTTTGCCTTCACATTAAGCCTGTGCATGTATGTGAGGTGTGACAGTGGTCTGCCACCTCCCAGGACAATGTCCAGCGGTGACACCATGGGTGTCATTTCAGTCAGGTCTAATCATCAGGGATGTTCAGGGGAAGAGAAACAGTTAATGACAAAATGGTTTTTCCCCTACCACAGTCGGTACAACACACAATCCCTGGTCCATGTGGGGTCTGTACACTGCTCCACAGCTGGATGGCACATCCCAATGGCAAGGGTCACCTGGAGCATCTTGGTGGGACATCTTGGTGGGACACACAGTCCTGCTGTATTTCCTAATGTGCCCAAACTCCATCTGGTTTTTTGGGTATGTAGTTAGCTTTGTTTCCACACTTATACGCCTGCAGATTCCCCAGACTGTCCCTGTCCCCCTGTACCTTGCAAGTGGCTCCCCAGCATTACATTAAGGGCCCCGTGCCCTGGGTCTCTGTGCTCGCCAATGATTTTCTCCAGCCTTCCCACTGTTCTTTTCAGCACTGCAGTTCCCATCAGGCTTTTCCACTGATCTTTGTGGCCTCTCCATGCTCCCTCCATTGTCAAGAGGGTTTTCCATAATTCCCTGACTACTGGGGTGGTACCTAAAGGATGCCCTCTGGGCTAAGGAACAGACCGCATCTCTCAGGCTCAGCTCCTGCTCCGGATGGGAGCCGGAGCGCTTCGAGGAGCCCGAGCAGGTACTTAGTACAAATGTTAATGGCATCATTGTTTATATTGTAGGACTGCAAAGGGTCTCCTGGGTCATCTGGGGCATTGCCCTTCAGTAACTCAGTCCATATTCAAGCTATCCCAAGGGTATTTTTAGTCGATTCATGAATCCTTTTAGGAATTCAGCCGAACGACCTCCATCAGCAAACGATTCTTTTGGCTAATTGACTTCACTTTCTGCATGCCCTCTTTTAATACTGCCTTTAAAGTTTGAGGCTTTTTCTTCCTCCCTCAGTGTCACCCACTGCTCAATTTCAGCAGCTGTTTTTTCTGGTTTTTCCTATTCCTACCTCTTTATCTGCATTACAGTTGATTCCAGAGCGCTCACTGGTGAAGCCCCTGTGCTGATGGAGCCTCCACACTGACAAAGCCCCTTTGCCTGCAGGGCTGAGCTTCTCTGTGCATGGTGAGATGGTCTCCCCCAGGAGATGTTGGACACAGACTAGACAAGGTGACAAGGGTGGGAGAGGACACAAAGGTCACCTTTACCCACATAAACCTCCAGCAGCAGAGCTGGGAACAGTCCTAGGGGCAAGCTGCCTCTCAGCTTTCATTATGCTGACTCCAGCTGAGCAGCTGTTTGAAGGGTCCTCATTTTCCTTGATGTCCTCAACTTTAACTAATATCACAATAACAGCAGAGAGTGAGGGAAAAGAGAGAAGGAGAATTAAACACACAAACTTTTCTTGGTCGTTATTCTTCTACTTTGATCCACTGCTCTGTGTCATGTCATCACTGCATTGTTACTTGCTACAGAGCCAAGTTTGAGCATGTCATGGGGAGATTTTTGGGAGACAAGGCTGTGGGAAGGGCAAGAGGCTGCAACCAACACTCATCTCCCAGTTGAAGAGGTTGCTTGCCAACACTCATCCTTGCTGCTAAACAATCCATGTCCCTGCAGATCTGCCTGTTGGACTGAGTGCTTGGTCCCTACTCAGCTCCATCAGAATGAGCTGAAGTTAAACACAAAGCTTTTGCTGATCCGACTTGATCCTTTCAGTGTGGGTCAGGGAGCACCCTCAGCAGCACCCACAGGGGTGTAACCTCCAACACGGGACAGCACGGGACAGTGACACTTCTACTGGCATTGGCCCCTCAGTGACCTGTTCTGCATCCATTTTCCTCTCCATCTTCTCTAGTTTTGGTGAAAGTGAATTCACATCTTCCTGTGATGCACGGCTTTGATGCAGCTGTGAACTTAGCAGAGGATCTACCCTGGGAGTGGCTTTGCACGTGCAACTTTCCTGAAGGAAAAGACACGGAAGGAGGGAACCTGGGGCAGGGAACATGAACTAACTGGTCAGACTGGAGCTTGAATGACCTACGTGAATCCTTGGCATCAGCCAGGCAGTGTTTCTTTTAAATAAATTATGCAGTAGTGCAAGCTTCAGAAGACATTTTTTCTTCCCAGGAAAACTACATTTCAGAGAAAAAATAACTGTAAACCCAAGATGGTCAGATTTGATGAAGTCAGCAAAGCTGTAGCCAGGATGAAGATCATACTCTCCACATCAGTCTCCAATTCATCATCAGAGCCATTTGGTAAATATTTGCTTCTTCTAGTGATCAGCTGAAAGGTTCCTTCATTCCCACAATACTGTTATCTTTGCAAATTACTTTTATTGTAGTGAAAAGCAAAAACCTAAATCCTGACTGTTTTTAATTGAAAACAAAGGTGAAAAAAAAAAAAGAAAAGGCTTTTGCAATAATCAAAGTGTGGACTGTAGTTTAAATAAGTGCTTTGTAATTTTCTCCCCAGTAGACTGATACTTAAAAAACTCTGCTAAGAGAGTATTTTTGCATAATTGCGTCTGTCCTCTGCCTGGCAAATTGATCAAACCAAGTGGATTCACAGGGCAGAGGTGAGCAGGTCTTAATATTCCTCCTTCTCCAGCAGAAATCAAAGATTTTGCTGTTCCCTGTGATGCAATCACAATTTGGTGTGTTTGCATGGGACTAGGCATCCCAAGGCAAGCCAGGGGATGCACAGGTAGACCTGAGTGGGAAAACAAACCAGGATTAATGTGGTGCAGCACCAGGACAGAACTCAGAGAGGTCCTGGGACCTCCATCCCTGGGGAATGCAGTTCATCTCTGCATCACAAGGTTGTGGTCAGCTTGGATTCACTCTGAACTTGGCCTTGCCTAGAGCAGAGGTTTTACCAGAGCTTTCCAGACACAGCTTCCAACCCCCATGTTTCTGGAATATTGTGATGCTGCAATGTCTTTGTCCTAGCACAGGCTACACCAGTGGTCACCAGTTGGTCACTGCAGATGTCCCCCCTTGCATTTGGTCTCCAAAGAGGGCTGGGCTCCCACCAATGCAGCTCTCCCCACCCAGCACAAACTCCCTCCTCCTGCACTCGCTAACACCCGCTTCTCAAAGAGCCTCAAGTTTTCCTTGGGGAGGAAGGGAGTATTAAAAGCTTTTCCAAATTATATAGAGGTCTTTGTTATTTTAAGATACTTTCGTTTCCCCCCTTTTCCGTTTGACTTTGTTACCTGATGCTTGAGGAATGCATTTTCCCCTCTATTAAATGTTTTAACCGCGTACAAGTTCCATCTTAATGTTAGCATCTTTAATAGTAGAATATTACCATATTAATTGCTATTGTGAACCAGAAGATACTTATATCATCCAGGCTTTCATTACCGTCACGGAGGGATTTTTCCTACTGAGTCAAAAGTGACCACTTTCCTTAATCCCCTGTTTAAAAGCCCTACTATTCCTCCTGACATGCCTAGGACGAGGGTGGGCAGCATTTTCCCAGGGACAAACTTGGAATTAAATGAATTCATTTCCCAAGGAACAGCCACCCCTTCCCAACCTGCTGCGGGTTTCTCAGCGCTCGGGTGGTGGGGCAGTTAGTTTTTAAGCAATTAAGAGACAGCCACCCCCACCTACACACCCGGGCCTCCCCTGCCCGTGGCGGGGAAGGGAGGACAAGCGGGAATTAGCCGGGAGAACAATAGGGATTCAATCAAGCCCGGATCAGGTTGCAGCCCTTTTGTCGCCGGGACTCGTGCCGGGGGTTAATGGGGCAGAAGGAGATGGGAGCGGGGCGGCAGCAAGGCTGGGACACAAAGGCCAAAACACACGAGCTCCGAGGGGGACAGATGGGGACAGGGGAGGGAACAGCAGGGGGGACACCGGGACGGAAGGGACTCCGCCACAGAGCGGCACTGGATACCGGGGGGCGAGCGGGGCCCGATCCCTGCGGGTCTCCCCACTCCCCCCCGTCCTGCCGTGTCCCCCCCCTTTCCCCACAGGCCCCCTCCATCCCCGTTGGTCCCCCCCAGCCCCTTTGGGTGTTCCCAGCTGCATCCCCCTCCCCGGTCCCCCCAGGCTGCTCCTCTCCGGGGGCGTCCCAGCATCTTTGGCTCTTGCCGTGGGCAGCTTGAGCCGGGGGGCGCCGCTGGCCGTGCCCGCCCCGCTCCAACCCCGCTGCCCCGGGGCCGGGGGCTCCCCCGGGCCGGGGGTCGCGGGTGCAGGGCTGCGGGCAGCCCCTAGCAGGCGCTGCGGGCCCTCGGAGCGCACAATGAGCCCGGTGCTGTTTAATTAACGTGCAAATCGCGTAGATTAAACGACTCTAAATAATTAGCCACAGATCCTATAAACAGGATAACATATTTAATTAAGCGGCGATGTAGATTTTGGAAACAGTTAATGCATTTTTAGAAGGGCTGCTTAGATTTCGCTTTTCCCTCCAACTTCCAGAGGCAGGAGAGCCTGGGCCGGCGGCGGGAGGGATGCTCGGACCGGGCCGGGCTCCGGGAGAGGCTCCCCGGTGGCCCCGGACCGGCTCCCTGCCTGCGGCCCCGCTCCAGGGCCGGGGGATCACCGGGGGGGTGGGGGGGTCTGGAGGTGGGGAGGGAGAAGGTAAGTGAAAATAAAATCCAATTTCATTATATCAATCAAATTTAATTGGCAATTTGTATAAGCAATGACCAGGCTGGCTTTAGGTAAAACTATTAGAGGAAAGTCGGGTTGCTACTAAAATTCTTGATTAGTTAATTAGTGTCTGAACTGCAGAGGAAAAAGATCCTCAGATTTACTCTCTACAAAGAGAGAGCAGCACAGACAATTCATTAAGCAGGCGGCTTGTAAATTAGAGCTAAGTTAACCTGATTTCCCTTAATTAAAACATCTTTTCTCGTTTACGATGTGGATATAAGTAGATCTCCAGGGTTTTGAATTTTCTACAACAGCAGATGGTCAAGCTAGAAGCAGATAATAGTTAACGCTTTCTCTCTAGCAGATCCGAACAACGTGAGCCGCCGACCCAGGCGGGGATTAAAATTAAGGGGAACAAAGAGCTGTTAACCCTTTGGCGTGCAGGGTACCGAT